>NC_139220.1:331530505-332970505 GCF_055691185.1 Crinia signifera
AACGTGTAACAAGAAGTAGCGGCACTCAGACGGGTCTTTTTCAAAGAATATATTTCAGTGAGCAAAAAACTGACGTTTCGGAGCTCTTAGCCCCGTTTTCAAAGTGAAGCTGGTGAGACAATACATACAGGTACATCTTACCTTAAATAGGGTGTCCTTCTTCCCGCGCCGCACTCCGGTCCCCGCCCGCCGTGCACGCTGTGTGACGGAAGTCAACCTGACTTACCCGGAAATGACGCATGGGGAGCGTTCCGTCGGGCTTGCTTGGACCGCAAGCTCCTGGTCACCATGGTGATCTCCCACATATAACTGGCGGCGTCTCGGCTGGCTGGGGACCTGCAAGTGACAAAGCAGGATTAAGGCACACTGTACATTGTGCAGAATTGTGAAAATATAATGAACATATACGTGAAATGGCGATGCTGGGTAAAGTTAATATTCAATAAATATTAGTATTTAAAATAGGTATTAAATCGAGTGCATCTATAATGAAGCATTCCAGCGTGTTGATAAACAAGTGATGAAAACTGGTGAAAAAACACATAAAAAAACAGTGTAATAAACTGTGTTGAATTATTGCTGGAAGACGCTGTGAAGTAATATATTATAAAAAAGATATTAAGAAACAGAAAGAGCGAGGGTATGCGCTAGGCTAGTTACTTGTCATAATCTCTTGTTCGACTACTCTAAAAAATAATTTTTGGCACATCTAAAGTAGTAAAGTGGCACTAGCAGAGTTGCTATCTAGCAGGCTAAGTCGATCTATGCAAGTTTGCTTCCAGTGGATCTGAGACCACCTCCTGCTAATGATAGAAGTCATTCTTTATAGATTGACTTAGCCGCTAAGTACACTGATCAGTCCCAGAGGCTCATATATACCATGGCCAATCACAATCAAACCACTAATTAACCAATGGGTCTCGGAGGGAAGTCCCTCTCCTATACCTATTATACCGAATGGTGGTCAATCAGCAATGTATGTCACAGAAACCTTCATTAAAGTCTT
Source organism: Crinia signifera (assembly GCF_055691185.1). Lineage (NCBI taxonomy): Eukaryota > Metazoa > Chordata > Amphibia > Anura > Myobatrachidae > Crinia > Crinia signifera. The sequence goes on from NC_139220.1 coordinate 331,531,512, forward strand.
CTAGAAACACTTAGTTATACAATCGCTGCTATGTATTTACCTTATCAAACTGTAGCAGCATGTGCACGCCATTGAACTTAGTGCAGAGATCACGATCACCCCCGCCGGCTCCAAAACCCGGAAGTCGGAAGTATGCGTGTCAGCTGCGCTCCATCTGAGATCTCAGTCTCGAGACTTGGAAGTATGCGGGTCACCTGCGTTCCAGCACCAAAACCAGATGCGCTGTCAGCCAGAAAATAGAATGAGAGGCAATCTGGATATGTTATAGAACGGGCAGAGTGTGTGCTGGTTATTCTTGTTAAACCACCAGTCCATAATCCCTGAGGCTAGTAGTATTTCAACCGCTGCACCCAGGGTGGGCTTTATGGTGGGGCCTGTATATAACCATGTAGCAGTCATCCAATATATGGACCAGAGCTAACTGCTAAGGCTGAAGTTTTTAGGGGTCCACCTAGCTCACAACCGGGTCCATATCATTGTACCTAGCGGTACCCGGGAGCACAGGTGATATCCACCCCTGGCAGCCGTATGTAATGCCTTGCGGTCCTCATTGGAGTATATCAACAGAGTATGGGCATATATATTTTATTATGATGAACCACAGAGGGTACACAAAAAGGGGAGGGAACAGTAGAGATTAGGTGGGTGCACAAAAGGACGTATCAGTGCGGAATCTATTCCCCTCCCCCTTTTCCCTCATATTTTCGATTGAACCACAGAGGGTATCTGTAACGTTGCTGATTTAGTGACCATCCAAAATTGTTAGTCATGGGCATGAATAATTTTCAAAAAAAAGAAAAAAGAAAAAATTCTATAGATTATCTATAAATCTATTAAGCCAGTATATATGAGCTCTGGGATGACTTGGGTCAATAGAGATAAATAGACATATATAAAAATATGTGAGAAGTGATGACGTGTCCCGACCCATGTGGATACACATTAGGTCCCGTCGCCTCATCACATCCACATATCACATCATATGGTACCGACACCTATGCAACAAACATATGTCATATGGAAATTATTTATATATTCAGAGGATTATTCTCGTTCAGTCCGAACGGATGAATCATATTTAAATTGTATATCCATCTTGCTTCTTTTTTCTTCAATATTAGTTCTCTGTTACCACCAGGGGGTGGTTTGGGGACATAGTCAATTAACATACACCTAAGTGTGGACACCTGGTGTTTCTGATTTAGAAAATGTCTGGCCACTGGTTTGTCGGTTTTACCCTAAGATAATGCTGTTCTGATTGAGAGCCACTGAAATTTCTTGTTGTTAGGCCAATATAGTATAACCCACACGGGCAGGTGAGCAGGTATATCACATGGTCCATTATACACGTGAGCTTATATCGGATCTATATCTTCTTCCCTGAATGTGGGTGTGGGAACGAGGATCCGGTAAGCATAGCACTGCAGGTGGTGCATGATGCGCATTTAAAGCAACCAACCTTCGTGCTTCTCAACCAGGTTCTGTGTTAGGTGACGGATGTGCCAATGGTCGCATTAAGAGTTGCTTGATGTTAGGGCTCCTCCTGTAGGCACACATAGGTGGTGGTGTGCGTTCTAATTTTAGTGCTCTATCAGAGCTTAGGATGGGCCAATATTTATTGATGTCTGATTAGATTTCTTTGACGTGTGGTCGAATGTGCTCACAAACGTCATGCGGTCGGTCTGATTCTTTGTCATGTTGGTATTAGTGGTGGTGTTGACAAGTCTTGCCCGAGCTTTTATTAGGCATCGGTCGATGCAACTGGTGGAGTACCCTCTCTCGATAAACCGCTGTCGCATTTCATTGAGTTGTGTGGAAGTTCTTTCCGGGCATATGTTGATTCTAAGCACCCTAAGAAATTGTGACACCGGCACGCTTTCTTTAAGGTTTGGCGGATGTTGGCTGGTAGCTTGCAACAAGGTGTTGCGATCGGTCTCCTTTTAATACAGAGTTGCCCCCACTTTGTCACCATCGCGGAACAAAGTCACATCAAGGAAGTTCATTTTATCAGGGTTAATATCAAAAGTAAACTTCACTGGTTCATCCAATGCATTCAATGAACCAACCATCAAGACAAAATCATCTCTAGTACCAGACCACAATATGAAAATGTCGTCGATAAATCTAAAGTATTTTACAATATTAGCACTGTACTGCATGTAAATATACTTTCTCTCAAATGCGGCCATATTGGCATATGCCGGCGCCAGGTTACTGCCCATTGCTGTCCCATTGTTCTGTGCATAATATTTAGAGTCATACAGAAAATGATTTTTAGTAAGGATGAGCTCAATGAGATTCTCAGGAAATCAATGGGTGGTGTGGTATGTCCACTGGCCTGTAAGCTGTTACCTACTTTCTGTATACCTTGTATATGTGGGATTATGGTATATAGCGATTGTACATCCAATGTGGCCAACCAACTGTCATGGGGTATTGTGCCAACGTCAGAAATTTTTGACAAAAAGTCCCCAGTATCTCTCACATAACTGGGGATCTGGAGGACCAATGGTTGGAGGTATTGGTCCACGTATATCGCAAGGGGCTGAAGCAATGAACCCCTTGCCAATATAATGGGTCGGCCTGGGGGATGTTCAAGTTGTTTGTGTACCTTTGGTAAGGTGTATAGGATGGGTGTGATCGGGTGGTCCACCGTGAGGTAGGCAAGTGTTTTATCATCTATTACCCCGTTATTAAATGCTCTAGCTAATACCTCATCAATGGTCTTTATGATGGCTACTGTAGGGTTATAGCTTAACTTGGCATAGGTCCCTATGTCGGCAAGTTGTCTGCGTATTTCGGAGTCATAGTCAGTCCAATCCTGGACCACTATGGCCCTGCCCTTATCTGCAGGGTGAACCACTATATTATAGTTGGTCTTAAGTGCATTCAGGGCCATTCTCTGCTCGTATGTTAGATTGTAGAATTGTGGTGTATCCAAAGTTGGATCATTCATCTGTACTGAAAGCATGCTCTCTCGCACTGAAAGCATGCTCTCTTTTTCTTGATGCTATTGTTCTGTGACATGGGGTCGAAGGTGCTAGGTTTAATGCATTTATTAGGGGCCACGGTGTCACTTTTGCTCATGGGGAAATGTTCCCTAAGCCTTAGTTATCTACCATAAGATCAAATTTGTCATGTTTGCATGTCGGTACAAATGACATACCTAATGTGAGTACAGATCTTTCAGCGTCGGTGAGGGTATGGGAGGATAAGTTAAATATCAGATTTGGTATTTCCGTGGTCTGCCCACTTTTTTTCCACCCACCCCTCCTCTGGTGGGTCCTGAGCCTCTTCCTCTTTGTGATGGTCGTAGGCCTTGATCTAAAAAATGACCCCTGCCTGATCTATAGTCAGAGTTTTTGCCCTCTGAGGACGATGTAAATGATGATCTGTCAGTATATGTCGGTGGTCGGTTTGGTCTACCCCTAAAGGGGCGTCGATTCCTTCGGTCTACAGTGTTACCGGTCAGCCACCGGTACACTTGGTGATTTTTATAGTCACTGTTGACCGTCTCAAGCTTTTTACGTTTAAACAAGACCAGTTCTTGATGGTGTGTCTCGACTTGGCTTTTAAGTTTGTCGAGCCATGGTTCAGATTTATCTGAGGTCAGTTTTTTTAAGTATTGTGTCTTAAAGGTCTCAATGTCAGCTCTCACTTGTTTGAGCTCGACACCTACTTCAGCTACCACTAACAGCAGTAGATCAGCTGAACACTTTATTAAAACACCGCACCATTTGGCACAAAAAGCAGGATTGGTGCGTCCGATTGTTGGCACATTGGCCACTCGGAAGCCCCGGGGAATCTTTTTATTTCGATGGTAGTCAATTAGGAACTGACCATGTACAAGGAGGTCGGTTTCCCTCTTTCTGAGTTTCAAGTATCTATAATATAGATCTGATGAGGTCTCGGCTGGTAGGTCCTTAAACTCACATTGATCAAAACTGCAATGATTGGTGTATAAAGGGTATCCCTAATTTGGAAAGTTCTCTAGTTTGTCTGGAGGTGCAGATCTATCTAATATAGGGTGGGATGTAAGATTAAAATCTCCACAGAGAATTAAGGAGGATGAGGCATGTGGCATGAGAAGGCTAATAATCCTCTTAAAGAATAATTTGGAGTATATATTTGGAGCATAGAATAAAAGGTTTGTTATGAACTTTGAGATGTACAAGAAGATATCTGCCCTCAGGGTCTGGGGTAGTGGAGGTAACCTCAACATGGAGGGATTTGGATGCCAAAATAACAGTACCCCTAGCTTTTCTAGAATAGGGGGCCGAGGGTATAACTGACCAGCCTAGCATTTGTAACTTGGCAATTTCTGGGGGAAGAAGATGTGTTTCCAGGAGGCAAACAACAATATCAAGGGAAAGCTTACGTAGGTATCGTAGCACTTTTCTGCGCTTGGCTGGAGAGTGGAATCCTCAGACGTTGAAAGAGCTTTATATGTAAGTCAGTCATGGGAGTCCGGGTGATAGAGGATCAGCCTCTGGGTGGATTGATTCAGGCGAGTACTTCTCCACTTGATTCAGGCGAGTAGTCTGAACTGGGGGGAGGAGAACAAAGGGAAAAAGGGGGGAGGGGAGACATACTGACACAAGACATGGAACAGATATAACATTGTAAGGATAGTATGCTCAACATACTAAATATCACATTGTAACTTTCATTGACATTCTGGGTGTAAAAAATACACACAAATATTATAAGAGAATAAACTTGAAGCCACCATAACATCCTAAATGATGTAAACAGAAAGCTATGGATAAAGGTATAATGCTAGCCTATGGTAAAATTCAGAGCTAGTAGGCATGAAAATAAGGAGGGGGAGGGGGGAGATAATGGGGTAGATTTATGAATAGGCGATCAGGGGAATCTGCGCTATCCCCGTGCGTTATAGCAGGGGATAGCGCTTCCCCTGATCTATCACACCCACCGAGCGTTTACTCTAACGCCGGCGGTGTGGGGCAGGAGGCATAGCGCAGGGGCGATATTTTGCACTGCGCCCCTGCCTCCTGCCAGATTTATGAACAGTCAGCATCGCTGACCGTTCCGCCGCCTGCAGCTGGCGACTTCGCCAGCTGCAGGCGGCGATTCCCTATACCTAACAGCAGGGACAACACTGTCCCTGCTGCTGGCGCTGAGCTGCGCTGGGATCTCACGAGACTAGGGAGATCCCGTGCATGCGCAGTCAGCCGGCCGGGGGGGAAGGAGAAGGCGCATCAGTATTAACTGATGCGCTGTCACCAGGAGGGACATCGCCGGAGGGGGGAGTTAGCGCTCCCCCACTCCAGCGGCAAGATCTTAATAGAGGCGAAGCAGGAACTGTTATAGCCCGAATAAGCTTGATGTGTGTGTATGTGTGTGTATATATATATATATGTGTGTGTGTGTGTATATATATATATATGTGTGTGTGTATGTATATATATATATATATATATATATATATGTGTGTGTGTGTGTGTATGTATATATATACACACACACACACTTTCAGGGGTGTATTCAGGGGTGATTGGTGAGTAACGGGGCTTGTTCTCTCCTCCAGGACCCACAGCCTCTGGTTAAGTCTTAAGTGTGGTGTGTGTGTGAGAGGAGGGTGCAAGTGGCTTGTACAGACCGGACTTGCGCGGGGAACATTACGGGCAGGTCAAACACCAAGGCATCCCAGAAGGCATTTACTTGCACTTCTTGTAATGCAAAATTCTGTCAGTATTCAGCAGACGGGAAGCCGCGGTTTGTCAGATCTGTTCTGCTTCCCCTCCTGGGTCTCTGGTGGACGAGCCTCCTCCTCCCCACTGGGCTTCCCTGCTAGCAGGGAATATGTCCAGATTATCTGCAGAATTGAACCTGCGTGGGCCTCAACCCTGGCTAAATCTGTGGAGTCCTTAGCTTCTTCAATGAACAGTCAGATGATTTTGACGAGGAACAGCCTCCATTTAAAGAAATGGAGGAAGGGGAGTGGGAGGAGGTGCAGGATGATCCTGTTGAACCGGAACCTACCCCTGGCAGCATAGAAGCCTTTACTATAGTGGTAAAGCAGGTTCTCAATTTACCAGAGGACCCTGCTCCTCAACCGTGGTTTTCAGTCCTCCAGAGGACTGGAGCCTGGCCTCACTCCAACACTCGACCTCAAGAACCTAAGCCACCACAGAAACCGGTGGCATGACGGTTTGCCAGCTTTCGTGGGGGAACCGCAGGTGGGAGCTCGCCGATTGGACTTAAGAAACCAGTGGTTCTCCCTTTCGGAGGACCCTTGGGTTCGCAGGCTCATTTCGGACGGATATCGAATCCAGTTCGACCTTCCTCCTCCCACGCGGTTTTTCACCGTGTCTTTGGACAAGAGATTGGCTCTTCAAGAGGCGATAGCTATCTTAGTAAGGTCTCAGGTCGTCATCCAGGTTCCGGCGACACAGAAACAAGGGGTACTACTCAAATCTTTTTGTAGTGCCAAAACCAGACTGGTCAGCCAGACCCATCCTAAATCATTTAGTCAATTATCCATCAACGTGTTGGAGCTAAGGGCAATTTACAATGCCTTGCTAGCAGCACAGGATTATCTTCAAGAAAGGCCGGTGAAGATTCAGTCGGACAACGCCACAGCAGTTGCCTATGTGAATCGACAGGGAGGCACGAGAAGCAGGATGGCCATGGCAGAGGTATCCAAGATTCTACAGTGGGCAGAGAGCAGACAGGTGATTCTCACCGCCGTGTTCATTCCGGGAGTCAAAAACCTGGAGGTAGATTTTCTCAGCAGAGAGGATCTCCACCCAGGAGGAGTGGGCCCTACATCCCGAGGTGTTCCTGGAACTCACCGATCGTTGAGGAACTCCCGAGGTAGATCTGATGGCATCTCAAAGAAATCATCAGCTTCCAAGATACGTAGCAAGGACAAGGGATCCACACACCATAGGGACCGATGCCCTAGCAATACCATGGATATTCAGCTTTGTGTACCTGTTTCCCCCTCTTCCACTTCTGGGCCAGGTTCTCAAAAAGTTGAAAAGGGAATCTGTCCAGGCAATCCTCATTGCCCCATTTTGGCCGCGCAGAAGTTTGTTCTCCGACATCCAACAACTTCTGGTGGACAAACCAGTTCCTCTTCCTCAGCGGCACGACCTTCTACAACAGGGTCCGTTCCACCATCAGAAGCTGTCGTCCCTCCATTTGATGGCGAGGCTCTTGAAACCGAAGTTTTAAGAGCCAGGGAAATTCCAGGATCTGTCATTCCGACGATGTTAAGAGCTCGTAAACCATGCTTGGAGGCACATTATCATTGCATTTGGTGCTCCTATGCAGACTGGTGTAGATCTCAGGGATGGCCTTTTAGAACATTTAAGTTGTTCAGGTTGTTATTGTTCCTCCAAAGGGGCCTGGACGCTGGTCTTCGTTTGGGATCTCTGAAGGTTCAGATCTCAGCACTATCCATTCTCTTTCAGAAAAAGGTAGTGCTCATCCCAGAAATCCATACTTTCTTGCAAGGGGTAATATAGGTCCAACCTCCGTTTGTCCAGCCGACACCTCCTTGGGACCTAGCCTTGGTTCTATCTTTTCTCCAGTCCAGGACGTTTGAACCTCTAGAGGATGTACCTCTGAAGTTCCTCATCTGGAAGACCGTGCTACTGCTGGCTTTAGCATCAGCTTGCCGAGTGTCTGAGCTCAGCACCTTATCTTGTAAGGCCTTGTATCTTATCTTTCATGAAGATAGAGCGGATTTGCGTACACATCCGTCCTTTCTTCTGAAGGTGGTGTCAAATTACCACGTAAATCAACCCATCGTGGTTCCTGCCTTTTGGGGTGACTCCCCTTCTCAATCTACATTGGATGTTGTTTGGGCTCTCATGATTTATGTGTCAAGGACATCATCTATCAGAAAGTCGGATTGTCTCTTTGTCCTCTGACGCATTTCGCAGAGGCTGGCCTGCGTCAAAACAGACCTTGGCTAGGTGGATACGTCTGACCAATACACAGGTGTATGTGCAGGCGGGGAAGACTCCACCTTCGACCTTGAGGGCTCATTCCACTAGATTTGTGAGTACATCTTGGGCAGCTCAAAGAGGAGCTACGGCTTCTCAGTTTTGCAGGGCAGACACGTGATCATCAGTGAACACTTTTGTTCGCTTTTACCAATTTGATACTTTTGCTTCTTCCACTACGACCTTTGGTCGTCTTGTGTTGCAGGATCCTCAGAGCTCTCCCACCCGGGGCATGGTCTTTGGAACCTCCCCAATGAGATTTCCAGTGTCACCTGCTGCATGATAGAGAAAGAGGATTTTGGTACTTACCGATAAATCCATTTCTCTGAATCAGCAGGTGACACTGGACGACCTCCCCGCTCCGGAGTTTTTCCTGCCTTTTGTATTCTTTCGTGCAAGTTTAGTTACGCTTATAGATATGGTTTGGTTGCATGTTTGTTGTCTCAGTTGACTATTTACCATCTCCTCTAGTAGGACAATTTCCTAACTGGGGGCTGAGGAGCCAGCTTTCCCTAAACAAATTAGTAGTGCCTAGCTCCCAGCATTCCCAACTCTAAACCCAATGTGATTTCCAGTGTCACCTGCTGATTCAGGGAAATGGATTTATCGGTAAGTACCAAAATCCTCTTTTTGCTACCTTTCTTCCATATCGATACTACGTTAGCTTTGCGCCAGTCCCTTGGTACTGTCCCCGTGTTTATTGATTCCCCAAATATTAGATATAATGGTAGTGCTATGACAGGAGTTCTTTTAGTATCCTAGGGTGTATTTCATCCAGGCCACGAGATTTGTTACTATTTAGGTTCTGTAATCTATTTTTGACTATTTAATAATAATATTTCCGCTTTCTCTTTTCCTTCTATTACCAGGATACCCTGCCTTTTTTTTTAGTGGGACAATATTTTCCTTCCTTAACCATTTCCCGGTTATATAACTAGAATTTTTGGGGATTGGATTTGCTATCTGCAGCTATTTTATGTTCAGTCTCTAATTTAGCCATCTTGATTTGTATTTTTACATGGTACTTGTGTAGTTTCATTCCGCCAGCTCTACTCTACGCTATGTTTGAGTCCTGGCTGCCTTATTTCTCTAAGCTACGTTATCAGCGTAGCGCCGGCAGCAGCGATACACTGTTTGTTTGAAGCTCCGTTATCAGCGTAGTCCAACGGCTGCCTTATGGTTCCCATACACACACAGATTCTGCCGATGCCATGTGTGCTATGAGATGCCCGCTCCCGCGGCATCTCATCGCACAGTCACAGTAGTGACTCCGCGGCAGCCCAGCGCTGACAGGTCATTGTGGCACTTGTAGTTCCACAGAGAAATAGACAGCCCGGCACACTGCTAACACAGGGGGCGTCTAAAGTAGGAATGGGATCATTCGTCAGACTGCATTTAGGTCTACAAGCTTTAGGTCTACACGACCTGACTGAAGGTCGACAGGGTCATTAGGTCGACAGGTATAAGATTGACAGGGTCATTAGGTCGACAGTGAAAAAGTCGACATGTTTTTTTTTTTCAAATGTATTTTTTTTTTTTTCAAGCGTCGACAGAGTCAACATAGCACCGCGTGCGCTCGCCATGCTTCGGGCACGGTGCCTCGCTACGCTTGGCACACTATTTTATTCTCCCACCATGCCCTAGTGGATGGTAGGGCATGAAATACCGCCTGTCGGCACATGTCGACTCATAAAACAGTCAAGTGACCCTATGTCGACCTAATGACCCTGTCGACCTTATAAAAGTCGACCTAATGACCCTGTCGACCTAATGACCCTGTCGATCTTCAGTCACGTCGACCTAAATGCAGGTCGACCTAGTGGTGTAGACCTAATGCTTGTAGACCTAATTGCTGTAGACCTGGGGTAGCCAACCCTAGTCCTCGAGAGCTACCAACAGTGCATGTTTTGCAGGTCTCCTCACAGAATCACAAGTGAGCTAATTAGCTCCATCTGTGGATCTTTTAAAATGTGTCAGTGATTAATGAGTGTAGCTGTGCAGCAGCTAGGTTGTCTGTAAAATGTGAACTGTTGGTAGCTCTCGAGGGCTAGGGTTGGCTACCACTGCTGTAGACAATATGACCGTATCCCCTAAAGTTGACACCCCGGCAAACTGCTAACGAAGGGGACATCTGAAGAGTGCCTCTAGTACTTAGATGCTATAGCATCTAAGTACAGCGTCTAAACCGCTAACAAGGGTGCATCTAAATATAGATGCTAAAGTGTCTAAATTTTAGTCGGGTATAAGGGTGCAGCATTATTCCAAACAAGACACAGACCATTAAAATGTGAAAAACACTAGTAAACCTGTCGACAATGACACTTGTCAACGTAACAGCTGTCGACCTTGTTTATTTCACTATCCATGCCAGCCTGAAGTGTGGCGAACGGACGTGGTATGCGTCCTACCGACCTTTTCATACCCCCACTATTCACGTTGGCGTGGAGTCGATTTTGTAAAGTGTGGCAAGCGCAGCGAGCCAACAAGCCCGAAGCGTGGCAAGCGCAGTGAGCCCCGCGAGGAGACGCAGGTAACTTTACATGTATTCGGCCTCCCCTCGTGGGGCTCGCTGCGCTCGCCACGCTTCGGGCTCGCCACACTTTATAAAATCAACTTCACGCCGATGTGGATAGTGGGGGTATAAAACGTTTGGTAGGACGCGTACCGCATCACCTTGCGGGGCTCGCCATGCTTCGGGCTGTCGTGGATGGTGGGGGTGTTTAGAGAACACATTCACACCTGCCATATCATACATCTGAGACAGTAATGACGACATGTGTTAACTTGTAACTGGTTTTTAGTTCAGATTAAGAAGAAGAATCAAGGAAAAATGATCAAATGACAATATAATGAACAACAAGAAGAAAAAAGACATAAAAAATTGAAAAAGTAATTCCTTGGAAACTGCACTGGCAGAAATAGCAGCCGAAGTTGACGCAGTTGTCTCTGCCTCTACGGTTTCACCTTGCTCTGCCTGGGGGGAGCAGGGTCAGCATGTGCAGGATGTGCTGGATGGGGTCTTCTGCACCAAGGGTCTTCCTCCAGATGAACTCCTGCAAGTAGGAGTCCAGCTGATGGCGCGCAGTGCCCCTTTGGCGCTTATTGCGCCTCTTGCAGGAATCCCACAGCCTCTCAATGTTCTGGGTGTGATCCCCGCTCTCCGGATCCACAAAGTGGTACCGGTGGTTCACCTTGGTGTGGTGGTACCTAGCCTGCTCCAGCTGCTCCATTTTGTAGGCCCGCCAGCAGTCGGTATAAATTGCGGTCCCCGGTTGCACGTGTCTCTCATTGGCAGCCATGAGGGTGCTGGCATCACGTCTCTTGACTGCTGTTATGAAGCATTTTCCGGTCTCCCTGGAGATGCCCCCGAAGATCCACTGTTGGGGAAGCATGCGACCAACATGGTTCTTCCGTTTGGCGAACAGGCTCTCGTCCACTCTCTGGCACCCTCTGAACCACTGCACAGCCCTGACGCTGACCTTCTTTCTGCAGCTGTGGATCTGGCAACGCCACATCCGCTCCCTGACACTCGGCCTCATAGGGTGCCCATTGGGGCAAGTCTGGGTGTCAGCCAGGAATTTGTGGCTCTGCAGAAATGCCAGCGACTCCTCCTAAGTCTGTGGCAGGTTGAACAATGTCAGCTTTCCAGCAGCCATGACTGTAATATGTCTGACTCTCAGGGAATCTACCAGCTGACTGACTACGCTTCGCTGTTTGTGAGAACACTACACTGCATCTGACAGGGACGCTGTCTACGCTAAGCTGGCGAGCGAACACGCTACGCTAACTACGTAACTGCCGCCCAAACGACTGGCTACGCTGACTAAGCTGGTCGACAGCATGCTATTTATGACTGGCTACGCTGACTAAACTGGTCAACAGCACGCTATTTATGAGTGACTACTCTAGTCGTGGGAACACTATGCCAGTTTTGACAGGGACTCTTAAGCGACTACAGGGACGCTACGTTATAGTTGCGGGAACACTACGCAGGTTTTGACAAGGACGCTTACGCGACTGCAAGGACGCTACATTATGAGCGTAGCGCCGGCAGCAGCGCTATGCTAACCCGATTCTGAAATGGACGCTACGCTGACTACGTAACTGGTGCCGTGAAACTACACAAGTACCTTTTTGGGTGTCCCATCTTGTTTGAACATTTTTAGTGCCCTCCTTTTTTTATCTATTTAAAATTTGACTTTGCTGTTAAGCCACATAGGCTTCCTTTTGACATTTGTTCTTTTATTTACCCTAGGAATAAATTGATCAGTGCCCTCCAGCAGTATTTTTTTTAAAGTTTGCCACCTTTTAGTAGTATCCATACCTCTAAATAATTCCTTCCAGTTTATATAATTTAAGGACTCCTCAAACTTACCAAAGTTTGCTTTTTCGAAATTTAAGGACCTAGTTGCTCCAATATTATCTTTGTTAAAATGTAAATAAAATGTGATCATATTGTGATCACTGTTCCCCAATGTCTCCCTTATGGTTATGTTAGTAACAATGTCCCCGTTGTTGCTTATCAAAAGATCCAGGATATCAGGTGTGGCAGAAAGAGGGTTAGAGATTGTGGAGCATACCATTTCATCTCGGATGTTATCAACCTTCTATATTTGCCACTCATGTGATTCATCCCACCAAGTTTCAGTAGTACCTATGAGATCCAAAACTAGGGTCTCTAGTTCCCCCATTTTACCAGTTAAACTCCTAGCATTCAGATAATGGCATTTCAGGTTTCACTTTTCTGTTGCCCTTGTCATGTTACCTGTTACAGTTGCAGAAGGTTCCTGAAATGATAAATCCGTATCATGGACAATATTTGTTCTTGGCTGTGTGTCTCTCATACACTTTTCTTACACCTTGTTCCCTTTTTCCTCACTTCCCCTTGCTTCTTCCACAATGTCCCCCCACCTGCCTAGTTTACATGTTATACAATAATAGTAGCGATATCCTGGTAACCATTATGATTTTACATATTTACTTTCTTACAGGACATATAAGGAGCAGGATTCAAATTAACCCCTTCCCGACATTTGACGTACATTTACGTCATGGTCGGGAAGTACTTCCCGACACATGGCATAAATGTACGTCATGGTTTGTAACTGTCACTGCGTCTAGAGACGCAGTGACAGTTAGGTGATGTCTGCTGTCCCTGACAGCAGACATCCCCCCTCGCCGCCCAGGGGGGGCAGGGGTGCCCCCCCCGGTCGGCGATCGCTGTGATTGGCTGTTCAAATCTGAACAGCCATTCACAGCGTTTCCTGTGTTACCGGCGGCTAAGCCGCTCGGTAACACAGGGATCGGTGGTGATCGGTGCAGCACCGATCACCATCGAGCGGCAGCACCCCCCTCCCACCCGCCGGGCACTCACCCGGCAGCAGCAGCAGCTCCAGCGGCTCCACCGCTACGTCCGGAGCGCACGCTGCGCTCCCCTCCTCCCCCCTCCCCCCCGCAGCAGCAGCAGCAGCAGCATCATGCTGCTGCTGGAAAAGTTAAAAATAAAATAAAATATAATGTGCAAATGTGTGTATATATATATATATACACACACATATATATATATATATATATATGTGTGTGTATATATATGTATATATATATATATATATATATACACACATATATATATATATATATATATATATATGTGTGTGTGTGTGTGTGTGTGTGTGTGTGTGTGTGTGTGCGTATACCGCACCGATCACCAACGATCGCCAGCCCCCCCCCCTCCCACCCGGCAGCCCCCCTCCCTCCCACCCACCCGGCTGCCGCAGCGCCAGCACCCCTCCCACCCCCCCGCCAGCCGCAGCGCCAGCCCCCCTCCCAAAGCTGGTGACCAAAATGGGGTCACTTGTGGGGGGGTTCCACTGTATTGGTGCTTCGGGGGTCTTGCTAATGCGACATAGCACCCGCCATTCATTCCACCACCAAAAATCACTCCTTCCCTTTTGAGTCCTGCCATGCACCCAACTGGTATTTTTTGGTCACATGTGAGGCATTGCCGTACCCGGGAGAAATTGGGGCACAGATTTTGGGGTGCTTTGTCTCCTTCATTCCTTGTGAAAATTAAAAATTTTGAGCCAGAACTGCATTTTTGTGTAAAAAATTAAATTTTTTTACACAAAAATGCAGATCTGGCTCAAAATTTTTCATTTTCACAAGGAATGAAGGAGACAAAGCACCCCAAAATCTGTGCCCCAATTTCTCCCGGGTACGGCAATGCCTCACATGTGACCAAAAAATACCAGTTGGGTGCATGGCAGGACTCAGAAGGGAAGGAGTGATTTTTGGATTTTGCAGCACAGATTCTGGTTGAATGACCCCCGAAACACCCATACAGTGGAACCCCCCCACAAGTGACCCCATTTTGCAAACTACACCCCTCAGGGAATTCATCTAGGGGTATAGAGTACATTTCAAACCCCCCGGGGTTTCACCAATTTTGATACAACTGAGCTGTGAAAATGAAAAATTATTTTTTTTCATTTTCACTGCCCAGTTGTACCACAATTGGTGAAACCCCTGGGGGTTTGAAATGTACACTATACCCCTAGATGAATTCCCTGAGGGGTGTAGTTTGCAAAATGGGGTCACTTGTGGGGGGGTTCCTAACTTTTAGCATCTTATGGTGCCTAGAAACCTACATGGTGCCTAAAAAATAATCTCATAAAAAGGAGTCTCCAAAATCAAGTAGGTGCTCCTTCTATTATGAAGCCTGTGGTTTGGTCACCGTGCACACTAGGGCCACATATAGGATATTTATGAAAACCAAAGAATTGGGGGAATCAATTTTTAGTCACATTTCTCTAGTAAAATGTACTGTGTTCCTTATAAAAATGTATTAAAATTGCAAATCTGCAAAAAAAAAGAAATTTTGAAATTTCACCTACACTTTGTTTTAATTCCTGTGAAACACCTAAAGGGTTAACAAACTTCCAAAATGCTGTTTTGAATACTGTGAGGGGTGCAGTTTTTGAAATGGCATCATTTATGGGGGTGTCTCACATACAAGTCCCTCAAAGTCACATCAGAACTGAACTGGTCCCTAAAAAAATCAGTGTTTGAAATTTTCTTGAAAATTTGAGAATTTGCTAGTCATATTTGAAGCCTCCTAGTGTCCCAAAAAATTAAAAGGAAGTTGAAATAATGATGTCAACATAAAGTAGACATATGGTCTATGTTAGTTATTCACTATTTTGAGTGGTGAGATTATTTGTCTCACAAGCAGAAAATTTAACATTTTGCAAATCGCTAAATTTTCCATTTTTTCACGATATTTTGGTATTTTTCACAAAAAAACACAGACTGTATCGACCCAAATTTACCACTAATTTGAAGTACAATGTGTCACGAGAAAACAATCTCAAAACCACTGGGATAAGTAAAAGCAAAAAAAAGTTATCCCCACTTAAGTGAGACATGTCAGATTTGAAAAAAAGGGCTCTGTCAGGAACGCAAAAACTGGCTCTGTCAGGAAGGGGTTAAGAGGACGTGGAAAGGGAAATTGTTCTCCGATCAAGCCAACTAAATACATCATATCTCCTTACACCTCAGGAGGAGGAACAAACACTATTGTATTTGCTGGACAGAAGAAACCTTCAGCAACTAATTTGTTCTCACCTCATACATGATGAGTCTCACAGGAGAGAAACCACATGTGTGTTCTGAGTGTGACAAAGGCTTTACATGTAAATCACAGCTTCTGGTACATCAGAGGAGTCACACAGGAGGGAAACCACATGTGTGCTCTGAGTGTGACAAAGGCTTTACATGTAAATCACAGCTTCTAAGACATCAGATGAGTCACACAGGAGAGAGACCACATGTGTGTTCTGAGTGTGACAAAGGCTTTACATGTAAATCACATCTTCTCATACATCAGATGAGTCACACAGGAGAGAAACCACATGTGTGCTCTGAGTGTGACAAAGGCTTTACATGTAAATCACAGCTTCTCATACATCAGAGGAGTCACATAGGAGAGAACCCACATGTGTGCTCTGAGTGTGGCAAAGGCTTTACATGTAAATCACAGCTTCTCAGACATCAGAGGAGTCACACAGGAGAGAAACCATATAAATGTTCTGAATGCAGAAAATGTTTTTCCCATAAGTCAGTTCTTGTCCTACATCAGAGGAGTCACACAGGAGAGAAACCATATAAATGTTCTGAATGCAGCAAGTGTTTTTCCCGGAAGTCACTTCTTGTCCTACATCAGAGGAGTCACACAGGAGAGAAGCCATATAAATGTTCTGAATGCAGCAAATGTTTTTCCCGGAAGTCACATCTTGTCCTACATCAGAGGAGTCACACAGGAGAGAAGCCATATAAATGTTCTGAATGCAGCAAATGTTTTTCCCGGAAGTCACATCTTGTCCTACATCAGAGGAGTCACACAGGAGAGAAGCCATATAAATGTTCTGAATGCAGCAAATGTTTTTCCCGGAAGTCACATCTTGTCCTACATCAGATGAGTCACACAGGAGAGAAGCCATATAAATGTTCTGAATGCAGCAAGTGTTTTTCCCGGAAGTCACTTCTTGTCCTACATCAGAGGAGTCACACAGGAGAGAAGCCATATAAATGTTCTGAATGCAGCAAATGTTTTTCCCGGAAGTCACATCTTGTCCTACATCAGAGGAGTCACACAGGAGAGAAGCCATATAAATGTTCTGAATGCAGCAAATGTTTTTCCCAGACGTCACTTCTTGTCCTACATCAGAGGAGTCACACAGGAGAGAAACCATATAAATGTTCTGAATGCAGCAAATGTTTTTCCCAGACGTCACTTCTTGTCCTACATCAGAGGAGTCACACAGGAGAGAAACCATATAAATGTTCTGAATGCAGCAAATGTTTTTCCCAGAAGTCACTTCTTGTCCTACATCAGAGGAGTCACACAGGAGAGAAACCATATAAATGTTCTGAATGCAGCAAATGTTTTTCCCAGAAGTCAGGTCTTGTCCGACATCAGAGGAGTCACACAGGAGAGAGGCCATATAAATGTTCTGAATGCAGCAAATGTTTTCCCCAGACGTCACTTCTTGTCCGACATCAGAGGAGTCACACAGGAGAGAAGCCATATAAATGTTCTGAATGCAGCAAATGTTTTCCCCAGAAGTCAGATCTTGTCCTACATCAGAGGAGTCACACAGGAGAGAAGCCATATAAATGTTCTGAATGCAGCAAATGTTTTTCCCAGAAGTCAGTTCTTGTCCGACATCAGAAGAGTCACACAGGAGAGAAGCCATATAAATGTTCTGAATGCAGCAAAAATTTTTCCCGGAAGTCAGATCTTGTCCGACATCAGAGGAGTCACACAGGAGAGAAACCATATACGGTACTTATGTAATATCTGGGCTCCCGTTTTTCTTATGAGACCGCGTCCCCTCGCGGGGCTCGCTGCGCTCGCCACGCTTCGGGCACGGTGGCTCGCTGCGCTCGCCACACTATATAAAATCATCTCCATGCGTAGTTGGATAGTAGGGGTATGAAAAAATGGGGTGCATTTAACATGGGAGCCCAGATAATACATAAGTACCCCATATACATGTTCTGAATGCAGTAAATGTTTTTCCCAGAAGTCACATTTTGTCCGACATCAGAGGAGTCACACAAGAGAAGAAGCCATATAAATGTTCTGAATGCAGTAAATGCTTTTCTTCTGCCCCTTTCTTTGCTATGCCTCCCTCCCTGTGTACATACACTGCTGGGCTCTGCCTCCCTCCCTGTGTACATACGCTGCTGGGCCCTGCCTCCCACCCTGTGTACTTGCACTGCTGGGTTCTGCCTCCCTCCCTGTGTACATACACTGCTGGGCTCTGCCTCCCTCCCTGTGTTCGTGCACTGCCAGGCTCTCCCTCCCTCCCTGTGTACATGCACTGCTTTGCTATGCCTCCCTCCCTGTGTACATACACTGCTGGGCTCTGCCTCCCTCCCTGTGTGCATACACTGCTGGGCTCTGCCTCCCTCCCTGTGTACTTGCACTGCTGGGTTCTGCCTCCCTCCCTGTTTACATACAGTGCTGGGCTCTGCCTCTCTCCCTGTGTACGTGCACTGCTGGGCCCTGCCTCCCTCCCTGTGTCTGTGCTCTGCCTCCCTCCCTGTGTACGTGCACTGCTGGGCTCTGCCTCCCTCCCTGTGTATGTACACTGCTGGGCTCTGCCTCCCTCCCTGTGTATGTACACCTCTTAGCTCTGCATCCCTGTGTACGTACACTGCGGGCTCTGCCTCCCTCCCTGTGTATGTACACTGCTGGGCTCTGCCTCCCTCCCTGTGTATGTACACCTCTGAGCTCTGCATCCCTGTGTACGTGCACTTCTGGGCTCTGCCTCCCTCCCTGTGTATGTACACCTCTGAGCTCTGCATCCCTGTGTACATACACTGCTGGACTCTGCCTCTCTCCCTGTGTACATACACCGCTGGGCTCCGAAGCAGTGATTACAGATAAAAATATATATAATTTTTTACAGAATTCAGTGAGGTTCCTTTTCGGGACCCCCCAAGCAGCTGGCCCCCCTAGCAGCTGCATCCTCTTCATCCTCTTCATCCTCTATAGTTACACCACTATTTATAGGAACCCTGTATGTGGCTTTGTACCACCCTACAGGTCTCCTCTGGTCTCTCTCCTTTCCCTCATGCCTCCATATTGCTGCCTTACCTCACGCACTCTGAATACTATGTACTACCTGTATCACATAGTAACCAATCATTATTACATGTGTTAGGTTGCTGACACTAGACTGCTGATAGTGGATTTCTAGTTGCTATGGGTTACAGCACATCCTTCCTTCTCACATGTTATTAACCAGGTCTGATGGAGAGCCCATTGTGTAATAGGACAATACTAACATCCTCCATAATAAATAGCAGCACAGTAACAGTATACACGTTACTATGACACAGTATATAGTGATATAACCTGCATGTAGACTGAAGGACGATGATCTAACAATATCTGTAATAACCATGTATGTTACTAGTAGCTGTCCCCAGAACAGGGGAATAAAAGCTGATCTGGATAAATGGGATTCTGTTACCGATTGTATAACTATAGACTTTGTTTCTCTATAATACTTTGTACATTCTTCTACATGTTACAGATAGTTAGGTGGTCCTGTAATGATGACCATCTGGTAACCTATAATAACAACCTAAATAAACTAATGATCCTTCAGCAAATGGATTATTGATGTCTTTATCACTGGTGCTGACATATAACCACAGCGACTACCTGCCAATCGGGGATTGCTCAGTACAAGGAGAGATGCATTATATTCCCTGCTTGCTGTGGTCCTTTCTTGTCTGCTGTCCTCCAGATGGAACACTCAGACTAGATCAGTTGCTGTGACACATAACAGCTTGGCCATCTTATGTCCCTGGGCCTGATTCAGAGATGATCAGTAATCTGAGAAAATGGCAGGTGACTGCGAGTAGAAAGCTGCCGCTCAGACAGAAAGCGAAAACACCTTGGGTGACATTTAATGGGATGCGATTTTTAGTAAGGTTCTGAAATCCCACATTATCGCATTTTCCAAAATCGAGAATTTTTTGAGATAATCAACTATTTAAATTAGATGCTAATTTGTGGTAAAAAATGTGATATGGTGCGATTTTTAGTCCTGAAAATGTGCGAATTAATGCATGTGTGGTTTGTGTAAATAAATGCATAGGGTCCCCCCTCCTGAGCAAAACCAGCCATGTGCTGGTCTCTGAAATTCAGGGGAATAAAAACATAGGGGATCCCCAGGATTTCTAAAACTAGCACCAGGCTCAAGGGCAAAATACAGGGGACAAAATGACTAGGGGTCCCCGAATCTTGGCAACCAGCACTGGGCCCAAACAGCCATTAAAGGGCCCACTGGGTCTTGTAGTTCTACAACATTACAAATAGTGATATAAAACACACATACAGTATGTGCTGGTGTTCATCCTTGCTGGCGGGTCGCCAGAACGTACACGCTGGCGACCCGCCAGCAGCCTCGCCAGCGAGGAGACTGAGACGCGCGTGCGTCTCACGCGCACGCGCGTCTCAGTCTCCGTCGCTAGCGCGACGGAAACCCTGTCCGTCTCCGCCTCAGGGAGACGGACAGGGTTAGGGGGGGTTAGGGGGGGTGCGGGCAGGCGGCGGGGACCCCGGGTTACCGCCGGCAAGCCGGCGGGGACCCGGGGGAACGAATGGAAGCGCCGTCGGAAGGGGACTCGTGCGCGCGCGTCCCCTTCTCACCATCGCCATGGCGCTGGCGGGGGATGGCGGCTGGCGACGCCAGCGCCATCCCCTGCAAAGATGGGAAAAGACCCATCTGTACACACAGTTCCACACAGATGAGGGTAATCCAGGGCTGCCGACTTTTAAGGTGCGTACACACATACAGATTTTCTGTCTGATCTAAATGTATGGGAGCATATGACAATCAAAAGATTGTTCCCAAACGCTTGAAAACAGACAGTGATCAGTCAGACAAATTGTTTAAATCATTCTGATATAACAAATTTAACAAAGCAGATACTTTTTTTCTGTTTTCCTGAATTTGGGTTGAAATTTTCAGATTGTCATTTGCTCCCATCCATTTCCAGGTTTTTGTTCCCACCAGATAGATCAGACAGAGAATCTGTGTGTACGCACCTTGAGAATCTCCTCTCCGGGAGAAGCCCTGAGAGGATACTTTCAGCAGCAGTTCAGGGGGAGGGGCTTGAACGTGACATCATTAAATCCCGCCCCCAGGATGTAAAATAACCGAATTGGCTAAAATGATCCGATTGTGATGTTTTAGCTCCGCCCCCTCCTCTGAGACCTGCGGATTGCGGCATTTAAATGCCGAGGTCAGGGGAAGACTGCTGCAATCGGGGGCGCAGTGGGGGTCCACCTGAATCCAGGAGGGTTGCCCACCTTTCTGGGGGGCCAGGAGGGCAACCCGATTCTCAGGAGACTCCCGACCATTCTGGGAGGGTAGCAACCCTGGGGTAATCATACATTAAGAGGGAAGTCCAGGAGCAGAGCATTGTGTACCGAATGCAATGGGTCATGTTGGAGGGTATGTCATTGCACTGTGCCCCAGTCCTGCTTACCATGTATGCCATCTGCAGAGCATTGCACTGTGCCCCAATCCTGCTTACCATGTATGCTATCTGCAGAGCATTGCACTGTGCCCCAGTCCTGCTTACCATGTATGCTATCTGCAGAGCATTGCACTGTGCCCCAGTCCTGCTTACCATGTATGCTATCTGCAGAGCATTGCACTGTGCCTCAGTCCTCCACCATGTATGCTATCTGCAGCGCATTGCACTGTGCCTCAGTCCTCCACCATGTATGCTATCTGCAGAGCATTGCACTGTGCCTCAGTCCTCCACCATGTATACTACTGCAGAGAAAATTGGGCAGTGTGTGGTGCGCTATCAACAGCTGCCGGCACTTGGGTTGTCAGACCCAAATATTATGCAAGGGAACAGAAAAGAAGTTGTGCCGGCGCTGGCTGTTTTAAGAATAATGCAATGCACGGTTCTCAGAAAAATATAACAATTTATTAATAACAATAATGTAACAATATAAAAAGTATAAAAAGGTGAATCACTTTGGTGAAAAATTGAAGCTAGTTATCTCGGGGATAATCAAACATTTGAGCTAGATTAGCTTGGAGTTCAATTTGTGAATAGAGAATTGAGCTGTATATTACCATCCCATTTGGCCCGATTTGAATGGCCTGATGCTGTGACACGATGTCCAAATAAGATGTCCTATAATTTCAAGGACTCAAGTTTCCCACTTAGTGTCCTCTTGTGTACATCTGGATCGTTTTAGGGATCATGCAGTTTTCCCACAAATAAGGCAGTCCAGGAAAAAGATAGGGTCTTTTGGGGAGAGATGGACGGGTCACTTGGCAGAGAGGATGATGGCAAAGGAACAGCAGTATTCACAGGTGCTCAACGCGTTTCCCCGGGTATCACCGGCTTCATCAGTGCCTCAGTCCTCCACCATGTATGCTACTGCAGAGCATTGCACTGTGCCTCAGTCCTCCACCATGTATGCTACCATACCTCCCAACTTCTGTGCTGATGAAATAGGGACACTCGCGCGGCGAAGCCGCACGCGCGTCCGAAAAGGGGGCGCGGCGTATGCTAAGTAGCCGCGACCTAATTTTCATACGAGAATAGACGCTGTGCGCATGCTCACAGCGTCTATTCTATTAGATCGGGGGTCTCCCAACTGCCACCCCCCGCAGCGGGACAATGCCTGCCGCGGGTGGGACAGCGGGACAGGACACGAAAATCGGGACTGTCCCGCTGTAATCGTGACAGTTGGGATTTATGTGCTACTGCAGAGCATTGCACTGTGCCTCAGTCCTCCTCACCATGTATGCTATCTGCAGAGCATTGCACTGTGCCCCAGTCCTCCTCACCATGTATGCTATCTGCAGAGCATTGCACTGTGCCCCAGTCCTCCTCACCATGTATGCTATCTGCAGAGCATTGCACTGTGCCCCAGTCCTCCTCACCATGTATGCTATCTGCAGATCATTGCACTGTGCCTCAGTCCTCCTCACCATGTATGCTACTGCAGATCATTGCACTGTGCCTCAGTCCTCCTCACCATGTATGCTCTCTGCGGAGCATTGCACTCAGGTCCAGTCCTAATCTGCAGAGCATTGCACTCAGGTCCAGTCCTCCTCACCATGTGTGCTATCTGCAGAGCATTGCACTATGCCCCAGTCCTCCTCACCATGTATGCTATCTGCAGAGCATTGCACTCAGGTCCAGTCCCCCTCACCATGTATGCTATCTGCAGAGCATTGCACTGTGCCCCAGTCCTCCTCACCATGTATGCAATCTGCAGAGCATTGCACTCAGATCCAGTCCTCATCTGCAGAGCATTGCACTCGTCCAGTCCTCCTCAAAATGTATGCTATCTTCAGATCATTGCCCTGTGCCCCAGTCCTCCTCACCATGTATGCAATCTGTAGAGCATTGCACTCAGGTCCAGTCCTCATCTGCAGATCATTGCACTGTGCCCCAGTCATCCTCACCATGCATGTTATATGCAGAGCATTGCACTCAGGTCCAGTCCTTCTCACCATGTATGCTACTGGAGCTGCAGAGCATTGCACTGTGCCTCAGTCCTCCTCACCATGTATGCTATCTGGAGAACATTGCACTCAGGTCCAGTCCTCATCTGCAGAGCATTGCATTTAGGTCCAGTCCTCCTCACCATGTACTGTGCTATCTGCAGATCATTGCACTGTGCCCCTGTCCTCCTCACCATGTATGCTATATGCAGAGCATTGCAATGTACCCCAGTCCTCCTCACCATGTATGCTATCTGCAGAGCATTGCACTTAGGTCCAGTCATCATCACCATGTATGCTATCTGCAGATCATTGCACTGTGCCCAGGGTTGCCAACCCTCCCGGAATGACCAGGAGGGTCCTGGAAATCGGGTCCGCCTCCCGGAAAGCTGTCTGTAGTGTCTGGCTCCCAGGAACCCGCCCCCTCGATGGGGGGTCCGTGGGTCAGATGACTCGAATGGCGTCATTTTAGTGCTGCCCACCACAGTGTAATGCCTGAAATACTGGCATTACACAGCGGGGGCGTGGCTTAATGCCGCAGATGCTTTGTACACGCCCACAAGGCAGTCTGCCCCATCATGCCCCTTTTCCACTCATAGCATGGGGCCCGCCCCCCTGCCTCACTGAGCTGGCTGGCAATATCTCAGATGTATGAAGGAGCGCTATGGGGAAGAAGGGGGTATCAGTGCACTGATTCATCTTCTCCCCCATGTAAGAAGGAGCCGATGTGAGCAGGCTGATCTGCAAGGCAAATGTATGAATGGTCCACAGCGCTGACCGTTGCGCCCCATGCCACTATCCGCTTCAACAGCTGCAGGGTGGTGAAGTCTTATCCCCACAACAACAACATCACTGTCCCTGCTGCCGGCTCCAGGCTGCGCTGAAGATCTCGCAAATGCCCAGTACAGCCGGGTAAGGGAAAGGAGATCAGTGTGAGCTGATGCACTGTCTCCTCAATAGGACATTGCCGAAGGGGAGTTTGCGCTCCCTCGCTTCAGCAGACAAGATGTTAAACATCTTGTCAATGTCTCTTACTGCTTCGCCTCGTTGTATATATTTATAATGTAATCATTTGTAATGATTTGCGGCACTCAAAGGGTCTTTTTTTCTCAAAAGCAAAATTTGTATTGTAATGAAGAACAGGTTACATATAAATCATGGCTGGATGCCCCGACGTTTCAATGCCGCCACTGGATTTTTCTTCCAGGGCCCATGCTTATAACAAACTGTGCAAACAGACTGCATAATACAGAGAGTTTTATACTTACCTGTCCGTGCTCTGGGCGGGAGCCAGGTTCAGCGTGGAGGACTCGCGCATGCTTCCTTGTGTCCGTCCGTCCCGCGTTAATGACGTCACCTGCCTTCTGATCCTGTTGCCCTGGAGACGCATCTCTACATAAAAGCGTCTCTCCGGGTTCTAGAATACTTCAGACGGTTGGCGTCATGCCAGCTCCCTGCCCAGCACTGAGCTAACCACATCTAAATCAGGACAATAAGGCATACTCATATATATAAAATATAACTGACTGCATCAGTATTTACTGGGTGTGGATACCTACTGTATATGTGTATTATAAATATATGTAATGGATTAATATGCATTTTAAGGCACATTTTGTTAGAGAGTGCTAAGGTAGATCAGGGTTGCCTACTTTTGAAAAATAATTTCAGGGAGAAATGTAAAAGTGAGGGGGGCGGGCCTTGCATCACCAGGGGGCGGACCTAATATGGTCCGCAACCAATCAGAAAAATATCTCTGTGGATCACCTGCAAGGGTAGTCCTCAAAGGGTTATATGGTTTTGCAATGTGCCCTGAATGTATGAAGTTTAAGACATGCAACTACTTTCCGGAGGAGGGGGGAGGAAAACAGACTCATGGAGGAGAGGGTTTTATTGCGGCCACTCTGCTGCTTGCCGGGCACTGTTTACTTTTAGCCAAGTGATTAAGGGGATATCTGCTGTCCTGGCTAGTGAAGTGTGACACACAGACCAGAGCAGGGAACTCACACTTAGCCTAGATGATTATCCAATTACCGTAGTTCTGCAGTGTGGAAACCAATCTCCGTGTCTGAAAGCTGGAGCCGGCTGTCACTGTGCTGCTGCTGCTGCTGGAAAGTCGGAAGCTGCTGCTATCATCTGTTGCTGCCTAGGGATGATGATAGCTTCACTTCCTGTACTGTGTACCCGGCCGTACGCAGAGAACGGGGAGGTCTGCTCTGCAGGTACTATTGCCGTGATGTGTACTGCGCGGCTTCATCATGTCAGCGGCGTCAGCGGCACTCATTGGGGAAGCAAAGCAGCAGCTGCGGGAGAAAGGGGCCCTCTTCCGGGAGTCCGTGAGTTGTCCCATGATTCCGGGAGTCTCACGGACATTCCGGGAGAGTCGGCAACCCTGAGGTAGATGTGACATAAAGTATGCTTAGCAGGCACACTCGGATATGTTTTTTGCATAGTTGCCTACCCTCCTGCATTCTGCAGGAGACTCCCTGACATAGCAGCAATCTCCCGCTCTCCCACATTAGTCTAGCAATCTCCCTCATGTCACCTAGCCCACATTACACTGTTACATCATAGTTACATCCCCTCCTGCATTCTGCAGGAGACTCCCTGACATAGCAGCAATCTCCCTCTCTCCCTCATTAGTCTAGCAATCTCCCTCATGTCACCTAGCCCACATTACACTGTTACATCATAGTTACCTCCCCTCCTGCATTCTGCAGGAGACTCCCTGACATAGCAGCAATCTCCCTCTCTCCCACATTAGTCTAGCAATCTCCCTCATGTCACCTAGCCCACATTACACTGTTACATCATAGTTACCTTCCCTCCTGCATTCTGCAGGAGACTCCCTGACATAACAGCAATCTCCCTCTCTCCCTCATTAGTCTAGCAATCTCCCTCATGTCACCTAGCCCACATTACACTGTTACATCATAGTTACATCCCCTCCTGCATTCTGCAGGAGACTCCCTGAAATAGCAGCAATCTCCCTCTCTCCCACATTAGTCTAGCAATCTCCCTCATGTCACCTAGCCCACATTACACTGTTACATCATAGTTACCTCCCCTCCTGCATTCTGCAGGAGACTCCCTGACATAGCAGCAATCTCCCTCTCTCCCTCATTAGTCTAGCAATCTCCCTCATGTCACCTAGCCCACATTACACTGTTACATCATAGTTACATCCCCTCCTGCATTCTGCAGGAGACTCCCTGAAATAGCAGCAATCTCCCTCTCTCCCTCATTAGTCTAGCAATCTCCCTCATGTCACCTAGCCCACATTACACTGTTACATCATAGTTACCTCCCCTCCTGCATTCTGCAGGAGACTCCCTGACATAACAGCAATCTCCCTCTCTCCCTCATTAGTCTAGTAATCTCCCTCATTACACCTATCCCGCACTACACTGTTAAATTTTTTGGGGGAAAAAGGAATGAGAGCTAGATAAATTTACATTGAGTCATCAGCACCATTTCCCAGCACTTTACCAATTACAGTATAGGAGCTCTTACTAACTGCTTTAGGGCTCATCTACATTTGTTTATTTCATTTTATTTATTTATTTTATTTATTTACAGTTTCTTATATAGCGCAGCAGATTCCGTTACAGTGTCTTATATAGCGCAGCAGATTCCATTACAGTGTCTTATATAGTGCAGCAGATTCCGTTACAGTGTCTTATATAGTGCAGCAGATTCCGTTACAGTGTCTTATATAGCGCAGCAGATTCCGTTACAGTGTCTTATATAGCGCAGCAGATTCCGTTACAGTTTCTTATATAGCGCAGCAGATTCCGTTACAGTGTCTTATATAGCGCAGCAGATTCCGTTACAGTGTCTTATATAGCGCAGCAGATTCTGTTACAGTGTCTTATATAGTGCAGCAGATTCCGTTACAGTGTCTTATATAGTGCAGCAGATTCCGTTACAGTGTCTTATATACGCAGCAGTTTCCGTTACAGTGTCTTATATAGTGCAGCAGATTCCGTTACAGTGTCTTATATAGCGCAGCAGATTCCGTTACAGTGTCTTATATAGTGCAGCAGATTCCGTTACAGTGTCTTATATAGTGCAGCAGATTCCGTTACAGTGTCTTATATAGTGCAGCAGATTCCGTTACAGTGTCTTATATAGCGCAGCAGATTCCGTTACAGTGTCTTATATAGTGCAGCAGATTCTGTTACAGTGTCTTATATAGTGCAGCAGATTCCGTTACAGTGTCTTATATAGTGCAGCAGATTCCGTTACAGTGTCTTATATAGCGCAGCAGATTCCGCTTTACAATTGTAGACAGTGATAAGACAAACTGGGTAACAACAGACAGACTTGGAGGTAGGAGGGCCCTGCTGCAAGCTTACAATCTATAGGGATATAGGGGGGAAACATAAGGACAGGCACCAGTAATAGCATAGCAGTTAATTTTAAAAGATTCCTCTCAGATGTAGCAGTACACACCCACGCTTCTAGGTGCCACATTCACAATCTCCAGTGGCGGTTTTTTACGTATGGGCTGCAGCCCCCCCCCCCCCCAGGTAAAATCCGCCACTGTAGTGAAGCCAAATGCAGTCTGTGAGACTGCACTGGCTTCACTGTGACTGGCACTGCCTTCCTATTGGAAGTCCGACCTGCCAGTCACCCAAAGCAGTCCAATTGGGAGGTGTTCCCTCCCTCTGGGATGCCTCTATGGGCTGCTGCATGGCAGCCCATAAAATCCAGGGTCTGCACATGCGCAGTACTGTCCATGCGCCGGTCCCTATATTGTACAGGCTCCGGGACTGTGATTCCACCTCTAGGGCTGTTGGTGAAGCAGTCCATAGAAGCTGGCTACATGCGCAGCACAGAGGTTGGTACTGGGCATGCGACAGTCCCGGTGCCTGTCGTCATTGTACAAGCACTGGTAACAATGCAGCAGGGACCAGGAGGAGCAGTGGTGGCAGGGGGGAGCCGGCATCACAGCCAGCGGCAGCCCCCCTCCTACCATAAGGTAGGAACCACCACTGACAATCTCTATTCACAATATCTCCATACTGTATATGGAATTAGAGACGCCATTTGGGAGGAGCATGACACACCCCCTCATAAGGTGCTGTGCAAAATTCTACTACCAACTGTAATCTCCCTGAAACTAGTTTTCAAAAGTAAGCAAGTATGGTTTTTTGTATATAAACTGTTGAAACTTAGCAGAGAATGCAAACTTTAGTGTTGAAAAACTGAGTCAAAGGTGGGAAATTTAGCAGAAAAGAGACACTTTAGGAATGAATAAGGTAAGGGATATTACATCCTCAACTAGAAATGAGAGGCTGATAGGATGAATCAAAGGTGGTAAATGCAGCAGATAAGATAAAGATAAGGATAAGGAGCCTGTAGGCTCCTAAGTTAGGAATTATGTAGAGATAAAGGTATGACATTTAGCAGAGAAGACACACTGTAGGGTAGAAAGAGTACTGAGAGTGATCATACTTGTCAAGAAAACATGTTTTGATATGTATGAATATTCCCCCTACATATGAGGGAGAGCCTAAAGGTGCCCACAGACGCATCAATTGTACCGTGCTATGCGTTTTTGACTGTACAATGGTTCTATACAATTTTTCTTCCAGCATGCGATGCGATGAACCCATGTTTGTAATGTTAATTTTCATATGTAGTCTAAAAAGTACGTGCAGCACATACTTTTTAGGACATACAATATCGGGCTCCCGGGAACGCGCATCGCATCGCAAAAACCCATAAACACCACCCAATTATTGTACATAAGATGCGTTTTGTACTTAAAAAGTAAAAAACGCATTCGATAATTGATGCGTCTGTGGGCACCTTAAGGCTGCTGTGTGCGATGCATAAGGCAGTATGCAGAGGTGAAACAGCAATGTTGCTCTAGTGTGTGGTGGTTGTCAGGGCTGCAATGCAATATTCTCATAGCTCTTAATCTAACATATAGAGGTGATATTTATCAGAGAAGTCAAACATTAGAGGTGAAAGTACTATATTCAAGAAGATGTTAGGGGGGAAATTTAGCAGAGTAGGCAAACATCAGTTATGTAAAAGAAGAGATGTGCTGGATTGAGTAGCAATTTTCCTGATGGAGAATTAAAGAAAGGCGTTCCAGCTAAATCTTTCATTCAGTCCATCTGGTGCTGTCGAGCCCAATCGATAAATCCATTGTGGTGAAGCCCTATCCCCACAACAACAACATCACTGTCCCTGCTGCCGGCTCCGGGCTGCGCTGGAGATCTCGCAAATGCCCAGTACAGCCGGCTAGGGGAAAGGAGATCAGTGTGAGCTGTTCTGCTGTCTCCTCAATAGGACATCGCCGAAGGGGGAGTTTGCGCTCCCCCACATCTTGTCAATGTCCCTTCCTGCTTCACCTCATTAAT
This sequence comes from Crinia signifera, assembly GCF_055691185.1. Lineage (NCBI taxonomy): Eukaryota > Metazoa > Chordata > Amphibia > Anura > Myobatrachidae > Crinia > Crinia signifera. Next base: position 331,560,930 of record NC_139220.1, read on the forward strand.
GAGGTGAAGCAGGAAGTGTTATACTATTCTTTAAAAAGCCAGTTTTGTGCTGATAGAATATAATTTTTGATCATACAATAAATGTTTGTTGTGTGTATATATATATATATATATATATATATATATATATATATATATATATGAGACTGTTAATAATATATATCTGTATATATATAAATCTCAGGTACCCTCTGGGTTTTAAAGTCCAGTAAGGAAAAGCGGCACTCCACAGGCTTAAAGTAGAAAGGCTTTTAATCCATAAGGTGAATGGTGTACATCGATTCGACGTTTCAAGACCAGATAGGTCTTTTCTTCAAGACTGGTACATTAGGGTGCAGATAGTGCTGTGCAGGGTGACCAAAAAAACTGCAATGCAGTCTTACCTTTAAATAGCAGAGATCTAGTGAGGTGCAGCGCGCTCCAACAGCCGGCGGCTTCCTGCAGTCGCGTGTTCCGGAAGTGCAGGTGACGTCATCCCGCTTGTGTGTCCCCGTCTCCTAGCAACCTCTGGACGCTTCTCCCCCTGAAGCCGGCGGTGTGTTTGCGCTATAACTGTTAAGACCAACAAAGACTGGGGGAAAGCTCGCAGCCGAACCAGGCGCGGGGGCCAATCGTACAGAATCCAAAAAAAACGCCAACAAACAAAAAGAAAACTCCAAATTAATATTTAATTTGTCCTCCCACCAATTGACAGCAACTGAAGAGAAGGTTCTGAATCACGGACTATCTTTTGTCCCGACGACCCACCATAATGATTTTAGATGGAACATCGATTTACATAAATTTGGAAGATCATTGAGAGTGAAAGAATTCTTTCAAAACTCGGCTAAACCCAAACCAGACATACATGAAAGCTTCCTGCTTAAACACGGACATTCATCGTTTGACCCACAATCCCACAACGCCTCAATAAAAACCTTTACCCGGTTGATTGATGAGGCCGTAAATAGATATGATCAAACTACCAACAAACAATGGTCAAATTTAAGCAGAGATGAAGCTAGAGCATTGAACGACCTTGCAAACAATCCCCACATAACCATACGCCCCACCGACAAGGGTGGGGGCATCGTTCTTTTGGACACCGCTAAGTACGTCAAACAACTCGATTTATTATTATCAGATGAAAAAACCTATAAGAAATTATCCGGTGATCCAACCATGTCTTTCAAAAAAGAACTAGACGCTGTTTTGCAAGGTGCGCACCAACAGGGATTTTTTAGCAAAAAAACACTCAATGCTCTCACACAAGAAGCCCCAGTATGCCCTGTGATCTATACTTTGCCCAAGATCCACAAAGATCTCAATGACCCTCCAGCAAGACCTATAATTTCGGCACGACAATCATTACTCCAACCGATCTCTCAGTTCCTGGACACATTGGTACAGCCTTACATCACAACCCAGAGAATGTATTTAAAGGACACAACGCAACTATTACTACAACTACAACAACTTGGACCAATACCACCACATGTCCTACTCTGCACAATGGACGTGAAAAATCTATACACCGTCATACCGCATGCCCAAGCAATATCGGCAGTGCGAGCATTCCTATACAGAGTAAATTTCTCCATCTTGGACATCCCCCTTTTTTTGGAATTGTTGCATCTTACTTTAACAAAGAATTATTTTTTGCACAACGGGTGTTATTATTTACAGCTCACAGGTTGTTCTATGGGATCAAATGTTTCACCTTCACTAGCCAACATTTTTATGTTTGAACAGGAAAATGAATTTTTCTTTACAGATTCCACTATCAGTAGCAAGATGATGATGTACACACACGTTACATCGATGATCTACTGCTGATCTGGACAGGCCTGGAGAGTGAACTCAACAAGGTTATATATAACATCAACCAACAAGAGGGCCCAATAAAATTCACTTACTGCATTGATAAAAAACAAATAAGTTATCTAGATGTAACTCTATCCATCAAAGAGGGGAAAATAGATACCACGGTCCATCACAAAACAACAGACAGAAACACCTTATTGGATCACAGCAACCACCATGCGCCCACCCTAAAACGGGGACTCCCCAAGTCCCAAATGATCAGGGTGGCAAGGATAACTAGCGACTCCACCCAATTGGAACCCAACTTAAATGCCATGATAGAAAAATTCGCCAGTAGAGGGTATCAGCGGTCGGTACTCCAGAAACAAAAGGAGGAGGTCATAAAAATACCCCGAGAACAGTTGCTTAAAAAGAAAGAGAAAAAAACAGATTCCAATAAAATTCCTTTGGTCACCACCTTTACATCGGCCACCCAAGGGCTATCAAGAGCCTCAAAAGCATTGTGGCCAATAGTGTCGGGTGACAAAAATGTACCAATTTTTAAACAAAAATCAATCATGCCAAGCTTCAAAAGAGGTAGAAATTTAAAAGATATTCTGATGAAAACCAACATCACCCCTAAAGAACAGCCCACATTGTTTAACATCCAAAACAAAAAACCTGGATGCTACAGGTGCCCGTCTTGCACTACATGCAACTCTATGACACCTGGTAGTGAATTTGTGCATCCTCAAACGGGCAAACAATTTAAGATAAAACATGTATTGGGATGTAAGTCCCAATTTATTGTATATATTATCATCTGCCCCTGCGGAAAATACTATGTTGGGCAAACCATCAGAACATTCCGCGAGCGAATGGCTCTACATCGCTCGCCCATCAATGCCTGCTTAAAAGGGGAAAGTATAGACCAGCCGGTGGCCCGACATTTTAAAAAATGTGGACACACTCCGGCTAGTTTAAAAAGTAAAATTATAGATCACATCCCCCCCGTTAAGTAGAGGTGGCAACAGACGCAAACTACTGACACAAAGAGAATCTGAATGGATATTCAGACTAAACACGCTTAAACCAGCTGGCATGAATGAAAAAATTGATTGGAATGTATTTATATAATGAAATAATGTCCATATATGTTCCCAACAGGTTAATAACGTAAACCAGTGATTGTTACATGTCTTTGTTCATATATGTAATAGGGTCCAGATAATTTTGCGCAGAACTGATCAAAATCCGGAATTGGATAGATCACACACATTTTAATTATCTATGTTGGCTTACACCATACATATATGCCGTGCTTTTTCATTTTTAAACTTTTTTTATTTCTCTACAGTCGTTTTTCGGCAAACACATAAATAAATGGATTCAAATTAACATAGATCACCTTGCTCACACACAATAGCAGTATCATATTGATTTTTTTGCACAGTTATGTTCTTTTTACACGTATCCAACTATATTTTCTTTGTTGGTCTTAACAGTTATAACGCAAACACACCGCCAGCTTCAGGGGGAGAAGCGTCCAGAGGTTGCTAGGAGACGGGGACACACAAGCGGGATGACGTCACCTGCACTTCCGGAACACGCGACTGCAGGAAGCCGCCGGCTGTTGGAGCGCGCTGCACCTCACTAGATCTCTGCTATTTAAAGGTAAGACTGCATTGCAGTTTTTTTGGTCACCCTGCACAACACTATCTGCACCCTAATGTACCAGTCTTGAAGAAAAGACCTATCTGGTCTTGAAACGTTGAATTGATGTACACCATTCACCTTATGGATTAAAAGCCTTTCTACTTTAAGCCCGTGGAGTGCCGCTTTTCCTTACTGGACTTTAAAACCCAGAGGGTACCTGAGATTTATCAATAATTAGGAAGGCACCCCGGCAAGTTGCTATTTCATCCAGAGTGCCGATCATCCGGATCTCTGTATATATATATATATATATATATATATATATATATATATATATAAGCACAGGACAGGTGCGGCACTCAGCTATGAAATAGAAAAACAACAGTACAGTGTCTTTAGGTGAATCAACGTTTCAGTGCTCTCTTTATTGGCACTATCGTCAGGATATGATATATATATAAGCTGAGTGCCGCACCTACCCTGTGCTTATACCCTGCTGGAGCTGTGAGGGCACCAGTGCCAGCTTATTTCGGATCAGCTTGGAGTGCCGGTCCCATCGAGACATATATATATATATATATATATAGTTTACGGGGACCTGGGACTGGTTTAATCATTTTCACTTGCTCTTGATCAACAAACATTTATTGTATGATCAAAATACATATTTTTTATACAATCTGCCTTTAATGTCCTTAAAATTATATTCTATCAGCACAAAACTGGCTTTTTAAAGAATAGTATAACACTTCCTGTTTCACCTCATTAATGAGGTGAAACATTTATTGAAAATTCTCAGAGTGCCACGTTAATTACTAAGAGATATAGATATATATATCCATCAGTAGTGGCTGGCACTCACATGAATGTCTGGTAAACTGCCGGGGTGCCAATGCAAGGATATAGATGCAGCAGAGATGGATGTCACTCCTCCGGACTTGCAAATAATGAACGCAACACACAGGGTAGTGGTCAACGTTTCGGAAGCTTTACTTCCTTTTTCAAGACAGTGGGGTGCAATACAAAGCAAAAATGAAAAACAAGCTTACCTATAAAGAGTGCACAAGGAGAGATCTGCCCAGCAAATGTGACCGGCTCATGGTCCACGCCGTCCTCCTGGCCCAGCGTCTCCCGGAAGTGTGGGATGACGTCACATCCACCGCAATCATCTGGTGCTCTGGCCGTCAGCAGAGGAGGCATGCCCATTGCCGTCAGTCTCTGTTGCTAGGGGAGACTGACGGCAATAGTCAGGCACTCAGGAGGTGAACTCTGCACGGAGTGAAATCCGCTACCCTGATAAGGGCTGCAGGATCGTTCATACCGAGTATCACACAGACAATCAAAATACAATTTGCATGAAAAATAATAAAAGTATCAATGTGCTAATCTGCCCGTGCACCACTAGCCGGCACGCGCTTCGCAAATTAGCTTCCTCAGGGCCAACCTGACTTCAGATCTGGCGTGGATTATATATGTGTTCATCCAATCATCATGCGTGTGTGGAGAGCGTCATACGTAGATATCCAAGAGGTATCGCCAGTGGAATGATTGGCAAGTAGTCTACAATGCATGCAGTTATTCAAGTGGAATACTTTTGAGTATTGATAAAATATGCGGTTGTAATGAACTGGGATACATTGTATCAAGAGATGTTGTATATGTAACTGGTCTGTCACTGATACATGCTGAATAAAAACCAATCTGTGTAGTGTTGTACAGTGTACAATGGAGGACCGGTACATGCTAATCTGCTAGTAAAATATTGTATAACTATAAATACAGTAATGTGCAATTGTAGCACCCCGTAAATTATAGATATTAGTAATGTTTGTATTGAAAATAAGGGGGAAGTAGAAGAATTTTTTTCGCTATTTACAACTAAGAAGCGTTTTAGTCACCTACTTTCCTAATTCCCCCCCTGTATTTGGGGAATCCCCGCTTAAAATAATTATAAAAGCAACCCAAAAGAAAAAAGTAGTCTCAAAGATATATAAAGTTATGGGGAAAATAAAACATAGCGACGGATTGCCGAAATTAAGTGGGAAATGGGAAGTGGATGTTGGGAAATTAAGCGATGAGGAATGGTCATCCGCAAAGTCCTCGATAATCGTTGATATAAACTCTCTTCGTAAACAACAGACCCAACTTGTTATCTTACATAGATCCTATATGACCGCTACAAAATTGGCGAAATTCGCAGGGAGGTCATCACCAAACTGCCCTAAGTGCGTCCACCTCCCCGGTACGTTTATCCATCTAATATGGGAGTGTAGATTGGTAGCTGACTTCTGGGGCAATGTTATACAAACTATAGTGGCAACAGGGATACCCAGGGAAACCCTCTCTTTTAAGTGTTGTATCCTGGGTATTGTTGGAGGTGGAAACTTGGCTAATGAAAGAATATGTCAGAGGTCACCGCCGTGCACAGCCTTCCCCGTCCTCCGGGGCGCACGGCGGTCGGCGCTCTGACCCGCGTTGCCAGGCGACGTCTACGCCGGCTACTTCCTGCCCGGCATACGGGCGTCAAGGGGTTGCCTAGCAGCGACGCTGTGCAGCCGCTGGCGTCTCTCTCCATGCGCCGTCATCACGGCGCGACCCGGAACGCGCTTTGCGCGCGCTTCTTCTCTTCAAATACCGGCGTCTTTCACCACTTAGACGCTGGCTATAATCCTTTGTGGGCGCCTTGCAGCTTCCTCACTCTGGCAACTCCCCAGCTTCAGACCTGCGTTCCTGCTGCAGTTCCTTCCCTGCATCATCCGTCTCCTGATCACTTAGGAGCAGTTCCTGTCTGGTTACTCTCAGGATCCTGTGGTATCGTTCCATACCCTTCTTGTGCCTATTCTTGCTGTATCTCAGTTTGTTATTTTTGTTGTATACATATTAGCTCAGTATATCTTAGTGTATTCTGTGTCACCTTCCCTCTTAGTATCCTCCTCTAGGGGGTCCCCTGTCTCAGCCACCTGGGTGTTAGTTAGTTTTCCTCTTGTCCACCTGTTACCTCCGCCGGTTGGTTGTCGCCACCACCTAAGACGCTTTGGAGGGCACCGGAGTTGCACAGGCTTAACCCGTGCTTCAAACGTGGCTGCCGTGCGGGAAGATCTAGGGCTTCTGCACCTTCCGGTGGACCTATAGGGTGGCAACAGAGTCAGCGGCTGAGACAGACTCTCCCTTTCCCCACTGACCTTTCCTCCTCCTGGTCAGTTCCCTGTCCACTCCAGTTGTCCTTACAGGGCACTGCCCGCTCATATCCATTGGTCTCGGTGTTGCGCCAATCGACCGGTAATGATTACCAGCTAGGACCTATGCCAGTCTCATTGTGGCCCAGGTATCCTAGCACGCCTGAGCCGTGTCGACACACTACTGTTGAGTAGGGTGGTTGCTCTGCGCCTAACAGTATAGCCAGCCATAAAATTGGTCGGCATCGCCCGGCTCCCTATTTTTCCCCTGCAATTGTTGCTTCATTTGGTTTTCCCGGGGTTAGCAGGGTATCCGGGGATCCTTTAGATCTTATTAGGTCTTCATCAGCCCCGTGCTTGTATGGATCCCAATGCGGCACAAGCTCTAGCCAATCAGGTTTCTCTCCTTACTAAACAGTTACAGGACCTGTCTATTAAAGTTGACTCCAACCTTGCCACTCATTTACCTGAACCCAGGGTTAATTTTCCAGAAAATTTTTCCGGTCATAGGCCTCTCTTTGTAAATTTTAGAGAGAGCTGTAGATTATATTTCCGGTTAAGACCCCACTCTTCAGGTACCGAGCAGCAGAGAGTGGGTCTGGTAATATCCCTTCTTCAAGGGGACCCGCAATCTTGGGCCTTTAGTTTGGGTTCGGATGATCCGGCCCTCCGCTCGGTGGAGGCCTTCTTTCAGGCGTTAGGTATTCTTTATGACGACCCTGATAAATCTGCTTCAGCTGAGGCTTATCTTAGGGCCCTCAAACAGGGTAATCTCTCAGCCGAGGAGTACAGTGCTAAATTCAGACGTTATGCTCCTGATTCTGGGTGGAATGACCCAGCATTACGTAGTCAGTTTCGCCTAGGACTGACGGATAGTATCAAAGATTGCTTGGTACAGTATCCCTCTCCTCCCTCTCTTGATAAATTGATCCTGTTGGCTATTCGGATCGATCGGAGAATTAAGGAGAGACGGGGGGAAAAGGGGGCTCAGACTTTACCCACGTCTGAGCCATTGGAGGAGTCTCCTCCCGACTTGGGTGAACCTATGCAGCTTGGGACAACCAGATTATTTTCCAGGCTGACTCCCAAGGAGAAGGCCCGTCGACGCACACTGGGTCTGTGTATGTACTGTGGTTCTAGGGATCATATTTTAAACAGATGCCCAGTATTGTCGGGAAACGGCAAAGCCGAGAAGTAATGGGGAGTGTCTTCTCGGGTTGTTCTTTGTTCTCCTCATCTGATTCTTTGTTTCTCCCTGCCAGTTTTCAAGTGTCTAGTTCTGGTTGGGAGGGTCAAGCATTAGTGGATTCTGGTGCAGCAGCTAATTTTATGGATAATAAAATCTGGGGTTACCCCTTCTACCATTAGCTTCGCAGGTTTCTGTGTGCGGTTTAGATGGTAGTACTCTGGTCGGAGGGGCCATCACTCATTATGTCGAAGTACCGGATTTCCGGGTTGGATTTTCCCACTCGGAGATAATATGTTTTTTGGTCCTTCAGTCCCCCATCGCACCGATTGTGCTCGGCCTTCCGTGGCTTAAAAAGCACAATCCGGTTTTTGATTGGAGGTCCGGAGAATTGATACGGTGGGGTAAGGAATGCTTTGGGAATTGTATCATTTTTCCAGCTCTTCTGGCTACCCCCACTCCCTCTGGCTTACCGGTCCAGTTTGCGGAGTTCGCAGATGTTTTTTCTAAAAAAGAGGCGGACTCACTCCCTCCGCATCGCTCGTATGATTGCGCCATTAATTTGTTACCTGGTTCCAAACTACCTAAAGGTAGATTGTACTCCTTGTCTCTGCCTGAAGAGAGGGCAATGCAGGAATACGTGGAGGAGAGTCTAAAAAAGGGCTTTATCAGGCCTTCCAAGTCTCCGGTTGGAGCGGGTTTTTTTTTTGTTAAAAAAAAAGATGGGACCCTACGTCCGTGTATTGATTTTCGTCAATTGAATGACATTACGGTAAAGAATTCTTATCCGTTGCCTTTAATTTCTGTTCTTTTTGATCAGCTGCGCTCAGCTGTTGTGTTTTCAAAAATTGATTTACGCGGAGCCTATAATCTGATCCGCATAAAAGCCGGGGATGAGTGGAAGACGGCGTTCAACACTCACTCAGGTCATTATGAGTATCTAGTCATGCCATTTGGCCTAGCCAACACCCCGGCTGTATTTCAGGATCTGATCAATGATGTCCTCAGGGACTTTCTAGGTGTTTTCGTTGTAGTTTATCTTGACGACATTTTGATTTATTCGTCTTCTTTGGATATGCATCGTCAGCATGTCAGGGCAGTTCTCCAGAGGCTCAGAGAGAACAATTTATTTGCCAAGCTCGAGAAATGCGAGTTCGAGGTAGATACCATCTCATTCCTTGGTTATATAATCTCTCCCAAAGGCTTCTCTATGGACCCTGTTAAGCTCAAAGCCATTCAAGAATGGGTCCAGCCTTCTAATTTAAAGGCCGTACAAAGGTTTTTGGGCTTTGCCAATTACTATAGGAGGTTTATCTTCCACTTTTCGGATCTTGTTGCTCCTATCGTGGCTCTCACAAAAAAAGGAGGGGACCCTGCGTCTTGGTCTTGTTCTGCTGTGGAGGCTTTTAAAAGACTAAAACAGGCGTTCTCTTCTGCCCAAATTCTTCGTCACCCGAATCCAGAATGTCCTTTTGTTCTTGAGGTCGACGCATCAGAGATCGGGGTGGGTGCTGTCCTCTCCCAAAGGGATAAGATTGATGGGTTGTTGCATCCTTGTGCCTTTTATTCTAGGAAGTTTTCGGATGCCGAAGCTAATTATGATGTAGGTAACCGGGAGTTACTGGCCATCAAGTGTGCTCTGGAGGAGTGGAGGCATTGGCTGGAGGGGGCCAAATTCCAGATCACAATTTTTACCGATCACAAAAATTTGGTTTACTTACGTTCGGCCAAAAGGTTGAATTCAAGGCAAGCCAGATGGGCCTTATTCTTCGCCAGGTTCAATTTTATTATTACCTATAGACCTGGAGCTAAGAATGTTCTTGCGGACGCCTTGTCAAGAAGCTTTTCAGCCTTACAAGATCCAGTGTCTCACCCCGAGCCCATTATTCATCCTTCATGTATTCTGGCAGGACTGACCCAAGGGCTTTTGGATTCCACGCTGGTAGCTCAATCCTAGGCCCCAGCCACCACCCCGGATGGTAAATTATTTGTTCCTCAAGGACTCCGCGAACAAGTTTTTTCTGAATTCCATGCTTGTAAGTCCGCTGGCCATCCAGGGGTCTCTAAGACCCTTTCCTTATTGTCCCGTGCGGTATGGTGGCCAGGAATGAAGAAAGATGTCGAACATTTTGTCGCCAGTTGTAACACGTGTGCTCAGAATAAGTCATCTCGCCTTCCTCCCTTGGGCCAGTTAGTTCCCTTACCTGTTCCTGATAAACCCTGGACGCACATCTCCATGGATTTTGTTACGGATTTGCCACCAGCTTCAGGTTTTAATACCATTTGGGTGGTGGTAGACAGGTTTAGTAAAATGGCACATTTTGTTCCTCTGAAGGGCTTACCTTCGGCAAAGATTTTAGCTTCTTTATTTATCACACATATCTTTCGGGTTCACGGGTTGCCATCTGACATTGTTTCAGACAGAGGGGTCCAGTTCGTTGCTAGATTCTGGAGGACGGTGTGTTCAGCGTTACAAGTCAAGCTGAGTCCATCATCTGCATTTCACCCTCAGTCGAATGGTCAGACTGAGCGGGTTAACCAATCTTTAGAACAGTTCCTGCGATGTTACGTCTCCAAGACCCAGCGGGATTGGGTTGAGAACTTGCCATTTGCGGAGTTTTCATATAACAATGCCTGGCATGCCGCCACCAAAAAGTCTCCATTTTTCTGCAATTACGGTTTCCACCCTAAGGCAAACTCTTTCTTTCCCACTTATGCCAAAGTGGGTAATTCTAGGTGGTTGGCTTCTAAGAGAAAGATTTGGCGCATGGTTCGGGGAGCGCTCCTCTCTGCTGCTATGTCAGCCAAACACTTCTCTGACCGCCACAGGAGACCATGCCGGTTCAAGGTTGGAGACTGGGTCTGGCTTTCTACCAGGAATATCAAGCTCCGGCAGTTCTCACGGAAATTGGGCCCACGCTTCATTGGTCCTTATAAAATTATTAAGAAGGTTAACCCGGTCGCATTTAAATTGTGGCTTCCTCGTTCTCTCAGGATTAACAACACCTTCCACTGCTCACTGTTCAAACCTGCCCTTCAGCCAGTGATTCGTAGGCCGTTGCCCATCCTATGGCGTGGTCAGGAGGAGTATGTGGTCGATTCCATTTTGGACTCCAAAATTTCTAGAGGGAAATTATTTTTTCTGGTTCATTGGAGGGGGTTTGGACCTGAAGAGAGGTCCTGGGTCGTGGATCAGGATCTTCACGCTCCTTGCCTAAAAAGGAGGTTCTTTCAGTCCTTCCCTGACAAACCCAGGTTTGGAGGTCGGTTGACCTCTCCTCGAGGGGGGGGTACTGTCAGAGGTCACCGCCGTGCACAGCCTTCCCCGTCCTCCGGGGCGCACGGCGGTCGGCGCTCTGACCCGCGTTGCCAGGCGACGTCTACGCCGGCTACTTCCTGCCCGGCATACGGGCATCAGGGGGTTGCCTAGCAGCGACGCTGTGCAGCCGCTGGCGTCTCTCTCCATGCGCCGTCATCACGGCGCGACCCGGAACGCGCTTTGCGCGCGCTTCTTCTCTTCAAATACCGGCGTCTTTCACCACTTAGACGCTGGCTATAATCCTTTGTGGGCGCCTTGCAGCTTCCTCACTCTGGCAACTCCCCAGCTTCAGACCTGCGTTCCTGCTGCAGTTCCTTCCCTGCATCATCCGTCTCCTGATCACTTAGGAGCAGTTCCTGTCTGGTTACTCTCAGGATCCTGTGGTATCGTTCCATACCCTTCTTGTGCCTATTCTTGCTGTATCTCAGTTTGTTATTTTTGTTGTATACATATTAGCTCAGTATATCTTAGGGTATTCTGGGTCACCTTCCCTCTTAGTATCCTCCTCTAGGGGGTCCCCTGTCTCAGCCACCGGGGTGTTAGTTAGTTTTCCTCTTGTCCACCTGTTACCTCCGCCGGTTGGTTGTCGCCACCACCTAAGACGCTTTGGAGGGCACCGGAGTTGCACAGGCTTAACCCGTGCTTCAAACGTGGCTGCCGTGTGGGAAGATCTAGGGCTTCTGCACCTTCCGGTGGACCTATAGGGTGGCAACAGAGTCAGCGGCTGAGACAGACTCTCCCTTTCCCCACTGACCTTTCCTCCTCCTGGTCAGTTCCCTGTCCACTCCAGTTGTCCTTACAGGGCACTGCCCGCTCATATCCATTGGTCTCGGTGTTGCGCCAATCGACCGGTAATGATTACCAGCTAGGACCTATGCCAGTCTCATTGTGGCCCAGGTATCCTAGCACGTCTGAGCCGTGTCGACACACTACTGTTGAGTAGGGTGGTTGCTCTGCGCCTAACAGAATATACATAAATAGTCTATGTGCTATTGCGAAAGTAATAGTGGGTAGGGCCTGGATGTCCAATATAGCTCCGGACTTTAATAGTTGGAAGTCACTAGTAAACTATATTATTAAGCACGAAAAACACTTGCATACCTCACGTAATACCTTAAGCAAATTTCGCCAAATTTGGCAACATTGGCTAGTATCCGTTTACTATCAAGATAGTAACTCCAACTAATAAAATAATAACCTAGCACTGTAAAAGATATAAGTATATTAATGATAAGTGAATTAGTACACTGAGGGTAAACCGCCACCAAATCCACTGGCACGAAATATTATTGCACTTTATTACTTAACTCCAATATAGATTATGAGATGATCTGAGACGAAGTGTATAGTCAAATGGAATTAGAAATAGATAAATTATATATAGTAAACTATACCAGTTAATCACAAAAAACACTGTACACTCCATTTAAAACTTTAGTATAATAAAAAATATATATATATATATATATATATATATTTTGTGGGTAGTGGTACCTGCGCTAATTCTTTTTAATTTATCTGCTAGTTTATTGTCTTTGATCCTTATATAAGGTATCAGATTTACTCAAAAGACACTATCCCTTTGTTCCAGGGCGGCAGCTCTTTTCCAGTTGGTCAGTTCAATACACCTTTTGATAGATCTGAAAAATATAGGGTGAAAAAAGCGCCTCCTAGTGTAGCATTATTGGGTGTTCAAACACCACCACCATAAACAGAATAGCACCCCAAATCGTATAGGTGTACCATTAAAAGTGGTATTCAACCACTTTATTCAATCGCATGAGATCAATTTCACAAGACACTTCAGCACGGCCAGTTCCAATTCTTAACCAATGTTTTACATAGAAAATATAGAGAAAGAGAGAGAAAACCTTGCATAATATTGTAAACACAAGTATTTATTAAAATAAGGACAGTAAATTGCCCGTACATCAGTAAAAACAAATGGAGCTTATCTGAATGCTTTCTCTCCAAAGCATTTAAAGTTCTGGGGTATCCGCGGAATATCCCCCACTCTGCTCAACGCGTTTCGTCCACTGGTAGTGTCCTGGACTTCCTCAGGAGCATAAATAAACTGTGTCTTCTTGCCCATATTTATACTACTCATAATTGCGGTGATCACGGACCCCTGCGCCGCGTTTAGACTTCCGCGTGCGTCATTTCCGGGTCCGGCAACTTGGAGCGCACCTTCGTTCTTAACTTCCTGTACCGTGACACGCACGGCCATTTTATGAGGAGTCTTCTTACAGAGATAACTGTCTATGGAACGCAACGTCCACGCTGGGTTCTTTCGGTGATACGCACCGCCATATTGTAATTGCGGAACGGAATGGATTAATTTCTATCCTTTCAATATATCCTTATATTATTATAAAGGGGTCCGGAATCTCTATTTCACCCTGAAAGGGAATTACGTCCAGTCACAGTGCTGACGCTCCCCTCCCCTGGTATCGTAGACAACTCCTCCCCCCTTGTATAATGTTCCTAGTAGGCCATACTTCTTACTGGCAGTTTGCCCTATTCATGGTATGCTTCTATTATATATTAACAAATCCTGAATTCATAGATATAAAACCAAAAAGAGTATACAGAAAAACTACAGTTTTATATCTATGAATTCAGGATTTGTCCAAAACGCATCACATGTGCGATAATCGCACCGTGTTTAGGGGGGGATGCGATGTGATGCGCGTACCCGCAAGTGCGATATTGTATAGTACAAAAAGTATGTGCAGGCAATACTTTTTGTACTACATCGTATCGCATTGCATTGTACAAAATACAGATCGCATCACAATCTGTAGGAACATCGCACAGCTCCATTGTATGGTACAAAACGCACAGCACACTCCTATCGCAGCGTGTACGGGCACCTTTAGGTATATACTTTCTTAGTGCAATATTGGTAAATGTGATAACATGTTTGTTACAGGAATGAAAATAACAATAATAAATGAATTACAAGAAAATAAAGAGATACAAATGAATGTATAAATAAATATAAAATAACAATGAAGATGTGGTAAAGCCTGTCTGAATAAGTGCCTGCTGTATAGGGAAGGGATTTCAGACCATGTGATATGGTGATGACAAATGGGAGGGAACAGGTACATGAGTGGTAATCATGGAACAGTTAGTTTATATTGATGTGATACCTTGATGTAATAAGATACCATATCGTTTATATAGTGATTCAATATACGGGCTTACTCCAATGTATATGCGTGTACAGATAACACGGAAGTTGATGTGTGGGTAGTTTCATGCTATTAATATTTCTGCAAATCTCTGGCACCAGAAGTGTCTGGGAGGTGCTAGATCTGATACAGATGGGTTACAGCAGTGGTTCCCAAACTGTGTGCCTAGGCACCTTGGGGTGCCTCAGGACACTTACAGGGGTGCCTTGGGTTGGTGGACCAGGATCAATTCATATTATTTATGGTCAATGTACCAGGCAAAATCAGTGCTGATGGCTGCCAATCATAATATATGTGGACAAACAGGAGCAAATCCTGTCCCTCACCAGATAACTGTGACATACTGTATACACACAATGTACATAATTTAATTTTTTTTTCTCAATTTCTCGATAAGAAGCATTTGGCCTAGGGGTGCCTTGAAAATATTTTGATGCTCTAGGACGCCGTGATTCAAAAAAGTTTGGGAACCACTGGGTTACAGGAATGCAGTATAACTGTTTTCTTCATTTAATCCCTTCGGGGACATGGTGTCCATGTACACACATCCACATCATTGCGGCACTCATGGACGAAATAACGGCAATAACACACGGTATGTGGTCAACGTTTCAGTGCTCTGTGCACTTTTATCAAGAACAGAGCACTGAAACATTGAACACATACAGTGTGTTATTGCCGTTATTTCGTCCGGGAGTGCCGCCGTGAAGTGGATGTGTGTATTTATGTATATATATATATATATATATATATATATATATATATATATATATATATATATAAAAAAAACAAATGTACGTTGGGCTTGTTTGGGTGCTTTTTAGGATTGGGTTGGGTTTGCTTTGGGCTTGTTTTTCAGTCATCAGTTGCTTGTTTTTCATTTCAGAGTTGGCAACACTGGTGGGGACTGACACACGCAGGAGGTACAATGGTAGCAGGGACCTTTGCATGGTTGCCAATTCCGCTTATTTTTCCTGCTAGTTGTGGGTAGCTTGTTTTTGGGCTTGTTGCCTTGTTCTCAGGGCCAGCCATGGATTGGACGCTGCAGAACAAATCTGGCTTGTGATTTGCTGTGCAGGGATCAGGTGGGTGGGTCTGCAAGCAGCAGGGTAGTGCTGACTGCTCCCTGTAGCTGCTGTATCGTGTGCTGCCTGTTATCTTCAGGGATCCAGGTGACGGATAGAAGCAGGTATGTGTATGTGTGCTGCAGCAGCCTGTACATCAGCAGCCACTCAGCCTCCACATTCCCTGGGCTTCCTTATAGTTACTTAGCTCACACGGAAGCTGGGGCTGCTCTGGCCGTGCTCTGTGTGCTGCTGTACATTCCTCAGCAGCAGGGAGGGGGAGGACGGGGGACTGAGGAGAGAAGGAGCTGATGAGGAAGTAGGAGATGTAAGTAGGAGACAGAAGCAGCACTGACTCCTCCTGTACTTACATCAGGGTTGCCTACCCTCCCGGAATGGCCGGGAGGGTCCTGAAAATCGGGGCACCCTCCCAGCCCCCCGGAAAGGTGGCCAACCCTCCCGGATTCTGGGGGACCCCTGCTTCCTCCCCCCTGATTGCGGCTCCCCCCCTGACCACGGCGTTTAAATTACCTTATGGCTGCAGATCTCTGGGGAGGAGCTGGGCTAAAGCGTCATAATCACGTCATTTAGCCCCGCCCCCTACCCGAAGATAGGCAAATTGAGTAACTTTCCTTCATGGGGGTGGGGTTTAATTATATCACGTTTAAGCCCCGCCCCCGAGCTCCTGCTGAAAGGCTCATCTCCGGGCTTCTCCAGGAGAGGAGCTTATTAAAAGTCGCCAACCCTGACTTACACATTTGTACCAGCAGCTGGGAAACCCGGATTACTGTGGTCCTGAGGAGTCTTTAATACCCAGCAAGGTATGTGATTAGTCTGACCATGCCGAGTATTGTGTTATATATGTCTGTTCTACTAACAACGGGCAGTACTGGTGATAACAGCACTAACCACACTGACCGCTCTCTATATGGGAACCTGTGTGTGTGTGTGTGTCTGTGTATATATATATATATATATACATATAGCATTGTACTAACCACACTGACTGCCCTCTATAAGGGAACCAGTATGTATGTATATATATATATATATATATATATATATATATATGGGGACAGAGTACCCCAGCCGTGCTTCTACAAAGGTATGGCAGCAACTCTGAGGAGCCCTCTGTTAGACAGGACCCAGGATAGAGATAGAAAGAAATAGATTCTCAGAATGCACCCTTCCTGAAGTACAGGTGACAGGATAATTATTTTTGTCCAATAACAAACAGAGTTTAATAACAATATATAAAAAAAAAATTTTGACAATAAAAAATTATTTATTAAAAGATGTCTTCTCAGTGATGGTATAAGCCCAACGCGTTTCATCAACAAATTGACTTCATCAGGGGCATTTTGACAGCAGAACAATACACAGGAATTTCACACCGAATAAGGTTCCTTTAGTAAGGTTCATATATAGCAGTCTGTAAGCACCAGTCACTATTTTCTTGTTATTGCACTTAAACCTTGACAAAGGGGTGAATGATACCCCGAAACGTTGGTTTGCTGTAATACACGCTGTTGAAAATCCTTGGAGTGCCGCTGTCTGTTCCTTCCTACGAGACTACCTGTTTGTTCCAGAAGGCACCCAGGTACTGAATCCCAGCTGAGGGAGTGCCAGGCCGTCTACCTCTCTCTCTCACCATATTATCCTTGCTATAAACCGTATTCTTGCGCCATAATAATCATGTGGAAACCACTTCTAGTCTCAGTCCCTAGCAGTACTGCAGTCTCCAATAGTTCAGAGCTTTTATTTATATGTTGCAGGATCCTTTATAGACACAACTCCTCTGAATGCTGCCAGATATCAACTTTGCAGAAAGTCTTTTAAGGTGAGCTCACTTTAAACTTGTAACCTTGAATTTATATTTGTGTAAACCTCTGCGAAGATAGGTGTATAACGTGTAGTTCCCTATTACGTTATCAGAGTTATAACTTTGGATAGTGACCCTCTTGTATCGAGTCTGTCCCTCTGTATCACTATCTTAGCTGTATATAATAAAGGTGACAGAGGCTGCTGAAACCAGCGTTGCCTGTATGTCTTTTGATACAAGTAGCTGTCTCTCCCTAGGCAATAACGTATCCTACCAATTAGCTGGTACTATAACAGGAACAGTCGCTTGTGCTTAGAATATGTTTGCGAAGTACAATAGAATGCTGTGTCTGTAAAGCTGTACTGACTGGAATGTTAGTTCCTAGATTATAACCAATAAGCTGACACTTTTTATATTGCTAAAATATACAGTTCAATAGATATCTTCCCCCTCTCCTTCTCTCTTTCCGTATCTACATACTGGTGCTGGGGTAATACTGTCCAACAGGAATTCACTGACAGTGATCTTCACAGATCGTGTATTTACTAAGTAGTGTATCCTGTTCAAATGAGGCGATAACTTTACATCACTGAAGAATGTAACTGGAGCGCAATATCTGTAATCTATACTCCGCCTCCTCCACATGCAAACGTGTCCTGCACTGAGCGAATCACTGAGATAATACTTTGCTATATAAGTAGAAACAGAGGATGGTATTATTGCTGCTGATTTGTCCTTTACTCCCACAAGCTCACTGAATTTCCACTCTGATATTGCTGGCTCAGGATATGGGTAAAAACCGGCCCAGGACAAGACCCCCGGACTGCCGGGGGGGTGTCCTGTCCGGGGGGGGGGGGGGGCTGTCTGTGACACCTGTCACCAGGGAGTGGAGGAGGGGGAGAATAAAGCCTCCCTGTATGGTCCGGGCTTGTAGCAAAAAAACAGAACGTTCCGGACCACAGCCGTAGTCTCCCCTCCCCCATGTCCCTGGTGATAGCTATCACAGGGACCCCCCGGACAAGACACGCCCGGACCGGACGATACAAGCTCCGGACTGCAGATTTTGATGTCAGGTCCGGCAGTCTGGAGTTTGGTCCAGTTTTTACATAGTTCCGCTGGCTCAGTCTCTGGGTATAGAATTACAGAGGTCTCTGCCCTCCTCTGCTTTAGTGAGCGCTGCACTATCTTTGCATTAGATAACAAGCTATGGAAACACTTTGTCTATGTGTAAAGTTAATTAGTCTCCTCTGCCCTGCTACACAAGGACGGGGCACACTGACTGTAAATATGTTCCTGCCGGGCTTTCTGTTAACCCCTTGAGTGGTGGGTTTTGCTGGGGCAGGGCAAACCTACTAAGGATGGTTTGTCGTCCTTCCCCAGAAAAACCCACCACAGAATCTAGGAAGCCAGCGCTCCCCCCCCACCCCCACCCCCCTCACCTCCACTCCAGTGTTAGTACAACAGAGCTCTCCTGTTGCCGCCGCTTCCCCCCACCCCCCTCACCTCCACTCCGGCGTTAGTTCGCCAGAGCTCCCCTGTTGCTGCCGCTTCCCCCTGCCGCCTGACAGTCATCACACAGGCGGCAGGCTCGGGGATGTTTCATGGTGGCTCGGGAGGACTCGGGTGCCTGAACTCTCCCTAGTCCTCCCAAGCCGCGCCGACCATCCCCGAGCCTGCCACCTACGTCACAGTGAATGGTGGCTGGTGGCAAGAGCACGCCGGGTACGTTCGCCTGAGCGGAGGGGGTGGGAGGCGACAGGAGGGGGAGGGGGGTGACTGGGGAACCCCATAAAGGTGTTTCCTCCGCCTGGCCACAAAGTCTGCTCACCCTTCCCCCCCACCCCGCTCTGTCAGGCAGGCTGGCTGGCTTGCTCCACACGGAGGCTGCTTCCTCCGCCCGCCACATAGCCTGCTCACCCCGCCCCCTGCCCTGCTCAGAGCATGGAGCCCTGGCCACCAATGTTATAAGCCAGTAATATATACATTGCTGGCACCACTGGGCACCAATGATTGCTTATTAGTAGTAGTTTGTTTATTTATAAGGCGCCACAAAGTGTCCGCAGCGCCGTACATAGCAAACAAAAAACAAATTACAAGGTAACTTACAGGGTGTGTTGATAATATACAGTATAAATAGGGGTATCAATAAAAAGTTTGTGTAGAGCGCCAAGTACAATTAAAACACTAAATAATTAGAAAATGAGTGAATTTGATCAATTGGGTATCACAAAGTAAAAAACATTTAATTATCACAACAAATTTAAAAACATATGCAATACTATGCACATTATTCTTACACCTGAATGACTGGTAATAAAGCTTTTAGTAAGATAGGCATACAGTAAACGACTTGTCGTATAATTGAATGAATATAAGTTAGTCCCGCTTGTTCCAATATCTTGCTACTCGATAGTTTGGGTTTTAATTGAAGTCCCAATATGATGGGGGCACGGTGGGGTGGGGGATGGTGGAAGTCCGGTTTAACTTGTACTTGTAGGGATCCAGTTGGTCCTGCTGGAGGCCTTTGGTCTTTGATTCCACTGGTGGGCAAGATGTATATACCTCACTGCAGGGATGATAAGGCTCCAGAAGTTAGCAGGTGGGAGTTCCCAAATTGTACATCCAGATTGGAAAGGTCAGCATGGATTGCTGGGTCCGTAAATACAGGCTGGTAGCTGGTTCAAGGGGTATTGGTGGGTATCCAGTTGGTGGTCAAAAAGGCAGACAAGGGTTAACCTGACGCGTTTCGTTGCGCTCTGGCAACTTTCTCAAAGGTACCTTTGAAAAAGTTGCCAGAGCGCAACGAAACGCGTCAGGTTAACCCTTGTCTGCTAACTACTGGAGCCTTATCATCCCTGCAGTGAGGTATATACATCTTGCCCACCAGTGGAATCAAAGACCAAAGGCCTCCAGCAGGACCAACTGGATCCCTACAAGTAGAAGTTAATCCGGACTTCCACCATCCCCCACCGTGCCCCCATCATATTGGGACTTCAATTAAAACCCAAACTATCGAGTAGCAAGATATTGGAACAAGCGGGACTCACTTAAGTATCCATTATATTCATTCAATTATACGACAAGTGGTTTACTGTATGCCTATCTTACTAAAAGCTTTATTACCAGTCATTCAGGTGTAAGAATAATGTGCATAGTATTGCATATGTTTTTAAATTTGTTGTGATAATTAAATGTTTTTTACTTTGTGATACCCAATTGATCAAATTCACTCATTTTCTAATTATTTAGTGTTTTAATTGTACTTGGCGCTCTACACAAACTTTTTGTTTTTTCCTGTATCCACCTCAGGGGCCTGAACCCCCTACGTGTGAGCTGCCTAACAACAAATCACCCCATCTCCCTAGCGCCTTTATCACCTGGTGGTGATTCAATTTCTCTCATAAATAGGGGTATAGCTGGTAGAACTAAAATCAGCATCAGTGCTGAAGTAGGTGTCAAAATGGTCGAGGAGACTGAAGATGAAGTAGAGGAAGGGAAGAACAGGGCAGGAGAGCAGGTGAGGTAAAGAGGTAGGGTGAGTACGTCAGGAAGGAGGGCCCTACTCATAAGAGTTAACAGACTAAAAGGAGGTGGGTGGACGAACGAAAAACAATAGGATAAGTAGGAATGGATGGGAATGGATGAAGGGGTAGGGCAGGCAGGATAGGAGGAGCGAAAGAGGTTAGGAGGAGGTATAGGCTAGTCGGAAAAAGTGGGTTTTGAGGGAGTGCTTGAAGGAGGGAAGGGAATCAGAAAGCCTGATGGGTGGCGGGAGGTTGTTCCAGTGCAGGGGGGCAGCACGAGAGAAGTCTTGGACACGGGAGTGGGAGGAGGTGATTAGGTGAGAGGTCAGGCGGCGGTCTACGAGGGAGCGAAGAGGATGGGAGGGAGTGTGGAGAGAGGTAATGAGCGGTGGAGGAGGAGAGAGCCTTGTAGGTGGTGGTGAGGAGTTTAAAGAGAACTCGGAAAGGAATGGGGAGCCAGTGAAGAGATAGACAGAGGGGGGAGGCAGAGGTAGAGCGGCGGGAGAGGAAGATGAGCCTAGCAGCGGAGTTAAGAATGAATTGGAGAGGGGCAGGAGGTAGCCCGGAGAGAAGGATGTTGCAGTAGTCAAGGCGAGAGATGAAAAGAGAGTGAATGAGAATTTTGGTCGCGTGAGTGGAGAGGAATGGTCTGATGCGAAAGATGTTGCGTAGGTGAAACCGGCAAGACTGTGAGAGCACACAAATGTGGGGGGTGAAAGAGAGGGAGGAGTCAATGATGACACCGAGGCAGCACGTTTGGACATTGGAGATGATCTCGGGTTCACCAGTGCTGAGAGGGAAGAGGGGATGTTCGGGGGATGAAAGATTAGAAGTTCAGTTTTAGCCATGTTTAGTTTCAGGAAACATTGGATCATCCAGGCTGAGATGGCTGTGAGGCATTCGGAGATCTTGGACAGGAGTGATGGGGATAGGTCGGGGGAGGAGAAATAGATTAGGGTATCATCAGCATAAAGGTGGTAATGGAAGCCAAAGGAGCTGATGAGGGTGCCCAGAGAGGTGGTGTAGAGGGAGAAGAGGAGAGGGCCAAGGACTGACCCTTGGGGAACATGATTGGCTGTGGGGTAGTAGGAGAGGAGGAGCTCGGAGTGGAGACGGAGAAGGAGAGATCAGAGAGGTATGAGGTGAACCAGGAGAAGATTGTGTAATGCCAAAGGAGCGGAGCGTGTTGAGCAGGAGAGGGTGGTCAACAGTGTCAAAGGCAACCGACAGATCAAGCTGGATGAGGATTGAGAAGAGGCCTTTGGATTTAGCCGATAGTAGTACAGATGGAACATGCTCTTTGCAGGGGCTGGCGATTCTATCACCAGCCCCCTCCAGCGGCCGGCTCTCGCCAGGGGAGCATGCGCACAAGACGCTCGCAGGCGCCCCATGGCTATGGAGCTGGCTCCGCCACCTTCCCCCGGTGCCTCTTGCCGCCCCGCCGTCCCCTATCCCTGCCCATCTTCCTGAAGAGGAGACGGGCAGGATGCCGCCACGGTGCCGTCCTGAAACTGGGAAGCGCGTGCATGTGAGACGCACTCGTGTCCCAGTCAGATGGAGCACCGGCAAGCGCCAGCACAGGCATGCTGGCGATCCTCGGCCAAGGATCAGAGGCTCCATCTGTATATACATAGCTGGCACAGGCCAGCAATGTATATATTACGGGCCACCATGGGTTAAATTGAGCCAGAACGGGGCATAACTGCATTCCGTCGGTTCATTTTGGAGGTGAAACGTCCGCTCACCTTGCCCTGCTGTCTGTCCATGCCTGCATCGTTAAAGGAGACAGCCTGCCGAGCAGTGGTAAACCCGGCTGTCTCAGACCAGGTCCAACCATCCGCTGTTCGGCTATTTCAAATGACACGCCTGCTTGCAACTCGCGAGCCACCGTTGCCTGATTGGCTGCGAGTCGCGGACAGATGGACCTGCTCTGAGACAGTCGGATTTCCCCACCGCTCTGCCCGGCGGTCTCCTTTACTGATGCAGGCAGGGACAGACAGCAGGGCAAGGTGAGCGTAAGGATGCAGAACCGCACAGTGCAATGCACATAGCATCTTACCCCTGGCACCGTGCATGTTACCCCTGGCACCGTGCATGAAAACCCTAGCAATGAGCATGTAGGTAAATGGCACTTATGTGGCATTATATGTAATGGGCATTACTTTGTGTGGCATATGTGTATTGGGCATTACAGTGTGTGGCATAATGTGTAATGGGCATTACAGTATGTGGTATATGTGTAATGGGCATTATGGTGTGCATAGTCCCCTGTCCCACAAAGCCATGCCTTAAATTTTCCGCAGGCCAACAATGTATATGTTACCGCCGCCACTGCCCCCCCCCCAATGTATATTTTGTTATGGCGTAACGTATACATTGCCGGTGCAAGTGAATGGTTTCTCCCTACATGCACAGCTACAAATGAAATGTTTGCCGTGCACATGGGTGGGATTTTGCTGCACGGGTGGAGTTTACCTAATTGCTGGGCTCCGAATATATGCAGCTCAGCAATCAGTTCTGAATCAGGCACCAAGAATAGAAATGCACTGAATAAAATGGCCCCTGCTCCCACCCTTGTAATTCAAACCCCGCCCATTATGTAAATCGCCTTTTATATGAAAGATTTTTAAGGTCCATACACACTGGGCGACTATGCCCAGTGTGTATGGACAGCATTGATGCCAGTCATCGCTGCGGGGAAAGCCGCTCAGTGCATACACACTGAGCGACTTTCGCCCTGCCCCGCACCGACAGAGGGGGGAGAATGGCTTTGCAGAACTATGCAAAGCCATCCTGAAAGCCGCTCATCTGCTGGTATAACCAGCAGATGAACGGCTTTCCCGGCGATGATGCGGGAGCGCGCAGCAGCGCTCACCGCTCATCGCCAGGGCATACACGCTGGGCGGCTTTGAGCTGAAAGCCTCTCAAACTGGGTCTTTTCTGCGACTTTCAGCTCAAAGTTGCCCAGTGTGTATGGGCCTTTAGGCTCCTGAAAATCTCTCGCTCTTTGAGGAAAATAGCTCAGTGTGTACACACTACTTTGGTGAAAGATATATCTATCAAAGATTTTGGCAAAGTCTTTTGAAATGAAAATCTTCTAGTGTGTATGGGCCTTAAATGTATGTCTTTAAACTCCAATAACATGAATTTCTATGTTTATTTAATTGTAACAAACTATATATTTAATATATACCATATTCTTAATTTCATATATTCTTTTATATTTTATATTTTTTCCTCCTGTTGCTAATTGTGAAAAATCGGTACTGCTTTCCGAGCACGGAGCCCACGATCTAGATTGTATGTGTGGGGCTGATATCTCAAGCAGCTCATGCATCTTATGTGTTTGTGCGGCATAAGATGCATGAGATGATGCAATCGACGCGATAAACAAGATTTTTACATTGGAATCAATGTAAAAAGCCCCCAATTCCAATTTTAATTGCTAACCCCCCCCCCCCCCGTCATGGGTGAAATGCCCCCCCCCCCCATTGTTAATGCCACCCCACTATTGACGCCAACCTGAAGCGTGGCAAACGCAGCTATCCCGCGAGGGGCGGCGGTATGCGCCCTCCGACCTTTTCATACCCCCACTATCCACGTCGGCGTGGAGTTGACTTTATATAGTGTGGCGAGCGCAGCGAGCCACCAAGCCCGAAGCGTGGCGAGTGCAGCGTGCCCCGCGAGCGGACGTGGATACCTTCACAGGTATCCGCGTCCCCTCGCGGGCTTCACAGGTATCCGCGTCCCCTCGCGGGGCTTGCTGCGCTCGCCACGCTTCGGGCTCAGTGTCTCTCTGCGCTCGCCACACTTTATAAAATCAACTCCAAGCCGACGTGGATAGTGGGGGTATGAAAAGGTCGGAGTATGCGTACCGCCGCCCCTCGCGGGCTCGCTGCGCTCGCCACGTTTCGGGTTGGCGTTGATAGTGCTGGTGGCGTTAACAATGGTTATTGGGGACTCACGATTTTTTTTATCTCATGGATCTCATGCATCTTATGGATGCATAAGATCCATGAGATTAAAAAATCGGGTCCATCGCGTTGATTTTATGCCTTAAGTACCTTAAACTTAAGGCATACAATCAATAAGACGAGCGCCGTGCTAGGAAAGCAGTACCGAAAAATCATTATCAATAATCAGCATCTTTTAGATTAAAACTGTTTTTTATTAATATTATTTACTGTATATTTGGTAGTGGCTCACAGCACAGGATATGCTGTGATCTAGGAATCTTCTCAAAAATGCCTCTTTTGGTCAAAGTGGGACATGCATTGTGACCCATACATTTTCTATTACCGCAAAAGTTTGTGTTACCATGGTAACCTATATACAGTAGTTCTTACGAGATTGGAAGTAGCCCGCTTGATGTGATAATATATGTAGTCTAAGTTTGCCCATTTTATAGTATTGTCTGCCTTATTATAGATGTAGATATAAGGTTCCTGTTGCAAATTCTCATATCAGTAGCGATAATTGTGGATGAACAACCAGAAACCGGAAGTTGCGTTCCACTCCATCTCTGTTCCCTCCTCCACTCTAAGCCCTATTAATGATACATTTCAATATAGGTTTCCTATGCATTTTTGTACTGCAGGCATGTAATATAAGCTACCTGCGTTTCACCAACCAGAAGTTGGACACGGCGTGCTTTCCAACAACCGGAAGTGAGGCTCAATTAGATAAACCAATTTTATTTGTGATTCTCTATGAATTGAAATGTAATATATATAATATTTTGACTGCCTCCTATAATGTCATTATTTACACAACCTTATTGTCAGTACCTGGGAATTCTGTGGACCCGGGTGACAACCAGGAACGGGTGCAGCTTGAAGGATAGCAGGGTGTATATAGGTCCTTCTCATACGGGACCTGGGAGGAGCTCACAGCTTGTGGACACTGACGTGAAGGATGAGTCTCAGGAGTTAGCCACGGGAAAGATAATGAAAGAGCAGGTGACGGACAGGAATCAGGAACCAGTTGTGACCAGGCTGGGAGTACACAGGAGACTGTAGCGGATAGCACCCAGGCAGGGGGTGCGCAGGAGACCCTGCCTGGGTGTAGCGAATCGGGAGGCACACTGGTGGTTGAAGTAGGTTGTACCCAAACGGAAGGTGCACTGGAGGTTGCTTGCAGGTTGCACCCAGACTGGAGGTACATAGGTGATAGCAGGAGATTGTACCCAAACGGAAGGTGCACAGGAGGTTGCTTGCAGGTTGCTCCCAGACTGGAGGTACACGGGTGATAGCAGGAGATTGTACCCAAACGGAAGGTGCACAGGAGGTTGCTTGCAGGTTGCGCCTAGACTGAAGGTACACAGGGAATAGCAGGAGATTGTACCCAAACGGAAGGTACACAGGAGGTTGTTTGTAGATTGCACCCAGACTGAAGGTACATAGGTGATAGCAGGGGTTGTTCCCAAACGGAAGGTGCACAGGAGGTTGCTTGTAGATTGCACCCAGACTGAAGGTACACAGATGAGCAGGGCTGATTGCACCTTGAAGCAAGACACTGGAGGTGCAAGGGGATCAGGTCTGATTGCACCTTGAAGCAAGACGCTGGAGGTGCACAGATGATCAGGACTAATTGCACTTTGAGCAAGACACTGGAAGTGCACAGGTAGTCAAGAGAGCACAGGATGCTGGTGTTTCCTAAGGAGTGACAAGCAAAGCACTGGCGCCAGCTTGTTTCAAACAAAAGTCCTTTATCCCCCTTGAGAGGCTGTGATAGGCTACTGACTTCAGCCCGGATTATTATTGGTGGACTCCAACAAGATGGCGCCTTTGCCCAGACGGTGCGGCTGAGGTAGTATGCCCTGAGTCAGAGAAGTCCCCACAGAGGGCTGGAAGCACTGCAAGTGCCGCTCCGCCGCTTCCACCATCCAGGGCGAGGAGACAGAGCCGGAATCCAGACCAGAGCACTCCACGCCAGTACATGGCGACCAGTCAGAGCGGGCATTGTCACCCACGCACCATGGTGACTGCTCAGGCTCCGCTGGTGCCCTGCTCAAGCGCCAGAGACCATGCCCCAGGACCAGATCCCGCCCTACCACCCGGACTGGTAAGCGACAGGAATGGGCTGTGACAGTACTCCCCCCCCCCCCCTTGGGAGTGGACTCCGGACACTTTCCAGGCTTACCAGGATTGTTTTGATGGAACTTCTTTAACAAGGCGGGAGCATCAATGGCTGTGGCATCTACCCACGTTCTCTCCTCTGGCCCATAATCCTTACAATCCAGCAAATATTGAATTAAACCGAATCGTCTTCTGGAGCCTAGGATTCTTTTCACATCAAAGGATACTACACGATCGGTTTGAAGCTGCTGTAGTCGAGGTACTTTACTTTGTAAACAATTGAGGACTAATGGCCTTAATAAGGAAATTTGGAACGTGTTAGGGATTCGTAGAGACTGAGGCAGCTGAAGCCTATATGCTACTGGCGAAATGACAGAGACTACCGGATAGGGACCTATAAATCTGGGCGCAAATTTCATCGATGGTACTCGCAATCTGATGTTTTCCGCTGAAAGCCAGACTCTATCTCCAATTTGATGTTTAGGTACTGCTTTTCTGTGGCGATCCACAAATTTTTTATAGCGCTAGGAGGCTTTGCAGAATGAAACATGGACGTTCCTCCAGATATTGGAAAAAAATTGAAGAGACGCTTTTTCTGCAGGAACATTGCACTCTGGGAGATTTCAAAATTCAGGAACACGGAGATGCTTGCCATACACAATACAGAATGGACACTTGTCTGTAGAGGAGTGATATGAATTATTATGTGCGAATTCAGCCCATTGGAGGAGTTCTGACCAGTTATCTTGAGACGAGGAGAGATAAAGTCATAAGAATGTCTCTAGCTCCTGATTCACTCTCTCGGTTTGCCCGTTGGTCTGGGGATGATATGCTGTGGAAAATGTGAGTTTGATTCGGAATGCTGAGCACAGAGACCTCCAAAATCTTGCTACAAATTGTACCCCTCTATCAGAGATTATTTCTACAGGCAGACCATGGAGTCGAAATATTTATGTAATAAAAAGCTGGGCTAACTTGGGAGCCGAAGGTAACCCCTTGAGGGGGACAAAGTGTGCCATTTCGGAAAAACGGTCTTCCACGACCCAGATGGTATTGAATCCTTTGGAAACGGGCAAGTCAGTAATGAAATCCATTGAAAGATGAGTCCAGGGTTGTTCTGGAATGGACAAGGGCTTAAGAAGGCCGGACGGCTTTTGACAAGATGTTTTATGGCGAGCACACTCAGGACAGGAGGAAATAAAAGACGTGACATCGGCTTTCATAGAGGGCCACCAATAGGACCTTTTAATGAACTCAATGTTTTTTTTTATCCCGGAATGGCCTGAAAACGTGAAGCATGAGCCCAAAGGAGCAAGGCGGGACATAATTTTGTAGTCACAAATGTTTTCCATGGAGGAATAGAAATTACTTTGGTCTTAGCTAATCTAGTAGCTGGGAGCACTTGGTCCTCTATTGAAGAAGAAAAAGATCGGGACAAGGCATCAGCTTTGCCATTTTGAGATCCAGGCCGAAAAGTTAAAGAAAAGTTGAATCTTGTAAAGAATAAAGCCCAGAGGGCTAATCTGGGTTCAGGCATTGCGCTTTTCGCAGATAAAGAAGGTTTTTGTGATCAGTGATGATGTATACTGGGAATTTAGCTCCTTCTAAAAGATAGCGCCATTCTTCTATCTAGGGCAAGCTTGATGGCCAAAAGTTCCTGCTCCCCAATGGGATAATTTCTTTCGGCTGGTAAGAATTTCTTGGAAAAGAACCCACAGGGATGAATCTTGCCATCAGAGGTTTTCTGAGAAAGCACTGCTCCTACTCCCACGGACGAGGTGTCTACTTCCAATATGAATGGTCAAGAAGGATCTGGCTGAATAGGAGCTTCAGTAAAGACTTGTTTGAGCAAGTGAAAAGCAGCAATGGCTTCAGGCGACCACTGGGACGAGTTGACCCCTTTATGGGTGAGAGCAGTAATAGGACTGATGATGGAGGAAAAGTTTTTAATAAATCTTCTGTAATAGTTAGAGAATCCAATAAAACGTTGAATGGATCTTAATGTAGTAGGGCGGGACCAATCAAGAACTGCTTTTACCTTAGAAGGGTCCATACAAAGATCTGAACCGGAAATAATGTATCCCAGAAAGGCAACTGAGGTTTTTTCAAATTCACATTTAGATAGCTTGCAGTACAATTGGTTATCCCGCAATCGCTGGAGCACCTCCTTGACGTGCAGACGATGTTCCTGAAGATTCTGAGAACAAATTAAAATGTCATCCAGATAAACCACAACTGAATAATATAGAAGATCACGGAATATTTCATTCATAAATTCTTGAAAAATGTCAGGGGCATTACTTAACCCGAACGGCATTACTAGGTATTCATAATGACCGTCCCTTGTGTTGAATGCTGTTTTCCATTCGTCACCTGCACAAATACGAATTCAATTATAGGCCCCCCTGAAGTCTAGCTTGGAAAAGACTGTAGCCCCTTTGATCCGGTCAAATAGTTCTGTAACTAGGGGAAGAGGGTACCGATTTTTAATGGTAATGTCATTTAAGGCTCTATAATCAATGCAGGGTCTAAGTCCACCGTCTTTCTTTTTTATAAAAAAAACCCCCACCCCAGCTGGAGAGGAAGATGGTCGAATAAACCCCTTTTCAAGATTTTCCTTGACATATGATGCCATGGCTTCAGTCTCTGGAAGAGAAAGAGGGTTTGTCCTACCTCTGGGAGGAGTCTTTCCAGGAATCAAGTCAATTGGGCAATCCCATCGGTGATGAGGGGGTAGCTTATCTGCTGATTTTTCACAAAAGACGTCTGAGAATGCTTGGTAGGCAGAAGGTAAGAGTAGAGCTTCAGCGGTGGCTGTAGTCTGGATTGGCACAATTTTTTGAAGACAAGATTGATGACAGTTAGGTGACAATTGGGTGACTGGCTTTTGGAATCACTAAGAAATGAAGTAACTCATGGTGCAGCAGGTCGACTTGAACTGAGAGTGGAACAGTACGGTGGGTAATTGACCCTTGAGGAAGGAAGCTGCCATCCACAGCAGAAAGACGATAGGCTTGATCCAATAAGACTGTTCCAAGATGATGCTGATTAACGAATTGTAACGAAATAAAATTTTCTGCTGCTCCAGAGTCCAAAAGAACTTATACTTTAGTTTGTCCCCGAGGTAACAAGAGTTGTGAAGACAAAAGAGAATCGGACTTGAGTGGAGAAATATCTGCTTGTCCTAGCCTGGCTTCTCCAGGACCAGCTAGGACTGACGGTTTAACGGACGGCGTGGACAAGAGGCAATAAGATGCCCATTTTCCCCACAGTAGAGACAAAGATTTTGACGTTGCCTTCATTGTCGTTCTTCAGGAGACAAGTGGGCCCTATTAACCTGCATGCAACCAGAAGCGGAGGATGGGACTGAGTCTAGTCTTCGAGTGGTCATCGATCGACTTCGTTCTTGCCGGGACTTTTCAACTTGTCTCTCTCGGTAGCGGAGGTCTAACTTATTGCAGAGGGAAATAATGGCAGTGAGGGTACTGGGAAGGTCCCGTGTAGCCAACTCGTCTTTGAGACCTTCAGAAAGTCCCGCCATGAACGTTGATACTAAGGCTTCCTCGTTCCAGGATAATTCGGATGCTAGAGTCTGAAAATGTATAACATACTGAGCAATAGATCTGGTACCTTGGCGTACCCGCAGAATCTCAGTGGCAGCTGAAGTCACCTTGTCTGGTTCATCGACTATTTTCCAAAAGTCAGCAATGAAGTTAGCGTAGTTGGTAAGCAGAGGATCTGACCGTTCCCATAGGGTAGACACCCAATCCAGGGCTGACCCAGACAGCAACGAGACTATGTAGGCAACACGGGTTAAATCTGTGGGAAAGTTCATGGGCTGGAGTGAGAAATGTACTTCGCACTGGTTGATAAACCCCCTGCAGGCCCGAGGAGTGCCATAAAATTTAGCTGGGGTTGGCAGATGCAGGGTAGGGGCACCCGGAGGTTGGACAGGGTTACTTGCTTGAGCCATCACAGGAGGAGTCAGCGAAGCTTGAGGCAATGATGCTTGAAGAGTGTCCTGATGCTGGGAGATTCCCTGCAGGGCCTGAGCCACTTGCCGCTGACCCTTCTCGAGGGCTTGCAAGCGGCCAATTAATTCCTGCAAAGGTTCCTTAGAAGGTATTAGAAATATTAGAAGGTATCATTGCTTCTAATATTTCCCCACAATGGTTGTAAGGCTGACTGGTCTATAATTTTCAGGGTTAGTTTTGCTACCTTTTTTCCATATTTGTACTACGTTAGCTATGCGCCAGTCCCTTGGTACCATCCCCCGAGTTTATTGGTTCCTCAATTATTTTAGTATCCTAGGGTGTATTTCATCCGGGCAGGAGATTTGTTACTATTTAGGTTCTGTAATCTATTTTTGACTATTTCCTCACTCAAACATACAGTTTGGGAGCATTTAAGAGCCGAGCATTTAATCTGTGGGAGATCTTCTGAAGATTCTTCCCTTATAAATACCGAAGCAAATTACCGTGCACCATACCTAAAATACTGACACCAGCATGCAATACTAAGCAATGCAGCACTCAATTTACTTTCATTAATCAATTGAGTAATGCAAGCCACACTCACCAACATCCACTGTATCTCTGGTTAAGGCTTCCTACATCTGCCCACCACTCTGTAACATGGAATTTGGGAGCCGTTTTGATGGCTGTTTACCACTCTCCATTTTTACACTTTTGGAGGAAACAGACATCTGGCCCTCTGCCACTCACTGTCACCACCCATCACTGCTGTTTAAGAACTGTGCACACATGTTTATTCCTCTCCGAAAAATGTCACACAAACCCATGACTTCATCCTCCTCAATACCCTACACAATATGGGTGTGACACACGGACACAATTAATACATTTATGTGCAAGACTGCATAGAAAACATTTCACATCAAACTTGTTTACTTAACTTCTTTTAATTGGTTTTGCTGTTGGGCTTCACAGCACACAAAATAAATAATGTTTGAGAAATGAATATACAAAATAAAAATAAAACCAGACAGGACAAAATGTGCCATCAACTGAAACATCTGGGGCACAACAGCTGCATGCTGAAATGAAAGTCCACCCCAGCATAGGATCTGCATCATCAAATAATTATGCTAGCCAGGTTACAGGACATCAAACCAAGACCTTGCATTTACAGAGGGAGAACTTGGAATTTTGGTACCCTGTGCACGGGAATAGAACGAGTTTGCCCACAGGAAGCGGCCCTCCACAACAAAGGACAAGATTTGGTACAAAAACAGACAAAGTCAATAGGTGTCACCCTCGTTTTCCCATGGGGTTTGGGGGGCTCAGATACTGAGTATGGGGGTGGTGGTGGGTCCCTTCTGGCAGCACGGGGTGGGGCAGCTAGATTATTGGCTGCAAGGGCCGCAAAAAAGTGCCCTGGTGGTGCAGGCAATCTCTGCAAAATGTCATTCTGGCGTATGGATTGCTGGCGCCGTGAAACTACACAAGTGTGTTCTGACACAGCAGATCCAGGGAGGACAGCTCAAGATGGGAAGGACAGGGCCCGCCCCCCGGTGGTCTGGCTGTGCACCGTCCACTCAGCTTCCTCTTCAGGGCACATTTGAAGTCCTGCTGCCTTAAAAAAATGGAAAAATAAATGTAAATCAACTACATATGTAATGGTCTCAGTTACCACACTGCATTAGTAGTGAAAAGTTAGCATTGTGGCTGGTATGATCTGACTCAATATAATTTTGCTGCTTCCTGATTGTGGACTCCATAACACAGTATCAATCTATCAAATATTGCAACTAATTGAAGGGAAACATAATCCACATGTTTAACGGCCATAGTTTTGGACATGTTATAGTAAGGTGAGTTACCCCACATAACATTTTACTTTCTCCATTTCCCAAAATCCTTTGTGGGTCATGTTCAAAACGCAAAACGTCCGACTCTATGGGGAACTTCTCTGGACTGAAGATTTGCGGTCAAGTGAGTGCACCACGTGAACCACCTCTCTCTCTGACGTACGTTTCGCCTCAGCTTTTTCAAAGTTGATTGTGAAAAAGCTGAGGCGAAACGTACGTCAGAGAGAGAGGCGGTTCACGTGGTGCACTCACTTGACCGCAAATCTTCAGTCCAGAGAAGTTCCCCATAGAGTCGGACGCAGCAGGGAATCATTGTAGAGGAAACAGATCCTGCCGGCGGGAGAGGTAACAGGGGGACGCCAGGAGGACCTCGCGTTACTGCGAGTATAACACTGGCGACCCGCTGCTAAAAGCCTGGTTACTGTGACATTATCCCACGGGGAGCGGCAGCATTAACTAAGACACCCTGTGGATACGCGCAAATCAGTTGCTGAATGTGCGGGCACAGGAGTGTTCTGTTCAGGACGATTGCCTGCCGCTGCTTAAAACAGGGGATAGAGATATCCGCACACAGGGGTTAGTGGCAGTGTTAAATTGGAATAAGCCAGCAGTCACGCACATAGATGTCATTTAGTGCACCGACGCATTAGGTTTTGTCCAAAAAACACTTGCCCAAAGGATAGATTACCCCACAATCGGGCGGGATCTCCCTTAATTAGGGAATGTATCATTAAGGGTCCCGAATGGCTACATTACCTTCTAACAGATAAACGTTGTAACTGTTTGAATATCATGCACATGTATCATCTTTGATGTGGTAATCAGTGACTTAGAAGTTACATGTAGCTTAAAAAAGGATACATTTATCTGCAGTTAGCCTTGTGAATTACGTCTGAAATCCTAGACAGGCATAAGGTTTTGTCTGATAGGAGAAAAATTATTTCTCTTTGGGGAAGCCATTAATTGATATGGTCTGGAAGCAAATTAATGCTGGTAATTGTTCAATCTATAATCAACTATCTTGTATCAAATGAACACTAGTATAATTTTCTGTGTCAGGAAATTTACTAGAAGCAAATTAAATGCTAGTAATTGTGTGATTAATTGAAATCAATCTGTATGAAATGAATACTGGTAGAAATCCTTTATTCAGAGAAACAATTAATGTGTTTTTGAAGTAAATAAATGTGGATGAATTTTACTCATTTAATATTGTTTGGGATCAATATCGACATTAAGTAACTAATTTAAATAAATTCTTAAGCAGAAATTAATTGATACCATTTGGAACTAAATTGATGCTGATAACAAGTAACACTGTTGTGAATTGAGCCAATGAGGCTAATGCTCTAATGATCTCCCTCTTTTGAGAGTATTTTGTGATCAATATGTGGGGGTAAAAATTCTCAAGCAATTTCAGTGAAAATGTTGTCATAGCTAGATTCTACCACATAGGAGTGGGATAAAAATTGGTATTTGAGAGCTGTTGATTTTTTGAATCTTTCTAATTGAAAAGCAGACAGGTTTATAATAATAGAGGCATCACAGATAGAGAGATCATATCAGAAATGTGAAATAAGAGAAATGGATATATAGTGAATATTATTTACATTCTTTATATACTCTAAAACTATATCGGAATCCTTTTTCTCCTTTCATGACCGATATGAGAGCCGACCTTCAGAAAGAAATGTATCCTGCAATGCTAATATAGTATCAGGAGCACCTTGCAAGAATTGCCGGCACTGGAATCGGTCATCTGACTATCCATAGGTCAAAACCCGGGTGGACCCCACTCTCTCATTTTCCCTCCACTGTTTTATTACAAGAGGGAGAAAAGCAGAAGTGGAGTTCCACTGACAGGGGTGACCACTGTTATCTGTGTAGTGAGGAGTTCTCCATATCTCCTATATGTCAACACTTCATAGCAAACTAAACAACCAACTGTGACCCAATGGTGATACCTTGCAATGCCTAATGTGGCAACAGGGGGGCCAGGGACAATCACAGTGGTAGGATAGTTGGCTATCTCATCTACCTCAGTCTTAACCCTGGGACTAAATACTCTCTCATTCCCCTTCCTCTGTCTCGAATGACATGAGGGGTGAACAGCAGAGGTATTAAAGGTCCAAAAGGACGGACTATCTAAATATTCCATCTTCTGCTTGGGATTATATTTAATATGTAAAAAATAGGATTTATACCTAATGAGAGTGTGTGAAGGTGATGACCAATGATTTGACCACGCAACCAACCCTAGTCATTGGGTAAAAAGTGGCTGGATATATGATGGTCATTTTTATCACACTTTATTTCAATTAAGTTCCGAGACTCTTTTTCACACATAGTGGACCTCGGATTCGCAATTTTGTGTAAAGGGGACTGCTAAAACACTTATATTTTGAGTATGCAAGATATGGATAGTTTAAATCACTTATAATTTCGCGGTGTGTAGCAAAACAGTAAGAGGTGGTCCTTAATTTTAATAAAGATTTAAATAAAAGTTAAATATTAACAAATAGTCATAGTACATATGATATTTTGGGACGCAAGGGTGCCCCCAAATAGAGTTTTCTTCTTTTCTTCTGTTCTCTCTTGAACTTACAGTCATATTTGACCTATCCCAAAACTCGGGGTGCACCACTGACTGTCACATTAAACCCAAGGATATATCCGAAGGGCGGAGGTGACTTACTGTGAGATTATACTCATATAGTCAGTAGTCCCAAAATACAATAATTAGACCACAAGTAACAATCTATATAACATAGTGCCCATTAAGACTGGTGCGTTCCCCATTCCACTCCCCTTTTCCCTTTTTATATATACATGGTGCAAGGTGTCAGAATCACACCACCTAGACAGCACTCCCTTACATAAATTTGCTCACATGTCTAAATGAACTAACGATATATCAACAAACACACCTTTGTCCTAAAAGATGTATAGTTTTTTTTGTTGTGACACAAACAAATACATATGAGTTAAAAACACACACACTTGCCTTTTCCACACACACTTTATATCCCTGTACTGTGGTGCCACCTTATTCACTTCATCTGTGATTTTATCCCAAATCTTGTCCTTCGCTGAGGGGGTTAGCTTCCTGCTGACAAGTGCTGCAGTGGTGGAGTATGAGCGGCACACGGCCAGCAGCCCGGTTGTGGAAGGAGGACATGGAGTGTGGGGTATGCAGGTGGGATTGGGTTTGTTGCCCATCCTACACAGAGAAAGAGAGCGGCTGGGGAGAGTGGGGAGGAGAAGTACGAGTGTACCTGGCCATCCGGCCACGGATGGAGCCTGAGGCTTTCACCGAAACCCTGCTGTGGAGGACACCGTGTGACAGACGTCTGGGCTTCATTGACGATCGTTTCACCAGACGATTGTTTCTCCAGAAGAGGCTTTCTCAAGGTATGCACACACCATGGAGACGCATTGGCCAATGACGCTATCAGCCTCTATAGCACTGGGACAGCACTACAGAGACTGTTAGCTGCGCCGGAGAAAGCAGGCTGTCAGTGTGGGGTGACCTGGCTATGCAGAAGGGAGACCAGTGCTGGATCCTGGATTGGTAAGTATATTGGTGTAAAAGTAAGGTTTGTGTTTGTGTGTGAAATAAAGTTATACTTTTCTGTTTGTGCGTGTTTTATTTTAACATTCTTTTTACAGGTGGATTACAAGTCCCAGTGGGCCCATTAATGCCCCGCATGCTGAAACTTGTGGTTCTCCAAGTCCCAGCATGCGAGGGAGGTCTGCTGGCACTTTTAGTTCTCCTGCATAAAGCAATTTTATGTATGTGAGTTGTAACCCTATCAGGCCGGCGTCCACTGGCCATGGACGCTGGTGACAGTGCCAGGCTTCAGCCCTGGATGGGTGAAGCTTGTGGGGGGCTTTGTTAGGGGATCCCCACTCCTCCAGGTACCTCGTCCAAGGCTTACCAGCCACGGTGCTCATGTTTCAGCCGGGGGACCTTATATAAAAAGTGTCCTCTGGCTGTGGCATGACACCACGGGCTGTTGAGCCCGGTGCTGGTTTCAAAATATGGGGGACCCCCAGATTTTTTGTCCCCCAGATTTTTGGAACCAGGACCGGTCCAAGAATCCATGGCTGGTTTCAGAAATAAAGGGGACCCCTATGCTTTTTGTCCCCCGTATTTTTGGAACGAGGTCCGGCTCAATGAGCCCGGGGCTGGATATCCTCAAGAGGGGGGACCCCACGACTTTTTGTTCTTTATAAACATAAATTCACACATTACCTCAAATTCGCACATTTTCATGCCTAAAAATCGCCCATTAGCGAACTTTATCGCACTTTTTTTCCAGAATACACACCTCATGGGCGATTTTGAAAGTGTGAAAAAAATCACATCCTATTAAATGTCACCCTTGGTGTCGTATTCTGTCGCTCAGAAATTGAGTCGTATGTTCAGTTATTAGAATATATTTTCTCACCTCTATAAATTGCTACAGAATTTGGAGTAGGACCTTAGTTTTAATCAACTATAATAAATAAATAATAAAGGTAATCTCATGATGAGTGTATATATTGTATAGATGGAGATGTTGCAGATTTGTTAGCTGTGTAGAACAGTCTCTGTGTGAGATAGATATAATTGCATTGATAATAAAAATGGACACCAAGCCTCATGATTAAATAAAAAGAGATAGATGTATTAAAAAAAGATGACGTTTGATATAGTACTCAGTAATGAGGTGGTCTACAGGGTAATATGAATCCGTAATGTGATAAACTATTAACACATTGGAAAATAATGTGAATAAGTGTGTAAAATGGATGACTAAGAATTAATAATCAATTGTGTTGAAATAGTTGACAAGAAAGTGTATTTATGTATTAATAAAGAGAAGAGTTAGTGCATTTATCTATAATAAAGAGAATTAGTGCATTTATTTAATCTATTAGGTGATATTGGAATAATATAAAATATTTGACATGGTGAGTGAAACATGCAAACAATGTGTGAATCAAATGAAACCTTAACATTAATGAGATATTTATATCATAACAAGAGTGTGTGATAATTATGAATAATTATATGGTGATGTGTACCATATTTGAAAATCATTAGTGTCATTCAGTGAATTGGTTGGGGGATTGGTGGAAGCCAATATTTGATATCAATTTTATAGATATACATATCTTCCTCATTAGAGTATGCATATTTATTAAACACTAGGTGATTCATCGCGCCCTACGGGCGCTCTTCACACCGTCGTAAGGGGCTGCGCCCCCTTAATTTGTGAACGTTTGTATATGAGAAATATGGTTAGAATTGTATGAAAGATGCCCTGTATTGCAACTTAGGTGTCCGCGAATCGCGGGAGGGGCGGTCGCGGAGGGTGCCGCGAATTGCAGGAGGGGGGGTCGCGGGGGGTGCCGCGAATTGCAGGAGGGGGGTTGTGGGGGGGTGGATGCTGCGAATCGCGGGAGGGGAGGGATTGCAGAGAATCGCGGGAGGGGGGTCGCGGGGTGGGTTGCCGCAAATCGCGGGAGGGGGGTTACGGGGGCGGGGGTTGCGGCGAATCATGGTAGGGGGTGTCGCGGGGGGTGTGCCGTGAATCACGGGAGAGGGGGTCACGGGGTGGGGTGCCGAGAATCGCGGGGGGGTGTGTGTGTGCCGTGAATCGTGGGAATGGGGGTTGCGGGGGGGCTGTGACGCGAATCGCCACAAGAAAAAATCAACACAGAAAGGTCAACACATGTCAATGTTGACATAAGTGTGGCACTTCATTGGTGTCCATGTCGACACATGAGAATGAATATGAAAACACTCAAAAAATGAAAAAAAAAACTTCAAAAACTCATGTCAACCTTTTTCATTGTCGACCATAGCCATGTCAGTGTTTTCCATGTGCAATTTAATTCTGGAGCTGCCGCGAATCGCGGGGGGGGGGTGCCGCGAATTGCGGGAGGGGGGGTCGCGGGGGTGGGTGCCGCGAATCGCGGGAGGGGGGGTTACGGGGCGGGGGTTGCGGCGAATCACGG
Source organism: Crinia signifera (assembly GCF_055691185.1). Lineage (NCBI taxonomy): Eukaryota > Metazoa > Chordata > Amphibia > Anura > Myobatrachidae > Crinia > Crinia signifera. The sequence continues at coordinate 331,599,569 of NC_139220.1, forward strand.
GAGGGGGGGTCACGGGGTGGGGTGCCGAGAATCGCAGGGGAGGTGTGTGTGTGTGTGCCGTGAATCGCGGGAGTGGGGGTTGTGGGGGGGGGTGGGGGGGTGTGACGCAAATCGCCACAAGAAAAAATCAACACAGAAAGGTCAACACATGTAAATGTTGACATAAGTGTGGCACTTCATTGGTGTCCATGTCGACACATGAGAATGAATATGAAAATATTCAAAAAATGAAAAAAAAAAACTTCAAAAACTCATGTCAACCTTTTTCATTGTCGACCATAGCCATGTCAGTGTTTTCCATGTGCAATTTAATTCTGGAGCTGCCGCGAATCACGGGGGGTGCCGCGAATTGCGGGAGGGGGGGGTCGTCGCGGGGTTGGGTGCCGCGAATCGCGGGAGGGCGGGGTTCACAGGGGTTCCGGTGGGGGGTTGCCGCGAATTGCGGGAGGTGGGGGGTCACGGGGGTGCCGCGAATCGCGGGAGGGGGGGTTGCGGGGGGGGTGTGACGCGAATCGCCACAAGAAAAAATCAACACAGAAAGGTCAATACATGTAAATGTTGACATAAGTGTGCCACTTCATTGGTGTCCATGTTGACACATGACAATGAATATGAAAACATTCAAAAAATGAAATAAATCTTCAAAAACTCATGTCAACCTTTTTCATTGTCGACCATAGCCGTGCCAGTGTTTTGCATGTGCCATTTAATCCTGGGGCTGCCGCGAATCGCGGGGGGTGCCGCGATTTGCGGGAGGGGGGGGGGTCGCGGGGGTGGGTGCCGCGAATCGCGGGAGGGCGGGGTTCACAGGGGTTCCGGTGGGGGGTTGCCGCGAATTGCGGGAGGTGGGGGGTCACGGGGGGTGCCGCGAATCGCGGGAGGGGGGGTTGCGGGGGGGGTGTGACGCGAATCGCCACAAGAAAAAATCAACACAGAAAGGTCAACACATGTAAATGTTGACATAAGTGTGCCACTTCATTGGTGTCCATGTCGACACATGACAATGAATATGAAAAAATTAAAAATAAATCTTCAAAAACTCATGTCAACCTTTTTCATTGTCGACCATAGCCATGTCAGTGTGCCATTTAATCCTGGGGCTGCTGCGAATTGCGGGGGGGGGTCGCAGGGGGGGTGCCGCCAATCGTGCAAGGGGGGGTCGCGGGGGGGTTCTTTTTGCCGCAAATCGCGGGAGGGAGGTCGCGGGGGGGGGTTCCGCGAATCGGGGGGGGGGTCACGGGGGAGGGTTTGCCGCTAAACGCGGGAGGGGGGGTCGCGGGGTGGTGGTTATGCCGCGAATTGCGGGAGGGGTCGTGGGGGGGTTCTTTTTGCAGCGAATCGCGGGAGGGGGGGTCGCGGGGGGTGTTTTTGCTGCGAATCGCGGTAGGGGGGGTCGCGGGGGAGCGGGTGTTTTTGCCGCGAATCGCGGGAGGGGGGGGGCGCGCGGGGGGGGAGGTTTTGCTGCAAATCGCGGGAGGGGGGCGCTCACCTGGTGGCTGTGGAGTAGCAGTGCTGGGCAACATGGGAAGGCAGTGGGTGTCTGGCACTGTCTGTGGGCTCACTGGTAAGGTTCTCTGTCACATACCTCCCAACATGACCCTCTCCAGGAGGGACACAATGCTCTGTTTCTAGACTTCCCCTTAATGTATGATTGCCATCACCTGTTTTAAACAGGTTAATTTCTCAGAAAGGTGTTCAGCACAGATGAAGGCAATCACACATTAAGAGGAAAGTCCAGGAACAGAGCGTTATAGACACAGACACCCACTTTGAGTGACAGATGTAGCCAAATATATAGGAGATGAGAAAATTTCCAATGACAAATTATTACACTGGAAATTGGATGATTACATTAGGAAATACTAACCAAATGATGGTTATATAGGTTGCCCCATAGTTTGTGTAATTATAGGAAAGCTGTGTAACAATTTTCCTCATTTAGACCACCTGTGGTCCGGGTATTCATCAGAAAAATAAGTCTGGCCTCTTGTTTTAGCGATTCCTTATCCAGGTTGCCCCTTCTGATGCCCATTTAGATTTTTTGCATCCAAAAACTTGAAGTCCATTGGGGTTTCCTTGATGAAACTTAAGGGAATGTTTAGCAACCGGTGTAAGTGGCTTCATGCAGGTGATCTCTTTTTGCATTCTTGATGCTGGATATGTGTTCCATCAGCCTTCTATGTAACGGTCTTTTCGTTTTGCCAATGTAATGTAAATTACATGGGCATTTTAGATTATAAACAACACCAACCGTGTTGCATGTGATGTAATCTTGGATTTTCCACGTTTTATAGAATTTGTCACAATAGGAAGTTGTGGGTACCGTAATAGCACAGGCCTTGCAGGTTCCCCATTTATAGGATCCATTTTTGTGGATTTTAGGGACATGGACTCTTTCAAGGTGGCTATGAACCAGGACATCTCTTAGATTACTACATCTCCTCCAACTGATTTGGAAACGTTCCTCTAACACTTTAGCAAGTCTTCAAAATATTGATATGTTTCTTGAGAATGGTTTGAATTTCCTGCCATTCTAGACAGAATGTACCAATAAAGTGTACGGTGCCCGTGGTATCCTTTGTTTTGTTAATGTTTGGAGTGAGTAGTTGTCTTATACCTTGTTCCCTTTTTCCTCCCTTCCCCTTGCTTCCACCACAATGTGGCTGTCTTTGCCCTCTATTCTACAATCATTTATTTGTTTAAGGTTTATTACAATACCCTCCCCCACCTGCCTAGTTTACAGCTTATACAATATAAGTAGTGTTATCCTGGTAACCATTATGTTTTTATATATTCATTTTCTTACAGGACATATAAGGAGCAGGATTCAAATTAAGAGGACGTGGAAAGGGAAATTGTTCTCCGATCAAGCCAACTAAATACATAATATCTCCTTACACCTCAGGAGGAGGAACAAACACTATTTTATTTTCTGGATAGAAGAAACCTTCAGCAACTAATTTGTTTCTCACCTCATACATGATGAGTCTCACAGGAGAGAAACCACATGTGTGCTCTGAGTGTGACAAAGGCTTTACATATATATCACAGCTTCTCAGACATCAGATGAGTCTCACAGGAGAGAAGCCATATAAATGTTCTGAATGCAGCAAATGTTTTTCCCAGAAGTCACAGCTTGTCCGACATCAGAGGAGTCACACAGGGGAGAAGCCATATAAATGTTCTGAATGGAGCAAATGTTTTCACCAGAAGTCAGATCTTGTCCTACATCAGAGGAGTCACACAGGAGAGAAGCCATATAAATGTTCTGAATGCAGCAAATGTTTTTCCCATAAGTCACATCTTGTCCGACATCAGAGGAGTCACACAGGAGAGAAACCATATAAATGTTCTGAATGCAGCAAATGTTTTTCCCAGAAGTCAAATCTTGTCCAACATCAGAGGAGTCACACAGGAGATAAACCATATAAATGTTCTGAATGCAGCAAATGTTTTTCCCAGAAGTCAAATCTTGTCCAACATCAGAGGAGTCACACAGGAGAGAAGCCATATAAATGCTCTGAATGCAGCAAATGTTTTTCCCATAAGTCACATCTTGTCCAACATCAGATGAGTCACACAGGAGAGAATCCATATAAGTGTTCTGAATGCAGCAAATGTTTTTCCCGAAAGTCACTTCTTGTCCAACATCAGAGGATTCACACAGGAGAGAAGCCATATAAATGTTCTGAATGCAGCAAATGTTTTTCCCAGAAGTCACTTCTTGTCCAACATCAGAGGAGTCACACAGGAGAGAAGCCATATACATGTTCTGAATGCAGCAAATGTTTTTCCCAGAAGTCACATCTTGTCCTACATCAGAGGAGTCACACAGGAGAGAAACCATATAAATGTTCTGAATGCAGCAAATGTTTTTCCCAGAAGTCACTTCTTGTCCAACATCAGAGGAGTCACACAGGAGAAAAGCCATATACATGTTCTGAATGCAGCAAATGTTTTTCCCAGAAGTCACATCTTGTCCAACATCAGAGGAGTCACACAGGAGAGAAGCCATATTAATGTTCTGAATGCAGCAAATGTTTTTCCCAGAAGTCACATCTTGTCCAACATCAGAGGAGTCACACAGGAGAGAAGCCATATAAATGTTTTGAATGTAGCAAATATTTTTCTTCTGCTCTGTTTCACTCACTGTATGTACAATGCCGCGCTTTGCCTCTCTCCCTGTGTACGTGCACTGCTGGGCTTTGCCTTCCTCCGTATGTATGTACACTTCTGCGCTTTGCCTCCCTCCCTGTGTACATACACTGCTGTGGTCTGCCTCTTTCCCTGTATGTACACTGCGTGGCTCTGCCTCCTTCCCTCTACCAACACTGCTAACTCCCTCTGCCTAACTCCCTGTACGTATACTGCTGGGCTCTTCCTCCCTCCCTTTATATGTACATTGCTGGGCCCTGCCTCCCTCCCTGTGTATGTACATTGCTGGGCTCTGCCTCCCTCCCTGTGTGCGTACACTGCTGTGCTCTGCCTTCTTCCGTGTACGTACACTGCTGGGCTCGGCCTCCCTCCCTGTACATACACTGCTGGGCTCTGCCTCCCTCCCTTTATATGTACATTGCTAGGCCCAGCCTCCCTCCCTGTGTATGTACATTGCCGGTCTCTGTCTCCCTCCCTGTTTACATACACTGCTGGGATCTGCCTCCATCCCTCTATACATACACTGCTGGGCTCTGCCTCCCTCCCTGTACCATATACTGCTGGGCTCTGTCTACCCCCCTGTACGCACACTGCTGGGATCTGCCTTTCTCCCTGTGTACATAAACTGCTGGGCTCTGCCTCCCTCCCTGTGTACATACACTGCTGGGCTCTGCCTCCCTCCCTGTGTACATACACTGCTTGGCTCTGCCTCCCTCTCTGTGTACATACACTGCTGGGCTCTGCCTCCCTCCCTGTATACATACACTGCTGGGCTCTGCCTCCCTCCCTGTGTACATACACTGCTGGGCTCTGCCTCCCTCTCTGTGTACATACACTGCTGGGCTCTGCCTCCCATACACTGCTGGGCTCTGCCTCCCTCTCTGTGTACATACACTGCTGGGCTCTGCCTCCCTCTCTGTGTACATACACTGCTTGGCTCTGCCTCCCTCTCTGTGTACATACACTGCTGGGCTCTGCCTCCCTCCCTGTGTACATACACTGCTGGGCTCTGCCTTTCTCCCTGTGTACATACACTGCTGGGCTCTGCCTCCCTCCCTGTGTACATACATTGCTTGGCTCTGCCTCCCTCTCTGTGTACATACACTGCTGGGCTCTGCCTCCCTCCCTGTGTACATACACTGCTGGGCTCTGCCTCCCTCTCTGTGTATGTTTACTGCTGGGCTCCGAAGCAGTGATTACAGATAAAAAATATATTGCAGTGGGATTGCCTTTGGGGACCCCCCCCCCAAAAAAAAAAGCAACTGCATCCTCTATAGTTACACCACTGATTATAGGAACCCTGTATGCGGCCTTGTACCACCCTACAGGTCTCCTCTGGCCTCTCTCCTTTCTCTCATGCCTCTATGTTGCTGCCTTACCTCACTCTCTCTGAATACTATGTACTACCTGTATCACATAGTAACCAATCATTATTACATGTGTTAGGTTGCTGACACTAGACTGCTAATAGTGGATTTCTAGTTGCTATGGGTTACAGTACCTCCTTCCTTCTCACATGTTATTAACCAGGTCTGAAGGAGAGCACATTGTGTAACAGGGTAATACTAACATCCTCCATAATAAATAGCAGCCCAGTAACAGTATACACGTTAATATGACACAGTATATACCGATTAGAGATGTGCGGCGGCCACTTTTTCGGGTTTTGGATCTGGATCTCCCTTCGTGTTTTGGATCTGGATTGGTTTTGGCAAAACCACCCTTGTGGGTTTTGGTTTTGGATCTGGATTTTTATGAAAAAATGCTAAAAATGGCTAAAATAACAGAATTTGGGCCTGTTTTTGCCCCTAAAGTATTATTACCCCCAATAACATTAGTTTCCACTCATTTCTAGTCAATGTTGATCACTTCACATCTTACAAAATTGTTTTCATTTACTGTAGTTGGGCCAAAAGGGTATACCGAGGTAGCTGGATGACTAAGCTAAGCGACAGCAGTCGGCATCACATACATGTGGACCTTACACTTCCAACCTGGCAAAGCGGCACTGCAGGGGCAGACAGGGTGGCAGTTTAATAAACTATCCCAAAAAAAGAGAAATGCTCCAAACAGCAAATACAAAGAGGTATCGGCCTTGTCATGACTGGTGGTAGCAGCTTCAGCACTCCCACTATTTCCTCCTCCATCATCCTCCAAAAATGTGTTTTTATTTTATTTATTACTTTTATTTATTTTTCTTACTTTACACTGGACACAGCCTGTCACACTGGACACAGCCCCTTGGACACTGGACACAGCCCCTGGACACTGCCCCTGGACACTGGACACAGCCTGTCACCCTGGACACAGCCCCTGGACAATGGACACAGCCTCTGGACACAGCTCCTGTACACTGGACACAGCCGTCACACTGGACACAGCCCCTGGACACAGCCGTCACACTGGACACAGCCTCTGGACACCGCCCCTGGACACAGCTCCTGTACACTGGACAATGGATATATGTCACGCTGGACACTGGATATATGCCGTCACACAATGGTTAGATGTCACACTGGCCACTGGATATATGTCGTCACACTGGACACAGGATATATGTCGTCACACTGGACACAGATTACATGTCGTCACACTGGACACTGGATATATGTCGTCACAGTGGACACAGGATATATGTCGTCACACTGGACACAGGATATCTGTCGTCACACTGGACACTGGATATATGTCGTCACACTGGACAATGGATATATGTCACGCTGGACACAGGATATATGCCGGCACACATTACATGTCACACTGGACACAGGATATATGTTGTGACTTGTGACACTGGACACAGGATATATTATCATCACACTGGCCACTGGATATATGTCGTCACACTGGACACAGGATATATGTCGTCACACTGGACACAGGATATATGTCGTCACACTGGATATATGTCGTCACACTGGACAATGGATATATATGTCGTCACAGCGGACACAGGATATATGTCGTCACACTGGATATATGTCATCACACTGGACAATGGATATATGTCACGCTGGACACAGGATATGTCGTCACACTGGACAATGGATATATGTCACGCTGGACACAGGATATATGCCGGCACACATTACATGTCACACTGGACACAGGATATATGTTGTGACTTGTGACACTGGACACAGGATATATTGTCGTCACACTGGCCACTGGATATATGTCGTCACACTGGACACTGGATATATGTCATCACACTGGACACAGGATATATGTCGTCACACTGGCCACTGGATATATGTCGTCACACTGGACACAGGATATATGTCGCCACACTGGACACTGGATATATGTCGTCACACTGGACACTGGATATATGTCGTCACACTGGACACTGGATATATGTCGTCACACTGGACACAGGATATATGTCGTCACACTGGACACTGGATATATGTCGTCACACTGGACACTGGATATATGTCGTCACACTGGACACAGGATATATGTCGTCACACTGGACACTGGATATATGTCGTCACACTGGACACTGGATATATGTCGTCACACTGGACAATGGATATATGTCGTCACACTGGACACTGGATATATGTCATCACACTGGATAATGGATATATGTCATCACAGTGGACACAGGATATATGTCGTCACACTGGACACTGGATATATGTTGTCACACTGGACAATGGATATATGTCACGCTGGACACAGGATATATGCCGGCACACATTACATGTCACACTGGACACAGGATATATGTTGTGACGTGACACTGGACACAGGATATATTGTCGTCACACTGGACACTGGATAGTTGTCGTCACACTGGACACAGGATATATGTCGTCACACTGGACACAGGATATGTCGTCAGTCATCACACAGGACAGGACACAGGATATATGTCGTGAGTGACTTGTGACACTGGACAATGGATAAGATATAGGCTGTCACACTGGACACAGCCCCTTGTGTTACTGCAGCCCCTGTACACAGTGTACTACTCAGCAGCACTGCAGCCCCTGCTTGTGAGCACTGCAGCACTGAGTTAGTTAGTTAAATCACAAAAAACACAGGGTTCAGGGCTAAATAAATCACAACACAGGGCTTAGGGCTAAATAAATCACAACAGGGCACGGGCCACAGGACAGCCCCTGGACAGTGGACACTGCAGCCCCTGCGTGTGAGCACTGCAGCACCTAGTTAGTTAAATCACACTACAGGGCTCAGGCCTATAAACAGTCACTGACTCTCAATACAAGTCTACAACACAGGGCAGTGAGGGCACAGGGCAGGTCACGGAGCACAGCACAGGGCATTGAGGGCACAGGGCAGGTCACGGAGCACAGCACAGGGCAGTGAGGGCACAGGGCAGGTCACGGAGCACAGCACAGGGAAGTGAGGGCACAGGGCAGGTCATGGAGCACAGCACAGGGCAGTGAGGGCACAGGGCAGGTCACGGAGCACAGCACAGGGCAGTGAGGGCACAGGGCAGGTCACGGAGCACAGCACAGGGCAGTGAGGGCACAGGGCAGGTCACGGAGCACAGCACAGGGCAGTGAGGGCACAGGGCAGGTCACGGAGCACAGCACAGGGCAGTGAGGGCACAGGGCAGGTCACGGAGCACAGCACAGGGCAGTGAGGGCACAGGGCAGGTCACGGAGCACAGCACAGGGCAGTGAGGGCACAGGGCAGGTCACGGAGCACAGCACAGTACGGAGCACATGGCACAGAGCACAGCATGGAGCACACGGAGCTTCCCAACCACCCTCTTCCCTCTCCAAGATTGGAGTGAAGATGGCGGGGCGCGCGTGCGTCTTTTATAAGATCCCGCTCCCACGAGAATCCGACAGCGCGATGATGACGTTCGGCCTCGTTATTGGTCCGGAATTCAGGCGGAAACTCCCGAGCCGGCTCGGATCTGGCCCGGATCCCCGATATTCGGATCTGACGGATCTCGGGGATCCGGACCCGCTCATCTCTAATACCGATATAATCTGCATGTAGACTGAAGGACGATGATCTAACAATATCTGTAATAACCATGTATATTACTAGTAGCTGTCCCCAGAACAGGGGAATAAAAGCTGATCTGGATAAATGGGATTCTGTTACCGATTGTATAACTATAGACTTTGTTTCTCTATAATACTTTGTACATTCTTCTACATGTTACAGATAGTTAAGTGGTCCTGTAATGATGACCATCTGGTAACCTATAATGACACCCTAAATAAACTAATGATCCTTCAGCAAATGGATTATTGATGTCTTTATTACTGGTGCTGACATATAACCACAGCGTCTACCTGCCAATCGGGGATTGCTCAGTACAAGGAGAGATGCATTATATTCCCTGCTTGCTGTGGTCCTTTCTTGTCTGCTGTCCTCCAGATGGAACTCTCAGACTAGATCAGTTGCTGTGACACATAACAGCTTGGCCATCTTATGTCCCTGGGCCTGATTCAGAGATGATCAGTAATCTGAGAAAAAGAGAACCGAGGGCTGATTAAGCTAGAGGTGCCATAAACTGCTGAAGGAATCCGAGATGCCTGCACTTTAAGTTGTGTTTGTTAAGGGGGCTATGATGCTGCAGCAATAGCCAATTAGGGAGCAGGGGAGGAGTTCCTGCAGTTAGGAATAGCCAGAGGGTCAGGTGATCTGCCTCTCTGGTCCGAATTTCATGGCTGCAAGGTGTGTTCAGAACCCCTCCTTTACAGCTACTTTGATTCTGCTTAAATTCCTTTAAATTCCTCATAATCCTCACATCTCCTTTTTCTTTATATATCTCTCTCCTCTCTCCCCTATCTCACTCTTTTCCGGGGTTCTGACAGCCTTTCTGTCACTGCAGTGTGCACCTCAGCAGAACGGCCTAGTTATGCCGCGCCCGCGTAGATCGCGTAACCCACCCGCCCGTTACCTGCATCAAGGCTCCCCCTCTGATCCTGCCCCAGCTGGCGGCGAGCCGGCTGGGCGGGGAGGCAGAGCGGCGGCGAGACCGGGTGCGCGAGGGGGGCCGCGTCGTCGGCTGATGACGCGGTCACCCGCGGCACTAGGCCGTGACCGCGCAGGGATGTTAGTGCGCCCGCCAGGGATAGCGGAGGCTCCCCCGGTGGCGGCGCAGGTCCCAGGTGGGGTACCAGGGCGAGGGGGAATACAGCAGGGGCCGTGCTAGGCGCTCCCACGCTGTGGCAAGATGGCTGCCGGGCTCCAGCAGCGCGTAGCGGGTCCCAGCATGCCCAGAGTGCGCACACCTCGCCAGCATCCGGGAGGCCGGCGGGGAGGGGGGCACAGGTGTCTCCTGCCCCCACAGGGTTAGCACATGACGGAGCTACAGCTCCTCTGCCATCAACCCCACGGCGCCTGCCGGCGGTGCCCCCCATGACTCCCCTACAGAGAGCTAGGAGAAGGTGGCTCAGCAGGGCCCGCCTGTTGCCACAGGGCCATAGGCCATCACAAGGTGTGGAGTCTCACATCGCGGCTCCAGCCCCTCCCCCTGCGCAGACGTCTTCACCGGCTGTTGACATGGCTGTGGTGCGACAGCTAGTGGCTATGCTGACACCGCTGGCGGGTCAGCAGTCTACACCACACACCGGGACAGGACCTGGGTCCCTGCCCCCCACTATCCCTTCTGCTGGTACTATGGCTGGCGGAGGGCCTGCTTCTCATGTGCTTGGCTGCCCTTGGCCTTCCACCCATGGCAACGGGTTCCATTCCTTCCGCGGTCCCAGGCCCAGCAGTGACACCGCAACGGCTGGCGGGTGTCGAGGCAGCAGGGCCGACAGAGGTGGCCGGTCCTTCGGGGTCCACAGGAGCGTCCACAGCAGGAGCTGTTCCAGGTGGGTCCTCCAGCACACAAAAAGCGCAGGCGTAGACGTTCCCGTACCTCCTCGTCATCGGGGTCTGAATCAGTGACGTCCGGTGAGGAGGGGGGTCATAGGTCCAGACGCAGGCACCGCCGTTCTGGGAGACGCCGCAGGCGATCCCAGTCCTCTAGCGGTGACTCCGGCTCCCCGCTGTTCCCCAGGGGACAGGTAGTACATTGCGGAAACACCGCGGTACTGAGAGGCCTGCGGCGTAGCGTCAGGGACCGTATCAGGGAGGGCAGGTACGTGAGCTTTTTCACCATGACTGCCCAAGATGAGAAAGATTATCGCGAAGCGCAAAGGGGGCATAGGGGAGGCTGCTTATTGCACGTACCAGAGGTGGCAAGTGGGACTATTCATGTTCGCGGCATGTTATTTGGAAACCAGGCCCCAGGAACATATGAATGTGATAAGGTACATTCACATGATGCATGCCATGTACATGGATGATGGCGAGAGCGTATGGCGGGCCTATGATGAGCAGTTCCGGCGAAAGCAGTCGGGTTGCGAGATCATGGCTCTCGGGGCCAAGGATGTCGAGGTATGGATGGGTAAGAAGCCATCGGCTTCGACCACCACGACTGCTGCATCCGCGGCCCCGGCAGCACCGGCGGTCCCGCGCAGGGGCCCTTCGTCCTTTCGCGGGGGCGCAGGTGGAGGGCAGGCAGCCGGGAGATGCTTTGCATTTAATGGGGCGGGATGCGCAGCAGGTGCTAGCTGCAGATTTAAACATCAATGCTCCAAATGCTGGGGAGGGCACTCGGTCAAGGACTGCCCGCGCACCAAGCAAACAGGCGGGGCTGCCAGGAATAATGCCGGAGCAGCCCCGGCTCCAGCCCCTCCTCAGTAAGGCTCCTTCTCCGGTGAGGGGTGGCCGTTTGGCTGGGGCGGTACCCACTCAGGGAGGAGGCAAAATTTCTGGCCACAGGTTTCTCGCAAGGATTCCGTCTCCCCATCCATGGGGAGGTGGCGTCTGGGTGTCCGAGAAACCTGAAATCTGACATCGATATGCCCCACGTAGTACTAGAAAAGGTGTCAAAGGAAGTAAGCCTAGGTAGGATGGTGGGCCCATTTCCTGAACCCCCGGTTCAGAATTTGGTCCTGTCCCCGGTGGGGGTGGTGCCCAAGAAAGAGCAGGGCAAGTTCCGTCTGATACAACACCTATCCCACCCCCCGGGTTATCCGTGAATGACGCAATTCCGGCAGAGTTGTGTCATGTACGATACCAATCCTTTGAAGAGGCATTGGCGATAGTGCGTGGCTTTGGGAAGCAGGCGCTGCTGGCCAAGGTGGATGTGGAGTCAGCGTTTAGATTACTCCCCCTGCACCCCGAATCCTTTCGGTTCATGGGGTTCAAGCTGCCTTCTGGGTTTTACGTAGACCGTTGCTTGCCCATGGGCTGTTCAGTGTCCTGCGCTTACTTCGAATGCTTTAGCAGCTTCCTGCATTGCTGTGTCACAGAGAGCTCGGGCGAGTCAGGGGTCACCCATTACCTGGACAACTTCCTGTGCGTTGGCCCGGCTGATTCCCCACGTTGCGGGGCTCTCCTGAACGCAATGCAACAGCTGTTTGGCTACTTCGGAGTCCCCATCGCGGCAGACAAGACAGAGGGGCCGACTATGTGCCTGTCTTTTCTGGGTATTGAGATTGACACGCAGGCCGGGTGCTGCAGGTTGCCCTCCGATAAGCTTGCACGGCTGCGGGGGGGCGATCTCCCAGTCCCTGGCCTCTGGCAAGCTCAGGGTGCACCAGCTTCAGTCCCTCCTGTTCCACTTCGCGTGCCGGGTTATCCCCATGGGCCGGGTTTTCTGCCGAAAACTAGAACTCGCCTTATCTGGCCCCAATAGGCCCCAGTTCTTTGTACGCCTGAACGCAGAGCTCAAAGGAGACCTTAGAGTGTGGGAGGTTTTCCTACGCGATTTCAATGGGGTATTGTTGTGGCCTAGCCCTGCGAGTAATAGTAGGGAATTGCAGCTATACACCGATGCCGCGGGGGTATTGGTTTCGGCGCGTTCCTGCATGGATCCATGTTCCGGACAAATGGGCGGAGGAAGGGCTCACCAGGAACATGCTACTGCTGGAACTGTTCCCAATAGTGGTGGCCTTAGAACTTTGGGAGACCGCTTGCTCGATGCCTGCATCACTTTCTGGTGTGATAACCTGGGGGTGGTGCAGGCCATCAATAAGCAGAGCTCATCTTCGCTGCCGGTAGTGCGTTTGTTGGCCCGCCTTGTTTTGAAATGTCTTCAGATTAACTTGCATTTTGTTGCCAGGCACGTGCCAGGGGTGGACAACTCGATTGCCGATGCCCTGTCCAGACGTGACTGGGCTAGGTTTTGGTCCCTGGCGCCAGGGGCCGAATTGAGTGATGAGCTCTGTCCTCCTTATGTTTGGCAGGTCATCAGGCAGGCATGGAGGAACTAGCCATGCGGGCTATTGCCCCCAGGACGCTGCGTTGTTACCAAGCTGGCTGGCTGGAATGGGAACAATTCAGACTGTCCGCATCCCAAGCAGGTAAGGCCCCGAGTGATGCCATGAAGGCTTTTGTGTGGAGTTTGTACTCCAGGGGGCAGACTGTGTCGGCCGTGAGACGGCTGTTGGCCGGTGTGTCGTTCTTCTCATCGCTGTATGGGAGATTGGACCCCGGCCGGTCTTTTGTGGTGTCTAGATCCTTGAGGGGCTGGCGCCGCGCTTGCCCTGTGGCTCCAGATAGCAGACGGCCCATAGACGTGTCCCTGCTGCCTCCTTTATTGGGGGCAGTGAGGGATATATGTCATTCCGATTATGAGGTCCAACTGTTTCGCCTGGCATATGCTATGGCTTTCCACGGAGCTTTCAGGGTTGGCGAGCTGGTAGCCCCGTCAAGGCAGCGGCCTTCGCCTCTGTCGATAGAGGACGTGGTGATTCAGGTCGACTTGGTTTGGTGCCGGGTCCGGCGTTCCAAGACGGACCAGGCTGGGAGAGGTCAATGGCTGTCATTGCAGCCGTGCCCGGTGGAAGGGATATGCCCAGTGACGATGGCAAGCGCCTACGCCCTGTTGCGGCCCGACTGCCCGGGGGCATGGCTAATGCACTTGGATGGTTCCTCATTGACCAAATACCAGTTCTGCCACGTTTTGGGGCGTGCCCTGGTCTCGCTTGGCCTTGATCCGAGGGAGTTTGGAACACACTCTTTTCGGATTGGGGCGGCCACATCTGCCGCTGCTGGGGGTCAATCCGACGCAGTGATACAGTCTCTGGGTCGATGGCGTTCGGCAGCATTCCGCAGATACATTCGGCCTGGTCTATCTGTCCAACTGCCTGACTGTAGCCGACTGGACGCATAAGTACTCGTCTCACTTTAGCGGGAGTCTTGAGGTGGTCCACTTTCCCCGGGGGCACAATTCGGCTGAATTACAATTTGACATGGCGTCATGGATAGTTTACTCCGGGGGTTTTCTGTGCAGTGTGCCTCAAGGTCTGGTCGGCTACGGTTTCTTTCTCTTCTCTCCCTCTCCAGTGTGTTTGACTTGTTGAGAGCGGCGAGATGTTGATGGCATGCGTCCTAACCTGTTTACATCTTGCAGGTCGCAGAGACGTCAAGACGGTGTGGGTGATGGGACACTCGTTTGTCCACTGGGCGTCAAAAGCGTGTGAGAGTTTGACTGAGGGTATGCGTGCGAAAGCTCGAATGATTCGATGGTTGGGAGTGCGTGGCATGCTTTGGGGAGCGTTGCAGGGCCTATTGCTACGGTCAGTTCGGGACTTTGGAGTCCCTGAGGTGCTAATTTTGCACCTGGGCGGAAACGATCTAGGCCGATGCACTGCCTTAGAGTTGCGGTCAATTATTATCAGGGACCTGCATATTATAGCCCAGACGCTCCCCTGCTGCCGCCTGGTCTGGTCCTCAATGATTCCCAGGTGGGTCTGGAGGACAGCCAGGTCAGGGCCCCGCTTGGATGGCGCATGGAGAAAGGTCAATGCTGTGTTGCAGCGATACCTGTTGGCGAATAGCGGTGGTGTCATCAGGCATGACTCCATCGTCTATAAGCGGGGTTCCCTGTATAGGCCGGACGGTGTCCATTTAAGTCCCGAAGGAATGGCAATATTCCTGGACGACCTGTTTAGAGGTTTTTAGTTGAAGTTATGGTTGTTAGGTAGAAGTGCTGAGCGTTAGGGTGGCGGTGCTGCAGCCTAATGCTTGGCTTGTGGCGGTAAAGAACGGTCCTTGTTCAAATGCTGATATGAGGATAGTGGGGTGCGCTCTCCCCTCAGTGATACGCCACGAGCCCATGGCCCTTGGACAGGGGATGGGCTGCACCATCCGCACGGGTGGGTTGCGTGGGAGAGTTGAACACCAACGCTGTGTGAATGGTGTGATGTCATCTTACCCTTCTTTTCTCTATGACCGTTCTTTAGGGCCGCCACCCTCTTTTATAAGATCAATATATATAAATAGTTGTCAATAATAAATTTGACATTCATATTGAAACGCCAGCACTTGTGTCTGTCTCTTTATTTTAGTGTTAAGATAGATAAGTTTAGATAAGTTATTAAAGTGTCGGGGCATAAGGATTACCGATGGCAAGTTTATGCCAGGTGACTGCGAGTAGAAAGCTGCCGCTCAGACAGAAAGCAAAAACACCTTGGGTGACATTTAATGGGATGCGATTTTTAGTAATGTTCTGAAATCGCACATTATCGCATTTTCCAAAATCGAGAATTTTTTGAGATAATCAACTATTTAAATTAGATGCAAATTTGCGGTAAAAAATGCGATATGGTGCGATTTTTAGTCCTGAAAATGTGCGAATTAATGCAAATGTGTGGTTTGTGTAAATAAATGCATAGGGTCCCCCCTCCTGAGCAAAACCAGCCATGTGCTGGTCTCTGAAATTCAGGGGAATAAAAACATAGGGGATCCCCAGTATTTCTAAAATCAGCACCAGGCTCAAGGGCAGGTCTGGGTTCCCAAAATACAGGGGACAAAATGACTAGGGGTCCCCGAATCTTGGCAACCAGCACTGGGCCCAAACAGCCATTAAAGTGCCCACTGGGTCTTGTAGTTCTACAACATTACAAATAGTGATATAAACACACATACACACAGTTCCACACAGATGAGGGTAATCCAGGGCTGCCGACTTTGAAGGTGCGTACACACATACAGATCTATCTGGGGGGAACAAAAACCTGGAAATGTATGGGAGCATATAACAATCAAAAGATTGTTCCCAAACGCTTGAAAACCGACAGTGATCAGTCAGACAAATTGTTTAAATCAGGGTTGCCGACCCTCCCGGAATTTCCGGGAGTCTCCCGAAAATCGGGTACCCCCTCCCGGCCCCCGGAAGGGTGGGCAACCCTCCCGGATTCAGGGGGGACCCCCGCTGACCCCCGGATTGCGGCATTAAAATGCCGCAATCCTCGGGTCTCAGAGGAGGGGGCGGAGCTAAAACGGCACAATCGCGTCATTTTAGCTCCGCCCCCTCCACGGAGATCAATGAATTAGCTGCTTTAACAACATGGGGGCGGGGCTTAGTGATGTCACTCGTAAGCCCCGCCCCCTGAGCGGCTGCTGAAACTCTCCTCTCCGGGCTTCTCCCGGAGAGGAGAATCTCAAAGTCGGCAACCCTGGTTTAAATCATTCTGATATAACAAATTTAACAAAGCAGATACTTTTTTTTCTGTTTTCCTTAATTTGGGTTGAAATTTTCAGATTGTCATTTGCTCCCATACATTTCCAGGTTTTTGTTCCCACCAGATAGATCAGACAGAGAATCTGTGTGTACGCACCTTGAGAATCTCCTCTCCGGGAGAAGCCCTGAGAGGATACTTTCACCAGCAGTTCAGGGGGAGGGGCTTGAACGTGACCTCATTAAATCCCGCCCCCATGATGTAAAATAACCGAATTGGCTAAAATGATCCGATTGTGATGTTTTAGCTCCGCCCCCTCCTCTGAGACCTGCGGATTGCGGCATTTAAATGCCGAGGTCAGGGGAAGACTGCTGCAATCGGGGGCGCAGTGGGGGTCCACCTGAATCCAGGAGGGTTGCCCACCTTTCTGGGGGGCCAGGAGGGCGACCCGATTCTCGGGAGACTCCCGACCATTCTGGGAGGGTAGCAACCCTGGGATAATCATACATTAAGAGGGAAGTCCAGGCGCAGAGCATTGTGTACCGAATGCAATGGGTCATGTTGGAGGGTATGTCATTGCACTGTGCCCCAGTCCTGCTTACCATGTATGCTATCCGCAGAGCATTGCACTGTGCCCCAGTCCTCCACCATGTATGCTACTGCAGAGCATTGCACTGTGCCCCAGTCCTGCTTACCATGTATGCTATCTGCAGAGCATTGCACTGTGCCTCAGTCCTCCACCATGTATGCTACTGCAGAGCATTGCACTGTGCCTCAGTCCTCCACCATGTATGCTATCTGCAGAGCATTGCACTGTGCCTCAGTCCTGCTTACCATGTATGCTATCTGCAGAGCATTGCACTGTGCCCCAGTCCTGCTTACCATGTATGCTACTGCAGAGCATTGCACTGTGCCTCAGTCCTCCACCATGTATGCTACTACAGAGCATTGCACTGTGCCTCAGTCCTCCACCATGTATGCTACCATACCTCCCAACTTCTGTGCTGATGAAATAGGGACACTCGCGCGGCCGAAAAGGGGGCGCGGCGTATGCTAATTAGCCGCAACCTCATTTTCATACGAGAATAGATGCTGTGCGCATGCGCACAGCGTCTATTCTATTAGATTGGGGGTCTCCCAACTGCCACCCCCCACAGTGGGACAATGCCTGCCGCGGGTGGGACAGCGGGACAGGACCCGAAAAGCGGGTCTGTCCCGCTGTAATCGTGACAGTTGGGAGGTATGTGCTACTGCAGAGCATTGCACTGTGCCTCAGTCCTCCTCACCATGTATGCTATCTGCAGAGCATTGCACTGTGCCCCAGTCCTCCTCACCATGTATGCTATCTGCAGAGCATTGCACTGTGCCTCAGTCCTCCTCACCATGTATGCTATCTGCAGATCATTGCGCTGTGCCTCAGTCCTCCTCACCATGTATGCTTCTGCAGAGCATTGCACTGTGCCTCAGTCCTCCTTACCATGTATGCTGTCTGCAGAGCATTGCACTGTGCCCCAGTCCTCCTCACCATGTATGCTACTGCAGAGCATTGCACTGTGCCTCAGTCCTACTCACCATGTATGCTACTGCAGAGCATTGCACTGTGCCTCAGTCCTCCTCACCATGTATGCTGTCTGCAGAGCATTGCACTGTGCCCCAGTCCTCCTCACCATGTATGCTACTGCAGAGCATTGCACTGTGCCTCAGTCCTACTCACCATGTATCCTACTGCAGAGCATTGCACTGTGCCCCAGTCCTCCTCACCACGTATGCTATCTGTAGAGCATTGCACTGTGCCCCAGTCCTCCTCACCATGTATGCTATCTGCAGAGCATTGCACTGTGCCCCAGTCCTGCTTACCATGTATGTTATCTGCAGAGCATTGCACTGTACCTCAGTCCTCCTCACCATGTATGCTATCTGCAGAGCATTGCACTGTGCCCCATTCCTCACCATGTATGCTATCTGCAGATCATTGCACTGTGCCCCAGTCCTGCTTACCATGTATGTTATCTGCAGAGCATTGCACTGTGCCTCCGTCCTCCACCATGTATGCTATCTGCAGATTATTGCACTGTGCCTCAGTCCTCCACCATGTATGCTCTCTGCGGAGCATTGCACTCAGGTACAGTCCTAATCTGCAGAGCATTGCACTCAGGTCCAGTCCTCCTCACCATGTATGCTATCTGCAGAGCATTGCACTGTGCCCCAGTCCTCCTCACCATGTATGCTATCTGCAGAACATTGCACTCAGGTCCAGTCCTCCTCACCATGTATGTGATCTGCAGAGCATTGCACTGTGCCTCAGTCCTCCTCACCATGTATGCTATCTGCAGAGCATTGCACTCAGGTCCAGTCCTCCTCACCATGTATGCTATCTGCAGAGCATTGCACTGTGCCCCAGTCCTCCTCACCATGTATGCAATCTGCAGAGCATTGCACTCAGGTCCAGTCCTCATCTGCAGAGCATTGCACTCGTCCAGTCCTCCTCACCATGTATGCAATCTGTAGAGCATTCCACTCAGGTCCAGTCCTCATCTACAGATCATTGCACTGTGCCCCAGTCTTCCTCACCATGCATGCTAATGCAGAGCATTGCACTCAGGTCCAGTCCTTCTCACCATGTATGCTACTGTATCTGCAGAGCATTGCACTGTGCCTCAGTCCTCCTCACCATGTATGCTATCTGCAGAACATTGCACTCAGGTCCAGTCCTCATCTGCAGAGCATTGCACTCAGGTCCAGTCCTCCTCACCATGTACTGTGCTATCTGCAGATCATTGCACTGTGCCCCTGTCCTCCTCACCATGTATGCTATCTGCAGAGCATTGCACTGTACCCCAGTCCTCCTCACCATGTATGCTATCTGCAGAGCATTGCACTCAGGTTTAGTCCTCACCATGTATGCTATCTGCAGAGCATTGCACTGTGCCCAGGGTTGCCAACCCTCCCGGAATGACCAGGAGGGTCCCGGAAATCGGGTCCGCCTCCCGGAAAGCTGTCTGCAGTGTCTGGCTCCCAGGAACCTGCCCCCTCGATGGGGGGTCCGTGGGTCAGATGACTCGAATGGCATCATTTTAGTGCTGCCCACCACAGTGTAATGCCTGAAATACTGGCATTACACAGCGGGGGCGTGGCTTAATGCCGCAGATGCTTTGTACACGCCCACAAGGCAGTCTGCCCCATCACGCCCCTTTTCCACTCATAGCATGGGCCCCGCCCCCCTGCCTCACTGAGCTGGCTGGCAATATCTCAGATGTATGAAGGAGCACTATGGGGAAGAAGGGGGTATCAGTGCACTGATTCATCTTCTCCCCCATGTAAGAAGGAGCCGATGTGCGCAGGCTGATCTGCAAGGCAAATGTATGAATGGTCCACAGCGCTGACCGTTGCGCCCCCTGCCACTATCCGCTTCGACAGCTGCAGGGTGGTGAAGTCTTATCCCCACAACAACAACATCACTGTCCCTGCTGCCGGCTCCAGGCTGCGCTGAAGATCTCGCAAATGCCCAGTACAGCCGGGTAAGGGAAAGGAGATCAGTGTGAGCTGATGCGCTGTCTCCTCAATAGGACATTGCCGAAGGGGAGTTTGCGCTCCCTCGCTTCAGCAGACAAGATGTTAAAACATCTTGTCTATGGGCGATATGTAATAGGGTGCGATTTTTGGACTAGTCCAAAAATCGCACCATATCGCACAAAATCGCACCTATCCAAATCAGATTTTGTGCCGCAAATTCGCATATGTAATGAGATGCAAATTTGCGGCAAAAAAGTGCGATATGGTGCAATTTTGGGCGCTTTTTTAGTCCTGAAAATGTGCGATTTTCAGTCATGAAAATCCGCACATTTTCAGTACTGTGCGCTGTGTTGTAAAAAAAAAAAAAAAAGAAAAAAACGGCGTGCGGCCCCCCCCCTAAGCATAACCAGCCCCGGGCTCAAAAAGCCGGTGCTGGTATCATAAAATCAAAGGAACAATCAAGTTGGGGTTCCCTGGATTTTATAAAACCAGCACCAGGCTCAAGGTCCGGCGCTGGTTCCCAAAATACGGGGGACAAAATGACTAGGGGTCCCCCGTATTTTAAGAACCAGCACCGGACACAACCAGCCAGCAGGGTAATGCCACAGCCGGGGGAAACTTATTATATAAGCTCCCGCGGCCAAAGCATTAACCCCCTGGCTGGTCAGCAGGGGTCCTGGGGAAGTGGGGACCCCCCCAATGAAGGGGTCCCCCCCCTCCAGGACTTACCAGCCCATGCTGAAAGTCCGGGGCTGTCCCCGATGCCCCTGGCCGGTGGGCATCGGGCTGATGACTTGTGTAAAAAAAAAGAATTAAAACTATTGTTTTACACTGGCGAACTATGAGTCCCAGCAAGCCTACCCCGCATGCTGGGACTTGGGGAACCACAAGTCCCAGCATGCGGGGCATTAAAGGGCCCGCTGGCACTTGTAGTTCTGCAGTGAAAAAAATAGTGCACAAAATCACACTGACACCCTGTAAAATAAAAGTTTAATACACACAAAACACACACACACTGATACTTACCTACCTTGAGCCCGTAGGTCGGTCCCTGGATCCTGGGTCCGTCCTCCGGGGCTCCAGGGCAGAAGAGTCCGGTTCCGGGGCCTTGGTCCTGGTTCCGGGGCTGGTCCTGGGGTTCCGGGGCTCCTGGGCTGCAGAATCCGGGGTCCGGGATCCGTGGTACTCCCCAGGGGTACCTAAGGAGGCAAATCCAACTCACCTGCTCCCCGGCGGAGACCTCCGGTGACAGTGCTGCTCCACACTGGTACCCGGCTTGCAGGAGTTTGTCCGGCGCTGAGATGTTTCCTCCTCGCCGTCTCTGAACAGAATGATTTCTCGGCCAATCAGGAGCCGAGAAAGTCGGCTCCTGATTGGCCAGAAATCATTCTGAATACAGACGCCGACGAAGTAACATCTAGCGCTGAGATGTTACTTCGTCGGCGTCTGTATTCAGAATGATTTCTGGCCAATCAGGAGCCGACTTTCTCGGCTCCTGATTGGCCGAGAAATCATTCTGTTCAGAGACGGCGAGGAGGAAACATCTCAGCGCCGGACAAACTCCTGCAAGCCGGGTACCAGTGTGGAGCAGCGCTGTCACCGGAGGTCGCCACCGGGGAGAAGGTGAGTTGGATTTGGGGAGTAACACGGATCCCGGACCCCGGATTCTGCAGCCCAGGAGCCCCGGAACCCCAGGACCAGCCCCGGAACCAGGACCAAGGCCCCGGAACCGGACTCTTCTGCCCTGGAGCCCCGGAGGACGGACCCAGGATCCAGGGACTGACCTACGGGCTCAAGGTAGGTAAGTATCAGTGTGTGTGTTTTGTGTGTATTAAACTTTTATTTTACAGGGTGTCAGTGTGATTTTGTGCACTATTTTTTTCACTGCAGAACTACAAGTGCCAGCGGGCCCTTTAATGCCCCGCATGCTGGGACTTGTGGTTCCCCAAGTCCCAGCATGCGGGGTAGGCTTGCTGGGACTCACAGTTCGCCATTGTAAAACAATAGTTTTAATTCTTTTTTTTTACACAAGTCATCAGCCCGATGCCCACCGGCCAGGGGCATCGGGGACAGCCCCGGACTATCAGCATGGGCTGGTAAGTCCTGGAGGGGGGGGACCCCTTCATTGGGGGGGTCCCCACTTCCCCAGGACCCCTGCCCATGCTGACCAGCCAGGGGGTTAATGCTTTGGCCGCGGGAGCTTATATAATAAGTTTCCCCCGGCTGTGGCATTACCCTGCTGGCTGGTTGTGTCCGGTGCTGGTTCTTAAAATACGGGGGACCCCTAGTCATTTTGTCCCCCGTATTTTGGGAACCAGCGCCGGACCTTGAGCCTGGTGCTGGTTTTATAAAATCCAGGGAACCCCAACTTGATTGTTCCTTTGATTTTATGATACCAGCACCGGCTTTTTGAGCCCGGGGCTGGTAATGCTTAGGAGGGGGACAGCACGCCAGTTTTTTATTTAAATTTCTTTTTTAACTATTTTTTTACAGCAGAAGCATGCACAGATCTCAATGATCTGTGCATGTTTCTGCCTAACTCGCCAGTCAGAAGCTGGTCTATTTTTATTGCGATTTTTTTTAAACTCCCATATGCGACTTTAGAACTCGCATCCTATTACATATGCGAGTTCCATAGTTTACTATGGGAAAACATCTGGATGCGATTTTCAGTGTGCCTGAAAATCGCATCTTTAAAATGTGTGATTTTGCGGTAAAAAATGCGATTTTTACCGCGACTCGCATCCTATTACATGTGCGATTTTTAGAAAAAATGCGATTTTGGTCAATTTTGACCAAAAATCGCAAAAGTCTAAAAATCACACCCTATTACATATCGGCCCATGTCTCTTACTGCTTCGCCTCGTTATATATATTTATAATGTAATCATTTGTAATGATTTGCGGCACTCAAAGGGTCTTTTTTTCTCAAAAGCAAAATTTGTATTGTAATGAAGAACAGGTTACATATAAATCATGGGTGGATGCCCCGACGTTTTAATGCCGCCACTGGATTTTTCTTCAAGGGCCCATGCTTGTAACAAACTGTGCAAACAGACTGCATAAAATACAGAGAGTTTTATACTTACCTGTCCGTGCTCTGGGCGGGAGCCAGGTTCAGCGTGGAGGACTCGCGCATGCTTCCTTGTGTCCGTCCGTCCCGCGTTGATGACGTCACCTGCCTTCTGATCCTGTTGCCCTGGAGACGCATCTCTACATGAAAGCGTCTCTCCGGGTTCTAGAATACTTCAGCCGGTTGGCGTCATGCCAGCTCCCTGCCCAGCACTGAGCTAAACACATCTTAATCAGGACAATAAGGCATACTCATATATATAAAATATAACTGACTGCATCAGTATTTACAGGGTGTGGATACCTACTGTATATGTGTATTATAAATATATGTAATGGATTAATATGCATTTTAAGGCGCATTTTGTTAGAGAGTGCTAAGGTAGATGTGACATAAAGTATGCTTAGCAGGCACACTCGGATATGTTTTTTGCAAAGTTGCCTACCCTCCTGCATTCTGCAGGAGACTCCCTGACATAGCAGCAATCTCCCTCTCTCCCTCATTAGTCTGGCAATCTCCCTCATGTCACCTAGCCCACATTACACTGTTACATCATAGTTA
The DNA here is from genome assembly GCF_055691185.1 of Crinia signifera. NCBI lineage: Eukaryota > Metazoa > Chordata > Amphibia > Anura > Myobatrachidae > Crinia > Crinia signifera. The sequence goes on from NC_139220.1 coordinate 331,623,329, forward strand.
CCTCCCCTCCTGCATTCTGCAGGAGACTCCCTGACATAGCAGCAATCTCCCTCTCTCCCTCATTAGTCTAGCAATCTCCCTCATGTCACCTAGCCGACATTACACTGTTACATCATAGTTACCTCCCCTCCTGCATTCTGCAGGAGACTCCCTGACATAGCAGCAATTTACCTCTCTCCCTCATTAGTCTAGCAATCCCCCTCATGTCACCTAGCCCACATTACACTGTTACAGCATAGTTACCTCCCCTCCTGCATTCTGCAGGAGACTCCCTGACATAGCAGCAATCTTCCTCTCTCCCTCATTAGTCTAGCAATCTCCCTCATGTCACCTAGCCCACATTACACTGTTACATCATAGTTACCTCCCCTCCTGCATTCTGCAAGAGACTCCCTGACATAGCAGCAATCTCCCTCTCTCCCTCATTAGTCTAGCAATCTCCCTCATGTCACCTAGCCCACATTACACTGTTACATCATAGTTACATCCCCTCCTGCATTCTGCAGGAGACTCCCTGAAATAGCAGCAATCTCCCTCTCTCCCTCATTAGTCTAGCAATCTCCCTCATGTCACCTAGCCCACATTACACTGTTACATCATAGTTACCTCCCCTCCTGCATTCTGCAGGAGACTCCCTGACATAACAGCAATCTCCCTCTCTCCCTCATTAGTCTAGTAATCTCCCTCATTACACCTATCCCGCACTACACTGTTAAATTTTTTTGGGGAAAAAGGAATGAGAGCTAGATAAATTCACATTGAGTCATCAGCACCATTTCCCAGCACTTTACCAAGTACAGTATAGTAGCTCTTACTAACTGCTTTAGGGCTCATCTACATTTGTTTATTTCATTTTATTTATTTATTTTATTTATTTACAGTTTCTTATATAGCGCAGCAGATTCGGTTACAGTGTCTTATATAGCGCAGCAGATTCCGTTACAGTGTCTTATATAGCGCAGCAGATTCCGTTACAGTGTCTTATATAACGCAGCAGATTCCATTACAGTGTCTTATATAGCGCAGCAGATTCCGTTGCGCTTTACAATAGTAGACAGTGATAAGACAAACTGGGTAACAACAGACAGACTTGGAGGTAGGAGGGCCCTGCTGCAAGCTTACAATCTATAGGGATATAGGGGGGAAACATAAGGACAGGCACCAGTAATAGCATAGCAGTTCATTTTAAAAGGTTCCTCTCAGATGTAGCAGTACACACCCACGCTTCTAGGTGCCTCATTCACAACCTCCAGTGGCGGTTTTTTACGTATGGGCTGCAGCCCCCCCCCCCAGGTAAAATCCGCCACTGTAGTGAAGCCAAATGCAGTCTGTGAGACCGCACTGGCTTCACTGTGACTGGCACTGACTTCCTATTGGTCCGACCCGCCAGTCACCCAAGGCAGTCCCATTGGGAGTTGTTCCCTCCCTCTGGGATGCCTCTATGGGCTGCTGCATGGCAGCCCATAAAATCCAGGGTCTGCACATGCGCGGTACCTACGGCAGTACTGTCCATGTGCTGGTCCCTATATTGTACAGGCTCCGGGTCTGCACATGCGCGGTACCTATGGCAGTACTGTCCATGTGCTGGTCCCTATATTGTACAGGCTCCAGGACTGCACATGCGCAGTACCTACGGCAGTACTGTCCATGTGCTGGTCCCTATATTGTACAGGCTCCGGGACTGCACATGCGCGGTACCTACGGCAGTACTGTCCATGTGCCGGTCCCTATATTGTACAGGCTCCAGGACTGCACATGCGCGGTACCTACGGCAGTACTGTCCATGTGCTGGTCCCTATATTGTAAAGGCTCCGGGACTGCACATGCGCGGTACCTACGGCAGTACTGTCCATGTGCCGGTCTCTATATTGTACAGGCTCCGGGACTGCACATGCGCAGTACCTACGGCAGTACTGTCCATGTGCCGGTCCCTATATTGTACAGGCTCCGGGACTGCACATGCGCAGCACCTACGGCAGTACTGTCCATGTGCTGGTCCCTATATTGTACAGGCTCCGGGACTGCACATGCGCGGTACCTACGGCAGTACTGTCCATGTGCTGGTCCCTATATTGTACAGGCTCCGGGACTGCACATGCGCGGTACCTACGGCAGTACTGTCCATGTGCCGGTCCCTATATTGTACAGGCTCCAGGACTGCACATGCGCAGTACCTACGGCAGTACTGTCCATGTGCTGGTCCCTATATTGTACAGGCTCCGGGACTGCACATGCGCAGCACCTACGGCAGTACTGTCCATGTGCCGGTCCCTGTATTGTACAGGCTCCAGGACTGCACATGCGCAGTACCTACGGCAGTACTGTCCATGTGCTGGTCCCTATATTGTACAGGCTCCGGGACTGCACATGCGCAGCACCTACGGCAGTACTGTCCATGTGCCGGTCCCTGTATTGTACAGGCTCCGGGACTGCACATGCGCAGTACCTACGGCAGTACTGTCCATGTGCTGGTCCCTATATTGTACAGGCTCCAGGACTGCACATGCGCAGTACCTACGGCAGTACTGTCCATGTGCTGGTCCCTGTATTGTACAGGCTCCAGGACTGCACATGCGCGGTACCTACGGCAGTACTGTCCATGTGCCGGTCCCTATATTGTACAGGCTCCGGGACTGCACATGCGCAGTACCTACGGCAGTACTGTCCATGTGCTGGTCCCTATATTGTACAGGCTCCGGGACTGCACATGCGCGGTACCTACGGCAGTACTGTCCATGTGCCGGTCCCTATATTGTACAGGCTCCGGGTCTGCACATGCGCGGTACCTACGGCAGTACTGTCCATGTGCTGGTCCCTATATTGTACAGGCTCCGGGACTGCACATGCGCAGTACCTACGGCAGTACTGTCCATGTGCTGGTCCCTATATTGTACAACAGGCTCCGGGACTGCACATGCGCGGTACCTACGGCAGTACTGTCCATGTGCCGGTCCCTATATTGTACAGGCTCCGGGACTGCACATGCGCAGTACCTACGGCAGTACTGTCCATGTGCCGGTCCCTATATTGTACAGGCTCCAGGACTGCACATGCGCGGTACCTACGGCAGTACTGTCCATGTGCTGGTCCCTATATTGTACAGGCTCCAGGACTGCACATGCGCGGTACCTACGGCAGTACTGTCCATGTGCCGGTCCCTATATTGTACAGGCTCCGGGACTGCACATGCGCAGTACCTACGGCAGTACTGTCCATGTGCTGGTCCCTATATTGTACAGGCTCCGGGACTGCACATGCGCGGTACCTACGGCAGTACTGTCCATGTGCCGGTCCCTATATTGTACAGGCTCCGGGACTGGCTACATGCGCAGTACCTACGGCAGTACTGTCCATGTGCTGGTCCCTATATTGTACAGGCTCCGGGTCTGCACATGCGCAGTACCTACGGCAGTACTGTCCATGTGCCGGTCCCTATATTGTACAGGCTCCGGGTCTGCACATGCGCAGTACCTACGGCAGTACTGTCCATGTGCCGGTCCCTATATTGTACAGGCTCCGGGACTGCACATGCGCAGTACCTACGGCAGTACTGTCCATGTGCCGGTCCCTATATTGTACAGGCTCCAGGACTGCACATGCGCGGTACCTACGGCAGTACTGTCCATGTGCTGGTCCCTATATTGTACAGGCTCCAGGACTGCACAGGCGCGGTACCTACGGCAGTACTGTCCATGTGCTGGTCCCTATATTGTACAGGCTCCAGGACTGCACATGCGCGGTACCCACGGCAGTACTGTCCATGTGCTGGTCCCTATATTGTACAGGCTCCGGGACTGCACATGCGCGGTACCTACGGCAGTACTGTCCATGTGCCGGTCCCTATATTGTACAGGCTCCAGGACTGCACAGGCGCGGTACCTACGGCAGTACTGTCCATGTGCTGGTTCCTATATTGTACAGGCTCCAGGTCTACACATGCGCGGTACCTACGGCAGTACTGTCCATGTGCTGGTCCCTATATTGTACAAGCTCCAGGACTGCACATGCGCGGTACCTACGGCAGTACTGTCCATGTGCTGGTCCCTATATTGTACAGGCTCCGGGTCTGCACATGCGCGGTACCTACGGCAGTACTGTCCATGTGCCGGTCCCTATATTGTACAGGCTCCGGGACTGCACATGCGCGGTACCTACGGCAGTACTGTCCATGTGCTGGTCCCTATATTGTACAGGCTCCAGGTCTGCACATGCGCGGTACCTACGGCAGTACTGTCCATGTGCCGGTCCCTATATTGTACAGGCTCCGGGACTGCACATGCGCAGTACCTACGGCAGTACTGTCCATGTGCCGGTCCCTATATTGTACAGGCTCCGGGACTGCACATGCGCGGTACCTACGGCAGTACTGTCCATGTGCCGGTCCCTATATTGTACAGGCTCCGGGACTGCACATGCGCATTACCTACGGCAGTACTGTCCATGTGCCGGTCCCTATATTGTACAGGCTCCGGGACTGCACATGCGCGGTACCTACGGCAGTACTGTCCATGTGCCGGTCCCTATATTGTACAGGCTCCGGGTCTGCACATGCGCAGTACCTAAGGCAGTACTGTCCATGTGCTGGTCCCTATATTGTACAGGCTCCGGGTCTGCACATGCGCGGTACCTACGGCAGTACTGTCCATGTGCTGGTCCCTATATTGTACAGGCTCCGGGACTGCACATGCGCAGTACCTACGGCAGTACTGTCCATGTGCCGGTCCCTATATTGTACAGGCTCCGGGACTGTGATTTCACCTCTAGGGCTGTTGGCGTAGCAGTCCATAGAAGCTGGCTACATGCGCAGCACAGAGGTTGGTACTGGGCATGCGACAGTCCCGGTGCCTGTCATCATTGTACAAGCACTGGTAACAATGCAGCGGGGACCAGGAGGAGCAGCGGTGGCAGGGGGAGCCGGCATCACAGCCAGTGGCAGCCCCCCTCCTACCATAAGGTAGGAACCACCACTGACAATCTCTATTCACAATATCTCCATACTGTATATGGAATTAGAGACGCCATTTGGGAGGAGCATGACACACCCCCTCATAAGGCGCCATGCAAAATTCTACTACCAACTGTAATCTCCCTGAAACTAGTTTTCAAAAGTAGGCAAGTATGTTTTTTTGTATATAAACTGTTGAAACTTAGCAGAGAATGCAAACTTTAGTGTTGAAAAACTGAGTCAAAGGTGGGAAATTTAGCAGAAAAGAGACACTTTAGGAATGAATAAGGTAAGGGATATTACATCCTCAACTAGAAATCAGAGGCTGATAGGATGAATCAAAGGTGGTAAATGCAGCAGATAAAGATAAAGATAAGGATAAGGAGCCTGTAGGCTCCTAATACCGCTTTTACACCGCCGAAAAATCCGGGTCAGCGGCGGGTCAGACCCGGATCTTCGGCGGTGTAAATCCCTAACGCCGTGTCCCTTTACACGGGACTTCTACCCAGGTCCTGACCTGGGTAGAACATGGCTAGGACCTGGGTAGAGGGCGGTGTAAATGGGAACGCCGGGTCGGTTGACCCGGCTCCCATTTACATGAATGGGGAACGTCCAACCTGCGGACCGCAGTGTCCGCAGGTTGGACAGGTTGTCAGCCTGACACTGACAGCCGGCGCTGCTGTCTGCTATACCCTGCAGATAGCAGCGGCGGGGGAGGGAGGTGAACAGATGCCTGTGTGCATCCATTCACCTCCTGTGCGACGGCGGGGGGGGTGCGCGCGGGGACTGGGGGCATCCCAGCAGCTTACCTTAGTGCTGGGCTGCCCCCAGCAGCGTTCCGGTCCTGCGGTGGAGGTGATTGGCGCTTGGAGATGACATCATCCTGTCATCTCCAAGCACCGGGAGGGGGGGGGGGCGGGTGCGGGCCGGGCTGTCCGCCCGCTGTAAATTGCACTAAACCCGGCTTGAACCTGGGTCTAAAAAAGCCGGGTGCGACCCGGCGTTTTGGTGTAAAAGGGGTATAAGTTAGGAATTATGTAGAGATAAAGGTATGACATTTAGCAGAGCAGACACACTGTAGGGTAGAGAGAGTACTGAGAGTGATCATACTTGTCAAGAAAACATGTTTTGATATGTATGAATATTCCCCCTACATATGAGGGAGAGCCTAAAGGTGCCCACAGACGCATCAATTGTACCGTGCTATGCATTTTTGACTGTACAATGGTTCTATACAATTTTTCTTCCAGCATGCGATGCGATGAACCCATGTTTGTACTGTTCATTTTCAGATGTAGTCTAAAAAGTACGTGCAGCACATGTACAATATCGGGCTCCCGTGAACGTGCATCGCATCGCAAAAGCCCATAAACACCACCCAATTATTGTACATAAGATGCGTTTTGTACTTAAAAAGTACAAAACGCATTGGATAATTGATGCGTCTGTGGGCACCTTAAGGCTGCTGTGTGCGATACATAAGGCAGTATGCAGAGGTGAAACAGCAATGTTGCTCTAGTGTGTGGTGGTTGTCAGGGCTGCAATGCAATATTCTCATAGCTCTTAATCTAAGATATAGAGGTGATATTTATCAGAGAAGTCAAACATTAGAGGTGAAAGTACTATATTCAAGAAGATGTTAGGGGGGAAATTTAGCAGAGTAGGCAAACATCAGTTATGTAAAAGAAGAGATGTGCTGGATTGAGTAGCAATTTTCCTGATGGAGAATTAAAGAAAGGCGTTCCAGCTAAATCTTTCCTTCAGTCCATCTGGTGCTGTCGAGCCCAATCGATAAATCCATTGTGGTGAAGCCCTATCCCCACAACAACAACATCACTGTCCCTGCTGCCGGCTCCGGGCTGCGCTGGAGATCTCGCAAATGCCCAGTACAGCCGGCTAGGGGAAAGGAGATCAGTGTGAGCTGTTCTGCTGTCTCCTCAATAGGACATCGCCGAAGGGGGAGTTTGCGCTCCCCCACATCTTGTCAATGTCCCTTCCTGCTTCACCTCATTAATGAGGTGAAACAGGAAGTGTTATACTATTCTTTAAAAAGCCAGTTTTGTGCTGATAGAATATAATTTTAAGGACATTAAAGGCAGATTGTATAAAAAAATATGTATTTTGATCATACAATGAATGTTGGTTGTGTGTGTATGTATATATATATATATCTTCCTCGGCCGCCACTCCCAATGACCGCCCAAAGCCCGCCCCATGGCTACACACCGCGCCCCCACCCCCAATACATCCCTTCCTACACACAGCCTCCCAACACTCCCAATACCCACCCATCCACGGCCAAACCCCACCCCAAGCCTACACACCCCAGCCTCGCTCTCCGGACACCCTCACCACCCCTTGATGCCAGGCACTCAGCCCTGCCTCTACGCCCCATCCAAGGGACAACCCCCCACACCAGCACGGATCATAAGCCTCTGCCTTGCGCAAACACCCTTTTGTATGCAGCAGTGGCGTCCCCCGTCACCCCCCCCCCTCCTCTCCAAAGAAATGTAAATCCGACCTTGCCTGAGCACAGCAGCTTCCGGCAGCACTGAGCAGCAGAGACAGGTCCAGTATTCCAGTAACCTAGCAGCGTGTGCGTGAGCTTCCGCCGGGTGTCAGCCCCGCCTCCCGTCACCAGCCGCTATTGAGCGCTCCCCAGGGAGACGCATCCCCACGGCTCCTTCCCCCAACACTGCCATCAAAGTCCGCTGCGCAAATATCTGTGCCGCCGGCCACTTCCGCAGCAGCAGCTAATCTGCTACAGTGGCGGTCTGGGCCGGGGGGCAGGGTGCCTGGGTCCCCCCGGGCCACTCGGTTACCTAGAGTTTTGGGCCACTTTTAAAGTCTAGAAGGGCCCTGGTGGTACAGTGTGTCCTACCGCTCTGACCCGTCAACTGTGCAGCAGCTGTCACGCAGCTGGGAGCGAAGTGCCGACAAGCGGCAGTGAGAGAGTGATTAGAAGCGGCCTGCTGAGGGGTCAAGCGGGTTAGGTGCAGCCTGGCTGCTTAAGCAGCACAGTCGGTCATCAATTCCCAGGGTCTGTCTGCAGCGGTTCCTGAGCCCTCCTCCTTCCCAAGAAGCTACACCCGCAGCCTGCCCCTGTCACTCTCTGATGACACAGCGTAGTAACCGCCGGGGCTGAAGTGATGTCCTTCTCTGCCTCCTCGCCACTGCCTGCTGCAACAGTTGCGTCTCTGCAATGAAGAACCGCAGCAGAGATGCAGACTTTTTCTGTGAAGAGCAGCACTGGTAGCAGGCGCCAAGCCACACGCACCTCTCCTGTCACCTCACCTTCTCTGTTGTCGCCCTCTGTCCCCTCAACCCCATCACCTCAACCCTTTGCCTCCCCCAGCAATTCACCCTCTAACCCAGTGGTTCTCAACCTTGGTCCTCAGGACCCCCCCACAGTTCACATTTTCCAGGTCAACCTGCAGGTGCACAGGTGCACTCATTATTCACTGACACATTTTACAAGATCCAAAAGTGGGGCTAATTACTTCACTTTAGATTCTGTGTGGAGACCTGGAAAACATGAACTGTTGGGGGGGGGGGGTGTCCTGAGGACCGAGGTTGAGAACCACTGCTCTAACCCTTGGTAACCTCACCCCTGGTCACCTAACCCACTCTCACCCCTCTGTCACCTCACCCCCCAGTCAGCTTAATTGCACTCCCGCTTTTTAGTGACCACACCCCTTTTTTCGGGCCGGTGCTCTGTAATTGCATCCTAGGCTAAAAGTTGCCAGTCAGCCCCTGATCTGCTATCACCTGCAGAAAAGAGCCACCCTGCAGCCGCTGCGCAGGACCTGCCGAGGCCACTACAGCAGCCCAGATCTAAGCAGGACTGATTGAGGCCCTGGGGGCTGAACCCAGAAACATGCACCACCATCAGGAGAATGGAGAAGGTACCTTTCCCTTTCTCTCCTTTTCTCTCTCTCAGAGCCGGCCCTAGCCTAAATTATGCCCTAGGCAAGATTTTGACTGTTGCCCCCTAGCACCGCCACTAGTTCCGTCTCTGACCCTGCTCCCCTTTCCCAAGATCATCAACCCTCATCATAGCAGTCATCATTTTGGTGCTCCTACCCGCAATATTTTAAATAGAAACAGCGCACCCATTCGGTGCGGTGCCCAAACAGGGGTGTGTTCTTGCTGGGAAGGGGCATGGCCATACAATAGTACCCCCAATTCAAATTATGCCACACAGTAGTGCAACTTTATTCACATTATATCATGCGATGGTGTCCCTTATTCACATTACATCACACAGTAGTACCACTTTACCTTATGTACATTACTCCTCATATTATTCACATTATACCATTAGAAAAAAATCCTGAGAAAATATTGTATTTTAAGCACCTCCATGGCCACACTGCAACCCAGCATAAAGCAGGGTGTGCTGGGCAGAGGAGAAGAGCTGCAGCTGCTGCTGTCACTTAAGGGGACGGGGCCCGGGGCCCGGGGCCCCCACTGGGCCCTTCCATCAGACTTTGGCCTGGGTAATTTTTACCCCCTACCCCTTTTTCTCGGCACCCCTGATAATACCACACCGTAATGCCCCTTACACATGACACACCTTATTAATGTCCTTATAACTATAATGCCCCTTACACATTATGCCAACCTTTATTAATGCCCTTCATACACATAATGACACACATAATGCCCCTTACAGATATGTCACACATTATTAATGCCCTTATACACATGACACACATTATGCCCCTTACACATATGTCACACATTATTAATGCATTTATACATGACACACATAATGCCCCTTACACATATGCCGAACACTATTGCACAACCAACCCATCCACAGACAGGACTCGCACAGCCGCTAACAGCCTCACTCACACACACAAAATAGGCATGCTGCATATCATTTTAATCAGCAGAAGCTGCTGATGCCCCTAGGCATTCCAAATGCCCTAGGCAATTGCCTAGTTGGCCTATGCCTAAGGCCGGCTCTGCTCTCTCTCTCTCCTTCTCTCTCTCTCTCCTTCTCTCTCTCTCTCCTCTCTCTCTCTCTCCTTCTCTCCCCCTCCCTCACGCCCCACTGTCACCCATCTCTCTTTGCCTGACCCCCCTCTCTCTACCCCACTTTCACTCATCTCTTTGCCTGGACCCCCCCTCTCTGCCAAACCCCCCTCCCACCCAATCCCTATCTTCCAGGCCCCACTGTCACCCATCTCTCTCTGCCTGACCTCACTGTCACCCATCTCTTTGCTTGACCCCTCTCTCTCTTTATGTAATCCCCCCTCTCTGCCTAACCCACCCAATCCCCCTCTGCCAGGGCCCTCTGTAACCCATCTCTCTTTACCTGACCCCCCTCTCTCTGCGTAACCCTCTCTGCCTCTCTGCCTAACCCCCCTCTCACCTCATCCCTTGCTCTGCCTGACCCCATTCTCACTCTCTCGGTCATAACCCCCGTTCTCTCTGCATGACCTCCCCTCTCTCTTTGTACCTGACCCCTCTCTCTCTTACCCCTAAATCCTCTCTCACCCCCTTCTCTCTATTCCTGACACTCTCTCGCTCTCCCCTATAATTTCCTCACTTTCCCTTATCCCCTGACATTCTTTCTTTGTCACTGACACCCTTCTTTCTCTCTTCTCCATGATTCTCGCTCTCGCTCGCTACCCCTTTTTATCATTCTCTCTATCTATCTATCTATCTATCGGGGCACCAACTATTAGCTTGCCTCCGGGAGACATGGACAAACTTACGCCACTGCACCAGAGCACACAGCCGCCAGCTCACCAGGGGTCCCGCTGCGCTCGGCAGCAGCAGGGGTACATGAGAGGCCACGGGGAGCTGGCCAGTGCCGCCAGTTTCCTTACTCTGTCAGCGGAGCGGAGCACCAGAGCACACAGCCGCCAGCTCACCAGGGGTCTTGCTGCGCTAGGCAGCGGCAGGGGGGACATCAGAGGCCACGGGGAGCTGGCCAGTGCCACCAGTTTCCTTACTCTGTCAGCAGAGCGGTGCGGAGCACCAGAGCACACAACCGCCAGCTCACCAGGGGTCTCGCTGCGCTCGGCAGCGGCAGGGGGGACATCAGAGGCCACGGGGAGCTGGCCAGTGAAGATTATATGGGTCAGCAGAGCGGAGCGGCAAAGCACACCACAGGTTTGTGTTCAGCGCACCAGGGGTACCGCTGAATATGCACCCAGCCTCCCCCCACCCACACCACCACCACCCCCACGCTTCACACACCCAAAGCATCCATGCCACTGCCCGTACGTAACCAGTCCACCCACGCACCTAACCAACACACCCACAGGATCCCCCCACCTGACACAAGCCCACCCAAACACCCTCTCCACCCTCCCAACTCCACCCTCACCCACCCACACCATTACCACACCCACATGCAACCCCCCTCCACCACCCACGCATCCACTTGCACTAACACAGCAACTGCACACCCATAACCACCTCTCCACCACCAACAGTACACCAAACCCCTTCCCTAAGCCACACCAAAATCCCCCGCCCACCCCTCCAACACCTCCGACACCCACGACCCCTACCACCACACTTCCACCTACAGCACCCTCGCCCCAGCACATCACACACCTACACCACCCACATGCAACCCCCCCCCAACACACACACACCTTCAACTACACCACCTGCTAAACAACCACACCAGCCCAAACCATATTTCCCGCAATAAAGGTGTTCACATGTTATGGGGCAGAGCCCCTTACGACGGTGTGAAGAGCGCCCGTAGGGCGCGATGAATCACCTAGTATATATATATATATACATATATATATATATATATGAGACTGTTAATAATATATATCTGTGTATATATATATATAAGCACAGGACAGGTGCGGATACTCAGCTATGAAATAGAAAAAAAACAGTACAGTGTCTTTAGGTGAATCAACGTTTCAGTGCTCTCTTTATTGGCACTATCGTCAGGATATGATATATATATAAGCTGAGTGCCGCACCTACCCTGTGCTTATACCCTGCTGGAGATCAGCTGTGAGGGCACCAGCGAAAGCTTATTTCGGATCAGCTTGGAGTGCCTCGAGACATATATATTAGCAAGGGCGTAACTACCATAGGCGCAGCGGGTGCAGCCGCTATGGGGCCCAGAGCTGAGAGGGGCCCACTTTGCCTGTCAAAGTATCATGTGCTGTATAAATTTTTCAGTATTAGGTGATAAATAGGGGCCCTTACAAACTTTTGCTATGGGGCCCATATATATCTAGTTACGCCACTGTATATTAGGGCGGAGTGAAAAAACTGAAATTGAGAAATTCAAAATCGGCTAGTGTGGAAAAGTTGTGACTTGACCTGAATAAGAAACGTGCAAAAGCTTTTTGATCTGAGTCAACATCTTCTGTTCTGGCAAGAGGCCTGAAGTTTCACTTTTTTGGTGAAAATGACGAAAACTATGAAGATGCTCCGATCTAGTTAAAATTATGTCAGGATGTCTTAGAGTGGTTAATTAATATACTTTAGCATAGTAAAAAACAGTACGAGCTTGTCCTAGTGCAAAGTGAATGACTTTGGTGGGAGAAAAAATCCCTAATAATTGACCCATTTTCATGGTCACAATTGTGAATATTGTGCGTTTTCTCCTGAACGTGTTTATAATAGAAGAAGCACAAATACTCTAAATGGAATTTCATTGACACTGTGTGAAATATAACACTGCATAATAGCCCTTAATCAGACCTGATCCCAGTACAAATTTGTTCTCAAAATGGGCAAAACAAATGCTGCATTGCAGGTGGGGCAGATGTAACGTGCTGAGAGAGTTAAATTTGGGTGGGGTGTGTTGAAACTGAAATCTAAATTACAGTGTAAAAATAATGCAGCCGGAATTTACCTTGCACAGAAACAAAATAACTCACACAAATCTAAAGGTGGCCATACATCTACAGATCGATTGTCAGATTGGGCCGGTTGTGGGTAGCTTGTTTTTGAGGTTGTTGCCTTGTTCTCAGGGCCAGCCATGGATTGGACGCTGCAGAACAAATCTGGCTTGTGATTTGCTGTGCAGGTATCAGGTGGGTGGGTCTGCAAGCAGCAGTGTAGTGCTGACTGCTCCCTGTAGCTGCTGTATGGTGTCGTGTGGCCTATTATCTGCAGGGATCCAGGTGACGGATAGAAGCAGGTATGTGTATGTGTGCTGCAGCAGCCTGTACATCAGCAGCCACTCAGCCTCCACATTCCTGGGCTTCCTTATAGTTACTTAGCTCACACGGAAGCCGGGGCTGCTCTGGCCGTGCTCTGTGTGCTGCTGTACATTCCTCAGCAGCAGGGAGGGGGAGGATGGGGGACTGAGGAGAGAAGGAGCTGATGAGGAAGTAGGAGATGTAAGTAGGAGACAGAAGCAGCACTGACTCCTCCTGTACTTACATCAGGGTTGCCTACCCTCCCGGAATGGCCGGGAGGATCCCGAAAATCGGGTCACCCTCCCAGCCCCCCGGAAAGGTGGCCAACCCTCCCGGATTCTGGGGGACCCCCACTCCCCCCCCCCCCCTGATTGCGGCTCCCCCCCCCTGACCACAGCGTTTAAATTACCTTATGTCTGCAGATCTCTGGGGAGGGGCGGGACTAAAGCGTCATAATCGCATCCCATGCCCGGAGATAGGCAAATTGAGTAACTTTCCTTCATGGGGGCCGGGCTTAATGATGTCACGTTTAAGCCCCGCCCCTGAGCTCCTGCTGAAAGTCTCCTCTCCGGGCTTCTCCAGGAGAGGAGCTTTTAAAAGTCGGCAACCCTGACTTACACATTGGTACCAGCAGCTGGGAGACCCGGATTACTGTGGTCCTGAGGGGTCTGTAATACCCAGCAAGGTATGTGATCAGTCTGACCATGCCGAGTATTGTGTTATATATGTCTGTTCTACTAACAGCGGGCAGTGCTGGGGATAACAGCACTGACCACACTGACTGCTCTCTGTATGGGAACCAGTATATATATATATATATATATATATATATATATATATATATCACTGCACTAACCACACTGACTGCCCTCTGTAAGGGAACCAGTATATATATATATATATATATATATATATATATATATGTATCACTGCACTAACCACACTGACTGCCCTCTGTAAGGGAACCAGTATATATATATCACGTTCATTAATGCATGTTTAAGCGACATACGATGTCTAAATACTATGTACTGTGTGATGCCAGCCAGACGCCCGCCCCTCCACACCGGAACGATGATGTCATGTTGCTGCGCCGGGAGGAGGCGCCGGCGTGGACGCTGAGCACAACGGAAGGGGATAAAGGTATGTGTTTTACCACTTTGTACATGTTACACATATAACTTAGATAAGGTATTTAAAATTATTACCATATTATCATTGCTATAAACCGTATTCTTGCGCCATAATAATCATGTGGAAACCACTTCTAGTCTCAGTCCCTAGCAGTACTGCAGTCTCCAATAGTTCAGCGCTTTTATTTATATGTTGCAGGATCCTTTATAGACACAACTCCTCTGAATGCTGCCAGATATCAACTTTGCAGAAAGTCTTTTAAGGTGAGCTCACTTTAAACTTGTAGCATTGAATTTATATTTGTGTAATCCTCTGCGAAGATAGGTGTATAACGTGTATTTCCCTATTACGTTATCAGAGTTATAACTTTGGATAGTGACCCTCTTGTATCGAGTCTGTACCTCTGTATCACTATCTTAGCTGTATATAATAAAGGTGACAGAGGCTGCTGAAACAAGCGTTGCCTGTATGTCTTTTGATACAAGGAGCTGTCTCTCCCTAGGCAATAACGTATCCTACCAATTAGCTGGTACTATAACAGGAACAGTCGCTTGTGCTTAGAATATGTTTGCGAAGTACAATAGAATTCTGTGTCTGTAAAGCTGTACTGACTGGAATGTTAGTTCCTAGATTATAACCAATAAGCTGACACTTTTTATATTGCTAAAATATACAGTTCAATAGATATCTTCCCCCTCTCCTTCTCTATTTCCTTATCTACATACTGGTGCTGGGGTAATACTGTCCAACAGGAATTCACTGACAGTGATCTTCACAGATCGTGTATTTACTAAGTAGTGTATCTTGTTCAAATGAGGCGATAACTTTACTTCACTGAAGAATGTAACTGGAGCGCAATATCTGTAATCTATACTCCGCCTCCTCCACATGCAAACGTGTCCTGCACTGAGAGAATCGCCATGATAATACCTTGCTATATAAGTAGAAACAGAGGATGGTATTATTGCTGCTGATTTGTCCTTTACTCCCACAAGCTCACTGAATTTCCACTCTGCCTTTGCTGGCTCAGGGTATGGGTAAAAACCGGACCAGGACAAGACCCCCAGACTGCCTGAAGGGGGGGGGGTCGCTTGCCGGGGGGGTCTGTCTGTGACACCTGTCACCAGGGAGTGGAGGAGGGGGAGAATAAAGCCTCCCTGTATGGTCCGGGCATGTACCGTAGCAAAAAACAGAATGTTCCGGACCACACGGGAAGGCTATAGTCTCCCCTCCCCCATGTCCCTGGTGATAGCTATCACAGGACAAGACACCCCCTCCCCGGACGATACAAGCTCCGGACTGCAGATTTTGATGTCAGGTCCGGCAGTCTGGAGTCTAGTCCGGGTCCGGTTTTTACATAGTTCCGCTGGCTCAGTCTCTGTGTATAGAATTACAGAGGTCTCTGCCCTCCTCTGCTTTAGTGAGCGCTGCACTATCTTTGCATTAGATAACAAGCTATGGAAACACGTTGTCCATGTGTAAAGTTAATGAGTCTCCTCTGCCCTGCTACATAAGGACGGGGCACACTGACTGTAAATATGTTCCTGCCGGGCTCTCTGTTAACCCCTTGAGTGGTGGGTTTTTCTGGGGCAGGGCAAACCTACTAAGGATGGTTTGTCGTCCTTCCCCAGAAAAACCCACCACAGAATCTAGGAAGCCGCCGCTCCCCCCCCCCACCCCCCTCACCTCCACTCCGGCGTTAGTACGCCAGAGCTCCCCTGTTGCCGCCGCTTCCCCCTGCCGCCTGACAGTCATCACACAGGCGGCAGGCTCGGGGATGTTTCACAGTGGCTCGGGAGGACTCGGGTGCCTGAACTCTCCCTAGTCCCCCCAAGCCGCGCCGACCAGCCCCGAGCCTGCCACCTACGTCACAGTGAATGGTGGCTGGCGGCAGAAGCGCGCCGGATACGTTCACCTGAGCGGAGGGGGTGGGAGGCAACAGGAGGGGGAGGTGTTCCCTCCACCTGGCCACACAGCCTGCTCACCCTGTCCCCCCCGCCTCATCCGCCACGCTCTGTCAGGCAGGCTGGCTGGCTTGCTCCACACGGAGGCTGCTTCCTCCGCCCGCCACACAGCCTGCTCACCCCGCCCCCTGCCCTGCTCAGAGCATGAAGCCCTGGCCACCAATGTTATAAGCCAGTAATATATACATTGCTGGCACAGGCCAGCAATGTATATATTACAGGCACCACTGGGCACCAATGATTGCTTATTGGTAGTAGTTTATTTATTTATAAGGTGCCACAAAGTGTCCGCAGCGCCGTACATAGCAAACAAAAAAACAAATTACAAGGTAACTTACAGGGTGTAGTGATAAAATACAGCATAAATAGGGGTATAGCTGGTAGAACTAAAATCAGCATCAGTTCTGAAGTAGGTGTCAAAATGGTCGAGGAGACTGAAGATGAAGTAGAGGAAGGAAAGAACAGGGCAGGAGTGCTGGTGAGGTTAGGAGGTAGGGTGAGTACGTGAGGAAGGAGGGCCCTACTCATAAGAGCTAACAGACTAAAAGGAGGTGGGTGGACGAACGAAAAACAATAGGATAAGTAGGAATGGATGGGAATGGATGGAGGGGTAGGGCAGGCAGGATAGGAGGAACGAAAGAGGTTAGGAGGATGGATAGGCTAGTCGGAAGAAGTGGGTTTTGAGGGAGCGCTTGAAGGAGGGAAGGGAATCAGAAAGCCTGATGGTTGGCGGGAGGTTGTTCCAGTGCAGGGGGGCAGCACGAGAGAAGTCTTGGACACGGGAGTGGAAGGAGGTGATTAGGTGAGAGGTCAGGCGTCGGTCTACGACGGAGCGAAGAGGACAGGAGGGAGTGTGGATAGAAATCAGTGAAGAGAGGTAATGAGCGGTGGAGGAGGAGAGCCTTGTAGGTGGTGGTGAGGAGTTTAAAGAAACTCGGAAAGAAAAGGGGAGCCAGTGAAGAGATCGACAGAGGGGGGAAGCAGAGGTAGAGTGGCGGGAGAGGAAGATGAGCCTAGCAGCGGAGTTAAGAATGAATTGGAGAGGGCCAAGAGGTAGCCCGGAGAGAAGGATGTTGCAGTAGTCAAGGCGAGAGATGAAAAGAGAGTGAATGAGAATTTTGATCACGTGAGTGGAGAGGAATGGTCTGATGCGAAAGATGTTGCATAGGTGAAAGCGGCAAGACTGTGAGTGCGCAAAAATGTGGGGGGTGAAAGAGAGGGAGGAGTCAATGATGACACAGAGGCAGCACGTTTGGACAGTGGAGATGATCTCGGGTTCACCAGTGCTGATGGAGAGAAGAGGGGATGTTCGGGGGATGGAAGATTAGAAGTTCAGTTTTAGCCATGTTTAGTTTCAGGAAACATTGGATCATCCAGGCTGAGATGGCTGTGAGGCATTCGGAGATCTTGGACAGGAGTGATGGGGATAGGTCGGGGGAGGAGAAATAGATTAGGGTATCATCAGCATAAAGGTGGTAATGGAAGCCAAAGGAGCTGATGAGGGTGCCCAGAGAGGTGGTGTAGAGGGAGAAGAGGAGAGGGCCAAGGTCTGACCCTTGGGGAACAAGACTGGCTGCGGGGTAGTAGGAGAGGAGGAGCTCGGAGTGGAGACGGAGAAGGAGAGATCAGAGAGGTATGAGGTGAACCAGGAGAAGACCGTGTGTTGCCAAAGGAGCGGAGCGTGTTGAGCAGGAGAGGGTGGTCAACAGTGTCAAAGGCAGCCGACAGATCAAGCTGGATGAGGATTGAGAAGAAGCCTTTGGATTTAGCCGATAGTAGTACAGATGGAACATGCTCTTTGCAGGGGCTTCTATCACCAGCCCCCTCCAGCGGCCGGCTCTCGCCAGGGGAGCATGCGCACAAGACGCTCTCAGGCGCCCCATGGCTATGGAGCTGGCTCCGCCACCTTCCCACGGTGCCTCTTGCCACCCCACCGTCCCCTATCCCTGCCCATCTTCCTGAAGAGGAGACGGGCAGGATGCCGCCACGGCGCCGTCCTTAAACTGGGAAGCGCGTGCATGTGAGACGCACTTGTGTCCCAGTCAGATGGAGCACCGGTGAGCGCCAGCGCAGGCATGCTGGCGATCCTCGGCCAAGGATCAGAGGCTCCATCTGTATATACATAGCTGGCACAGGCCAGCAATGTATATATTACTGGCCACCATGGGTTAAATTGAGCCAGAACGGGGCATAACTGCGTTCCGTCGGTTCACCTTGCCCTGCTGTCTGTCCATGCCTGCATCGTTAAAGAGACAGCCTGCAGAGCGGTGGTAAACCTGGCTGTCTCAGAGCAGGTCCAACCATCCGCTGTTCGGCTATTTCAAATGACACGCCTGCTTGCAACTCGCGAGCCACCGTTGCCTGATTGGCTGCGAGTCGCGGACAGATGGACCTGCTCTGAGACAGTCGGATTTCCCCACCGCTCTGCTCCTTTACTGATGCAGGCAGGGACAGACAGCAGGGCAAGGTGAGCGTAAGGATGCAGAACCGAACAGTGCAATGCACATAGCATCTTACCCCTGGCACCGTGCATGTTACCCCTGGCACCGTGCATAAAAAACCCTAGCAATGAGCATGTAGGTAAACGGCATTTATGTGGCATTATATGTATTGGGCATTACAGTGTGTGGCATAATGTGTAATGGGCATTACAGTATGTGGTATATGTGAATTGGGCATTACAGTGTGTGGCATAATGTGTAATGGGCATTACAGTATGTGGTATATGTGTAATCGGCATTATGGTGTGCATAGTCCCCTGTCCCACAAAGCCATGCCTTAAATTTTCCGCAGGCCAACAATGTATATGTTACCGCCGCCACTGCCCCCCCCCCCAATGTATATTTTGTTATGGCGTAACGTATACATTGCCGGTGCAAGTGAATGGATTTCTCCCTACATGCACAGCTACAAATGAAATGTTTGCCGTGCACATGGGTGGGATTTTGCTGCATGGGTGGAGTTTACCTAATTGCTGGGCTCCGAATATACGCAGCCCAGCAATCAGTTCTGAATCAGGCACCAAGAACAGAAATGCACTGAATAAAATGGCCCCTGCTCCCACCCTTGTAATTCAAACCCCGCCCATTATGTAAATCGCCTTTTATATGAAAGATTTTTTTAGCAAAGGCTTTAAGATCCATACACACTGGGCGACTATGCCCAGTGTGTATGGACAGCATTAATGCCAGTCATCGCTGAGGGGAAAGGCGCTCAGTGCATACACACTGAGCGACTTTCGCCCTGCCCGGCGCCGACGGAGGGGGAGAATGGCTTTGCAGAGCTATGCAAAGCCGTCCTAAAAGCGGCTCATCTGCTGGTATAACCAGGTATTTCCAGCAGATGAACGGCTTTCCCGGCGATGATACGGGAGCGCGCACCAGCGCTCACCGCTCATTGCCAGGGCATACACACTGGGCGGCTTTGAGCTGAAAGCCGCTCAAACTACGTGTTTTCAGCGACTTTCAGCTCAAAGTCGCCCAGTGTGTATGGGCCTTTAGGCTCCTGAAAATCTCTTGCTCTTTGAGGAAAATAGCTCAGTGTGTACGCACTACTTTGGTGAAAGATATATCTATCTAAGATTTTGGCAAAGTCTTTTGAAATGAAAATCTTCTAGTGTGTATGGGCCTTAAATGTATGTCTTTAAACTCCAATAACATGAATTTATATGTTTATTTCATTGTAACAAACTATATCTTTAATACATACCATATTCTTAGTTTCATATATTCTTTTTTTATATTTTATATTTTATATTTTTTCCTCCTGTTGCTAATTGTGAAAAATAATTATCAATAATCAGCATCTTTTAGATTATAACTGTTTTTTATTAATATTATTTGGTAGTGGCTCACAGCACAGGATATGCTGTGATCTAGGAATCTTCTCAAAAATGCCTCTTGTGGTCAAAGTGGGAAATGCATTGTGTCCCATTTATTTTCTATTACTGCAAAAGTTTGTGTTACCATGGTAACCTATATACAGTAGTTCTTACGAGATTGGGAGTAGCCCGCTTGATGTGATAATATATGTAGTCTAAGTTTGCCCATTTTATAGTATTGCCTGCCTTATTATAGATGTAGATATAAGGTTCCTGTTGCAAATTCTCATATCAGTAGCGATAATTGTGGACGAACAACCAGAAACCGGATACAAAAAAAGTTGAAGTGTATTAGACTATGAATGCGCAGTAGGCTGCAATGCCAGTGACTCCTAAGTATGTGGAGTTTTCCCAAAGCCTCCACCAAAGGTAAACATGCGAGAAAAAAATTTCAAAGGTGTCACTTAGCTTGCGCTGATTCAAAATTTAAATCCGGAGGTATATGGATCCCCGGGATGAAAATGAAGAAGAAATATATATAGTGAAGTATTTAATCACAGTATATAAAAACAATTTAAAACATCAATACAGTTTCAATTAAAATTCATCACATCAAAATATGGCAGTGGAATGGATGGCTTGCAGAAAAAATTACCAGAGAGGGTGTGAACTGGTATAGCAACACAGTTCATATAAAGCATAGGATTTGCAGGATACCCCGGGTGATAACTGCTCCTCTTTGCTTCTGATGATGTAAAGTGCCCGTGCTCTGTGCAAAAATTGCTGACTCTGCCGTCCGTCCACCGCTCCACCAACCAACGCGTTTCGACCCATTACAGGGGTCTTTTTCAAGGTCCTGATAGTGTACATCTGATGTGACATGCTTCTATCCTTAAATAGAATCCGTGTTCCCCCGATGCACCGCTGCACACAGCTGAATCCTATACACAGTGTGCCTACATTGTCCATGATTCATTGCGGTGCGGCGGTCGGCCGTTACATCACTTCCGGTTTGTAGTTCCAATAGTGCCGCTGGGACTACCTCTCCCAGTGTCCCTTGCGTAATTGTAGTCACTTCCGGAATCGCGTCTTTCTGTCTATTTCAGGATCGATATCATAAACAGTGCTATGTGCATATAATATGCTTATTTTATCTGAAACAATAGAACTCACTTTAAAATCATATTACAATATAAATGCAGTTCTCGGTACTAATGTAATATCTGGGCTCCCGTTTTTCTTATGAGACCCGGTCCCCTCGCGGGGCTCGCTGCGCTCGCCACACTATATAAAATCAACTCCATGCGTAGTTGGATAGTAGCGGTATGAAAAAATGGGGTGCATTTAACATGGGAGTCCAGATAATACATAAGTACCCAGTTCTCTATCATACCATTTTTATTGTGTTCTATATTACAACACGCAGAAGTCAGTTTTAAAGTGACAGTGCTCATTTAAAGTGACAGTGCTCAGATCATCTATAAGAACCATTTCACCTCAAAATCTGCATTGAGGCCTCCTGGTTGTAAGGTGTTAAGTTCATAAATGGTTCTCATTTCTTCTTTGGCCAGTTGTTTTGCTAAATCTCGTCTACGCCAATGGCCTTTGACCCATTTTATTCCACAGAATTTTTTAATCCCTGCTATAGATTTATTATGGAATTTAGAAAAATGATCTGATAATGCATGTGTATTGGTACCCTTGTGTATATTCTGCACATGCTCACCAATCCTTGTCTTTAGAGCTCGTGATGTGCGGCCTATATACACAAGGTTACACGTGCATTCAATTGCGTAGATTACACTGGTTGTGTTGCAAGTAATGAAATTTACAATTTTTACTGTAGTTCCATTCACATAAAATTCTGTCATTTTTGATCCCTCTCCCTTGATATTTCATCATCCCATACATTGGCCGCACCTATGAAATCCTTGCGTTTTGATCCTAGTGGCAAGAGTTTTTGGAGGCAGTGCACTACTCACTAGTCTATTTTGTAAATTAGATGCTTTTCTATATATACATTTGGGATGGGGAGGTAGGTGATTCCCTATAATGGGATCTTTTTTCAATACTTCCCAGTGTTTTTTCAGAGATGCTTCGATTTTCTTACATTGACAATTATAAGTGATGATAAAAGACCATTCAAAACCACTTTTTGTTTTCTTTTCCTTTTGTTTCTCTTCTAAAAAGTCATTTCTCGACATTTCGGATACCATATCATTAGTTGCATCCACTGTGTTTTTACAGTACCCTGAGGCTACGAATTTGTTTGTCATTTCCTTTGCTTGTCCTGAGTAGATTCCCACATCAGAGCAATTCCTCCTAATCCTTCTAAACTGGCTGCCTGGGATAGACTGCAGCCAGTTATGGTGATGACAGCTATCAGCCCTCAGATAGGTACCTGAATCCGTTTTTTTTTTTTTTTTTTTTTAGTTTGAATGATATTGTCTGTAACAAACACTGTGTTGTCCAGGAAGTTGGTAGTTTCTGCACTTATTTCAAAAGTGAGCTCTATGTTTTTGGAGTTGCTATTTAAAAATGCACAAAAACCATTTAAAAGACTCCTCTCCCCTCTCCAGATACAAAAGACGTCATCTATATAGCGCTTCCAGGACACCAGGTTCGCTCCATAAGGATTGTTGTTAAAAATTGCCTCCTTCTCCCACTGCCCCATGAAGAGATTGGCATAACTTGGAGCGAACCTGGTGCCCATAGCGGTCCCAACTTGCTGTAAATAGAAGACGCCATTAAAAACAAAATAATTGTTTTTTAAAATAAATTCTACACCTTCTATCAGGAGTTTTTTCAAACCTCCCTCTATATTACACTCAGTTAGACTTTCTGATATAGCACTTAATAGGGATACTGGAGACTAGGGGATCAGAATTCAGGAGGCAGAGCAATCTGCCAACAAGTATATAAAACTACATACCAGGTGTGTGGAGCTGGAGCAGTAACCAGCTGCTGGAAGGCTGATATCTCTAGTTCTGGGTATAGTAGAGACAAGCTACTAGTGTCCTTCAAAGGGGGAGAGTCCCAGCTTTTGGAATATACCCTCAGAAAAACTCTAAGTCAGACAGAAACTGAAATATCTGACTGGGGAGAGCAATTAACAGGCTTGGATGGGGACATCTCCGGTTCCCCAGGGCCGATTTTTAAAATTCTTGTACCAGTGGAAAGAGGGGACCCTAGATTCCTGGGGGGTTTCTGGTTACTCAGAAACCCCCCCTGCGTGCGCTACTGCTGTGCACACATGTTTATTCCTCTCCTAAAAATGTCACATAAACCCATGACTTCATCCACCTCAATACCCGACACAATATGGGTGTGACACACGGACACAATTAATACATTTATGTGCAAGACTGCATAGAAAACATTTCACATCAAACTTGGTTACTTAACTTCTTTTAATTGGTTTTGCTGTTAGGCTTGACAGCACACAAATAAATAATGTTTGAGAAATGAATATACAAAATAAAAAATGAGCTGAAACATCTGGGGCACAACAGCTGCATGCTGAAATGAAAGTCCACCCCAGCATAGGATCTGCATCATCAAATAATTATGCTAGCCAGGTTACAGGACATCAAACCAAGACTTTGCATTTACAGAGGGAGAACTTGGAATTTTGGTACCCTGTGCACGGGAATAGAACGAGTTTGCCCACAGGAAGCGGCCCTCCACAACAAAGGACAAGATTTGGTACAAAAACAGACAAAGTCAATAGGTGGCACCCTCGTTGGCCCGTGGGGTTTGGGGGGCTCATATACTGAGTATGGTGGTGGTGGTGGGTACCTTCTGGCAGCACGGGGTGGGGCAGCTAGTTTATTGGCTGCAAGGGACGCAAAAAAGTGCCCTTGTGGTGCAGGCAATCTCTGCAGAATGTCATTCTGGCATATGGATTGCTGGTGCCGTGAAACTACACAAATGTGTTCTGAGACAGCAGATCCAGGGAGGTCAGCTCAAGATGGGAAGGATAGGGCCCACCCCCCCGGTGGTCTGGCTGTGCACCGTCCACTCAGCTTCCTCTTCAGGGCACATTTGAAGTCCTGCTACCTTAAAAAAATGGTAAAAAATATGTAAATCAACTACATATGTAATGGTCTCAGCTACCACACTGCATTAGTAGTGAAAAGTTAGCATTGTGGCTGGTATGATCTGACTCAATATAATTTTGCTGCTTCCTGATTGTGGACTCCATAACACAGCATCAAACTATCAAATATTGCAACTAATTGAAGGGAAACATAATCCACATGTTTAACGGCCACAGTTTTGGACATGTTACAGTAAGGTGAGTTACCCCACATAACATTTTACTTTCTCCATTTCCCAAAATCCTTTGTGGGTCATGTTCAAAATGCAAACATATTTATTCGCAATCTTTTTTGCACACATAATTATGGCTGAACCATGACATATACAGATCTTGTACATGGTGCAAGGTGTCAGAATCACACCACCTAGACAGCACTCCCTTACATAAATTTGCTCACGTGTCTAAATGAACTAACGACATATCAACAAACACACCTTTGTCCTAAAAGATGTATAGTTTTTTTTGTTGTGACACAAACAAATCCATATGAGTTAAAAACACACACTTGCCTTTTTCACACACACTTTATATCCCTGTACTGTGGTGACACCTTATTCACTTCATCTGTGATTTTATCCTAAATCTTGTCCTTCGCTGAGGGCGTTAGCTTCCTGCTGACAAGTGCCGCAGTGGTGGAGTATGAGCATCACACGGCCAGCAGCCCGGTTGTGGAAGGAGGACAGGGAGTGTGGGATCGGGTTTGGTGCCCATCCTACACAGAGAAAGAGAGCGGCTGGAGAGAGTGGGGAGGAGAAGTACGAGTGTACCTGGCCGTCCGGCCACGGATGGAGCCTGAGGCTTTCACCGAAATCCTGCTGTGGATGACACCGTGTGACAGACGTCTGGGCTTCATTGACGATCGTTTCACCGGACGATTGTTTCACCAGAAGAGGCTTTCTCAAGGTATGCACACACCATGGAGACGCATTGGCCAATGACGCTATCAGCCTCTATAGCACTGGGACAGCACTACAGAGACTGTTAGCTGCGCCGGAGAAAGCAGACTGTCAGTGCGGGGTGAGCTGGCTATGCAGAAGGGAGACCAGTGCTGGATCCTGGATTGGTAAGTATATTGGTGTAAAAGTAAGGTTTGTGTTTGTGTGTGAAATAAAGTTATACTTTTCTGTTTGTGCGTGTTTTATTTTAACATTCTTTTTACAGGTGGATTACAAGTCCCAGTGGGCCCATTAATGCTCCGCATGCTGAAACTTGGGGTTCTCCAAGTCCCAGCATGCGGGGGAGGTCTGCTGGCACTTTTAGTTCTCCTGCATAAAGCAATTTTATGTATGTGAGTTGTAACCCTATCCGGCCGGCGTCCACTGGCCACGGACGCCGGTGACAGCGCCAGGCTTCAGCCCTGGATGGGTGAAGCTTGTGGGGGGCTTTGTTAGGGGATCCCCACTCCTCCAGGTACCTCGTCAAAGGCTGACCAGCCACGGTGCTCATGTTTCAGCCGGGGGACCTTATATAAAAAGTGTCCTCTGGCTGTGGCATGACACCGCAGGCTGTTGGAGCCCGGTGCTGGTTTCAATTTTTTGTCCCCCATATTTTTGGAACCAGGACCGGTCCAAGAATCCGTGGCTGGTTTCAGAAATAAAGGGGACCCCTATGCCTTTTGTCCCCCCGTATTTTTGGAACCAGGTCCGGCTCAATGAGCCTGGGGCTGGATATCCTCAAGAGGGGGGACCTCACGACGTTTTGTTTTTTATAAACATAAATTCGCACATTACCTCAAATTCACACATTTTCATGCCTAAAAATCGCACATTTTCATGCCTAAAAATCGCCCATTAACGAACTTTATCGCACTTCTTTTCCAGAATACGCACCTCATGGGCGATTTTGAAAGTGTGAAAAAAATCACATCCTATTAAAGGTCACCCTTGGTGTCATATTCTCTCGCTCAGAAATTGAGTCGTATGTTCAGTTATTAGAATATATTTTCTCACCTCTATAAATTGCTACAGAATTTGGAGTAGGACCTTAGTTTTAATCAACTATAATAAATAAATAATAAAGGTAATCTCATGATGAGTGTATATATTGTATAGATGGAGATGTTGCAGATTTGTTAGCTGTGTAGAACAGTCTCTGTGTGAGATAGATATAATTGCATTGATAATAAAAATGGACACCGTGCCTCATGATTAAATAAAAAAGAGATAGATGTATTAAAAAAAGATGACGTTTGATATAGTACTCAGTAATGAGGTGGTCTACAGGGTAATATGAATCCGTAATGTGATAAACTATTAACAAATTGGAAAATAATGTGAATAAGTGTGTAAAATTGATGACTAAGAATTAATAATCAATTGTGTTGAAATAGTTGACAAGAAAGTGTACTTATGTATTAATAAAGAGAAGAGTTAGTGCATTTATTTATAATAAAGAGAATTAGTGCATTTATTTAATCTATTAGGTGATATTGGAATAATATAAAATATATGACATGGTGAGTGAAACATGCAAACAATGTGTGAATCAAATGAAACCTTAACATAAATGAGATATTTATATCATAACAAGAGTGTGTGATAATTACGAATAATTATATGGTGATGTGTACCATATTTGAAAATCATTAGTGTCATTCAGTGAATTGGTTGGGGGATTGGTGGAATTTTGAAGCCAATATTTGATATACATTTTATAGATATACATATCTTCCTCATTAGAGTATGCATATTTATTAAACATGAGAAAATTTCCAATGACAAATGATTACACTGGAAATTGGATGATTACATTAGGAAATACTAACCAAATGATGGTTATATAGGTTGCCCCATAGTTTGTGTAATTATAGGAAAGCTGTGTAACAATTTTCCTCATTTAGGCCACCTGTGGTCCGGGTATTCATCAGAAAAATAAGTCTGGCCTCTTGTTTTAGCGATTCCTTATCCAGGTTGCCCCTTCTGATGCCCATTTAGATTTTTTGCATCCAAAAACTTGAAGTCCATTGGGGTTTCCTTGATGAAACTTAAGGAAATGTTTAGCAACCGGTGTAATTGGCTTCATGCAGGTGATCTCTTTTTGCATTCTTGATGCTGGATATGTGTTCCATCAGCCTTCTATGTAACGGTCTTTTTGTTTTGCCAATGTAATGTAAATTACATGGGCATTTTAGATTATAAACAACACCAACCATGTTGCATGTGATGTAATCTTGGATTTTCCACGTTTTATAGAATTTGTCACAATAGGAAGTTGTGGGTACCGTAATAGCACAGGCCTTGCAGGTTCCCCATTTATAGGATCCTTTTTTGTGGATTTTAGGGACATGGACTCTTTCAAGGTGGCTATGAACCAGGACGTCTCTTAGATTACTACATCTCCTCCAACTGATTTGGATACGTTCCTCTAACACTTTAGCAAGTCTTCAAAATATCGATATGTTTGTTGAGAATGGTTTGAATTTCCTGCCATTCTAGACAGAATGTACCAATAAAGTGTACGGTGCCTGTGGTATCCTTTGTTTTGTTAATGTTTGGAGTAAGTAGTTGTCTTATACCTTGTTCCCTTTTTCCTCCCTTCCCCTTGCTTCCACCACAATGTGGCTGTCTTTGCCCTCTATTCTACACTCATTTATTGGTTTAAGGTTTATTACCGTACCCTCCCCCACCTGCCTAGTTTACAGCTTATACAATATAAGTAGTGTTATCCTGGTAACCATTATGTTTTTATATATTCATTTTCTTACAGGACATATAAGGAGCAGGATTCAAATTAAGAGGACGTGGAAAGGGAAATTGTTCTCCGATCAAGCCAACTAAATACATAATATCTCCTTACACCTCAGGAGGAGGAACAAACACTATTTTATTTTCTGGATAGAAGAAACCTTCAGCAACTAATTTGTTTCTCACCTCATACATGATGAGTCTCACAGGAGAGAAGCCACATGTGTGTTCTGAGTGTGACAAAGGCTTTACATGTAAATCACAGCTTCTCATACATCAGAGGAGTCACACAGGAGAGAAACCACATGTGTGCTCTGAGTGTGACAAAGGCTTTACATGTAAATCACAGCTTCTGGTACATCAGAGGAGTCACACAGGAGAGAAACCACATGTGTGCTCTGAGTGTGACAAAGGCTTTACATGTAAATCACAGCTTCTCATACAGCAGAGGAGTCACACTGGAGAGAAGCCATATAAATGTTCTGAATGCAGCAAATGTTTTTCCCAGAAGTCACAGCTTGTCCGACATCAGAGGAGTCACACAGGGGAGAAGCCATATAAATGTTCTGAATGGAGCAAATGTTTTCACCAGAAGTCAGATCTTGTCCTACATCAGAGGAGTCACACAGGAGAGAAGCCATATAAATGTTCTGAGTGCAGCAAATGTTTTTCCCATAAGTCACATCTTGTCCGACATCAGAGGAGTCACACAGGAGAGAAACCATATAAATGTTCTGAATGCAGCAAATGTTTTTCCCAGAAGTCAAATCTTGTCCAACATCAGAGGAGTCACACAGCAGAGAAACCATATAAATGTTCTGAATGCAGCAAATGTTTTTCCCAGAAGTCAAATCTTGTCCAACATCAGAGGAGTCACACAGGAGAGAAGCCATATAAATGCTCTGAATGCAGCAAATGTTTTCCCCATAAGTCACATCTTGTCCAACATCAGATGAGTCACACAGGAGAGAATCCATATAAGTGTTCTGAATGCAGCAAATGTTTTTCCCGGAAGTCACTTCTTGTCCAACATCAGAGGATTCACACAGGAGAGAAGCCACATAAATGTTCTGAATGCAGCAAATGTTTTTCCCAGAAGTCACTTCTTGTCCAACATCAGAGGAGTCACACAGGAGAGAAGCCATATACATGTTCTGAATGCAGCAAATGTTTTTCCCAGAAGTCACATCTTGTCCTACATCAGAGGAGTCACACAGGAGAGAAACCATATAAATGTTCTGAATGCAGCAAATGTTTTTCCCAGAAGTCACTTCTTGTCCAACATCAGAGGAGTCACACAGGAGAGAAGCCATATTAATGTTCTGAATGCAGCAAATGTTTTTCCCAGAAGTCACATCTTGTCCAACATCAGAGGAGTCACACAGGAGAGAAGCCATATAAATGTTTTGAATGTAGCAAATATTTTTCTTCTGCTCTGTTTCACTCACTGTATGTACAATGCCGCGCTTTGCCTCTCTCCCTGTGTACGTGCACTGCTGGGCTTTGCCTTCCTCCGTATGTATGTACACTTCTGGGCTTTGCCTCCCTCCCTGTGTACATACACTGCTGTGGTCTGCCTCTTTCCCTCTACCAACACTGCTAACTCCCTCTGCCTAACTCCCTGTACGTATACTGCTGTGCTCTGACTTCTTCCCTGTACAGACACTGCTGGGCTCGGCCTCACTCCCTGTACATACACTGCTGTGCTCTGCCTCCCTCCCTGTGTATGTACATTGCTGGGCCCTGCCTCCCTCCCTGTGTATGTACATTGCTGGGCTCTGCCTCCCTCCCTGTGTGCGTACACTGCTGTGCTCTGCCTTCTTCCGTGTACGTACACTGCTGGGCTCGGCCTCCCTCCCTGTACATACACTGCTGGGCTCTGCCTCCCTCCCTGTACATACACTGCTGGGCTCTGCCTCCCTCCCTTTATATGTACATTGCTGGGCTCTGCCTCCCTCTCTGTGTACATACACTGCTTGGCTCTGCCTCCCTCTCTGTGTACATACACTGCTGGGCTCTGCCTCCCTCCCTGTGTACATACACTGCTGGGCTCTGCCTCCCTCTCTGTGTACATACACTGCTGGGCTCTGCCTCCCTCCCTGTGTATGTACATTGCTGGGCTCTGCCTCCCTCCCTGTGTGCGTACACTGCTGTGCTCTGCCTTCTTCCGTGTACGTACACTGCTGGGCTCGGCCTCCCTCCCTGTACATACACTGCTGAGCTCTGCCTCCCTCCCTGTACATACACTGCTGGGCTCTGCCTCCCTCCCTTTATATGTACATTGCTGGGCTCTGCCTCCCTCTCTGTGTACATACACTGCTTGGCTCTGCCTCCCTCTCTGTGTACATACACTGCTGGGCTCTGCCTCCCTCCCTGTGTACATACACTGCTGGGCTCTGCCTCCCTCTCTGTGTACATACACTGCTGGGCTCTGCCTCCCTCCCTGTGTACATACACTGCTGGGCTCTGCCTCCCTCCCTGTGTACATACACTGCTGGGCTCTGCCTCCCTCTCTGTGTACATACACTGCTGGGCTCTGCCTCCCTCCCTGTGTACATACACTGCTGGGCTCTGCCTCCCTCCCTGTGTACATACACTGCTGGGCTCTGCCTCCCTCTCTGTGTATGTTTACTGCTGGGCTCCGAAGCAGTGATTACAGATAAAAAATATATTGCAGTGGGATTGCCTTTGGGGACCCCCCCCCCCCTAAAAAAAAAAGCAGCTGCACCCTCTATAGTTACACCACTGATTATAGGAACTCTGTATGCAGCCTTGTACCACCCTACAGGTCTCCTCTGGTCTCTCTCCTTTCCCTCATGCCTCTATATTGCTGCCTTATCTCACTCTCTCTGAATACTATGTACTACCTGTATCACATAGTAACCAATCATTATTACATGTGTTAGGTTGCTGACGCTAGACTGCTAATAGTGGATTTCTAGTTGCTATGGGTTACAGCACATCCTTGCATCTCACATGTTATTAACCAGGTCTGATGGAGAGCACATTGTGTAATAGGACAATACTAACATCCTCCATAATAAATAGCAGCCCAGTAACAGTATACACGTTAATATGACACAGTATATAGTGATTAGAGATGTGCGGCGGCCACTTTTTCGGGTTTTGGTTTTGGATCTGGATCTCCCTTCGTGTTTTGGATCTGGATTGGTTTTGGCAAAACCACCCTTGTGGGTTTTGGTTTTGGATCTGGATTTTTATGAAAAAATGCTAAAAATGGCTAAAATAACAGAATTTGGGCCTGTTTTTGCCCCTAAAGTATTATTACCCCCAATAACATTAGTTTCCACTCATTTCTAGTCAATGTTGATCACTTCACATCTTACAAAATTGTTTTCATTTACTGTAGTTGGGCCAAAAGGGTATACCGAGGTAGCTGGATGACTAAGCTAAGCGACAGCAGTCGGCATCACATACATGTGGACCTTACACTTCCAACCTGGCAAAGGGGCACTGCAGGGGCAGACAGGGTGGCAGTTTAATAAACTATCCCAAAAAAAAAGAACTGCTCTAAACAGCAAATACAAAGAGGTATCGGCCTTGTCATGACTGGTGGTAGCAGCTTCAGCACTCCCACTATTTCCTCCTCCATCATCCTCCAAAAATGTGTTTTTATTTTATTTATTACTTTTATTTATTTTTCTTACTTTACACTGGACACAGCCTGTCACACTGGACACAGCCCCTTGGACACTGGACACAGCCCCTGGACACAGCCCCTGGACACTGCCCCTGGACACTGGACACAGCCTGTCACCCTGGACACAGCCCCTGGACAATGGACACAGCCTCTGGACACAGCTCCTGTACACTGGACACAGCCGTCACACTGGACACAGCCCCTGGACAATGGACACAGCCGTCACACTGGACACAGCCTCTGGACACCGCCCCTGGACACAGCTCCTGTACACTGGACAATGGATATATGTCACGCTGGACACTGGATATATGCCGTCACACAATGGTTAGATGTCACACTGGCCACTGGATATATGTCGTCACACTGGACACAGGATATATGTCGTCACACTGGACACAGATTACATGTCGTCACACTGGACACTGGATATATGTCGTCACAGTGGACACAGGATATATGTCGTCACACTGGACACAGGATATCTGTCGTCACACTGGACACTGGATATATGTCGTCACACTGGACAATGGATATATGTCACGCTGGACACAGGATATATGCCGGCACACATTACATGTCACACTGGACACAGGATATATG
This sequence comes from Crinia signifera, assembly GCF_055691185.1. NCBI lineage: Eukaryota > Metazoa > Chordata > Amphibia > Anura > Myobatrachidae > Crinia > Crinia signifera. Next base: position 331,655,385 of record NC_139220.1, read on the forward strand.
TTGTGACTTGTGACACTGGACACAGGATATATTATCATCACACTGGCCACTGGATATATGTCGTCACACTGGACACAGGATATATGTCGTCACACTGGACACTGGATATATGTCGTCACACTGGACACAGGATATATGTCGTCACACTGGACACTGGATATATGTCGTCACACTGGACAATGGATATATGTCGTCACAGCGGACACAGGATATATGTCGTCACACTGGATATATGTCGTCACACTGGACAATGGATATATGTCACGCTGGACACAGGATATATGCCGGCTCACATTACATGTCACACTGGACACAGGATATATGTTGTGACTTGTGACACTGGACACAGGATATATGTCGTCACACTGGACAATGGATATATGTCACGCTGGACACAGGATATATGCCGGCACACATTACATGTCACACTGGACACAGGATATATGTTGTGACTTGTGACACTGGACACAGGATATATTGTCGTCACACTGGCCACTGGATATATGTCGTCACACTGGACACTGGATATATGTCGTCACACTGGACACAGGATATATGTCGTCACACTGGATATATGTCGTCACACTGGCCACTGGATATATGTCGTCACACTGGACACAGGATATATGTCGCCACACTGGACACTGGATATATGTCGTCACACTGGACACTGGATATATGTCGTCACACTGGACACTGGATATATGTCGTCACACTGGACACAGGATATATGTCGTCACACTGGACACAGGATATATGTCGTCACACTGGACACTGGATATATGTCGTCACACTGGACACTGGATATATGTCGTCACACTGGACACAGGATATATGTCGTCACACTGGACACAGGATATATGTCGTCACACTGGACACTGGATATATGTTGTCACACTGGACACTGGATATATGTCGTCACACTGGACAATGGATATATGTCGTCACACTGGACACTGGATATATGTCGTCACACTGGATAATGGATATATGTCATCACAGTGGACACAGGATATATGTCGTCACACTGGACACTGGATATATGTTGTCACACTGGACAATGGATATATGTCACGCTGGACACAGGATATATGCCGGCACACATTACATGTCACACTGGACACAGGATATATGTTGTGACGTGACACTGGACACAGGATATATTGTCGTCACACTGGACACTGGATAGATGTCGTCACACTGGACACAGGATATATGTCGTCACACTGGACACAGGATATGTCGTCAGTCATCACACAGGACAGGACACAGGATATATGTCGTGAGTGACTTGTGACACTGGACAATGGATAAGATATAGGCTGTCACACTGGACACAGCCCCTTGTGTTACTGCAGCCCCTGTACACAGTGTACTACTCAGCAGCACTGCAGCCCCTGCTTGTGAGCACTGCAGCACTGAGTTAGTTAGTTAAATCACAAAAAACACAGGGTTCAGGGCTAAATAAATCACAACACAGGGCTTAGGGCTAAATAAATCACAACAGGGCACGGGCCACAGGACAGCCCCTGGACAGTGGACACTGCAGCCCCTGCGTGTGAGCACTGCAGCACCTAGTTAGTTAAATCACACTACAGGGCTCAGGCCTATAAACAGTCACTGACTCTCAATACAAGTCTACAACACAGGGCAGTGAGGGCACAGGGCAGGTCACGGAGCACAGGGCAGTGAGGGCACAGGGCAGGTCACGGAGCACAGCACAGGGCAGTGAGGGCACAGGGCAGGTCACGGAGCACAGCACAGGGCAGTGAGGGCACAGGGCAGGTCATGGAGCACAGCACAGGGCAGTGAGGGCACAGGGCAGGTCACGGAGCACAGCACAGGGCAGTGAGGGCACAGGGCAGGTCACGGAGCACAGCACAGGGCAGTGAGGGCACAGGGCAGGTCACGGAGCACAGCACAGGGCAGTGAGGGCACAGGGCAGGTCACGGAGCACAGCACAGCACGGAGCACATGGCACAGAGCACAGCACGGAGCACACGGAGCTTCCCAACCACCCTCTTCCCTCTCCAAGATTGGAGTGAAGATGGCGGGGCGCGCGTGCGTCTTTTATAAGATCCCGCTCCCACGAGAATCCGACAGCGCGATGATGACGTTCGGCCTCGTTATTGGTCCGGAATTCAGGCGGAAACTCCCGAGCCGGCTCGGATCTGGCCCGGATCCCCGATATTCGGATCTGTCGGATCTCGGGGATCCGGACCCGCTTATCTCTAATACCGATATAATCTGCATGTAGACTGAAGGACGATGATCTAACAATATCTGTAATAACCATGTATATTACTAGTAGCTGTCCCCAGAACAGGGGAATAAAAGCTGATCTGGATAAATGGGATTCTGTTACTGATTGTATAACTATAGACTTTGTTTCTCTATAATACTTTGTACATTCTTCTACATGTTACAGATAGTTAGGTGGTCCTGTAATGATGACCATCTGGTAACCTATAATAACAACCTAAATAAACTAATGATCCTTCAGCAAATGGATTATTGATGTCTTTATTCCTGGTGCTGACATATAACCACAGCGACTACCTGCCAATCGGGGATTGCTCAGTACAAGGAGAGATGCATTATATTCCCTGCTTGCTGTGGTCCCTTCTTGTCTGCTGTCCTCCAGATGGAACTCTCAGACTAGATCAGTTGCTGTGACACATAACAGCTTGGCCGTCTTATGTCCCTGGGCCTGATTCAGAGATGATCAGTAATCTGAGAAAATGGCAGGTGACTGCGAGTAGAAAGCTGCCGCTCAGACAGAAAGCGAAAACACCTTGGGTGACATTTAATGGATGCGATTTTTAGTAATGTTCTGAAATCGCACATAATCGCATTTTCCAAAATCGATAATTTTTTGAGATAATCAACTATTTAAATTAGATGCAAATTTGCGGTAAAAAATGCGATATGGTGCGATTTTTATTCCTGAAAATGTGCGAATTAATGCAAATGTGTGGTTTGTGTAAATAAATGCATAGGGTCCCCCCTCCTGAGCAAAACCAGCCATGTGCTGGTTTCTGAAATTCAGGGGAATAAAAACATAGGGGATCCCCAGTATTTTTAAAATCAGCACCAGGCTCAAGGGCAGGTCCGGGTTCCCAAAATACAGGGGACAAAATGACTAGGGCTCCCCGAATCTTGGCAACCAGCACTGGGCCCAAACAGCCATTAAAGGGCCCACTGGGTCTTGTAGTTCTACAACATTACAAATAGTGATATAAAACACACATACACACAGTTCCACACAGATGAGGGGAATCCAGGGCTGCCGACTTTTAAGGTGCGTACACACATACAGATCTATCTGGGGGGAACAAAAACCTTGAAACGCTTGAAAACAGACAGTGATCAGTCAGACAAATTGTTTAAATCATTCTGATATAACAAATTTAACAAAGCAGATACTTTTTTTTCTGTTTTTTTTTCTCCCTCATGTCACCGAGCCCACATTACACTGTTACATCATAGTTACATCCCCTCCTGCATTCTGCAGGAGACTCCCTGAAATAGCAGCAATCTCCCTCTCTCCCTCATTAGTCTAGCAATCTCCCTCATGTCACCTAGCCCACATTACACTGTTACATCATAGTTACATCCCCTCCTGCATTCTGCAGGAGACTCCCTGAAATAGCAGCAATCTCCCTCTCTCCCTCATTAGTCTAGCAATCTCCCTCATGTCACCTAGCCCACATTACACTGTTACATCATAGGTACCTCCCCTCCTGCATTCTGCAGGAGACTCCCTGACATAACAGCAATCTCCCTCTCTCCCTCATTAGTCTAGTAATCTCCCTCATTACACCTATCCCGCACTACACTGTTACATTTTTTTGGGGAAAAAGGAATGAGAGCTAGATAAATTTACATTGAGTCATCAGCACCATTTCCCAGCACTTTACCAAGTACAGTATAGTAGCTCTTACTAACTGCTTTAGGGCTCATCTACATTTGTATATTTCATTTTATTTATTTATTTTATTTATTTACAGTTTCTTATATAGTGCAGCAGATTCCGTTACAGTGTCTTATATAGCGCAGCAGATTCTGTTAGTGTCTTATATATCGCAGCAGATTCCGTTACAGTTTATTATATAGCGCAGCAGATTCCGTTACAGTGTCTTATATAGCGCAGCAGATTCCGTTACAGTTTCTTATATAGTGCAGCAGATTCCGTTACAGTGTCTTATATAGCACAGCAGATTCCGTTATAGCATCTTATATAGCGCAGCAGATTCCGTTACAGTGTCTTATATATCGCAGCGGATTCCGTTACAGCGTCTTATATAGTGCAGCAGATTCCGTTACAGTGTCTTATATAGTGCAGCAGATTCCATTACAGTGTCTTATATAGAGCAGCAGATTCCGTTACAGTGTCTTATATAGCGCAGCAGATTCCGTTACAGTGACTTATATAGCGCAGCAGATTCCGTTACAGTGTCTTATATTGTGCAGCAGATTCCGTTACAGTGTCTTATATAGCGCAGCAGATTCTGTTACAGTGTCTTATATAGTGCAGCAGATTCCGTTACAGTGTCTTATATAGCGCAGCAGATTCCGTTACAGTGTCTTATATAGCGCAGCAGATTCCGTTACAGCGTCTTATATAGCGCAGCAGATTCCGTTAGTGTCTTATATAGTGCAGCAGATTCCGTTACAGTATCTTATATAGCGCAAAAGATTCCGTTACAGTGTCTTATATATCGCAGCGGATTCCGTTACAGCGTCTTATATAGTGCAGCAGATTCCGTTACAGTGTCTTATATAGTGCAGCAGATTCCATTACAGTGTCTTATATAGAGCAGCAGATTCCGTTACAGTGTCTTATATAGCGCAGCAGATTCCGTTACAGTGACTTATATAGCGCAGCAGATTCCGTTAGTGTCTTATATAGCGCAGCAGATTCCGTTACAGTGTCTTATATAGTGCAGCAGATTCCGTTACAGTGTCTTATACAGCGTAGCAGATTCCGTTACAGTGTCTTATATAGCGCAGCAGATTCCGTTACAGCGTCTTATATAGCGCAGCAGATTCTGTTACAGTGTCTTATATAGCGCAGCAGATTCCGTTACAGTGTCTTATATAGTGCAGCAGATTCCGTTACAGTGTTTTATATAGTGCAGCAGATTCCATTACAGTTTCTTATATAGTGCAGCAGATTCCGTTACAGTGTCTTATATAGCACAGCAGATTCCGTTACAGCGTCTTATATAGCGCAGCAGATTCCGTTACAGTGTCTTATATAGCGCAGCAGATTCTGTTACAGTGTCTTATATAGCGCAGCAGATTCTGTTACAGTGTCTTATGTAGCACAGCAGATTCCGTTACAGTATCTTATATAGCGCAGCAGATTCCGTTACAGTGTCTTATATAGCGCAGCAGATTCCGTTACAGTGTCTTATATAGCGCAGCAGATTCCGTTACAGTGTCTTATACAGCGTAGCAGATTCCGTTACAGTGTCTTATATAGCGCAGCAGATTCCGTTACAGCGTCTTATATAGCGCAGCAGATTCTGTTACAGTGTCTTATATAGCGCAGCAGATTCCGTTACAGTGTCTTATATAGTGCAGCAGATTCCGTTACAGTGTTTTATATTGTGCAGCAGATTCCATTACAGTTTCTTATATAGCGCAGCAGATTCCGTTACAGCGTCTTATATAGCGCAGCAGATTCCGTTAGTGTCTTATATAGTGCAGCAGATTCCGTTACAGTGTCTTATATAGTGCAGCAGATTCCGTTACAGTGTCTTATATAGCGCAGCAGATTCTGTTACAGTGTCTTATATAGCGCAGCAGATTCTGTTACAGTGTCTTATGTAGCACAGCAGATTCCGTTACAGTGTCTTATATAGCGCAGCAGATTCCGTTACAGTGTCCAGGGCCGAAACTAGGGTTTCCGGCGAGTTTCTTATATAGCGCAGCAGATTCCGTTACAGCGTCTTATATAGCGCAGCAGATTCCGTTAGTGTCTTATATAGTGCAGCAGATTCCGTTACAGTGTCTTATATAGTGCAGCAGATTCCGTTACAGTGTCTTATATAGCGCAGCAGATTCTGTTACAGTGTCTTATATAGCGCAGCAGATTCTGTTACAGTGTCTTATGTAGCACAGCAGATTCCGTTACAGTGTCTTATATAGCGCAGCAGATTCCGTTACAGTGTCCAGGGCCGAAACTAGGGTTTCCGGCGCCCGGGGCAAGGCAGTCTTTTGGTGCCCCCCCCCCCCCCCCCCCCTAGTGGTGCTGCTGCGCGCCGGAGACGCGCCGAAATTTACAGGGGGGTGGCCTAATTTGGGGCGTGGCCTATAATCGCTGCTCTCCCGCGAGGCCACGCCCCCATTTTGCCGCTATGGGGGCATGACCCAGAGGCTCTGTGAGCCTCTAGCCATGCCCCCAGCCCCCTGGCTGCGGGAATAGACGCTGTGCGCATGCGCACAGCGTTTATTCCCCGCTGCTTAGTTAGCAGCTGACAGGGGGGACCGACCAAATGACGCCTTGTCCCTGGCGCCGGAGACCCCCCCCTCCCCGCACAGTCCTCTCACCGTTGAAGCCGCAGAAGCCGCAGCCACATTTTACTTTGACTTCGTCCGTCTCCTACTAGCGCTGCGGCGGGAAGCGCTGATGACTTCAAAAAGACTTGCCGGACGCTGATTGGCTGAATCAGCGTCCGGCAAGTCTTTTCGAAGTCATCAGCGCTTCCTGCAGCCGCGCTAGTAGGAGATGGACGGACATACCTGTCACCGGACCTCACAGCGCCCCTCACCTCCAGCGCCCGGTGCGCGTGACCCCCCAGCCCCCCCCCTAGTTACGGCCCTGCAGTGTCTTATATAGCCCAGCAGATTCCGTTACAGTGTCTTATATAGCGCAGCAGATTCCGTTACAGTGTCTTATACAGCGTAGCAGATTCCGTTACAGTGTCTTATATAGCACAGCAGATTCCGTTACAGTGTCTTATATAGCGCAGCAGACTCCGTTACAGTGTCTTATATAGCGCGGCAGATTCCGTTGCAGTGTCTTATATAGCGCAGCAGATTCCGTTACAGTGTCTTATATAGTGCAGCAGATCCCGTTACAGCGTCTTATATAGCGCAGCAGATTCCGTTACAGTATCTTATATAGCGCAGCAGATTCCGTTACAGCGTCTTATATAGCGCAGCATATTTCGTTACAGGTTCTTATATAGAGCAGCAGATTCCGTTACAGTGTCTTATATAGCGCAGCAGATTCCGTTACAGCGTCTTATATAGCGCAGCAGATTCCGTTAGTGTCTTATATAGTGCAGCAGATTCCGTTACAGCGTCTTATATAGCGCAGCAGATTCCGTTACAGCGTCTTATATAGCGCAGCAGATTCTGTTACAGTGTCTTATATAGCGCAGCAGATTCCGTTACAGTGTCTTATATAGTGCAGCAGATTACGTTACAGTGTTTTATATAGTGCAGCAGATTCCATGACAGGGTATTGTCTAATCGCTGTGCCCAATTATCCCCCCACAAATGACATAACTCTCTTGTTGGATAAAATTGGCCACAGCAGCCATCTTTATTGAACAATACAATTTTAAACAATAATCCAAAAACATTCCCACGGAAGGTGGTCCCCGAGGCCCTCAATAAATATATATCCACACCTCTAAGCACTTCCAGGAGCTCTTACCCCCAGCCGATAGCGATTGGCTCGAGGGCACCAATTGTACACACCCAGTGCTCATTAATTAACCTCACCCAGGGGAGTCCAGCCCCCTCATGGGGGCCTCCCCGCCGCATAATTAAGCCTCAATGCCACCAACCTCGAGGACCCCCCTCCGCACAGGCCACTGTGACAAAAAAGACATCCTAGCAAATATTCTACCTAAACTATAAAAAATAGGGAAGGGTGGGTGGGAGCTGTTGAGAAAATCTCCCAGTGACCCCTATTTCCTGCCTGAACCCTGCTTATAAACCCCTCCAACACCCCGTTAAGCCCCTCCCCCTATGACCCTCTCCTTAAGCACTCCTCCTATGACTAACTGCTAGTCAGCTCCCTACAAACCCTGTCAGGGGAGCCTACCCCCAGGCTTTGCCTCCAGTCCAGGTCCTACATGACAGGGTATTGTCTAATCGCTGTGCCCAACTATCCCCCCACAAATGACATAACTCTCTTGTTGGATAAAATTGGCCACAGCAGCCATCTTTATTGAACAATACAATTTTAAACAATAATCCAAAAACATTCCCACGGAAGGTGGTCCCCGAGGCCCTCAATAAATATATATCCACACCTCTAAGCACTTCCAGGAGCTCTTACCCCCAGCCGATAGCGATTGGCTCGAGGGCACCAATTGTACACACCCAGTGCTCATTAATTAACCTCACCCAGGGGAGTCCAGCCCCCTCATGGGGCCCTCCCCGCCGCATAATTAAGCCTCAATGCCACCAACCTCGAGGACCCCCCTCCGCCACAAAGCACGAGGTTAAACCCTTAACCCCGTGCGCCCCCCCCACATCCGGAACGCTGTTTCTATTCCCTCTTGTAGTCCCAAAGACCAAACATCTATCCCTACAGCATTCAGGTGCACACCGTCACCTCTCCAAAATGCCCCGGCACCAGACTCAAGTTCCCTGTGCCTCACCACAACAGCCCCGTTCCTGGCCATAAAACGCCCAATCGCCCTGTTAACTTTAATCCGTGCCTTATTGAGCTTGTCAGCCGACCTCGCATCCCTCCAATAATGGCGTGGCACGATGTCTGACCAAACCGTGATTAATTCCGGAAACATTGCCCATAACCGTAGGAGATCAAACTTGATATCCCGTATCAACTCCCTAAATGGTCTGCTCCCAAGGTCATTCCCGCCTACATGCAGAACTAATATGTCGGGAACCCTATCGAGCCGAACAAAACGGTGAAATTCCTGCAGAACTCCACTCCATACCATACCGCGTTTTCCCAGCCAGCGAACCACTGCCTCCTCTCTATCCAAACCCAGCTGGCGGCCGTTCGGTCTGACATCCGCCCGTAAAGCTCCCCAAAAGACATATGAATGTCCTAAAATCCAAATCAGGCACGGAGGCTGCCCTAAAACAGAAAAAACACGGTCAACCTCAACAATCCCCTAAACGAACATAAGACCAAAAGCGAGACGATTCCCACCGCCCAATACGCTTAATCAACTCATCCCCAAATCCCATTCTAGCAGCCTCAGTTGCGGCCCCAATGCGGAAAGAGTGACCCGCGTATTCCTCCCCCTTGAGGCCCAACGTCCGCAGGACTGCTCTAAACACACTTGTGAACTGAAACCGTGATAAAAAGGATCCATTCGCATGCATCAGCAAAGGATCCCTTTCCCTGCCCACTCTGACCTCCTTAAATATCCTCAGCCGTGCCACCGGGCACATATCCGACCCAGGTACAGAGAAGAGAACTACCTTCTTCCCCCTCCCTAACTGATCCGTCTTAGACCTCCTCACCACTAGCTCCACCCTATCCGAGTATAAATCCACATCCTCTCCTAACAAACCTCCCGGCCTGGACACGCTTGGACTCACGAGCTCCCCAATCCGCAGTGCCCCGAAGAAGGCAAGCGAAAAAGCTACCCCAAACAACCTTTCCTCGAAATTGGAACTACAGACCTCCCCTAACTTCATGCCCATATTCTGTAACAACTGGAAAGACACCGGCCTTCTCTGATCCTGTACGACATGACCTCTCCTCCAACCATTCAAAGCCTGCGCAATCAGGAAATTCTTAGTGACGTCAGGCCTGCCGCCTGCACGAAACCTAAAAGCCAAGCCCGCCATGCAGCGCGTGATTTTTGCCACTGACCAACCAATCTCCTTACAATGGCCTATATATAGCAAGACAGCCAACTCGTCATCATCCTCCTTCAGACCTACTACCTCACGCCATTCTAACCAGCTCCGCCATTCCTGATTGTATGCCGACCATGTATTCGGGGCCAAGGATTCCCTGATGAGCTGATCGACTACCCGTCCAGCAGAGCCCAGAGCCGACTCGGGAACCCGGTCCCCTCCCTGTCCACCTCTGGTGCCAACTCCCGAAAACGCTCCCACTGTGAACGAGATAAAGCATCCGCAATGCCGTTAGAGACACCAGGAACGTGCCTAGCCACAACCCACAAATTCAAAGCCAGACATTCCAATACTAACTGCTGCAAAACAGTGACCACTGACGGTGAAGATGCCGACAATTGGTTAATAGCCATGACAACCCCCAAATTATCGCAGTGAAAACAAATCTTCCTATTGCGGAATAGCTCCCCCCAAACAACTACTGCTACCAAGATAGGAAACAACTCCAACAATGCCAAGTTTTTAACCATAAGGAAAAAAAAAGGGTTTTGAGTGGTGCGCTATCACTAAGCAGCCGGCACTGGGTTGTCAAGCCCAAAGATATCGTATAGGAAAAAGGGGGAGTGTGCCGGCGCTGTCTGCTTCAATAAAATATACTCAACGGTTTTGAAAGGTAGAAATTTATTTAATTAAACTAAACATTTTATATATATAAAAAAACACAACTGTGTATGCATACATAAACACTAAAAATGGGGGAGATAAAATCAAGAGATTCACTTGAAGCTGTGGAATTGCACTGCTGTGGATATTGGGGTGTATAGCAGTATACACAATAAAAAGTCTATGACTCCAATTTAGGAAATACAGTTACCATCCTTATGATGTTTGCCTGGATATGGAATGATCCAAGGAGAGTGACTCCAGAGTGTCCTTGCCTTGATGATGAAAAGGCTCCCTATTTGGCGATGTCCTCTTATTTGAGCTGGAATTAGGGATATGGCATATAACCCAGATGAAAGTCCAGTTAGAAATGAGGCTCTTTGTCGTCGTCGGGACTAGGACTGGTCACTTGTGAGATGGATGGAGAGTCCAATGGAAATTAGAACAGGCTCAACGCGTTTCCCCGGCTGTATCGGTGGCCGGCTTCCTCAGGAGCAAGTGTGGACTGGTATTCCCAGCCCAGTTTAAATAGCAGTTGGATTAATCTCTTGATTGGTATTTAATTGTTACACCTGTGTTATATTAAGCACCTGTTGCGGTGCACTGACATTTATCCACATTTAAGTATACATATAAAATAAAACAAACAGAATAAAATAACCGTTGAGTATCAGTAGTATTAACTATCAGTCCTGGAGGCAGATAGGACTGGTAGAAAAACATTTTGAGCATATTAAACACAACTTTAACAGATGATACACCTTTGTTTTGGTCACGTGACCCGGAACTTGGGATCAGAATAAATGATCCTTATGTGATAAGGCCTTTCCTTTAAATCTTTGTATCCCGATTTTAATCAGTGCGGCGCGGGGTGCCCAAGGGTGTCCCCGCCCACCGCCGATTGCCGGTATCGGCGGTATGAGCGGAGAGAACCCCGTAGACAACCCGCGCCGCGTCCGCCGCGTTACTTAGGAACGGGTGCGTCAGAGTGACGTGTCGCACAAGGTGACGACGCACAGTATGACGTCGCTCCGTCCCGTGAACGAGGAGAACGTCGGTCCTGCCCCCAACACCACAGGGAAAGCGTGCGTCCAACGTGCATTAGCTTGCTGCACGTGAACACACGCCCCCCGCGTTGCCGGGCAACAGGGACGGCGTCTCCTGTGACAATGCATGCCACACGGCGGAGAATCCCCTAGGGATAACTGAATAATCGGGAATAGTGGACATAATTGTCCCATCAAAAAGAGGCAGATATTTTTCTAAACATGCAGGTTAGATATTATCTATATAGTTTCACTAAGTGGGCAAACATTAGATTATTATAGAGAAGACAAATATGTGTACTTCAACATTCTTATTTAGTTTTGGGCAATCAATTAAGATCAAAAACATATAGTGTGCATATTTATATATACAATAATGTATTTTAAACAGAGTGTTTCTCAGACATACTAAAAATATTATGACAGAGATCAACAGTATACAAAACAATAAAAAAGAATATAAAAATAAAAAGTTTTTTTGTTGTACATAGAAAAAACCAGAAGAAAGCAGAAAAAACACAGTAGGGATATTCTAGTAAAAAGAGTCTCTCGTAACCACAAAGTGGTCATTTGAAACATAATAAAGATATTTTTATGTCAAACATAGATCATACTAATCAATTATTATTTTTTATTATTATTATTTATAGAATAAACTCTTATAACACTGTATTAAGTTCAATTGTTTCATTTAGTCCATCTGGATGAAGAGAATTGAACTTGAGAGTCCAGAATATTTCTCTTTTACACAGTAAATTGTAGCGATCCCCTCCACGTGAGGTACCTGCAATGTGTTCCAGACCTATTATTCTAAGGCATGATGGATTTGATCCATGTTCTAGTTTATAGTGTCTGGAAACACTGTGTTTGGTGAAACCTTTTAAAATGTTTCTCCTGTGCTCCATAAAACGGGTACGGAGTGTTCTGGTTGTTCTTCCAATATATGGAAGATTACAGCTGCATTTTAATAGGTATATTATATGAGTGGAATCACAATTGATGAATGATTTAAATTGATGAGACATATCAGGATGAGTTGTTAAATGCATAGTTATATCTTTAGGAATATGCAGGCATGTAGTACATTTATTTTTACCACACTTGAAAAAACCTCTAGGTTTTTCTGGGAGCCAACTCAAATGTGTATCAATTTTCTCCGAATATTTAGTAGTATTTTGTTTTTGTAAGTGGCTGGGGGCTAATATAGTTTTTAAAGTTCTATTCTTTTTGTAAACAATCATAGGTTTTTGGGGGATAATATTAGATAAAATTTTGTCCTGGTGTAGGACTCTGTAATTTCGCAATATGATATTTTTTATCTCAGGGGTACGATTATTATATTTGCTGATAAATGAAATTTCTCTATCGGTTTCTTGTTTTTTATTTTTTGTTTTATTTTTATTTTTGTTTTGAAGTAACGTTTCTCTGTCCATCAGCAACACTTCAGACAGTGCAGTCTGGAGTAATGCTTCAGGATATTCTCTCTCTCTGAAAGAATCCATCATTGTGTGAGCTTGTTCTAAAAACTGTTTTGTGTCGCTGCAATTTCTACGGAGTCGCATTATCTGTCCTTTGGGAATATTCGTCTTCCAAGGAGTGTGGTGTGCGCTCCTGAAATGTATATACGAATTTGTATTGACGGGTTTTACATAATTGGAAGATATGATTTTATTTTCCCTGATCTCGAGGGTCACGTCCAGGAAGTCTACAGAAGTGAGACTATAGGTGTGTGTGAATGATAAGTTATATTTATTTGAATTTAAATTTTGAACAAAAAGTGATGCCGAAGTGCAATCCCCTTCCCAAATTATAATAAGGTCATCTATATAACGGCCATAGAACACCAGGTTCGCCGCCCAGCTGCTCCCATGGTTTTTAACCATGCCTCTCTGCACCCAAGACTCCGGCCACCGGCCTACACACCAATGTCCCTGGCAATATGCCCCGAACCCACCACTCCCGGCCGCGTCTGTGAAAAGGTCTAGCTCAGTAGCGACGCATGTGTCTGACATCCACAAAGCTCTGCCGTTAAAAACTTCCAAAAAAGTTGCCCACACCCGCAAGTCCCCTTTCAACTCGCTACCTAATCTGACAAAATGATGAGGAAGAACCACCCCTGCTGTCGCTGCTGCCAGCCTCCTGCTGAAAATGCGGCCCATAGGCATAATGCGACACGCAAAATTCAATTTGCCCAGCAAGGATTGCAATTCCCGCAATCTAATCTTCTTCAACAGCAATGCCCTCCCTACCTCGGCCTTCAAACCCAGCAATTTCTCCTCGGGCAAGCGGCACTCCATATTCTCGGTATCAATGACAATACCCAAAAAACTGATCACAGTCGCAGGGCCCTCCGTCTTACCTGGAGCAAGCGGGACCCCAAAGTCTGCCGACACCCTTTCAACAGTCCTCAACAATAAGTCACATACTCCGGTCCCCCCAGGACCAATACATAAGAAGTCATCTAGGTAATGAATAACTGAACTACACCCAGAGACATCCTTAACCACCCACTCCAAAAAAGAACTAAAGGCCTCAAAATAAGCACATGACAAAGAACAACCCATCGGTAAACAACGATCAACAAAAAATTCCCCGTCCCAACAACAACCCAACAAACGCAAACTGGTTGGGTGAACCGGCAGCAAACGGAATGCCGATTCAATATCAGTCTTTGCCAATCTGGCCCCTTTCCCAAACCGCTTCACCCACTGAACAGCCGCGTCAAACGATGTATAAACCACCGAGCAGATGTCAGGGTCAATGCCATCATTGACCGACGCCCCTTTTGGAAAAGATAAATGGTGTATAAGACGAAACTTGTTCGCCTCCTTTTTTGGCACCACCCCCAATGGAGAGACTATCAAATCTGGCCATGGTGCCGACCCAAAAGGTCCAGCCATACGACCCAGCTGCACCTCCTTACGGCTGTCTGCTGGTCAGGATACCTACGCAGATACCCCAGCATCCTTTCCAGCCGAACCGGTGTCTCCCCCTTTTGAATTACCGTCCCGTGACTTCCCTCTGAAGCATTTATTTGCACCATGGGTCTCTCCACACGAGGAACATTCATGTTTAAATTTGCATTTTGCCCCAAAACGACATGACCCGTCATTAAAGGCAAAGCAGAGTCCCTTCTGCATGGCCGTCCCATTTGTGGCCTCCCTCGGCCCCCCCCCGTCCCCACGAAAGGGCTGCCCACTTTTTGTGGGAGCCGTCACCTTTAACCATAAAGCAATATCCTTATGGTCCCAACGTATGTTAGGGCGAACAGCCTTCCTCTGCCTAAACTGCTCATCGTACCTGAGCCAAGCCAAGCCCCCATACACACGGTATGCCTCTCCTATCGCATCCATGTAACAAAACAAGCCTGAACAATTGTCAGGCGCCTTCTCCCCAATCACACTAGCTAAAATAGCAAATGCTTGGAGCCAGTTCGTGAATGACCGCGGTATCAGCCGGTACCGCCGCCGTTCCTCCTCCTCCTTCTTCTCCTCCTTACGGGGCCTATCCAGATTAAAACGCTCTAAAGGGAGCAATGAAAATATATCAACGTATTCCCCTTTCCAAATCTTCTCCCTCACCTCCTGCTTCAGGTGGGCCCCCAATGGCCCCTCAAAGCATACATACACCTCACCTTTTGCAGTGTCACTGAGCCTTCCACTCTCCTCCTGCGTCCCAACACTGCCCCCTTCTGCCCCTGCACTACTGCTATTTTGCTCACCGCCGGATACCGGCACCCCGCTGCTCACCGGCACCCCACTGCTAACCGGCACACTATTACTGACTGGCACACTAATGCTAGCTGGTGTGCCCGCATTCTGCGGCACCCATGCTGCCGCCGGGGACGGCCCCGCCCCCTGCCGCAAACCCACCAACCAATCTGCAAAACCACTCAATAATTCAGTAAAACCTCTACTCATTTCCCCTTGGAGGGCTAACCCTCCCCCCCCCTGACTCTGCGCTAAAGCATTAACAGACATAGAGACAGACTCACCAGGCTGCCTGGGGGCTGTGAACCCAGCAGCCGCAGGTCCAGTGTCCTGACGAACTCCAGCCAATGAGGAAGGACCAGGTATTTCTCCATCATCTGCTGACGCTGCCATCACTCTTCTCCTGACATCCCGACCCTCAGGTACAGCACCAGCCGGCGTGACCTCGTTGGAGGCGGAGCCAGCTGTGCGCCTCTCGCTCCGTGTACCAGGCCTGCGGTCCTCAGCCTGTACTTCTGCCCCCCTGGCACAACTCACCCCGCGCTGGGCAGCAGCACGCCCCGCATGCCCCACCGCACCAGGTCCAGTACCACGCAACGCCGGATCTTCTTGCACGTGGGGGGATCCCCCCCGCGCGGAGGGTTCCGCCTGCTGGTTGGATTCCTCCCAGACCTGGTCCTGCGGGCGGAAGGTGCCCGGCCCACAGCCTGGCCTGGAGGGTCCCTAACGGGGCTCCGTGAACGGCGCTGAACCCTGGGGGACACAGATGGGCTAAAGCGCTCCGGAGGCCTGGACCTCCGAGGCCGTGCACCCGCTGGAGCAGCCTCTTGCGTTGCTGCTCCCAGTCCCCCCAGCAGACCTGACATCTGCTGCTGCAGCCACTCAGTCCCTCTGGTGCCAGCTGCCTCCCTGAGGGCAGCAAGCACAGCGGATACCTCTGCATCAGCGTTGCCTGGGGAAGCCATGGGAGATGTCACGCTGCTTAGCTGTTGAGAAAATCTCCCAGTGACCCCTATTTCCTGCCTGAACCCTGCTTATAAACCCCTCCAACACCCCGTTAAGCCCCTCCCCCTATGACCCTCTCCTTAAGCACTCCTCCTATGACTAACTGCTAGTCAGCTCCCTACAAACCCTGTCAGGGGAGCCTACCCCCAGGCTTTGCCTCCAGTCCAGGTCCTACATTACAGTTTCTTATATAGCGCAGCAGATTCCGTTACAGTGTCTTATATAGCGCAGCAGATTCCGTTACAGTGTCTTATATAGTGCAGCAGATTCCGTTGCGCTTTACAATAGTCGACAGTGATAAGACAAACTGGGTAACAACAGACAGACTGTAGGAGGTAGGAGGGCCCTGCTGCAAGCTTACAATCTATAGGGATATAGAGGGGAAACATAAGGACAGGCACCAGTAATAGCATAGCAGTTAATTTTAAAAGATTCCTCTCAGATGTAGCAGTACACACCCACGCTTCTAGGTGCCACATTCACAATCTCCAGTGGCGTTTTTTTACGTATGGGCTGCAGCCCCCCCCCCCCCCAGGTAAAATCCGCCACTGTAGTGAAGCCAAATGCAGTCTGTGAGACTGCACTGGCTTCACTGTGACTGGCACTGACTTCCTATTGGAAGTCCGACCTGCCAATCACCCAAGGCAGTCCCATTGGGAGGTGTTCCCTCCCTCTGGGATGCCTCTATGGGCTGCTGCATGGCAGCCATAAAATCCAGGGTCTGCACATGCGCGGTACCTACGGCAGTACTGTCCATGTGCCGGTCCCTATATTGTACAGGCTCCGGGACTGCACATGCGCAGTACCTACGGCAGTACTGTCCATGTGCCGGTCCCTATATTGTACAGGCTCCGGGACTGCACATGCGCAGTACTTACGGCAGTACTGTCCATGTGCCGGTCCCTATATTGTACAGGCTCTGGGACTGCACATGCGCAGTACCTACGGCAGTACTGTCCATGTGCCGGTCCCTATATTGTACAGGCTCCGGGACTGCACATGCGCAGTACCTACGGCAGTACTGTCCATGTGCCGGTCCCTATATTGTACAGGCTCCAGGTCTGCACATGCGCAGTACCTACGGCAGTACTGTCCATGTGCTGGTCCCTATATTGTACAGGCTCCGGGACTGCACATGCGCGGTACCTACGGCAGTACTGTCCATGTGCCGGTCCCTATATTGTACAGGCTCCGGGACTGCACATGCGCGGTACCTACGGCAGTACTGTCCATGTGCCGGTCCCTATATTGTACAGGCTCCGGGACTGCACATGCGCGGTACCTACGGCAGTACTGTCCATGTGCCGGTCCCTATATTGTACAGGCTCCGGGACTGCACATGCGCGGTACCTACGGCAGTACTGTCCATGTGCCGGTCCCTATATTGTACAGGCTCCGAGACTGCACATGCGCGGTACCTACGGCAGTACTGTCCATGTGCCGGTCCCTATATTGTACAGGCTCCGGGACTGCACATGCGCAGTACCTACGGCAGTACTGTCCATGTGCCGGTCCCTATATTGTACAGGCTCCGGGACTGCACATGCGCAGTACCTACGGCAGTACTGTCCATGTGCCGGTCCCTATATTGTACAGGCTCCGAGACTGCACATGCGCAGTACCTACGGCAGTACTGTCCATGTGCCGGTCCCTATATTGTACAGGCTCCGGGACTGCACATGCGCAGTACCTACGGCAGTACTGTCCATGTGCCGGTCCCTATATTGTACAGGCTCCGGGACTGCACATGCGCAGTACCTACGGCAGTACTGTCCATGTGCCGGTCCCTATATTGTACAGGCTCCGAGACTGCACATGCGCAGTACCTACGGCAGTACTGTCCATGTGCCGGTCCCTATATTGTACAGGCTCCGGGACTGCACATGCGCAGTACCTACGGCAGTACTGTCCATGTGCTGGTCCCTATATTGTACAGGCTCCGGGACTGCACATGCGCGGTACCTACGGCAGTACTGTCCATGTGCTGGTCCCTATATTGTACAGGCTCCGGGACTGCACATGCGCGGTACCTACGGCAGTAATGTCCATGTGCCGGTCCCTATATTGTACAGGCTCCGGGACTGCACATGCGCGGTACCTACGGCAGTACTGTCCATGTGCTGGTCCCTATATTGTACAGGCTCCGGGACTGCACATGCGCAGTACCTACGGCAGTACTGTCCATGTGCCGGTCCCTATATTGTACAGGCTCCGGGACTGTGATTTCACCTCTAGGGCTGTTGGTGAAGCAGTCCATAGAAGCTGGCTACATGCGCAGCACAGAGGTTGGTACTGGGCATGCGACAGTCCCGGTGCCTGTCGTCATTGTACAAGCACTGGTAACAATGCAGCGGGGACCAGGAGGAGCAGTGGTGGCAGGGGGAGCCGGCATCACAGCCAGCGGCAACCCCCCTCCTACCATAAGGTAGGAACCACCACTGACAATCTCTATTCACAATATCTCCATACTGTATATGGAATTAGAGACGCCCTTTGGGAGGAGCATGACACACCCCCTCATAAGGCGCTGTGCAAAATTCTACTACCAACTGTAATCTCAATGAAACTAGTTTTCAAAAGTAGGCAAGTATGGTTTTTTTGTATATAAACTGTTAAAACTTAGCAGAGAATGCAAACTTTAGTGTTGAAAAACTGAGTCAAAGGTGGGAAATTTAGCAGAAAAGAGACACTTTAGGAATGAATAAGGTAAGGGATATTACATCCTCAACTAGAAATTAGAGGCTGATAGGATGAATCAAAGGTGGTAAATGCAGCAGATAAGATAAAGATAAGGATAAGGAGCCTGTAGGCTCCTAAGTTAGGAATTATGTAGAGATAAAGGTATGACATTTAGCAGAGAAGACACACTGTAGGGTAGAAAGAGTACTGAGAGTGATCATACTTGTCAAGAAAACATGTTTTGATATGTATGAATATTCCCCCTACATATGAGGGAGAGCCTAAAGGTGCCCACAGACGCATCAATTGTACCGTGCTATGCGTTTTTGACTGTACAATGGTTCTATACAATTTTTCTTCCAGCTTGCTATGAGATGAACCCATGTTTGTACTGTTAATTTTCATATTTAGTCTAAAAAGTACGTGCAGCACATACTTTTAAGGACATACAATATCGGGCTCCCGGGAACGCGCATCGCAAAAGCCCATAAACACCACCCAATTATTGTACATAAGACGCGATTTGTACTTAAAAAGTACAAAACGCATTCGATAATTGATGAGTCTGTGGGCACCTTAAGGCTGCTGTGTGCGATGCATAAGGCAGTATGCAGAGGTGAAACAGCAATGTTGCTTTAGTGTGTGGTGGTTGTCAGGCTGCCATGCAATATTCTCATAGCTCCTAATCTAAGATATAGAGGTGATATTTATCAGAGAAGTCAAACATTAGAGGTGAAAGTACTATATTCAAGAAGATGTTAGGGGGGAAATTTAGCAGAGTAGGCAAACATCAGTTATGTAAAAGAAGAGATGTGCTGGATTAAGTAGCAATTTTCCTGATGGAGAATTAAAGAAAGGCGTTCCAGCTAAATCTTTCATTCAGTCCATCTGGTGCTGTCGAGCCCAATCGATAAATCCATTGTGGTGAAGTCCTATCCCCACAACAACAACATCACTGTCCCTGCTGCCGGCTTCGGGCTGCGCTGGAGATCTCGCAAATGCCCAGTACAGCCGGCTAGGGGAAAGGAGATCAGTGTGAGCTGTTCTGCTGTCTCCTCAATAGGACATCGCCGAAGGGGAGTTTGTGCTCCCCCACATCTTGTCAATGTCCCTTCCTGCTTCACCTCATTAATGAGGTGAAACAGGAAGTGTTATACTATTCTTTAAAAAGCCAGTTTTGTGCTGATAGAATATAATTTTAAGGACATTAAAGGCAGATTGTATAAAAAATATGTATTTTGATCATACAATGAATGTTTGTTGTGTGTGTATGTGTATATATATATATATATATATATATATGAGACTGTTAATAATATATATCTGTATATATATATATATATATATATATATATATATATATATATATATATATATATATATATATATATATATATACAGTATAAGCACAGGGTAGGTGCGGCACTCAGCTATGAAATAGAAAAACAACAGTACAGTCTTTAGGTGAATCAACGTTTCAGTGCTCTCTTTATTGGCACTATCGTCAGGATATGATATATATAAGCTGAGTGCCGCACCTACCCTGTGCTTATACCCTGCTGGAGATCATCTGTGAGGGCACCAGCGCCAGCTTATTTCGGATCAGCTTGGAGTGCCGGTCCCATCGAGACATATATATATATAGTTTGCGGGGACCTGGGACTGGCTTAATCATTTTCACTTGCTCCGGTGCCTTCGTATCCACCGCAGAGGGTCTGAGTCTGAACTTTCTGATGTGACCATGCTGGGCGGCGGGGCCGTAACACAGCAGACCGGTGGACCCTCCCCTCTTACACCTGGGTGAGGGCATGGGTGCCGGACGTGTTCCCGATGTCGGGATCCCGACTGTCGGAACCCCATACCACACAGGAGGGTATAAGGTGAGCACTTTTTTCATTATGTATTGTACATCCTGACGATTTTTCGCTAAGAAATGAAACGTTGATGTGAATGACCGTGTGGTGATCTTTATTTATTGAAAATTCTCAGAGTGCCACGTTAATTACTAAGAGATATAGATATATATATCCATCAGTAGTGGCTGGCACTCACATGAATGTCTGGTAAACTGCCGGGGTGCCAATGCAAGGATATAGATGCAGCAGAGATGGATGTCACTCCTCCGGACTTGCAAATAATGAACGCAACACACAGGGTAGTGGTCAACGTTTCGGAAGCTTTACTTCCTTTTTCAAGACAGTGGGGTGCAATACAAAGCAAAAATGAAAAACAAGCTTACCTATAAAGAGTGCACAAGGAGAGATCTGCCCAGCAAGTGTGACCGGCTCATGGTCCACGCCGTCCTCCTGGCCCGGCGTCTCCCGGAAGTGTGGGATGAAGTCACATCCACCGCAATCATCTGGTGCTCTGGCTGTCAGCAGAGGAGGCATGCCCATTGCCGTCAGTCTCCGTTGCTAGGGGAGACTGACGGCAATAGTCAGGCACTCAGGAGGTGAACTCTGCACGGAGTGAAACCCGCTACCCTGATAAGGGCTGCAGGATCGTTCATACCGAGTATCACACAGACAATCAAAATACAATTTGCATAAAAAATAATAAAAGTATCAATGTGCTAATCTGCATGCGCACCACTAGCCGGCACGCGCTTCGCAAATTAGCTTCCTCAGGGCCAACCTGACTTCAGATCTGGCGTGGATTATATATGTGTTCATCCAATCATCATGCTTGTGTGGAGAGCGTCATACGTAGATATCCAAGAGGTGTCGCCAGTGGAATGATTGGCAAGTAGTCTACAATGCATGCAGTTATTCAAGTGGAATACTTTTGAGTATTGATAAAATATGCGGTTGTAATCAACTGGGATACATTGTATCAAAAGATGTTGCATATGTAACTGGTCTGTCACTGATACATGCTGAATAAAAACCAATCTGTGTAGTGTTGTACAGTGTACAATGGAGGACCGGTACATGCTAATCTGTTAGTAAAATATTGTATAACTATAAATACAGTAATGTGCAATTGTAGCACCCCGTAAATTATAGATATTAGCAATGTTTGTATTGAAAATAAGGGGGAAGTAGAAGAAACGAGCAGAAGGAAAGAGAGGAGGAATATACCGTTCATTCCTAACTGTATTGGACAAGAAAAAAGGGCTAGTGGCAGAGAGTGAAGACTCTGCTAATGTGATAGTATGTGAAATAGTGAAAACTGGGAAACTGCAAGCAGTGATAAGAACTCATAAAATGTGCGTGATCCTGGATGGGTGATAACCATGTCTAGATTACATCAGCCTGCTGATGGTGTACTAGAGATTTGCAGTCAGTCTCTCTCTATCTGCCAATACCTTCAGCCTAAGTCTGATCTATATTTTTATTAGATCTAAACCTACATATCTAAAAAATAAAACAAAATGTATTATACATGTATTCCTTCAATATTAAGGATATGTTAGGGACCTCGGAGGTACCCACCGAACCCGATCCCTAACTCTGTTTGTCTCTCCCCGTGGTTAGCGGACAGGTGCAGTGCTATGCTTCACCTTTAGCAGCCGTGTTCGAAGTAGCTGGTTGGGCCAGCTCCAACCCCGATGCCCCCAGGTCTTATGTGAGAAAACTCATCCACGAGACAGAGAGATGAGCAAAAGGATTAACTAACTAAACCAAAATGGAACAGTGGAATACCTCCACAAGCAACAAACTTCCAGCGTGGAATCCAGGAGCAAGGCCCCACAGAACCCCTGGGAATGCAACAATGCACAAGATGGAACCGAATAACCCAAATAGTAAATGTAACAATACACAGGATGGTAACAGTGGTCAAAATATACCAACTGCGAAATGAATGCAACAATGCAAAAGATGATACCACAAGTGATAAATGCAATCAACCCCTGACTTATCTGGAAGATGGGAATCACAGGTATCAAAGAGGTTGAGCAAGCAGGAGAGCTGTGACTGGAAGCTGGCTGAGATGCTGCACACAAGAACACTGGACAGTAGGACACTGGAACTGGGAACACTGGTAGTGACAAGAAACACAGAACTATAACCAGCATCTGTGCTCAGCAGATGCTGGCCTTATATTCCAAAAACGCTGCCCTGCGGAGTATGATGTCAGCCACTGCCACTGATGCGTGCTGTCGTCTGCAGAGGGTGGAAGTTCGGGCCATTGCCTAACAACGGACCCAACTGTTCCTCCCTACCCACCTGGCTACTGCCAAGGAACATGGCCACCGCCTGCTGTGTCCCAGAGCCTCCGGCTCTGTCACTGACAGCAGCACTGCCGGAGGCAGAGGTGCAGCAGCGGTGGCGCCAAACAGGATATAGTGGGAGAAAATAATAATAAATATATTAACACATCACATGTGAATTAGAATACAGATCTTAGTAAATTTTCCCCAATGAGTTAAATATTAAACTGCAAACTGTCATTACCATCCATAGTATAAGACTGAACTGTGGGCAAAAGTATATAGCTCTCACCCATTTCTACACTTGCCTGTCCTGAGACAGCTGTAACCCAACTGAACCAGACTCTACAAACTGCCCTTGATGAAGCTGCTCCAGCTACTCCCCACAATCCACGTAGGCTTAGATGCCAACCATGGCACTCTAAATTAACAAGACACCTGCAAAAACTATCACGTAGATTTGAACGTCAGCGGCGTAAATCTCAAAATTCAAGTGACTGTCACATTTAAGACAACCTACCACTCCTATCGTAATGCTCTAGACAAACTAAACAAACTTATTTTCAATCTCTCATCTCTTCTCAGGCCACTAACCCCAAGCGACTTTTTAATACATTTAAATCAATTCTTTACCCTCCTTCACCCTTTCCCCTGCCAATATCAGTGTGCAAGAGCTTGCTTCCTTGTTCAAGGAAAAGATTTCTAAAATCCAAGAAGAAATGGCATGCTCTTCCTCAGCCAGTGGCTTGCTAACTTAATTCCAGAGCCCTTTGCCACTTTGTCCTCATTTGACCCCACAAGTGAGGATGAAGTATTCACACTATTCTCATCTTCCAACTCCACTAACTCTCCTCTTGATCCTATACCCTTACAAGTCAGTAAAGTTCTGTCTCCTGTGCTTATCCAAAGCTTAACTAAAATCTGTAACCACTCTCTCTACTGGTATCTTTGCTTCTCTGTACAAGCATGCACTTATTATTCCCATTCTAAAAAAAACACAATTCTGATACAAACTGTCTCTCTAACTACCGTCCTATCTCTCAGCTCCAATGCCTCTCCAAGCTAGTTGAAAAATTTGCCTACACCGCCTCACAAATTTTCTTAACTCCTACAACTTATTGCAGGGCCGTAACTAGGGGGGGGCTGGGGGGGCACGCGCACCGGGCGCTGGAGGCAGGGGGCGCTGGAGGCAGGGGGACGCTGGTGTGACCAGCGGCAGCAGCGGGGAGCTAGCGCCGCAGCCGCTGCCACATCAAAGATGGCCGCCCGCCGCCGCCCCCTCGTCTCCCCGCTCCCCCGCTGGCTGCCCTGCTCCCGTCCCCTCACGTCTCCCCCGCTGTGTATGCGGGAGAGACGTGCTGCTGCGGTGCTGCATATGCTGCTGGACCGCTAGCCAATGGCCGCTCGCGGTCCAGCAGCCACCAGTTGATTGGCTGCTGGACCGCGAACGGCCATTGGCTAGCGGTCCAGCAGCGGGAGTTAGAAATGTTAAAATCATACAGCACAGCAGTAGCACGTCTCTCCCGCGAATACAGCGGGGGAGACGTGAGGGGACGGGCAGGCAGGCACAGGCACACTGACAAGCCTGCCTGCCTGTCTGCCTCCCGCAGGCGGGGGAGGGGGGGGTTCTATCCCCCTTGGCAACGAGCACACTGGCATTCTATCCCCCTTGGCAACGAGCACACTGGCATTCTATCCCCCTTGGCAACGAGCACACTGGCATTCTATCCCCCTTGGCAACGAGCACACTGGCACAGATCAATCCCCCTCGGCAACGAGCACACTGGCACAGATCAATCCCCCTCGGCAACGAGCACAGAGGCACAGATCTATCCCCCTCGGCAACGAGCACAGAGGCACAGATCTATCCCCCTCGGCAACAAGCAAATTCAGTCCACCTTGGCATCGGCATGAAGCCCCTGGCATTGAGCATATAGGTAAGTGGCACTTATGTGTCAAATGTGTATGGTGTGTTATACAGTATGTCATGGGCATTGCGTCGTGTTATATAGTATGACATGGGCATTGCTTAGTGTTATAAAGTATGACATGGGCATTACGGAGTATTTATTTGTAATGGGCATTGCGGTGTTATATAGTATGTCATGGGCATTGCGTAGTGTTATATAGTATGTAATGGGCATTGCAGTGTTGTATAGTATGTAATGGGCATTACGGTGTGGCTGGGGGCATGGGGGCTGGGGGCATGGCTAGAGGCTCACAGAGCCTCTGGGTCATGCCCCCATAGCGGCAAAATGGGGGCGTGGCCTCGCGGGGGGAGCAGCGATTATAGGCCAAGCCCCCAAATTAGGCCACGCCCCCCCCCCCGGAAATTTCGGCGCGCCTCCGGCGCGCAGCATCACTAGGGTGGGGGGGGGGCACCAAAAGACTGCCTTGCCCCGGGCGCCGGAAACCCTAGTTTCGGCCCTGCTTATTGGACCCACTTCGGTCAGGCTTTCGCTCTCAACACTCCACAGAGACAGCACTGACTAAAGTAGTCAATAATCTGGCCACTGCTAAAGCTAAAGGCCATTTCTCACTTCTTATTCTTCTAGATCTCTCAGCTGCCTTGGACACTGTCGACCACTCTCTTCTCATACACACACACTACAATCCCTAGGTCTTCAGAACACAGCACTTTCTTGGTTTACTTCCTACTTATCTAATCGCTCTTTCAGTGTTCGCTTCTCTGATTCTACCTTTCTCCTCACTACCTCTGTTTGTTGGAGTACCACAAGGTTCAGGTTTAGGTCCTCTGATTTTCTCAATCTATCCCTCCTCACTAAGGAAACTATTCACTTCTTTTGGATTTGAGTATCATCTGTACACTGATGATACTCAGATCTATCTATCCTCCTCGGAATTGTCACCTACAGTATTGCTCCGTGTCTCTGAATGTCTTTCTGCCAATTCATCTTGGATTTCATTTCACCACCTCAAACTCAACATTTCCAAAACAGAATTAATTATATTCCCATCAGCCAAGAGTAGTTACCAACCTGATATCTCTATCACTGTTGAGAACACAACAATTAATCCTACTCCACAATCTCACTGCCTAGGGTTCATCCTCGACTCTGATCTGTCCTTGATTCCTCACATTCAATCTGTCTCTAAAAGATGTTACATGCATCTAAAAAACATATCCAAAATTGGTTCGCACCTTACACAAGACACTGCAAAAACTCTAATCCATGCACTCATTATATCACGCATTGATTATTGCAATAGCCTCCTTACCGGTCTTCCTAAGAAGAGACTCTCACCGCTACAATCCACTTTGAATGCAGCTGCGATGCTGATCTTACTGGCTAGATGTTCATCGTCTGCTGATCCGCTCTGTCAGTCCCTCCATTGGTTGCCTGTATATTACCACATTCAATACAAAATACTTCTACTTACATACAAAGCCATTACTCTGACTACACCGACTTATATTTTCGCTTATCTCAAAATATATCCCCACCTGACCTCTCCGCTCTGCACAAGATCTGCGTCTCTCATCCACACTCATTACTTGCTCCCACTTACACTTGCAGGATTTTTGTCGGGCAGCACCCACCCTATGGAATGCCCTTCCACGCATACTAAGACTCTCCTCTAGCTTCCAAAATTTCAAGCATTCCCTGAAAATTCACCTCTTCAGGCAAGCTTATCATATTCAGTACCCCCCACACAACCTCCTGTAGCATTTACAGTGTATATTTAATTGCATCCCACCAGGACTGTCCTGTAATCTGGTGGGACTGCCATGCTATGGAATTCTTTCCTTATATATCCCTCCTATTAGCCCTATAGAATGTAAGATTGCGAGCAGGGCCCTCCTACCTCCATGTCAGTTTGTATCTACCCAGTTTGTTTAATCACTGTAGTTTGCAATTGTAAAGCGCAACGGAATATGCTGCGCTATATAAGAACTGTAAATATAGCCATCTTGGATTTGCCCTTAGGAAAAATGGCCACCGTAGCATCACAATATATACACCTCTCTAGAATAAAAAGGGGGTGGGGACTGACACAAACAGGAAGTTCAATGATAGCTGGGACTTGCAAAAGAGTGCACCAGTGTGGTCAATTCCGCTTATAATTCTGCTTGGTTTTTTTCCCAATTAGCTTGTTTTTCCTGCTAGTTGTGGGTAGCTTGTTTTTGAGGTTGTTGCCTTGTTCTCAGGGCCAGTCGTGGATTGGACGCTGCAGAACAAAGCTGGCTTGTGATTTGCTGTGCAGGGATCAGGTGGGCACGTCTGCAAGAAGTGATCACTGCTCCCTGCAGCTGCTGTTTTGTATGGTGTCGTGTGGCCTATTATCTGCAGGGATCAGGGTGACGGATAGAAGCAGGTATGTGTATGTGTGCTGCAGCAGCCTGTACATCAGCAGCCACTCAGCCTCCACATTCCCTGGGCTTCCTTATAGTTACATAGCTCACACGGAAGCCGGGGCTGCTCTGGCCGTGCTCTGTGTGCTGCTGTACATTCCTCAGCAGCAGGGAGGGGGAGGACGGGGACTGCTGCACTAATCTCACCCTGTACTCGGGCTGAGAACACAGACTTATCAGAGGTGCAGCAGGGAGAGGGAGGACGGGGACTGCTCCACTAATCTCACCCTGTTCTCGGGCTGAGAACACAGACTTATCAGAGGTGCAGCAGCAGCAGGGAGGGGAGGACGGGGACTGCTCCACTAATCTCACCCTGTACTCGGGCTGAGAACACAGACTTATCAGAGGTGCAGCAGCAGCAGGGAGGGGAGGATGGGGGACTGCTGCACTAATCTCACCCTGTACTCGGGCTGAGGGCAGACTTATCAGAGGTGCAGCAGCAGCAGGGAGGGGGAGGACGGGGGACTGCTGCACTAATCTCACCCTGTACTCGGGCTGAGAACACAGACTTATCAGAGGTGCAGCAGGGAGAGGGAGGACGGGGACTGCTCCACTAATCTCACCCTGTACTCCGGCTGAGAACACAGACTTATCAGAGGTGCAGCAGGGAGAGGGAGGACGGGGACTGCTCCACTAATCTCACCCTGTACTCGGGCTGAGAACACAGACTTATCAGAGGTGCAGCAGCAGCAGGGAAGGGAGGACGGGGACTGCTCCACTAATCTCACCCTGTACTCGGGCTGAGAACACAGACTTATCAGAGGTGCAGCAGCAGCAGGGAAGGGAGGACGGGAACTGCTGCACTAATCTCACCCTGTACTCGGGCTGAGAACACAGACTTATCAGAGGTGCAGCAGGGAGGGGAGGATGGGGACTGCTCCACTAATCTCACCCTGTACTCGGGCTGAGAACACAGACTTATCAGAGGTGCAGCAGCAGCAGGGAGGGGGAGGACGGGGGACTGCTGCACTAATCTCACCCTGTACTCGGGCTGAGAACACAGACTTATCAGAGGTGCAGCAGGGAGGGGGAGTACGGGGGACTGATCCACTAATCTCACCCTGTACTCGGGCTGAGAACACAGACTTATCAGAGGTGCAGCAGAGGGAGGGGGAGGATTGGGGACAGAAGCAGCACTCCTCCTGTACTAAAGGTGCCCACACTCTAGAAAGATCTGCAATCATAAGATGTGCGCATAAATTAGCCTTCAAATCTTTTGTCTGTCCTGGACAAAATATTTCAGGCAAGCGCACATCTTTACCAGAGATTTTTCTTAAGATCCCATGCGCGTTCCTATAGATCTTTTTGTCAAATCATCTGATCTTTCATGCAGCACGTAAGATCAGAAGATTTAGCAAAAGATCCACGGGAGCGCGCATCGGACCGAAACCGGCCGATGTTCGACCGATTATCAGTAAACATCGGATGATATATCGGCCAATTTATCGGAAATCGGCCAATCTGCCAAAAAATGTTCTAGTGTGTGGGCACCTTTACACAGATTACTGTGGTCCTGAGGGGACTGTAATACCCAGCAAGGTATGTGATTAGTCTGACCATGCCTAATATCTCATAAAGAGGGGGAAATTTACTAAAGGAAATTTGTAAAAAAAATAGGTGTATTTGTATCCAGAAATACACTTATTTTTGACATTTACTATCCTGAAAATACGGCAATTCGTATTGATGTGCTATCAATACGAATACGAATTGCCGTATTTTTGGGATAGTAAATGTCAAAAATAAGTGTATTTCTGGATACAAATACACCTATTTTTTACTAATTTCCTTTAGTAAATTCCCCCCACAGTGCTATTTTTCAGCAGGAACCAGCAGGAATTCAGTTACTGAACCTCTAATTAAATATGACATCATCAGGAACTAAAAATGTACTTTCCATAAGATTTTCCATAAGTTTGATTTTAAAGTCACCTGTGATTGCCTTTGTTTCTAAATACAACATATACATCTATCTCACCCTCCCTCTCTCTCTTTATTATATATATTATTTTTTATTTAATTGATCCACCCCCAGACCTGGAGTTCCTGGACCTATTTTTTCCAGAAAAATAGTACTGCTTAAATATTTAGCCATTCATTATATTTATCTGTCACTCATCCCCACTGTGTATAATGCTGGGTGGTATTAGAAGAGTGATTGACAGCGTTATACACACAAAGTTCCCACCAAGCGTTATACACAAACCCGCCCCCCAGGGAAAAGACCAGTGTTATACACACCACCACCCCCTTAACATCACCTTCCCCTACCCGTCCAGGGCTACAATACACGGCCACCATCCACCATTACTCCACAGCCACCAGTTGAGCGGCAGGTCTGCCCGCACCCCCGCGACCCACCCTCCCATGATTCGTGGGCCCCCGCGCCCCCCCCTCACGATTTGCGGTCCGCTGTGACCCCCCCTTCCAGCGATTCACGGCACCCCTTGTGACCCACCCCCTCCCACAATCCGCGGACCCCCATGACGCGATTCGCAGCCCCTCTCCTGCGTTTCAAGGACCACCACAACCCCCCTCCCGCAATTTGCAGACCACCACTACCCCCCTCCCATGATTCACGCCCCCGCGATTCATGACACCCCCCCTGCGCCCTCCTCCCGCAATTTGCGCCCCCCCTTCTGCAATTTGCGCCCCCCCTTCCCGCAATTTGCGGACCCCCCTTCCCATGATTCACTTCCGCCCCGTGCTGCCCCCCTCCCGTGATTGGCGGACCCCCACAACCCCCCTTCCCGCGATTCACGGCACCCTCCCCCCCCCCGTTCTGCGATTTGCGGACCCCCGCGACCCCCCCTCCCGCAATTTGCGGACCCCCCTTCCCGGGATTCGAGCAACATTCAAAAGGTCGATATTGGGGTTTTTCACTGTTTTTTTTACCCGAATGTCAACACATTCGACATGGACACAGTTTAAAGTGCACCGCATCTCCTCGCTACACTCGGCTCACTATTTTATTCTCCCACCACGCCCTAGACTCGCATGGGTCTTCAACCTATGGCCCTCCAGATGTTGTGAAAATACATGTTCCAGCATGCATTGCCACATTTTTTCCTATAAGAGCATGCCAAAACTGTCAGGGCATGCTGGGACATGTAGTTCCACAACATCTGGAGGGCCACAGGTTGAAGACCTGTGCCCTAGTGGATGGTAGGGTATGAAATGCCGCCTGTCAGCACAGGGCAGTTAAAAAACTGTTGCAAACCCCATGTCCACCTTTTGAATGTCGTCCTAGACACGGTCAAACTAACGACCTGTCGAACTAATGACCTTTTGACCTAGAATCATGTTCACCTTTTCCCATGTCGATCTAGACCTATGTCGACCATCATTCTGTAGACCAAATGACCGCATCCCGTACTAGTGATAGCACTAACCACACTGACTGCCCTCTATAAGGAAACCACTAAATATATATATATATATATATATGTCACTCACCAGTCTTGCAGCTTACATAAGTGTTTTTAATCAGGCAGCATGGCAGACAATTGTCCGGTCAACATTTCGATCCACCTCTAGGACCTTTGTCATGAGTCCTATACATGGAAAGCAGACTCTTGTGTCGCGCCCAGAGAATTGATGTAATTTTTTGTATGTTGGGGCTGCCTATCTCACAAGATCCCCGGTTGGAGGGGGAATATGGGAGCACAGTTGTGAGTTGGCGCCACTAATGATGATCTTCACAATTTCATCAGTCCATCCTTAATAGAATTCACTCTAGTATATAGAATGAGTCCAAATAATTAAAAAATGTATTAAAAACATCTCTTAATCCACACAGTGGCAACAAGTCATCCAGATCTTAATGGTTTTCATTGAGACAATTCAAACGCTTGATAACAGCAGAAGAAACCCAACGCGTTTCGCCCTTAAAGGGACTTCATTAGGGGTTAACTACAAAATTAATTGTTTATTAATTAATTTGTTTAAAAATTGTAAAAAACAAAAATGGACTACATAATGGCATACTGGTACAGTACATTTTTTGGCTACATATGTCATGATTTCTTTACATGAAAGGAATAAAAACATCAAGGGAGAAAATGGAGACAGGCGAACAGACATGGAACAGCAAAACAGATATACCATTTATGGTACAAGATAATGTTACGATTACATACCGGATCGTAAGGATTTAATAAGGCAGTCTTTCCCAAGAGGAATTAATTCCTATTAGGTGGTAAGTGAGTTCTTGAAACAGTATAACACCTAGTAAGGGATAATGAGAATTCCTTATCATAAAAAGGTTTCACCTACTCTAATGTGGAGTTAATTCTCCCATTCAAATGGAGATTATTTGTTAAGCCATCTGTACAATTTGAGAGGAGTGCCCCACTCCATTGGTTGAGTAGACAAATGAAAGAAGTACCAATTAGTGTGTTTTCTGTGGATAAACCAACCGGCTGGGTGGCGGAAGACCTTTCTCCTGGATATGCTGCTAATATATTTGCAGTCTGATGTTACGTTAGTGTATAAGGTCTCTCTTTAATGGCAGTACCTATGTACAAATGTTCCATTTAGTGTGAAACCACTTACTGGGACTAAGAGGGTTATTTTGCAACTTGTGCAGGGAGAATTAGATTTGGGTGACTTATTCTCAGTACTATTGGGATGGAATCTGACATAATTAAATCCCCTTAAATGTAACATCTGGTAGGAATACATAACAAACTACAGATTAATTCATTACAAGCTGTCACGAAATGGGTGTGTGGAATCAGTCGTGACTGGAGTGGTCAGATGGTGGATTGATGCGGATCTCAGGAAGAGAGGCGTGACCAGCCGGAGATGGGTTAACACAAACAGGTTTATTGAAGGAACTCATATAACAGATAATGTAACCAGGATCAATACTTCTTGATTGGACAAATAATAACTAGATGCAAGTCTCTGATAAATAACAAGTAACAAAAGATAGCAGTCCTTTGCAAAAATAAACAAGATGGCAGTCCGTTCAAAATAAACAAGATATGTGCCGGTAGTTCTGGGAGGATAAGGCAATGTTCAGGATTTGAGTTTAGAGAAAAGGATACCTGAAAATTGGACAATTGGCTGACTGAAGATTGGACGATTGGATGACTGAAGATTGGACAATTGGATGACTGAAGATTGGACAATTGGATGACTGAAGATTGGACAATTGGATGATTGCAGATTGGATGGCTGGGATCAGGATACAGCTGAATGACAGGATTACTGGAAGATTACAGCAGAGACGTAGCACACAATAGCTGGATACAGCTTGTAGCAGGCAGGTCAGGAAACTGGTATCAGGACAGGGTAGCGACTTGGTGTTGACACAGGAACAGGTGACGGAGATAACAGAACTGAAATGGCTGACTTGGCATATAACAAATAACTGAAGAAAACCGAGTATAAACACAGGAACTAGATGAGCAGGAACTGGAGCAGGAATTGGACCATTTGTGGACCAGACCGGGAGCGCTGGACCAGCCGGACAAGCAGAGCCTCTGGGAGCTGAACGCTGAAGACTCACACAGGGATTCCAGGAAGCAGGCTTGAACTGCACAGAACATCCAGCACATGCAGCAGGAAGACAAGTTGCTGAAGTCAGTTCTGCCTCTGTGAGCAGGATATTTATTCCCCCTGCCTTGTATTGATTGGAGGAAATGACAGAGGGCAATCTGCAATCTGAGGCAGGAATCCAGAATACTTCAGTCTGAACTAAACAGGTGAGCCACATGGAACAGGAGAGCAAAGGGTTACAGGTGATTCCAGCTTCTGCCAGGATTTCTATCAGGTGCAATCAATCAATGAACCAGCAATGCACAGACTGTCTGGCAGCATGAATGGAGTCAGACTGAGACACAGAGCAGAATCACCATACAGGTAAGCTTGAC
Source organism: Crinia signifera (assembly GCF_055691185.1). NCBI lineage: Eukaryota > Metazoa > Chordata > Amphibia > Anura > Myobatrachidae > Crinia > Crinia signifera. The sequence goes on from NC_139220.1 coordinate 331,688,702, forward strand.
TAAGCAGATCTGTGACATTACCCCCTCCTTCAGGGTGGACTCCGGACACCTATGCCAGAACCTTCTTTGGAAGGGAGCTCAAGGTTAACGACGATGCTTCTTCTTTTTCTTAGATGAATGCTTTGATTTTTTTGAGGAAGGTGAAGCTTTAGGTTCTGCAAAACAGGCACCAGAGAGCACAGGACCTCCCAGGAAGGGAGTGGCATCATAATCAGAATCATACTCTGAATTTGAGTCTTGGTCTAAGGTCAGGATTGAAGACCTCTCAGTTGAATTGAAACTCCCTGAAGGACCACTGAGGTAGCATGAAGCGGAAGATCCAATACATATGGTGGGTATTGACGGGGCAGATTGCTTTTCAGAAGATGATCCTGGAGAATTGGACAGTCCAGAGGAACCAACACAATGGGTGGACATGGATGTGTACCCAATTCTAACGTCCATAGATTTGGGCATCAATAGACAATTTTTTGAAACCTTGGAGGTTCTAAGGCATTGTTGAGATGGCGCACAATCTTGGATGGATGGCAAAGAATGGTTGGTTTTGGCCACCGGATGACTTTTAACTGTAGTGGTGGAGGAATTCTTACAGGGAGTCTTTGAACCGAACCTTTCCACTACGGCCTTGGAGAAGGATGTCAGATCTCGAAGTCTGGAGTCTTTAGATTCATAAAGCGGACAAGCCCACTCCAAAGCTTCTCCTTTAAATTACAAAAACAGGTAACTGACGATGTTGGCTAGCGTGAGACCAGATGAAGGTTCGGTTTCCAATATAGACAAATATTGGTTCACCAGGGCTTCATAATGGACAAGATCCCCATCAAAATAGATGGGCGAATATTCTCTGCTTGAATCTTGAAATGGTTTTGATGGAATTGGGGCTTTGGAAGGCTTCAGCTGATCAAGAATCTTGGACTTTTTAGGAAAAACTGGAACCACGGAAGCCTCAGACACGGCGGGCACATTGAGTGTTTTGTGCATGGCAGACCCCTCGGATGCCTTGGGCAAGGCAGTCTGCACTGGAATAACTGGAACAACCTCAGGCCCAGAGGCCAGGGCAGGTGTGTCCTCAGGCCCGGAGGCCAGGGCAGGTGTGTCCTCAGGCCCGGAGGCCAGGGCAGGTGTGTCCTCAGGCCCAGAGGCCAGGGCAGAAGTGTCCGTCTCTCCTCCAGGGTCTCTGGTATACAGGACCCCCTCCTGGGACTGGACACTTGGAATTTCCCCCTCTTGGAGCTCGACACCTGGAATATCCCCCTTCTGGGACTGGACACCTGGATTCACCCCTACTTGGGACTGGACACTTGAAATCCCATTTTGGGGCTGGACACAGAAAGCCCTCTTCTGGGACTGGAGACAGTGAACCCCCTCTTGGGGCAGGAGACAGTGAACCCCCTCTTGGGGCAGGAGACTTTGAACCCCCTCTTGGGGCAGGAGACTTTGAACCCCCTCTTGGGGCAGGAGACTTTGAACCCCCTCTTGGGGCAGGAGACTTTGAACCCCCTCTTGGGGCAGGAGACTTTGAACCCCCTCTTGGGGCAGGAGACTTTGAACCCCCTCTTGGGGCAGGAGACTTTGAACCCCCTCTTGGGGCAGGAGACTTTGAACCCCCTCTTGGGGCAGGAGACTTTGAACCCCCTCTTGGGGCAGGAGACTTTGAACCCCCTCCTGGGGCAGGAGACTTTGAGCCCCCTCTTGGGGCAGGAGACTGTGAGCCCCCTCTTGGGGCAGGAGACTGTGAGCCCCCTCCTGGGGCTGGAGACTGAGAGCCCCCTCCTGGGGCTGGAGACTGAGAGCCCCCTCCTGGGGCTGGAGACGGGATACTCGTTCTGAATCTTTAGCACAAGATACCTCTGCTGGGGCTGCGGTATTGGACAACCCTCCTGAGGTTGATGAGACGGACACATGCTTTTGGGCAGAAAATCCTGAGACTCCACCTCCAGTAATGGATACAGGAACCTTCCCAGGAGCTCTGTGGACAGCAGTAAAACCGTGTTTGGCCAAGATGATCTTTGTTCTAGGGCCCCAAGTATTAACTCGGGTTTCTTTCTGAGCTGTAACGGGAGGAATCTCCCCATTTCTGGGCAGACGGAGAGAACAATCTTCTATGAAATGGTCTGAACCACCACAATAGAAGCACAGGTCTAGCTGCCTGCGCCGCTGACGTTCCTCCTCAGACAGCTGGGCTCGTGGTCTGCTTTGTGGTATGTCCTTACAAGGCTTATGAGAGGACTTCTCAGGAGTACTTGGAAGTGTAGTGGAAGTTCCTTTGCGCACAGTTCCACTGGAAAGGGGTACCAAAGAACTGTCCAATATGGCGGAGACTACAGAAAAAATTTTAGATGGTAATTCCTGTAGTTGATTCAGTAACTGGTGTAAAACCTTTAATGTCTCTGATTCTGGCTCTTTAAAGGTCCAAGCAGAACCAGATTGCAGATGGCAAAGTAACGGACTTATGACAGACCCACTGTCCGCAGAAGCCTCATCGTCCTCCTTTGGAGTAGCCAGGTAGTCAGGGGGTAGAGGTGAAGAGGCCAAATGACATGCGGCTGCAGATGTGACACGTGAGGATTCATTAGCCGGCAAGGATTGCTGCAGCTTGCAAGAACAACCAGATAAGTCTTGCCAGAACTTTGTGAGAAAGAACTGAAGATCAATCTGTCTCTCCATGCTGGTACTGTGATCTAGACAACCCACACTTCTCACACTCTGATCACTGACCAAGTCCATGTGACTTCAGCAAACTGTCACGAAATGGGTGTGTGGAATCAGTCGTGACTGGAGTGGTCAGATGGTGGATTGATGCGGATCTCAGGAAGAGAGGCGTGACCAGCCGGAGATGGGTTAACACAAACAGGTTTATTGAAGGAACTCATATAACAGATAATGTAACCGGGATCAATACTTCTTGATTGGACAAATAATAACTAGATGCAAGTCTCTGATAAATAACAAGTAACAAAAGATAGCAGTCCTTTGCAAAAATAAACAAGATGGCAGTCCGTTCAAAATAAACAAGATATGTGCCGGTAGTTCTGGGAGGATAAGGCAATGTTCAGGATTTGAGTTTAGAGAAAAGGATACCTGAAAATTGGACAATTGGCTGACTGAAGATTGGACGATTGGATGACTGAAGATTGGACAATTGGATGACTGAAGATTGGACAATTGGATGACTGAAGATTGGACAATTGGATGATTGCAGATTGGATGGCTGGGATCAGGATACAGCTGAATGACAGGATTACTGGAAGATTACAGCAGAGACGTAGCACACAATAGCTGGATACAGCTTGTAGCAGGCAGGTCAGGAAACTGGTATCAGGACAGGGTAGCGACTTGGTGTTGACACAGGAACAGGTGACGGAGATAACAGAACTGAAATGGCTGACTTGGCATATAACAAATAACTGAAGAAAACCGAGTATAAACACAGGAACTAGATGAGCAGGAACTGGAGCAGGAATTGGACCATTTGTGGACCAGACCGGGAGCGCTGGACCAGCCGGACAAGCAGAGCCTCTGGGAGCTGAACGCTGAAGACTCACACAGGGATTCCAGGAAGCAGGCTTGAACTGCACAGAACATCCAGCACATGCAGCAGGAAGACAAGTTGCTGAAGTCAGTTCTGCCTCTGTGAGCAGGATATTTATTCCCCCTGCCTTGTATTGATTGGAGGAAATGACAGAGGGCAATCTGCAATCTGAGGCAGGAATCCAGAATACTTCAGTCTGAACTAAACAGGTGAGCCACATGGAACAGGAGAGCAAAGGGTTACAGGTGATTCCAGCTTCTGCCAGGATTTCTATCAGGTGCAATCAATCAATGAACCAGCAATGCACAGACTGTCTGGCAGCATGAATGGAGTCAGACTGAGACACAGAGCAGAATCACCATACAGGTAAGCTTGACTAAGCAGATCTGTGACACAAGCATATATCAGTTATGCAAAGTTCTACATACTATCTGCAATAGTCAATTTAGGTTGCTTACCCTTCAATGAGTGTGCTCTGGTCACAGGCTCTGTCTGAATGAGACTGCTCTATTCTCTGATGAGGGTTAAATAGGGCTAGGGGGTGACATCACTTCCTCTCATTGGCTAAATAACTGGGATAATAAGACTGTTGATACTCTGTCATTTTGATACCCAAACGCCTTCCTGGTAAAGGGTTTGCCTGGAACTGAAGCCTCGGTGGGGGCAGACAGGATCCTGCAGACTGGTGGGTGCCTGCAGGCCAGAAGACCATGTGTGCCACGGCCAGGGGGTCCTTCTGGTCCAGCCGGGGGACTCCTCTTCCCTCATTGCGGGGGGCTGAGCTGATGCCTGCGTGTCACAGCCGGGTGAAGCGGCCAGGGGATCCTGGATACTTTTATGTAACAAAATCAAGCGCTTGTATTGTGAATATTGCTAATGTGCATGCCCCACAAAATAAGTAAAATAAAAATAAATATAAAAATCAAATTAATAATAATAATAATAATAATAATAATAAGGGCCAGGGGATCCTGCTGGAGGCTGCGGTGGACTCCTCTGGTGGGGCCGTGGATGCTGCCACACTCTGACGCCCTCTGTCTCCTTCTCCACCTCCCTTCCACCTCTTCCTCTGTCTCTGCCTCCCTCGTGCTCGTCCTCTCCCTTCTGCAAGGCTCCCCTTCTCCGGTGGCCGGGGAGGAAAGCTTCGGTGGATGGGAGCTCGCATGTGTGTGGCCATCCTTGGCCCCACCAGATGCAAAAAAAATATATAATTGTATATATAAATGTGCAAAAGAACAGCACTCAGGAGGCAGTAATTAAACAAAAAAAACAAGTCTGTATTAAAGAACAAGCTTTCGGGGTGTGACCCCCTTCATCAGGTCTGTACCTGATGAAGGGGGTCACACACCGAAAGCTCGTTCTTTATTACAGACTTGTTGTTTTGTTTAATAACTGCCTCCTGAGTGCTGTTCTTTTGGACATTTGCATAATTTTTCTTCGGGCACCGGGGCCTATTGTCATTTGAGCTACTAGAGAGTGCCGGTTGATTTGGATCTTTATTTGTATATATAGATATATATATATATTTAGCCAGATCTGTCACTCAACCCCTGTGGAGAACGTTCCTGTGTAGAACAGTTTCACTTTCATGTGTATGACGTTCCACCCCCTTGACATCACCTCCCCCCGCCCAGCCAGGGCTACAGTACACGCCCACCATCCACCATTACTCCACAGCCACCATCCACCATTACTCCTGCACATCCCTACCCTCTGCCAGGACCCCCGCGACCCCCCTCCCGCGATTCGCGGGACCCCCGCGACCCCCCCCCCCCCCCGCGATTTGCGGGACCCCCCCGCGACCCCCCCTCCCGCGATTCGCGGGACCCCCCGCGACCCCCCCTCCCTCGAATCGCGGGACCCCCGCGACCCCCCCTCCCGCGATTCGCGGGACCCCCGCGACCCCCCCTCCCGCGATTCGCGGGACCCCCGCGACCCCCCCTCCCGCGATTTGCGGGACCCCCGCGACCCCCCCTCCCGCCATTCGCGGGACCCCGCACCCCCCCTCCCGCAATTCGCGGGACCCCCGCTTTCCACCCTCCCGCGAGTCGCGGGACCCCCGTGAACCCCCCCTCCCGCGATTCGCGGGACCCCCCTCCCGCGATTCGCGGGACCCCCGCGACCACCCCGGTATCTGGACTATTGTTAGACAGCACTTACATCGACAGCCATTACATCGACACCATTAGTTCGACAGCTCAATAGGTCGACATGGTTTTAGGTCGACATACCATTAGGTCGACATGTCATTATGTCGACAGCTCATTAGGTCGACATGTTTTTAGGTCGACACTGCCATTAGGTCGACAGTGTCTATGTCGACAGTCAAAAGGTCGACATGGGTTTTTTCACTGTTTATTGAGCCGACATGTGCCGACAGGCGGTATTTCATGCCCTACTATCCACTAGGGCGTGGTGGTAGAATAAAATATTGTGCCGAGCGCAGCGAGGCACCGTGCCCGATGCATAGCGAGCGGCTGCGGTACACTTCAAACTGTGTCCATGTCGACTGTGTCGACATTTCGGCCAAAAAAACAGTGAAAAAACCCATGTCGACCTTTTGACTGGCGACATAGACTCTAATGAGCTGTCGACATAATGACATGTCGACCTAATGGTATGTCGACCTAAAACCATGTCGACCTATTGAGCTGTCGAACTAATGGTGTCGATGTAATGGCTGTCGATGTAAGTGCTGTCTAATATCCGTCCCAGACCCGACCACCCCCTCCCGCGTTTCGCTGGACCTCCGCGACCACCCCCTCCTGCGAAACGCGGGACCCCCGCGACCCTCCCGCAAATCGCGGGACCCCAGCGACCCCTCCCTCCCGCGAGCCCCCTCCCGCGATTCGCAGGACCCCTGCATCCTCCCCTCCCGCGATTCGCCGGACCCCTGCGACCCCTCCTCCCTGCATTAAAAGGGCCCCCCGCGACCCCCCCTCCCGCGATTCACGGCACCCCCCCCCCTACTGTGATTTGCGACCCCCCTCCCGCAATTCGCGCCGCTCCCTCCCGCGATTCACGGAACCCCCCGTAGCGCCCCCCTCCCGCGATTTGCGGGCCCCTTCGGCACTTCTCGCGATTTGCGACCGCCCCCTAATTCACACATTCGGGGACCCCACCTCCCGCGATTCATGCCCCCTCACGCAATTCACGGCACCCCCCACACCCCCCTTCCTGCGATTCGCAACCCCCCACGACCCCCCCTCCCGCGATTCACGAAACCCTCCGTTGCGCCCCCTCCCGCGATTTGCGGGCCCCCTCGGCACCTCTCGCGATTTGCCACCGCCCCGTAATTTACACATTCGGGGACCCCCCCTCCTGCGATTCATGCCCCCCTCACGCAATTCACGGCACACCCCATACCCCCCTTCCTTCGATTCGGAACCCCCCACGACCCCCTCTCCCGCGATTCATGCCCCCTCCCGCGATTCACGGACCCCCGCACCACCCCCCTGCGCCCACCCTCCCTTGATTCACGCCCCCCTCATGCAATTCACGGCAACCCCCCACACCCCCCCTCCTGAGATTCGCAGCCCCCCCACGACCACCCCCTCCTGCGATTCATGACCCCTCCCGTGATTCACGGACCCCCGCACCACCCCCCCTTGACTCACGGCACCCCACGCGCCCCTCCCGCAATTCACGGACCTTCGCAACCCCCCCTCCCGCAATTCACTAACCCCGACAACCCCCCTCCCGCAATTTGCGGACCCCCCTTCCCACGATTCAAGCCCCCCCGCTCCCCTGCCCACGATTTGCGGACCCCCACCCCCTCTCGCTAACCGCGGATCCCCACACACCACCCCCCCTCCCGCAATTTGCAGACCCCCCAGACCCCCTTCCGGCAATTCCACCCCCCAGCGGACCACCGCGGCCCCCGCTCCCGCATTTCACGTACCCCCGTGACAATGGGGGATCCTGTACCACCACAAGCAGGTACCGCCCCTAGGTGGGAAATCCTTCCCTGGCTGCCGCACTGCAGGTTTCCCCACTGCCCTCTGCACCAGCGCCACAACTTTTATCAATGTCTTGCCCACATACCACTATTATACAGCCTCCTGCTCTCATGCACGCTCACTTCCTCCCAGTAGGAGGAGACGCTCACCCACTGCCGGGAGCTGCATACTGTCCCCCACCCTCCTCCAGTTCTAGGGATGCCCATCGACCATCAATGATTTTCAAATAATCGATGGTTTATGGCCGATGTTGAATACTTTTGCCATCAATGTGGGAGGACACTGCCCTGCCTCCTGTTCTCCTGCCCCGTAACTTCCGCCAGTGGAGACCCGCTCACCCTGTGTTGCCCACATTCCCCTATCATGCTTTACCGCCCAGCCTCCTGCTCTCATGCACCCTAACTCCCACCCAGTCAGAGGAGACACTGACTCCTGTATTTCTGTGCTGCCACGCTGGACCCTCACCCACTGGCAGAAGCTGCACAGTGTCCACCACCCTCTTTAGTCCCCCGTATGCCCACACACCCCTATCACTACCCAGCTTCCTGCTCTCCTGAACCGTAACTTCCACCACTGGGTAATCGCTGACGCTGTGTTGCCCACATACCCCTATCATGCCTCATATCCCAGCCTCCTGCTCTCATGCACCCTAACTCCCACCCAGTAGGAGGAGACACTGACTCAGGGCCACCGTCCGGTACTCCTGTGCTGCCACGCTGGACCCTCACCCACTGCCAGAAGCTGCAATACAGGGCATCTTTCATACAATTCTAACCATATTTCTCACAATACAAATGTTCACAAATTAAGGGGCGTAGCCCCTTACGCCGGTGTGAAGAGCGCCCGTAGGGTGCGATGAATCACCTAGTATAGATATACTTTCTTACAGGGATGTTATTAGTCTAGTGCTATTCGGTCCCCCACACCATTAGTACCAACAAACATATTCAAAAAATAGAAAATAGAAAACTGGATGTGTTCCAGGTCCATCTCCATCACCAGAAGCAATTTAACGGACTATTTTCATTTAGGCCTTGCGGGGCTACAGTGTCCAGTGTGTAGATCGATTTCACTTTGCGTTGCCCTAAAGTTCTCGTTTGGTCACCACCATGAATTGGTTTGGATACATGGTCACTCAACATTGATTTAATGCTGGCTTCTTGGTGTCCATATTCCAGACAATGTTTTGCCATTGGTTTATCCATTTTACCAGTCTCTAAAGCCAGTCTGATAGTATACCTGTGGTTGGCCATGCGATCTCGGAATGGTCTTGTAGTCATCCCAACATAATATGACCCCCAGGGACATCTCAGCATGTATATAACAAATGCCAAAGTACGTGTTAATCGATATCGGATCTTTATCCGCTTTCCAGTTAGTGGATGTGCCAATGTCCCTCCAATCAGCATTGCACTACAAGTAGTGCATCCTTTGTATCACACACATCCAGGTTTATTGGCCTGCAGCCATTGTGAACAACTGATAGGGACAACCTTGCTACAAGCCACCAGCCAGCATCTGGTACAACTAAAGTAAAATTTACTGATTTCCCAATTTTTACGGGTTTTACGAACAAACTCCCCAGAGGAACTTTTGGTGATACAACTAAATGAAATGAAGTTTAGATTTCTAGAGAGAGGATGTGCACCAAAAACAATTGAACAATGTCTTCATAAAGCAAAAGCTCCGTATCGTTCACCAACACCAAAGACACAAGATACGAAAGATCAGAGAATGGTACATGTGAATACTTTTTATCACACAGCACAGACAGCCAACGGCATTTATCAAAAACATTGGCCCACGATTACGTGGGATCCAGGTCTGAAATGGCAAAAACATCCACCACCAATGATGGCATACCGCAGGAGTCCTAACCTGCAGCAGATCTTAGTATGACCAACTTCAAAGGGTTCACAATGGCTGCAGTCCAGTAATACATCTCATGTAAAATAGAAACTCCCATCTTAGTGACCTTCCCCCACAGAGCGTGAATCCACTCCGGATTTCCACTGTTCTCTTAATGGTTAGACCCATCTGTGTGCAGAGACAGCAGTGTCCGGTGAGCGTATCCATCACCATGGTGACTGTAACTAAGCAACACTAAGAGCATATTGATTGGCTTATACTATACAGGTAGAGATGCAAAGCTAGAGGGCAGAGAGACTGAATGGTGGAAATTTACTAAGATGTGTATTCTACTTTACATGTGATGTTGCTATGGGCAACCAATCAGAATCCACTTCTTATTTATTTCGCACCCTCTAGAAGATAGTAGACAGGATCTGATTGGTTGCCCGTAGCAACATCACATGTGAAGTAGAGTAAACATCTTCGTAAATTTCCCCCTTTGATTCCTATTGGGAGAAAATGCTGTATACTGTAAATAACACATTATTATTATTATTATTATTATTATTATATACAGCACAAGCATTAGAGGGAGCTGTTGTTGCAGGGAGGTGGAAAGTTGTGGAGAATGAATAGCATTAGTGTTTCTGCTTTCCAGTATCATACGCTAGTCGTCAAATACTGGATGAGAGATTGCACCATGTCCAAGGCACTGAGGTATCGATGCAGGATAGTATTAGCTTCTGCTTGTCACATGTGACTGCTCTGTTGCATTTATTGCAGTGCAGAGTGTCCGCTCGGCTGTCTGATAAATGTAGGGTAGGGATTTATATCACTGTATATGTCCCCTATAGATAGAGAGAGTCTGGGAAATTAGAGAGTATCTGTTCTGCTGTCTGACATCTGCTATATAAGCACATATATAAATTATAGGCCCTTATTCTGGTTGGTGCGGTAATGTCCGCGTGCGGTCGGTCCTCCGATGTTTTGTGTCTGCGCATGTGCAGAGGCGTCTCTGCGCATGTGCGACCGGGACGCACGTCCAAATTCCGCATGAAATGTGTACACTACGAACAGGGGGAGGAGAGGGGCGTGAAGGGCTGTTTGGGCTCATTACCATATGTGTACACCCCGCGTTTCATGGGCGTTCCCATGCAATCGCTGGGCGTACGTATGGTAATGCAGTCGTGACGCACGTGTAGGGGGCGGACATATGACATCGCCGGATGTCAGCTGCCCGCCCAGATCCCCGCTTTTGCACGGGGAAATGCCCGTGTGGTCTGAGGTTGCGGGAGCTGCCTGACCACTCTGTCCTGCATTCGATGGTCTGCGACCATCGAATGATGGGGGAGGTTCCCTGAGATGGAGGAGGTGTATTCATGAGAAATACACTCGTGCTCCGTGCGGTCAGCTTCTAACCGCGCACGGACGGAGTTGGCGATCCGTATGGAAGCCGGGGTTTCGGACGCGCGGTCCTGGCCGCATATTCGGCTCCGTCCGCACCGACCAGAATAAGGCCCATAGAGACAGGTAGCGGTTTCTGCTTTCCTGAACTGGCTGTAATCACTATTTTCTGATGCTCTGGCAGAGTTTCTAGCTGTCAGAATGAGAGAACCGTTGTAGTATAGAGATCTATGTATAGAGCCACTTAGAATGCGTCAGATCGGATTTTTAAGCAGTTTGTTTAAACTATCTAAACAGTATTACACATGAAGGCAATTTAATGCAATCGTTTATAAAAAGTAGCTTTCTCAGCACACATGAAGCAATTTAAAACAATTGATATGCAGAGGTACTTGTTTCTGTTTATTCAGAATCTCTATTTATCAAATGAATACACCCAAAATGCGAGATCTATGTATAGAGCCACTTGGAATGTATCAAACAGGATTTTTAAGCAGTTTGTTTTAAACTATCTAAGCAGTATCCAATATAAAGGCAAATTGAAACAATTGTTTCTGCAAAGTAGCTTTTTTAGACATATGAAGGAATTCAAAGCAATTGATATGTGGAGGTACTGTTCTGTTTATTCAGGACCTGTAATTGCCAAATTAATACACTCAAAATGCCAATTCCAATGTTACTGAGAAATATTACAGTATATCAGTATATCTATAGCATAGTTCAAAGGATAAGAGGGTAAGGAAAAGCCGGGAGCTTCCTATGTGGCAGGAACACATATGATATATTGTATGCAGCCCTTTCACAAGTGATGTATCACATGCGACCCCTGTTCCCCGCATGCAGGTCCGACCTTCGACTCAGGCCTGATATGCACAGGGCATCGCATCGGATCCGATGGCATGTCATACAGATGGGGCCATTCTCCACCGTGCCACCAGCTCACCATATCTCAGTAGCTGGTGGGTTAGGCTGTGTGGGCACCCCGTTCTGTCGGACAGCACGATGGGAGCCACTATAATGAGAGTGGCCCCATCTGTACACATCTAGTTTGGGCCAATTTCTCAGCCCGATCCATCGGAGATCACTGTAAAACTTCTCCGAGCTTTGTATCTCTACCCGTATAATATAAGCTAAACGATGTGCTCTTAGATCAGTATTGAATATTTACAGTTACCATGGTGATGGATACACTCTGTTAATTAAGAGAAGAATGGAAATTCAGGGCAGATTCACGCTCTTTGAACGGGATGCGGTCATTCGTCAGACTGCATTTAGGTCTACAGTCATTAGGTCGACCTCACTAGGTCGACTGGCAGGAAGGTCGACCTGACTTAAGGTCGACATGGGCCAAGGTCGACATGACTTAAGGTCGAATTTGCATAAAGGTCGACATGAGGAAGGTCGACTGGTCATAAGGTCGACATGGGTTTTTCACTGTTTTTTGAGCCGACATGTGCCGACAGGCGGTATTTCATGCCCTACCATCCACTAGGGCGTGGTGGGAGAATAAAATAGTGTGCCGAGCGCAGCGAGGCACCGTGCCCGAAGCATTGCGAGCGAAGCGAGCGATGCGAGGGTCCGATTCTCATTGCCAACTGTGTCCATGTCGACTGTGTCGACATTCGGATAAAAAAACAGTGAAAAACCCATGTCGACCTTATGACCAGTCGACCTTCCTCATGTCGACCTTTATGCAAATTCGACCTTAAGTCATGTCGACCTTGGCCCATGTCGACCTTAAGTCAGGTCGACCTTCCTGCAAGTCGACCTAGTGGGGTCGACCTAATGACTGTAGACCTAAATGCAGTCTGACGAATGATCCCATTCCCTTTGAACCTACACCGGAAGGTAACATTTATACCGTTGTGTCTGACGACGGTTGGAATAAAGGGAAACGTTATATGAGGTGACAGACTATCTGACTTACTGAGACCAGTCCATGAGTGCTGCCAATTTACACCAGTATATGGGAGTTATTCCTATAATCATTTCCTCCATTTTCTCATTTGCAGAATCCGTATTGCCGTGACTGCTGTATGATCTATGTAACTGGAGGCAGAAATATAACCGGATCCTCCTCTCCCCTCCGGTGTATGTGGGAAACTGCGGCCGGCCAGTGATACGGGAGAGTAAGGTGAGCAGAGCAGCTTTTTATGCCAAGCCAGGCAGTCCTGAACTGAAAGTGACAGAGCAGGTCGTGTAGCCAAGCCAGGCAGTTCTGAACTGAAAGTGACAGAGCAGGTCGTGTAGCCAAGCCAGGCAGTCCTGAACTAAAAGTGACACAGCAGGTCGTGTAACCAAGCCAGGCAGTCCTGAACTGAAAGTGATAGAGCAGGTCGTGTAGCCAAGCCAGGCAGTCCTGAACTGAAAGTGACAGAGCAGGTCGTGTAGCCAAGCCAGGCAGTCCTGAACTGAAAGTGATAGAGCAGGTCGTGTAGCCAAGCCAGGCAGTCCTGAACTGAAAGTGACAGAGCAGGTTGTGTAGCCAAGTCAGGCAGTCCTGAACTGAAAGTGACAGAGCAGGTCGTCTAGCCAAGTCAGGCAGTCCTGAACTGAAAGTGACAGAGCAGGTCGTGTAGCCAAGCCAGGCAGTCCTGAACTGAAAGTGACAGAGCAGGTCGTGTAGCAAAGCCAGGCAGTCCTGAACTGAAAGTGAAAGAGCAGGTTGCGTAGCCAGGTCAGGCAGTCCTGAACTGAAAGTGATAGAGCAGGTTGTTTAGCCAAGCCAGGTAGTCCTGAACTGAAAGTGACAGCGCAGGTTGTGTAGCCAAGCCAGGCAGTCCTGACCTGAAAGTGACAGAGCAGGTCGTGTAACCAAGCCAGGCAGTCCTGAACTGAAAGTGACAGAGCAGGTCGTGTAGCCAAGTCAGGCAGTCCTGAACTGAAAGTGACAGAACAGGTCGTGTAGCCAAGCCAGGCAGTCCTGAACTGAAAGTGACAGCAGGTTGCGTAGCCAGGTCAGGCAGTCCTGAACTGAAAGTGACAGAGCAGGTCGTGTCGCCAAGCCAGGCAGTCCTGAACTGAAAGTGACAGAGCAGGCCGTGTAGCCAAGCCAGGCAGTCCTGAACTGAAAGTGATATAGCAGGTCGTGTAGCCAAGCCAGGCAGTCCTGAACTGAAAGTGATAGAGCAGATTGTGTAGCCAAGCCAGGCAGTCCTGAACTGAAAGTGATAGAGCAGGTCGTGTAGCCAAGCCAGGCAGTCCTGAACTGAAAGTGACAGAGCAGGTCGTGTAGCCAAGCCAGGCAGTCCTGAACTGAAAGTGACAGAGCAGGTTGTGTAGCCAAGACAGGCAGTCCTGAACTGAAAGTGACAGAGCAGGTTGTTTAGCCAAGCCAGGCAGTCCTGAACTGAAGTGATAGAGCAGATTGTGTAGCCAAGCCAGGCAGTCCTGAACTGAAAGTGATAGAGCAGGTTGCGTAGCCAGGTCAGGCAGTCCTGAACTGAAAGTGACAGAGCAGGTCGTGTAGCCAAGCCAGGCAGTCCTGAACTGAAAGTGACAGAGCAGGTCGTGTAGCCAAGCCAGGCAGTCCTGAACTGAAAGTGACATAGCAGGTCATTTAGCCATGCCAGGCAGTCCTGAACTGAAAGTAACAGAGCAGGTTGTGTAGCCAAGCCAGGCAGTCCTGAACTAAACGTGATAGAGCAGGTCGTGTAGCCAAGCCAGGCAGTCCTGAACTGAAAGTAACAGAGCAGGTTCTGTAGCCAAGCCAGGCAGTTGTGAACTGAAAGTGACAGAGCAGGTTGTGTAGCCAAGTCAGGCAGTCCTGAACTGAAAGTGATAGAGCAGGTCGTCTAGCCAAGTCAGGCAGTCCTGAACTGAAAGTGATTGAGCAGGTCAGGTAGCCAAGCCAGGCAGTCCTGAACTGAAGTGATAGAGCAGATTGTGTAGCCAAGCCAGGCAGTCCTGAACTGATAGTGACAGAGCAGGCAGTGTAGCCAAGCTAGGCAGTCCTGAACTGAAAGTGACAGAGCAGGTCGTGTCGCCAAGCCAGGCAGTCCTGAACTGAAAGTAACAGAGCAGGTCGTGTAGCCAAGCCAGGCAGTCCTGAACTGAAAGTGACATAGCAGGTCGTGTAGTCAAGCCAGGCAGTCCTGAACTGAAAGTGACAGAGAAGGTTGTGTAGCCAAGTCAGGCAGTCCTGAACTGAAAGTGATAGAGCAAGTCGTCTAGCCAAGTCAGGCAGTCCTGAACTGAAAGTGATTGAGCAGGTCAGGTAGCCAAGCCAGGCAGTCCTGAACTGAAAGTGACAGAGCAGATCGTCTAGCCAAGCCAGGTAGTCCTGAACTGAAAGTGACAGAGCAGGTCGTGTAGCCAAGCCAGGCAGTCCTGAACTGAAAGTGATTGAGCAGGTCAGGTAGCCAAGCCAGGCAGTCCTGAACTGAAAGTGACAGAGCAGATCGTCTAGCCAAGCCAGGCAGTCCTGAACTGAAAGTGATTGAGCAGGTCAGGTAGCCAAGCCAGGCAGTCCTGAACTGAAAGTGACAGAGCAGGTCGTGTAGCCAAGCCAGGCAGTCCTGAACTGAAAGTGATTGAGCAGGTCAGGTAGCCAAGCCAGGCAGTCCTGAACTGAAAGTGACAGAGCAGATCGTCTAGCCAAGCCAGGCAGTCCTGAACTGAAAGTGACAGAGCAGGTCGTGTAGCCAAGCCAGGCAGTCCTGAACTGAAGTGATAGAGCAGATTGTGTAGACAAGCCAGGCAGTCCTGAACTGAAAGTGATAGAGCAGGTCGTGTAGCCAGGTCAGACAGTCCTGAAGTGAAACTAAACTGTGCATGTGTGTGTGTGTGCGTGTGTGTGTGTGATTGGAGAGTGAGGTGCAGGAGAGGAGTGGAGGGGCAAATATTTAACCAATAGTTTTTGTTGCTCTAAGTGTCACAAATATTTGCAGTAGATTTTTCTACTGAACTCTATTCTGACGAATAAGATTATACAATTTATCCTACCCAAGCAAGGGGACATAAATTCATAACCTGAAAGGTGTTCTTCTAAGAAGTGTAAATATTATATGTTTTGTGTGTCCTTATGTATGTGTGTGTGTGATGTATAGACTTATCTTATAAAGAATTAATAAAAGCGAAGTTTTATGAAAAAAATCCATAGGGGAATTCCCCCTACTACACCCCAATAAACACTAAATTACCACTTAGATTCCTAGGACTTATACAACCCTCTAATTGACTGAACGCTATCATAACAATCATATTGTCTGACAAAGGAGAGAATGGTTGGCGCTACTTCCTATGTGGGCAGTACTGTAACACTCGAGCCGCTGGTCCTCAGTAAAAGGGGGGCTACCCTTTTGAAATAATAACGAAACAGGGGGAGTGAGGGCCTGCGCTCAGAGTGTGTAATGAAAAGATGATGACAAAATGTGTTGGAATAACTGAAAGTTTTATTCACTGACAGTGTAACCAATAACGATGCACGTAGCTGGGGAAAGGCAGGTGGGGGTCAAGGTGGGGGGTTCAGTGGTGCTGCTGGAATAAGCACACACTGGTGGTGGAAGGAGGCAGTCAATGAGAGAGATATGAATGGGAGAGATAAAGTCACAAGCGTGCAGGTGTAAGTGGTGCGGAGGGCTGGCGTCCCGCCCGCAGTGCACTTTTACCTGCTCTCACCGGCCGGGTGATGCTGGTCTTCAATCTTCCTTCCAGACGTCCGCTCTGCTGCACCACTGCTGTATCGGCGCCTTGTCCGCTCGATCAGCCGGTATCCACAGCCTCACACAGACGGGACTTCCAGGGTTGCGTCTTGCGGGAGTTTAGCCGCCGGGGTCCATCCGTCTGTATGAATGCTGCGCGCTCGACTCCCAGCCGGGAGGAGACTTAGTGGTATGTCTGTGGTAGTGGAAAAGGTGAACTCCAACGCGTTGCGACCCTCGTGGGTCTTCTTCAGGGAGTACCACAGACATACCACTAAGTCTCCTCCCGGCTGGGAGTCGAGGTCGCAGCATTCATACAGATGGATGGACCCCGGCGGCTAAACTCCCGCGAGACGCAACCCCGGAAGTCCCGTCTGTGTGAGGCTGTGGATACCGGCTGATCGAGCGGACAAGGCGCCGATACAGCAGTGGTGCAGCAGAGCGGACGTCTGGAAGGAAGATTGAAGACCAGCATCACCCGGCCGGTGAGAGCAGGTAAAAGTGCACTGCGGGCGGGACGCCAGCCCTCCGCACCACTTACACCTGCAAGCTTGTGACTTTATCTCTCCCATTCATATCTCTCTCATTGACTGCCTCCTTCCACCACCAGTGTGTGCTTATTCCAGCAGCACCACTGAACCCCCCCACCTTGACCCCCACCTGCCTTTCCCCAGCTACGTGCATCGTTATTGGTTACACTGTCAGTGAATAAAACTTTCAGTTATTCCAACACATTTTGTCATCATCTTTTCATTACACATATTGTCTGACAAGAGTGCCCCAACAAAGAGAGTCTTTTTCTTTCTATCTTCCACACTCAGACTGATACAAGCACTCACATACTCTGCCAAACAAGTGCATACTGAGCACTGGCATGGAGGGCCTTGTCAATAGGTCACGGATACAGACTCAAAATGCAGTGTGGAGTGTCTACTCTTTATGGGGGAAAGGTTGATGGGAGCGAATTAGATGACTGGATTTCTAAGGCTACTGCCGGGAAATGTACATTTCTCCCTATGGCATCCAAGCAGGTCTGCCGTCCCTTCTCAGGACCTAGCCAGCAGTCCTTTTGGGCTTCCAGGTTGTGCCCAAAGGTCAGAGGTGCCTCCAACGTCAACAAACTAGGGTGTAGTGCTCAATGTAATATATTGCTCAATGTAATATAGCAACAAAAAAGGCCAACAAAACTCTAGCATTTATCAAAAGGGGCATGGAAACTAGGGACTCAAAAGTAATTATACCTCTGTACAAATCATTGGTTAGACCGCACCTCGAATACGGAGTACAATTCTGGGCCCCGCACTATAAAAAGGATGTCATAGAATTAGAAAAAATCCAAAGAAGAGCCACAAAGCTTATTAGGGGAATGGAGAATATAAGCTACGAGTAAAGATTAAGCAATCTGGGACTATTTACACTAGAGAAGAGACGTTTAGGGGAGACATACTCAATATGTATAAATACATTAGGGGCCAATATAAGGAACTGTCAAACACCCTTTTTTCTGCTAGACAGGAATCTAGGACGCGAGGGCATGAGTTTACATTAGAAGAAAAAAGATTTACTTCATCTAGAAGAAAAAAATTATTTACAGTCAGAACAGTCAAACTTTGGAACTCTCTTCCTGGAGAAGTGGTGTCAGCAGACACTATAAATACATTTAAAATAAGGTTGGATAAACATTTATTGGTTAAAAACTTCCACGGGTACGAATAAGTAACATAATCTGTCTTTAAAATATCGGAACATACTATACAACAAGGGAGAAACTATTATAAACATAGGTTGAACTAGATGGACGCAAGCCTTTATAAGCCTCACCTACTATGTAACTATGTAAAAATGCCAATAGAGTTCCATGAGAAAAATTCAGAAAAGCTCTGATGTTGGGGACCCAAGACCATAGCTCAAGTGCAGCTCCGTCTAAGCCCTCTGCATTACGGTGTTCACCCACCCAGAGAAATGCTCATGGTGGGAGCTTGGCTGTTGCACTTCAGTCACATGTGGGATGCCTTGTGCCTAGGTTCCTGGATCTTATTTCACAGGGCTACAGACTGGAGTTCAACAGATCGACTCCCTGAAGATATATCAGGTCAGGACTTCCAGCAGCTGTGAAGGACAAGGTGATCCAGCATCAAGCAATCACAAAGCTGATGCAATCCTGGGTCATAGTACCTGTCCCATTGCAGGAACGGGGTCTGGGGCATTACTCCTACTTCTTTGGGGTACCAAAAGCCGGATGGTTCGGTCAGGCCAATCCTGAATCTGAAATCCTTGAACCCCTATCTAAAGTTGTTCAAACTCAGGATGGAGTCATTGCAGGTGGTAATCGCCAGTTAGGAAGAAGGAAAATTCCTTGCTTCCCTAGACACCAAAGATGCATATCTTCATATTCCACTTTGGCCGACAAACCAGGCATACATAAGGTTCGCCCTACGGGATTATCAGTTCCAAGTCTCGAATTTCGTACTGTCAACAGCAAGGTGCATCTTCACGAAGGTGATGGCAGAAATGATGCTCCTGCTCAGGTCACAAGGGATAAATGTGATTCCCTACCTGGATGACCTACTGCTAAAAGCAATGTCGGAGGGTGAATATATTCTCGCAATCAATCATACAATACAGGTGCTATCAATGCGCAGGTGGCTCTTGAATCTACCAAACTCCTCCTTGGTCCTGAGCCAATGTATCCAATTTCTGATGATCTTGGAAACAGTGGACCAGAAGGTATACCTCCTGGGGGACAAGGTGATAGCACTTCACTAGCTGATAGCAGAAGCTCTTGCTCAGGACCTCATTTCAGTCCATCAGTGTATCAGGTTACTGGGCAAGATGGTGGCATCCTTCTAGGCAATCCAATATGGCAGATTCCACTCCAGTATTTTTCAATTGGATGTGCTGAGCAAGTGGTCCGGCTCTCACCTCCACATGCACAAGAGGATAAGTCTGTCGTCTCAAGCCAAGCTATCGCTGCAGTGGTGGTTTCAGTCTTCCAACCTGTTGGTGGTACCGATTTTTGGGCTCCAGGACTGGATTCTACTCATGACAGACACCAGTCTGCTAGGTTGGGGGGACGTGACATAAGGGGTACACTTCTAGGGCAAGTAGACTCTGAGGGTATACAAGTTGCATGTAAACAACTTGGAATTAAGAGCAGTGTACTCTTCTGCAGGCTGGCTCTCTGCTGAGAGGCCAAGCAATACATGTCCAGTCGGAAAACGCAACAACGGTTGCGTATATCAACTGCCAGGGAGGTACACAGAGCGTAGCGTGCAAGAGAGAAGCACCAAGATTCATGGGCAGAACATCATGTCAGGGGTATCTCAGCAATCTTTGCTCTAGGAGTGGACAACTGGGAAGTGGACGATGCTCTGACAACAAGTTGGTCATACGATGTAGTCTATATCTTTCCTCCAATCCCCTTGCTCGCAAGGGTCCTAAAGAGAGTGCGAAGTCTAAGATTAGAGGCAATACTGGAGCACCAGACTGGCCTTGAAGGGCCTTGTACGTGGATCTTCAGGCCATGTTAGTAGAAGATCCTTGGCATCTACCTTTCAGAGATGACCTATTCCTCCAAGGCCCGTTTGTCTACCAGGACTTAGGGCGGCTTTATTTGGCAGCCTGGAGGTTGAGCAGCAGATTTTGGCCCACAAGGGCCTTCCTGCCTCTGTAATCTGTACCGTGACCCAGGCTAGAAAACTGGTAACTGCATCCCACTACCATTATATTTGGAGAAAATACTGTATATTGCCTGGTGGGAAAAAGAGAGCTTTCCATTGGCAGACTTTAAACTAGACTGCTTCTTGCAGTTTCTGCAGGCAGGTTTGGAATTGGGCCTTCGTTTGAAATCTTTAAAGGCTCAAATCTCGGCTCTGTCCATTTTCTTTCAAAAGAAGTTGGTGGTCTTGCCTGAGATTCAGACCTTTCTCCAAGGGGTTCTGAAAATCCAACCCCCCCTTTGTGCCATCTACGGCACAAAGGGGGAGTTGGATGCGCTGTTATCATTTCTGAAGTCATCCTGGTTCAAGCCTTTGGAAACATCAGAAATGAAGCACGTCACGTAGAAGATGGTGGTGCTTTTGGCACTGGCTTCGGCTCCATGTGCAGTGGCGTAACTACAATGGGTGCAGGGGATGCAATTGCTATGGGGCCCGATGGCTTGGGGGGCCCAAGGACCTAGCACGCTATCTCCTGCTCCCTTTTAATTATTTTCTATATTGCCGCGTTGCCGTCCGTGCCCACCCCCCACCCCTTCAGTGGCTATTAGCGCAGATGACAAGCAGCCAGCACACAGGAGACCTGCCGGGGTGCAGAACACCACACTCGCCACCACTGCGATTGCTGGAGCCGGCGCTGGGGAAGACACTCATCGCCCAACTGCTACAGCTGGTGCATAATAGACCCACCGGCGCACAGTACACCAAACCCACCACCTCCATGATTGCTGGAGCTGGCACCAGGGAACAGGACACTGCACCGGTCACCCCAACTGCTGCAGCTGGTGTACAAACTGCCGGCATTGGGACGCAGTTACACACTATTGGAAGTGCTGGAGCCGGGGCTTTGACCCGCTGACGCCTGGACACAGTACCGACCACACCACCACTGCCGGAGCCTGCTTGAGTAGAGGAGATTCATCCACTACTTCCAACGCAGGTGAGAAATAGACCAGTCTTGGAGGGAGGGAGGTGAGGGGAATTAAAGTGATGCCTGGCCACTGTTCCAAGTTTCAAATCATTGCACACCCCTCTGTCTGCTCTATCCCCTCCCCCCATGTATCCCGCTCTTCCTCCTCTTCTGTCCCCCCTTCCCCTCTACTCCTGTTTTCCCATTCTACTCTCCTCCTCGCCCCTCCCCTCCTCTCTCCTCTTCTTCCCTTGTCTCCACGTACCCTCTTGCCTTGTCTCAGCTCCTCTATCTCACTCCCTTCCCCTCCCCCCTTTCCCTGTCTCACTCCCTCTCTCTCCCTCTTTCCCCTGTCTCACTCACCCTCTCTATCTCATCTATCTCCCCTCTCTTTTTCTCCCACATCGTTTTTACTCTCTACCCATCCCCTTCTCTCTCCCCTTTTTTTCTCTCCCCTTCTCTCTTCCCCTTTGAGATGAAAAATGCAAAGGGCAGCTCTCCTGGTAAGAGCTGCCCTTTGTGATCCCTGAAGCTGTCTGGACTTTAGGGTTTGTGACACAGGACTCCGCCTGCACATGGGCAGAGACGCCTGTGACTGCAGGGCATGTTAGGAGGGATCCATGTCAGATTCCTCACCCAGCACTGCAGAGAGAAGCCATAGGTTTCTATGGGTAATGTCAGTTACAGCTGGCACTACCCTCAGCAGCGGAGCAGGGTTTTTAATGCATTTGTACTTTAATGCATCATGGCCTTTGCCACTCAGTTCCCTCACGCTTTGTTCTCTCCCCCTAATGTGCTTTGTAGTGGCAATTTCAAAATGTTGCTATGGGGCCCATAAAGTTCTAGTTATGCCCCTGTCCATGTGTGTTGGAATTTGGAGCCTTGTTATGCAAGAACCTGTATCTTGTCTTTCATGAAGATAGGGCAGAGCTTTGGACTTGTCCGCAGTTCCGGCCTAAGGTGGTTTCGGCATTACATCTGAACCAACCCATTGTGGTTCCTTTTAGTTCCAATCAACCTGGAATTCCAGAATTCTTGGATGTGGTTCGAATGCTTAAGGCGTATGTTAAATGATCTGCTCGAGTGCGTAAGACAGAATGGCTTTTTGTGTTTTATGGTGCACACAAGAAAGGTTGTCCTGCTTTAAAGCAGGTGATTGCCCGTTGGATTTGTTTTACTATACAACAGGCTTATGGGGCAGCAAAATTGCCTACACCAACCTCATTGAAGGTTCATTCTATAAAGGCAGTGGGATCATCCTGGGTGGCTGCCCATGGTGTTTCAGCCCTGCAGCTCAGCAAAGCTGCTACGTGATCCAAGTCAACATACCATACAAAATTTTTAAAGTTTGATACTCTGGCCAGAGAGTATACCCAGTTTGGGCATGTGGTTTTACAGCAGTCTCCACACATTCCCGTCCGTTCTGGAAACTTTGTGACATCCTTATCGTATTGAGACCCCATATGGATGATAGAGAAAATAGGATTTTATTACCTACCAGTAAATCCTGTTCTCATAATCCATATGGGATACTGGGCGTCCGCCTCAGTGCGGATTTCTTCTGCATCTGGTTGTCACTATTATATAGTTACATAGTAGGTAAGGCTGAAAAAAGACTTGCGTCCATCTAGTTCAACCTGGTATAGATATCCATTGCTGATTTGGTAGGTTCTGGTATTTTACAGACAAATTATATTTCTTATTTGTACCCATGGATGTTTTTCTCCAGTAAATGTTTGTCCAACTTTGCCTTGAACGCATTTAATGAGCCAGCCGTTACCACCTCTCTGGGAAGAGAGTTCCAGAGTTTGACTGTTCTGACCGTAAAGAAATTCTTTCTACTAGCTGAATGAAATCTTTTTTCTTCTAATCTATACTCATGCCCTCGCGTCCTAGATTCCTTTCTAGTAGAAAATAGGGTGTGTGACAGTTCCTTATATTGGCCCTTGATATACTTGTACATGTTGAGCATGTCCCCCCTTAAACGTCTCTTTTCTAATGTAAATAGTCCCAAATTGCTTAATCTCTCCCCGTAGCTTAAATTCTCCATTCCCCTAATAAGCTTTGTTGCACGCCTTTGGACTTTTTCTAATTCTATGATGTCCTTTTTATAGTGTGGGGCCCAGAACTGTACTCCGTACTCTAGGTGAGGTCTCACCAATGCTTTATATAGTGGCATTGTTGTGATGTTCTTGCCTGTTGCCTAAAGTATGTTGTCACTTGAGTGGCTTTATGTTTCAATAAGTTTTTAACAGTTCTGTTAACTGTTATGGTGTTTGTTGTGTTGTGCTGGTATGAATCTCACCACATATCCTGTATACACGTATCCTTTTCTCACATACGTTCATTCTCCTTTGGGCACAGTTTTCCTTAACTGGCTTGTGGGTGGGGATGTGGAGGGGAGGAGCCAGTACACCCATTCTGAAGAAAGTTATATGTGCCAGTCTCCTGCGGAGAACCCTCAATTCTCATTATATTGAGACCCCAGTATTCCATATGGACTATGAG
This sequence comes from Crinia signifera, assembly GCF_055691185.1. Classification (NCBI taxonomy): domain Eukaryota; kingdom Metazoa; phylum Chordata; class Amphibia; order Anura; family Myobatrachidae; genus Crinia; species Crinia signifera. The sequence goes on from NC_139220.1 coordinate 331,712,224, forward strand.
AATAGGATTTGCCATTAGATAATTAAAATCCTATTTTTTTTTTTTTTTTGTATCTGATTCCCAAGCACCAAACCTCTCCAGATCTCTAACATAGAAATGTGTGAACCCTGATTCCTCTGCACACATCACACTGAGCTGAGTGAATGTGAGATGATCACTTTGTTCATATACCTATGGTGTACCTGGAGAGTGTGGTGACATCCTACTGCATCAGCTGACCGTAGGGGGGATAGGATCACTAGCATGTGTTACCCATGTATGGTCAGTATTGTATGTTCTGTACATCTGAGGTCAGAGGAAAAACATTATACAACAATTATAGACACATTAATATACCGTGTATACTGTAGTTGGGTAGAGGTCTTTGTGCTGTACGTGTGACTGCAAATAGAGTCCCAGCAATTTGGGAACACAGAGATGTGTCCACATGCATCTATCCCCCACTCACCACAAGTCGGGTTACACATAACATGTGAGCGCACTATGACTGGGTACCGCCAAGCGTCTGATCATGTGACTTTTTTTGTTATGCGCATTATTCACAAAGTGATGCTAATATGACACACAAGCAGCTTCTGCTTATTAAAATATGTGGCATTCCTATATTCTGTGTGTGACCACTGCTGTATCTGCATATGAAAAACTGAAAAACACTAAAGTAGCATTTCTTATGTAGACGCAATGCAGGGATTCCACATATTTTAATTATCAGAAGCTGCTTGTGCGTCCTTGTCACATCGCTCTGCGAAGAAGATGCATTTTAATGGAAAAGACAGGTGTTTAAGCAGCGCTGGTTGGAAAAAAATGTGTGATCAATTGGAATGGTTTCACAATAGAAGCATACAATTTATTATACACAATGTAGTCTAATGATTAAGAAATGAGCAGTATTTGTATTACTAAGCAATTGCTGTAAGATAATAAAAAATGAAAAAATAAAAAAATATATAAAAATTCTAAAAAAAATGCTAGTGCACTAGACTAATGTCCCATGATTCCTGGTGTAGTAGGGGGGATATGTGGCAATATTTGTGGGATCAGTCTGTTCATATTATGCCCTTTTTACATCATACCCAAATTATTGAGTGTATTACCGTCCACTGGTGGGTAGTCGTCCTGTGCTGTCAGCAACCTCCTCAGCAGATGTTATGCTGTCCAAGTGGATGTCCAAATTAACTTGAAAGGTGCAAGGCGCTGGCAGTAAATGGAGATACGGCTCCTGTTCTGGAACTAGTGGAGGTTTCCAATAAATGGCTGGTTCGGATAGGTCCCAATCGAGAGTGACAGGAATTCAAATGCCAGGAATCTGGGTAGTACTCCTTCAATAGGGTCTGGGTGGCATGACTGACGCGTTTCGCTGTATTCCACAGCTTTACCAAAGGATAGGGTGTGTTTGTTCCCAGGGGGGTATTTATACTGCTTCAGGAAGTAGTAATTGATCACATGATACATGGTCACATGGTACATAAGAATGAAAAGGAGGCAAAGTACATTCATATCAACAACATACATAATGTTTTTTTTATAAACTTTCTAGAATGGGAGTTGTTTAAGGATATTTCTAATATTATGGTGGTGATTCATTGGTGGACAGAGGTCATGTGTCCCGGCTAGTCTCGCAATAATCTGTGTTCTTACAGGTGTTAGTATTGTTAGCCTGTATTGGCTGTTATACATTCACGTCTGGGGATTCCCGAAAAAAAGTGCCACCAAAAAGTGTGGCGTTTATTTACTCTTTCTATAGGTTAGTTGACCAAGTGGGGTGGAAGGGTTAGCAGGAATGCCGCACTTCATTCTCCCTCCAGAGAAGTGAAGGAGCATGCACCCGGTGACCGGAAGTGTATACAGCGCACACGCCAAGGACGGAAGTGCGTCATTCGAAGTGCGGGTGTTCCCAGGAATAGTGCCCTGCATAACACTATGGTTTGGCTGCCGGAAGTGGGGCTTTAATGGGACTATAGGATGACAGAAGTGGGGCATATATGCGTCCCATTTTGGATATAGAAGGATACATGTACAAAAAAATGGTCTTTGCAAAGAATTATTGCTGAAAGTGAAAAAGAGATTTTAGTTTTATGTATACAGTGGCAGATTCTTATAATACAAATATACAATATTTGTATGAAATATTTTTGATGTGAGATTGTGTTATCGGTGAACAATTATTTCCATTCAAGTCCTTTAACTGACACATTTCCTATCAAAATATACAGAAGGGAAAGAATGGGGAGAGAGAGAGGGGGGGGGGGTGAATGATTAGTATTCTAACAGCTCAAACTGTTGCAATATGGATTTATTTCGCATAATCTTAGTAAATAGTGATTTATGACAGAAAAAATATTTTCCTAATCAGTTGTTTATTTTTTATTAATATTTATTTTATAAATTCTATGCATTATTTATTTATTTATTGTAAAGGTTCCTTTTTCACTTTTTTATCTCAAAGTCATTTTCTCCTTTGAGAAAGCAGGGAAGGGGAGGGGGGAGAGAAAAAAGGGGAGGGGGGAGGAAGGGAGAAAAAGTGGGGGGAGTGGGGCTATATCGAAAATAGGTTTAATTATTAACAGATAGCTTAGTTAGGCAAACTCATAATAGAATATTTAGTTCAACAGACTCCTTTCGGCCTCCTGGATGAATTGAACCTAGTTGATGCATCCAGAAGACCTCCTGACGGGCAAGGCTTCTAAAGAGGTCTCCCCATCTTGGTGTTGGGGCAATGTGTTCTATCCCGACAATTTTCAATTCTGAGGGGTCCATATTATGGTGAAGGAAGAAGTGTTTTGATACACTATTATATAATATTTTGTCGGTGCTCAAGGAACCTAATTTTTAGTTATCTGGTCATGCGACCTACATAGTGAAGGTTACGGTTACACCTCAGAACATATATGATATAAGTGGAGTTACAGTTTATGAATTGTGTTAGGACATAAGGTTTTTCTTTTTGTGAAACTTGATAAGTCTTTGTGTTCATCATATGTGTGCATGTGTTACATTTATAGCAGCCCTTTGGTTTGGTTGGAAGCCATGTGTTCATAGAATCCGGAATCTGATCTATATTTTTCAAAAAGCTGGGAGCCAGTTTTTTGAGAGTGGTGTTCTTCTTGAAGATGAATGGGGGTTCAACTAGAAGGGATTGGTTCAGTATTGGGTCTTGTTTGAGGATGTTGTAGTTATTTTTTTATGATCTTTGATCTTACTGCTTGCACTGTTATAAGTGGCAATGTACGCCAGTTTTCTAGTCAGAGGTCTTTGAGGGCCTTCATCCTATCTCCTATTCTTCCCTTTAAGGAGTTGTTCTCTTTCGCAGTTTAGTGATTCCATGTATGCTTTCTCTCTTAGGTCTGGAGGATAGTCTCTTTGTAAAAAGGCGGAAGTCATTTTTTGGGATTGGAACATGAAATTTTGAGTGTTGGAGCATTTCCTTCTCAGACATGTAAACTGACCTTTAGGTATTGCTCATTTCCAGGGGAGGTCGTGCTCACTTTGAAAGTGTAAATAGGCATTTATCCCTACTTCTTTGTTATGGTTCTTTGTGGCTATCTGATTTCCCATGATCTCCAATGAGATACCCAAAAATTAAATATTGGTGGGGTGAAAGTGATGGGTGAACTTGAAATTATTATCATTGTGATTTTAAATAGTTTACAAAAGATTGTTCTGAAAGTGCATCCCCATCCCAAATAATAAAAAGGTCATCGTTTTACCGCCCATAGAAAACCAGGCTTGCGCCAAACTCTCTCCCCCAAATCAGTTGGTCCTCAAATTGCCCCATATATAAATTAGCGTAGCTTGGTGCAAACCTGGTTCCCATTGCGGTATCCATGACTTGTAAATAGTGCTTGTCCAAAAAAAGAAAATAATTGTGTTGTAAAATAAAAAAAATAGCATCCCGAAGAAGGTGTTGGTGTTCCACTCTCAGGTCATTATCCTTACCTAGCCTTTCGGCTATAGCTTGGACTCCTAAGTGATGTGGAATATTGGAGAATAAGCTTTGGACGTCCAAGGTTAGAAAATGTAAGAGCTTTTCCAGGTTTGTTAATGGAAAAAATGCTCAGTGCTACAGTCCCACTATGGAATGGAGCAACTACAAGGACTGTTTAACACCCAAGGAGGCTGGATGTATGTGGTCACATCTGTACACAAATGTAACATCATGGTCAGTGTCTGTGATATTTGCTATTGTGTATAAATATACATCTTTTACAATAAAAGTAGCGTTATCCTGGTAACCATTATACTTTTACATATTAACTTTCTTACAGGACATATAAGGAACAGGATTCAAATTAAGAGGACGTGGAAAGGGAAATTGTTCTCTGATCAAGCCAACTAAATACATCATATCTCCTTACACCTCAGGAGGAGGAACAAACACTATTTTATTTTCTGGATAGAAGAAACCTTCAGCAACTAATTTGTTCTCACCTCATATATGATGAGTCTCACAGGAGAGAAACCACATGTGTGTTCTGAGTGTGACAAAGGCTTTACATATATATCACAGCTTCTCATACATCGGATGAGTCTCACAGGAGAGAAACCACATGTGTGTTCTGAGTGTGGCAAAGGCTTTACATGTAAATCACAGCTTCTCATACATCAGAGGAGTCACACAGGAGAGAATCCACATGTGTGTTCTGAGTGTGAAAAAGGCTTTACATGTAAATCACAGCTTCTCATACATCAGAGGAGTCACACAGGAGAGAAGCCATATAAATGTTCTGAATGCAGAAAATGTTTTTCCCAGAAGTCAAAGCTTGTCATACATCAGAGGAGTCACACAGGAGAGAAGCCATATAAATGTTCTGAATGCAGCAAATGTTTTTCCCAGAAGTCACATCTTGTCCTACATCAGAGGAGTCACACAGGAGAGAAGCCATATAAATGTTCTGAATGCAGAAAATGTTTTTCCCAGAAGTCAAAGCTTGTCATACATCAGAGGAGTCACACAGGAGAGAAGCCATATAAATGTTCTGAATGCAGCAAATGTTTTTCCCAGAAGTCACATCTTGTCCTACATCAGATGATTCACACAGGAGAGAAGCCATATAAATGTTCTGAATGCAGCAAATGTTTTTCCCGGAAGTCACATCTTGTCCTACATCAGATGATTCACACAGGAGAGACACCGAATAAATGTTCTGAATGCAGCAAATGTTTTACTCAGAAGTCACATCTTGTCCTACATCAGAGGATTCACACAGGAGATAAACCATATCATTGTTCTGAATGCAGCAAATGTTTTTCTCAGAAGGCAGATCTTGTAAAACATCAGAGGAGTCACACAGGAGAGAAGCCATATAAATGTTTTGAATGCAGCAAATGGTTTTCTCTGAAGTCAGATCTTGTCCGACATCAGAGGAGTCACACAGGAGAGAAACCATATAAATGTTCTGAATGCAGCACATGTTTTTCCCAGAAGTCAGATCTTGTCCGACATCAGAGGAGTCACACAGGAGAGAAGCCATATAAATGTTTTGAATGCAGCAAATGGTTTTCTCTGAAGTCAGATCTTGTCCGACATCAGAGGAGTCACACAGGAGAGAAGCCATAGAAATGTTCTGAATGCAGCAAATGTTTTCCCCAGAAGTCACAGCTTCTCCTACATCAGAGGAGTCACACAGGAGAGAAGCCATATAAATGTTCTGAATGCAGCAAATGTTTTTCCCATAAGTCACATCTTGTCCTACATCAGAGGAGTCACACAGGAGAGAAGCCATAGAAATGTTCTGAATGCAGCAAATGTTTTTCCCAGAAGTCAGATCTTGTCCTACATCAGAGGAGTCACACAGGAGAGAAGCCATAGAAATGCTCCGAATGCAACACATGTTTTACCCAAGAGTCACATCTTGTCCAACATCAGAGGAGTGTGTTGGCAGTATTGATAAACAGATGGACAGACAGCACTATATGGGGTATATACAGACAGCGCCATATAGAGCAGATTGGAGGTGGTATACACAGACAAATGTATGCATAGAATACCATAAGGGGGTTTTGACGGATGGATACAGTAGGTGACTAGGACAGACAGAGCACCATATGGGGGAATAGCTTGCCAGGAGAGGGCATACAAACATTCTCTGTTCTCTGCCTCCCTTCCTGTGCATGTACACTGCTGTGCTCTGCCTCCCTCCCTGTGTACATACACTGCTGGGCTCTGCCTCCCTCCCTGTGCATTTACACTGCTGGGCTCTGCCTCCCTCCCTGTGCACGTACACTGCTGGGCTCTGCCTCCCTCCCTATGTACATACACTGCTGGGCTCTGCCCCTCTCCCTATAAATACACTGCTGTGCTTTGCCTCCCACCCTGTGTACATACACTACTGGGCTATGCCTCCCTCCCTGTGCGTACACTGCTAGGCTCTACCTCCATCCCTGTGTACATACACTGCTGAGCTCTGCCTCCCTCTTTCCCTGTGTAAGTAAGCTGCTGTGCTCTGCCTCCCTCCCTGTGTATGTACACTGCTGTGCTCTGCTTTCTTCCTGTACATACACTGCTGGGCTCTGCCTCTCTCCCTGTGTAAATACACTGCTGGGCTTTGCCTCCCCCTCTGTACATACACTGCTGGTCTCTGCCTCTCTCCCTGTGTTAATACACTGCTGGGCTCCGCCTCCCTCCCTGTGTTTGTGCACTGCTGGGCTCTGCCTCCCTCCCTATGTACATACTCTGCTGGGCTCTTCCTCCCTCCCTCCCTCCCTTTGTACGTGCACTGCTTGGCTCTGCCTCCCTCCCTCTCTGTGTACGTGCACTGTTGTGCTCTACTTTCCTCCCTGTACATACACTGCTGTGCTTTGCATCTCTCCCTGTGTACATGCACTGCTGTGCTCTACCTCCCTCCCTGTGTATGTACACTGCTGTGCTCTGCCTCCCACCCTGTGTATGTTCACTGCTGGGCTCCGCCTCCGCCCCTGTGTATGTGCATTGCTGGGCTCCTGCTCCCTGTACATACACTTCTGGGCCCTGCTTCCCTTCCTCTCTGTGTTTGTGCAATTCTTGGCTCTGCCTCCCTCTCTCCCTGTGTACCTACAGTGCTGGGCTCTGCCTCACTCCCTCTACATACACTGCTGGTCTCTGCCTCCCTCCCTCTCTTTGTACATGCACTGCTGGGCTATGCCTGCATCCCTGTGTACATACACTGCTGGGATCTGCCTCCCTCCCTGTGTTCATACACTGCTGGGCTCTGCCTCCCTCCCTATGTATGTGCACTACTGGGTTCTGCCTCCCTCCCTGTGTATGCACAATGCTGGTTTCTGCCTCCCTCCCTGTACATACACTGCTGAGCTCTGCCTCCCTCCCTGTGTATGCACAATGCTGGTTTCTGCCTCCCTCCTGTACATACAATGCTGGGCCCTGCCTCCCTCCCTCAGTACTTGCACTTGCTTCCCTCCCTGTGTACGTGCTCTGATAGGCTCTGCCTCCCTTCCTCTCTGTATATATGCACTGCTGGGCTTTGCCTCCCTCCCTCTCTGTGTATATGTGTATATGCACTGCTGGGCTCTGCCACTCTCCCTGTGTATGTACACTACTGGGCTCTACCTCTCTCCCTCCCTGTGTATGTGCACTGCTGGGCTCTGCCACCCTCGCTGTGTACATGCTTGGCTCTGCCTCCATCCCTCTCTGTGTATGTGCACTGATGGGCTCTTCCTTCCTCCCTCCCTTTGTATGTGCACTGCTGGGTTCTGCTTCCCTCCCCATGTAGGTGCACTGCTGGGCTCTGCCTCCCTCCCTGTGTACATACACTGCTGGTCTCTGCCTCCCTCCCTGTTTTCGTGCACTGCTGGGCTCTCCCCCCTCCCTGTGTATGTGCACTGCTGGGCTCTGCCTCCCTCCCTCTCTGTGTAGGTGCACTGCTGGGCTCTGCCTTCTACCTCCCTGTGTATGTACACTGCTGCGCTCTCCCTCCCTCCCTCTCTGTGTACACTGCTGGTAACTTTCTCCCACACTCTCTTTGTATGTGCACTTCTGGGCTCTGCCTCCCTCCTTGTGTATATGCACTGCTGGGCTCCACCTTCCTCGCTGTGTGCATACACTGCTTGGGCTCTGCCTCCCAACCTCCCTGTGTACATGCTCTGCAGGGCTCTGCCTCCCTCTCTCTCTTTGTATGTGCACTCCTGTTCTCTGCCACCCTCCCTGTACATACACTGCTTGGCTATGACTCCCTCCTTGTGTACATGCACTGCTGGGCTCTGCCTCCCTCCCTGTGTAAGTACACTGCTGGGCTCTGCCTAAATCCCTCTCTGTGTACACTGCTGGTAACTTCCTCCCACCCTCTCTTTGTATGGGCACTTCTGGGCTCTGCCTCCCTCCTTGTGTATATGCACTGCTGGGCTCCACCTCCCTCGCTGTGTGCATACACTGCTGGGCTCTGCCTCCCTCCCTGTGTACGTGCACTGCTGGGCTTTGCCTCCCTCCCTGTGTGCGTGCCCTGCTGGGCTCCGCCTCTCTCCCTGTACATACACTGCCGGGCCCTGCGGCCCTACCTTTGTATGTGCACTGCTGGGCTCTGCCTCCCTCTCTCCCTGTGTACGTACACTGCTGGGCTCTTCCTCCCTCCCCTTGTACATGCTCTTTTGGGCTCTGCCTCCCTCTATCTGTGTATGTGTACTGCTTGGCTCTGCCTCCCTCTATCTGTGTATGTGTACTGCTTGGCTCTGCCTCCCTCTATCTGTGTATGTGTACTGCTTGGCTCTGCCTCCCTCTATCTGTGTATGTGTACTGCTTGGCTCTGCCTCCCTCTATCTGTGTATGTGTATTGCTTGGCTCTGCCTCCCTCTATCTGTGTATGTGTACTTCTTGGCTCTGCCTCCCTCTATCTGTGTATGTGTACTGCTTGGCTCTGCCTCCCTCTATCTGTGTATGTGTACTGCTTGGCTCTGCCTCCCTCTATCTGTGTATGTGTACTTCTTGGCTCTGCCTCCCTCTATCTGTGTATGTGTACTGCTTGGCTCTGCCTCCCTCTATCTGTGTATGTGTACTTCTTGGCTCTGCCTCCCTCTCTCCCTGTGTATGTTAACAAGTATTTATTTTTACAGAGTGCAGTGGAATTACCTTTGGAGATCCTTCCAAGCAGCCAGGCCCCATAGTAATCTCTATAGTTACACCACTGATTATAGGAACCCTGTATGCGGCTGTGTACCACCCTACAGGTCTCCACTGGTATCCCTTCTTTCCCTCATGCCTCCATATTGCTGCCTTACCTCATGCACTCTGAATACTATGTACTACCAGTGTCACATAGTAACCAATCATTATTACATGTGTTAGTTGATGACACTAGACTGCTAAGAGTGGATTTCTAGTTGCTATGGGTTACAGCACCTCCTTGCATCTCACATGTTATTATCCAGGTCTGATGGAGAGCACATTGTATAATAGGCGAATACTAACATCCTCCATAATAAATAGCAGCCCAGTAACAGTATACACGTTACTATGACACAGTATATAGTGATATAATCTGCATGTAGACTGAAGGACGATGTTCTAACTAGAGATGTGCGGGCTCGGATTCCCCAGATCCGACCCTGCACAAACAGTAGCAATCTGAGCCCGGGTCCGAGCACCGCTCTGAGCTTCCCGTCTGACTCGGATCCAGGCACGTGGGAAAAATGTCATTGCCCGATGCTGGATTCTCGCGAGATCCGGACCGCTATGTAAATAGCAAGTGCCCGGCACCATTTGTCACTCGTGAGTTAGGAGGGTTAGGGATAGGAGTGTGCTTAGTACTGTGCAGAGCTTTGTTAGGTTAGGTAGGTTAGGGACTGGAGCTGTGTTTTTATTTTTGCTGCTGGGGCAAAAGTCAGTGCCTACTAATGCCACTGTCTGCTCTGCTCTCTGCTGTTGTGTGCTCTGCACTGCCAGTGGCTGGCTGCAAGCCCAGTCAGTATTACCTTTACCTGGCCAATTCAATCAGACGTGTATATGACTGTGCAGTGTACACTGTTGTTAAACTTATTAACCACTTGTATACCAGTCTGCTGGTGCATCTGCTGGTGTATTTTTTACTTCCCTGCTGGTGTATTTTTTTTACAGCGTTATATAACTAGTAAAGATATTCTCTGCTGGTGCATCTACTGTACTGAGTCTGACATATAAATAAATATTAATGAATTAACAGTGTACTGGTGCATCTACTAAATAAAATAATATCTCTGCCGTATATATAATATGTCTCTGGTGGTGCATAATTAATTGCTGCCATATATATAATATCTCTCTGCTGATGCATATTAATTATACTGCCGTATATATAATATCTCTCTGGTGGGGTCTAATTAATTTACTGCCATATATATATAATATCTCTCTGGTGGGGCATAATTAATTTACTGCCATATATATAATATCTCCCTGGTGGTGCATAATTAATTTACTGCCATATATATAATATCTCCCTGGTGGTGCATAATTAATTTACTGCCGTATATATAATTTCTCTCTGGTGGGGCATAATTAATTTACTGCCATATATATAATATCTCCCTGGTGGGGTCTAATTAATTTACTGCCATATATATAATATCTCTCTGGTGGGGCATAATTAATTTACTGCCGTATATATAATTTCTCTCTGGTGGGGCATAATTAATTTACTGCCATATATATAATATCTCCCTGGTGGGGTCTAATTAATTTACTGCCATATATATAATATCTCTCTGGTGGGGCATAATTAATTTACTGCCATATATATAATTTCTCTCTGGTGGGGCATAATTAATTTACTGCCATATATATATAATATCTCCCTGGTGGGGTCTAATTAATTTACTGCCATATATATAATATCTCTCTGGTGGTGCATAATTAATTTACTGCCATATATATAATATATCTCTGGTGGGGCATAATTAATTTACTGCCATATATATAATATCTCTCTGTTGGGGCATAATTAATTTACTGCCATATATATAATATCTCTCTGTTGGGGCATAATTAATTTACTGCCATATATATAATATCTCCCTGGTGGGGTCTAATTAATTTACTGCCGTATATATAATATATCTCTGGTGGGGCATAATTAATTTACTGCCATATATATAATATCTCCCTGGTGGTGCATAATTAATTTACTGCCATATATATAATATCTCCCTGGTGGGGTCTAATTAATTCACTGCCGTATATATAATATATCTCTGGTGGGACATAATTAATTTACTGCCATATATATAATATCTCCCTGGTGGTGCATAATTAATTTACTGCCATATATATAATATCTCCCTGGTGGGGTCTAATTAATTTACTGCCGTATATATAATATATCTCTGGTGGGGCATAATTAATTTACTGCCATATATATAATATCTCTCTGTTGGGGCATAATTAATTTACTGCCATATATATAATATCTCCCTGGTGGGGTCTAATTAATTTACTGCCATATATATAATATCTCTCTGGTGGTGCATAATTAATTTACTGCCATTTATATAATATCTCTCTGGTGGGGTCTATTTAATTTACTGCCGTATATATAATATCTCTCTGTTCGGGCCTAATTAATTTACTGCCGTATTTATAATATCTCTCTGGTGGGGCATAATAAATTACTGCCGTATATATAATACAGGTTGAGTATCCCCTATCCGAAATGCTCGGGACCGCGAGCATTTCGGATAGGGGAATTTTCCGGTTTTTGGAATATTTTTTTTGCAGCCATACTTACCTGTCCCCTGATGGTCCCCGGTCGTCCCTCGGCGTCCGCGCAGTCCCCGGGCATCCACAGCAGGCCTCCGGCATCTTCTCCTGGTCTCCAGCGGTCCCAGGAATGCATTGCGCGAGTGTGCGCGCGCACCGGTGACGTCACCGGCGCGCGCGCACACTCGCGCAATGCATTCCTGGGACCGCTGGAGACCCTGGAGAAGATGCCGGAGGCCTGCTGTGGACGGCCGGGGGCTTGGTAAGTATGAAAGGGTTAGGGGTTAAAAAAAAAAAAAAAAATTCGAATGATTCCAAAAACCATGGTTTTTGGAATAATTCGGATAAGGGATGTCCGGATACCGGATACATGGTGCATCTACTGCCGTATATACTTGCACTCCAGTGGTGCTGTCCTGTAGTGTAATATATTGCACAACTCCACAAAAATAATGGAGATCCAAAATATGGAGAATCAAATTGGGAAAGATGAAGGGCCGCTTCCTCTTCTGAATCTGCTGCAAATGCAAGTAGTAATGATGACATAGACGATGATATGCCATCAACGTCATCTGCCAAGGCTGATGTCCAGTGTCAAAGTACGGGGCATGTAAAATCCAAAAAGCCAAAGTTGAGAAAAAGGAGGACCAAAAAAAATAAATTCAAATCATTGGAGGAGAAATGTAAAATTGGCAATGTGCCATTTACGACACGGAGTGGCAAGGAACGGTTAAGGCCCTGGCCTGTATTCATGACTGGTGGTTTAACTACACATGACCATGCAAGCCCTCCTACTCCCCCCTTTAGAAATTTGAAGAGATTTCAGCTGTCATCAAAAACACAGCAAACATCTCTGCCTACTAAAGAAGACATGTTGTCACAAACCCCCAAGCAGAGTCTAAGGGTGTTGGTGGTTGCGATGCTTGACCTTACCATCGCTGTATAGGAAGAGCTGGCTCCTTCCACCATTTCAGCACTCCCTCTGCATATGCTGGAAGGATCACCCACAGTGCAGTTCCTGATTTAGATAATGAAGGTGTCGATGTTGTAGACGGAGGAGGATATTGATGTAGCTGGCGCTGAGGAGGAAGTTGACGAGGAGGATGCTGAGGTGGTTTGCTTAAATGAGGCACCAGAGGGGGAAATAGTTGTTGTCCATGGGATGAAAAAGACCATCGTCCAATAAATCCACCTCTATGGTCTGGAATGTATTGCCATATGTATGGCATATGGGCAGAGGACCAATAAATCCACCTCTACAGAAGAATCCTTGGCTCAGGTAATAAACACTCTCTTTGTTCTTATCAGTGGTACCCAGAAACAAAAGAAGAAACACAATAGTGTAATACATTAAGTCACATAAGTGAATATAAATGTTCACACAGGTGGTATGACTCGTACCCTTGGTGTAAGTCTACTTTTCAAGGTAGACTACAATCACATATAAGGGAGCGGTAACGTCACCGTCACATCCAAACAATTCCAGATCCCAACAGCATATAAAATGAAGAAAAAAGCTGATATGGTGAAGTACAGCTTTTTATTATTAAAACAATTTCATAAAACAAAGAACAAGGTATGCCACAGCTGACTCTCACCGAGTGGTGTTGTCTACAGCAGAAGTGGTAGACAATATGCGCAGATGTTACAACAACAAACAGGCGTCCCTGGAAGTTGATCACCCCAGCTGGTCAGATGTCCTCCTTGCTCTCCACAAAGCCAACGTGCTTCGAAGCTCCAAGGCTTCTTATTCAAGGCATGAAAGGGATATGTGCCTAATCCCGTATTTATACTTCTATTGGGGAATCCTAATGCCAGACACAAAATAATCTATCCTTCTAATCCCGGACCTCCCCATAGAGTAGATAAATTCCCTGATTCCATGTTTTCCTGAGCACAATGAATAGCTGTAAATTTCCCGCAATGTTATTTCCGGTTTCCGGCCTCCGCCGGAACCAGAAGCGACTTTTTACCGCCCTCCGTCATCAGCTGGAACCGGAAGTGATGTTATGCGGTTCACCGACGGCTTGTTTGTGTTCCACTGAGTTTTATTCTCTATTTCCTGTCTTTGGTCCCGGCGGAAGTGATGATAATTTTTGCGGAAAACACCAAAACCGCGAAAACACCAAGGGTACGAGTCATACCACCTGTGTGAAAATGAATATTCACTTATGTGACTTACTGTATTACACTATTGTGTTTCTCTCTTCTTTTGTTTCTGTGTACTACTGATAAGAACAGAGTGTTTATTACCTGTGCCAAGGATTTGTCAGTATACTCTTTTCTTCTGTATCGATGTTTGTATGATTGGTGATTCATACTACTGATTTGAATCCATAGGCTGCGGTTAGCACAAGGATCTATCCAATAGTCTTCTTTTGTAAAATCCTCCTCTATGGTTTGGATTTTTTTTTATCCGAATCCGGACGACAAATGTATTGCCATATGTAGCTTATGTAAAGCTCCAATAAGCAGGGGTAAGGATCTTACCCACCTAGGGAGATCCTCCCTTATACGTCACCTCAAGACCCTTCATAAATCAGTGTTTAGTTCAGGAACTGTGGCTAGCAGTCCACGGACACCTAAATCCCTTGGTCCTCCTGTTGGAGCCAAGCGCCTGAAAAGCACACCACCAACTCCCTCCTCGTCAAATTCCTCCTTAATTCGGATCGGGGGGAGTCCTGCAGGCCATGTCACCAGCATGACTGACTCCTCTTCTATCCACGATTGCTGCAGCGAGAATCCTGCAGCGCTTCGCTGTAAGACCGCTACGTCTTTCACTAAGCAATTGACCATCCAACGGTCATTTGAGATGAGAACGAAATACATCAGCAGTCATCCTATGGCAAAGCGGATAGCTGCAGCCTTGACAGTTATGTTGGTTTTAGATGTGCATCCAGTGTCCGCCATCAGTGGAGTGGGATTTAGACGGTTGATGGAGGTATTGTGTCCCCGGTACCAAATCCCATCTAGATTCCACTTCACTAGGCAGGCAATACGCAGGATGTGGTTAGAAAAAAAAAAAAAAAAACAGTTTGTATCCCAATTGCACACTGAATGAGAAAATAACTACATATTAATCAGATAATACAGAGATCTTGGTTGCATATATCTGCAGATATAGGGCTAAGCCCCCAGGCCGTGCGTCAAGGCCTCTCTGTCACTGGGGGTCCCTAATACTGGGTATGGGTCTGGGGTGTGGGCCCCCAACATGCCGACACAGGCTGAGTATTTCAGGGCAGCACACAAATGAAAATTAGTAAGGGTTAATAAGAAGCACATAAGTGCTATGTAGGGAAGTGAAGGTGGGATTAAAATACAAAATATATACAATGTGATAGGAAAAATAAGAGTTAATAAAGTGTTAGGGTGTGCCGACCTGGAGCAGACCAGCCCTACCAACACAGGGGGAACCACATTCCCAAACCCATCCCATAAGCAATAACATATATGTCTGTATCTCTGTATTATCTGATTAATATGTAGTTATTTTCTCATTCAGTGTGCAATTGGGATACAAACTGTTTTTTTTTTTTTCCTAACCAGATTTACCCTTCCCTGTTGGCACCTGAATGACACACCTCTGATTGAGCAGCTTACCAACAAAAGTGTAATACGCAGGATGTACAGGGACGTCAGAAAAAGTGAAAAATACGGCTGTACCCACTGTCCACTTAACTATGGACATGTGGACAAGTGGATCATGGCAAACTAAGGACTATATGACTGTGACATCCCACTGGGTAGATGCATTGCCTTCCTCAGCAGCAACATATCCTGCACGCCAGCTCCTTCCAAGGCAGTCTATGCTGTGTATCCCCGCTTTCAGGAAGAGGCACAACGCCGATAACCTCTTAGAGAAACTGAGGGAAATCATCTCCCAGTGGCTTACCCCCCTTAGACTCTCCTGGGTATTTGTGGTGTCGGACAACTTGCGGGCATTACACATGGGCAATTTCCAGAAAGTGCCATGTTTTGGCACGCGATACATTTGGTGGGGCAGCATTTCATCATAAGTGACAGAAGCGTGCAGGAGATGCTTGCTGTGGCCCGCAAAATTTGCAGGCACTCGGCATTCTGCCACTGCCACTCCACCCTCTATATGATGCAGAGAATGGAGGAGCAGCAAAAGGCAATTCAAGCCTACACGGCCACCTATGACATAAGCAGAGGAGCAGGCTGTACCTGACTCAAGTGCAGTGGAGGTTGATTTCCATGTTGTGCAAGGTTCTACAGCCCAAAACAGAAGAATAGAAAAGTCCCGAGGCGCAATAGATCCTTGCAGCCTCACTTCCAAATGGAGGACCACCCAGTAATCCTCACTCGCCAACTCTCCAGAACAAATGAGAAAGTGCAGGCGCTTGACTTGTATGTTCCGTAGTGTGATTTTTCTCTCACGTGAAAAGTAAACAGAAAAATGTGTATCAGTGACACAATATTTAATATTAAATTATGGAGGTAACATGAACCCAGGGAAGGAAATTGTACCGCAACTCACTCTGCAGTGAAGTGTGACAGGTGTATAGCGGTTTCTTTTAAAGGTTCACCACAGTGATGAATTTAGAAATATGTACCAAAACCAAGTGCCAAAGACTGCTTAAAGACTCCTGAAATATCAGTGAGTACGGTATGCATCTGAGCTCATTGGCACTTGATTTTGTTCTGGCCAGTACAGGAGAGTGGAGCAGGATTTGGAAAGGATTGTCATCTTCCTCCAGAGACTGAACTCTGTCACTTCTGTGTCTTGGTTTCTGGTCTGGTTCTGGACGCTGCACTCTGTTATCTTCATCTTCAGAGCCAGGGTTTCAGCTCGGATTCCACATCCAGTGGTTTAGCTCAAATACCATCTGAGAGCAGGTGTCTGGATTGGTCTTGGGCACTGGGCTCTGCTGTTCCCTCCTGCAGAGTAAGTGCTTCCAATCCAGACTCCATCCTGTGATTTACTTCCAGCCTGCCCGTGGTTCAAGTGGGTCAGTTTCGTCTCACTTTTACACTTGAACGCAGAGGGAATTCTTCCTGGTAAGGAAGTTTATGGTTTTGTTATTATTAACTCCTTCCTGAGTATTGTTGCTCCAAGTGAAAGCACATTACATCTTGCTGGTTCACTTTATCTGTGTGTCTGTTTGTTCCCCATTTGTCCCCAATGTTTGTCAATGACACTCATAACAGATGACAAGTGACTATAACATCTTGTCTCTGTAGAGCCAGTTTATACAGGGAGATATGTGTGGGGGCCCAAACAAACCAATAATTTCAGCCACAGTTTTGTAGGCCCTGTCGCTGAAATGTTTGGTATGTTAAAGTGTGCATGTCCTATTTCCACAACATAAGGATGGGTGGGAGGGCCCAAGGACAATTCCATCTTGCATCACCATTCATTAATCCCAATGCTGAGAGTCATTGATATGTGAGATAAGTGGACTTATTATTATTATTATAATTTTATTTATAAGGCACCACAAGTGTTTCGCAGCGCCGTACAAAGGAACAATACAAGGAGACAAAACTTGGCATAACATTGAATAAATAACAAAAATACAGTACAAATAAAGAGCACCACAGTTCAATACACATTACAGCTTAAATGTAAGTAGTGAGGACTCAATCAACATACAACTAGAGGCTTGAGGCCAATGATGGAGATGAGTATGCAGACGAAGATGGTCACTGAGTGTTGGAGTAAAGGAGAGTCATTGATTGCTGCACGAATCGGCCACTGCTCCTCGGCTGGTCGTCACCTGGTTATGTCTGGTCAGTAGGTTCCATTCCATTCTATTGCCGTACATACAATATAATATCCCTCTGCTGGTGCATCTACTGCCTTAGATAGGGTGTTAGAGGTGTCTCTGGGAAGCACTGTACCTTAAGCACAGATAACACGTACATGACTGTCACATTCACAGACTCTGTAATGCAGATGATGATATTCCCTATATTATTCTGGGAGTCCACCGCTGCCACTCTCACCCTGCATCACACAACCAGACGCCGTCGGAAGATGGCCTAGGTGACAGGAGCGTTTCTGCCACTGCCTGCAGAAGGCTGCCGATTCGCCCACTGCTCCTCGGCTGGTGGTAAATGTGAAGATACGGGGTTCTTCAATCACTCAGACACCGAGCAGATGAAACCAAAATATGGTTTATTTTTATCACAGCACACACATGTAGATAAAGACAGGAACAAGAGGCAAATGTAGCATATAAACGTTATCGGGTAGCAGTCCAAAAATGGCAGTCCTTGTAGCAGCCGTTCCAAAGCACAAAACTATCACTCCTCCACACAGCAGGGATAGCAGATAAGTCCACACGATACCCAGATAGAGCACAACCTCTTAGTCCAGGACAGTCCATCAATTCTTCCCCCCTGGCTTGTGTGCTAGTCATTTTAAAAACTTCTAAATTCCCACGCGTCTCCATACCATCAGTGGGCTTGCACTCAATCTCTATTGGTGGATTCAAGTCAGGTTTATCCCCCCTCCCAGGTACTGCTGCTGCCCCCCCCCCCCCCCCTGCTGGGTCAGGCCCCAGAAAGTCTGGAAGTGGCCAGAGATATGCAGAGCAGTGTCAACACAAGATACAAAACACAGTCTGATTACATTATGTCCTGATTACCCCCTGTGAACATTTCCTGTTGATAGCAGGGGAATTGGATCACCCCCTGTGAAGATTGTCCCTCAGCTACCACCCTCCTGTGATAGCAGGAACAAAAGTATGGTAATTGGACATAACCTTTTGGTGAATTCTTTCCTGGGTATTTCCTGTCGGACCATATTTGGGCAAGAGCGATCTAATCTGGAAATACACGCAGCTATGGGGAATAGAAACATCTATGGAGAACAAGAGGGTACAGACGGACTAAAATAGTACATTAATTACTACACCTAATAAAATATAATAATTACAGATTTACAGTGAGTCTGATAACCTCACATTCCTTCCCCTACTATTTTAGTTCCTGTACCAAGTTGTTCTGGAACCAATAACAACCTGTAGTGGGATGCAGAGCAGAGAATCTGAGGTTTGGATCTACCACCTGAGTCCCACAGAGTGACATCATACCAAACCCATCTTGTAAAAGGCGGCTGGTTTGCAGAAGCAGCAAGGGCAATATCACAATATAAGTTATGCATGTTAACTAACAAGTGAGTTAGCAATCCCCCGTCCTCAAATGTTGGGTACCCCCCCTCTGCAACATCGTAAACTTTCACACCGGGCACACCTATAGGGTGTGCTAATACATTTGCCTCTGGCACAATGGGGCAGGGAGCAGTTTCCACCTCCCCCTCTTGCCCAAGGAACATCTGCCAAACGGCAGCCCAATATCGGAGCTCTGGCCCTGGCACTTCCGCCACTATGTCAAGTCCTTCCTCCCTCAAACGCACACTAGGGGCATGGCATTTCAGTACAGCATTTGGTCTCAATGCCCAGGGCTGAGAAGGGACCCTCCATCAGGAACAATTCCGCTGGTGGCTGCAGGGCAGGCTGGTCCAAGGCCAGTCCTACCCCCTCAAAAGCCTGGGTCTCACCTGCCGCTTCCTCTGCGCAGTCCTCAGTCTCCAGGATAACCACCTTCCCCAGCTGAATATGCTGGGCAGCCTGAAGCACGACATCATCTGCGACTATTATGCTTGTGGCCTGGATGTTGTCATATACTCCTCTAACCACAGTGATCTCCTCCTGGACGCAGTCCTCATAGATCCCCTGGCAGCAGGTTAATAATTCTGCATCTCCCACCTCAGCAAAAGGGAAGCTGTAGTGCAGCTCCTCCCGGGGTGCCTGGCTCAGAGGCCTCACTTCCTTCACGTTGGGGATAACCTCCCCCTGCAGAGAACACTGAGCAGCTTCCTCCCTAGGATGGGGGAGAAGCAGTTGCAAACGGTGCCTTTCATCACGCCCCCTGCGACACTGATCTTGCCATGCTGGGGTATCCAGGAGCCCGCGATCAATCGCCTCTTCCTCTGCCACCACGAAGCACTCCTCCAGACACTGCAATTGTTCCCACACACTCAACTGTGCACCGAAATGGAGGATCCATGCCTGATAATCAGCAAATGCATTTGTAGGATCTCCCTGATCGTGAAGGATCTGCTGAAGGATTTCCCCGCGAGTGCAGGATCGGATGGGTATACCTCGCAGCTGACATTCTGCTACCAGCTCCTCCATACTCATTTCTTCAAGGGCAGTTAGGGGCCCCCCTGACAACGACCCTTCTCTTGCGGTAACAATTAATTCTGTGGCAGACCCCTCGGTTGTCTGCCCAGATTGCAGTAGCCCCCTTCTAGACCTTTCCTCTGGTTCTAACTGGGGCATCGATTTATTCTGGACTTGTCCTTCAGCCTCAGAATATTGTCCTCTTTGTAGCATCTGGGTAACTGTAGCAATCACTTCCTCTGTAAATTCTACAAACTCTGGCTCCCCCAGCAGATTCCACGAGGTGGCCTCACCTTTACAGTGCAGGCATGCATCCCCCAGGTAACACAACTTGTCCTGTATGCTGGATACTCTCCACCCGCTGATCATCTGCTGAGCTTCTTCCCAGTACTTCCAGATATACTGCATTTTTCTGACAATAAATAACAGATCCGGCTTCACAGCCTGCCGATACACTGAAGAACCTCCATCCCTGAGCTCATCTGCTACAGGGGTCTTGAGGCATCGATTTTCTTTCCTTGGAAACATTTTCCCTTTCACAGGAATGACACCTGCTCACTTGCTGAACATCACCTTATTGCATTTTCCGTTTCCTTACATATGGTCTGATCCTCTGTCCTCTGTGCTTTCTGTGCTCGATGGTTGGTGTCTGAATGATCCCACTGTCGCTGCCGCCAAATGTGAGGATACAAGTTTCTTCAATCACTCAGACACCGAGCAGATGAAACCAAAATATGGTTTATTTTTATCACAGCACACACATGTAGATAAAGACAGGAACAAGAGGCAAATGTAGCATATAAACGTTATCGGGTAGCAGTCCAAAAATGGCAGTCCTTGTAGCAGCCGTTCCAAAGCACAAAACTATCACTCCTCCACACAGCAGTGATAGCAGATAGGTCCACACGATACCTAGACAGAGCATAACCTCTTAGTCCAGGACAGTCCATCAAATCTCTCTCCTGGCTTGTGTGCCAGTCATTTTAAAAACGTCTAAATTCCCACGCGTCTCCATACCATCAGTGGGCTTGCACTCAATCTCTATTGGTGGATTCAAGTCAGGTTTATCCCCCCTCCCAGGTACTGCTGCTGCCCCCCCCCCCCCCCCGCTGGGTCAGGCCCCAGAAAGTCTGGAAGGGGCCAGAGATATGCAGAGCAGTGTCAACACAAGATACAAAACACAGTCTGATTACATTATGTCCTGATTACCCCCTGTGAACATTTCCTGTTGATAGCAGGGGAACTGGATCACCCCCTGTGAAGATTGTCCCTCAGCTACCACCCTCCTGTGATAGCAGGAACAAAAGTATGGTAATTGGACATAACCTTTTGGTGAATTCTTTCCTGGGTATTTCCTGTCCGACCATATTTGGGCAAGAGCGATCTGATCTGGAAATACACGCAGCTATGGGGAATAGAAACATCTATGGAGAACAAGAGGGTACAGACGGACTAAAATAGTACATTAATTACTACACCTAATAAAATATCATAATTACAGATTTACAGTGAGTCTGATAACCTCACAGTAAACACCATCAAGCCAGATAGTGGTCTTATTGGATATTAAACTAATAAAAACAGATACACAGCACAGCACCCTCACAGATGAACTAAATACTGTAACACTTTGCCCACTTCTCCTCGGCTGGTCATCGCCTGTGGTCAGAAGATTCAACCCCTTTGCAGCTATTGCATTGCTGCACCAATCACCCACTGCTCCTCGGCTGGTCATCACCTGTGGTCAGAAGGTTCCACCCCTTTGCAGCTATTGCATTGCTGCACCAATCACCCACTGCTCCTCGGCTGGTCATTGCCTGTGGTCAGAAGGTTCCACCCCTTTGCAGCTATTGCATTGTATTTTTGGGGCCTAGTTTTTCAAACTGCCATTCTGTCTGCAGCTGCAGTGCCACTCTTACATGAGCCACGTGTTTGTGCTGCACAATTGTGTAGCTTTGCACAGTTATCCAGCTACCTCGGTGCAACCTTTTGCCCTAAAAACAATATTGGCCCTTATTCTGATCGGTGCGGTAATATCCGCGTGCGTTCGTGCCGCCAATGTTCTGTGTCTGCGCATGTGCAGAGGCGTCTCTGCGCAGGTGCGACCCGGAATGGGAGGACCAGCAAATAGTGCACACGCTGACCCGGAAGTAGGGGGTGTAAGTCGGAGACAGAAGCAGCACTGACTCCTCCTGTACTTACACATTGGTACCAGCAGCTGGGAGACCCGGATTACTGTGGTCCTGAGGGGTCTGTAATACCCAGCAAGGTATGTGATCAGTCTGACCATGCCGAGTATTGTGTTAGTCTGTTCTACTAACACCGGGCAGTGCTGGGGATAACAGCACTGACCACACTGACTGCTCTCTGTATGGGAACCAGTATATATATATATATATATATATATATATATATATATATATATATATATATATATATAGCCTGCGTAGGGCAGCGGGTGCAGCGGGTACAACGTATATCTCCAGTGATGGCGGCACTCACGGATGGAATAATAAGACAACAAGACTGTCTGTGTGTCCAACGTTTCAGTGCATAGCACTTTTATCAAGAACAGTGTAACCGTGAATAACAAAACTTACCCCCATAAATAGCACGCCAACCCCTCAGAAGAGACGCTGCTTCCGCCCGCTCCAGTCAGCTGCTGGTCGCGCGGCTCTGACATCAGATTCACCCCATGTGATCCTGTTGCGTGGCAACAGCTACAAACATATAACACGCAATTAAAAATTCACATATCAATCGAAATAGGTAAAATGCATCGTGCATATATGCCTATAAAAAGTGCTAAGTGCAACACAGTAAAAAGATCTTGCAGAAGATACAAAAATATATTTAAAATTCACATCATTGCTTATGTGCCGCTAAAGGTTGACACGATGTCGACTAATCACAAATGTGCTTATAAATGTATGCTAAAGTTTCAATAATCAAGTTATCTGACCCATATAAGGGATCTAAACATTTTCTAACCTGTAAAGCATCATGTCAAGCCCGTACCGGCCACAATCAAGCAAGTATGCATCTAATAAAACCATACAGTTATATTTTAACTTGAACCATTATATAATGCAGGTCATTGACATAAAAAATCATACAGTACACACTAATGGGGAGAACAATATCTATATTAACTCAAGCGATCTATTGGTGTTTATAAAAAACAATGCAGTCCTAGAGTTTCATTAAGCCCTCTAGGGGCTAGGGTACCCAATTTTTCAATCCACATTGATTCTTTTTGGAGAAGGATGATATTTCTATCACCTCCCCTTTTAAGTGGTGGTACTTGGTCAATAATCATATAGCGGATCGCTGTGATGTTATGTTTAGCTTTAGCGAAATGCCTGGCTAGTGGCTGATCACTATCCCCTTTTAGAATGGCGGCTTTGATGGCAGAACGATGTAATGCCATTCTCTCCTTAAATTGTCGTTCAGTTTTGCCCACATATTGTAAACAACACGGACATGTGATGATATATATAACGTACTTGGATGTACATGACAACCTAAAATTGATATTAAATTTTTTTCCGGAAAACGGGTGATATAATGAACCACCAGTTTGCATAAACCCACATGTCGTGCAATTTGGGCATCGAAAACAGCCCTTCTTGGGGGTCCCTAGAAAAGTGCCACCTTTTTTCTTTGACATCTCTGTGATGTCTGTACGTACCAGGTGATTTCTGAGATTCTTATTCCTGCGATATGCAGGCATTAACCTAGTATTCAACAGGTGTAAGTGGGGATCTGTATTGATGGCTGGCCAAAAGGATTTAATCTTCTTGGTGAGGGACGGTGATATATGATTGTATGTATTGGACCAAAAGAATTTATTGCTCTGGCCCTGTTTGTCTTTTTCTTTCCTTCCCCTATCCTCGCCCATCAATTGAGCCTGTGGGACTTAAGTGCCCTATCTCTCATTTGTTGGACAGTGTTTTTATCATATCCACGTTCATAAAATTTAGCACTCATGTCGTCTAGTGCTTTAATGGCCTCAGTCCTATCACTAGTAATCCTAAGGACCCTCAAGAATTGACTGTATGGTAAGGCTTGTTTTAAATTTTTGGGGTGTGCACTGGACGCTAATAATAAATTATTTCTATCAGTGGGTTTTTGAAAAATATTGGTACGTAGGGTGCTCCCTTCTTTGGTGATAGTAACGTCAAGGTAGTTTACTGTATTCTCACTGATTTGGTAGGTCAATTTCACTGGACTATCTGTATTGTTATGGTTATCAATGAGGGAAACAAATTCTTCTTTTGAACCCCTCCAAAAAATGAGGAGGTCGTCTATATACCTAAAATAGGCATAGACTTTCTCTGCCACTATTGATTCAGAAAAAAACAGATCATTTTCGACCTGAAACATAAAGATATTAGAGTAGGCCGGGGCTACATTCAATCGCATTGCAACCCCGGCCGTCTGCAGATAGAAACCTCCATCATAATAGAAGTAATTTTTACTTTATACCATTTCAAGTAGTGTCATAAAAAAATCGAGATCAGGCCCTAAATAAAGGGGGTTGTTAGTAAGGGTCCTACGTACTGCCTCCAATCCAGCATTATGGGGTATGCACGTATAAAGATTACAGACATCAACCGAACATAGCAAGCAATCTGCAGGAAGATCTTTAAATGCATGAATGGCTGTTAATAACGCTGTTGTGTCTTTAAGACACGTCTTTTTTGCTTGTATGATCGGCTGTAGATAACCATCTAAATAGATGGAAATGGGCTGGAAAATGGAACCTCTGGCTGATATAATCGGCCGACCTGGTGGTGCTGACATGTAATTCCTCAAGGTTTTAAGGGTACCTTAAATGGAGAGACCCTCCCACCAAGGGGGGTAAGAAAAAATGGATAGTGTAATAAAGTTTAAAAAAGGTGGGTTTTAATGAACAAAAAACATAGGTAATAGACTCGTACAATTTTATCAATATAAGAAAGCTTATCTGGAGTGTGCTGCATGCACAATGGAGAGTGGAGTTAATGTCCAGAGGTGACCAACGCGTTTCGTCCCTTTTATTCTGTTTGGGACTTCATCAAGGGTCTGTACCTGATGAAGGGGGTCACACCCCGAAAGCTCGTTTTTTAATACAGACTTGTTGTTTTGTTTAATAACTGCCTCCTGAGTGCTGTTCTTTTGGACATTTGCATAATTTTTCTTCGGGCACCGGGTCCTATTGTCATTTGAGCTACTAGAGAGTGCCGGTTGATTTGGATCTTTATTTGTATATATAGATATACTTTCTTACAGGGATGTTATTAGTCTAGTGCTATTCGGTCCCCCACACCATTAGTACCAACAAACATATTCAAAAAATAGAAAATAGAAAACTGGATGTGTTCCAGGTCCATCTCCATCACCAGAAGCAATTTAACGGACTATTTTCATTTAGGCCTTGCGGAGCTACAGTGTCCAGTGTGTAGATCGATTTCACTTTGCGTTGCCGTAAAGTTCTCGTTTGGTCACCACCATGAATTGGTTTGGATACATGGTCACTCAACATTGATTTAATGCTGGCCTCTTGGTGTCCATATTCCAGACAATGTTTTGCCACTGGTTTATCCATTTTACCAGTCTCTAAAGCCAGTCTGATAGTATACCTGTGGTTGGCCATGCGATCTCGGAATGGTCTTGTAGTCATCCCAACATAATATGACCCACAGGGACATCTCAGCATGTATATAACAAATGCCAAAGTACGTGTTAGTCGATATCGGATCTTTATCCGCTTTCCAGTTAGTGGATGTGCCAATGTCCCTCCAATCAGCATTGTATCAGCAAGTAGTGCATCCTTTTTATCACACACATCCAGGTTTATTGGCCTGCAGCCATTGTGAACAACTGATAGGGACACCTTGCTACAAGCCACCAGCCAGCATCTGGTACAACTAAAGTAAAATTTACTGATTTCCCAATTTTTACGGGTTTTACGAACAAACTCCCCAGAGGAACTTTTGGTGATACAACTAAATGAAATGAAGTTTAGATCTTAGTATGACCAACTTCAAAGGGTTCACAATGGCTGCGGTCCAGTAATACATCTCATGTGAAATAGAAACTCCCATCTTAGTGACCTTCCCCCACAGAGCCTGAATCCACTCCGGATTTCTACTGTTCTCTTAATGGTTAGACCCATCTGTGTGCAGAGACAGCAGTGTCCGGTGAGCGTATCCATCACCATGGTAACTGTAAATAAGCAATACTAATCTTAAGAGCACATTGATTGGCTTATACTATACAGGTAGAGATGCAAACCTAGACGGCAAAGCCTTGCGATAAAGCGCAAGGAGAGACTGAATGGGGGGAATTTACTAAGATGTGTATTCTACTTTACATGTGATGTTGCTATGGGCAATAGGGTGACCAACTCATCCCTTTAATCCGGGACACATATTAATTACACAGGTTTTGAGGCAGTTTAAAACCAGGTGAAATGGAGTCTTGAGGTGTGGCAGTTTAAAACCAGGTGAAAGCCAGCCACAGAACCTGTGTAATTAACCCCTTCCTGACAGAGCTAGTTTTTGCGTTCCTGACAGAGCCATTTTTTTCAAATCTGACATGTCTCACTTAAGTGGGGATAACTTTTTTTTGCTTTTACTTATCCCAGTGATTTTGAGATTGTTTTTTCGTGACACATTGTACTTCAAATTAGTGGTAAATTTGGGTCGATACAGTCTGTGTTTTTTTGTGAAAAATACCAAAATGTCGTGAAAAAATGGAAAATTTAGCGATTTGCAAAATGTTAAATTTTCTGCTTGTGAGACAAATAATCATACCACTCAAAATAGTTAATAACTAACATAGACCATATGTCTACTTTATGTTGCCATCATTATTTCAACTTCCTTTTCATTTTTTTGGACACTAGGAGGCGTAAAATATGAATAGCAAATTCTCAAATTTTCAAGAAAATTTCAAACACTGATTTTTTTAGGGACCAGTTCAGTTCTGATGTGACTTTGAGGGACTTGTATGTGAGACACCCCCATAAATGATGCCATTTCAAAAACTGCACCCCTCACAGTATTCAAAACAGCATTTTGGAAGTTTGTTAACCCTTTAGGTGTTTCACAGGAATTAAAACAAAGTGTAGGTGAAATTTCAAAATTTCATTTTTTTTGCAGAGTTTCAATTTTAATACATTTTTCTAACGAATACAGTAGATTTTACTAGAGAAATGTGACTAAAAATTGATTCCCCCAATTCTTTTGTTTTCATAAATATCCTATATGTGGCCCTAGTGTGCACGGTGACCAAACCACAGGCTTCATAATAGAAGGAGCACCTACTTGATTTTGGAGCCTCCTTTTTATGAGATTATTTTTTAGGCACCATGTAGGTTTCTAGGCACCATAAGATGCTAAAAGTTAGGAACCCCCCCACAAGTGACCCCATTTTGCAAACTACACCCTTCAGGGAATTCATCTAGGGGTATAGTGTACATTTCAAACCCCCAGGGGTTTCACCAATTGTGGTACAACTGGGCAGTGAAAATAAAAAAAAATAATTTTTCATTTTCACAGCTCAGTTGTATCAAAATTGGTGAAACCCCTGGGGGTTTGAAATGTACACTATACCCCTTGATGAATTCCCTGAAGGGTGTAGTTTGCAAAATGGGGTGACATGTGGGGGGGTTCCACTGTATTGGTGCAACATAGCACCCACCATTCATTCCACCAAAATCTGTGCTGCAAAATCCAAAAATCACTCCTTCCCTTCTGAGTCCTGCCATGCACCCAACTGGTATTTTTTGGTCACATGTGAGGCATTGCCGTACTCGGGAGAAATTGGGGCACAGATTTTGGGGTGCTTTGTATCCTTCATTCCTTGTGAAAATGAAAAATTTTGAGCCAGATCTGCATTTTTGTGTAAAAAAATGTAATTTGGCTCAAAATTTTTCATTTTCACAAGGAATTAAGGATACAAAGCACCCCAAAATCTGTGCCCCAATTTCTCCCGAGTACGGCAATGCCTCACATGTGACCAAAAAATACCAGTTGGGTGCATGGCAGGACTCAGAAGGGAAGGAGTGATTTTTGGTGGTGGAATGAATGGTGGGTGCTATGTCGCATTAGCAAGACCCCCGAAGCACCAATACAGTGGAACCCCCCCACAAGTGACCCCATTTTGGTCACCAGCTTTGGGATGGGGGCTGGCGCTGCGGCTGGCGGGGGGGTGGGAGCGGTGCTGGCGCTGCGGCAGCCGGGTGGGTGGGAGGGAGGGGGGCTGCCGGGTGGGAGGGGGGGGGGGGGCTGGCGATCGGTGGTGATCGGTGCTGTACAGCACCGATCACTGTGTTACCGAGCGGCTTAGCCGCCGGTAACACAGAAAACGCTGCAATTGGCTGTTCACATTTGAACAGCCAATCGCAGCGATCGCCGCGAGGGGGGATGTCTGCTGTCAGGGACAGCAGACATCTCCAAACTGTCACCGCGTCTATAGACGCGGTGACAGTAAAACCATGACGTATATATACGTCTTCGGTCGGGAAGTACCTCCCGACCATGACGTATATATACGTCATATGTCGGGAATATCTATGTATATATATATGTGTGTGTGTGTGTGTGTGTATGTATATGTATATATGTGTATATATGTGTGTATATATATATATGTATATATATATATATATATATATATATATATATATATATATATATACACACATATATATATATATATATATATGTGTGTGTGTGTATATATATATATATATATATATATATATATGTATACACACATATATATACACACACACATATACACATGTGTATATATATATATAATATATATATATATATATATATATAAAATTGAGCTGATTTTATTTATTTTTATTTTTAGCAGCTCATGCTGCTGCTGCTGCTGCTGCTGTGGGTACGGGGGTGGGCGGGGGGAGCGCACGCTGCGTGCCCTCCGGCTGCGACTGCCGGGTGCTGCTGCCCTGGACGGTGAGCTGCCGGGGGGGTGGGAGGGGGTGTCTGCGGATCGGTGGTGATCGGTGCTGCACCGATCACCACCGATTTCTGTGTTACCGAGCGGCATAGCCGCCGGTAACACAGAAATAGCTGTGATTGGCTGTTCACATTTGAACAGCCAATCACAGCGATCGCCGACCGGGGGGGGCACCCCTGCCCCCCCTGGGCGACGAGGGGGGATGTCTGCTGTCAGGGACAGCAGACATCACCTAACTGTCACTGCGTCTCTAGACGCAGTGACAGTTAGAAGCCATGACGTACATGTACGTCAAATGTCGGGAAGTACTTCCCGACCATGACGTACATGTACGTCAAATGTCGGGAAGGGGTTAATATGTGTCCCGGATTAAAGGGATGAGTTGGTCACCATAATGGGCAACCAATCAGAATCCACTTCTTATTTATTTCGAACCCTCTAGAACTGGGGTAGCCAACCCTAGTCCTCGAGAGCTACCAACATTGCATGTTTTGCAGGTCTCCTCACAGAATCACAAGTGAGCTAATTAGCTCCATCTGTGTCAGTGATTAATGAGTGCAGCTGTGCAGCAGCTAGGTTGTCTGGAAAATGTGAACAGTTGGTAGCTCTCGAGGGCTAGGGTTGGCTACCACTGCTCTAGAAGATAGTAGAGAGGTTTTGATTGGTTGCCCGTAGCAACATCACATGTGAAGTAGAATAAACATCTTCGTAAATTTCCCCCTTTGATTCCTATTGGGAGAAAATGCTGTATACTGCAAATAACACATTATTATTACTATTATTATTATTATTATTATTATATACAGCACAAGCATTAGAGAGAGCTGTTGTTGCAGGGAGGTGGAAAGTTGTGGAAAATGAATAGCATTAGTGTTTCTGCTTTCCAGTATCATACGCTAGTCATCAAATGCTGGATTAGAGATTCCACCATGTCCAAGGCACTGAGGTATCGATGCAGGATAGTATTAGCTTCTGCCTGTCACATATGACTGCTCTGTTGCATTTATTGCAGTGCAGAGTGTCCGCTCGGCTGTCTGATAAATGTAGGGTAGGGATTTATATCACTGTATATGTCCCCTATAGATAGAGAGAGTCTGGGAAATTAGACAGTATCTGTTCTGCTGTCTGAGGTCTGCTATATAAGCAGATATATAAATTATAGGCCCTTATTCTGGTTGGTGCGTAATGTCCGCGTGCGGTCGGTCCTCCGATGTTTTGTTTCTGCGCATGTGCAGAGGCGTCACTGCGCATGTGCGAGCGGGGCGTACGGCCAAATCCCGCTTGAAATGTGTACACTCCGAACAGGGGGTGGAGAGGGGTGTGAAGGGCTGTTTGGGCTCATTACCATATGTTTACACCCCACGTTTCATGGGCGTTCCCATGCAAACGCTGGGCGTACGTATGGTAATGCAGTCGTGACGCACGTGTAGGGGGCGGACATATGACATTACCGGATGTCAGCTGCCCGCCCAGATCCCTGCTTTTGCACGGAGAAATGTCCGTGTGGTCTGAGCTCGCGGGAGCTGCCTGACCACTCGATCCTGCATTCGACCATCGAATGATGGGGGAGGTTCCCAGAGATGGAGGAGGTGTATTCATGAGAAATACACTCGTGCTCCGTGCGGTCAGCGGCTTACCGCATTCGGACGGAGTGAGCGATCCGTACGAAAGGCGGGGTTTAGGACGCACGGTCCTGCCCGCATATTCGGCTCCGTCCGCACAGACCAGAATAAGGCCCATAGAGACAGGTAGCGGTTTCTGCTGTCCTGAACTGGCTGTAATCACTATTTTCTGATGCTCTGGCAGCGTTTCTAGCTGTCAGAATGAGAGAACCGTTGTAGTATAGAGATCTACGTATAGAGCCACTTAGAATGCATCAGATAGGATTTTTAAGCAGTTTGTTTAAACTATCTAAACAGTATTACACATGAAGGCAATTTGATACAATCGTTTATAAAAAGTAGCTTTCTCAGCACACATGAAGCAATTTAAAACAATTTATATGCAGAGATACTTGTTTCTGTTTATTCAGAATCTCTATTTATCAAATGAATACACCCAAAATGCGAGATCTATGTATAGAGCCACTTGGAATGTATCAAACAGGATTTTTAAGCAGTTTGTTTTAAACTATCTAAGCAGTATCCAATATAAAGGCAAATTGAAACAATTGTTTCTGCAAAGTAGCTTTTTTTATCACATATGAAGGAATTCAAAGCAATTGATATGTGGAGGTACTGTTCTGTTTATTCAGGACCTGTAATTGCCAAATTAATACACTCAAAATGCCAATTTCAATGTTACTGAGAAATATTACAGTATATCAGTATATCTATAGCAAAGTTCAAAGGATAAGAGGGTAAGGAAAAGCCGGGAGCTTCCTATGTGGCAGGAACACATATGATACATTGTATGCAGCCCTTTCACAAGTGATGTATCACATGCGACCCCTGTTCCCCGCATGCAGGTCCGACCTTCGACTCAGGCCTGATATGCACAGTGGCATGTCATACAGATTGGGCCATTCTCCACCGTGCCACCAGCTCACCATATCTCAGTAGCTGGTGGGTTAGGCTGTGTGGGCACCCCGTTCTGTCGGACAGAACGATGGGAACCACTCTAATGAGAGTGGCCCCATCTGTACACATCTAGTTTGGGCCAATTTCTCAGCCCGATCCATCGGAGATGGATGAAATTGGCCCAAATCGCTGTAAAACTTCTCCGAGCTTTGTATCTCTACCCGTATAATATAAGCTAAACGATGTGCTCTTAGATCAGTATTGATTATTTACAGTTACCATGGTGATGGATACACTCTGTTAATTAAGAGAAGAACGGAAATTCGGGGCAGATTCACGCTCTTTGAACCTACACCGGAAGGTAACATTTATACCGTTGTGTCTGACGACGGTTGGAATAAAGTGAAACGTTATATGAGGTGACGGACTATCTGACTCAGTGAGACCAGTCTGTGAGTGCTGCCAATTTACACCAGTATATGTGAGTTATTCCTATAACCATTGTCTCCTTATACTCAGGTGCAGAATCCGCATTGCCGTGACTGCTGTATGATCTCTGTAACTGAAGGCAGAAATATAACCGGATCCTCCTCTCCCCTCCGGTGTATGTGGGAAACTGCGGCCGGCCAGTGATACGGGAGAGTAAGGTGAGCAGAGCAGCTTTTTATGCCAAGCCAGGCAGTCCTGAATTAAAAGTGACAGAGCAGGTCGTGTAGCCAAGCCAGGCAGGCCTGAACTGAAAGTGACAGAGCAGGTTGCGTAGCCAAGCCAGGCAGTCCTGAACTGAAAGTGATAGAGCAGGTCGTGTAGCCAAGCCAGGCAGTCCTGAACTGAAAGTGATAGAGCAGGTCGTGTAGCCAGGCCAGGCACACCTGAACTGAAAGTGATAGAGCAGGTTGCGTTGCCAAGCCAGGCAGTCCTGAACTGAAAGTGATAGAGCAGGTTGTGTAGCCAAGCCAGGCAGTCCTGAACTGAAAGTGATAGAGCAGGTCGTGTAGCCAGGCCAGGCACACCTGAACTGAAAGTAACAGAGCAGGTTGTGTAGCCAAGCCAGGCAGTCCTGAACTGAAAGTGACAGAGCAGGACGTGTAGCCAAGCCAGGCAGTCCTGAACTGAAAGTGACAGAGCAGGTCGTGTAGCCAAGCCAGGCACACCTGAACTGAAAGTGACAGAGCAGGTTGTGTAGCCAAGCCAGGTAGTCCTGAACTGAAAGTGACAGAGCAGGTCGTGTAGCCAAGCCAGGCAGTCCTGAACTGAAAGTGACATAGCAGGTCGTGTAGCCAAGCCAGGCAGTCCTGAACTAAACGTGATAGAGCAGGTTGTGTAGCCAAGCCATGCAGTCCTGAACTGAAAGTGACAGAGCAGGCCGTGTAGCCAAGCCAGGCAGTCCTGAACTGAAAGTGACATAGCAGGTCATGTAGCCAAGCCAGGCAGTCAAGAACTAAACGTGATAGAGCAGGTTGTGTAGCCAAGCCACGCAGTCCTGAACTGAAAGTAACAGAGCAGGTTCTGTAGCCAAACCAGGCAGTTGTGAACTGAAAGTGACAGAGCAGGTTGTGTAGCCAAGTCAGGCAGTCCTGAACTGAAAGTGATAGAGCAGATTGTGTAGCCAAGCCAGGCAGTCCTGAACTGAAAGTGATAGAGCAGGTTGTGTAGCCAAGTCAGGCAGTCCTGAAATGAAAGCGACAGAGCAGGTCGTGTAGCCAAGTCAGGCAGTCCTGAACTGAAAGTGATAGAGCAGATTGTGTAGCCAAGCCAGGCAGTCCTGAACTGAAAGTGATAGAGCAGGTTGTGTAGCCAAGCCAGGCAGCCCTGAACTGAAAGTGATATAGCAGGTTGCGTAGCCAGGTCAGGCAGTCCTGAACTGAAAGTGATAGAGCAGGTCGTGTAGCCAGGCCAGGCACACCTTGACTGAAAGTGACAGAGCAGGTTGTGTATCCAAGCCAGGCAGTCCTGAACTGAAAGTGACAGAGCAGGACGTGTAGCCAAGCCAGGCAGTCCTGAACTGAAAGTGACAGAGCAGGTCGTGTAGCCAAGCCAGGCACACCTGAACTGAAAGTGACAGAGCAGGTTGTGTAGCCAAGCCAGGTAGTCCTGAACTGAAAGTGACAGAGCAGGTCGTGTAGCCAAGCCAGGCAGTCCTGAACTGAAAGTGACATAGCAGGTCGTGTAGCCAAGCCAGGCAGTCCTGAACTAAACGTGATAGAGCAGGTTGTGTAGCCAAGCCATGCAGTCCTGAACTGAAAGTGACAGAGCAGGCCGTGTAGCCAAGCCAGGCAGTCCTGAACTGAAAGTGACATAGCAGGTCATGTAGCCAAGCCAGGCAGTCCTGAACTAAATGTGATAGAGCAGGTTGTGTAGCCAAGCCACGCAGTCCTGAACTGAAAGTAACAGAGCAGGTTCTGTAGCCAAACCAGGCAGTTGTGAACTGAAAGTGACAGAGCAGGTTGTGTAGCCAAGTCAGGCAGTCCTGAACTGAAAGTGATAGAGCAGGTTGTGTAGCCAAGTCAGGCAGTCCTGAAATGAAAGTGACAGAGCAGGTCGTGTAGCCAAGTCAGGCAGTCCTGAACTGAAAGTGATAGAGCAGATTGTGTAGCCAAGCCAGGCAGTCCTGAACTGAAAGTGATAGAGCAGGTTGTGTAGCCAAGCCAGGCAGTCCTGAACTGAAAGTGATAGAGCAGGTTGCGTAGCCAGGTCAGGCAGTCCTGAACTGAAAGTGATAGAGCAGGTTGTGTAGCCAAGCCAGGCAGTCCTGAACTGAAAGTGATAGAGCAGGTTGCGTAGCCAGGTCAGACAGTCCTGAAGTGAAACTAAACTGTGCGTGTGTGTGTGCGTGTGTGTGTGTGTGATTGGAGAGTGAGGTGCAGGAGAGGAGTGGAGGGGCAAATATTTAACCAATATTTTTTGTTGCTCTAAGTGTCACAAATATTTGCAGTAGATTTTTCTACTGAACTCTATTCTGACGAATAAGATTATACAATTTATCCTACCCAAGCAAGGGGACATAAATTCATAACCTGAAAGGTGTTCTTCTAAGAAGTGTAAATATTATATGTTTTGTGTGTCCTTATGTATGTGTGTGTGTGATGTATAGACTTATCTTATAAAGAATTAATAAAAGCGAAGTTTTACGAAAAAAATCCATAGGGGAATTCCCCCTACTACACCCCAATAAACACTAAATTACCACTTAGATTCCTAGGACTTGTACAACCCTCTAATTGACTGAACGCTATCATAACAATCATATTGTCTGACAAGAGTGCCCCAACAAAAAGGGTCTTTTTCTTTCTATCTTCCACACTCAGACTGATACAAGCACTCACATACTCTGCCAAACAAGTGCATACTGAGCACTGGCATGGAGGGCCTTGTGATTACGTCAATGGGTCACGGATACTGACTCAAAATGCAGTGTGGAGTGTCTACTCTTTATGGGGGAAAGGTTGTTTGGGAGCGAATTAGATGACTGGATTTCTAAGGCTACTGCCGGGAAATGTACATTTCTCCCTATGGCATCCAAGCAGGTCTGGCGTCCCTTCTCAGGACCTAGCCAGCAGTCCTTTTGGGCTTCCAGGTTGTGCCCAAAGGTCAGAGGTGCCTCCAATGTCAACAAACTAGGGTGTAGTGCTCAATGTAATATATTGCTCAATGTAATATAGCAACAAAAAAGGCCAACAAAACTCTAGCATGTATTAAAAGGGGCATGGAAACTAGGGACTCAAAAGTAATTATACCTCTGTACAAATCATTGGTTAGACCGCACCTCGAATACGGAGTACAATTCTGGGCCCCGCACTATAAAAAGGATGTCATAGAATTAGAAAAAATCCAAAGAAAAGTCACAAAGCTTATTAGGGGAATGGAGAATATAAGCTACGAGTAAAGATTAAGCAATCTGGGACTATTTACACTAGAGAAGAGACGTTTAGGGGAGACATACTCAATATGTATAAATACATTAGGGGCCAATATAAGGAACTGTCAAACACCCTTTTTTCTGCTAGACAGGAATCTAGGACGCGAGGGCATGAGTTTAGATTAGAAGAAAAAAGATTTACTTCATCTAGAAGAAAAAAATTATTTACAGTCAAACTTTGGAACTCTATTCCTGGAGAAGTGGTGTCAGCAGACACTATAAATACATTTAAAATAAGGTTGGATAAACATTTATTGGTTAAAAACTTCCACGGGTACGAATAAGTTACATAATCTGTCTTTAAAATATCGGAACATACTATACAACAAGGGAGAAACTATTATAAACATAGGTTGAACTAGATGGACGCAAGCCTTTATAAGCCTCACCTACTATGTAACTATGTAACAATGCCAATAGAGTTCCATGAGAAAAATTCAGAAAGGATCTGATGTTGGGGACCCAAGACCATAGCTCAAGTGCAGCTGCGTCTAAGCCCTCTGCATTACGGTGTTCACCCACCCAGAGAAATGCTCATGGTGGGAGTTTGGCTGTTGCACTTCAGTCACATGTGGGATGCCTCGTGCCTAGGTTCCTTGATCTTATTTTACAGGGCTACAGACTGGAGTTCAACAGATCGACTCCCTGAAGATATTTCAGGTCAGGACTTCCAGCAGCTGTGAAGGACAAGGTTATCCAGCAGCAAGCAATCACAAAGCTGATGCAATCCTGGGTCATAGTACCTGTCCCATTGCAGGAACGGGGTCTGGGGTATTACTCCTACTTCTTTGTGGTACCAAAGCCGGATGGTTCAGTCAGGCCAATCCTGAATCTGAAATCCTTGAACGCCTATCTAAAGGTCTTCAAACTCAGGATGGAGTCATTGCAGGTGGTAATCACCAGTTAGGAAGAAGGAAAATTCCTTGCTTCCCTAGACACCAAAGATGCATATCTTCATATTCCACTTTGGCCAACAAACCAGGCATACATAATGTTCGCCCTACGGGATTATTAGTTCCAAGTCTCGACTTTCGTACTGTCAACAGTTTGGTGCATCTTCACGAAGGTGATGGCAGAAATGATGCTCCTGCTCAGGTCACAAGGGATAAATGTGATTCCCTACCTGGATGACCTACTGCTAAAAGCAAGGTCGGAGGGTGAATATACTCTCGCAAATTAATCATACCATACAGGTGCTATCAATGCGCAGGTGGCTCTTGAATCTACCAAACTCCTCCTTGGTCCCGAGCCAATGTATCCAATTTCTGGGGATGATCTTGGAAACAGTGGACCAGAAGGTTTGCCTCCTTGAGGACAAGGTGATAGCACTTCAGTAACTGATAGCAGAAGCTCTTGCTCAGGACCTCATTTCAGTCCATCAGTGTATCAGGTTACTGGGCAAGATGGTGGCATCCTTCTAGGCAATCTAATATGGGAGATTCCACTCCAGTATTTTCCAATTGGATGTGCTGAGCAAGTGGTCCGGCTCACACCTCCACATGCACAAGAGGCTAAGTCTGTCGTCTCAAGCCAAGCTATCTCTGCAGTGGTGGTTTCAGTCTTCCAACCTGTTGGTGGGACCGATTTTTGGGCTCCAGGACTGGATTCTACTCATGACAGACACCAGTCTGCTAGGTTGGGGGAAAGTGACATAAGGGGTACACTTCTAGGGCAAGTAGACTCTGCGGGAATACAAGTTGCATGTAAACAACTTGGAATTAAGAGCAGTGTACTCTTCTGCAGGCTGGCAGAGAGGCCAAGCAATACATGTAAAGTCGGAAAACGCAACAACGGTTGCGTATATATCAACTGCCAGGGAGGTACACAGAGCGTAGCGTTCAAGAGAGAGGCACCAAGATTCATGGGCAGAACATCATGTGAGGGCTATCTCAGCAATCTTTGCTCTAGGAGTGGACAACTGGGAAGTGGACGATGCTCTGACAACAAGTTGGTCATACGATGTAGTGTATATCTTTCCTCCAATCCCCTTGCTCGCAAGGGTCCTAAAGAGAGTGCGAAGTCTAAGATTAGAGGCAATACTGGAGCACCAGACTGGCCTTGAAGGGCCTTGTACGTGGATCTTCAGGCCATGTTAGTAGAAGATCCTTGGCATCTACCTTTCAGAGATGACCTATTCCTCCAAGGCCCGTTTGTCTACCAGGACTTAGGGCGGCTTTATTTGGCAGCCTGGAGGTTGAGCAGCAGATTTTGGCCCACAAGGGCCTTCCTGCCTCTGTAATCTGTACCATGACCCAGGCTAGAAAACTGGTAACTGCATCCCACTACCATTATATTTGGAGAAAATACTGTATATTGCCTGGTGGGAAAAAGAGAGCTTTCCATTGGCAGACTTTAAACTAGACTGCTTCTTGCAGTTTCTGCAGGCAGGTTTGGAATTGGGCCTTCGTTTGAAATCTTTAAAGGCTCAAATCTCGGCTCTGTCTATTTTCTTTCAAAAGAAGTTGTTGGTCTTGCCTGAGATTCAGACCTTTCTCCAAGGGGTTCTGAAAATCCAATCCCCCCTTTGTGCCATCTACGGCACAAAGGGGGAGTTTGATGCGCTGTTATCATTTCTGAAGTCATCCTGGTTCAAGCCTTTGGAAACATCAGAAATGAAGCACGTCACGTAGAAGATGGTGGTGCTTTTGGCACTGACTTCGGCTCCATGTGCAGTGGCGTAACTACAATGGGTGCAGGGGATGCAATTGCTATGGGGCCCGAGGGCTTGGGGGGCCCAAGGACCTAGCACGCTATCTCCTGCTCCCTTTTAATTATTTTCTATATTGCCGCGTTGCCATCCGTGTCCACCCCCCCACCCCTTCAGTGGCTATTAACGCAGATGACAAGCAGCCAGCACACAGGAGACCTGCCGGGGTGCAGAACACCACACTCGCCACCACTGCGATTGCTGGAGCCGGCGCTGGGGAAGACACTCATCACCCAACTGCTACAGTTGGTGCACAATAGACCCACCGGCGCACAGTACACCAAACCCACCACCTCCATGATTGCTGGAGCTGGCACCAGGTAACAGGACACTGCACCGGTCACCCCAACTGCTGCAGCTGGTGTACAAACTGCCGGCATTGGGACGCAGTTACACACTACTGCAAGTGCTGGAGCCGGGGCTTTGACCCGCTGACGCCTGGACACAGTACCGACCACACCACCACTGCCGGAGCCTGCTTGAGTAGAGGAGATTCATCCACTACTTCCAACGCAGGTGAGAAATAGACCAGTCTTGGAGGGAGGGAGGAGGGAGGTGAGGGGAATTAAAGTGATGCCTGGCCACTGTTCCAAGTTTCAAATCATTGCACACCCCTCTGTCTGCTCTATCCCCTCCCCCCATGTATCCCGCTCTTCCTCCTCTTCTGTCCCCCCTTCCCCTCTACTCCTCTTTTCCCATTCTCCTCTCCTCCTCGCCCCTCCCCTCCTCTCTCCTCTTCTTCCCTTGTCTCCACGTACCCTCTTGCCTTGTCTCAGCTCCTCTATCTCACTCCCTTCCACTCCCCCCTTTCCCTGTCTCACTCCCTCTCTCTCCCTCTTTCCCCTGTCTCACTCACCCTCTCTATCTCATCTATCTCCCCTCTCTTTTTCTCCCACATCGTTTTTACTCTCTACCCATCCCCTTCTCTCTCCCCTTTTTTCTCTCCCCTTCTCTCTTCCCCTTCCAAAAATGAAAAGGGCAGCTCTCCTGGTAAGAGTTGCCCTTTGTGATCCCTGAAGCTGTCTGGATTTTAGGGTTTGTGACACAGGACTCCGCCTGCACATGGGCAGAGACGCCTGTGACTGCAGGGCATGTTAGGAGGGATCCATGTCAGATTCCTCACCCAGCACTGCAGAGAGAAGCCATAGGTTTCTATGGGTAATGTCAGTTACAGCTGGCACTACCCTCAGCAGCGGAGCAGGGTTTTTAATGCATTTGTACTTTAATGCATCATGGCCTTTGCCACTCAGTTCCCTCACGCTTTGTTCTCTCCCCCTAATGTGCTTTGTAGTGGCAATTTCAAAATGTTGCTATGGGGCCCATAAAGTTCTAGTTATGCCCCTGTCCATGTGTGTTGGAATTGGGAGCCTTGTTATGCAAGAGCCTGTATCTTGTCTTTCATGAAGATAGGGCACAGCTTTGGACTTGTCCGCAGTTCCTACCTAAGGTGGTTTCGACATTACATCTGAACCAACCCATTGTGGTTCCTTTTAGTTTCAATCATCCTGGAATTCCAGAATTCTTGGATGTGGTTCGAATGCTTAAGGCGTATGTTAAATGATCTGCTCGAGTGCGTAAGACAGAATGGCTTTTTGTGTTTTATGGTGCACACAAGAAAGGTTGTCCTGCTTTAAAGCAGATGATTGCCCGTTGGATTTGTTCTACTATACAACAGGCTTATGGGGCAGCAAAATTGCCTACACCAACCTCATTGAAGGTTCATTCTATAAAGGCAGTGGGATCATCCTGGGTGGCTGCCCATGGGGTTTCAGCCCTGCAGCTCAGCAAAGCTGCTACGTGGTCAAGTCAACATACCATACAAAATTTTTAAAGTTTGATACTCTGGCCAGAGAGGATACCCAGTTTGGGAAGGTGGTGTTACAGCAGTCTCCACACATTCCTGTCCGTTCTGGAAACCTTGTGACATCCTTATCATATTGAGACCCCATATGGATGATAGAGAAAATAGGATTTTATTACCTACCAGTAAATCCTGTTCTCATAGTCCATACGGGATACTGGGCGCCCGCCTCAGTGCGGATTTCTTCTGCATCTGGTTGTCACTATTATAGTTGTGACGTTCTTGCCTGTTGCCTAAAGTATGTTGTCACTTGAGTGACTTTATGTTTATTATGTTTCAATAAGTTTTTAACAGTTCTGTTAACTGTTATTGTGTTTGTTGTGTTGTGCTGGTATGAATCTCACCACATATCATGTATACGCATATCCTTTTCTCACATACGTTCATTCTCCTTTGGGCACAGTTTTCCTTAACTGGCTTGTGGGTGGGGATGTGGAGGGGAGGAGCCAGTACACCCATTCTGAAGAAAGTTATATGTGCCTGTCTCCTGCGGAGAACCCTCAATTCTCATTATATTGAGACCCCAGTATTCCATATGGACTATGAGAATAGGATTTGCCATTAGGTAATTAAAATCCTATTTTTGTTTTTTTTGTATCTGATTCCCAAGCACCAAACCTCTCCAGATCTCTAACATAGAAATGTGTGAACCCTGGTTCCTCTGCACACTTCACACTGAGCTGAGTGAATGTGAGATGATCACTTTGTTCATATCCCTATGGTGTGCCTGGAGAGTGTGGTGACATCCTACTGCATCAGCTGACCGTAGGGGGGATAGGATCACTAGCATGTGCTACCCATGTACGGTCAGTATTGTATGTTCTGTACATCTGAGGTCAGAGGAAAAACATTATACAACAATTATAGACACATTAATATACCGTGTATACTGTAGTTGGGTAGAGGTCTTTGTGCTGTACGTGTGACTGCAAATAGAGTCCCAGCAATTTGGGAACACAGAGATGTGTCCACATGCATCTATCCCCCACTCACCACAAGTCGGGTTACACATAACATGTGAGCGCACTATGACTGGGTACCGCCAAGCGTCTGATCATGTGACTTTTTTTGTTATGCGCATTATTCACAAAGTTATGCGATAGGACACACAAGCAGCTTCTGCTTATTAAAATATGTGGCATTCCTATATATTGTGTGTGACCACTGCTGTATCTGCATATGAAAAACTGGAAAACACTAAAGTAGCATTTCTTATGTAGACACAATGCAGGGATTCCACATATTTTAATTATCAGAAGCTGCTTGTGCGTCCTTGTCACATCGCTCTGCGAAGAAGATGCATTTTAATGGAAAAGACAGGTGTTTAAGCAGCGCTGGTTGGAAAAAAATGTGTGATCAATTGGAATGGTTTCACAATAGAAGCATACAATTTATTATACACAATGTAGTCAAATGATTAAGAAATGAGCAGTATTTGTATTACTAAGCAATTGCTGTAAGATAATAAAAA
This sequence comes from Crinia signifera, assembly GCF_055691185.1. Classification (NCBI taxonomy): domain Eukaryota; kingdom Metazoa; phylum Chordata; class Amphibia; order Anura; family Myobatrachidae; genus Crinia; species Crinia signifera. Next base: position 331,753,489 of record NC_139220.1, read on the forward strand.
ATGAAAAAATAAAAAAATATATAAAAATTCAAAAAAAAATGCTAGTGCACTAGACTAATGTCCCATGATTCCTGGTGTAGTAGGGGGGATATGTGGCAATATTTGTGGGATCAGTCTGTTCATATTATGCCCTTTTTACATCATACCCAAATTATTGAGTGTATATTACCGTCCACTGGTGGGTAGTCGTCCTGTGCTGTCAGCAACCTCCTCAGCAGATGTTATGCTGTCCAAGTGGATGTCCAAATTAACTTGAAAGGTGCAAGGCGCTGGCAGTAAATGGAGATACGGCTCCTGTTCTGGAACTAGTGGAGGTTTCCAATAAAGGGCTGGTTCGGATAGGTCCCAATCGAGAGTGACAGGAAAACAAATGCCAGGAATCTGGGTAGTACTCCTTCAATAGGGTCTGGGTGGCACGACTGACGCGTTTCGCTGTATTCCACAGCTTTACCAAAGGATAGGGTGTGTTTGTTCCCAGGGGGGTATTTATACTGCTTCAGGAAGTAGTAATTGATCACATGATACATGGTCACATGGTACATAAGAATGAAAAGGAGGCAAAGTACATTCATATCAACAACATACATAATGTTTTTTTTTATTTTTTAATAAACTTTCTAGAATGGGAGTTGTTTAAGGATATTTCTAATATTATGGTGGTGATTCATTGGTGGACAGAGATCATGTGTCCCGGCTAGTCTCGCAATAATCTGTGTTCTTACAGGTGTTGTTAGTATAGTTAGCCTGTATTGGCTGTTATACATTCACGTCTGGGGATTCCCGAAAAAAACACCACCAAAAAGTGTGGCGTTTATTTACTCTTTCTATAGCTTAGTTGACCAAGTGGGGTGGAAGTGTTAGCAGGAATGCCGCACTTCATTCTCCCTCCAGAGAAGTGAAGGAGCATACACCCGGTGACCGGAAGTGTATACAGCGCACACGCCAAGGACGGAAGTGCGTCATTCGAAGTGCGGGTGTTCCCAGGAATAGTGCCCTGCGTAACACTATGGTTTGCCTGCCGGAAGTGGGGCTTTAATGGGACTATAGGATGACAGAAGTGGGGCATATATGCGTCCCATTTTGGATATATAAGGATACATGTACAAAAAAAGGGTCTTTGCAAAGAATTATTGCTGAAAGTGAAAAAGAGATTTTCATTTTATGTATACAGTGGCAGATTCTTATAATACAAATATACAACATTTGTATGAAATATTTTTGATGTGAGATTGTGTTATCGGTGAACAATTATTTCCATTCAAGTCCTTTAACTGACACATTTCCTATCAAAATATACAGAAGGGAAAGAATGGGGAGAGAGAGGGGGGGGGGTGAATGATTAGTATTCTAACAGCTCAAACTGTTGCAATATGGATTTATTTCGCATAATCTTAGTAAATAGTGATTTATGACAGAAAAAATATTTTTCTAATCAGTTGTTTATTTTTTATTAATATTTATATTATAAATTCTATGCATTATTTATTTATTTATTGTAAAGGTTCCTTTTTCACTTTTTTTTATCTCAAAGTCATTTTCTCCTTTGAGAAAGCAGGGAAGGGGAGGGGGGAGAGAAAAAAGGGGAGGGGGGAGGAAGGGAGAAAAAGTGGGTGGAGTGGGGATATATCGAAAATAGGTTTAATTATTAACAGATAGCTTAGTTAGGCAAACTCATAATAGAATATTTAGTTCAACAGACTCCTTTCAGCCTCCTGGATGAATTGAACCTAGTTGATGCATCCAGAAGACCTCCTGACGGGCAAGGCTTCTAAAGAGGTCTCCCCATCTTGGTGTTGGGGCAATGTGTTCTATCCCGACAATTTTCAATTCTGAGGGGTCCATATTATGGTGAAGGAAGAAGTGTTTTGATACACTATGCGTTAGAATCCCTTTCATAATATTTTGTCGGTGCTCAAGGAACCTAATTTTTAGTTATCTGGTCATGCGACCTACATAGTGAAGGTTACGGTTACACCTCAGAACATATATGATATAAGTGGAGTTACAGTTTATGAATTGTGTTAGGACATAAGGTTTTTCTTTTTGTGAAACTTGATAAGTCTTTGTGTTCATCATATGTGTGCACGTGTTACATTTATAGCAGCCCTTTGGTTTGGTTGGAAGCCATGTGTTCATAGAATCCGGAATCTGATCTATATTTTTCAAAAAGCTGGGAGCCAGTTTTTTGAGAGTGGTGTTCTTCTTGAAGATGAATGGGGGTTCAACTAGAAGGGATTGGTTCAGTATTGAGTCTTGTTTGAGGATGTTGTAGTTCTTTTTTTATGATCTTTGATCTTACTGCTTGCACTGTTATAAGTGGCAATGTACGCCAGTTTTCTAGTCAGAGGTCTCTGAGGGCCTTCATCCTATCTCCTATTCTTCCCTTTAAGGAGTTGTTCTCTTTTGCAGTTTAGTGATTCCGTGTATGCTTTCTCTCTTAGGTCTGGAGGATAGTCTCTTTGTAAAAAGGCGGAAGTCATTTTTTGGGACTGGAACATGAAATTTTGAGTGTTGGAGCATTTCCTTCTCAGACATGTAAACTGACCTTTAGGTATTGCTCATTTCCAGGGGAGGTCGTGCTCACTTTGAAAGTGTAAATAGGCATTTATCCCTACTTCTTTGTTATGGTTCTTTGTGGCTATCTGATTTCCCATGATCTCCAATGAGATACCCAAAAATTAAATATTGGTGGGGTGAAAGTGATGGGTGAACTTGAAATTATTATCATTGTGATTTTAAATAGTCTACAAAAGATTGTTCTGAAAGTGCATCCCCATCCCAAATAATAAAAAGGTCATCGTTTTACCGCCCATAGAAAACCAGGCTTGCTCCAAACTCTCTCCCCCAAATCAGTTGGTCCTCAAATTGCCCCATATATAAATTAGCGTAGCTTGGGGCAAACCTGGTTCCCATTGCGGTATCCATGACTTGTAAATAGTGCTTGTCCAAAAAAAGAAAATAATTGTGTTGTAAAATAAAAAGAATAGCATCCCGAAGAAGGTGTTGGTGTTCCACTCTCAGGTCATTATCCTTACCTAGCCTTTTGGCTATAGCTTGGACTCCTAAGTGATGTGGAATATTGGAGAATAAGCTTTGGACGTCCAATGTTAGAAAATGTAAGAGCTTTTCCAGGTTTGTTAATGGAAAAAATGCTCAGTGCTACAGTCCCTCTATGGAATGGAGCAACTAGAAGGACTGTTTAACACACAAGGAGGCTGGATGTATGTGGTCACATCTGTACACAAATATAACATCATGGTCAGTGTCTGTGATATTTGCTATTGTGTATAAATATACATCTTATACAATAAAAGTAGCGTTATCCTGGTAACCATTATGCTTTTACATATTGACTTTCTTACAGGACATATAAGGAACAGGATTCAAATTAAGAGGACGTGGAAAGGGAAATTGTTCTCCGATCAAGCCAACTAAATACATCATATCTCCTTACACCTCAGGAGGAGGAACAAACACTATTTTATTTTCTGGATAGAAGAAACATTTAGCAACTAATTTGTTCTCACCTCATACATGATGAGTCTCACAGGAGAGAAACCACATGTGTGTTCTGAGTGTGACAAAGGCTTTACATGTAAATCACAGCTTCTGGTACATCAGAGGAGTCACACAGGAGAGAAACCACATGTGTGTTCTGAGTGTGACAAAGGCTTTACATATATATCACAGCTTCTCATACATCAGATGAGTCTCACAGGAGAGAAACCACATGTGTGTTCTGAGTGTGACAAAGGCTTTACATGTAAATCACAGCTTCTCATACATCAGATGAGTCTCACAGGAGAGAAAACACATGTGTGCTCTGAGTGTGACAAAGGCTTTACATGTAAATCACGGCTTCTCATACATCAGAGGAGTCACACAGGAGAGAAACCACATGTGTGCTCTGAGTGTGAAAAAGGCTTTACATGTAAATCACGGCTTCTCATACATCAGAGGAGTCACACAGGAGAGAAGCCACATGTGTGCTCTGAGTGTGACAAAGGCTTTACATGTAAATCACAGCTTTTCAGACATCAGAGGAGTCACACAGGAGAGAATCCACATGTGTGCTCTGAGTGTAACAAAGGCTTTACATGTAAATCACAGCTTCTCATACATCAGAGGAGTCACACTGGAGAGAAGCCATATAAATGTTCTGAATGCAGAAAATGTTTTTCCCAGAAGTCAAAGCTTGTCATACATCAGAGGAGTCACACAGGAGAGAAGCCATATAAATGTTCTGAATGCTGCAAATGTTTTACCCGGAAGTCACTTCTTCTTCGACATCAGATGAGTCACACAGGAGAGAAGCCATATAAATGTTCTGAATGCAGCAAATGTTTTTCCCGGAAGACACATCTTGGCCTACATGAGAGGAGTCACACAGGAGAGAAGCCATATACATGTTCTGAATGCAGCAAATGTTTTACTCAGAAGTCACATCTTGTCCTACATCAGAGGATTCACACAGGAGATAAACCATATAATTGTTCTGAATGCAGCAAATGTTTTTCTCAGAAGGCAGATCTTGTAAAACATCAGAGGAGTCACACAGGAGAGAAGCCATATAAATGTTCTGAATGCAGCAAATGGTTTTCTCTAAAGTCAGATCTTGTCCGACATCAGAGGAGTCATACAGGAGAGAAGCCATATAAATGTTCTGAATGCAGCAAATGTTTTACTCAGAAGTCACATCTTGTCACACATCAGAGGAGTCACACAGGAGAGAAGCCATATAAATGTTCTGAATGCAGCAAATGCTTTTCCCTGAAGTCACTTCTTGTCCTACATCAGAGGAGTCACACAGGAGAGAAACCATATAAATGTTCTGAATGCAGCAAATGTTTTTCCCAGAAGTTAGATCTTGTCCTACATCAGAGGAGTCACACAGGAGAGAAGCCATATAAATGTTCTGAATGCAGCAAATGTTTTACTCAGAAGTCACATCTTGTCACACATCAGAGGAGTCACACAGGAGAGAAGCCATATAAATGTTCTGAATGCAGCAAATGCTTTTCCCTGAAGTCACTTTTTGTCCGACATCAGAGGAGTCACACAGGAGAGAAACCATATAAATGTTCTGAATGCAGCAAATGTTTTTCCCAGAAGTCAGATCTTGTCCTACATCAGAGGAGTCACACAGGAGAGAGGCCATATAAATGTTCTGAATGCAGCAAATGTTTTTCCCAGAAGTCAGATCTTGTCCTACATCAGAGGAGTCACACAGGAGAGAAGCCATATAAATGTTCTGAATGCAGCAAATGTTTTACTCAGAAGTCAGTTCTTGTCCGACATCAGAGGAGTCACACAGGAGAGAAGCCATATAAATGTTCTGAATGCAGTAAATGTTTTTCCCATAAGTCAGTTCTTGTCCAACATCAGAAGAGTCACACAGGAGAGAAGCCATATAAATGTTCTGAATGCAGCAAATGTTTTACTCAGAAGTCACATCTTGTCACACATCAGAGGAGTCACACAGGAGAGAAGCCATATAAATGTTCTGAATGCAGCAAATGCTTTTCCCTGAAGTCACTTCTTGTCCTACATCAGAGGAGTCACACAGGAGAGAAACCATATAAATGTTCTGAATGCAGCAAATGTTTTTCCCAGAAGTTAGATCTTGTCCTACATCAGAGGAGTCACACAGGAGAGAAGCCATATAAATGTTCTGAATGCAGCAAATGTTTTACTCAGAAGTCACATCTTGTCACACATCAGAGGAGTCACACAGGAGAGAAGCCATATAAATGTTCTGAATGCAGCAAATGCTTTTCCCTGAAGTCACTTCTTGTCCGACATCAGAGGAGTCACACAGGAGAGAAACCATATAAATGTTCTGAATGCAGCAAATGTTTTTCCCAGAAGTCAGATCTTGTCCTACATCAGAGGAGTCACACAGGAGAGAGGCCATATAAATGTTCTGAATGCAGCAAATGTTTTTCCCAGAAGTCAGATCTTGTCCTACATCAGAGGAGTCACACAGGAGAGAAGCCATATAAATGTTCTGAATGCAGCAAATGTTTTACTCAGAAGTCAGTTCTTGTCCGACATCAGAGGAGTCACACAGGAGAGAGGCCATATAAATGTTCTGAATGCAGCAAATGCTTTTCCCTGAAGTCACTTCTTGTCACACATCAGATGAGTCACACAGGAGAGAAGCCATATAAATGTTCTGAATGCAGCAAATGCTTTTCCCTGAAGTCACTTCTTGTCCGACATCAGAGGAGTCACACAGGAGAGAAGCCATATAAATGTTCTGAATGCAGCAAATGTTTTTCCCAGAAGTCAGATCTTGTCCTACATCAGAGGAGTCACACAGGAGAGAAGCCATAGAAATGCTCCGAATGCAACAAATGTTTTACCCAAGAGTCACATCTTGTCCAACATCAGAAGAGTGTGTTGGCAGTATTGATACACAGATGGACAGACAGCACTATATGGGGTATATACAGACAGCGCCATATAGAGCAGATTGGAGGTGGTATACACAGACAAATGTATGCATAGAATACCATAAGGGGGTTTTGACGGATGGATACAGTAGGTGACTAGGACAGACAGAGCACCATATGGGGGAATAGCTTGCCAGGAGAGGGCATACAGACATTCTCTGTTCTCTGCCTCCCTCCCTGTGCATGTACACTGCTGGGCTCTGCCTCCCTCCCTGTGCACGTACACTGCTGGGCTCTGCCTCCCTCCCTGTGCACGTACACTGCTGGGCTCTGCCCCTCTCCCTATAAATACACTGCTGTGCTTTGCCTCCCACCCTGTGTACATACACTACTGGGCTATGCCTCCCTCCCTGTGCGTACACTGCTAGGCACTACCTCCATCCCTGTGTACATACACTGCTGAGCTCTGCCTCCCTCTTTCCCTGTGTAAGTAAGCTGCTGTGCTCTGCCTCCCTCCCTGTGTATGTACACTGCTGTGCTCTGCTTTCTTCCTGTACATACACTGCTGGGCTCTGCCTCTCTCCCTGTGTAAATACACTGCTGGGCTTTGCCTCCCCCTCTGTACATACACTGCTGGTCTCTGACTCCCTCCGTGTGTTAATTCACTGCTGGGCTCCGCCTCCCTCCCTGTGTTTGTGCACTGCTGAGCTCTGCCTCCCTCCCTATGTACATACTCTGCTCGGCTCTTCCTCCCTCCCTCCCTTTGTACGTGCACTGCTGGGCTCTGCCTCCCTCCCTCTCTGTGTACGTACACTGTTATTCTCTACTTTCCTCCCTGTACATATACTGCTGGGATTTGCCTCTCTCCCTGTGTACATGCACTGCTGTGCTTCACCTCCCTCCCTGTGTATGTACACTGCTATGCTCTGCCTCCCACCCTGTGTATGTTCACTGCTGGGCTCTGCCTCCCTCCCTGTATACATGCACTGCTGTGCTCCACCTCCGTCCCTGTGTATGTGCATTGCTGGGCTCCTGCTCCCTGTACATACACTTCTGGGCCCTGCTTCCCTTCCTCTCTGTGTTTGTGCAATTCTTGGATCTGCCTCCCTCTCTCCCTGTGTACCTACACTGCTGGGCTCTGCCTCACTCCCTCTACATACACTGCTGGTCTCTGCCTCCCTCCCTGTGTCCGTGCTCTGCTGGGCTTTCCCTCCCTCCCTCTCTTTGTACATGCACTGCTGGGCTATGCCTGCATCCCTGTGTACATACACTGCTGGGATCTGCCTCCCTCCCTGTGTTCATACACTGCTGGGCTCTGCCTCCCTCCCTATGTATGTGCACTACTTAGTTCTGCCTCCCTCCCTGTGTATGCACAATGCTGGTTTCTGCCTCCCTCCCTGTACATACAATGCTGGGCCCTGCCTCCCTCCCTCCCTCAGTACTTGCACTTGCTTCCCTCCCTGTGTACGCGCTCTGATAGGCTCTGCCTCCCTTCCGCTCTGTATATATGCACTGCTGGGCTCTGCCTCCCTCCCTCTCTGTGTATATGTGTATATGCACTGCTGGGCTCTGCCACTCTCCCTGTGTATGTACACTACTGGGCTCTACCTCTCTCCCTCCCTGTGTATGTGCACTGCTGGGCTCTGCCACCCTCTCTGTGTACATGCTTGGCTCTGCCTCCATCCCTCTCTGTGTATGTGCACTGATGGGCTCTTCCTTCCTCCCTCCCTTTGTATGTGCACTGCTGGGTTCTGCTTCCCTCCCCATGTAGGTGCACTGCTGGGCTCTCCCCCTCCCTGTGTATGTGCACTGCTGGGCTCTGCCTCCCTCCCTCTCTGTGTAGGTGCACTGCTGGGCTTTGCCTTCTACCTCCCTGTGTACATACACTGCTGTGCTCTGGTTCCCTCCCTGTGTATGTACACTGCTGGGCTCTTCCTCCCTCCCTGTGTATATGTACTGTCACAAATTACCCCTGTTGGGTCTGTGTGAATGCAGCCTGACTCCTGTGTCCTCAAGGTGCAATGCAGCTGTTGTATAATTAGACCAATAGCTCTGGACCTTGTTTCACAGGCTGATCATCTGTAGTAAGTCCCCTCGTTAATGGAGCTTAGGTATTCTGATTGGGAGTGTTCCCTTTATCTCCCATGCTGCCTTTCACCCAGAGGCCTGTGATTGGTACAGTCTATCTGAATCTGTTCTCTGGTCATCAGCCATATTCCTCAGCCCTCCTGACCCTTCCTTGGTCCAGTGTTCCTAGTGCTTTCTGTTCTGCAGAGGATTAAGTGCTGGTTTTTCCATCTACAGTATTTCTGCTGATCCCCTGTTAGAGTGTATATGTATGGAGTGATATGGGGTTTGCCATCCAGCCCCACACGGGTTATATTGTGTATTATTAACATCTTCATGCATTGTTGCATTTATGCCAATAGCAAGGACATACTGTCTTCTGTGTTTTTGTAGTCAGTGTGGTAGTGAGGAATTACTTATTTGGTTGCATTGTTGCATTCCTGGGAGTTCAGTGGGGGATTGCTCCCATATTCTTCCACTTAACTCCCTGGTGTTTCTGACTTAAGTAGGGGTTACTTATAATTGTACGTTGGTCTGCTGAAGGATCGCTTCCTGTGGAGTAAAGCCGTGCCACATTTTGCTTTGTTTCCCATTTCAGTGGGTTTTAGTTAGTTTCCCTCTTGTCTGCTCTGGATGTGTTGTGCATCTTCTTTCCTTTCAAATTCCTGGTGGCACTGGGGTTGTGGTGAACCTAATTTACCCCTTTTATAGTTGAAGTCTTAGCTCTGCAGGTGCCTATAAGCTCTGGAGGTATTAATAGAGTTAGGGTTGGGATTGTGGCCTGTCCATCCCGGTAACCTTTTGTCTGAAATCCCAGCAGAGTCCTAACCAGTACACTGCTGGGCTCTGCCTCCCTCCCTCCCTGTGTACATGCTCTTCAGGGCTCTGCCTCCCTCTCTCTCTGTGTATGTGCACTCCTGTTCTCTGCCACCCTCCCTGTACATACACTGCTTGGCTATGACTCCCTCCTTGTGTACATGCACTGCTGGGCTCTGCCTCCCTCCCTGTGTATGTACACTGCTGGGCTCTGCCTCCATCCCTCTCTGTGTACACTGCTGTTAACTTTCTCCCACCCTCTCTTTGTATGTGCACTTCTGGGCTCTTCCTCCCTCCTTGTGTATATGCACTGCTGGGCTCCACCTTCCTCGCTGTGTGCATACACTGCTTGGGCTCTGCCTCCCTCCCTCACTCCCTGTGTACATGCTCTGCAGGGCTCTGCCTCCCTCTCTCTCTTTGTATGTGCACTCCTGTTCTCTGCCACCCTCCCTGTACATACACTGCTTGGCTATGACTCCCTCCTTGTGTAAGTACACTGCTGGGCTCTGCCTCCATCCCTCTCTGTGTACACTGCTGGTAACTTCCTTCCACCCTCTCTTTGTATGGGCACTTCTGGGCTCTGCCTCCCTCCTTGTGTATATGCACTGCTGGGCTCCACCTCCCTCGCTGTGTGCATACACTGCTGGGCTCTGCCTCCCTCCCTGTGTAAGTGCACTGCTGGGCTTTGCCTCCCTCCCTGTGTGCGCACCCTGCTGGGCTCCGCCTCTCTCCCTGTTGATGACACAGTATATACCGATATAATCTGCATGTAGACTGAAGGACGATGTTCTAACTAGAGATGTGCGGGCTCGGATTCCCCAGATCCGACCCTGCACAAACAGTAGCAATCTGAGCCCGGGTCCGAGCACCGCTCTGAGCTTCCCGTCTGACTCGGATCCAGGCACGTGGGCAAAATGTCATTGCCCGATGCTGGATTCTCGAGAGATCCGGACCGCCATGTAAATAGCAAGTGCCCGGCGCCATTTGTCACTCGTGAGTTAGGAGGGTTAGGGATAGGAGTGTGCTTAGTACTGTGCAGAGCTTTGTTAGGTTATGTAGGTTAGGGACTGGAGCTGTATTTTTATTTTTGCTGCTGGGGCAAAAGCCAGTGCCTACTAACACTGTCTGCTCTGCTCTCTGCTGTTGTGTGCTCTGCACTACCAGTGGCTGGCTGCAAGCCCAGTCAGTATTACCTCTAACTGGCCACTTCAATCAGACGTGTATATGACTGTGCAGTGTACACTGTTGTTAAACTTATTAACCACTTGTATACCAGTCTGCTGGTGCATCTGCTGGTGTATTTTTTACCTCCCTGCTGGTGTATTTTTTTTACAGCCTTATATAACTAGTAAAGATATTCTTTGCTGGTGAATCTACTGTACTGAGTCTGACATATAAATAAATATTAATGAATTAACAGTGTACTGGTGCATCTACTAAATAAAATAATATCTCTGCTGATGCATATTAATTATACTGCCGTGTATATATAATATCTCTCTGGTGATGCCTAATTAATTGCTGCCATATATATAATATCTCTCTTGTGGGGTCTAATTAATTTACTGCCGTATATATAATATCTCTCTGGTGGGGTCTAATTAATTTACTGCCATATATATAATATCTCTCTGGTGGTGCATAATTAATTTACTGCCATATATATAATATCTCCCTGGTGGTGAATAATTAATTTACTGACGTATATATAATATCTCTCTGGTGGTGCATAATTAATTTACTGCCGTATATATAATATCTCTCTGTTGGGGCATAATTAATTTACTGCCATATATATAATATCTCTCTGTTGGGGCATAATTAATTTACTGCCGTATATATAATATCTCTCTGGTGGGGCATAATTAATTTACTGCCGTATATATAATATCTCTCTGGTGGTGCATAATTAATTTACTGCCGTATATATAATATCTCTCTGGTGGTGCATAATTAATTTACTGCCGTATAAATAATATCTCTCTGGTGGTGCATAATTAATTTACTGCCGTATATATAATATCTCTCTGGTGGTGCATAATTAATTTACTGCCGTATATATAATATCTCTCTGGTGGTGCATAATTAATTTACTGCCGTATATATAATATCTCTCTGGTGGGGCATAATTAATTTACTGCCATATATATAATATCTCTCTGTTGGGGCATAATTAATTTACTGCCGTATATATAATATCTCTCTGGTGGGGCATAATTAATTTACTGCCGTATATATAATATCTCTCTGGTGGTGCATAATTAATTTACTGCCGTATATATAATATCTCTCTGGTGGTGCATAATTAATTTACTGCCGTATATATAATATCTCTCTGGTGGTGTATAATTAATTTACTGCTGTATATATAATATCTCTCTGGTGGTGCATAATTAATTTACTGCCGTATATATAATATCTCTCTGGTGGTGCATAATTAATTTACTGCCGTATATATAATATCTCTCTGGTGGTGCATAATTAATTTACTGCCGTATATATAATATCTCTCTGGTGGTGCATAATTAATTTACTGCCGTATATATAATATCTCTCTGGTGGGGCATAATTAATTTACTGCCATATATATATAATATCTCTCTGGTGGTGCATAATTAATTTACTGCCATATATATAATATCTCTCTGTTGGGGCATAATAAATTACTGCTGTATATATAATATCTCTCTGTTGGGGCATAATAAATTACTGCCGTATATATAATTTCTCTCTTGTGGGGTCTAATTAATTTACTGCCGTATATATATAATATCTCTCTGGTGGTGCATAATTAATTTACTGCCATATATATAATATATCCCTGGTGGTGAATAATTAAATTACTGCCATATATATAATATCTCTCTGGTGGTGCATAATTAATTTACTGCCATATATATAATACATCTCTGGTGGGGCATAATTAATTTACTGCCATATATATAATATCTCTCTGTTGGGGCATAATTAATTTACTGCCGTATATATAATATCTCTCTGGTGGGGCATAATTAATTTACTGCCATATATATAATATCTCTCTGGTGGTGCATAATTAATTTACTGCCATATATATAATATCTCTCTGTTGGGGCATAATTAATTTACTGCCGTTTATATATAATATCTCTTTGGTGGGGCATAATAAATTTACTGCCATATATATAATATCTCTCTGGTGGGGCATAATTAATTTACTGCCGTATATATATAATATCTCTCTGGTGGTGCATAATTAATTTACTGCTGTATATATAATATCTCTCTGGTGGTGCATAATTAATTTACTGCCGTATATATATAATATCTCTCTGGTGGTGCATAATTAATTTACTGCCATATATATAATATCTCTCTGTTGGGGCATAATAAATTACTGCCGTATATATAATATGTCTCTGGTGGGGTCTATTTAATTTACTGCCGTATATATAATATCTCTCTGGTGGGGCATAATTAATTTACTGCCCTATATATATAATATCTCTCTGGTGGGGCATAATAAATTTACTGCCATATATATATAATATCTCTCTGGTGGTGCATAATTAATTTACTGCCATATATATAATATCTCTCTGTTGGGGCATAATAAATTACTGCCGTATATATAATATGTCTCTGGTGGGGTCTAATTAATTTACTGCCATATATATAATATCTCTCTGGTGGTGCATAATTAATTTACTGCCATATATATAATATATCTCTGGTGGGGTCTATTTAATTTACTGCCGTATATATAACATCTCTCTGGTGGGGTCTAATTAATTTACTGCCATATATATAATATCTCTCTGGTGGTGCATAATTAATTTACTGCCATATATATATAATATCTCTCTGGTGGTGCATAATTAATTTACTGCCATATATATAATATATCTCTGGTGGGGCATAATAATTTACTGCCGTATATATAATATCTCTCTGGTGGGGCATAATTAATTTACTGCCATATTTATAATATCTCTCTGTTGGGGCATAATAAATTACTGCCGTATATATAATATCTATCTTTTGGTGCATCTACTGCCGTATATACTTGCACTCCAGTGGTGCTGTCCTGTAGTGTAATATATTGCACAACTCCACAAAAATAATGGAGATCCAAAATATGGAGAATCAAATTGGGAAAGATGAAGGGCCGCTTCCTCTTCTGAATCTGCTGCAAATGCAAGTAGTAATGATGACATAGATGATGATATGCCATCAACGTCATCTGCCAAGGCTGATGTCCAGTGTCAAAGTACAGGGCATGTAAAATCCAAAAAGCCAAAGTTGAGAAAAAGGAGGACCAAAAAAATAAATTCAAATCATTGTAGGAGAAATGTAAAATTGGCAATGTGCCATTTACGACACGGAGTGGCAAGGAACGGTTAAGGCCCTGGCCTGTATTCATGACTGGTGGTTTAACTACACATGACCATGCAAGCCCTCCTACTCCCCCCTTTAGAAATTTGAAGAGATTTCAGCTGTCATCAAAAACACAGCAAACATCTCTGCCTACTAAAGAAGACATGTTGTCACAAACCCCCAAGCAGAGTCCAAGGGTGTTGGTTGTTGCGATGCTTGACCTTACCATTGCTGTATAGGAAGAGCTGGCTCCTTCCACCATTTCAGTACTCCCTCTGCATATGCTGGAGGGATCACCCACAGTGCAGTTCCTGATTTAGATAATGAAGGTGTCAATGTTGTAGACGGAGGAGGATATTGATGTAGCTGGCGCTGAGGAGGAAGTTGACGAGGAGGATGCTGAGGTGGTTTGCTTAAATGAGGCACCAGAGGGGGAAACAGTTGTTGTCCATGGGATGAAAAAGACCATCGTCCAATAAATCCACCTCTATGGTCTGGAATGTATTGCCATATGTATGGCATATGGGCAGAGGACCAATAAATCCACCTCTACAGAAGAATCCTTGGCTCAGGTAATAAACACTCTCTTTGTTCTTATCAGTGGTACCCAGAAACAAAAGAAGAGAGAAACACAATAGTGTAATACATTAAGTCACATAAGTGAATATAAATGTTCACACAGGTGGTATGACTCGTACCCTTGGTGTAAGTCTACTTTTCAAGGTAGACTACAATCGCATATAAGGGAGCGGTAACGTCACCGTCACATCCAAACAATTCCAGATCCCAACAGCATATTAAATGAAGAAAAAAGCTGATATGGTGAAGTACAGCTTTTTATTATTAAAACAATTTCATAAAACAAAGAACAGGGTATGCCACAGCTGACTCTCACCGAGTGGTGTTGTCTACAGCAGAAGTGGTAGACAATATGCGCAAATGTTACAACAACAAACAGGCGTCCCTGGAAGTTGATCACCCCAGCTGGTCAGATGTCCTCCTTGCTCTCCACAAAGCCAACATGCTTCGAAGCTCCAAGGCTTCTTATTCAAGGCATGAAAGGGATATGTGCCTAATCCCGTATTTATACTTCTATTGGGGAATCCTAATGCCAGACACGGAATAATCTATCCTTCTAATCCCGGACCTCCCCATAGAGTTGATAAATTCCCTGATTCCATGTTTTCCTGAGCACAATGAATAGCTGTAAATTTCCCGCAATGTTATTTCCGGTTTCCGGCCTCCGCCGGAACCAGAAGCGACGTTTTACCGCCCTCCGTCATCAGCTGGAACCGGAAGTGATGTTATGCGGTTCACCGGCGGCTTGTTTGTGTTCCACTGAGTTTTATTCTCTATTTCCTGTCTTTGGTCCCGGCGGAAGTGATGATAATTTTTGCGGAACACCAAAACCGCAAAAACACCAAGGGTACGAGTCATACCACCTGTGTGAAAATGAATATTCACTTATGTGACTTACTGTATTACAATATTGTGTTTCTCTCTTCTTTTGTTTCTGGGTACTACTGATAAGAACAAAGAGAGTGTTTATTACCTGTGCCAAGGATTTGTCAGTATACTCTTTTCTTCTGTATCGATGTTTGTATGATTGGTGATTCATACTACTGATTTGAATCCATAGGCTGCGGTTAGCACAAGGATCTATCCAATACTCTTCTTTTGTAAAATCCTCCTCTACGGTTTGGATTTTTTTTTATCCGAATCCGGACGACAAATGTATTGCCATATTTAGCTTATGTAAAGCTCCAATAAGCATGGGTAAGGATCTTACCCACCTAGGGAGATCCTCCCTTATACGTCACCTCAAGACCCTTCATAAATCAGTGTTTAGTTCAGGAACTGTGGCTAGCAGTCCACGAACACCTAAATCCCTTGGTCCTCCTGTTGGAGCCAAGCGCCTGAAAAGCACACCACCAACTCCCTCCTCGTCAAATTCCTCCTTAATTCGGATCGAGGGGAGTCCTGCAGGCCATGTCACCAGCATGACTGACTCCTCTTCTATCCACGATTGCTGCAGCGAGAATCCTGCAGCGCTACGCTGTAAGACCGCTACGTCTTTCACTAAGCAATTGACCATCCAACGGTCATTTGCCATGAGGACGAAATACATCAGCAGTCATCCTATGGCAAAGCGGATAGCTGCGGCCTTGACAGCTATGTTGGTTTTAGATGTGCATCCAGTGTCCGCCATCAGTGGAGTGGGATTTAGACGGTTGATGGAGGTATTGTGTCCCCGGTACCAAATCCCATCTAGATTCCACTTCACTAGGCAGGCAATACGCAGGATGTACAGGGACGTCAGAAAAAGTGTCCTCAGTGCCCTGAAAAATACGGCTGTACCCAGTGTCCTCTTAACTACGGACATGTGGACAAGTGGATCATGGCAAACTAAGGACTATATGACTGTGACATCCCACTGGGTAGATGCATTGCCTTCCTCAGCAGCAACATATCCTGCATTCCAGCTCCTTCCAAGGCAGTCTATGCTGTGTATCCCCGCTTTCAGGAAGAGGCACAACGCCGATAACCTCTTAGAGAAACTGAGGAAAATCATCTCCCAGTGGCTTACCCCCAGTGGCTTAGACTCTCCTAGGGATTTGTGGTGTCGGACAACATGCGGGCATTACACATGGGCAATTTCCAGAAAGTGCCATGTTTTGCCAACACAATACATTTGGTGGTGCAGCATTTCATCAGAAGTGACAGGAGCGTGCAGGAGATGCTTGCTGTGGCCCGCAAAATTTGCAGGCACTCTGCATTCTGCCACTGCCACTCCACCCTCTATATGATGCAGAGAATGGAGGAGCAGCAAAAGGCAATTCAAGCCTACACGGCCACCTATGACATAAGCAGAGGAGCGGGCTGTACCTGACTCAAGTGCAGTGGAGGCTGATTTCCATGTTGTGCAAGGTTCTACAGCCCAAAACAGAAGAATAGAAAAGTCCCAAGGCGCAATAGATCCTTGCAGCCTCACTTCCAAATAGAGGACCACCCAGTAATCCTCACTCGCCAACTCTCCAGAACAAATGAGAAAGTGCAGGCGATTGACTTGTATGTTCCGTAGTGTGATTTTTCTCTCACGTGAAAAGTGAAAAGTAAACAGAAAAATGTGTATCAGTGACACAATATTTAATATTAAATTATGGGGGTAACATGAACCCAGGGAAGGAAATCACTCTGCAGTGAAGTGTGACAGGTGTATAGCGGTTTTTTTTAAAGGTTCACCACAGTGATGAATTTAGAAATATGTACCAAAATCAAGTGCCAAAGACTGCTTAAAGACTCCTGAAATATCAGTGAGTACGGTATGCATCTGAGCTCATTGGCACTTGATTTTGTTCTGGCCAGTACAGGAGAGTGGAGCAGGATTTGGAAAGGATTGTCATCTTCCTCCAGAGACTGAACTCTGTCACTTCTGTGTATTGGTTTCTGGTCTGGTTCTGGACGCTGCACTCTGTTATCTTCATCTTCAGAGCCAGTGTTTCAGCTCGGATTCCACATCCAGTGGTTTAGCTCAAATACCATCTGAGAGCAGGTGTCTGGATTGGTCTTGGGCACTGGGCTCTGCTGTTCCCTCCTGTAGAGTAAGTGCTTCCAATCCAGACTCCATCCTGTGATTTACTTCCAGCCTGCCCGTGGTTCAAGTGGGTCAGTTTCGTCTCACTTTTACACTTGAACACAGATCGAATTCTTCCTGGTAAAAAAGTTCATGGTTTTGTTATTATTAACTCCTTCCTGAGCATTGTTGCTCCAAGTGAAAGCACATTACATATTGCTGGTTCACTTTATCTGTGTGTCTGTTTGTTCCCCATTTGTCCCCAGTGTTTGTCAGTGACACTCATAACAGATGACAAGTGACTATGTCATCTTGTCTCTGTAGAGCCAGTTTATACAGGGAGATATGTGTGGGGGCCCAAACAAACCAATCATTTCAGCCACAGTTTTGTAGGCCCTGTCGCTGAAATGTTTGGTTTGTTAAAGTGTGCATGTCCTATTTCCACAACATAAGGGTGGGTGGGAGGGCCCAAGGACAATTCCATCTTGCATCACCATTCATTAATCCCAATGCTGAGAGTCATTGATATGTGAGATAAGTGGACTTGTCTTTAATCACATACAACTGCAGAGAGTCATTGATTGCTGCACGAATCGGCCACTGCTCCTCGGCTGGTCGTCACCTGGTTATGTCTGGTCAGTAGGTTCCATTCCATTCTACTGCCGTACATACAGTATAATATCCCTCTGCTGGTGCATCTACTGCCTTAGATAGGGTGTTAGAGGTGTCTCTGGGAAGCACTGTACCTTAAGCACAGATAACACATACATGACTGTCACATTCACAGACTCTGTAATGCAGATGATGATATTCCCTATATTATTCTGGGAGTCCACCGCTGCCACTCTCACCCTGCATCACACAACCAGACGCTGTCGGAAGATGGCCTAGGTGAAAGGAACGTTTCTGCCACTGCCTGCAGAAGGCTGCCGAATCGCCCACTGCTCCTCAGATAGTGGTCTTATTGGATATTAAACTAATAAAAACAGATACACAGCACAGCACCCTCACAGATGAACTAAATACTGTAACACTTTGCCCACTGCTCCTCGACTGGTAGCCACCTGTGGTCAGACGATTCAACCCCTTTGCAGCTATTGCATTGCTGCACCAATCACCCACTGCTCCTCGGCTGGTCATCACCTGTGGTCAGAAGATTCCACCCCTTTGCAGCTATTGCATTGCTGCACCAATCACCCACTGCTCCTCGGCTGGTCATTGCCTGTGGTCAGAAGATTCAACCCCTTTGCAGCTATTGCATTGCTGCACCAATCACCCACTGCTCCTCGGCTGGGCATTGCCTGTGGTCAGAAGGTTCCACCCTTTTGCAGCTATTGCATTGTCTTTTTGGGGCCTAGTTTTTCAAACTGCCATTCTGTCTGCAGCTGCAGTGCCACTCTTACATGAGCCATGTGTTTGTGCTGCACACTTGTGTAGCTTTGCATAGTTATCCAGCTACCTCGGTGCAACCTTTTGCCCTAAAAACAATATTGGCCCTTATTCTGATCGGTGCGGTAATATCCGCGTGCGTTCGTGCCGCCGATGTTTTGTGTCTGCGCATGTGCAGAGGCGTCTCTGGGCAAATCCCGCATGAAATGTGAACACTCCGAACAGGGGGTGGAGAGAGGCGTGGAGGGCTATTTGGGCTCATTACCATATGCATACGCCCCGCGTTCCCATGCAAACGCTGGGCGTACGTATGGTAATGCGGCCGTGACGCACGTGTAGGGGGCGGACATATGACATCGCCGGATGTCAGCTGCCCGCCCAGATCCCTGCTTTTGCACGGAAAAATGTCCGTGTGGTCTGAGGTTGCGGGAGCTGGTGGAGCACTCGGTCCTGCATTCGATGGTCTGCGACCATCGAATGATGGGGGAGGTTCCCTGAGATGGAGGAGGCGTATTCCGTGAAAAATACACGGCGGTCCGTTCGGCCAGCTTCTTACCGCGTATGGACGGAGTTGGTGATCCGTATGGAAGGCGGGGTTTCGCACGCACGGTCCTGGCCGCAAAATCGGATCCGGCCGCACCGATCAGAATAAGGGCCATTGTGAGGTGTTCAGAATAGACTGGAAATCAGTGTTATTGAGGTTAATATAGCATAGGAGCAAAAAAAAAAAAAAAGTGTTTTGGCAAAACCCATTAGAACCCAAAACCTGAGGGTAATCGGAACCCAAAACATGAAAAGTGGCCGGTGCACATCCCTAGTTCTAACAATATCTGTAATAACCATGTATATTACTAGTAACTGTCCCCAGAACAGGGCAATAAAAGCTGATCTGGATAAATGGGATTCTGTTACCGATTGTATAACTATAGACTTTGTTTCTCTATAATACTTTGTACATTCTTCTACATGTTACAGATAGTTAGGTGGTCCTGTAATGATGACCATCTGGTAACCTATAATGACACCCTAAATAAACTAATGATCCTTCAGCAAATGGATTATAGGGGCGAAATGTAATAGGGTGCGATTTTTTTCGTAAGAAAAAAATCGCACCAAATCGCACCTTTTTTGCAGCTAATTTGCATATGTAATGAGATGCGAATTTGCGGCAAAAAAGTGCGATTTCGGGCGATTTTTAAGTCCTGAAAATGTGCGATTTTCAGTCATGAAAATCGGCACATTTTCAGTACTGTGCGGTGTGTTGAAAAAAAAAAAAAAAAACGGCGTGCGGTCCCCCTCCTAAGCATAACCAGCCCCGGGCTCAAAAAGCCGGTGCTGGTATCATGAAATCAGAGGGACAAACAAATAGGGGTTCCCTTGATTTAATGAAACCAGCACCAGGCTCAAGGTCCAGCGCTGGTTCCCAAAATACGGGGGACAAAATGACTAGGGGTCCCCCATATTTTAAGAACCAGCACCAGACCCAACCAGCCAGCAGGGTAATGCCACAGCCGGGGGACGTTTATTATATAAGGTCCCACGGCCAAAGCATTATCCCCGTGGCTGGTCAGCATGGGCAGGGGTCCTGGGGAAGTGGGGACCCCCCCAATGAAGGGGTCCCCCCTCCAGGACTTACCAGCCCATGCTGAAAGTCCGGGGCTGTCCCCAATGCCCCTGGGCGGTGGGCATCGGGCTGATGAAAAGTGTAAAAAAAAGAATAAAAACTATTGTTTTATACTGTAGAACTATGAGTCCCAGCAATCCTACCCCGCATGCTGGGACTTGGAGAACCACAAGTCCCAGCATGCGGGGCATTAAAGGGCCCGCTGGCACTTGTAGTTTCACAGTACAAAAAATAGTTAAATAAAACACACTGACACCCTGAAAAATAAAAGTTTAATACATCCACAGCCCACACATACTGATACTTACCTACCTTGAGCTCGTAGGTCGGTCCCTGGATCCTGGGTCCGGGGCTCCAGGGCTGAAGAGTCCGGTTCCGGGGCCTTGGTCCTGGTTCCGGGGCTGGTCCGGGGCTCCAGGGCTGAAGAGTCCGGTTCCGGGGCCTTGGTCCTGGTTCCGGGGCTGGTCCGGGGTCCTGGGCTCCAGGGCTGATGTCTCCGGGGTCCAGGATCTGAAGTAATCCAAAAGGGGTACCTGAGGAAGGAAATCCTACTCACCTGGTCCCCAGCGATGACCCCGGCATCTTCTCCGGCAGACGCGCTGCTCCCGGCTGCTACCCGCTCACGAACTGGAGAGGCGCAGAGATGTTTCATCTTCCGCGCCTTTCCTCCGGATGATTATATTGGCTGCCTAGCGGTTAATCAGGAGCCGAGAAAGTCGGCTCCTGATTGGCCGCTAGGCGGCCAATATAATCATTCAGAGGTGCAGCAGCAGCAGGGAGGGGAGGACGGGGGACTGCTGCACTAATCTCACCCTCTACTCGGGCTGAGAACACAGACTTATCAGAGGTGCAGCAGGGAAGGGAGGACGGGGGACTGCTGCACTAATCTCACCCTGTATTCGGGCTGAGAACAGAGACTTATCAGAGGTGCAGCAGCAGGGAGGGGGAGAACGGGGACTGCTGCACTAATCTCACCCTGTACTCGGGCTGAGAACACAGACTTATCAGAGGTGCAGCAGCAGTAGGGAGGGAGGACGGGGACTGCTGCACTAATCTCACCCTGTACTCGGGCTGAGAACACAGACTTATCAGAGGTGCAGCAGCAGCAGGGAGGGGGAGGACGGGGGACTGCTGCACTAATCTCACCCTGTACTCGGACTGAGAACACAGACTTATCAGAGGTGCAGCAGCAGCAGGGAGGGGGAGGACGGGGGACTGCTGCACTAATCTCACACTGTACTCGGACTGAGAACACAGACTTATCAGAGGTGCAGCAGCAGCAGGGAGGGGGAGGAGGGGGAACTGCTGCACTAATCTCACCCTGTACTCGGGGTGAGAACACAGACTTATCAGAGGTGCAGCAGCAGCAGGGAGGGGGAGGACGGGGGACTGCTGCACTAATCTCACCCTGTACTCGGGCTGAGAACACAGACTTATCAGAGGTGCAGCAGCAGCAGGGAGGGGGAGGTCGGGGGACTGCTGCACTAATCTCACCCTGTACTCGGGCTGAGAACACAGACTTATCAGAGGTGCAGCAGCAGGGAGGGGGAGGACGGGGGACTGCTGCACTAATCTCACCCTGTACTCGGACTGAGAACAGAGACTTATCAGAGGTGCAGCAGCAGGGAGGGGGAGGAGGAGGACAGGGGACTGCTGCACTAATCTCACCCTGTACTCGGGCTGAGAACACAGACTTATCAGAGGTGCAGCAGCAGGGAGGGGGAGGATGGGGGACTGCTGCACTAATCTCACCCTGTACTCGGGCTGAGAACACAGACTTATCAGAGGTGCAGCAGCAGCAGGGAGGGGGAGGACAGGGGACTGCTGCACTAATCTCACCCTGTACTGGGGCTGAGGATACAGACTTATCAGAGGTGCAGCAGCAGCAGGGAGAGGAGGACGGGGAACTGCTGCACTAATCTCACCCTGTACTCGGGCTGAGAACACAGACTTATCAGAGGTGCAGCAGCAGCAGGGAGGGGGAGGACGGGGGACTGCTGCACTAATCTCACCCTGTACTCGGGCTGAGAACACAGACTTATCAGAGGTGCAGCAGCAGCAGCAGGAGGGGAGGACGGGGGACTGCTGCACTAATCTCACCCTGTACTCGGGCTGAGAACACAGACTTATCAGAGGTGCAGCAGCAGCAGGGAGGGGGGGGACTGCTGCACTAATCTCACCATGTACTCGGGCTGAGAACACAGACTTATAAGAGGTGCAGCAGCAGGGAGGGGGAGGATGGTGACTGCTGCACTAATCTCACCCTATACTGGGGCTGAGAACACAGACTTATCAGAGGTGCAGCAGCAGCAGGGAGGGGGAGGACGGGGGACTGCTGCACTAATCTCACCCTGTACTCGGGCTGAGAACACAGACTTATCAGAGGTGCAGCAGCAGCAGGGAGGGGGAGGACAGGGGACTGCTGCACTAATCTCACCCTGTACTCGGGCTGAGAACACAGACTTATCAGAGGTGCAGCAGCAGCAGGGAGAGGAGGACGGGGAACTGCTGCACTAATCTCACCCTGTACTCGGGCTGAGAACACAGACTTATCAGAGGTGCAGCAGCAGGGAGGGGGAGGACGGGACTGCTGCACTAATCTCACCCTATACTGGGGCTGAGAACACAGACTTATCAGAGGTGCAGCAGCAGCAGGGAGGGGGAGGACGGGGGACTGCTGCACTAATCTCACCCTGTACTCGGGCTGAGAACACAGACTTATCAGAGGTGCAGCAGCAGCAGGGAGGGGAGGACGGGGGACTGCTGCACTAATCTCACCCTGTACTCAGGCTGAGAACACAGACTTATCAGAGGTGCAGCAGGGAGGGGGAGGTCGGGGGACTGCTGCACTAATCTCACCCTGTACTCGGGCTGAGAACACAGACTTATCAGAGGTGCAGCAGCAGCAGGGAGGGGGAGGACGGGGGACTGCTGCACTAATCTCACCCTGTACTCGGGCTGAGAACACAGACTTATCAGAGGTGCAGCAGCAGGGAGGGGGAGGACGGGGGATTGCTGCACTAATCTCACCCTGTACTCGGACTGAGAACAGAGACTTATCAGAGGTGCAGCAGCAGGGAGGGGGAGGATGAGGACAGGGGACTGCTGCACTAATCTCACCCTGTACTCGGGCTGAGAACACAGACTTATCAGAGGTGCAGCAGCAGGGAGGGGGAGGATGGGGGACTGCTGCACTAATCTCACCCTGTACTCGGGCTGAGAACACAGACATATCAGAGGTGCAGCAGCAGGGAGGGGGAGGACGGGGACTGCTGCACTAATCTCACCCTGTCCTTTGGCTGAGAACACAGACTTATCAGAGGTGCAGCAGCAGCAGGGAGGGGGAGGACAGGGGACTGCTGTACTAATCTCACCCTGTACTGGGCCTGAGGATACAGACTTATCAGAGGTGCAGCAGCAGCAGGGAGAGGAGGACGGGGAACTGCTGCACTAATCTCACCCTGTACTCGGGCTGAGAACACAGACTTATCAGAGGTGCAGCAGCAGGGAGGGGGAGGATGGTGACTGCTGCACTAATCTCACCCTGTACTGGGGCTGAGAACACAGACTTATCAAAGGTGCAGCAGCAGCAGGGAGGGGGAGGACGGGGACTGCTGCACTAATCTCACCCTCTACTCGGGCTGAGAACACAGACTTATCAGAGGTGCAGCAGGAAAGGGAGGACGGGAACTGCTGCACTAATCTCACCCTGTATTAGGGCTGAGAATTGAGACTTATCAGAGGTGAAGCAGCAGGGAGGGGGAGGACTGCTGCACTAATCTCACCCTGTACTCGGGCTGAGACACAGATATCAGAGGTGCAGCAGGGAGGGGGAGGACGGGGACTGCTGCACTAATCTCACCCTGTACTCGGGCTGAGAACACAGACTTATCAGAGGTGCAGCAGCAGCAGGGAGGGGGAGGACAGGGGACTGCTGCACTAATCTCACCCTGTACTGGGGCTGAGGATACAGACTTATCAGAGGTGCAGCAGCAGCAGGGAGAGGAGGACGGGGAACTGCTGCACTAATATCACCCTGTACTCGGGCTGAGAACACAGACTTATCAGAGGTGCAGCAGCAGCAGGGAGGGGGAGGACGGGGGACTGCTGCACTAATCTCACCCTGTACTCGGGCTGAGAACACAGACTTATCAGAGGTGCAGCAGCAGCAGGGAGGGGGAGGATGGGGACTGCTGCACTAATCTCACCCTGTACTCGGGCTGAGAACACAGACTTATCAGAGGTGCAGCAGCAGCAGGGAGGACGGGGGACTGCTGCACTAATCTCACCCTGTACTCGGACTGAGAACACAGATTTATCAGAGGTGCAGCAGCAGCAGGGAGGGGGAGGATGGGGGACTGCTGCACTAATCTCACCCTGTACTCGGGCTGAGAACACAGACTTATCAGAGGTGCAGCAGCAGGGAGGGGGAGGACGCGGACTGCTGCACTAATCTCACCCTGTACTCAGGCTGAGAACACAGACTTATCATAGGTGCAGCAGCAGCAGCAGCAGGGAGGGGGAGGATGGGGACTGCTGCACTAATCTCACCCTGTACTCGGGCTGAGAACACAGATATCAGAGGTGCAGCAGCAGCAGGGAGGGTGAGGACGGGGACTGCTGCACTAATCTCACCCAGTATCAGGTTGAGAACACAGACTTATCAGAGGTGCAGCAGCAGCAGGGAGTGGGAGGACGGGGACTGCTGCACTAATCTAACCCTGTACTCAGGCTGAGAACACAGACTTATCAGAGGTGCAGCAGCAGGGAGGGGGAGGACGGGGACTGCTGCACTAATCTCACCCTGTACTCGGGCTGAGAACACAGATTTATCAGAGGTGCAGCAGCAGCAGCAGGGAGGGGGAGGACGGGGACTGCTGCATTAATCTCACCCAGTATCAGGCTGAGAACACAGACTTATCAGAGGTGCAGCAGCAGCAGGGAGTGGGAGGACGGGGACTGCTGCACTAATCTAACCCTGTACTCAGGCTGAGAACACAGACTTATCAGAGGTGCAGCAGCAGGGAGGGGGAGGATGGGGGACTGCTGCACTAATCTCACCCTGTACTCGGGCTGAGAACACAGATTTATCAGAGGTGCAGCAGCAGCAGGGAGGGGGAGGACAGGGGACTGCTGCACTAATCTCACCCTGTACTCGGGCTGAGAACACAGACTTATCAGAGGTGCAGCAGGGAGGGGGAGGACGGGGGACTGCTGCACTAATCTCACCCTGTACTCGGGCTGAGAACACAGACTTATCAGAGGTGCAGCAGCAGGGAGGTGGAGGACGGGGGACTGCTGCACTAATCTCACCCTGTACTCGGGCTGAGACACAGATATCAGAGGTGCAGCAGGGAGGGGGAGGACAGGGACTGCTGCACTAATCTCACCCTGTACTCGCGCTGAGAACACAGACTTATCAGAGGTGCAGCAGCAGCAGGGACGTGGAGGACAGGGGACTGCTGCACTAATCTCACCCTGTACTGGGGATGAGGATACAGACTTATCAGAGGTGCAGCAGCAGCAGGGAGGGGGAGGACGGGGAACTGCTGCACTAATCTCACCCTGTACTCAGGCTGAGAACACAGATTTATCAGAGGTGCAGCAGCAGGGAGGGGGAGGACGGGGACTACTGCACTAATCTCACCCTGTACTCGGGCTGAGAACACAGACATATCAGAGGTGCAGCAGCAGCAGGGAGGGGGAGGACGGGGGACTGCTGCACTAATCTCACCCTGTACTCGGGCTGAGAACACAGACTTATCAGAGGTGCAGCAGCAGCAGGGAGGGGGAGGACGGGGGACTGCTGCACTAATCTCACCCTGTACTCGGACTGAGAACACAGACTTATCAGAGGTGCAGCAGCAGCAGGGAGGGGGAGGATGGGGACTGCTGCACTAATCTCACCCTGTACTCGGGCTAAGAACACAGACTTATCAGAGGTGCAGCAGGAAAGGGAGGACGGGAACTGCTGCACTAATCTCACCCTGTACTCAGGCTGAGAACACAGATTTATCAGAGGTGCAGCAGCAGGGAGGGGGAGGATGAGGGACTGCTGCACTAATCTCACCCTGTACTCGGGCTGAGAACACAGACTTATCAGAGGTGCAGCAGCAGCAGCAGGGAGGGGAGGACGGGGGGACTGCTGCACTAATCTCACCCTGTACTCGGGCTAAGAACACAGACTTATCAGAGGTGCAGCAGGAAAGGGAGGACGGGAACTGCTGCACTAATCTCACCCTGTACTCGGGCTGAGAACACAGACTTATCAGAGGTGCAGCAGCAGGGAGGGGGAGGACGGGGGACTGCTGCACTAATCTCACCCTGTACTCAGGCTGAGACACAGATATCAGAGGTGCAGCAGGGAGGGGGAGGACGGGGACTGCTGCACTAATCTCACCCTGTACTCGGGCTGAGAACACAGACTTATCAGAGGTGCAGCAGCAGCAGGGAGGGGAGGACAGGGGACTGCTGCACTAATCTCACCATGTACTGGGGCTGAGGATACAGACTTATCAGAGATGCAGCAGCAGCAGGGAGAGGAGGACGGGGAACTGCTGCACTAATCTCACCATGTACTGGGGCTGAGGACACAGACTTATCAGAGGTGCAGCAGCAGGGAGGGGAGGATGGGGACTGCTGCACTAATCTCACCCTGTACTCGGACTGAGAACACAGACTTATCAGAGGTGCAGCAGCAGCAGGGAGGGGGAGGATGGGGGACTGCTGCACTAATCTCACCCTGTACTCGGGCTGAGAACACAGACTTATCAGAGGTGCAGCAGCAGGGAGGGGGAGGACGGGGACTGCTGCACTAATCTCACCCTGTACTCAGGCTGAGAACACAGACTTATCAGAGGTGCAGCAGGGAGGGGGAGGACGGGGACTGCTGCGCTAATCTCACCCTGTACTCAGGCTGAGAACACAGACTTATCAGAGGTGCAGCAGCAGCAGCAGGGAGGGGGAGGATGGGGACTGCTGCACTAATCTCACCCTGTACTCGGGCTAAGAACACCGACTTATCAGAGGTGCAGCAGCAACAGCAGGGAGGTGGAGGACGGGGGACTGCTGCACTAATCTCACCCTGTACTCGGGCTGAGAACACAGATATCAGAGGTGCAGCAGCAGCAGGGAGGGTGAGGACGGGGACTGCTGCACTAATCTCACCCAGTATCAGGCTGAGAACACAGACTTATCAGAGGTGCAGCAGCAGCAGGGAGTGGGAGGACGGGGACTGCTGCACTAATCTAACCCTGTACTCAGGCTGAGAACACAGACTTATCAGAGGTGCAGCAGCAGGGAGGGAGGGGGAGGACGGGGACTGCTGCACTAATCTCACCCTGTACTCGTGCTGAGAACACAGACTTATCAGAGGTGCAGCAGCAGGGAGGGGGAGGACGGGGACTGCTGCACTAATCTCACCCTGTACTCGGGCTGAGAACACAGATTTATCAGAGGTGCAGCAGCAGCAGCAGGGAGGGGGAGGACGGGGACTGCTGCACTAATCTCACCCAGTATCAGGCTGAGAACACAGACTTATCAGAGGTGCAGCAGCAGCAGGGAGTGGGAGGACGGGGACTGCTGCACTAATCTAACCCTGTACTCAGGCTGAGAACACAGACTTATCAGAGGTGCAGCAGCAGGGAGGGGGAGGATGGGGGACTGCTGCACTAATCTCACCCTGTACTCGGGCTGAGAACACAGATTTATCAGAGGTGCAGCAGCAGCAGGGAGGGGGAGGATGGGGACTGCTGCACTAATCTCACCCTGTACTCATGCTGAGAACACAGACTTATCAGAGGTGCAGCAGCAGGGAGGTGGAGGACGGGGGACTGCTGCACTAATCTCACCATGTACTCGGGCTGAGAACACAGACTTATCAGAGGTGCAGCAGGGAGGGGGAGGACGGGGACTGCTGCACTAATCTCACCCTGTACTCGGGCTGAGAACACAGACTTATCAGAGGTGCAGCAGCAGCAGGGACGTGGAGGACAGGGGACTGCTGCACTAATCTCACCCTGTACTGGGGATGAGGATACAGACTTATCAGAGGTGCAGCAGCAGCAGGGAGGGGGAGGACGGGGAACTGCTGCACTAATCTCACCCTGTACTCAGGCTGAGAACACAGATTTATCAGAGGTGCAGCAGCAGGGAGGGGGAGGACGGGGACTGCTGCACTAATCTCACCCTGTACTCGGGCTGAGAACACAGACTTATCAGAGGTGCAGCAGCAGCAGGGAGGGGGAGGACGGGGGACTGCTGCACTAATCTCACCCTGTACTCGGGCTAAGAACACAGACTTATCAGAGGTGAAGCAGGAAAGGGAGGACGGGAACTGCTGCACTAATCTCACCCTGTACTCAGGCTGAGAACACAGATTTATCAGAGGTGCAGCAGCAGGGAGGGGGAGGATGAGGGACTGCTGCACTAATCTTACCCTGTACTCGGGCTGAGAACACAGACTTATCAGAGGTGCAGCAGCAGCAGCAGGGAGGGGGAGGACGGGGACTGCTGCACTAATCTCACCCTGTACTCGGGCTAAGAACACAGACTTATCAGAGGTGCAGCAGGAAAGGGAGGACGGGAACTGCTGCACTAATCTCACCCTGTATTCGGGCTGAGAACAGAGACTTATCAGAGGTGCAGCAGCAGGGAGGGGGAGGACGGGGGACTGCTGCACTAATCTCACCCTATACTCGGGCTGAGACACAGATATCAGAGGTGCAGCAGGGAGGGGGAGGGGGGGGACTGCTGCACTAATCTCACCCTGTACTCGGGCTGAGAACACAGACTTATCAGAGGTGCATCAGCAGCAGGGAGGGGGAGGACGGGGGACTGCTGCACTAATCTCACCCTGTACTCGGGCTGAGAACACAGACTTATCAGAGGTGCAGCAGCAGGGAGGGGGAGGACGGGGGACTGCTGCACTAATCTCACCCTGTACTGGGGCTGAGAACATAGACTTATCAGAGGTGCAGCAGCAGGGAGGGGGAGGACGGGGGACTGCTGCACTAATCTCACCCTGTACTCGGACTGAGAACACAGACTTATCAGAGGTGCAGCAGCAGCAGGGAGGGGGAGGACGGGGGACTGTTGCACTAATCTCACCCTGTACTCGGGCTGAGAACACAGACTTATCAGAGGTGCAGCAGGGAGGGGGAGGACGGGGACTGCTGCACTAATCTCACCCTGTACTCAGGCTGAGAACACAGACTTATCAGAGGTGCAGCAGGGAGGGGGAGGACGGGGACTGCTGCGCTAATCTCACCCTGTACTCAGGCTGAGAACACAGACTTATCAGAGGTGCAGCAGCAGCAGCAGGGAGGGGGAGGATGGGGACTGCTGCACTAATCTCACCCTGTACTCGGGCTAAGAACACACACTTATCAGATGTGCAGCAGCAACAGCAGGGAGGTGGAGGACGGGGGACTGCTGCACTAATCTCACCCTGTACTCGGGCTGAGAACACAGATATCAGAGGTGCAGGAGCAGGGAGGGGGAGGACGGGGGACTGCTGCACTAATCTTACCCTGTACTCAGGCTGAGAACACAGACTTATCAGAGGTGCAGCAGCAGCAGGGAGGTGGAGGACGGGGGACTGCTGCACTAATCTCACCCTGTACTCGGGCTGAGAACACAGATATCAGAGGTGCAGCAGCAGCAGGGAGGGTGAGGACGGGGACTGCTGCACTAATCTCACCCAGTATCAGGCTGAGAACACAGACTTGTCAGAGGTGCAGCAGCAGCAGGGAGTGGGAGGACGGGGACTGCTGCACTAATCTAACCCTGTACTCAGGCTGAGAACACAGACTTATCAGAGGTGCAGCAGCAGGGAGGGGGAGGACGGGGACTGCTGCACTAATCTCACCCTAGGTACTTGTTTCCTATCTGGGCGCCCGTCGCGGGCATCGCGGGTACATTTATGTATGGCCGCGACGCGACCGACGCGATGCCCGCGATTTCCCATTGAAACCAATGTTAAACTTGGAAATCGTGTCGGTCGCGGCCGGCCATAAATGTACCCGCGATGCCCGCGACGCAATGCTCACGATTTCCCATAGGAATCAATGTTAAAAGCCGCGATGGACCCGATTTTACTGTTAAATGCCTCAATCCACCCGATTTGGCCATAGGAATCAATGTTAAATGGGCCACAGAGCCCATTAACCCTTAAATGTCCCCCCAAATTTTTGACGCCACCCCACGATCGACGCCAACCCGAAGCGTGGCGAGCGCAGCGGTACGCGTCCCCCGACCTTTTCATGCCCTACTATCCACTAGGGCGTGGTGTGAGAATATAATAGTGTGGCGAGCGCAGCGAGCCACCGAGCCCGAAGCGTGGCGAGCGCAGCGAGCCCCGCGAGGGGACGCGGATACCTTCACAATTATGCGCGTCCCCTCGCGGCCTTCACAGTGAAGGTATCCGCGTCCCCTCGCCACGCTTCGGGCTCGGTGGCTCGCTGCGCTCGCCACACTATTATATTCTCACACCACGCCCTAGTGGATAGTAGGGCATGAAAAGGTCGGAGGACGCGTACCGCCGCCCCTCGCGGGCTCGCTGCGCTCGCCACGCTTCGGGTTGGCGTCGATCGTGGGGTGGCGTCAAAAATTTGGGGGGACATTTAAGGGTTAATTGGGCCTAATTCAGGGTTAATATGGCCAAATCGGGTCAATTGAGCCATTTTACAGTGAAATCGCGGTCAATCAGCCTTTTTAACATTGTTTCCTATGGGAAAATCGCGGTGATCGCGGTCATCGCGGGCATCGCGATCATCCAATTTTACCCGCGATGACCGCGATCACCGCGATTTTTACCCCCGATGACCGCGATTTTGATCGTGGGCGCCCAGATAGGAAACAAGTACCTCACCCTATACTAGGGCTGAGAACACAGACTTATCAGAGGTGCAGCAGCAGCAGGGAGGGGGAGGACGGGGACTGCTGCACTAATCTCACCCTGTACTCGGGCTGAGAACACAGACTTATCAGAGATGCAGCAATAGGGAGGGGGAGGACAGGGGACTGCTGCACTAATCTCACCCTGTACTCGGGCTGAGAACACAGACTTATCAGAGGTGCAGCAGCAGCAGGGAGGTGGAGGACGGGGGACTGCTGCACTAATCTCACCCTGTACTCGGGCTGAGAACACAGATATCAGAGGTGCAGCAGCAGCAGGGAGGGTGAGGACGGGGACTGCTGCACTAATCTCACCCAGTATCAGGCTGAGAACACAGACTTGTCAGAGGTGCAGCAGCAGCAGGGAGTGGGAGGACGGGGACTGCTGCACTAATCTAACCCTGTACTCAGGCTGAGAACACAGACTTATCAGAGGTGCAGCAGCAGCAGGGAGGGGGAGGACGGGGACTGCTGCACTAATCTCACCCTATACTCGGGCTGAGAACACAGACTTATCAGAGGTGCAGCAGCAGCAGGGAGGGGGAGGACGGGGGACTGCTGCACTAATCTCACCCTGTACTCGGGCTGAGAACACAGACTTATCAGAGGTGCAGCAGGGAGGGGAGGACGGGGGACTGCTGCACTAATCTCACCCTGTACTCGGGCTGAGAACACAGACTTATCAGAGGTGCAGCAGTGAGGGGGAGGACGGGGACTGCTGCACTAATCTCACCCTGTACTCGGGCTGAGAACACAGACTTATCAGAGGTGCAGCAGCAGCAGGGAGGGGGAGGACAGGGGACTGCTGCACTAATCTCACCCTGTACTCGGGCTGAGAACACAGACTTATCAGAGGTGCAGCAGGGAGGGGGAGGACGGGGGACTGCTGCACTAATCTCACCCTGTACTCGGGCTGAGAACACAGACTTATCAGAGGTGCAGCAGCAGCAGGAAGGGGGAGGACGGGGACTGCTGCACTAATCTCACCCTGTACTCGGGCTGAGAACACAGACTTATCAGAGGTGCAGCAGCAGCAGGGAGGGGAGGACGGGGGACTGCTGCACTAATATCACCCTGTACTCGGGCTGAGAACACAGACTTATCAGAGGTGCAGCAGCAGCAGGAAGGGGGAGGACGGGGACTGCTGCACTAATCTCACCCTGTACTCGGGCTGAGAACACAGACTTATCAGCGGTGCAGCAGCAGCAGGGTGGGGGAGGACGGGGGACTGCTGCACTAATCTCACCCTGTACTCGGGCTGAGAACACAGACTTATCAGAGGTGCAGCAGCAGCAGGGAGGGGGAGGACAGGGGACTGCTGCAGTAATCTAACCCTGTACTTGGGCTGAGAACACAGACTTATCAGAGGTGCAGCAGCAGCAGGGAGGGGGAGGACGGGGGACTGCTGCACTAATCTCACCCTGTACTCAGTCTGAGAACACAGACTTATCAGATGTGCAGCAGCAGCAGGGAGGGGGAGGACGGGGACTGCTGCACTAATCTCACCCTGTACTCGGGCTGAGAACACAGACTTATCAGAGGTGCAGCAGCAGCAGGGAGGGGGAGGACGTGGGACTGCTGCACTAATCTCACCCTGTACTGGGGCTGAGGATACAGACTTATCAGAGGTGCAGCAGCAGCAGGGAGAGGAGGACGGGGAACTGCTGCACTAATCTCACCCTGTACTCAGGCTGAGAACACAGACTTATCAGAGGTGCAGCAGCAGCAGGGAGGGGGAGGACGGGGACTGCTGCACTAATCTCACCCTGTACTCGGGCTGAGAACACAGACTTATCAGAGGTGCAGCAGCAGCAGGGAGGGGGAGGGCAGGGGACTGCTGCACTAATCTCACCCTGTACTCGGGCTGAGAACACAGACTTATCAGAGGTGCAGCAGGGAGGGGGAGGACGGGGACTGCTGCACTAATCTCACCCTGTACTCGGGCTGAGAACACAGATTTATCAGAGGTGCAGCAGCAGCAGGGAGGGGGAGGACAGGGGACTGCTGCACTAATCTCACCCTTTACTCGGGCTGAGAACACAGACTTATCAGAGGTGCAGCAGGGAGGGGGAGGACGGGGACTGCTGCACTAATCTCACCCTGTACTCGGGCTGAGAACACAGACTTATCAGAGGTGCAGCAGAGGGAGGGGGAGGACGGGGACTGATGCACTAATCTCACCCTATACTCGGGCTGAGAACACAGACTTATCAGAGGTGCAGCAGCAGCAGGGAGGTGGAGGACAGGGGACTGCTGCACTAATCTCACCCTGTACTCGGGCTGAGAACACAGACTTATCAGAGGTGCAGCAGCAGCAGGGAGGGGGAGGACGGGGGACTGCTGCACTAATCTCACCCTGTACTCGGGCTGAGAACACAGACTTATCAGAGGTGCAGGAGCAGGGAGGGGGAGGGGGAGGACGGGGGACTGCTCCACTAATCTCACCCTGTACTCGGGCTGAGAACACAGACTTATCAGAGGTGCAGCAGCAGCAGGGAGGGGGAGGACGGGGGACTGCTGCACTAATCTCACCCTGTACTGGGGCTGAGAACACAGACTTATCAGAGGTGCAGCAGCAGCAGGGAGGGGGAGGACGGGGGACTGCTGCACTAATCTCACCCTGTACTCGGGCTGAGAACACAGACTTATCAGAGGTGCAGCAGCAGCAGGGAGGGGGAGGACGGGGGACTGCTGCACTAATCTCACCCTGTACTCGGGCTGAGAGCACAGACTTATCAGAGGTGCAGCAGCAGCAGGGAGGGGGAGGACGGGGACTGCTGCACTAATCTCACCCTGTACTCGGGCTGAGAACACAGACTTATCAGAGGTGCAGCAGCAGCAGGGAGGGGAGGACGGGGGACTGCTGCACTAATCTCACCCTGTACTCGGGCTGAGAACACAGACTTATCAGAGGTGCAGCAGCAGCAGGGAGGGGGAGGACGGGGGACTGCTGCACTAATCTCACCCTGTACTCGGGCTGAGAACACAGACTTATCAGAGGTGCATCAGCAGCAGGGAGGGGGAGGACGGGGGACTGCTGCACTAATCTCACCCTGTACTGGGGCTGAGAACACAGACTTATCAGAGGTGCAGCAGCAGCAGGGAGGGGGAGGACGGGGGACTGCTGCACTAATCTCACCCTGTACTCGGGCTGAGAACACAGACTTATCAGAGGTGCAGCAGCAGCAGGGAGGGGGAGGACGGGGGACTGCTGCACTAATCTCACCTTGTACTCGGGCTGAGAACACAGACTTATCAGAGGTGCAGCAGCAGCAGGGAGGGGGAGGACGGGGGACTGCTGCACTAATCTCACCCTATACTCGGGCTGAGAACACAGACTTATCAGAGGTGCTGCAGCAGCAGCAGGGAGGGGGAGGACGGGGGACTGCTGCACTAATCTCACCCTGTACTCGGGCTGAGAACACAGGCTTATCAGAGGTGCTGCAGCAGCAGCAGGGAGGGGGAGGACGGGGGACTGCTGCACTAATATCACCCTGTACTCAGGCTGAGAACACAGGCTTATCAGAGGTGCAGCAGCAGCAGGGAGGGGGAGGACGGGGGACTGCTGCACTAATCTCACCCTGTACTCGGGCTGAGAACACAGACTTATCAGAGGTGCTGCAGCAGCAGCAGCAGGGAGGGGGGGGACTGCTGCACTAATTTCACCCTGTACTCGGGCTGAGAACACCGACTTATCAGAGGTGCAGCAGGAAGGGGGAGGACGGGGACTGCTGCACTAATCTCACCCTGTACTTGGGCTGAGAACACAGACTTATCAGAGGTGCAGCAGCAACAGGGAGGGGGAGGACGGGGACTGCTGCACTAATCTCACCCTGTACTCGGGCTGAGAACACAGACTTATCAGAGGTGCAGCAGGGAGGGGAGGACGGGGGACTGCTGCACTAATCTCACCCTGTACTCGGGCTGAGAACACAGACTTATCAGAGGTGCAGCAGGGAGGGGGAGGACGGGGGACTGCTGCACTAATCTCACCCTGTACTCGGGCTGAGAACACAGACTTATCAGAGGTGCAGCAGC
The DNA here is from genome assembly GCF_055691185.1 of Crinia signifera. Classification (NCBI taxonomy): domain Eukaryota; kingdom Metazoa; phylum Chordata; class Amphibia; order Anura; family Myobatrachidae; genus Crinia; species Crinia signifera. The sequence continues at coordinate 331,788,644 of NC_139220.1, forward strand.
AGCAGGGAGGGGGAGGACGGGGACTGCTGCACTAATCTCACCCTGAACTCGGGCTGAGAGCACAGACTTATCAGAGGTGCAGCAAGGAGGGGGAGGACGGGGACTGCTGCAATAATCTCACCCTGTACTCGGGCTGAGAACACAGACTTATCAGAGGTGCAGCAGCAGCAGGGAGGGGAGGACGGGGGACTGCTGCACTAATCTCACCCTGTACTCGGGCTGAGAACACAGACTTATCAGAGGTGCAGCAGCAGCAGGGAGGGGGAGGACGGGGACTGCTGCACTAATCTCACCCTGTACTGGGGCTGAGAACACAGACTTATCAGAGGTGCAGCAGGGAGGGGGGGGACGGGGGACTGCTGCACTAATCTCACCCTGTACTCGGGCTGAGAACACAGACTTATCAGAGGTGCAGCAGCAGCAGGGAGGGGGAGGACGGGGGACTGCTGCACTAATCTCACCCTGTACTCGGGCTGAGAACACAGACTTATCAGAGGTGCAGCAGGGAGGGGGAGGATTGGGGACAGAAGCAGCACTCCTCCTGTACTAAAGGTGCCCACACTCTAGAAAGATCTGCAATCATAAGATGTGCGCATAAATTAGCCTTCAAATCTTTTGTCTGTCCTAGAAAAAAAATTCAGGCCAGCGCACATCTTTACCAGAGATTTTTCTTAAGATCCCGTGCGCGTTCCTATAGATCTTTTGTCAAATCATCTGATCTTTCATGCAGCACGTAAGATCAGAAGATTTAGCAAAAGATCCACGGGAGCGCGCATCGGACCGAAACCGGCCGATGTTCGACCGATTATCAGTAAACATCGGATGATATATCGACCAATTTATCGGAAATGTTCTAGTGTGTGGGCACCTTTACACAGATTACTGTGGTCCTGAGGGGTCTGTAATACCCAGCAAGGTATGTGATTATTCTGACCATGCCGAATATCTCATATACAGTGCTATTTTTCAGCAGGAACCAGCAGGAACTCAGTTCCTGAACCTCTAATTAAATATGACATCATCAGGAACTAAAAATGTACTTTCCATAAGATTTTCCATAAGTTTGATTTTAAAGTCACCTGTGATTGCCTTTGTTTCTAAATACAATATATACATCTATCTCACCCTCCCTCTCTTTATTATATATATATATATATATATATATATATATATATATATATATATATATATATATTATTTAATTGATGCACCCCCAGACCTGGAGTTCCTGGACCTATTTTTCCAGAAAAATAGTACTGCTTAAATATTTAGCCATTCATTATATTTATCTGTCACTCACCCCCACTGTGTATAATGCTGGGTGGTATTAGAAGAGTGATTGACAGCGTTATACACACAAAGTTCCAACCAAGCGTAATACACAAACCCGCCCCCCAGGGAAAAGACCAGTGTTATACACACCACCACCCCCTTGACATCACCTTCCCCCACCCAGCCAGGGCTACAGTACACTGCCACCATCCACCATTACTCCACAGCCACCAGGTGAGCGTACTAGTGACCGCATCCCGTACTAGTGATAGCACTAACCACACTGACTGCCCTCTATAAGGAAACCACTAATTATATATATATATATATATATATATGTCACTCACCAGTCTTGCAGCTTACATAAGTGTTTTTAATCAGGCAGCATGGCAGACAATTGTCCGGTCAACATTTCGATCCACCTCTAGGACCTTTGTCTTGAGTCCTATATATGGAAAGCAGACTCGCGCCCAGAGAATTGATATCATTTTTTGTATGTTGGGGCTGCCTATCTCACAAGATCCCCTGTTGGAGGGGGAATATGGGAGCACAGTTGTGAGTTGGCGCCACTAATGATGATCTTCACAATTTCATCAGTCCATCCTTAATACAATCTTAATCCACACAGTGGCAACAAGTCATCCAGATCTTAATGGTTTTCATTGAGACAATTCAAACGCTTGATAACAGCAGAAGAAACCCGACGCGTTTCGCCCTTAAAGGGACTTCATCAGGGGTTAACTACAAAATTAATTGATAACATTTAGAATGTAAATTTGTTTAAAAATTGTAAAAAACAAAAATGGACTACATAATGGCATACTGGTACAGTACATTTTTTGGCTACATATGTCATGATTTATTTACATGAAAGGGATAAAAACATCAAGGGAGAAAATGGAGACAGGTGAACCGACATGGAACAGCAAAACAGATATACCATTTATGGTACAAGATAATGTGGTTAATTACATACCGGATCGTAAGGATTTAATAAGGCAGTCTTTCCCAAGAGGAATTAATTCCTATTAGGTGGTAAGTGAGTCCTTGAAACAGTATAACACCTAGTAAGGGATAATGAGAATTCCTTATCATAAATAGGTTTATTCCTTATCATAAATAGGTTTCACCTACTCTAATGTGGAGTTAATTCTCCCATTCAAATGGAGATTATTTGTTAAGCCATCTGTACAATTTGAGAGGAGTGCCCCACTCCATTGGTTGAGTAGACAAATGAAAGAAGTACCAATTAGTGTGTTTTCTGTGGATAAACCAACCGGCTGGGTGGCGGAAGACCTTTCTCCTGGATATGCTGCTAATATATTTGCAGTCTGATGTTACGTTAGTGGATAAGGTCTCTCTTTAATGGCAGTACCTATGTACAAATGTTCCATTTAGTGTGAAACCACTTACTGGGACTAAGAGGGTTATTTTGGTTCACTCTTTCTGACAATGTGCACTGCAGGGGGGCAGATGCAACTTGTGCAGGGAGAATTAGATTTGGGTGACTTATTCTCAGTACTATTGGGATGGAATCTGACATAATTAAATCCCCATAAATGTAACATCTGGTAGGAATACATAACAAACTACAGATTAATTCATTACAAGCATATATCAGTTATGCAAAGTTATACATACTATCTGCAATAGTCAATTTAGGTTGCTTACCCTTCAATGAGTGTGCTCTGGTCACAGGCTCTGTCTGAATGAGACTGCTCTATTCTCTGATGAGGGTTAAATAGGGCTGGGGGATGACATCACTTCCTCTCATTGGCTAAATAACTGGAATAATAAGACTGTTGATACTCTGTCATTTTGATACCCAAACGCCTTCCTGGTAAAGGGTTTGCCTGGAACTGAAGCCTCGGGTGGGGGCAGACAGGATCCTGCAGACTGGTGGGTGCCTGCAGGCCAGAAGACCATGTGTGCCACGGCCAGGGGGTCCTTCTGGTCCAGCCTCCTCTTTCCTCATTGCGGGGGGCTGAGCTGATGCCTGCGCGTCACAGCCGGGTGAAGCGGCCAGGGGATCCTGGATACTTTTATGTAACAAAATCAAGCGCTTGTGTTGTGAATATTGCTAATGTGCATGCCCCACAAAATAAGTAAAATAAAAATAAATATAAAAATCAAATTAATAATAATAATAATAAGGGCCAGGGGATCCTGCTGGAGGCTGCGGTGGACTCCTCTGGTGGGGCCGTGGATGCTGCCACACTCTGGCGCCCTCTGTTCCTTCTCCACCTCCCTTCCATCTCTTCCTCTGTCTCTGTGTTAAGCGCCGCAGGAGCACTCCAGGAAGGACAGAGCGGCATGTTCGTTCAGCCGCCTGTCCTTCCGGCTCTGACGTCCGGTTGCTAAGCAACCAGGGACGCCGGAGGACGCCGGGGGGACTTCCTGCCCACGGCAGCGCCGTTGCCTAGCAACGGCAGACGCTGCCGGGCAGAGAGGCAGGATAGCCTCTAATACTGTAGGTTAAAATAAAGCAGACCACAGGTGTCTGAGGGGGTTTATCAGGGCAGGCGGGGCTCAGGCCCCAGTTCCATTGGCTCCTGTCTTCTTTATCTAGGGAGCCAGCCCAGCAGTCCTCGCCGGTGATAGCTCCTGTTTGGTCCTATCTGCCAGCTCCTGTCCGGTCTGCTTCCCAGCTGTTCCCAGTGGTATTCTCGTGGACATCCCATCTTCAGGGTTCTCCCAGCGTCGTGAGTTGCCCCACTTGGGGTAGTTTTCTTTTGCCTTTTTTCATTATTGTTCCTTGCCTTGTATATCTTCTTTTTGTCTGCCGGTTTGGCAGGTCCTTTTCGTTGGGGCATCTATTTCAGCTCCCATCCTTTTCCTCCCCTTGCTTCCCAGTCCACCTGGGAATCTCAGTCCCTCTAGTTCTATTGTGCTTTTGTATTTTGCTTTGTATTCTTTTTGTTCCCTGGGCGACTGTTGTCGCGGGTTGTGGCGACCAGGTCGCTGGCGCTTAGCTGCGTTAGCCAGGGTTCGGCAAGTCGCCGTTTGTTAATTTTAGTTAGGACCCTTAGCCAGCTTTCCTCTTGGCCGTACCCTAGGGGGGTCCCCGGCTCCTTGTCCTTCCATAACTCCTGGCTGCACCGGAGCTTGGGCGGGTGTAACTCGCCCATTCAAACGTGGCGGCTACAGGCGAAGCCTAGAATATCTGCAGGAGTCGGTCACCCAGCCTGGGGGGTACAACAGAGGTAGTGTAGGGTTTTTGCCGTGGCTGTCCTAAACAGCAGTCCCGGCTGTGGGGTCACACCCGAAACCTAACACTCTGCCTCCCTCGTGCTCGTCCTCTCCCTTCTGCAAGGCTCCCCATCTCCGGTGGCCGGGGAGGAAAGCTCCGGTGGATGGGAGCTCGCATGTGTGTGGCCATCCTTGGCCCCACCAGATGCAAAAATATATATATATTTGTATATATAAATGTCCAAAAGAACAGCACTCAGGAGGCAGTAATTAAACAAAAAAACAAGTCTGTATTAAAGAACAAGCTTTCGGGGTGTGACCCCCTTCATCAGGTCTGTACCTGATGAAGGGGGTCACACCCCGAAAGCTCGTTCTTTATTACAGACTTGTTGTTTTGTTTAATAACTGCCTCCTGAGTGCTGTTCTTTTGGACATTTGCATAATTTTTCTTCGGGCACCGGGGCCTATTGTCATTTGAGCTACTAGAGAGTGCCGGTTGATTTGGATCTTTATTTGTATATATAGATATACTTTCTTACAGGGATGTTATTAGTCTAGTGCTATTCGGTCCCCCACACCATTAGTACCAACAAACATATTCAAAAAATAGAAAACTGGATGTGATCCAGGTCCATCTCCATCACCAGAAGCAATTTAACGGACTATTTTCATTTAGGCCTTGCGGGGCTACAGTGTCCAGTGTGTAGATCGATTTCACTTTGCGTTGGCCTAAAGTTCTCGTTTGGTCACCACCATGAATTGGTTTGGATACATGGTCACTCAACATTGATTTAATGCTGGCCTCTTGGTGTCCATATTCCAGACAATGTTTTGCCACTGGTTTTATCCATTTTACCAGTCTCTAAAGCCAGTCTGATAGTATACCTGTGGTTGGCCATGCGATCTCGGAATGGTCTTGTAGTCATCCCAACATAATATGACCCACAGGGACATCTCAGCATGTATATAACAAATGCCAAAGTACGTGTTAATCGATATCGGATCTTTATCCGCTTTCCAGTTAGTGGATGTGCCAATGTCCCTCCAATCAGCATTGCACTACAAGTAGTGCATCCTTTTTATCACACACATCCAGGTTTATTGGCCTGCAGCCATTGTGAACAACTGATAGGGACACCTTGCTACAAGCCACCAGCCAGCATCTGGTACAACTAAAGTAAAATTTACTGATTTCCCAATTTTTACGGGTTTTACGAACAAACTCCCCAGAGGAACTTTTGGTGATACAACTAAATGAAATGAAGTTTAGATCTTAGTATGACCAACTTCAAAGGGTTCAGAATGGCTGCAGTCCAGTAATACATCTCATGTGAAATAGAAACTCCCATCTTAGGGACCTTCCCCCACAGAGCCTGAATCCACTCCGGATTTCCACTGTTCTCTTAATGGTTAGACCCATCTGTGTGCAGAGACAGCAGTGTCCGGTGAGCGTATCCATCACCATGGTGACTGTAACTAAGCAACACTAAGAGCATATTGATTGGCTTATACTATACAGGTAGAGATGCAAACCTAGAGGGCAGAGAGACTGAATGGGGGAAATTTACTAAGATGTGTATTCTACTTTACATGTGATGTTGCTATGGGCAACCAATCAGAATCCACTTCTTATTTATTTCGCACCCTCTAGAAGATAGTAGACAGGATCTGATTGGTTGCCCATGGCAACATCACATGTGAAGTAGAATAAACATCTTCGTAAATTTCCCCCTTTGATTCCTATTGGGAGAAAATGCTGTATACTGCAAATAACACATTATTATTATTATTATTATTATTATTTATTATTATTATATACAGCACAAGCATTAGAGAGAGCTGTTGTTGCAGGGAGGTGGAAAGTTGTGGAGAATGAATAGCATTAGTGTTTCTGCTTTCCAGTATCATACGCTAGTCGTCAAATACTGGATGAGAGATTGCACCATGTCCAAGGCACTGATAGTATTAGCTTCTGCTTGTCACATATGACTGCTCTGTTGCATTTATTGCAGTGCAGAGTGTCCGCTCGGCTGTCTGATAAATGTAGGGTAGGGATTTATATCACTGTATATGTCCCCTATAGATAGAGAGAGTCTGGGAAATTAGACAGTATCTGTTCTGCTGTCTGACATCTGCTATATAAGAAGATATATAAATTATAGGCCCTTATTCTGGTTGGTGCGGTAATGTCCGCGTGCGGTCGGTCCGCCGATGTTTTGTGTCTGCGCATGTGCAGAGGCGTCTCTGCGCATGTGCGAATGGGACGCACGGCCACATTCCGCATGAAATGTGTACACTAAGAACAGGGGGTGGAGAGGGGCGTGAAGGGCTATTTGGGCTCATTACCATATGTTTACACCCCGCGTTTCATGGGCGTTCCCATGCAAACGCTGGGCGTACGTATGGTAATGCAGTCGTGACGCACGTGAAGGGGGCAGACATATGACATTGCCGGATGTCAGCTGCCCGGCCAGATACCTGCTTTTGCACGGAGAAATGCCCGTGTGGTCTGAGGTTGCGGGAGCTACCTGACCACTCGGTCCTGCATTCGATGGTCTGCGACCATCGAATGATGGGGGAGGTTCCCAGAGATGGAGGAGGTGTATACATGAGAAATACACTCGTGCTCCGTGCGGTCAGCAGCTTACCGCATTCGGACGGAGTGAGCGATCCGTACCAAAGGCGGGGTTTAGGACGCACGGTCCTGGCCGCATATTCGGCTCCGTCCGCACAGACCAGAATAAGGCCCATAGAGACAGGTAGCGGTTTCTGCTGTCCTGAACTGGCTGTAATCACTATTTTCTGATGCTCCTCTGGCAGCGTTTCTAGCTGTCAGAATGAGAGAACCGTTGTAGTATAGAGATCTATGTATAGAGCCACTTAGAATGCATCAGATAGGATTTTTAAGCAGTTTGTTTAAACTATCTAAACAGTATTACACATGAAGGCAATTTGATACAATCGTTTATAAAAAGTAGCTTTCTCAGCACACATGAAGCAATTTAAAACAATTGATATGCAGAGATACTTGTTTCTGTTTATTCAGAATCTCTATTTATCAAATGAATACACCCAAAATGCGAGATCTATGTATAGAGCCACTTGGAATGTATCAAACAGGATTTTTAAGCAGTTTGTTTTAAACTATCTAAGCAGTATCCAATATAAAGGCAAATTGAAACAATTGTTTCTGCAAAGTAGCTTTTTTTATCACATATGAAGGAATTCAAAGCAATTGATATGTGGAGGTACTGTTCTGTTTATTCAGGACCTCTAATTGCCAAATTAATACACTCAAAATGCCAATTTCAATGTTACTGAGAAATATAACAGTATATCAGTATATCTATAGCATAGTTCAAAGGATAAGAGGGTAAGGAAAAGCCGGGAGCTTCCTATGTGGCAGGAACACATATGATATATTGTATGCAGCCCTTTCACAAGTGATGTATCACATGCGACCCCTGTTCCCCGCATGAAGGTCCGACCTTCGACTCAGGCCTGATATGCACAGGGCATCGCATCGGATCCGATGGCATGTCATACAGATGGGGCCATTCTCCACCGTGCCACCAGCTCACCATATCTCAGTAGCTGGTGGGTTAGGATGTGTGGGCACCCCGTTCTGTCGGACAGCACTAATGAGAGTGGCCCCATCTGTACACATCTAGTTTGGGCCAATTTCTCAGCCCGATCCATCGGAGATGGATGAAATTGGCCCAAATCGCTGTAAAACTTCTCCGAGCTTTGTATCTCTACCCGTATAATATAAGCTAAACGATGTGCTCTTAGATCAGTATTGATTATTTACAGTTACCATGGTGATGGATACGCTCTGTTAATTAAGAGAAGAATGGAAATTCGAGGCAGATTCACGCTCTTTGATCCTACACCGGAAGGTAACATTTATACCGTTGTGTCTGACGACGGTTGGAATAAAGGGAAACGTTATATGAGGTGACGGACTATCTGACTTACTGAGACCAGTCTGTGAGTGCCGCCAATTTACACCAGTGTATGTGAGTTATTCCTATCACCATTGTCTCCTTATACTCAGGTGCAGAATCCGTATTGCCGTGACTGCTGTATGATCTCTGTAACTGGAGGCAGAAAAATAACCGGATCCTCCTCTCCCCTCCGGTGTATGTGGGAAACTGCGGCCGGCCAGTGATACGGGAGAGTAAGGTGAGCAGAGCAGCTTTTTATGCCAAGCCAGGCAGTCCTGAACTGAAAGTGACAGCAAAGTCATGTAGCCAAGCCAGGCAGTCCTGAATTAAAAGTGACAGCAGGTCATGTAGCCAAGCCAGGCAGTCCTGAACTGAAAGTGACAGCAGGTCATGTAGCCAAGCCAGGCAGTCCTGAATTGAAAGTGACAGAGCAGGTCGTGTAGCCAAGCCAGGCAGGCCTGAACTGAAAGTGACAGAGCAGGTTGCGTAGCCAAGCCAGGCAGTCCTGAACTGAAAGTGATAGAGCAGGTCATGTAGCCAAGCCAGGCAGTCCTGAACTGAAAGTGACAGAGCAGGCCGTGTAACCAAGCCAGGCAGTCCTGAACTGAAAGTGATAGAGCAGGTTGTGTAGCCAAGCCAGGCAGTCCTGAACTGAAAGTGATAGAGCAGGTCGTGTAGCCAAGCCAGGCAGTCCTGAACTGAAAGTGATAGAGCAGGTCGTGTAGCCAGGCCAGGCACACCTAAACTGAAAGTGATAGAGCAGGTCGTGTAGCCAAGCCAGGCAGTCCTGAACTGAAAGTGATAGAGCAGGTCGTGTAGCCAGGCCAGGCACACCTGAACTGAAAGTGACAGAGCAGGTTGTGTAGCCAAGACAGGCAGTCCTGAACTGAAAGTGACAGAGCAGGTTGCGTAGCCAAGCCAGGCAGTCCTGAACTGAAAGTGACAGAGCAGGCCGTGTAACCAAGCCAGGCAGTCCTGAACAGAAAGTGACTGAGCAGGTTGCGTAGCCAAGCCAGGCAGTCCTGAACTGAAAGTGATAGAGCAGGTCGTGTAGCCAAGCCAGGCAGTCCTGAACTGAAAGTGATAGAGCAGGTCGTGTAGTCAAGCCAGGCAGTCCTGAACTGAAAGTGATAGAGCAGGTCGTGTAGCCAGGCCAGGCACACCTGAACTGAAAGTAACAGAGCAGGTTGTGTAGCCAAGCCAGGCAGTCCTGAACTGAAAGTGACAGAGCAGGTCGTGTAGCCAAGCCAGGCAGTCCTGAACTGAAAGTGACAGAGCAGGTCGTGTAGCCAAGCCAGGCAGTCCTGAACTGAAAATGACATAGCATTTCATGTAGCCAAGCCAGGCAGTCCTGAACTAAACGTGATAGAGCAGGTTGTGTAGCCAAGCCAGGCAGTCCTGAACTGAAAGTGACAGAGCAGGCTGTGTAGCCCAAGCCAGGCAGTCCTTAACTGAAAGTGACATAGCAGGTCATGTAGCCAAGCTAGGCAGTCCTGAACTAAACGTGATAGAGCAGGTTGTGTAGCCAAGCCACGCAGTCCTGAACTGAAAGTAACAGAGCAGGTTCTGTAGCCAAACCAGGCAGTTGTGAATTGAAAGTGACAGAGCAGGTTGTGTAGCCAAGTCAGGCAGTCCTGAACTGAAAGTGACAGAGCAGGTCGTGTAGCCAAGCCAGGCAGTCCTGAACTGAAAGTGACATAGCAGGTCATGTAGCCAAGCCAGGCAGTCCTGAACTAAACGTGATAGAGCAGGTTGTGTAGCCAAGCCACGCAGTCCTGAACTGAAAGTAACAGAGCAGGTTCTGTAGCCAAACCAGGCAGTTGTGAACTGAAAGTGACAGAGCAGGTTGTGTAGCCAAGTCAGGCAGTCCTGAACTGAAAGTGATTGAGCAGGTCAGGTAGCCAAGCCAGACAGTCCTGAACTGAAAGTGACAGAGCAGATCGTCTAGCCAAGCCAGGTAGTCCTGAACTGAAAGTGACAGAGCAGGTCGTGTAGCCAAGTCAGGCAGTCCTGAACTGAAAGTGATAGAGCAGGTTGTGTAGCCAAGCCAGGCAGTCCTGAACTGAAAGTGATAGAGCAGGTCGTGTAGCCAGGTCAGACAGTCCTGAAGTGAAACTAAACTGTGCGTGTGCGTGTGTGTGTGCGTGTGTGTGTGTGATTGGAGAGTGAGGTGCAGGAGAGGAGTGGAGGGGCAAATATTTAACCAATATTTTTTGTTGCTCTAAGTGTCACAAATATTTGCAGTAGATTTTTCTACTGAACTCTATTCTGACGAATAAGATTATACAATTTATCCTACCCAAGCAAGGGGACATAAACTCATAACCTGAAAGGTGTTCTTCTAAGAAGTGTAAATATTATATGTTTTGTGTGTCCTTATGTATGTGTGTGTGTGATGTATAGACTTATCTTTATAAAGAATTAATAAAAGCGAGTTTTACGAAAAAAATCCATAGGGGAATTCCCCCTACTACACCCCAATAAACACTAAATTACCACTTAGATTCCTAGCACTTGTACAACCCTCTAATTGACTGAACGCCATCATAACAATCATATTGTCTGACAAGAGTGCCCCAACAAAAAGGGTCTTTTTCTTTCTATCTTCCACACTCAGACTGATACAAGCACTCACATACTCTGCCAAACAAGTGCATACTGAGCACTGGCATGGAGGGCCTTGTGATTACGTCAATGGGTCACGGATACTGACTCAAAATGCAGTGTGGAGTGTCTACTCTTTATGGGGGAAAGGTTGTTTGGGAGCGAATTAGATGACTGGATTTCTAAGGCTACTGCCGGGAAATGTACATTTCTCCCTATGGCATCCAAGCAGGTCTGCCGTCCCTTCTCAGGACCTAGCCAGCAGTCCTTTTGGGCTTCCAGGTTGTGCCCAAAGGTCAGAGGTGCCTCCAATGTCAACAAACTAGGGTGTAGTGCTCAATGTAATATAGCAACAAAAAAGGCCAACAAAACTCTAGCATGTATCAAAAGGGGCATGGAAACTAGGGACTCAAAAGTAATTATACCTCTGTACAAATCATTGGTTAGACCGCACCTCGAATACGGAGTACAATTCTGGGCCCCGCACTATAAAAAGGATGTCATAGAATTAGAAAAAATCCAAAGAAAAGCCACAAAGCTTATTAGGGGAATGGAGAATATAAGCTACGAGTAAAGATTAAGCAATCTGGGACTATTTACACTAGAGAAGAGACGTTTAGGGGAGACATACTCAATATGTATAAATACATTAGGGGCCAATATAAGGAACTGTCAAACACCCTTTTTTCTGCTAGACAGGAATCTAGGACGCGAGGGCATGAGTTTAGATTAGAAGAAAAAAGATTTACTTCATCTAGAAGAAAAAAATTATTTACAGTCAAACTTTGGAACTCTATTCCTGGAGAAGTGGTGTCAGCAGACACTATAAATACATTTAAAATAAGGTTGGATAAACATTTATTGGTTAAAAACTTCCACGGGTACGAATAAGTAACATAATCTGTCTTTAAAATATCGGAACATACTATACAACAAGGGAGAAACTATTATAAACATAGGTTGAACTAGATGGACGCAAGCCTTTATAAGCCTCACCTACTATGTAACTATGTAACAATGCCAATAGAGTTCCATGAGAAAAATTCAGAAAGGCTCTGATGTTGGGGACCCAAGACCATAGCTCAAGTGCAGCTGCGTCTAAGCCCTCTGCATTACGGTGTTCACCCACCCAGAGAAATGCTCATGGTGGGAGCTTGGCTGTTGCACTTCAGTCACATGTGGGATGCCTCGTGCCTAGGTTCCATGGATCTTATTTCACAGGGCTACAGACTGGAGTTCAACAGATCGACTCCCTGAAGATATTTCAGGTCAGGACTTCCAGCAGCTGTGAAGGACAAGGTTATCCAGCAGCAAGCAATCACAAAGCTGATGCAATCCTGGGTCATAGTACCTGTCCCATTGCAGGAACGGGGTCTGGGGCATTACTCCTACTTCTTTGTGGTACCAAAGCCGGATGGTTCGGTCAGGCCAATCCTGAATCTGAAATCCTTTAACCCCTATCTAAAGGTGTTCAAACTCAGGATGGAGTCATTGCGGGCCCTACGAGATAATCAGTTCCAAGTCTCGACTTTCATACTGTCAACAGCTCGGTGCATCTTCACGAAGGTGATGGCAGAAATGATGCTCCTGCTCAGGTCACAAGGGATAAATGTGATTCCCTACCTGGATGACCTACTGCTAAAAGCAAGGTCGGAGGGTGAATATATTCTCACAATCAATCATACCATACAGGTGCTGTCAATGCGCAGGTGGCTCTTGAATCTACCAAACTCCTCCTTGGTCCTGAGCCAATGTATCCAATTTCTGGGGATGATCTTGGAAACAGTGGACCAGAAGGTATGCCTCCTTGAGGACAAGGTGATAGCACTTCAGTAACTGATAGCAGAAGCTCTTGTTCAGGACCTCATTTCAGTCCATCAGTGTATCAGGTTACTGGGCAAGATGGTGGCATCCTTCTAGGCAATCCAATAAGGGAGATTCCACTCCAGTATTTTCCAATTGGATATGCTGAGCAAGTGGTCCGGCTCACACCTCCACATGCACAAGAGGATAAGTCTGTCGTCTCAAGCCAAGCTATCTCTGCAGTGGTGGTTTCAGTCTTCCAACCTGTTGGTGGGACCGATTTTTGGGCTCCAGGACTGGATTCTACTCATGACAGACACCAGTCTGCTCGGTTGGGGGGACGTGACATAAGGGGTACACTTCTAGGGCAAGTAGACTCTGCGGGAATACAAGTTGCATGTAAACAACTTGGAATTAAGAGCAGTGTACTCTTCTGCAGGCTGGCTCTCTGCTGAGAGGCCAAGCAATACATGTCCAGTCGGAAAACGCAACAACGGTTGCGTTTATTAACTGCCAGGGAGGTACACAGAGCGTAGCGTGCAAGAGAGAAGCACCAAGATTCATGGGCAGAACATCATGTCAGGGGTATCTCAGCAATCTTTGCTCTAGGAGTGGACAACTGGGAAGTGGACGATGCTCTGACAACAAGTTGGTCATACAATGTAGTGTATATCTTTCCTCCAATCCCCTTGCTCGCAAGGGTCCTAAAGAGAGTGCAAAGTCTAAGATTAAAGGCAATACTGGAGCACCAGACTGGCCTTGAAGGGCCTTGTACGTGGATCTTCAGGCCATGTTAGTAGAAGATCCGGTACTTGTACTTGTGTACAATCACGGCTCCCACGATGTCCATCGCATAGTAAAAAACCGCATCGCATGCGATCTTTAACAGAAATGCATCCAAATGCATTGAAATTTGGATCAAACATGTTCAATGGCCCCCAAATGTCATTTTTCAGGCTGTACCACCCCCACTATCAACGCGAACCCGAAGCGTGGCGAGTGCAGCGGTACGCGTCCTACGACCTTTTCATACCCCCACTATCCACGTTGGCGTGGAGAATAGAAAATGTGGCGAGCGCAGCGAGCCACTGAGCCCGTAGCGTGGCGAGTGGACACGGATACCTTCACAGGTATCCACGTCCCCTTGCGGGTTTCACAGGTGTCCGCGTCCCCTCGCGGGGCTCGCTGCGCTCGCCAAGCTTCGGGCTCGGTGGCTCGCTGCTTTTGCCACACTTTCTATTCTCAACTCCACGCCGACGTGGATAGTGGGGGTATGAAAAGGTCGCTGCGCTCGCCACGCTTCGGGTTCGCGTTGATAGTGGGGGTGGTACAGCCTGAAAAATGACATTTGGGGGCCATTGAACATGTTTGATACAAATTTCATTGCATTTGGATGCATTTCTGTTAAAAATCGCATGCGATCGCATGTGATGCGATTTTTTAAAAATGCATAAAACGGCAAAAATCGCATGCCATCGCATGCCACTACATATGGCATGCGATGGGTGCCGTGAAAGTACACAAGTACCGAAGATCCTTGGCATCTACCTTTGAGAGATGACCTATTCCTCCAAGGCCCGGTAGTCTACCAGGACTTAGGGCGGCTTTATTTGGCAGCCTGGAGGTTGAGCAGCAGATTTTGGCCCACAAGGGCCTTCCTGCCTCTGTAATCTGTACCATGACCCAGGCTAGAAAACTGGTAACTGCATCCCACTACCATTATATTCGGAGAAAATACTGTATATTGCCTGGTGGGAAAAAGAGAGCTTTCCATTGGCAGACTTTAAACTAGACTGCTTCTTGCAGTTTCTGCAGGCAGGTTTGGAATTGGGCCTTCGTTTGAAATCTTTAAAGGCTCAAATCTCGGCTCTGTCCATTTTCTTTCAAAAGAAGTTGGTGGTCTTGCCTGAGATTCAGACCTTTCTCCAAGGGGTTCTGAAAATCCAACCCCCCCCCCCCCCCTTTGTGCCATCTACGGCACAAAGGGGGAGTTGGATGCGCTGTTATCATTTCTGAAGTCATCCTGGTTCAAGCCTTTGGAAACATCAGAAATGAAGCACGTCACGTAGAAGATGGTGGTGCTTTTGGCACTGGCTTCGGCTCCATGTGCAGTGGCGTAACTACAGTGGGTGCAGGGTATGCAATTGCTATGGGGCCCGAGGGCTTGGGGGGCCCAAGGACCTAGCACGCTATCTCCTGCTCCCTTTTAATTATTTTCTATATTGCCGCATTGCCGTCCGTGCCCACCCCCCACCCCCTCAGTGGCTATTAGCGCAGATGACAAGCAGCCAACACACAGGAGACCTGCCGGGGTGCAGAACACCACACTCGCCACCACTGCGATTGCTGGAGCCGGCGCTGGGGAAGACACTCATCACCCGACTGCTACAGCTGGTGCACAATAGACCCACCGGCGCACAGTACACCAAACCCACCACCTCCATGATTGCTGGAGCTGGCACCAGGGAACAGGACACTGCACCGGTCACCCCAACTGCTGCAGCTGGTGTACAAACTGCCAGCATTGGGACGCAGTTACACACTACTGCCAGTGCTGGAGCCGGGGCTTTGACCCGCTGACGCCTGGACACAGTACCGCCCACACCACCACTGCCGGAGCCTGCTTGAGTAGAGGAGATTCATCCACTACTTCCAACGCAGGTGAGAAATAGACCAGTCTTGCAGGGAGGGAGGTGAGGGGAATTAAAGTGATACCTGGCCACTGTTCCAAGTTTCAAATCATTGCACACCCCTCTTTCTGCTCTATCCCCTCCCCCCATGTATCCCGCTTTTCCTCCTCTTCTGTCCCCCCTTCCCCTCTACTCCTCTTTTCCCATTCTACTCTCCTCCTCGCCCCTCCCCTCCTCTCTCCTCTTCTTCCCTTGTCTCCACGTACCCTCTTGCCTTGTCTCAGCTCCTCTATCTCACTCCCTTCCCCTCCCCCCTTTCCCTGTCTCACTCCCTCTCTCTCCCTCTTTCCCCTGTCTCACTCACCCTCTCTATCTCATCTATCTCCCCTCTCTTTTTCTCCCGCATCGTTTTTACTCTCGACCCATCCCCTTCTCTCTCCCCTTTTTTTCTCTCCCCTTCTCTCTTCCCCTTTGCGATGAAAAATGCAAAGGGCAGCTCTCCTGGTAAGAGCTGCCCTTTGTGATCCCTCAAGCTGTCTGGACTTTAGGGTTTGTGACACAGGACTCCGCCTGCACATGGGCAGAGACGCCTGTGACTGCAGGGCATGTTAGGAGGGATCCATGTCAGATTCCTCACCCAGCACTGCAGAGAGAAGCCATAGGTTTCTATGGGTAATGTCAGTTACAGCTGGCACTACCCTCAGCAGCGGAGCAGGGTTTTTAATGCATTTGTACTTTAATGCATCATGGCCTTTGCCACTCAGTTCCCTCACGCTTTGTTCTCTCCCCCTAATGTGCATTGTAGTGGCAATTTCAAAATGTTGCTATGGGGCCCATAAAGTTCTAGTTATGCCCCTGTCCATGTGTGTTGGAATTGGGAGCCTTGTTATGCAAGAGCCTGTATCTTGTCTTTCATGAAGATAGGGCAGAGCTTTGGACTTGTCCGCAGTTCCGGCCTAAGGTGGTTTCGGCATTACATCTGAACCAACCCATTGTGGTTCCTTTTAGTTCCAATCATCCTGGAATTCCAGAATTCTTGGATGTGGTTCGAATGCTTAAGGCGTATGTTAAATGATCTGCTCGAGTGCGTAAGACAGAATGGCTTTTTGTGTTTTATGGTGCACACAAGAAAGGTTGTCCTGCTTTAAAGCAGATGATTGCCCGTTGGATTTGTTCTACTATACAACAGGCTTATGGGGCAGCAAAATTGCCTACACCAACCTCATTGAAGGTTCATTCTATAAAGGCAGTGGGATCATCCTGGGTGGCTGCCCATGGGGTTTCAGCCCTGCAGCTCAGCAAAGCTGCTACGTGGTCAAGTTTGATACTCTGGCCAGAGAGGATACCCAGTTTGGGCAGGTGGTTTTACAGCAGTCTCCACACATTCCCGTCCATTCTGGAAACTTTGTGACATCCTTATCGTATTGAGACCCCATATGGATGATAGAGAAAATAGGATTTTATTACCTACCAGTAAATCCTGTTCTCATAGTCCATATGGGATACTGGGCGCCAGTTCTGTTAACTGTTATTGTGTTTGTTGTGTTGTGCTGGTATGAATCTCACCACATATCATGTATACGCATATCCTTTTCTAACATACGTTCATTCTCCTTTGGGCACAGTTTTCCTTAACTGGCTTGTGGGTGTGAATGTGGAGAAAGTTATATGTGCCTGTCTCCTGCGGAGAACCCTCAATTCTCATTATATTGAGACCCCAGTATGCCATATGGACTATGAGAATAGGATTTGCCATTAGGTAATTAAAATCCTATTTTTGTTTTTTTTGTATCTGATTCCCAAGCACCAAACCTCTCCAGATCTTTAACATAGAAATGTGTGAACCCTGGTTCCTCTGCACACATCACACTGAGCTGAGTGAAAGTGAGATGATCACTTTGTTCATATACCTATGGTGTACCTGGAGAGTGTGGTGACATCCTACTGCATCAGCTGACCGTAGGGGGGACAGGATCACTAGCATGTGCTACCCATGTATGGTCAGTATTGTATGTTCTGTACATCTGAGGTCAGAGGAAAAACATTATACAACAATTATAGGCACATTAATAATCTGTGTATACTGTAGGAGGGTAGAGGTCTTTGTGCTGTACGTGTGACTGCAAATAGAGTCCCAGCAATTTGGGAACACAGAGATGTGTCCGCATGCATCTATCCCCCACTCACCACAAGTCGGGTTACACATAACATGTGAGCGCACTATGACTGGGTACCGCCAAGCGTCTGATCATGTGACTTTTTTTGTTATGCGCATTATTCACAAAGTGATGCGATAGGACACACAAGCAGCTTCTGCTTATTAAAATATGTGGCATTCCTATATATTGTGTGTGACCACTGCTGTATCTGCATATGAAAAACTGGAAAACACTAAAGTAGCATTTCTTATGTAGACACAATGCAGGGATTCCACATATTTTAATTATCAGAAGCTGCTTGTGCGTCCTTGTCACATCGCTCTGCGAAGAAGATGCATTTTAATGGAAAAGACAGGTGTTTAAGCAGCGCTGGTTGGAAAAAAAATGTGTGATCAATTGGAATGGTTTCACAATATAAGCATACAATTTATTATACACAATGTAGTCAAATGATTAAGAAATGAGCAGTATTTGTATTACTAAGCAATTGCTGTAAGATAATAAAAAATAAAAAAATATATAAAAATTATAAAAAAAAATGCTAGTGCACTAGACTAATGTCCCATGATTCCTGGTGTAGTAGGGGGGATATGTGCCAATATTTGTGGGATCAGTCTGTTCATATTATGCCCTTTTTACATCATACCCAAATGATTGAGTGTATTACCGTCCACTGGTGGGTAGCCGTCCTGTGCTGTCAGCAACCTCCTCAGCAGATGTTATGCTGTCCAAGTGGATGTCCAAATTAACTTGAAAGGTGCAAGGCGCTGGCAGTAAATGGAGATACGGCTCCTGTTCTGGAACTAGTGGAGGTTTCCAATAAAGGGCTGGTTCGGATAGGTCCCAATCGAGAGTGACAGGAAAACAAATGCCAGGAATCTGGGTAGTACTCCTTCAATAGGGTCTGGGTGGCATAACTGACGCGTTTCGCTGTATTCCACAGCTTTACCAAAGGATAGGGTGTGTTTGTTCCCAGGGGGGTATTTATACTGCTTCAGGAAGTAGTAATTGATCACATGATACATGGTCACATGGTACATAAGAATGAAAAGGAGGCAAAGTACATTCATATCAACAACATACATAATGTTTTTTTTATAAACTTTCTAGAATGGGAGTTGTTTAAGGATATTTCTAATATTATGGTGGTGATTCATTGGTGGACAGAGGTCATGTGTCCCGGCTAGTCTCGCAATAATCTGTGTTCCTACAGGTGTTGTTAGTATTGTTAGCCTGTATTGGCTGTTATACATTCACGTCTGGGGATTCCCGAAAAAAACGCCACCAAAAAGTGTGGCGTTTATTTACTCTTTCTATAGGTTAGTTGACCAAGTGGGGTGGAAGTGTTAGCAGGAATGCCGCACTTCATTCTCCCTCCAGAGAAGTGAAGGAGCATGCACCCGGTGACCGGAAGTATATACAGCGCACACGCCAAGGACGGAAGTGCGTCATTCGAAGTGCGGGTGTTCCCAGGAATAGTGCCCTGCATAACACTATGGTTTGGCTGCCGGAAGTGGGGCTTTAATGGGACTATAGGATGACAGAAGTGGGGCATATATGCGTCCCATTTTGGATATATAAGGATACATGTACAAAAAAAGGGTCTTTGCAAAGAATTATTGCTGAAAGTGAAAAAGAAGTGGCAGATTCTTATAATACAAATATACAATATTTGTATGAAATATTTTTGATGTGAGATTGTGTTATCGGTGAACAATTATTTCCATTCAAGTCCTTTAACTGACACATTTCCTATCAAAATATACAGAAGGGAAAGAATGGGGAGAGAGAGAGAGGGGGGGGTGGTGGTGGTGAATGATTAGTGTTCTAACAGCTCAAACTGTCGTAATATGGATTTATTTCGCATAATCTTAGTAAATAGTGATTTATGACAGAAAAAATATTTTCCTAATCAGTTGTTTATTTTTTATTAATATTTAAATCATAAATTCTATGCATTATTTATTTATTGTAAAGGTTTCTTTTTCACTTTTTTATTATCTCAGTCATTTTCTCCTTTGAGAAAGCAGGGAAGGGGAGGGGGGAGGAAGGGAGAAAAAGTGGGGGGAGTGGGGATATATCGAAAATAGGTTTAATTATTAACAGATAGCTTAGTTAGGCAAACTCATAATAGAATATTTAGTTCAACAGACTCCTTTCGGCCTAACGGATGAATTGAACCTAGTTGATGCATCCAGAAGACCTCCTGACGGGCAAGGCTTCTAAAGAGGTCTCCCCATCTTGGTGTTGGGGCAATGTGTTCTATCCCGACAAATTTCAATTCTGAGGGGTCCATATTATGGTGAAGGAAGAAGTGTTTTGATACACTATGCGTTAGAATCCCTTTCATAATATTTTGTCGGTGCTCAAGGAACCTAATTTTTAGTTATCTGGTCATGAGACCTACATAGTGAAGGTTATGGTTACACCTCAGAACATATATGATATACGTGGAGTTACAGTTTATGAATTGTGTTAGGACATAAGGTTTTTCTTTTTGTGAAACTTGATAAGTCTTTGTGTTCATCATATGTGTGCACGTGTTTCATTTATAGCAGCCCTTTGGTTTGGTTGGAAGCCATGTGTTCATAGAATCCGGAATCTGATCTATATTTTTCAAAAAGCTGGGAGCCAGTTTTTTGAGAGTGGTGTTCTTCTTGAAGATGAATGGGGGTTCAACTAGAAGGGATTGGTTCAGTATTGGGTCTTGTTTGAGGATGTTGTAGTTCTTTTTTTATGATCTTTGATCTTACTGCTTGCACTGTTATAAGTGGCAATGTACGCCAGTTTTCTAGTCAGAGGTCTCTGAGGGCCTTCATCCTATCTCCTATTCTTCCCTTTAAAGAGTTGTTCTCTTTCGCAGTTTTGTGATTCCATGTATGCTTTCTCTCTTAGGTCTGGAGGATAGTCTCTTTGTAAAAAGGCGGAAGTCATTTTTTTGGACTGGAACATGAAATTTTGAGTGTTGGAGCATTTCCTTCTCAGACATGTAAACTGACCTTTAGGTATTGCTAATTTCCAGGGGAGGTCGTGCTCACTTTGAAAGTGTAAATAGGCATTTATCCCTACTTCTTTGTTATGGTTCTTTGTGGCTATCTGATTTCCCATGATCTCCAATGAGATACCCAAAAATTAAATATTGGTGGGGTGAAAGTGATGGGTGAACTTGAAATTATTATCATTGTGATTTTAAATAGTCTACAAAAGATTGTTCTGAAAGTGCATCCCCATCCCAAATAATAAAAAGGTCATCGTTTTACCGCCCATAGAAAACCAGGCTTGCGCCAAACTCTCTCCCCCAAATTAGTTGGTCCTCAAATTGCCCCATATATAAATTAGCGTAGCTTGGTGCAAACCTGGTTCCCATTGCGGTATCCATGACTTGTAAATAGTGCTTGTCCAAAAAAAGAAAATAATTGTGTTGTAAAATAAAAAGAATAGCATCCCGAAGAAGGTGTTGGTGTTCCACTCTCAGGTCATTATCCTTTCCTAGCCTTTCGGCTATAGCTTGGACTCCTAAGTGATGTGGAATATTGGAGAATAAGCTTTGGACGTCCAAGGTTAGAAAATTGTAAGAGCTTTTCCAGGTTTGTTAATGGAAAAGATGCTCAGTGCTACAGTCCCACTATGGAATGGAGCAGCTACAAGGACTGTTTAACACACAAGGAGGCTGGATGTATGTGGACACATCTGTACACAAATGTAACATCATGGTCAGTGTCTGTGACATTTGCTATTGTGTATAAATATACATCTTATACAATATAAGTAGCGTTATCCTGGTAACCATTATGCTTTTACATATTAGCTTTCTTACAGGACATATAAGGAACAGGATTCAAATGAAGACGACGTGGAAAGGGAAATTGTTCTCCGATCAAGCCAACTAAATACATCATATCTCCTTACACCTCAGGAGGAGGAACAAACACTATTTTATTTTCTGGATAGAAGAAACCTTCAGCAACTAATTTGTTTCTCACCTCATACATGATGAGTCTCACAGGAGAGAAACCACATGTGTGTTCTGAGTGTGACAAAGGCTTTACATGTAAATCACGGCTTCTCATACATCAGAGGAGTCACACAGGAGAGAAACCACATGTGTGCTCTGAGTGTGGCAAAGGCTTTACATGTAAATCACAGCTTTTCAGACATCAGAGGAGTCACACAGGAGAGAATCCACATGTGTGCTCTGAGTGTGACAAAGGCTTTATATATAAATCACAGCTTCTCATACATCAGAGGAGTCACACTGGAGAGAAGCCATATAAATGTTCTGAATGCAGAAAATGTTTTTCCCAGAAGTCAAAGCTTGTCCTACATCAGAGGAGTCACACAGGAGAGAAGCCATATAAATGTTCTGAATGCAGCAAATGTTTTACCCGGAAGTCACTTCTTCTTCGACATCAGAGGAGTCACACAGGAGAGAAGCCATATAAATGTTCTGAATGCAGCAAATGTTTTTCCCGGAAGACACATCTTGTCCTACATCAGATGATTCACACAGGAGAGAAGCCATATAAATGTTCTGAATGCAGCAAATGTTTTTCTCATAAGGCAGATCTTGTAATACATCAGAGGAGTCACACAGGAGAGAAGCCATATACGTGTTCTGAATGCAGCAAATGTTTTACTCAGAAGTCAGATCTTGTAAAACATCAGAGGAGTCACACAGGAGAGAAGCCATATCATTGTTCTGAATGCAGCAAATGTTTTTCTCAGAAGGCAGATCTTGTAAAACATCAGAGGAGTCACACAGGAGAGAAGCCATATAAATGTTCTGAATGCAGCAAATGGTTTTCTCTGAAGTCAGATCTTGTCCGACATCAGAGGAGTCACACAGGAGAGAAACCATATAAATGTTCTGAATGCAGCAAATGTTTTCCCCAGAAGTCACTTCTTGTCCTACATCAGAGGAGTCACACAGGAGAGAAGCCATATAAATGTTCTGAATGCAGCAAATGTTTTACTCAGAAGTCAAATCTTGTCCTACATCAGAGGAGTCACACAGGGGAGAAGCCATATAAATGTTCTGAATGCAGCAAATGTTTTACTCAGAAGTCACATCTTGTCACACATCAGAGGAGTCACACAGGAGAGAAGCCATAAAAATGTTCTGAATGCAGCAAATGCTTTTCCCTGAAGTCACTTCTTGTCCGACATCAGAGGAGTCACACAGGAGAGAAACCATATAAATGTTCTGAATGCAGCAAATGTTTTTCCCAGAAGTCAGATCTTGTCCTACATCAGAGGAGTCACACAGGAGAGAAGCCATATAAATGCTCTGAGTGCAGAAAATGCTTTTCCCAGAAGTCAGATCTTGTCCTACATCAGAGGAGTCACACAGGAGAGAAGCCATAGAAATGCTCCGAATGCAACAAATGTTTTACCCAAGAGTCACATCTTGTCCAACATCAGAGGAGTGTGTTGGCAGTATTGATAAACAGATGGACAGACAGCACTATATGGGGTATATACACAGACAGCGCCATATAGAGCAGATTGAAGGTGGTATACACAGACAAATGTATGCATAGAATACCATAAGGGGGTTTTGACGGATAGATACAGTAGGTGACTAGGACAGACAGAGCACCATATGGGGAAATATCTTGCCAGGAGAGGGCATACAGACATTCTCTGTTCTCTGCCTCCCTTCCTATGCATGTACACTGCTGGGCTCTGCCTCCCTCCCTGTGCACGTACACTGCTGGGTTCTGCCTCCCTCCCTGTGCACGTACACTGCTGGGCTCTGCCTCCCTCCCTGTGTACATACACTGCTGGGCTCTGCCTCCCTCCCTGTGCACGTACACTGCTGGGCTCTGCCTCCCTCCCTGTGTACATACACTGCTGGGCTCTGCCCCTCTCCCTATAAATACACTGCTGTGCTTTGCCTCCCACCCTGTGTACATACACTACTGGGCTATGCCTCCCTCCCTGTGCGTACACTGCTAGGCTCTACCTCCATCCCTGTGTACATACACTGCTGAGCTCTGCCTCCCTCTTTCCCTGTGTAAGTAAGCTGCTGTGCTCTGCCTCCCTCCCTGTGTATGTACACTGCTGTGCTCTGCTTTCTTCCTGTACATACACTGCTGGGCTCTGCCTCTCTCCCTGTGTAAATACACTGCTGGGCTTTGCCTCCTCCTCTGTACATACACTGCTGGTCTCTGACTCCCTCCCTGTGTTAATACACTGCTGGGCTCCGCCTCCCTCCCTGTGTTTGTGCGCTGCTGGGCTCTGCCTCCCTCCCTATGTACATACTCTGCTGGGCTCTTCCTCCCTCCCTCCCTCCCTCCCTTTGTACGTGCACTGCTGGGCTCTGCCTCCCTCCCTGTGCATGTACACCTCTGAGCTCTGCATCCCTGTGTACATACACTGCTGGACTCTGCCTCCCTCCCTGTGTACATACACTGCTGGGCTCTGCCGTTCTCCCTGTGTACATGCACTGCTGTGCTCTACCTCCCTACCTGTGTATGTTCACTGCTGGGCTCTGCCTCCCTCCCTGTATACGTGCACCGATGGGCTCCATCTCCGTCCCTGTGTATGTGCATTGCTGGGCTCCTGCTCCCTGTACATACACTTCTGGGCCCTGCTTCCCTTCCTCTCTGTGTTTGTGCAATTCTTGGATCAGCCTCCCTCTCTCCCTGTGTACCTACACTGCTGGGCTCTGCCTCACTCCCTCTACATACACTGATGGTCTCTGCCTCCCTCCCTGTGTCCGTGCTCTGCTGGGCTTTCCCTCCCTCCCTCTCTTTGTACATGCACTGCTGGGCTATGCCTGCATCCCTGTGTACATACACTGCTGGGATCTGCCTCCCTCCCTGTGTTCATACACTGCTGGGCTCTGCCTCCCTCCCTATGTATGTGCACTACTGGGTTCTGCCTCCCTCCCTGTGTATGCACATTGCTGGTTTCTGCCTCCCTCCCTGTACATACACTGCTGAGCTCTGCCTCCCTCCCTGTGTATGCACAATGCTGGTTTCTGCCTCCCTCCCTGTACATACAATGCTGGGCCCTGCCTCCCTCCCTCCCTCAGTACTTGCACTTGCTTCCCTCCCTGTGTACGTGCTCTGATAGGCTCTGCCTCCCTTCCTCTCTGTATATATGCACTGCTGGGCTCTGCCTCCCTCCCTCTCTGTGTATATGTGTATATGCACTGCTGGGCTCTGCCACTCTCCCTTTGTATGTACACTACTGGGCTCTACCTCTCTCCCTCCCTGTGTATGTGCACTGCTGGGCTCTGCCACCCTCGCTGTGTACATGCTTGGCTCTGCCTCCATCCCTCTCTGTGTATGTGCACTGATGGGCTCTTCCTTCCTCCCTCCCTTTGTATGTGCACTGCTGGGTTCTGCTTCCCTCCCCATGTAGGTGCACTGCTGGGCTCTCCCCCTCCCTGTGTATGTGCACTGCTGGGCTCTGCCTCCCTCCCTCTCTGTGTAGGTGCACTGCTGGGCTCTGCCTTCTACCTCCCTGTGTACGTACACTGCTGTGCTCTGGTTCCCTCCCTGTGTATGTACACTGCTGGGCTCTTCCTCCCTCCCTGTGTATATGTACTGTCACAAATTACCCCTGTTGGGTCTGTGTGAATGCAGCCTGACTCCTGTGTCCTCAAGGTGCAATGCAGCTGTTGTATAATTAGACCAATAGCTCTGGACCTTGTTTCTCAGGCTGATCATCTGTAGTAAGTCCCCTCGTTAATGGAGCTTAGGTATTCTGATTGGGAGTGTTCCCTTTATCTCCCATGCTGCCTTTCACCCAGAGGCCTGTGATTGGTACAGTCTATCTGAATCTGTTCTCTGGTCATCAGCCATATTCCTCATCCCTCCTGACCCTTCCTTGGTCCAGTGTTCCTAGTGCTTTCTGTTCTGCAGAGGATTAAGTGCTGGTTTTTCCATCTACAGTATTTCTGCTGATCCCTGTTAGAGTGTATATGTATGGAGTGATATGGGGTTTGCCATCCAGCCCCACACGGGTTATATTGTGTATTATTAACATCTTCATGCATTGTTGCATTTATGCCAATAGCAAGAACATACTGTCTTCTGTGTTTTTGTAGTCAGTGTGGTAGTGAGGAATTACTTATTTGGTTGCATTGTTGCATTCCTGGGAGTTCAGTGGGGGATTGCTCCCATATTCTTCCACTTAACTCCCTGGTGTTCCTGACTTAAGTAGGGGTTACTTATAATTGTACGTTGGTCTGCTGAAGGATCGCTTCCAGTGGAGTAAAGCCGTGCCACATTTTGCTTTGTTTCCCATTTCAGTGGGTTTTAGTTAGTTTCCCTCTTGTCCGCTCTGGAGGTGTTGTGCATCTTCTTTCCTTTCAAACTTATGGTGGCACTGGGGTTGTGGTGAACCTAATTTACCCCTTTTATAGTTGAAGTCTTAGCTCTGCAGGTGCCTATAAGCTCTGGAGGTATTAATAGAGTTAGGGTTGGGATTGTGGCCTGTCCATCCCGGTAACCTTTTGTCTGAAATCCCAGCAGAGTCCTAACCAGTACACTGCTGGGCTCTGCCTCCCTCCCTGTGTACATGCTCTGCAGGGCTCTGCCTCCCTCTCTCTCTGTGTATGCGCACTCCTGTTCTCTGCCACCCTCCCTGTACATACACTGCTTGGCTATGACTCCCTCCTTATGTACATGCACTGCTGGGCTCTGCCTCCCTCCCTGTGTATGTACACTGCTGGGCTCTGCCTCCCTCCCTGTGTATGTACACTGCTGGGCTCTGCCTCCATCCCTCTCTGTGTACACTGCTGTTAACTTCCTCCCACCCTCTTTTTGTATGTGCACTTCTGGGCTCTGCCTCCCTCCTTGTGTATATGCACTGCTGGGCTCCACCTTCCTCGCTGTGTGCATACACTGCTGGGCTCTGCCTCCCTCCCTCCCTGTGTACATGCTCTGCAGGGCTCTGCCTCCCTCTCTCTCTGTGTATGTGCACTCCTGTTCTCTGCCACCCTCCCTGTACATACACTGCTTGGCTATGACTCCCTCCTTGTGTACATGCACTCCTGGGCTCTGCCTCCCTCCCTGTGTACATGCACTGCTGGGCTTTGCCTCCCTCCCTGTGTGCATGCCCTGCTTGGCTCCGCCTCTCTCCCTGTACATACACTGCCGGGCCCTGCGGCCCTCCCTTTGTATGTGCACTGCTGGGCTCTGCCTCCCTCTCTCCCTGTGTACGTACACTGCTGGGCTCTTCCTCCCTCCCGTTGTACATGCTCTTTTGGGCTCTGCCTCCCTCTATCTGTGTTTGTGTACTACTTGGCTCTGCCTCCCTCTATCTGTGTATGTGTACTGCTTGGCTCTGCCTCCCTCTATCTGTGTATGTGTACTGCTTGGCTCTGCCTCCCTCTATCTGTGTATGTGTACTGCTTGGCTCTGCCTCCCTCTATCTGTGTATGTGTACTGCTTGGCTCTGCCTCCCTCTCTCCCTGTGTATGTTAACAAGTATTTATTTTTACAGAGTGCAGTGGAATTACCTTTGGAGATCCTTCCAAGCAGCCAGGCTCCATAGTAATCTCTATAGTTACACCACTAATTATAGGAACCCTGTATGCGGCCTTGTACCACCCTACAGGTCTCCACTGGTATCTCTCCTTTCCCTCATGCCTCCATATTGCTGCCTTACCTCACGCACTCTGAATACTATGTACTACCTGTATCACATAGTAACCAATCATTATTACATGTGTTAGTTGATGACACTAGACTGCTAAGAGTGGATTTCTAGTTGCTATGGGTTACAGTAAATCCTTGCTTTTCACATGATATTATCCAGGTCTGATGGAGAGCACATTGTGTAATAGGACAATACTAACATCCTCCATAATAAATAGCAGCACAGTAACAGTATACACGTTACTATGACACAGTATATACCGATATAACCTGCATGTAGACTGAAGGACGATGTTCTAACTAGAGATGTGTGGGCTTGGATTCCCCAGATCCGACCCTGCACAAACAGTAGCAATCTGAGCCCGGGTCCGAGCACCGCTCTGAGCTTCCCGTCTGACTCGGATCCAGGCACGTGGGCAAAATGTCATTGCCCGATGCTGGATTCTCGCGAGATCCGGACCGCTATGTAAATAGCAAGTGCCCGGCACCATTTGTCACTCGTGAGTTAGGAGGGTTAGGGATAGGAGTGTGCTTAGTACTGTGCAGAGCTTTGTTAGGTTAGGTAGGTTAGGGACTGGAGCTGTGTTTTTATTTTTGCTGCTGGGGCAAAAGTCAGTGCCTACTAATGTCACTGTCTGCTCTGCTCTCTGCTGTTGTGTGCTCTGCACTGCCAGTGACTGGCTGCAAGCCCAGTCAGTATTACCTCTACCTGGCCACTTCAATCAGACGTGTATATGACTGTGCAGTGTACACTGTTGTTAAACTTATTAACCACTTGTATACCAGTCTACTGGTGCATCTGCTGGTGTATTTTTTACCTCCCTGCTGGTGTATTTTTTTACAGCCTTATATAACTAGTAAAGATATTCTCTGCTGGTGCATCTACTGTACTGAGTCTGACATATAAATAAATATTAATGAATTAACAGTGTACTGGTGCATCTACTAAATAAAATAATATCTCTGCTGATGCATATTAATTATACTGCCGTATATATAATATCTCTCTGGTGATGCCTAATTAATTTACTGCCATATATATAATATCTCTCTGGTGGTGCATAATTAATTTACTGCCGTATATATAATATCTCTCGGGTGGGGCCTAATTAATTTACTGCCGTATATATAATATCTCTCTGGTGGGGCATAATTAATTTACTGCCATATATATAATATCTCTCTGGTGGTGCATAATTAATTTACTGCCATATATATAATATCTCTCTGGTGGGGCCTAATTAATTTACTGCCATATATATATATATATAATATATCTCTGGTGGTGCATAATTAATTTAGTGCCGTATATATAATATCTCTCTGGTGTTGCATAATTAATTTTTTTTTTAATTTTCTTTTTTTATTGAAGCACCATATAAAACAAGTACATAATATAATACAATCAAATTCAAGAGCTAGGGCAATAATGTGGAATACATTGGACATTTTCCTGCAATTTAAGAATGTGTTGTAGAGTCTTATACATTTTCAGAAGATATTAGCAATATCTAGCATGCATACTTTTGTCAGCAAATTCATTTGTTAGAAGTGATGGAATATAAAACAAATTTGAGTCACGAATAATGTGAAATACATCCAGCATTTTCTTACATTCGGGGAGATCTTTATACATTGTCGTGAGGTACTAACAGTTTCCAGCATGCATCTTTGCATAATTAATTTACTGCCGTATATATAATATCTCTCTGTTGGGGCATAATTAATTTACTGATATATATATAATATCTCTCTGGTGGGGCATAATTAATTTACTGCCGTATATATAATATCTCTCTGTTGGGGCATAATTAATTTACTGCCATTTATATAATATCTCTGTGGTGGGGTCTAATTAATTTACTGCCATATATATAATATCTCTCTGGTGGGGTCTAATTAATTTACTGCCGTATATATGATATCTCTCTGGTGGGGTCTAATTAATTTACTGCCATATATATAATATCTCTCTGGTGGGGCCTAATTAATTTACTGCCATATATATATAATATCTCTCTGGTGGGGTCTAATTAATTTACTGCCGTATATATAATATCTCTCTGGTGGTGCATAATTAATTTACTGCCATATATATAATATCTCTCTGGTGGGGTCTAATTAATTTACTGCCATATATATATAATATCTCTCTGGTGGGGCATAATTAATTTACTGCCATATATATAATATCTCTCTGGTGGGGCATAATTAATTTACTGCCATATATATAATATCTCTGTTGGGGCATAATTAATTTACTGCCGTATATATAATATCTCTCTGGTGGCGTCTAATTAATTTACTGCCGTATATATAATATCTCTGTGGTGGGGTCTAATTAATTTACTGCCGTGTATATATAATATCTCTCTGGTGGGGTCTAATTAATTTACTGCCGTATATATAATATCTCTCTGGTGGGGTCTAATTAATTTACTGCCATGTATATATAATATCTCTCTGGTGGGGTCTAATTAATTTACTGCCGTATATATAATATCTCTCTGGTGGTGCATAATTAATTTACTGCCGTATATATAATATCTCTCTGGTGGGGTCTAATTAATTTACTGCCGTATATATAATATCTCTCTGGTGGGGCCTAATTAATTTACTGCCATATATATATAATATCTCTCTGTTGGGGCCTAATTAATTTACTGCCGTATATATAATATGTCTCTGGTGGTGCATAATTAATTTACTGCCATATATATATAATATCTCTCTGGTGGGGTCTAATTAATTTACTGCCATATATATATAATATCTCTTTGGTGATGCCTAATTAATTTACTGCCGTGTATATAATATCTCTCTGGTGGGGTCTAATTAATTTACTGCCATATATATAATATCTCTCTGGTGGGGCATAATAAATTACTGCCATATATATATAATATCTCTCTGGTGGTGCTTAATTAATTTACTGCCATATATATAATATCTCTCTGGTGGGGCATAATTAATTTACTGCCATATATATAGAAATTTTGGTTCGAAGCAGCAACACCGTCACGAGTATATCTGTAAGGGTGCCGGTCCAGAGAGGCCACGTTGTGGGATCCCAATAATATACGCAGATGGCCGCACTCCCAATAAACAGTCAGGACACAGGTCGCTTGAAGTAACGTTTCGAGGTTTAATCACCTCTTCATCAGACTCACCTCTGCCATATATATATATATATATACCAGCCCACAGTGTTTACACTATTGGTACGAGCACTTGCCTTTACCTGTTTTTAGAATTGTGTGGTATATCCATTAAAATCTTTTACATGCACCATGGAGCGCTCCTCTTCTGCTTCTATATTTTAGATTTCTTGTTCATCCTGACCCTGGATGCTGTGCCTTATTGAAAGAGGAAGCTGCAGTCTATAAGTGGACTTTTGGTGAACTTTATTATCCCTATTCCAAGGGTATTTTGCTGGACTCAAAAGTGATATTTTATTTGCTTTGAGCGCTGCTCACACACATATTTTTCAATATATATATATATATATATATAATATCTCTCGGGTGGGGCCTAATTAATTTACTGCCGTATATATAATATCTCTCTGGTGGTGCCTAATTAATTTACTGCCGTGTATATAGAATACTCACGCTGCCCAGTTAGCAGCAACAGCAGCACACGGTCATCCAATAAAGCAGTATAGCAGGAGTCAGCAACGTTTCGATTTTATTTAGAAAATCGTCATCAGGCACAAACATACATAGAACAGGCTCACCTTATATCCCCAGTTCAATAATGCACGCTGACCCACGTTTCCCGCGCCGGGGCGTCCGTGACACCCACGTGAAAAAACCAGCGTCACGCTGCCTAGCAACTGAGTCCCTCTGCGTCATACAGGCGACAGGGCAAACAGGCTCCCTGTGATGACGCGGCGCGCACAAGACGGTAGTAGTCAGTGGACGTCCGCATCACGTGCCACCCGTCGTCAGAGTGACGCGGTGTGCACATGACACTGAACAACCAATGAGCACCGTCGACGCGCTGCCCACGGCAACACAAGGGCTGCAGCTATGACAACCTGAGACGCTAGCAGAACTGTTGTCTTGGTAACCCAAGCGCAGCGGACAAGCTCTAAATGTATATCCAGCGGGGAAGGTGGGACAGCGAAACACAACAAATAAACAACACCCCATTAAAAAGCTGTAAAGTGGTCATCATATGGCGATACATACCACCCAAAGCGGCAACTGGTCAATAATCATATACACAATGTAATATACAAAAAATACAATACAAAATGCAGCATCAAAAACATTATATGTGTAAAATCTAGTATACAAAAAATATCCACAGAAAAAATGGACAAAACAATTTTCATGTAATGCAGCCATGTAAGCTACCATGCATAGAACATATGTAACCATTTCATATCAATAAAATGCAATGAAGCATCAAAGAAAAGCATGAAACCCCAGATGATCATTAAGACCAAATGGGGTCATGGTTCTGAGTCTGTGAATCCAGCGGGATTCACACTGTAACAGGGACAATGACCTATTTCCCCCACGTAGTTTCTGTGGGATATGGTCAATAATGATGTATTGTAAATTGGCCATACTATGACCAGCCTGCGCAAAATGTCTTGCGACAGGCTGGTCACTGGTCCCAGAAATGAGGGCTGACCGGATTGCAGTCCTGTGACCTGCCATCCTGTCACGAAGATTGCGGTCAGATTTACCCACATAATGTTTCCCGCATGGGCATGAGATCAAATATACAATATAGCGGGTAGTGCAGGTAACCCTATGCCTAATAAGAAAACGTTTGCCACTGAAAGGGTGACAAAAACTGTCACCTACCGTCAGACTCCTACAGGTTATACAGTTAAGACACCGGTAGCAACCGTTACGTCTCCCCAGAAAACCAGGGGTAGATACATTGCATGTAGTGGTTGTGATATCTGTACGAACAACCCAATCACGAACATTCTTTCCACGGGTATAGCATGGCATCAGTGCCACATTAGCCAGACCCAATTCTTTATCAGAGTCCAGTAGGTGCCAGTGTTTTTTGGCCACCCCTCTGATTGCATTGCTGGACAGGTTATAATGATTGACCCAAGGCATTTTCTTATTACTAGAGTTGTCATTTTTATCCTTGGTTTTTAACAGTGAAGGCCTAGGGATAGATAAAGCCTTGATCTTAGCCTTAACTAAAAGGTCCAGATCATATCCTCTGACCAAAAATTTGTCAATCATAATATCAATTTGGTCCGAGGCATCAGTGCGGTTGCTGCAGATGCGACATGCACGCAAAAATTGGGAAAAGGGTAGGCCAAACTTAAGTGGTCCAGGGTGAAAACTGTCGGCATGTAAGATGGTGTTTCTGTCAGTCTCCTTTCTAAACAGTGAAGTGGACAGTACTCCTTTGTCCAGACTAACCGCCACATCGAGGAAGTTAACCTTGATAGGGTCAATCACATAAGTAAATTTGAGGGGGGAGGCAGAGGCATTATGGCAACCAATAAATTCCTCAAACTGTATTTTAGTGCCAGTCCAGATGATAAAAATATCGTCGATGTATCTGGCATAGAAATGAATCCTGCCAGACACATCGACGCTATCGAAAAAAATAGCTTGCTCTTCACCAAACATGTACGCATTGGCGTACGATGGGGCCACATTGGACCCCATCGCACAACCAAAGCGTTGCAAAAAAAATTTAGCATTGTGAATGAAAAAGTTATGGGTGAGAAGCATGTATAACAGGTCACATACAAAATTGGCCGATGGCCCCTTGTATAAAGGATTACCACTAATGAGGTCTCGAACAGCCTGCACACCGGCATCATTGGGGATGACAGTGTACAGGCTGGAGACATCCACACTGCACAGGAAGCTTTCGACAGGAATGTTGACAATAGCCAACAATTTGTTAATAAATGACGTAGTGTCTAGCAGGTATCTATCATGTTGAACAATACATGGCTGAAGTAAAGATCCAAATATACAGAGCAGTTTTGAAACAAAGACCCATTAGCCGCAATAATGGGCCTGCCCGGTGGTACAGTCGGATTTTTGTGAATCTTTGGGAGGGTGTACATAACAGGTGTTATAGGAAATATAGGTATCAATGCCTCTCCCAAAGATTCACCAATCAGACCTTCACCTACCGCCCCAGACACAAGTGTTTTAAAGCAGAATGGAATAGTTGCCTGTAGGGTCATGATCGAGTTGTTCATACACCAGAGGGTCTGCAAGTTGTCGGTCTATCTCTTTAACGTAGTCAGAATGGTTCTGTATCACCACCACCCCACCTTTGTCTGCAGGGCGGATGATGATATCAGAACACTCAGATAAATGTTTCAATGCATGAAATTCTACAGAGGGTAAATTACCACGATACTTATTGATATGCTGCAATTTTAAAACTTTATTCACATCATGGTCTAGCATTCTCGAAAATGATTTGATAGACACATTATTACTCAAGGGTTCAAACCGGGATCTAGGCATCAGTTTACGTAATTGGGGTGGTATTCCCACATCCTCCGAGGGGGGTCTAGCACTACCCAATGCAGAATCAGTCTTAAAGAAATGTTCATGTAGTCTTAGCTGACGATTTAAACGATATTTTTCAATCTGCCAATCAAAATTCCTAAAGTTTGTAGTAGGAACAAAAGAGAGCCCACGGCTCAATACCTTGGTCTCAGATGGTGTTAGGACGTGAGTAGAGAGGTTGAAGATTATCGTGCTCGCCTGTTGAGCGGCGGCCTGCCTGGCTTTCTTTTTTCGCGATTTAACTCCAATTTACTGCCGTATATATAATATCTCTCTGGTGGGGTCTAATTAATTTACTGCCGTATATATAATATCTCTCTGGTGGGGTCTAATTAATTTACTGCCGTATATATAATATCTCTCTGGTGGGGTCTAATTAATTTACTGCCGTATATATAATATCTCTCTGGTGGGGCATAATTAATTTACTGCCGTATATATAATATCTCTCTGGTGGTGCATAATTAATTTACTGCCATATATATAATATCTCTCTGGTGGGGCATAATTAATTTACTGCCATATATATACAGGTCGAGTATCCCGTATCCGAATATCCGTTATCCGAATTATTCCGAAATACGGACATTCCAGAAAGTGAAAAAAATTTTTTTTTTGCTAAAAACTCACTGGGGACATATGTAACAGCATCACTGGGGACATGATATGTAACTGGCACTATATATGTGCAAGACAATGATTGCTTGGCATTCAAATTCAGTGCTGAGATAGTACACACATTTTGTTTCACGTTTTGAAACCTTGTTTTTTGAACAATTAAAATATATTTGTGTGTATTTTATGTGGTAATAAAATATATTTGTGTGTATATTATGTGTTTATACAGCATAAATGCAAGATACTTCAAAATACATCATTGAAATATTAAAATATTCCGAAATACGGAATAATCCGTTATCCAAAATTCTCCTGGTCCCGAGCATTTTGGATACGGGATACTCAACCTGTAATATCTCTCTGGTGGGGCATAATTAATTTACTGCCATATATATAATATCTCTCTGTTGGGGCCTAATTAATTTACTGCCATATATATATAATATCTCTCTGGTGGGGCATAATTAATTTACTGCCGTATATATAATATCTCTCTAGTGGGGCATAATTAATTTACTGCCATATATATATAATATGTCTCTGGTGGGGTCTAATTAATTTACTGCCGTATATATAATATCTCTCGGGTGGGGCATAATTAATTTACTGCCATATATATAATATCTCTCTGGTGGGGTCTAATTTATTTACTGCCGTATTTATAATATCTCTCTGGTGGGGCATAATTAATTTACTGCCGTATTTATAATATCTCTCTGGTGGGGCTTAATTAATTTACTGTCATATATATAATATGTCTCTGGTGGGGCATAATTAATTTACTGCCATATATATAATATCTCTCTGTTGGGGCATAATTAATTTACTGCCATATATATAATATCTCTCTGGTGGGGCATAATTAATTTACTGCCGTATATATAATATCTCTCGGGTGGGGCCTAATTAATTTACTGCTGTATATATAATATTTCTCTGGTGGGGCATAATAAATTACTGCCATATATATAATATCTCTCTGGTGGTGCATAATAAATTACTGCCATATATATATAATATATCTCTGGTGGTGCATAATAAATTACTGCCATATATATAATATCTCTCTGGTGGGGCATAATAATTTACTGCCATATATCTATATAATAAGTTGAAGAGTCTGTGTGCGTGTGTGTGTGTGTGTGTGTGCGTGTGTGTGTGCGTGTCCGTCGCATTGTGGACACACCGTGGCACTCAGAGACACCAAATTTGGCAACAAGATACCTCTGGACCCGGTGGTGTGCACCTCGAAGCCGTTTTTGGGAAATTTCACTTAGAATTTTAAAAAACACAAAGTTTTAATTTTCCTTCATTGATGATCTGGGGAAAAGATTGACGATCTGGGAAACCGTGGACGAAGGAACAACTCCACACCTGATTTCGTTGCTGTCATTGAGTATGACAGACACATTCTAACGTTATGGTGAAGGCTTTAAACAATTAGGAAATAATTGAGGATATACATAGACCACACAACACACACACGTACACATTGTACACGCACAAACACACACACACACACACACACACAGTACACCACATACGCACACATAGCACACACCACACACATTTATACGTAGAGCACCTCACACACTTAAGCTGTGTACACACGGGGGGAGATAGGGGCTGAAATCGCTGGAAACACACTGCATGCAGTACAAATCCATACACACTACAACACACACCCAAAAACAGTACAACAAACACACAACTCCTGGCTTCAATCAATTCTATGGAGACGGACCACGATAAAATGGCCTCCCCATAAAGCAGACAGTTCTCTGAAACTGTTTGCGGTATGGGGGCGGCCATTTTATCGTGGTCCGTCTGCATAGAATTATTAATTGAAGCCAGGAGGGGAGCCGGGAAACGCAGACAGGTAAGACTGTGGCGATGGGGGGGGGGGGGGTGTGGCACCGGCGGCCGGGGTGGGGAGGGGGGGAGGCGCCGGCGGGGGGGAGGCCGGCGGGGAGGGGGGGGAGGCGCCCCCAAACCAAGCTACGCCACTGAGAACACACACACTTAAACATTGCCAGGATATGCACAGCACACTACACACACATATATACGTAGCGCATCTCACAAACTTACACATTCGGCAGATATACACACAACACAACACACACACACACATAACACACAACTCACAGTACAACACACACCAACATTCACTACAACACACACCCAAAAACAGTACAATACACAGAACACACACTTAAACATTGCACAGATACACACACATAACATACCTCTAACAGCACAACACACACCCACATTCACCAAACACACCCAAAAAACAGTACAACACACACAAAACACACATTTAAACTTTGCACAGATACACAAAGACACAACACACACATACTGTATATACATAGCACACCTCACACACTTACAGATTGGACAGATACATACAATATAACACACAAAACCACATACATTACAACACACACACAAAAACAGTACAACACACACAAACACACAGAACACATAAAAAATAATTTGCCGTTTATTTAACAGTCCGTACCGGCAAATAAAAACTGTACCTAATGTACCATTTCTACTTTGTTCCCCATATCCGTCTCTCCAGTCCTCCAGTTGCACTGAGAAATCTTTGTCCTGGCCAATGCACCCATTGATCAATGCAAAGTGGGTACACTGCACTCACCCTGTAAGTCTGTTGGATATCAGGCACTGCTCTGTCTTAAGGGTTTCCCAGACTCTTTTGGTTCATAGATAATGTTTGGTTGATGGGCAATGCATTTGTTTGAATGTTATGAGTGTAAGAAGTTGAAGAATAAGACTGAGATGAAGATTTGTCACGTTACAGTGTACAATTTACTCAGTAATCATGAAAAAAATATATGTACATAGAAGTACAATTAAGAAATGAAAGTAGGATTAAAAAATAAATTCTGATTCAAACTGATAATTGTTTGGATGGCGGTGGGTTTGGAAAAACAAATCTATAGGTGGAGGGGGTATGGATATTTTGGGCATAATTGGTGTTTGGTACACCTACAGGGGGTCCCCAGTTGATGAGAAATTTTCACTACAGCGTCACCGTAGGGGGATTTCCAATTGGGGTTCAGGTGGTCTTTTAGGGACCCCTTTACAATCCAGTTGGTCTCTTCTCCTGGAGCCTACGGTCTCCCTCAGTGATTGACTATCATTAAGGGAGACCGTAAGCTCAAGGAGAAGAGACCTACAGGATTTTAAAGGGTCCCTAAAAGACCACCTGGACCAATTGAGAATCCCCCTATGGTGACACTGTGACCGTGACACTGTAGTGAAAATCTGATCAATTGAGGGCCCCCAATTATGCCCACAATATCCACCTATAGATTTGTTTCACAACCCACCCCCATCCAAACAATTATCAGTTTGAATCAGAACTTATTTTTTAATCCTACTTTCATTTCTTGATTATACTTCTATGTACACTTACATTTTTTTTCACGATTTATTGAGTAAATTGTACACTTTGTAACATGGCAATTCTTTTTCTCAGTCTTATTCTTCACCTTCTTACACTTAAACCTTATCAATGCACCCATTGATGATTGTGGTGGCTGGATCAGTGGATTGGCCCGGCGGGTGTAGGGAAGAATTTGGCCCATTGCACCCATTCCCAGTGGGGCATTACAGTGGTGCGGGTAGCGTGCGTCGCGTCATGACATCATGTGGCCAGGCTGTGGACCTGCTCCCACACTCAGGGGCTGCCCCACTGTTTGGTAGAGATGCCCGGTGCATTATTATTATTATTATAATTTTATTTATAAGGCGCCACAAGTGTTTCGCAGCGCCGTACAAAGGAACAATACAGGGAGACAAAACTTGGCATAACATTGAATAAATAACAAAAATACAGTACAAATAAAGAGCACCACAGTTCAATACACATTACAGCTTAAATGTAAGTAGTGAGGACCCAATCAACATACAACTAGAGGCTTGAGGCCAATGATGGAGATGAGTATGAAGATGGTCACTGAGTGTTGGAGTAAAGGAGAGCTGTGAGTGAAATGTGAAGAGAAGTGGGCTTTGACAACAGGAGGGAAGAGGGCCCTACTCGGAGGAGCTTACAATCTAGTAGGAAGGGGAGACAGACAGATTACAAGAGGTGCAAGCGAGGGGGTGGTGGTTAGATAGCAGGATGTAAACAGGCAAGGGGTCGGAGAATCAGCTGGTTTATGCAGTGGAAGGGTACGCTTTGATGAATAGGTGAGTTTTCAGTGCCCGTTTGAAGCTTTGCAAGGTCGGGGAGAGTCTAATGGAGCGAGGGAGTGCGTTCCACTGAAGGGGTGCAGCACGGGCAAAGTCCTGTACTCTAGCATGGGAAGCAGTGATCAGGGTGGAGGAGAGACGACAGTCGTCAGCTGACCGTAGAGGGCGGGAGGGTGTATGAATGGAGATGAGGTTAGAGATATATGGAGCAATGGAATTAGAGATGGCCCTGTATGTGAGTGTGAGGTGTTTGAAGAGGATTCTGTAGGGGAATGGAAGCCAGTGCAGATTTTGTTGAAGGGGAGTAGCAGAGTTAGAGCGGCGGGAGAGGAAGATAAGCCTGGCTGCAGCATTGAGGACAGATTGGAGAGGAGCTAGTTGGGATTGAGCGAGGCCAGTGAGGAGAGCATTACAGTAGTCAAGCCGTGAGATGACTAATGAGTGGATGATCAGCTTAGTTGCACTCTGTGAGAGAAAGGGCCTGATGCGAGCAATGTTGCGTAACTGGAACCGGCAAGAATGGGCCAGGGCTTGGATGTGGGGTGCAAAGGAGAGGGAGGAGTCAAGAGTGACACCCAGGCAGCGGAGTTGGGGAACAGGGGAGATGATGGTGTTGTTAACAGTGATAGAGATATTAGTAGGGGGCATAGCTCTGGGTGGGGGAAAGATAATAAGTTCGGTTTTGTCCATATTTAAGGTGCATGTGCTTTACAGATCCCCAGACATCAGAGACTGCTGCAGGTTCGGTGAGGGGAGTGGAAGTGGCATGGAGCAGTGAATTTTTAATTAATTATGGTGCGGTAAGTAACGCCCACCCCGGTCCCCACGCACTCAGCGCCTATAATTACACACCCTAGAAACTGTACCATTGAAAGTATAGAAATGAAGGTGTGGCCACGTCCCTTTCTGATTTTGTACCGATTTCTGACCCTCAGATAATGGAGGATATGTCATAGGTGCTAAATCTCAGGAGTGGATGTGGAATTCATCAACACATACAAGTTATCAACTCAGGAGCATTGTGTTTCAAACAACAACACCACACCTGATTTCATTGCCGTCATTGAGTATCAATGCAAACACATTCTAACATTATGGTGGAATCTATAACAAATTACAATCTTAGGTCTTTGGCACAGCATACTGTGACATTTTTCAGCAATATTGGAAATAAAGAAACCCCAAGATTTTCCCGGGCAACGCCGGGCGGGTCAGCTAGTATATAATATCTCTCTGGTGGGGCATAATTAATTTACTGCCGTATTTATAATATCTCTCTGGTGGGGCATAATTAATTTACTGCCGTATATATAATATCTCTCTGGTGGGGCATAATTAATTTACTGCCATATTTATAATATCTCTCTGTTGGGGCATAATAAATTACTGCCGTATATATAATATCTATCTTTTGGTGCATCTACTGCCGTATATACTTGCACTCCAGTGGTGCTGTCCTGTAGTGTAATATATTGCACAACTCCACAAAAATAATGGAGATCCAAAATATGGAGAATCAAATTGGGAAAGATGAAGGGCCGCTTCCTCTTCTGAATCTGCTGCAAATGCAAGTAGTAATGATGACATAGATGATGATATGCCATCAACGTCATCTGCCAAGGCTGATGTCCAGTGTCAAAGTACAGGGCATGTAAAATCCAAAAAGCCAAAGTTGAGAAAAAGGAGGACCAAAAAAATAAATTCAAATCATTGTAGGAGAAATGTAAAATTGGCAATGTGCCATTTACGACACGGAGTGGCAAGGAACGGTTAAGGCCCTGGCCTGTATTCATGACTGGTGGTTTAACTACACATGACCATGCAAGCCCTCCTACTCCCCCCTTTAGAAATTTGAAGAGATTTCAGCTGTCATCAAAAACACAGCAAACATCTCTGCCTACTAAAGAAGACATGTTGTCACAAACCCCCAAGCAGAGTCCAAGGGTGTTGGTGGTTGCGATGCTTGACCTTACCATCGCTGTATAGGAAGAGCTGGCTCCTTCCACCATTTTCAGCACTCCCTCTGCATATGCTGGAAGGATCACCCATAGTGCAGTTCCTGATTTAGATAATGAAGGTGTCAATGTTGTAGACGGAGGAGGATATTGATGTAGCTGGCGCTGAGGAGGAAGTTGACGAGGAGGATGCTGAGGTGGTTTGCTTAAATGAGGCACCAGAGGGGGAAACAGTTGTTGTCCATGGGATGAAAAAGACCATCGTCCAATAAATCCACCTCTATGGTCTGGAATGTATTGCCATATGTATGGCATATGGGCAGAGGACCAATAAATCCACCTCTACAGAAGAATCCTTGGCTCAGGTAATAAACACTCTGTTCTTATCAGTGGTACCCAGAAACAAAAGAAGAGAGAAACACAATAGTGTAATACATTAAGTCACATAAGTGAATATAAATGTTCACACAGGTGGTATGACTCGTACCCTTGGTGTAAGTCTACTTTTCAAGGTAGACTACAATCGCATATTAGGGAGCGGTAACGTCACAGTCACATCCAAACAATTCCAGATCCCAACAGCATATAAAATGAAGAAAAAAGCTGATATGGTGAAGTACAGGTTTTTATTATTAACCCCTTCCCGACATTTGACGTATATATACGTCATGGCCGGGATGTACTTCCCGACACATGACGTATATATACGTCATGGCTTCAAACT
The DNA here is from genome assembly GCF_055691185.1 of Crinia signifera. Classification (NCBI taxonomy): domain Eukaryota; kingdom Metazoa; phylum Chordata; class Amphibia; order Anura; family Myobatrachidae; genus Crinia; species Crinia signifera. Next base: position 331,829,907 of record NC_139220.1, read on the forward strand.
GTCACTGCGTCTAGAGACGCAGTGACAGAGGGACGATGTCTGCTGTCCCTGACAGCAGACATGTCGCTGCATGCCCAGGGGGGGCTGCGATGCTGCCCCCCCGTCGGCGATCGCTGTGATTGGCTGTTCAGTGTGAACAGCCAATTACAGCGTTTTCTGTGTCACCGGCGAATAACGTTCGCCGGTGACACAGGGATCGGAGGTGATTGGTGCTGTAAAGTACAGCACCAATCACCGCGGGGTGTAAGGGTGACACTGGTGTCACCCAACCTCAACCCGCCCGCCCCCAAAGGCCGTGATTGGTTCGTCGGACCGACGAACCAATCACAGCCATGGAGGGGGGTTTAAACTAACGGTGACTGCACTGCAGACGCCATTCCGGTCTGGAATTGCGTGCAGTGCGGTCACCGTGCCTAGCTGCCGCAGTATACTGACCTGAACCTTACAAAATACTTACCTGATCACTGCCTGGATCTTGCTACTTCTTGCTACTTCTTGTGACTTCCTGTGCTGTGTTGTGCTGCTGCAGTGTCATCGAGTATAGATAGAGAGATAGAGAGAGAGAGAGATAGAGAGAGATAGAGAGGGCTAGTGACAGAGAGTGCTATATTTTGTGCTGCTGCAGTGTGATAAAGTTATAGATAGAGAGATAGAGAGAGATAGAGAGAGATAGAGAGATAGTGACAGATTGTGCTATATATTTTTTATATAACTGACTGCTGCCCCCCCTTTTGTGCTGATCAGTATAAATTAACTGATCAGCAACTTTTTGGGGGCGCAGGGTTTTATTTTTATATAAATACCTGTCAGTGCTGCTGCTGCAGTGTCATAGAGTGATAGATAGTGAGAGATAGAGAGAGATAGAGAGAGATAGTGACAGAGAGTGCTATATTTTGTGTCTGCTGTCCCCCTTTTGTGCACCCCCAGCAACTTTTTGGGGGTGCAGGGGTTATTTTTTATATATATTACTGTCAGTGCTGCTGCTGCAGTGTCATAGAGTGATAGATAGTGAGAGATAGAGAGATAGAGATAGAGAGAGATAGTGACAGAGAGTGATAGAGAGTGCTTTATTTTGTGTCTGCTGCCCTCGCCTTTTGTGCTGATCACTATATCTGAGGTGATCAGCAACTTTTTGGGGGTGCAGAGGTTTTTTTTTTTATATATACCTGTCAGTTGCTGCCAGTTGCACTGTCAGTTGCACCAAAGGTTGTGCACCTGCTGCCCCTCACTGGTAATCAGTGTCGCATCAGTGATCACCTTTTTTTTTTTTTTGAGGGTGCTGTGGGGTCTTTTTTTCATTTTTTTTTTACACACACTGTGATTTTGTGGGTGTCCTGTGGCCACTGTGCGCTGATTAGTGACGTACATCACTGATCAGCTTTTTCGGCACAGGGTTGATCTATTTTTTTTTTTTTTTTGATCAAATTCCTGTTGCCTTTGAGTGCTGTTCAGTGACGGAAGTTACTGACCAACATCTGTGCTCAATTTTTGGCGCAGGACCTTTTTTTTTTTTTTTTTAACCCCTTTAATTTTTTTTTTTTTTAACCCCTTCAATTTTTTTTTTTTTTATTGGGATCAAATTCCTGTATAAAGTATTTTTTTTTTTCTGCACTACATACACACTACACACTACATACCCCCCTGGGTTGAAATAAAGTTTGTACCCCCCCCTACACTATACACGTGTTGAAACATTTCACTACCAGAAACACAAAAATAAAAATGGCATCCCAAATGTCATCCCAAATGTCATCCCAAATGTCATCCCAGTCATCCAGAAGAATGTATTCAGCGGAGGAGGCATATGCCATGCTTGCCTCTGACTGACACAGCCAGTGATGCAAGCGGGGAATTTGAAGGCTTCGTCTTAAGCTCCTCTTCCTCCTCTGGTGATGAGGGACCCCCTCAAAGACGCCCCCGTAGAGCAACTGAGACCCCCCCCCCAATAATTGATCTCGTATGGACCCCACCACCAGACAATTTTGAGCCCCAGGTTCCTGAGTTTTTGGCCATGCCAGGAATCCAATTTGATTCCACAGGTCTCAGAGAAATTGACTTTTTCAAATTATTTTTCTCTGATGATTTTATAAATTTAATGGTGGACCAAACTAATTTATATGCCCAGCAGTTCATTGCTCAAAACCCCACGTCATCATTTGCTAGGTGGACCCCTGTAGATGCAGTAGAGATGATGACGTTTTGGGGTCTGGTGTTTCATATGGGCATAGTAAAAAAGCCAGAAATTAGGCAATATTGGAGTACAGATGTTCTGTACAGCACCCCATTTTACCGTATGGCCATGACTCGGGCTCGTTTTGAGATGATCCTTAAATTTTTGCATTACAAAGATAATGCACAGTGCCCACCCAGAGATGATCCCACCTTTGACCGGCTATTCAAAGTCAGGCCGGTCATTGATCATTTCAGTGCCAAATTTGAAGAGATGTACATCCCTGAAAAATTTATTTGTATCGACGAGTCCCTTATACATTTTAAAGGAAGGGTTAAATTCCGCCAGTACCTTCCCAGTAAGAGGGCAAGGTATGGCATAAAAATGTATAAGCTGTGTGAAAGCACCTCAGGGTACACCCACAGGTTTAGGGTATATGAAGGGAAGGATTCAAGAATTGAACCGCCAGAATGCCCCCCCTCCCTCGTAGGTGTTAGTGGAAAAATTGTCTGGGATTTAGTGCACCCCTTCCTGGATAAAGGTTATCACCTCTATGTGGATAACTTTTACACTAGCATCCCCCTGTTTAAGGCCCTTGGTTCAAGAGGTACAGCAGCTTGCGGTACTGTGCGTAAGAACCAAAGAGGCCTCCCAAAAACGCACATTGCCCAAGTAATGAGAAGGGGTGAAAGCAGGGGAATATGCACCGAAAATATGTTGTTGGTCAAATATAAGGACAAGAGGGATGTCCTTATACTGACAACAATTCATGGAGACAGTACCACCTCCGTCCCTGTACGAGGTACCAGTACCCACACCTCAAAACCTAATTGTATCCTGGATTACAATAGGTACATGGGCGGAGTGGATCTTTCAGATCAGGTACTGAAGCCGTACAGTGCCCTGCGGAAAACAAAAATCTGGTACAAGAAGCTGGCCGTGTATATCATCCAGATGGCACTGTATAACGCTTACGTGCTATTCCGTTCTACCAGCCAGAGGGGGACATTTATGCACTTTCAAGAGGAAGTCATAAAGGGCCTAATATTTGGGAACCAGCAGGCAGAGGGCCCCAGTACTTCTAGTACTGGCCCCCGTATTGTACCAGGGCAGCATTTTCCTAACGAAATCCCCTCCACTGCAAGAAAGGGCAGGACACAAAAAAGGTGCAAAGTTTGCTATAAAAAGGGAATAAGAAAGGAAACTATTTTCCACTGTGAAACTTGCCCCGACAAACCCGGCCTATGTATAAAGGAGTGTTTTAAAATATACCACACATCTATGGATTATTAGGTTCATCATTTCACCGTGCTTCGGGGGTCTTGCTAATGCCACATAGCACCCACCATTCATTCCACCAGAATCTGAGCTGCAAAATCCAAAAATCACTCCTTCCCTTCTGAGTCCTGCCATGCACCCAACTGGTATTTTTTGGTCACATATGAGGCATTGCCATACTCGGGAGAAATTGGGGCACAGATTTTGGGGTGCTTTTTCTCCTTCATACCTTCTGAAAATGAAAAATTTTGAGCCAGAACTGCATTTTTGTGTAAAAAAATGTAATTTTTCATTTTCACTGCCCAGTTGTATCAAAATTGGTGAAACCCCTGGGGGTTTGAAATGTACACTATACCCCTAGATGAATTCCCTGAGGGGTGTAGTTTGCAAAATGGGGTCACTTGTGGGGGGCTTCCACTGTATTGGTGCTTTGGGGGTCTTGCTAATGCGACATAGCACCCACCAACATTCCACCAGAATCTGAGCTGCAAAATCCCAAAATCACTCCTTCCCTTCTGAGTCCTGCCATGCACCCAAATGGTATTTTTTGGTCACATGTGAGACATTGCCGTACTCGGGAGAAATTGGGGCACAGATTTTGGGGTGCTTTTTCTCCTTCATTCCTTGTGAAAATGAAAAATTTTGAGCCAGAACTGCATTTTTGTGTAAAAGATGTAATTTTTCATTTGCACAGCCCAGTTGTATCAAAATTGGTGAAACCCCTGGGGGTTTGAAATGTACACTATACCCCTAGATGAATTCCCTGAGGGGTGTAGTTTGCAAAATGGGGTCACTTGTGGGGGGCTTCCACTGTATTGGTGCTTTGGGGGTCTTGCTAATGCGACATAGCACCCACCAACATTCCACCAGAATCTGAGCTGCAAAATCCAAAAATCACTCCTTCCCTTCTGAGTCCTGCCATGCACCCAAATGGTATTTTTTGGTCACATGTGAGACATTGCCGTACTCGGGAGAAATTGGGGCACAGATTTTGGGGTGCTTTTTCTCCTTCATTCCTTGTGAAAATGAAAAATTTTGAGCCAGAACTGCATTTTTGTGTAAAAAATGTAATTTTTCATTTGCACAGCCCAGTTGTATCAAAATTGGTGAAACCCCTGGGGGTTTGAAATGTACACTATACCCCTAGATGAATTCCCTGAGGGGTGTAGTTTGCAAAATGGGGTCACTTGTGGGGGGGTTCCACTGTATTGGTGCTTGGGGGGTCTTGCTAATGCGACATAGCACCCACCAACATTCCACCAGAATCTGAGCTGCAAAATCCAAAAATCACTCCTTCCCTTCTGAGTCCTGCCATGCACCCAAATGGTATTTTTTGGTCACATGTGAGACATTGCCGTACTCGGGAGAAATTGGGGCACAGATTTTGGGGTGCTTTTTCTCCTTCATTCCTTGTGAAAATGAAAAATTTTGAGCCAGAACTGCATTTTTGTGTAAAAAAATGTAATTTTTCATTTGCACAGCCCAGTTGTATCAAAATTGGTGAAACCCCTGGGGGTTTGAAATGTACACTATACCCCTAGATGAATTCCCTGAGGGGTGTAGTTTGCAAAATGGGGTCACTTGTGGGGGGCTTCCACTGTATTGGTGCTTTGGGGGTCTTGCTAATGCGACATAGCACCCACCAACATTCCACCAGAATCTGAGCTGCAAAATCCAAAAATCACTCCTTCCCTTCTGAGTCCTGCCATGCACCCAAATGGTATTTTTTGGTCACATGTGAGACATTGCCGTACTCGGGAGAAATTGGGGCACAGATTTTGGGGTGCTTTTTCTCCTTCATTCCTTGTGAAAATGAAAAATTTTGAGCCAGAACTGCATTTTTGTGTAAAAAATGTAATTTTTTATTTGCACAGCCCAGTTGTATCAAAATTGGTGAAACCCCTGGGGGTTTGAAATGTACACTATACCCCTAGATGAATTCCCTGAGGGGTGTAGTTTGCAAAATGGGGTCACTTGTGGGGGGCTTCCACTGTATTGGTGCTTTGGGGGTCTTGCTAATGCGACATAGCACCCACCAACATTCCACCAGAATCTGAGCTGCAAAATCTAAAAATCACTCCTTCCCTTCTGAGTCCTGCCATGCACCCAAATGGTATTTTTTGGTCACATGTGAGACATTGCCGTACTCGGGAGAAATTGGGGCACAGATTTTGGGGTGCTTTTTCTCCTTCATTCCTTGTGAAAATGAAAAATTTTGAGCCAGAACTGCATTTTTGTGTAAAAAAATTAATTTTTCATTTTCACTGCCCAGTTGTACCACAATTGGTGAAACCCCTGGGGGTTTGAAATGTACACTATACCCCTAGATGAATTCCCTGAGGGGTGTAGTTTGCAAAATGGGGTCACTTGTGGGGGGGGTTCCTAAATTTTAGCATCTTATAGTGCCTAGAAACCTACATGGTGCCTAAAAAATAATCTCATAAAAAGGAGGCTCCAAAATCAAGTAGGTGCTCCTTCTATTATGAAGCCTGTGGTTTGGTCAACGTGCACACTAGGGCCACATATAGGATATTTATGAAAACAAAAGAATTGGGGGAATCAATTTTTAGTCACATTTCTCTAGTAAAATCTACTGTGTTCCTTAGAAAAATGTATTAAAATTGCAAATCTGCAAAAAAAATGAAATTTTGAAATTTCACCTACACTTTGTTTTAATTCCTGTGAAACACCTAAAGGGTTAACAAACTTCCAAAATGCTGTTTTGAATACTGTGAGGGGTGCAGTTTTTGAAATGGCATCATTTATGGGGGTGTCTCACATACAAGTCCCTCAAAGTCACATCAGAACTGAACTGGTCCCTAAAAAAATCAGTGTTTGAAATTTTCTTGAAAATTTGAGAATTTGCTATTCATATTGTAAGCCTCCTAGTGTCCAAAAAAATTAAAAGGAAGTTGAAATAATGATGGAAACATAAAGTAGACATATGGTCTATGTTAGTTATTAACTATTTTGAGTGGTATGATTATTTGTCTCACAAGCAGAAAATTTAACATTTTGCAAATTGCTAAATTTTCCATTTTTTTACGACATTTTGGTATTTTTCACAAAAAAACACAGACTGTATCGACCAAAATTTACCACTAATTTGAAGTACAATGTGTCACGAAAAAACAATCTCAAAATCACTGGGATAAGTAAAAGCAAAAAAAAGTTATCCCCACTTAAGTGATACATGTCAGATTTGAAAAAAAGGGCTCTGTCAGGAAGGCAAAAACTGGCTCTGTCAGGAGGAGGTTAAAACAATTTCATAAAACAAAGAACAAGGTATGCCACAGCTGACTCTCACCGAGTGGTGTTGTCTACAGCAGAAGTGGTAGACAATATGCGCAGATGTTACAACAACAAACAGGCGTCCCTGGAAGTTGATCACCCCAGCTGGTCAGATGTCCTCCTTGCTCTCCACAAAGCCAACGTGCTTCGAAGCTCCAAGGCTTCTTATTCAAGGCATGAAAGGGATATGTGCCTAATCCCGTATTTATACTTCTATTGGGCAATCCTAATGCCAGACACAGAATAATCTATCCTTCTAATCCCGGACCTCCCCATAGAGTAGATAAATTCCCCGATTCCATGTTTTCCTGAGCACAATGAATAGCTGTAAATTTCCCGCAATATTATTTCTGGTTTCCGGCCTCCGCCGGAACCAGAAGCGACGTTTTACCGCCCTCCGTCATCAGCTGGAACCGGAAGTGATGTTATGCGGTTCACCGGCGGCTTGTTTGTGTTCCACTGAGTTTTATTCTCTATTTCCTGTCTTTGGTCCCGGCGGAAGTGATGATAATTTTTGCGGAACACCAAAACCACCAAGGGTACGAGTCATACCACCTGTGTGAAAATGAATATTCACTTATGTGACTTACTGTATTACACTATTGTGTTTCTCTCTTCTTTTGTTTCTGGGTACTACTGATAAGAACAAAGAGAGTGTTTATTACCTGTGCCAAGGATTTGTCAGTATACTCTTTTCTTCTGTATCGATGTTTGTATGATTGGTGATTCATACTACTGATTTGAATCCATAGGCTGCGGTAAGCACAAGGATCTATCCAATACTCTTCTTTTGTAAAATCCTCCTCTACGGTTTGGATTTTTTTTTATCTGAATCCGGACGACAAATGTATTGCCATATGTAGCTTATGTAAAGCTCCAATAAGCAGGGGTAAGGATCTTGCCCTCCTAGGGACAACCTCCCTTATACGTCACCTCAAGACCCTTCATAAATCAGTGTTTGGTTCAGGAACTGTGGCTAGCAGTCCACGGACACCTAAATCCCTTGGTCCTCCTGTTGGAGCCAAGCGCCTGAAAAGCACACCACCAACTCCATCCTCGTCAAATTCCTCCTTAATTCAGATCGGGGGAAGTCCTGCAGGCCATGTCACCAGCATGACTGACTCCTCTTCTATCCACGATTGCTGCAGCGAGAATCCTGCAGCGCTACGCTGTAAGACCGCTACGTCTTTCACTAAGCAATTGACCATCCAAAGGTCATTTGCCATGAGGACGAAATACATCAGCAGTCATCCTATGGCAAAGCGGATTACTGCGGCCTTGACAGCTATGTTGGTTTTAGATGTGCATCCAGTGTCCGCCATCAGTGGAGTGGGATTTAGATGGTTGATGGAGGTATTGTGTCCCCAGTACCAAATCCCATCTAGATTCCACTTCACTAGGTAGGCAATACGCAGGATGTACAGGGACGTCAGAAAAAGTGTCCTCAGTGCCCTGAAAAATGCGGCTGTACCCACTGTCCACTTAACTACGGACATGTGGACAAGTGGATCAGGGCAAACTAAGGACTATATGACTGTGACATCCCACTGGGTAGATGCATTGCCTTCCTCAGCAGCAACATATCCTGCATGCCAGCTCCTTCCAAGGCAGTCTATGCTGTGTATCCCAGGTTTCAGGAAGAGGCACAACGCCGATAACCTCTTAGAGAAACTGAGGGAAATCATCTCCCAGTGGCTTACCCCCCTTAGACTCTCCTGGGGATTTGTGGTATCGGACAACATGCGGGCATTACACATGGGCAATTTCCAGAAAGTGCCATGTTTTGCCCACACAATACATTTGGTGGTGCAGCATTTCATCAGAAGTGACAGGAGCGTGCAGGAGATGCTTGCTGTGGCCCGCAAAATTTGCAGGCACCGTCGGCATTTTGCCACTGCCACTCCACCCTCTATATCAGGCTGATTTCCATGTTGCTAAGATAGACGTGAATGAGTCCGCACACAAAAATTTGCTCATGAGCGTTTTGGTTAATAATGTAGTGAAAACCAACATAAAGTCATCATGGCTATCAATGCCTATTTAAGAGGTTGGTGGTGCTCCCAGTATAAGTTCAGAAGAAAACTGTATTTTAGGGGATTTGGGGTCCTTGCAAAAGAGATGCAAGAGAAAAAGGCTGATTAAGTCTTTTGGGGGCACTCTTTTATTGTTTAATTATTGTATGTATGTCAAAAATTAAGATTTAACTTTTAATAAAAGTTAAATCTTAATTTTTGACATACATACAATAATTAAACAAGTGATTTCCATGTTGCGCAAGGTTCTACAGCCCAAAACAGAAGAATAGAAAAGTCCCAAGGTGCAATCGATCCTTGCAGCCTCACTTCCAAATGGAGGACCACCCAGTAATCCTCACTCGCCAACTCTCCAGAACAAATGAGAAAGTGCAGGCGCTTGACTTGTATGTTCCGTAGTGTGATTTTTCTCTCACGTGAAAAGTAAACAGAAAAATGTGTATCAGTGACACAATATTTAATATTAAATTATGGGGGTAACATGAACCCAGGGAAGGAAATCGTACCGCAACTCACTCTGCAGTGAAGTGTGACAGGTGTATAGCGGTTTCTTTTGAAGGTTCACCACAGTGATGAATTTAGAAATATGTACCAAAACCAAGTGCCAAAGACTGCTTAAAGACTCCTGAAATATCAGTGAGTACGGTATGCATCTGAGCTCATTGGCACTTGATTTTGTTCTGGCCAGTACAGGAGAGTGGAGCAGGATTTGGAAAGGATTGTCATCTTCCTCCAGAGACTGAACTCTGTCACTTCTGTGTATTGGTTTCTGGTCTGGTTCTGGACGCTGCACTCTGTTATCTTCATCTTCAGAGCCAGTGTTTCAGCTCGGATTCCACATCCAGTGGTTTAGCTCAAATACCATCTGAGAGCAGGTGTCTGGATTGGTCTTGGGCACTGGGCTCTGCTGTTCCCTCCTGCAGAGTAAGTGCTTCCAATCCAGACTCCATCCTGTGATTACTTCCAGCCTGCCCGTGGTTCAAGTGGGTCAGTTTCATCTCACTTTTACACTTGAACGCAGAGGGAATTCTTCCTGGTAAGGAAGTTCATGGTTTTGTTATTATTAACTCCTTCCTGAGTATTGTTGCTCCAAGTGAAAGCACATTACATCTTGCTGGTTCACTTTATCTGTGTGTCTGTTTGTTCCCCATTTGTCCCCAGTGTTTGTCAATGACACTCATAACAGATGACAAGTGACTATGACATCTTGTCTCTGTAGAGCCAGTTTATACAGGGAGATATGTGTGGGGGCCCAAACAAACCAATAATTCCAGCCACAGTTTTGTAGGCCCTGTCGCTGAAATGTTTGGTTTGTTAAAGTGTGCATGTCCTATTTCCACAACATAAGGGTGGGTGGGAGGGCAAAAGGACAATTCTATCTTGCATCACCATTCATTAATCCCAATGCTGAGAGTCATTGATATGTGAGATAAGTGGACTTGTCTTTAATCACATACAACTGCAGAGAGTCATTGATTGCTGCATGAATCGGCCACTGCTCCTCGGCTGGTCGTCAACTGGTTATGTCTGGTCAGTAGATTCCATTCCATTCTATTGCTGTACATACAATAAAATATCCCTCTGCTGGTGCATCTACTGCCTTAGATAGGGTGTTAGAGGTGTCTCTGGGAAGCACTGTACCTTAAGCACAGATAACACGTACATGACTGTCACATTCACAGACTCTGTAATGCAGATGATGATATTCCCTATATTATTCTGGGAGTCCACCGCTGCCACTCTCACCCTGCATCACACAACCAGACGCCGTCGGAAGATGGCCTAGGTGACAGGAGCGTTTCTGCCACTGCCTGCAGAATTCTGACGAATCGCCCACTGCTCCTCGGCTGGTGGTAAACACCATCAAGCCAGATAGTGGTCTTATTGGATATTAAACTAATAAAAACAGATACACAGCACAGCACCCTCACAGATGAACTAAATACTGTAACAATTTGCCCACTTCTCCTCGGCTGGTCATCGCCTGTGGTCAGAAGATTCAACCCCTTTGCAGCTATTGCATTGCTGCACCAATCACCCACTGCTCCTCGGCTGGTCATCACCTGTGGTCAGAAGGTTCCACCCCTTTGCAGCTATTGCATTGCTGCACCAATCACCCACTGCTCCTCGGCTGGTCATTGCCTGTGGTCAGAAGGTTCCACCCCTTTGCAGCTATTGCATTGTATTTTTGGGGCCTAGTTTTTCAAACTGCCATTCTGTCTGCAGCTGCAGTGCCACTCTTACATGAGCCACGTGTTTGTGCTCAGAGCCAGATTAAGGTCTAAATGGGCCTGGAGCTGAAAATGATCAAGGGCTTATTATGCGCAATAATAGGGGTTGTGGCCAGCACCTAATAATGTGGGGGGCGTAACCAGTGTTCTGTTTGGGTGGTCTGCTCATGGGTGTGTCTCTATTTGTGTAAATACTTTCAACTAATTATATATGCCTGGAAAACGCAGGGGGCTGGCATAAGAAAAATGCATGGAGATATATTGGCGGGAGCCCTCCAAAGGTGCACCCGCAGGACGTCAATGTACTAAGATACTTGCGGGGTGAGGCGGCACTCCAGTCATAAAAAAAATACTGAAAGCCGAAACTTGGTAGACAACATTTCAACACCTTTTATGTGGTCACCTAAGTTTACCACACCATATACCCCTTATACAAATCATGAAACCCAATAGTAACCCCCTTACACTGTACTTGCCTCTTACATATAATGACACATGGAATGAGCCAAAATTCACACCGAGTGAGCCAAAATTTACACTATGGCACACAGATTGAGTCAAAATTCACGATATGCTGCACAGATTAAGGCAAAATTCACATTTTGCCACATGGATTGAGCCAAAATGCACACTATACCAGGCATGCCCAAACAGTGGCCCTCCTGCTATTGTGAAACTACACATCCCAGCATGCCTTGACATAGTTTTAGCATTCCCTAATAGCAAAACTGTGGCAATGCATGGTGGGACTTGTAGTTTCACAAAAGCTGGAGGGCCATGGTTTGGACATGCCTGCACTATACCAAACAGATTGAGCAATAATGCACAATATGCTCCATAAACAGGGGCATTGCGCGCCAAAGGCGCGCATTAAAAATTTACAGCATAATGCCCATTACATGTTAAGCCACACACCATAATCTCTATTACGTATAAACTTGCCATCGGTAATCCTTATGCCCCGACACTTTAATAAGTTATCTAAACTTATCTATCTTAACACTAAAATAAAGAGACAGACACAAGTGCTGGCGTTTCAATATGAATGTCAAATTTATTATTGACAACTATTTATATATATTGATCTTATAAAAGAGGATGGCGGCCCTAAAGAACGGTCATATAGAAAAGAAGGGTAAGATGACATCACACCATTCACACAACATTGGTGTTCAACTCTACCACGCAACCCACCCGTGCGGATGGTGCAGCCCATCCCCTGTCCAAGGGGCATGGGCTCGTGGCGTATCATTGAGGGGAGAGCGCACCCCACTATCCTCATATCAGCATTTGAACAAGGACCGTTCTTTACCGCCGCCAAGAAAGATAGAAAAATAGGGAGGGAGGGTGGGGAAATTCGGGCCAGAGAGGCAGATCACCTGACCCTCTGGCTATTCCTAACTGCAGGAACTCCTCCCCTGCTCCCTAATTGGCTATTGCTGCAGCATCATAGCCCCCTTAACAAACACAACTTAAAGTGCAGGCATCTCGGATTCCTTCAGCAGTTTATGGCACCTCTAGCTTAATCAGCCCTCGGTTCTCTTAAACTTGCCATTGGTAATCCTTATGCCCCGACACTTTAATAACTTATCTAAACTTATCTATCTTAACACTAAAATAAAGAGACAGACACAAGTGCTGGCGTTTCAATATGAATGTCAAATTTATTATTGACAACTATTTATATATATTGATCTTATAAAAGAGGGTGGCGGCCCTAAAGAACGGTCATAGAGAAAAGAAGGGTAAGATGACATCACACCATTCACACAGCGTTGGTGTTCAACTCTCCCACGCAACCCACCCGTGCGGATGGTGCAGCCCATCCCCTTTCCAAGGGGCATGGGCTCGTGGCGTATCATTGAGGGGAGAGCGCACCCCACTATCCTCATATCAGCATTTGAACAAGGACCATTCTTTACCGCCACAAGCCAAGCATTAGGCTGCAGCACCGCCACCCTAACGCTCAGCACTTCTACCTAACAACCATAACTTCAACTAAAAACCTCTAAACAGGTCGTCCAGGAATATTGCCATTCCTTCGTGACTTAAATGGACACCGTCCGGCCTATACAGGGAACCCCGCTTATAGACGATGGAGTCATGCCTGATGACACCACCGCTATTCGCCAACAGGTATCGCTGCACCGCAGCATTGACCTTTCTCCGTGTGCCATCCAAGCGGGGCCCTGACCTGGCTGTCCTCCAGACCCGCCTGGGAATCATTGAGGACCAGACCAGGCGGCAGCAAGGGAGCGTCTGGGCTATAATATGCAGGTCCCTGATAATAATGGACCGCAACTCTAAGGCAGTGCATCGGTCTAGATCATTTCCGCCCAGGTGCAAAATTAGCACCTCAGGGACTCCAAAGTCCCGAACTGACCGTAGCAATAGGCCCTGCAACGCTCCCCAAAGCATGCCACGCACTCCCAACCATCGAATCATTCGAGCTTTTGCACGCATACCCTCAGTCAAACTCTCACATGCTTTTGACGCCCAGTGGACAAACGAGTGTCCCATCACCCACACCGTCTTGACGTCTCTGCGACCTGCAAGATGTAAACAGGTTAGGACGCATGCCATCAACATCTCACCGCTCTCAACAATTCAAACACACTGGAGAGGGAGAGAAGAGAAAGAAACCGTAGCCGACCAGACCTTGAGGCACACTGCACAGAAAAACCCCCGGAGTAAACTAACCAGGACGCCATGTCAAATTGGAATTAAGCCGAATTGTGCCCCCGGGGGAAAGTGGACCACCTCAAGACTCCCGCTAGAGTGAGACGAGTACTTATGCGTCCAGTCGGTTACGGTCGTGCAGATGGACAGATAGGCCAGGCCGAATGTATCTGCGGAACACTGCCGAACGCCATCGACCCAGAGACTGTATCTCTGTGTCGGATTGATCCTCAGCAGCAGCAGATGTGGCCGCCCCGATCCGGAAGGAGTGAGTTCCAAACTCCCCCGGATCCAGGCCAAGCGATCCCAGGGCACGTCGCAAGACATGGCAGAACTGGTATTTGGTCAATGAAGAGCCGTCTGAATGCATTAACCACTCCCTGGGGCGGTTGGGTCGCAACAGAGCGTAGGCACTTGCCATCGCCACTGGGCAAATCCCTTCCACCGGGCACGGCTGCAACGACAGCCATTGACCTCTCCCAGCCTGATCCGTCTTGGAACGCCGCACCCGGCACCAAACCAAATCGACCTGAATCAACACATCCTCTAACAACAGAGGCGAAGGTCGATGCTTCGATGGGGCTACCAGCTCGCCGACCCTGAAAGCTCCCTGGAACGCCATGGCATACGCCATGCGAAACAGTTGGACCTCATACTCAGAGTGACATACATCCCGAACCGCCCCCAATAAGGGAGGCAGCAGGGACACATCAATGGGCCTTCTGCTGTCTGGAGCCACAGGGGAAGCGCCCCGCCAGCCCCTCAAGGCCCGTGACACTAGAAAAGACCGACTGGTGTCCGATCTCCCATACAGCGATGAGAAGAACGACACACCGGCCAACAGCCATCTCACGGCCGACACCGACTGCCCTCCGGAGTACAACTCCACACAAATGCCAACATGACATAACTCGGGGCCTTACCTGTTTGGGATGCGGACATCCTGAATTGTTCCCACTCAAGCCAGCCAGCTTGGTAACAATGTAGCGTCCTGGGAGCAATAGCCCGCATGGCTAGTTCCTCCATGCCGGACTGATGACCTACCAAACATAAGGAGGACAGGGCTCACCAACCAAGTCGGCCCCCGGAGCCAGAAACCGAAACCTAGCCCAGTCACGCCTGGACAGGTCGTCGGCAATCGAGTTGTCCATCCCGGGCACGTACCTGGCAACAAAATGCAAATTAATCTGCAAACATATTAACACAAGGCGCGCCAGCAAACGTACTACCGGCAGTGAAGAAGAGCTCTGTTTATTGATGGCCTGCACCACCCCCAGGTTATCACACCAGAAGGTAATGCAGGCATCGCACAGACGTTAGCCCCAAAGTTCTAGGGCCACCACTATCGGAAACAGTTCTAGCAGTAGCATGTTCCTAGTGAGCCCCTCCCCCGCCCATTCGTCAGGCTACGTCGCAGCACACAAGGAGCCATGCAGGAACGCACCAAAGCCAATTCCCCCTGCAGCATCGTTGTATAGCTGTAACTCCTCACTGTTACGCAAAGGGCTAGGCCACAGCAACACTCCATTGAAACTGCGGAGGAAAATCGAGATCCCGTTTGGGGCCTATTTGGCCCGGCCATGGAGTTCCATGGGGATAACCCTACATGCAAAGTGGAACAGTCCCAGCAGGGACTGCAGCTGTCGCACCCTGAGCTTGCTGGAGACCAGGGACTGGGAGATCGCCCCTCCCAGCCGTGCTGGCTTATCAAGGGGCAACCTGCAGCACCCGGCCCCCGTGTCAATCTCAATGCCCAAGAAGGAAAGGCACGTAGTCGGCCCCTCTGTCTTGTCCATCACAATGGGGACTCATGAGAAAACAGCTGTTGCATTGTGTTCAGGAGAGCCCCGCAGCGCGGGGAATCAGCAGGGCCAATGCACAGGAAATGTCCAGATAATGAGCGACACCTGTCTCGCCCGAACTCTCCATGACGCACCAATGCAGGAAGCTGCTAAAGCACTCGAAATATGCGCAGGACACGGAGCAGCCCATAGGTAAGCATTTATCCACATAGTAGCCCGAAGGCAGCCTAAAGCTCATGAACCTGAAGGACTCAGGATGCAGAGGCAACAGCCTAAAGGCCGACTCTATGTCCACCTTGCCTAGCAGTGCCCATTGTCCAAAGCTGCGCACTATCTCTAATGCCTCCTCGAAGGATTGGTACCGTACATGACACAACTCCGCCGGAATTGCATCATTCACGGATGAACCCGGGGGATGGGACAGATGTTGTATGAGACGGAACTTGCCCGGCTCCTTCTTCGGCACCACTCCCACAGGGGACAGGACAAAATCCTGCACCAGAGGTTCAGGAAATGGGCCCACCATCCTGACCAGGTTCACCTCCTTTGAAACTTTTTCCCAGACTATGTGGGGCATATCGATTGCGGATTTCAGGTCTCTCGGATACCCGGACGCCACCTCCCCATTTATGGGGAGAAGGAATCCCCGCGAGAAACCTTCCGCTAGAAAATGCGCCTCCTCCCGTAGAGGATACCGCCGTAGCCAACTGGCCAATGCGGTCTCCCATCACCGGAGAAGGGGCCTTACTAAGGAGGGGCAGAGGCCGGGGCAGCTCCGGCATTCTGCCTGGGAGCCGCACCCCCCCGCCGTCTTGCTGCATGGGCAGTCCTTAACAGAGTGCCCACCCCAGCACTTCGAACATTGGTGCCGGAATCTACAGCGGTTCCCCACTGCGCATCTCGCCCCATTGAAGGCAAAACATCTGCCAGCTGACTGCCCCCCCTCCGGGGCCCCCACAAAAGGATGAGGGGGCCTTGCATGGAACGGCCGGAGCCGCCGCGACTGCTGATGTAGTGGTGGTGGCGGCGGGAAAAGTCGAAGGCTTCTTAACCATCCACATTCTTACACCCAAGGGCCATGATATCGCAACCCGACTAAGGGTTATGCTTGGGTAATACATGGGTGTATGGCAGTGTGAATAGGCTAGACCCCGGTATTTCTCGCAAGATGCAAAAGCTATCTAATGGCATTGCTCAAAGCTGCCTTTCAAACAGCCAATCAAAGATACTTTTTAAACAGCCAATCAGAACTGCTCTTAGATTCCACACTTGTTGGCAGGCAGACCAGGGGAAGCAGTGTGAACAGGGCAGACACGGGAATTACGCAAGTCTAATGTGCAGTATGAATGGGGCATGTAGAGCTGAGATGATCTGTACCCCTGCAAAAACCCGGGTCCCTGCAGGGGCGGCAATGAGAATTTGGACTAACAGAATGGCTATGCAGGGCAACTTCCTGTTGCTGTGGATCTCCAGAGACCTCATACAGTGTGCAAGCTCTGTGGTACAACAAACCCCAGCAGTGCTATTTAACCCCTGCAGTCTGCAATGTCTGAATTGGCAATCACACAGCATACAGGAAGACAGTGAGAAAAGCCCTGCAGCACAACAGACCCAAGCAATGCTATTTAATCCCTGCAAGCCTGCAATATCTGCATTAGCAATCACACATCATACAGAAAGAAACTGAAAGTCTGCTGCACAACAGTCCCCAGCAATGCTATTTAACCCCTGCAGTCTACAATGACTGAATTGGCAAATCAACAGCATACAGGAAGACAGTGAGAAAAAAAAACCTGCAGCACAACAGACCCCAGTAATGCTATTTAACCCCTGCAGTCTGCAATATCTGCATTAGCAATCATCATACAGAAAGAAACTGAAAGTCTGCAGCACAACAGACCCAAGCAATGCTACTTAATCCCTGCAAGCCTGCAATATCTGCATTAGGAATCACACATCATACAGAAAGAAACTGAAAGTCTGCTGCACAACAGTCCCCAGCAATGCTATTTAACCCCTACCAGCCCGGAAGCCTGCAATGTCTGAATCAAGGCAGAAGGCCAAGCAGCAGCAGGGACCAGGGAAGGGAGAGCAAAGCTGGAAGTAAAGGAGTAGGAAAGGGAAGAAGATTGAAGGAGTAGGGGGAAGAAGATGAAGGAAAGGAGTAGGAAGAAAAGGCAGCTTTACACTGGGAGCAGAAGGAAATTCAGAGACCATGTGACAGGAGCACTAACTGTGCATTCTACCATATTCCTTGTAAACTTTAGCTGAGAGGGAGAACAGAAAGAAGATACAAGATGGGGGAAGAAAAGATTATAGAAGAAATACACAGAGAAATAAAGATTCTTTAGAGCACTAGCCTTACTTGTTCCTCAGTGGAAATTCGGGCCAGAGAGGCAGATCACCTGACCCTCTGGCTATTCCTAACTGCAGGAACTCCTCCCCTGCTCCCTAATTGGCTATTGCTGCAGCATCATAGCCCCCTTAACAAACACAACTTAAAGTGCAGGCATCTCGGATTCCTTCAGCAGTTTATGGCACCTCTAGCTTAATCAGCCCTCGGTTCTCTTTATGCCAAACACCATAATGCCTATTAAAAATGATGCTACATAAGTGTTGCTTACCTACATGTTCATTGCCAGGGGTTCGATGTTCATTGCCAGGGGTTCCATGCTCATTGCCAGAGGTTCCATGCTCGTTGCCATGTGGGATTACATGTTAATTGCCAAGGGGGAATACATGCTCGCGGTAACTGAGGGACAGCCACCGCCAGGCAGAAATGACAGCCATTGACAGCCAGGCCAGATTAAAGCAGGCAAAAGGAGTCAGTACCCATGGGCCCCCTCTAGCTAGGGGCCCCCTGTGGTTGGCATGTATTTTGGTACTTGTTTCCTAGCACGGCCACAATCGTATGGATCGTGTACCTTTAAGTTAAGGTACACGATCCATACGATGGACCCGATTTCCTTTGAAATCAGGTCCATTTGGCCGGCTAGGACAAAATATCGGGGGCATCGCGTCGGTCGGGACCATTAACAATGGTCCCGACGCGACCGACGCGATGCCCCCGATTTCCCCATAGGCTTCAGTGTTAAAAAATATTTTAACATTGAAATCGTGTCAGGAAAGTTAAAATATCGGGGGCATCGCGTCGGTCGGGACCATTAACAATGGTCCCGACGCGATGCCCCCGATTTTTCCATAGGCTTCAATGTTAAAATATTTCCTAACATTGAAATAGTGAAAAAATGTGAAAAATGTGAAATGGGCCAATATGACCCATTTCCCATTATAGATGTCCCCGTCGTCACCCCACGATAGACGCCAACCCGAAGCGTGGCGTGGAGTTGAAAATAGAATAGTGTGGCGAGCGCAGCGAGCCACCGAGCCCGAAGCGTGGCGAGCGCCGCGAGGGGACGCGTATAACTTCACAGGTATACGCGTCCCCTCGCGGGGCACGCTGCGCTCGCCACGCTTCGGGCTCGGTGGCTCGCTGCGCTCGCCACACTATTCTATTCTCAACTCCACGCCGACGTGGATAGTAGGGGAATGAATAGGTCGGAGGACGCGCACCGCCGCCCCTCGCGGGCTCGCTGCGCTCGCCACGCTTCGGGTTGGCGTCTATCGTGGGGTGCGGTGTATGCCGTTAAATTTGGGGGGGTTGGGAATATTTTACATTGAATCCAATGTAAAATCGGGTCCCAGGGACCCGATTTACATTTCATTAAAAAAAAAAAATCGGGTCCAAAATCGGTCGGTCGCGTCGATCGCATCGCATGCGACCAAATCGCATGCGATGCGATCGACCCGATTTTTCCGACACGACCACCCCGATGTAAATCGGTGTGGCCGTGCTAGGCAACAAGTACCTGTATTTTTAACAAAAACATTATTATTATTTTTAGCTAAAGGTTTTGTGCATGGGAGTGGGGTAATGCTGCAGCTTCACCTATCTGCCAATGTGACAATGATTAATGGTGCTGAGCATCAGGAGCCAAGGCACACTGACTGCACTTGTGCAGTGCATTACTGGGAGTTGACTAAGTCCCATGACACTTTGCACAAGAGGACAGAGGCTGAGAGGTTTATGCTGAGCTCTGAGTGGTGGAGCTCATTACATGCTTCTCAGGCCTATCGATGACAGCAGCAGCAGCCTAGTCATGGGAGGGTTTTTAATCAGAGGCAGCACTGACACTGTGAGGTCTCCTACAGTCCTATAGAGTAAGCAGTTACCCATTGACCAAGTTTATACTGTCTTTACTCTGTGTTTTGACAGTATAATATTCTCTCATGCAGTTTGTGGCCAGTAATTACAAGTGCAAGGGGGTCCCCCTGTCTAAAGTGCCCCGGGTCCCCCAAAGGCTTAATCTGGTACTGATTGACAGCCAGGCAGATCGCAGGGGGCTGCCCGGCTGTATTCAGAGCACTGCATGTCCCGGCTATTTGAAATAATACCCCTTTCACACCAGAAAATGCAGGGATTTACCCGGGAATATGGTCCCAGGATCATGCAGGGACATTCTCGGACTGGCCCCTTTTACACAAGCCTAATCCCTGCATTTTTTGGTGTGAGGGGGATATAAAACCACCGCCACCCCCCTTTAAACAAACACCTATATCTTCGGAACCAACTGACCCATTTACATGTAGGCTTCGAATGATTTTGGTCCCGTGAAACTGGGCCGTTTGGTTCCAGAGAAATCTGTCCTCAAACAACATGAAATTACATTTCAGAAATGAAAAAAAAAATTGGTTTACCCACAATATCTCTAGAACCAATTAACCCAATATGGACCAGGTATCAGATTGAAGGCCCAGCGATTTGGGTTCGACTGAGATCAACCTCGAGCTTCTGTGATGCTGTAGGGGGAACTGGCAGCCGTTGGAACCGGGTGGAGGTCGGAATTAGCGGGTCCCATGTTATCCTATGGGGACACCGTTCCAGGTTTGCCTGGTGGTATCTCTGGTTCCTGGGGGGCTAGCGACACGGGGCTGGGCTCGTTGGAAAGCCCTGGCCCTCAGCTACAAAATGGGCCTATTTGGAGAGTGTGTCTGGAGCTGTAGCTCCATCAGGCCCATTGTTAATCCGGCCCTGTTTGTGCTGCACACTTGTGTAGCTTTGCACAGTTATCCAGCTACCTCGGTGCAACCTTTTGCCCTAAAAACAATATTGGCCCTTATTCTGATCGGTGCGGTAATATCCGCGTGCGTTCGTGCCGCCAATGTTCTGTGTCTGCGCATGTGCAGAGGCGTCTCTGCGCAGGTGCGAGCGGGGCGTACGGCCAAATCCCGCATGAAATGTGAACACTCCGAACAGGGGGTGGAGAGGGGCGTGAAGGGCTATTTGGGCTCATTACCATATGCATATGCCCCGCGTTTCATGGGCGTTCCCATGCAAACGCGTACGTATGGTAATGCGGCCGTGACGCACGTTTAGGGGGCAGACATATGACATCGCCGGATGTCAGCTGCCCGCCCAGATCCCTGCTTTTGCACGGAAAAATGTCCGTGTGGTCTGAGGTTGCGGGAGCTGGTGGAGCACTCGGTCCTGCAGTCGATGGTCTGCGACCATCGAATGATGGGGGAGGTTCCCTGAGATGGAGGAGGCGTATTCCGTTAAAAATACACGTGCGGTACGTTCGGCCAGCTTCTTACCGCGTACGGACGGAGTTGGCGATCCGTATGGAAGGCGGGGTTTCGCACGCACGGTCCTGGCCGTATAATCGGATCCGGCCACACCGATCAGAATAAGGGCCATTGTGAGGTGTTCAGAATAGACTGGAAATGAGTGTTATTGAGGTTAATATAGCATAGGAGCAAAAAAAATAAAAAAAAATTAATGCTTTTTTGTATAAAACCCAGAACCCAAAACGTTTAGGGGGTGTTTTGGCAAAACCCATTAGAACCCAAAACCTGAGGGTAATCAGAACCCAAAACATGAAAAGTGGCCGGTGCACATCCCTAGTTCTAACAATATCTGTAATAACCATGTATGTTACTAGTAGCTGTCCCCAGAACAGGGAAATAAAAGCTGATCTGGATAAATGGGATTCTGTTACCGATTGTATAACTATAGACTTTGTTTCTCTATAATACTTTGTACATTCTTCTACATGTTACAGATAGTTAGGTGGTCCTGTAATGATGACCATCTGGTAACCTATAATAACAACCTAAATAAACTAATGATCCTTCAGCAAATGGATTATAGGGGCGAAATGTAATAGGGTGCAATATAGATATCAGTATGATGTACAAACCCCACCTAAATGTAACTCTCTCTGCACATGTTACATCTGCCCCACCTGCAGTGCATATGGTTTTGTCCATCATTAGAGAGTGTTAGAGAATTTTCCTTTGTGAGTGAACCAGAATAATCCCCTGGGTGAGTACTGCTACATCTGAGAGGAATTTTTTGAAATGACTTACTGTATATCCAAATGTAGATGAGCCCCAAAGCAGATAGTAAGGAGATACTATACTTGGTAAAGTGCTGAGAAATGGCCCTGATGATTCAATGTAAATGTATCTGTCTCTCATTCCTTCCCCCCCCCCCCCCCCCCCAAAATGTAACAGTGTAATGTGGGCTAGGTGAAATGAGGAAGATTGCTAGACTAATTAGGGAGAGATGGAGATTGCTGCTATGTCAGGGAGTCTCCTTCAGAATGCAGGCGGGGAGGTAACTATGATGTAACAGTGTAATGTGGGCTAGGTGACATGTAGGAGATTGCTAGACTAATGAGGGAGAGAGGGAGATTGCTGCTATGTCAGGGAGTCTCCTTCAGAATGCAGGAGGGTAGGTAACTATGATGTAACAGTGTAATGTGGGCTAGGTGACATGAGGGAGATTGCTAGACTAATGAGGGAGAGAGGGAGATTGCTGCTATGTCAGGGAGTCTCCTACAGAATGCAGGAGTGTAGGCAACTATGGTGTAACAGTGTAAAGTGGGCTAGGTGAAATGAGGGAGATTGCTAGACTAATGAGGGAGAGAGGGAGATTGCTGCTATGTCAGGGAGTCTCCTGCAGAATGCAGGAGGGGAGGTAACTATGATGTAACATTGTAATGTGGGCTAGGTGAAATGAGTGAGATTGCTAGACTAATGAGGGAGAGAGGGAGATTTCTGCAATGTCAGGGAGTCTCCTGCAGAATGCAGGAGGGTAGGTAACTATGATGTAACAGTGTAATGTGGGCTAGATGACATGAAGGAGCTTGCTAGACTAATGAGGGAGAGAGGGAGATTGCTGCTATGTCAAGGAGTCTCCTGCAGAATGCAGGAGTGTAGGCATCTATGGTGTAACAGTGTAATGTGGGCTAGGAGACATGAGGGAGATTGCTAGACTAATGAGGGAGAGAGGGAGATTGCTGCTATGTCCGGGAGTCTCCTACAGAATGCTGGAGTGTAGGCAACTATGGTGTAACAGTGTAATGTGGGCTAGGTGACATGAGGGAGATTGCTAGACTAATTAGGGAGAGAGGGAGATTGCTGCTATGTCAAGGAGTCTCCTGCAGAATGCAGGAGTGTAGGCAACTATGGTGTAACAGTGTAATGTGGGCTAGGTGACATGAGGGAGATTGCTAGACTAATGAGGGAGAGAGGGAGATTGCTGCTATGTCAGGGAGTCTCCTACAGAATGCAGGAGTGTAGGCAACTATGGTGTAACAGTGTAATGTGTGCTAGGTGACATGAGGGAGATTGCTAGACTAATGAGGGAGAGAGGGAGATTGCTGCTATGTCAGGGAGTCTCCAGCAGAATGCAGGAGGGGAGGTAACTATGATGTAACAGTGTAATGTGGGCTAGGTGATATGAGGGAGATTGCTAGACTAATGAGGGACAGAGGGAGATTGCTGCTATGTCAAGGAGTCTCCTGAAGAATGCAGGAGTGTAGGCAACTATGGTGTAAAAGTGTAATGTGGGCTAGATGACATGAGGGAGATTGCTAGACTAATGAGGGAGAGAGGGAGATTGCTGCTATGTCAGGGAGTCTCTTGCAGAATGCAGGAGGGGATTTAACTATGATGTAACAGTGTAATGTGGGCTAGGTGATATGAGGGAGATTGCTAGACTAATGAGGGAGAGAGGGAGATTGCTGCTATGTCAGAGAGTCTCCTGCAGAATGCAGGAGTGTAGGCAACTATGATGTAACAGTGTAATGTGGCTAGGTGACATACGGCAGATTGCTAGACTAATGAGGGAGAGAGGGAGATTGCTGCTATGTCAGGGAGTCTCCTGCAGAATGCAGGAGGGGAGGTAACTATGATGTAACAGTGTAATGTGGGCTAGGTGACATGAAGGAGATTGCTAGACTAATTGGGGAGATTGCTGCTATGTCAGGGAGTCTCCTGCAGAGTGCAGGAGGGGAGGTAACTATGATGTAACAGTGTAATGTGTGCTAGGTGACATGAGGGAGATTGCTAGACTAATGAGGGAGAGAGGAAGATTGCTGCTATGTCAGGGAGTCTCATACAGAATGCAGAGGGGAGGTAACTATGATGTAACATTGTAATGTGGGCTAGGTGATATGAGGGAGATTGCTAGACTAATGAGGGAGAGAGGGAGATTGCTGCTATGTCAAGGAGTCTCCTGCAGAATGCAGGAGTGTAGGCAACTATGGTGTAAAAGTGTAATGTGGGCTAGGTGACATGAGGCAGATTGCTAGACTAATGAGGGAGAGAGGGAGATTGCTGCTATGTCAGGGAGTCTCCTGCAGAATGCAGGAGGGGAGGTAACTATGATGTAACAGTGTAATGTGGGCTAGGGGAAATGAGGGAGATTGCTAGACTAATGATGGAGAGAGGGAGATTGCTGCTATGTCAGGGAGTCCCCTGCAGAATGCAGGAGTGTAGGCAACTATGATGTAACAGTGTAATGTGGCTAGGTGACATGAGGCAGATTGCTAGACTAATGAGGGAGAGAGGGAGATTCCTGCTATGTCAGGGAGTCTCCTGCAGAATGCAGGAGGGGAGGTAACTATGATGTAACAGTGTAATGTGGGCTAGGTGACATGAAGGAGATTGCTAGACTAATTAGGGAGATTGCTGCTATGTCAGGGAGTCTCCTGCAGAGTGCAGGAGGGGAGGTAACTATGGTGTAACAGTGTAATGTGGGCTAGGGGACATGAGGGAGATTACTAGACTAATGAGGGAGAGAGGAAGATTGCTGCTATGTCAGGGAGTCTCTTGCAGAATGCATGAGGGGAGGTAACTATGATGTAACAGTGTAATGTGGGCTAGGTGACATGAGGGAGATTGCTAGACTGATGAGGGAGAGAGGGAGCAGGGAGTCTCCTGCAGAATGCAGGAGGGGATGTAACTATGATGTAACAGTGTAATGTGAGCTAGGTGATATGAGGGATATTGCTAGACTAATGAGGGAGAGAGGGAGATTGCTGCTATGTCAGGGAGTCTCCTGCAGAATGCAGGAGGGGATGTAACTATGATGTAACAGTGTAATGTGAGCTAGGTGATATGAGGGAGATTGCTAGACTAATGAGGGAGAGAGGGAGATTGCTGCTATGTCAGGGAGTCTCCTGCAGAATGCAGGAGGGGAGGTAACTATGATGTAACAGTGTAATGTGGGCTAGGTGACATGAAGGAGATTGCTAGACTAATTAGGGAGATTGCTGCTATGTCAGGGAGTCTCCTGCAGAGTGCAGGAGGGGAGGTAACTATGATGTAACAGTGTAATGTGTGCTAGGTGACATGAGGGAGATTGCTAGACTAATGAGGGAGAGAGGAAGATTGCTGCTATGTCAGGGAGTCTCATACAGAATGCAGAGGGGAGATAACTATGATGTAACATTGTAATGTGGGCTAGGTGATATGAGGGAGATTGCTAGACTAATGAGGGAGAGAGGGAGATTGCTGCTATGTCAAGGAGTCTCCTGCAGAATGCAGGAGTGTAGGCAACTATGGTGTAAAAGTGTAATGTGGGCTAGGTGACATGAGGCAGATTGCTAGACTAATGAGGGAGAGAGGGAGATTGCTGCTATGTCAGGGAGTCTCCTGCAGAATGCAGGAGGGGATGTAACTATGATGTAACAGAGTAATGTGAGCTAGGTGATATGAGGGAGATTGCTAGACTAATGAGGGAGAGAGGGAGATTGCTGCTATGTCAGGGAGTCTCCTTCAGAATGCAGGAGGGGAGGTAACTATGATGTAACAGTATAATGTGAGCTAGGTGATATGAGGGAGATTGCTAGACTAATAAGGGAGAGAGGGAGATTGCTGCTATGTCAGGGAGTCTC
The DNA here is from genome assembly GCF_055691185.1 of Crinia signifera. Taxonomy (NCBI): domain Eukaryota; kingdom Metazoa; phylum Chordata; class Amphibia; order Anura; family Myobatrachidae; genus Crinia; species Crinia signifera. Next base: position 331,855,638 of record NC_139220.1, read on the forward strand.
CTGCAGAATGCAGGAGGGGATGTAACTATGATGTAACAGTGTAATGTGAGCTAGGTGATATGAGGGAGATTGCTAGACTAATGAGGGAGAGAGGGAGATTGCTGCTATGTCAGGGAGTCTCCTGCAGAATGCAGGAGGGGAGGTAACTATGATGTAAGAGTGTAATGTGAGCTAGGTGATATGAGGGAGATTGCTAGACTAATGAGGGAGAGAGGGAGATTGCTGCTATGTCAGGGAGTCTCCTGCAGAATGCAGGAGGGGAGGTAACTATGATGTAACAGTGTAATGTGAGGTAGGTGATATGAGGGAGATTGCTAGACTAATGAGGGAGAGAGGGAGATTGCTGCTATGTCAGGGAGTCTCCTGCAGAATGCAGGAGGGAGGTAACTATGATGTAACAGTGTAATGTGGGCTAGGTAATATGAGGGAGATTGCTAGACTAATGAGGGAGAGAGGGAGATTGCTGCTATGTCAGGGAGTCTCCTGCAGAATGCAGGAGGGGAGGTAACTATGATGTAACAGTGTAATGTGAGGTAGGTGATATGAGGGAGATTGCTAGACTAATGAGGGAGAGAGGGAGATTGCTGCTATGTCAGGGAGTCTCATACAGAATGCAGAGGGGAGGTAACTATGATGTAACATTGTAATGTGGGCTAGGTGATATGAGGGAGATTGCTAGACTAATGAGGGAGAGAGGGAGATTGCTGCTATGTCAAGGAGTCTCCTGCAGAATGCAGGAGTGTAGGCAACTATGGTGTAAAAGTGTAATGTGGGCTAGGTGACATGAGGCAGATTGCTAGACTAATGAGGGAGAGAGGGAGATTGCTGCTATGTCAGGGAGTCTCCTGCAGAATGCAGGAGGGGAGGTAACTATGATGTAACAGTGTAATGTGGGCTAGGGGAAATGAGGGAGATTGCTAGACTAATGATGGAGAGAGGGAGATTGCTGCTATGTCAGGGAGTCCCCTGCAGAATGCAGGAGTGTAGGCAACTATGATGTAACAGTGTAATGTGGCTAGGTGACCTGAGGCAGATTGCTAGACTAATGAGGGAGAGAGGGAGATTCCTGCTATGTCAGGGAGTCTCCTGCAGAATGCAGGAGGGGAGGTAACTATGATGTAACAGTGTAATGTGGGCTAGGTGACATGAAGGAGATTGCTAGACTAATTAGGGATATTGCTGCTATGTCAGGGAGTCTCCTGCAGAGTGCAGGAGGGGAGGTAACTATGGTGTAACAGTGTAATGTGGGCTAGGGGACATGAGGGAGATTACTAGACTAATGAGGGAGAGAGGAAGATTGCTGCTATGTCAGGGAGTCTCTTGCAGAATGCATGAGGGGAGGTAACTATGATGTAACAGTGTAATGTGGGCTATGTGACATGAGGGAGATTGCTAGACTGATGAGGGAGAGAGGGAGCAGGGAGTCTCCTGCAGAATGCAGGAGGGGATGTAACTATGATGTAACAGTGAAATGTGAGCTAGGTGATATGAGGGAGATTGCTAGACTAATGAGGGAGAGAGGGAGATTGCAGCTATCTCAGGGAGTCTCCTGCAGAATGCAGGAGGGGATGTAACTATGATGTAACAGTGTAATGTGAGCTAGGTGATATGAGGGAGATTGCTAGACTAATGAGGGAGAGAGGGAGATTGCTGCTATGTCAGGGAGTCTCCTGCAGAATGTAGGAGGGGAGGTAACTATGATGTAACAGTGTAATGTGGGCTAGGTGACATGAAGGAGATTGCTAGACTAATTAGGGAGATTGCTGCTATGTCAGGGAGTCTCCTGCAGAGTGCAGGAGGGGAGGTAACTATGATGTAACAGTGTAATGTGTGCTAGGTGACATGAGGGAGATTGCTAGACTAATGAGGGAGAGAGGAAGATTGCTGCTATGTCAGGGAGTCTCATACAGAATGCAGAGGGGAGATAACTATGATGTAACATTGTAATGTGGGCTAGGTGATATGAGGGAGATTGCTAGACTAATGAGGGAGAGAGGGAGGTTGCTGCTATGTCAAGGAGTCTCCTGCAGAATGCAGGAGTGTAGGCAACTATGGTGTAAAAGTGTAATGTGGGCTAGGTGACATGAGGCAGATTGCTAGACTAATGAGGGAGAGAGGGAGATTGCTGCTATGTCAGGGAGTCTCCTGCAGAATGCAGGAGGGGATGTAACTATGATGTAACAGTGTAATGTGAGCTAGGTGATATGAGGGAGATTGCTAGACTAATGAGGGAGAGAGGGAGATTGCTGCTATGTCAGGGAGTCTCCTTCAGAATGCAGGAGGGGAGGTAACTATGATGTAACAGTGTAATGTGAGCTAGGTGATATGAGGGAGATTGCTAGACTAATAAGGGAGAGAGGGAGATTGCTGCTATGTCAGGGAGTCTCCTGCAGAATGCAGGAGGGGATGTAACTATGATGTAACAGTGTAATGTGAGCTAGGTGATATGAGGGAGATTGCTAGACTAATGAGGGAGAGAGGGAGATTGCTGCTATGTCAGGGAGTCTCCTGCAGAATGCAGGAGGGGAGGTAACTATGATGTAAGAGTGTAATGTGAGCTAGGTGATATGAGGGAGATTGCTAGACTAATGAGGTAGAGAGGGAGATTGCTGCTATGTCAGGGAGTCTCCTGCAGAATGCAGGAGGGGAGGTAACTATGATGTAACAGTGTAATGTGAGCTAGGTGATATGAGGGAGATTGCTAGACTAATGAGGGAGAGAGGGAGATTGCTGCTATGTCAGGGAGTCTCCTGCAGAATGCAGGAGTGTAGGCCACTATGCTCACCTCAAGTGGCTCACTGCTCACATGGCTCGATGAGCTCATAAGTGAGCAACCCATCTCTAGTTTGGATGTCAGGGATCTTAAGATTTGAGTCCCCCGCCCCTCCCCTCCACCCCGGCACACATGAATAGACGCATCTATTCCTGCAGCCGGAGGGGCTGGGGGCATAGCCAGCAGCTCATGGAGCTGCCGAGCATGCCCCCACAGTGGCGAAAACAGGGTGTGGCCTCACAGCAGCACTGCAAGTACAGGCCACGCCCCTTTTCTGCTAGGCCACGCTCCTAAATAATCGGCCCACGCACTATTCCTCTTTAGGACATTCAGAAGTTTGGAGGTATGCTACCTCAGGGTTGAGACTCCCGAATTTATGGGACATCTCGCGGACTCACGGAAGAGGGCCCCTTTCTCTCGCAGCAACTTCCTCGCTTGCGTGATATCAACTGCCCATGCGCTAGATGCCGGTGGCGGCAGCAGCAGTTGGGCCAGCTCTTCCGGGATCCTGCTGCTACATACGCTTTCTGGGTCCAGCCCCCTGTCCCTGCTGCTGCCGACTGTGCCGTTACGGCGCCTGTCCCGAAACAGGAAGGAGCAGGACTCAGGATAGGAGCAGCGCTGAGCGCAGGCGGCGGTGGGAGGTGAGCAGCAGTGGCGGCAGCAGGAGGAGAGGATGGCCGGTCTCCTGTGTCTGCCAGAGCCCCTGATGGCTCTGCAGCTGCGGCGGCTGGACGAGCACAAGTACAGCGTGTCCAGCTGCTCCCTGGTGGAACCCTACATGGAGATCTACTCGAACTGGCTGGTGAGGAAGGTGCCACAATGGATGGCCCCAACACTATCACCATGGTGGGATTGGTCATGAACCTGATCACCACCCTCATCCTCATCTACTACTGCCCCACGGCCACTGAGGAGGTAGGTGCCTGCATGTTGAGTATGGCTGGCAGTCGGTGTCGGTGCAGGTATGTGTGTGTGTGTGTGTATGTATAGGGAGGGAATAGGGTCTCCATGGACAGTCTCCAGTCATTGCAGTGTTTGCCCTCCCTGTTGTGTCACCTGATAGTGCACATTCTGCCAGCTCAGCATCCATCTGACATGCCACATGCCCTGGTGTCCAGAGTGTGACAATCAGACTGCTCACTCAGTATGTACATATGCAGTGACCCTGTATCTGTAATCATGTTATTTATAGCGGATCCGGCCACCTGACTCCCCCCTGCCTGGTCTCCCAGCACTGTCCCCACTACACTACTCATCTCTTGCATTCCACTGACTCCCCCTCTATCTGTTCTCCCAGCACTGTCCCCACTACACTACTTCTTCCTTTCCCTCTCCCCTGACTCCCCTCTGCCCTGGTCTCCCAGCATTGTCCCCACTAGACTACCCATTCCTTGCCCTCCCCTCTGTCTGGATTCAGTATGAAATCCCGGCGGTCGGGATCCAGGCGGTCAAAATCCCGACGCCGGAATCCCGACCGCCGAAATCCCGACAAGGGGGGGGACGTGGATCGCCCCCCCCCCCCTTTGCGGGCTCGCTTCGCTCGGCACGCTAATTTATTCTCCCTCCAGGGACACCCACGGAGGGAGAAAGTGTCTGGATTTCGGCGGTCGGGATTCCGGCCTCGGGATTCTGAACGCCGGGATCCCGACCGCTGGGATTTTAACTGCATCCCCTCTGTCTGGTTTCCCAGCACTGTCCCAACTACCAATCTTGCTCCATGCTTATCAAAATACTGTAGGGGCCCCCTGGCGACGCAAGCACCGCCCCCTGGTGATGCAAGACCCGCCCCCTGGTGATGCAAGGACCGCCCCCTGGTGATGCAAGGCTCGCCCCTGGGCTTTTATATTTCTCCCTGAAGTGAATTGATTTTTCAAAAGTAGGCAACACTGTGATACCTTCAGCCTAAAGCTGATCTATATTTTTATTAGATCTAAACCCACATTTCTCAATATGAAAACGAAATTTATTACACATGTATTCCTTTATTATCAAGAATATAGTGGGAGAAAATAAAGATAAATATATTAGCCTGCGGACAATTGATTAATCTGTAAAATAAATGCATATAACTAAGACCTAGCAATATATTATGTAATGTGCCCTTTGTGCGTTTATTTGTAATACATAATGAGTTAAATATTAACCTGCATACTGTCATTTCCGTCCGTAGCATGAGACTGAACTGTGGGCAAAAAAATATATAACCAGGTTGGATTTGCCCTTAGTTAAAATGGCCACCGGAGCATCGCCGTATACACACCTCTCTAGGAATAGGAAGGGGGTGGGGACTGACACAGACAAGAAGTACAATGATAGCAGCGACGCGCCCAGCCTGACCCGGAAGTGGAGGACCAGCAAATAGTGCACACACTGACCCGGAAGTAGGGGGTGTAAGTACTAGTAGGAGACAGAAGCAGCACTGACTCCTCCTGTACTTACACATTGGTACCAGCAGCTGGGAGACCCGGATTACTGTGGTCCTGAGGGGTCTGTAATACCCAGCAAGGTATGTGACTAGTCTGACCATGCCGAGTATTGTGTTATATATGTCTGTTCTACTAACAGCGGGCAGTGCTGGGGATAACAGCACTAACCACACTGACTGCTGTAAGGGAACCAGTGTGTGTGTGTGTATATATATATATATATATATATATATATCTCATTGCACTAACCACACTGACTGCCCTCTATATGGGAACCAGTATATATATATAATATATATATATATATATATATCCTGCGTGGGGCCGGCACTCCGTGGCCACTAGACTCAGCTTGCCCGGTGCCTTCCAAAAATTCCACCTTGATGCAGCGGGTACAACGTATATCTCCAGTGATGGCGGCACTCACGGACGGAATAATAAGACAACAAGACTGTCTGTGTGTCCAACGTTTCAGTGCATAGCACTTTTATCAAGAACAGTGTAACAGTGAATAACAAAACTTACCCCTATAAATAGCACGCCAACCCCTCAGAAGAGACGCTGCTTCCACCCGCTCCAGTCAGCTGCTGGTCGCGCGGCTCTGACGTCAGAATTACCCCATGTGATCCTGTTGCGTGGCAACAGCTACAAACATATAACACGCAATTAAAAATTCACATATCAATCGAAATAGGTAAAATGCATCGTGCATATATGCCTATAAAAAGTGCTAAGTGCAACACAGTAAAAAGATCTTGCAGAAGATACAAAAATATATTTAAAATTCACATCATTGCTTATGTGCCGCTAAAGGTTGACACGATGTCGACTAATCACAAATGTGCTTATAAATGTATGCTAAAGTTGCAATAATCAAATTATCTGACCCATATAAGGGATCTAAACATTTTCTAACCTGTAAAGCATCATGTCAAGCCCGTACCAGCCACAATCAAGCAAGTATGCATCAAATAAAATCATACAGTTATATTTTAACTCGAACCATTATATAATGCAGGTCATTGACATAAAAATTCATACAGTACACACTAATGGGGAGAACAATATCTATATTAACTCAAGCGATCTATTGGTGTTTATAAAAAACAATGCAGTCCTAGAGTTTCATTAAGCCCTCTAGGGGCTAGAGTACCCAATTTTTCAATCCACATTGATTCTTTTTGGAGAAGGATGATATTTCTATCCCCTCCCCTCTTAAGTGGTGGTACTTGGTCAATAATCATATAGCGGATCGCTGTGATGTTATGTTTAGCTTTAGCGAAATGCCTGGCTAGAGGCTGATCACTATCCCCTTTTAGAATGGCGGCTTTGATGGCAGAACGATGTAATGCCATTCTCTCCTTAAATTGTCGTTCAGTTTTGCCCACATATTGTAAAGAACACGGACATGTGATGATATAAATAACGTACTTGGATGTACATGACAACCTAAAATTGATATTGAATTTTTTTCCGGAAAACGGGTGATTAAATGAACCACCAGTTTGCATAAACCCACATGTCGTGCAATTTGGGCATCGAAAACAGCCCTTCTTGGGGGTCCCTAGAAAAGTGCCGCCTTTTTTCTTTGACATCTCTGTGATGTCTGTACGTACCAGGTGATTTCTGAGATTCTTATTCCTGCGATATACAGGCATTAACCTAGTATTCAACAGGTGTAAGTGGGGATCTGTATTGATGGCTGGCCAAAAGGATTTAATCTTCTTGGTGAGGGAAGGTGATTGGTGATTGTATGTATTGGACCAAATGAATTTATTGCTCTGGCCCTGTTTGTCTTTTTCTTTCCTTCCCCTATCCTCGCCCATCAATTGAGCCTGTGGGACTTAAGTGCCCTATCTCTCATTTGTTGAACAGTGTTTATTATCATATCCACGTTCATAAAATTTAGCACTCATGTCGTCTAGTGCTTTAATGGCCTCAGTCCTATCACTAGTAATCCTAAGGACCCTCAAGAATTGACTGTATGGTAAGGCTTGTTTTAAATTTTTGGGGTGTGCACTTTACGCTAATAATAAATTATTTCTATCAGTGGGTTTTTGAAAAATATTGGTACGTAGGGTGCTCCCTTCTTTGGTGATAGTAACATCAAGGTAGTTTACTGTATTCTCACTGATTTGGTAGGTCAGTTTCACTGGACTATCTGTATTGTTATGGTTATCAATGAGGGAAACAAATTCTTCTTTTGAACCCCTCCAAAAAATGAGCGCTTGAAGGAGGGATGGGAATCAGAGAGCCTGATGGGTGGCGGGAGGTTGTTCCAGTGCAGGGGGCATCACGAGAGAACTCTTGGACACGGGAGTGGGAGGAGGTGATTAGGTGAGAGGTCAGGCGGAGACGGAGCGAAGAGGACAGGAGGGAGTGTGGATAGAGATCAGTGAAGAGAGGTAATGAGCGGTGGAGGAGGAGAGCCTTGTAGGTGTTGGTGAGGAGTTTAAAGAGATCTCGGAAAGGAAAGGGGAGCCAGTGAAGAGATCGACAGAGGGGGGAGGCAGAGGTAGAGCAGCGGGAGAGGAAGATGAGCCCAGCAGCGACGTTAAGAATGAATTGGAGAGGGGCGAGGCAGGCGAGAGGAAGCCCGGAGAGAAGGATGTTGCAGTAGTCAAGGCGGGAGGTGACAAGAGAGTGAATGAGAATTTTGGTCGCGTCATTAGAGAGGAATGGTCTGATGCGAAAGATGTTGCGTAGGTGAAAGCGGCAAGACTGTGAGAGCGCACAAATGTGGGGGGTGAAAGAGAGGGAGGAGTCAATGATGACACCGAGGTAGCGCGTTTGGACGGTGGAGATGATCTCAGGTTCACCAGTGCTGATGGAGAAAAGAGGGGATGTTCGGGGGATGGAAGATTAGAAGTTCAGTTTTAGCCATGTTTAGTTTCAGGAAGCATTGGATCATCCAGGCTGAGATGGCTGTGAGGCATTCGGAGATCTTGGACAGGAGTGATGGGGATAGGTCAGGGGAGGAGAAATAGATTAGGGTATCATCAGCATAAAGGTGGTAATGGAAGCCATAGGAGCTAATGAGGGTGCCCAGAGAGGTGGTGTAGAGGGAGAAGAGGAGAGGGCCAAGGACTGACCCTTGGGGAACACGACTGGCTGCGGGGTAGTAGGAGAGGAGGAGCTCGGAGTGGAGATGGAGAAGGAGCGATCGGAGAGGTATGAGGTGAACCAGGAGAAGACTGTGTGATGCCAAAGGAGTGGAGCGTGTTGAGCAGGAGAGGGTGGTCAACAGTGTCAAAGGCAGCCGACAGATCAAGCTGGATGATAGAGAAGAGGCCTTTGGATTTAGCCGATAGTAGTGCAGATGGAACATGCTATTTGCAGGGGCTGGCGATTCTATCACCGGCCGGCTTCCGCCAGGGGAGCGTGCGCATGAGAGACTCGCACGCGCCCCGTGGCTACGGAGCTGGCTCCGCCACCTTCCCCCGGTGCCCCTCGCCGCCTCACCGTCCCCCTATCCCTGCCCATCTCCCTGAAGAGGAGATGGGCAGGATGCCGCCATGGTCCCGTCCTAAAACTGGGAAGCGCGTGCTTGTGAGCCGCACTCGTGTCCCAGTCAGATGGAGCACCGGCGAGCGCCAGCGCAGGCATGCTGGCGATCCTCGGCCAAGGATCAGAGGCTCCATCTGTATATACATAGCAGGCACAGGCCAGCAATGTATATATTACTGGCCACCATGGGTTAAATTGAGCCAGAACGGGGCATAACTGCGTTCCGTCGGTTCATTTTGGTGGTGAAACGTCCGCTCACCTTGCCCTGCTGTCTGTCCATGCCTGCATCGTTAAAGGAGACAGCCTGCCGAGCAGTGGTAAACCTGGCTGTCTCAGACCAGGTCCAACCATCCGCTGTTCGGCTATTTCAAATGACACGCCTGCTTGCAACTCGCGAGCCACCGTTGCCTGATTGGCTGCGAGTCTCGGACAGATGGACCTGCTCTGAGACAGTCGGATTTCCCCACCGCTCTGCCCGGCGGTCTCCTTTACTGATGCAGGCAGGGACAGACAGCAGGGCAAGGGGAGCGTAAGGATGCAGAACCGCACAGTGCAGTGCACATAGCATGTTACCCCTGGCACCGTGCATGAAAACCCTAGCAATGAGCATGTAGGTAAGCAGCGCTTATGTGGCATTATATATAATGGGCATTACGGTGTGTTCCATATGTGTATTGGGCATTACATGCTTGCTTGGCGGAAGGAGGTCAGAAAGTGACTTAATGCCGCGTTTCTGGACCTGACTTGGTGGCAGTGACCTCCTGCCGCGTAGCGTTTCCTCGCTTGGTGGCAGGAGGTCTGAAAGTGACTTCATGCCGCGTTCCTCACTTGGCGGCAGTGACCTCTTGACGTCGCCAGTGTATGGAATTTCCGCACTTTCTTATCGACGCCACAGCCTCTGCTGAACTCCTGCGCCACAGCCTCTGCTCAACTCCTGCGTTAGGTAATTTTTTTTAAACTGTGTGTGCACAAAGTACATACATTAGGGGTGACTCCAGCCTGCATTCCGTTTTCACTGCTTGAGGTATAATGGGCATCATGTGTGTGGCATATGTTTAATGAGTCATTAAACATATGCCACACACATGATGCCCATTAAACATATGCCCCACACCTTGATGCTCATTAATTAATAATCATCAAGGTGTGTGGGGCATATGCCACACACATGATGCCATCATGTGCCACACACATGATGCCCATTATACAAATGCCCCACATTAATAATGAGCTTCACGCTGTGGGGCATTTGTATAATGGGCATCACGGTGTGGCATATGTATAAAGGAGTATCACGTTGTGGGGCATTTGTATAATGGAGCATCACGGTGTTGGGCATATGTATAATGGGCATCGTGTGTGTGTGTGGCATATGTATAATGGAGCTTCACATTGTGGCATATGCATAATGGAGCATCATGGTGTGGCATATGTATAATGGTGCATCACGGTGTGGGGCATTTGTATAATGGAGCATCACGGTGCGGGGCATATTTATAATGGGTATCAGGGACTGCACTATTGGGGTCATGTGTTTCTGGCACTGCACTATTGAGGGCATATGTGTATCACACCCCCATTTTCCATGGCCGCACCCCATGTGGCTACAGCTCTTAAAGTGCTGACCATGCCCCCATAGCGGAAAAAATGGGGGATGTAGCCTTGCAGGAGTTCCACAGTGGTAGCTGAACCCTCTAATTTTTGGCGAGTGCCGAAGATGTCTCTTCTCCTCTGCCTCCAGTGTTGGGAGGTATGTTTGTGACATTGGACATTTGCAGTGCGTGGCATATTGTGTCTGGGGCATTGCAGTGTGTGGCATAATGTGTCGGGGCATTACGGATTGTGGCATTATGTGTAAAGGGCATTTTTTGGATATTATACAGATATTTTTTTTTTTTTTTTAGTAGCTCTTCGGGCGGTTTATTTTGCCGCGAGTAGCTCCCGACCCAAAAAAGGTTGGAGACCACTGGTGTAACGTATACATTGCTGTTGCAAGTGAATGGATTTCTCCCTACGTGCACAGCTGCAAATGAAATGTTTGCCGTGCACATGGGTGGGATTTTGCTGCATGGGTGGAGTTTACCTGATTGCTGGGCTCCGAATATATGCAGCCCAGCAATCAGTTCTGAATCAGGCACCAAGAACAGAAATGCACTGAATAAAATGGCCCCTGCTCCCACCCTTGTAATTCAAACCCCGCCCATTATGTAAATCGCCTTTTATATGAAAGATTTTCAGCAAAGGCTTTAAGCTCCATACACACTGGGTGACTATGCGCAGCGTGTATGGACAGCATTGATGCCAATCATCGCTGCGGGGAAATATGCTTGCCATACACAATACAGAATGGAGACTTGTCTGTAGAGGAGTGATATGAATTATTATGTGCGAATTCAGCCCATTGGAGGAGTGGCAGGCAGACCATGGAGTCAAAATATTTCTGTAATAAAAAGCTGGGCTAACTTGGGAGGTTTTTTTGATCCCGGAATGGCCTGCAAAACGTGAAGCATGAGCCCAAAGAGGCAAGGTGGGACATAATTTTGTAGTCACGAATGTTTTCCCTGGAGGAATAGAAATTACTTTGGTCTTAGCGAATCTAGTAGCTGGGAGCACTGGACCAGGAACCTGGTCCTCTATTGAAGAAGAAAAAGATCGGGACAAGGCATCAGCTTTGCCATTTTGAGATCCAGGCCGAAAAGTTAAAGAGAAGTTGAATCTTGTAAAGAACAAAGCCCAGCGGGCTAATCTGGGGTTCAGGCATTGCGCTTTTCGCAGATAAAGAAGGTTTTTGTGATCCGTGATGATGGATACTGGGAATTTAGCTCCTTCTAAAAGATAGCGCCATTTTTCTAGGGTGAGCTTGATGGACAAAAGTTCCTGCTCCCCAATGGGATAATTTCTTTCGGCTGATAAGAATTTCTTGGAAAAGAACCCACAGGGATGAATCTTGCCATCAGAGGTTTTCTGTGAAAGCACCGCTCCTACTCCCACAGATGAGGCGTCTACTTCCAATATGAATGGTCAAGAAGGATCTGGCTGAATAAGGATAGGAGCTTCAGTAAAGACTTGTTTGAGCCGGTGAAAAGCAGCAATGGCTTCAGGTGATCACTGGGACAAGGTGACCCCTTTATGGATGAGAGCAGTAATAGGACTGATGATGGAGGAAAAGTTTTTAATAAATCTTCTGTAATAGTTAGAGAATCCAATAAAACGTTGAATGGATCTTAATGTAGTAGGGCGGGACCAATCAAGAACTGCTTTTACCTTAGAAGGGTCCATAAGAAGATCTGAACCGGAAATAATGTATCCCAGAAAGGCAACTGAGGGTTTTTCAAATTCACATTTAGATAGCTTGCAGTACAATTGGTTATCCCACAATAGCTGGAGCACCTCCTTGACGTGCAGACGATGTTCCTGAAGATTCTAAGAAATTAAAATGTCATCCAGATAAACCACAACTGAATAATATAGAAGATCACGGAATATTTCATTCATAAATTCTTGAAAAATGTCAGGGGCATTACTTAACCCGAACGGCATTACTAGGTATTCATAATGACCGTCCCTTGTGTTGAATGCTGTTTTCCATTCGTCACCTGCACAAATACGAATTAAATTATAGGCCCCCCTGAGGTCTAGCTTGGAAAAGACTGTAGCCCCTTTGATCCGGTCAAATAATTCTGTAACTAGGGGAAGAGGGTACCGATTTTTTATGGTAACGTCATTTAAGGCTCTATAATCAATGCAGGGTCTAAGTCCACCGTCTTTCTTTTTTCTAAAAAAAAAAAAACCCCGCCCCAGCTGGAGAGGAAGATGGTCAAATAAACCCCTTTTCAAGATTTTCCTTGACATATGATGCTCTGGCTTCAGTCTCTGCAAGAGGGTTTGTCCTACCTCTGGGAGGAGTCTTTCCAGGAATCAAGTCAATTGGGCAATCCCATCGGCGATGAGGGGGTAGCTTATCTGCTGATTTTTCACAAAAGACGTCTGAGAATGCTTGGTAGGCAGAAGGTAAGAGTAGAGCTTCAGCGGTGGGTGTAGTCTGGATTGGCACAATTTTTTGAAGACAAGATTGATGACAGTTAGGACCCCAGGATAAGATTTGCATGGTTCCCCAATCCAGATGAGGAGAGTGTTTCTGGAGCCAAGGAAATCCTAAAACAATTGGGTGACTGGCTTTTGGAATCACTAAGAAATAAAGTAACTTATGGTGCAGCAGGTCGACTTGAACTGAGAGTGGAACAGTACGGTGGGTAATTGACCCTTGAGAAAGGAAGCTGCCATCCACAGCAGAAAGACGATATTCTTGATCCAATAAGACTGTTCCAAGACGCTTCTCCAGAGTCCAAAAGAACTTGTACTTTAGTTGGTCCCCGAGGTAACAAGAGTTGTGAAGACAAAAGAGAATCGGACTTGAGTGGAGAAATATCTGCTTGTCCTAGCCTGGCTTCTCCAGGACCAGCTAGGACCGACCGTTTAACGGACGGCGTTGACAAGAGGCAATGATATGCCCATGCTCCCCACAGTAGAGACAAAGATTTTGGCGTTGCCTTCGTTGTAGTTCTTCAGGAGGCAAGTGGGCCCTATTAACCCGCATGCAACCAGAAGCGGAGGATGGAACTGAGTCTAGTCTGGGAGTTGTCATCGATCGACTCCGTTCTTGCCGGGACTTTTCAACTTGTCTCTCTCGGTAGCGGAGGTCTAACTTATTGCAGAGGGAAATAATGGCAGTGAGGGTACTGGGAAGGTCACGTGTTGCCAACTCGTCTTTGAGACGATCAGAAAGTCCCACCAGGAAGGTTGATACCAAGGCTTCCTCGTTCCAGGATAATTCGGACGCTAGAGTCTGAAAATGTATAACATACTGAGCAACAGATCTGGTACCTTGGCATACCCGCAGAATCTCAGTGGCAGCTGAAGTCACCCTGCCTGGTTCATCTAAAATTTTCCGAAAGTCAGCAATGAAGTTAGCGTAGTTGGTAAGCAGAGGATCTGACCGTTCCCATAGGGGAGACACCCAATCCAGGGCTGACCCAGACAGCAACAAGACTATGTAGGCAACACGGGTTAAATCTGTGAGAAAGTTCATGGGCTGGAGTGAGAAATGTACTTCACACTGGTTGATAAACCCCCGGGAGGCCCGAGGAGTGCCATCAAATTTAGCCGGGGTTGACAGATGCAGGTTAGGGGCACCCGGAGGTTGGACAGGGTTACTTGCTTGAGCCATCACAGGAGGAGTCGGCAAAGCTTGAGGCAATGATGCTTGAAGAGTTGTCTGATGCTGGGAGATTCCCTGCAGGGTCTGAGCCACTTGCCGCTGACCTTTCTCGATGGCTTGCAAGTGGCCGATAAATTCCTAACCTTAGGCCGAGTCCATTGGTGATGACCAGGAATGGGTGCAGCTTGAAGGATAGCAGGGCGTATATAGGTCCTTCTCATACGGGACCTGGGAGGAGCTCGGAGCTTGTGGACACAGATGTGAAGGATGAGTAGCAGGAGTTAGCTACGGGAAAGATAATGAAAGAGCAGATGACGGACAGGAATCAGGAACCAGTTGTGACCAGGCTGGGAGTCCACAGGTGACTGTAGGGGATAGCACCCAGGCAGGGGGTGCGCAGGAGACTGTGTCAGGCTGTAGCCAATCGGGAGGCACACTGGTGTTTGAAGTAGGTTGTACCCAAACGGAAGGTGCACAGGAGGTTGCTTGCAGGTTGCACCCAGACTGGAGGTACACAGGTGATAGCAGGAGATTGTACCCAAATGGAAGGTGCACATGAGGTTGTTTGCAGATTGCACCCAGACTGAAGGTACACAGATGAGCAGGGCTGAATGCACCTTGAAGCAAGATGCTAGATGTGCACAGATGATCAGGACTAATTGCACTTTGAGCAAGATGCTGGAAGTGTACAGGTAGTCAGGAGAGCACAGGACGCTGGTGTTTCCTAAGGAGTGACAAGCGAAGCACTGGCGCCAGCTTGTTTCAAACAAAAGTCCTTTATCCCCCTTGAGAGTCTCTGATAGGCTACTGACTTCAGCCCGGATTGTTATTAGTGGACTCCAACAAGATGGCGCCTTTGCGCAGACGCTGTGGCTGAGGTAGTCAGAGAAGTCCCCACAGACAGCTAGAAGCACTGCAAGTTCCGCTCCGCCGCGTCCGCCATCCAGGGCGAGGAGACAGAGCCGGAATCCAGACCATAGCACTCCAAGGCGACCAGTCAGAGCGAGCACTGTCACCCACGAACCATGGTGACTGCCCAGACTCCCCTGGTGCCCTGCTTAAGCGCCAGAGACCATGCACCTGGACCAGATCCCGCCGTACCACCCGGACTGGTAAGCGTCAGGAACGGGTTGTGACACTTATAAATGTTGTGTAAGATAAATAATGGTATCTATGAAGAATGATCAATTGTGTAATTGAGTTATTGTCAAATTATGCACTGTTTAATGGTATATAAACCCTGACCAGATCCAGAGTTGTACTCCTTTGAAAAAGTTGTCTAAGGACGACGAAATGCGTCAACCACACTCTCCTGTTGGACATTGGATTCTTTTATTTGCTACCCCACTTGGACCAGCTCCTCCCACCAACCTCCATCTTGGATCCCAACCTCTTGTTGTATACCATTTCAACTGGAAACTTCATTCTGGGACACCACCACCTGCTTATTCTTGGAGCCTATCCCGATTGGGAGTCAGGACCATCTGTATCTCACATGAGCAGAAGCAAGGTACAAGGCATAGTCAGGTCTATGGACACCCACCATACCCAGTTCATACATGGACTGTCAACTGGGAGATCATGTTTAACAACTGGAGGGGAGCATTACTAGGAACAAGCGGGACTCACACTAAGTATAAATTCCATTGTCCTTCCCACAGTATCGTATAATTGAGTGATTTTTTTTATCTTTATTATATATATATATTTTTAGAATTTTTTTAACTTGTCCTAAATATGCAATTACTATATGCTTATTATATGTTAGATTAAAATAAACTATTTTATATGTGATACCCAATTGATCAATCTATTTTTACACTGCAATTGCAGCATATTCAAGTGCTCCACCACCTCTCTCCTGGTCTCACCAATGCCCTGTAACGAGGCACTATCACATTGGCATCCCTTGAATCCATACCCCTTTTAATGCATGCGTCCGGTTTGCTTTTGCTGCTGCACTTGAGCAGTGTGCACTACAAGCCCGGTGCTAGAGGGTTCGGCGCCCTCCTGCAAACTATACATTTTCGCCCACCCAAACTTTACAAGGGGAGGCGTGTGGCCACATAATAGTGCTCCCACTCCAAATTAAACCACACAGTAGCACAATCTTATTCACCTAACACAGCACCAGTGCCGTAACCAGCCATTTTGGTGCCATGTGTTAAAAAACAGGGACAGTGCGCAAAATTGTAGAAGCGTGGCTTCATGGAGAATTGGCGTGGTCACATAAAAGTAACAATTACACCATAATCCCATAACACATTATGCTTCACACCTCAAAGCCCATAACACATTACAGTAACCACACACAGTAATGCACATTATTCATTATGCCACACATCATGATGCCTCTTACACAATATGCATCTCTCCATAATGGCCATTACAAATTATGCCACACACCATAATTCCCCTTACACAATATGTCATGCACTATAATGCCCAAATGACATTGACACACATTATGCTACACATAATGCCCCGAGTACTCCTGCATATGCCTACATTTGTAGCAATGCTTATTCTTAACACCCACACAAGTTGTGAAAAGTAGTTGCTCTGCTTATACGTAGTGCCCACACCAGTTGCCGACATTAGTAGCACTGCGTAACCATATGCCCACACCAGTTGCTGACAGTAATAGCGCTGCCTATACACATGCCAACACCAGTTGCCAAAAGTAGTACCTCTACTTATACATAACACCCACACCAGTTGGCAAAAGTAGTTGTTCTGCTTATACGTAGTGCCCACACCAGTTGCCGACAGAAGTAACACAGTGCTACTTCTGTCGGCAACTGGTGTGGGCACTACGTATAAGCAGACACCCACATCATTTGCCGACATAAGTAGCGCTGCCTATACACGTGCCCACACCAGTTGCCGACATTAGTAGGGCTGCCTACACATGTGCCCACACCAGTTGCCGACATTAGTAGTGCTGCCTATACACGATTAGTAGTGCTGCCTCCTGATCTCTATATTAATATTTTATATGGTATACGTATTGGAAATGTTAATTGAACCTACAGGTGTATTGATTGCCTCATTAAGAATGGTATATATACCTGGTTTAGGCTCACAGTCCCCCACACCTTTGATAAAGCTGCAGGACGCAGTGAAAAGCGTTAGGTGATTGCCCCCACCTCTGGACCTAGCTGTGACACCTCAGTTCCATTTGGACTTATATTCTATCCATTCATCCTACTGGACGTTTATTTGGCGGACACCGTGCATCTAATCCACTGGTTAACACCATCCACACCAGTGTGGACTGCCACCAAGCACGGAAGCCACATCCACATCTCATCGCAGAAATTCTCATCTGGGTAATCGCTGCAGACATATCCGGTGGTCTGAACCCTTAAGATCGGTTCCGCACCGACACAAGGTCTGCTCCATTCCAAGCGTTTTTTATTCCCTCCAGCGGCTGCCCAACAAGCCGCAACCATCGTGAGGACTCCCAGCATTACTCATATCCAAAGGATCTTCGATTCAGTATTGGTAAAGTGCACTTAGCTGTTTCTTCCATACAAGTGTCGACACAGCTCACTCCGACGTGTCCATTGAGGCGGGGCATACTTTTATTATTTCATTCATTTTGACATTCATTCCATTTTACGTTTATTTCCCCCCCTTCCACCATTATACCATTATTGTCATTATTGTTTTTACATGTTATTTATATTGTATTTTAACAAACAGTAAAATTGTTATACTTTTTCAAACACTGGTATCTTTCATTGAATTGAGCGCTGCTACACTCACCTGGTATGAGTTCTTTTCTTTGTGGTTTTTTTCTAGTGGGGAGTGACTACCCCCACAGTAAAGCAGCAGCTCTTACCAGAGACACAGCTCTTTGCAAGGCGCCTGATTATTCCTAGTGAATACCTTTTTTTCCCCTGCCTATACACGTGCCCACACCAGTTGCCAACATTAGTAGGGCTGCCTACACACGTGCCCACACCAGTTGCCGACATTAGTAGCACTGCCTATACACATGCACACACCAGTTGCTGACTGTAGCAGCACTGCGTAACCATATGCCCACACCAGTTGCCGACATAAGTAGCGCTGACTATACACGTGCCCACATCAGTTGCCGACATTAATACACTCACACTTTACAATGGTGGCAGCTCATCCTCCCCTGTTTCATTGTGTCTTCAGTCAGTCTTGCTCCCTTGTAGCTCTGCCCCTTCTGGTCCGTGTAGCTCCGCCCCCTTTTGGTCCCTGCCTATGACCAGGTTATAAGGAGCTGGGGGGGAGCTCTGTGCCTCCGGCGCTGCTGTCTGTCATGAAGTGTGACAGGCGCAGAAGCAGCCGGCAGCCACGGTGGACAGCAGAGGATGTACAGCAGCAAGGGCGCCTCTCCTGCCCGGCGCCTCCCTGCTTTGCATCCTCTGCTGAGCGGGTAGCGCCGGCCCTGGTGCACTATTACCCAATTTTGAATCTATGATGACCCCCAAGTCCTTCTCTTCAGCAGAATTCCCTACAATAACTCCATTTAGCCTATAAGTAGATTGTTCATTTTTGTTTGCATAATGAATTGCTTTACATTTTTCAACATTAAACTGCATTTTCCACCTTTCCACACACCTTTCCAGTTTATTTAAGTCACTTTGTAGTGTTTCCACATCCTCTCCTTAATCAATTTCGTGTCATCCGCAAATATTGCAATTTTACTCACTGTCACTTCCAATAACATTAATGAATTTACTAAACAAGGTGGGTCCCAATATTGAACCTTGCGAGACTCCAATTTGAACCTTACCCCAGCTGCAATGTATGCCATTTACCACCACTCTCTGTCCCCAATTGTGTAACCAGTTTTTAATCCAATTACAAATTTTATCTCCTAACCCTAAATTACCTAGTTTCATTATTAACCTTTTATGAGGCACCGTGTCAAAAGCTTTAGCAAAATCAAGCAGTATTGCATCAACAGATTTCCCTAAGTCCAGCCCCCTACTGACTTTCTCATAGAAGCTAATTAAATTAGTCTGAAATTATCTATTTTTCACGAACCCATGCTGAGTCTTACTTATCACTTTCTCCTGTTCTAAGAAATTTTGAATCTCTTATCATTCCTTCTAATATTTTCCCACAATGGATGTAAGGCTGACTGGTCTATAATTTTCAGGGTAAGGTTTGCTACCTTTCTTCCATATTTGTACTATGTTAGCTATGCGCCAGTCCCTTGGTACCATCCCCGAGTTTATTGGTTCCTCGAATATCACATATAATGGTAGTGCTAGGAAAGAACTCAATTATTTTAGTATCCTAGGGTGTATTTCATCTGGGCCACTGTTACTATTTAGGTTCTGTAATCTATTTTTGACTATTTCCTCACTCAAACATACAGTTTGGGAGCATTTAAGAGCCGAGCATTTAATCTGTGGGAGATCTTCTGAAGATTCTTCCCTTGTAAATACCGAAGCAAATTACCGTGCACCATACCTAAAATACTGACACCAGCATGCAATACTAAGCAATGCAGCACTCAATTTACTTTCATTAACCAATTGAGTAACTGCAAGCCACACTCTCCAACATCCACTGTATCTCTGGTTAAGGCTTCCTACATCTGCCCACCACTCTGTAACATGGAATTTGGGAGCTGTTTTGATGGCTCTTTACCACTCTCCATTTTTACACTTTTGGAGGAAACAGACATCTGGCCCTCTGCCACTCACTGTCACTATCCATTACTGCTGTTTAAGAACTGTGCACACATGTTTATTCCTCTCCGAAAAATGTCACATAACCCCATGACTTCATCCACCTCAATACCCTACACAATATGGGTGTGACACACGGACACAATTAATACATTTATGTGCAAGACTGCATAGAAAACATTTCACATCAAACTTGGTTACTTAACTTCTTTTAATTGGTTTTGCTGTTAGGCTTCACAGCACACAAAATAAATAATGTTTGAGAAGTGAATATACAAAATAAAAATAAAACCAGACAGGACAAAATGAACTGAAACATCTGGGGCACAATAGCTGCATGCTGAAATGAAAGTCCACCCCAGCATAGGATCTGCATCGTCATTTAATTATGCTAGCCAGGTTACAGGACATCAAACCAAGACATTGCATTTACAGAGGGAGAACTTGGAATTTTGGTACCCTGTGCACGGGAACAGAACGAGTTTGCCCACAGGAAGCGGCCCTCCACAACAAAGGACAAGATTTGGTACAGAAACAGACAAAGTCAATAGGTGGCACCCTCATTTCCCGTGGGGTTTGGGGGCTCAGATACTAAATATGGAGGTGGTGGTGGGTCAGTTCTGGCAGCACGGGTGGGGCAGCTAGATTATTGGCTGCAAGGGCCGCAAAAAAGTGCCCTGGTGGTGCAGGCAATCTCTGCAGTATGTCATTCTGGCGTATGGATTGCTGGCGCCGTGAAACTACACAAGTGTGTTCTTAGACAACAGATCCAGGGAGGTCAGCTCAAGATGGGAAGGATAGGGCCCGCCCCCCGGTGGTCTGGCTGTGCACCTTACACTCAGCTTCCTCTTCAGGGCACATTTGAAGTCCTGCTACCTTAAAAAAATGGAAAAATAAATGTAAATCAACTACATATGTAATGGTCTCAGCTACCACACTGCGTTAGTAGTGAAAAGTCAGCATTGTGGCTGGTATGATCGGAATCAATATCATTTTGCTGCTTCCTGATTGTGGACTCCATAACACAGCATCAAACTATCAAATATTGCAACTAATTGAAGGGAAACATAATCCACATGTTTAACGGCCACAGTTTTGGACATGTTACAGTAAGGTGAGTTACCCCACATAACTTTTTACTTTCTTCATTTCCCAAAATCCTTTGTGGGTCATGCTCAAAATGCAAACATATTTATTTGCACTCTTTTTTGCACACATAATTATGGCTGAACCATGACCTATACACATCTTGTACATGGTGCAAGGTGTCAGAATCACACCACCTAGACAGCACTCAATTACATAAATTTGCTCACATGTCTAAATGAACTAATGACATATCAACAAACACACCTTTGTCCTAAAAGATGTATATTTTTTTTTTGTTGTGACACAAACAAATACATATGAGTTAAAAACACACACTTGCCTTTTCCACACACACTTTATATCCCTGTACTGTTGTGCCACCTTATTAACTTCATCTGTGATTTTATCTCAAATCTTGTCCTTCGCTGAGGGGGTTAGCTTCCTGCTGACAAGTGCTGCAGTGGTGGAGTATGAGCGGCACACGGCCAGCAGCCCGGTTGTGGAAGGAGGACAGGGAGTGTGGGGTATGCAGGTGGGATCGGGTTTGGTGCCCATCCTACACAGAGAAAGAGAGCGGCTGGGGAGAGTGGGGAGGAGAAGTACGAGTGTACCTGGCCGTCCGGCCACGGATGGAGCCTGAGGCTTTCACCGAAACCCTGCTGTGGAGGACACCGTGTGACAGACGTCTGGGCTTCATTGACGATCGTTTCACCGGACAATTGTTTCACCAGAAGAGGCTTTCTCAAGGTATGCACACACCATGGAGACGCATTGGCCAATGACGCTATCAGCCTCTATAGCACTGGGACAGCACTACAGAGACTGTTAGCTGCGCCGGAGAAAGCAGGCTGTCAGTGCGGGGTGAGCTGGCTATGCAGAAGGGAGACCAGTGCTGGATCCTGGATTGGTAAGTATATTGGTGTAAAAGTAAGGTTTGTGTTTGTGTGTGAAATAAAGTTATACTTTTCTGTTTGTGCGTGTTTTATTTTAACATTCTTTTTACAGGTGGATTACAAGTCCCAGTGGGCCCATTAATGCCCTGCATGCTGAAACTTGTGGTTCTCCAAGTCCCAGCATGGTGGGGAGGTCTGCTGGCACTTTTAGTTCTCCTGCATAAAGCAATTTTATGTATGTGAGTTGTAACCCTATCAGGCCGGCGTCCACTGGCCACGGACGCCAGTGACAGCGCCAGGCTTCAGCCCTGGATGGGTGAAGCTTGTGGGGGCTTTGTTAGGGGATCCCCACTCCTCCAGGTACCTCAGCCAAGGCTGACCAGCCACGGTGCTCATGCTTCAGCCGGGGGACCTTATATAAAAAGTGTCCTCTGGCTGTGGCATGACACCGCGGGCTGTTGGAGCCCTGTGCTGGTTTCAAAATACGGGGGACCCCCAGATTTTTTGTCCCCCAGATTTTTGGAACCAGGACCGGTCCAAGAATCCGTGGCTGGTTTCAGAAATAAAGGGGACCCCTATGCTTTTTGTCCCCCGTATTTTTGGAACCAGGTCCGGCTCAATATCCTCAAGAGGGGGGACCTCACAACGTTTTGTTTTTTATAAACATAAATTCGCACATTACCTCAAATTCGCACATTTTCATGCCTAAAAATTGCCCATTAACGAACTTTATCGCACTTTTTTTCCAGAATACGCACCTCATGGGCGATTTTGAAAGTGTGAAAAAAATCACATCCTATTTAATGTCACCCTTGGTGTCGTATTCTCTCGCTCAGAAATTGAGTCGTATGTTCAGTTATTAGAATATATTTTCTCACCTCTATAAATTGCTACAGAATTTGGAGTAGGACCTTAGTTTTAATCAACTATAATAAATAAATAATAAAGGTAATCTCATGATGAGTGTATATATTGTATAGATGGAGATGTTGCAGATTTGTTAGCTGTGTAGAACAGTCTCTGTGTGAGATAGATATAATTGCATTGATAATAAAAATGGACACCGTGCCTCATGATTAAATAAAAAAGAGATAGATGTATTAAAAAAGATGACGTTTGATATAGTACTCAGTAATGAGGTGGTCTACAGGGTAATATGAATCCGTAATGTGATCAACTATTAACAAATTGGAAAATAATGGGAATAAGTGTGTAAAATTGATGACTAAGAATTAATAATCAATTGTGTTGAAATAGTTGACAAGAAAGTGTATTTCTGTATTAATAAAGAGAAGAGTTAGTGCATTTATCTATAATAAAGAGAATTAGTGCATTTATTTAATCTATTAGGTGATATTGGAATAATATAAAATATATGACATGGTGAGAGAAACATGCAAACAATGTGTGAATCAAATGAAACCTTAACATAAATGAGATATTTATATCATAACAAGAGTGTGTGATAATTACGAATAATTATATGGTGATGTGTACCATATTTGAAAATTAATAGTGTCATTCAGTGAATTGGTTGGGGGATTGGTGGAATTTTGAAGCCAATATTTGATATCAATTTTATAGATATACATATCTTCCTCATTAGAGTATGCATATTTATTAAACATGAGAAAATGTCCAATGACAAATGATTACACTGGAAATTGGATGATTACATTAGGAAATACTAACCAAATGATGGTTATATAGGTTGCCCCATAGTTTGTGTAATTATAGGAAAGCTGTGTAACAATTTTCCTCATTTAGACCACCTGTGGTCCGGGTATTCATCAGAAAAATAAGTCTGGCCTCTTGTTTTAGCAATTCCTTATCCAGGTTGCCCCTTCTGATGCCCATTTAGATTTTTTGCATCCAAAAACTTGAAGTTCCTTGATGAAACTTAAGGAAATGTTTAGCAACCGGTGTAAGTGGCTTCATGCAGGTGATCTCTTTTTGCATTCTTGATGCTGGATATGTGTTCCATCAGCCTTCTATGTAACGGTCTTTTCGTTTTGCCAATGTAATGTAAATTACATGGGCATTTTAGATTATAAACAACACCAACCGTGTTGCATGTGATGTAATCTTGGATTTTCCACGTTTTATAGAATTTGTCACAATAGGAAGTTGTGGGTACCGTAATAGCACAGGCCTTGCAGGTTCCGCATTTATAGGATCCTTTTTGTGGATTTTAGGGACATGGACTCTTTCAAGGTGGCTATGAACCAGGACATCTCCTAGATTACTACATCTCCTCCAACTGATTTGGATACGTTCCTCTAACACTTTAGCAAGTCTTCAAAATATTGTTATGTTTGTAGAGAATGGTTTGAATTTCCTGCCATTCTAGACAGAATGTACCAATAAAGTGTACGGTGCCCGTGGTATCCTTTGTTTTGTTAATGTTTGGAGTGAGTAGTTGTCTTATACCTTGTTCCCTTTTTCCTCCCTTCCCCTTGCTTCCACCACAATGTGGCTGTCTTTGCCCTCTATTCTACAATCATTTATTGGTTTAAGGTTTATTACCGTACCCTCCCCCACCTGCCTAGTTTACAGCTTATACAATATAAGTAGCGTTATCCTGGTAACATTATGTTTTTATATATTCATTTTCTTACAGGACATATAAGGAGCAGGATTCAAATTAAGAGGACGTGGAAAGGGAAATTGTTCTCCGATCAAGCCAACTAAATACATCATATCTCCTTACACCTCAGGAGGAGGAACAAACACTATTTTATTTTCTGGATAGAAGAAACCTTCAGCAACTAATTTGTTTCTCACCTCATACATGATGAGTCTCACAGGAGAGAAGCCACATGTGTGCTCTAAATGTGACAAAGGCTTTACATATAAATCACAGCTTCTGGTACATCAGAGGAGTCACACAGGAGAGAATCTACATGTGTGCTCTGAGTGTGACAAAGGCTTTACATATATATCACAGCTTCTCATACATCAGATGAGTCACACAGGAGAGAAGCCATATAAATGTTCTGAATGCAGCAGATGTTTTTCCCAGAAGTCACATCTTGTCACACATCAGAGGAGTCACACAGGAGAGAAGCCATATAAATGTTCTGAATGCAGCAGATGTTTTTCCCAGGAGTCACATCTTGTCACACATCAGAGGAGTCACACAGGAGAGAAGCCATATAAATGTTCTGAATGTAGCAAATGTTTTTCCCAGAAGTCACTTCTTGTCCAACATCAGAGGAGTCACACAGGAGAGAAGCCATATAAATGTTCTGAATGCAGCAAATGTTTTTCCCAGAAGTCAAATCTTGTCCAACATCAGACGAGTCACACAGGAGAGAAGCCATATAAATGTTCTGAATGCAGCAAATGTTTTTCCTATAAGTCACATCTTGTCCAACATCAGAGGAGTCACACAGGAGAGAAGCCATATAAATGTTCTGAATGCAGCAAATGTTTTTGTCAGAAGTTAGATCTTGTCCAACATCAGCGGAGTCACACAGGAGAGAGGCCATATAAATGTTCTGAATGCAGCAAATGTTTTTCCCAGAAGTCACAGCTTGTCCGACATCAGAGGAGTCACACAGGAGAGAAGCCATATAAATGTTCTGAATGCAGCAAATGTTTTTCTCAGAAGTCACTTCTTGTCCAACATCAGAGGAGTCACACAGGAGAGAAGCCATATAAATGTTCTGAATGCAGCAAATGCTTTTCCCGGAAGTCACATCTTGTCCAACATCAGAGGAGTCACACAGGAGAGAGGCCATATAAATGTTCTGAATGCAGCAAATGTTTTTCCCATAAGTCACATCTTGTCCAACATCAGAGGAGTCACACAGGAGAGAGGCCATATAAATGTTCTGAATGCAGCAAATGTTTTCCCCAGAAGTCACATCTTGTACTACATCAGAGGAGTCACACAGGAGAGAAGCCATATAAATGTTCTGAATGCAGCAAATGTTTTTCTCAGAAGTCAGTTTTTGTCCGACATCAGACGAGTCACACAGGAGAGAAGCCATATAAATGTTCTGAATGCAGCAAATGTTTTTCCCAGAAGTCAAATCTTGTCCAACATCAGACGAGTCACAAAGGAGAGAAGCCATATAAATGTTCTGAATGCAGCAAATGTTTTTCCCGGAAGTCACATCTTGTCCTACATCAGATGAGTCACACAGGAGAGAAGCCATATAAATGTTCTGAATGCAGCAAATGTTTTTCTCAGAAGTCACATCTTGTACTACATCAGAGGAGTCACACAGGAGAGAAACCATATACAGGTTGAGTATCCCTTATCCAAAATGCTTGGGACCAGGAGAATTTTGGATAACGGATTATTCCGTATTTCGGGAATATTTTAATGTTTCAATGATGTATTTTGAAGTATCTTGCATTTTGCTGTATAAACAAATAATATACACACAAATATATTTTATTACCACATAAAATACACACAAATATATTTTATTTGTTCAAAAAACAAGGTTTCAAAACGTGAAACAAAATGTGTGTACTATCTCAGCACTGAATTTGAATGCCAAGCAATCATTGTCTTGCACATATATAGTGCCAGTTACATATCATGTCCCCAGTGATGCTGTTACAAATGTCCCCAGTGAGTTTTTAGCAAAAAACTTTCTGGAATATCTGGTTTTCGGAATAATTCGGATAACGGATATTCGGATACGGGATACTCGACCTGTAAATGTTCTGCATGCAGCAAATGTTTTTCCCAGGAGTCACATCTTGTCCAACATCAGAGGAGTCACACAGGAGAGAAGCCATATAAATGTTCTGAATGCAGCAAATATTTTTCTCCTGCTCTGTTTCACTCACTGTATGTACAATGCCGCGCTTTGCCTCTCTCCCTGTGTACGTGCACTGCTGGGCTCTGCCTTCCTCGTATGTATGTACACTTCTGGGCTTTGCCTCCCTCCCTGTGTACATACACTGCAGTGGTCTGCCTCTTTCCCTGTATGTACACTGCGTGGCTCTGCCTCCTTCCCTCTACCAACACTGCTAACTCCCTCTGCCTAACTCCCTGTACGTACACTGCTGTGCTCTGCCTTCTTCCCTGTACGTACACTGCTGGGCTCGGCCTCCCTCCCTGTACGTACACTGCTGGGCTCGGCCTCCCTCCCTGTACATACACTGCTGGGCTCTGCCTCCCTCCCTTTATATGTACATTGCTGGGCCCTGCCTCCCTCCCTGTGTGTGTACATTGCTGGGCTCTGCCTCCCTCCCTGTGTACATACACTGCTGGGATCTGCCTCCCTACCTGTGTGCGTACACTGCTGTGCTCTGCCTTCTTCCCTGTACGTACACTGCTGGGCTCAGCCTCCCTCCCTGTACATACACTGCTGGGCTCTGCCTCCCTCCCTTTATATGTACATTGCTGGGCCCTGCCTCCCTCCCTGTGTATGTACATTGCTGGGCTCTGTCTCCCTCCCTGTTTACATACACTGCTGGGATCTGCCTCCATCCGTCTATACATACACTGCTGGGCTCTGCCTCCCTTAATGTACATATACTGCTGGGCTCTGTCTACCCCCCTGTACGCACACTGCTGGGATCTGCCTTTCTCCCTGTATACATACACTGCTGGGCTCTGCCTCCCTCCCTGTGTACATACACTGCTGGGCTCTGCCTCCCTTTCTGTGTACATACACTGCTGGGCTCTGCCTCCCTCTCTGTGTACATACACTGCTGGGCTCTGCCTCCCTCTCTGTGTACATACACTGCTGGGCTCTGCCTCCCTCCCTGTGTACATACACTGCTGGGCTCTGCCTCCCTCCCTGTGTATGTTTACTGCTGGTGATGCAGTGATTACAGATAAAAAATATATTGCAGTGGGATTGCCTTTGGGGACCCCCCCCCCCCCCCAATAAAAAAAAGCAGCTGCACCCTCTATAGTTACACCACTGATTATAGGAACCCTGTATTACGGCCGTGTACCACCCTACAGGTCTCCTCTGGCCTCTCTCCTTTCTCTCATGCCTCTATATTGCTGCCTTACCTCACTCTCTCTGAATACTATGTACTACCTGTATCACATAGTAACCAATCATTATTACATGTGTTAGGTTGCTGACACTAGACTGCTAATAGTGGATTTCTAGTTGCTATGGGTTACAGCACATCCTTGCATCTCACATGTTATTAACCAGGTCTGATGGAGAGCACATTGTGTAATAGGCTAATACTAACATCCTCCATAATAAATAGCAGCCCAGTAACAGTATACACGTTACTATGACACAGTATATAGTGATTAGAGATGTGCGGCGGCCACTTTTTCGGGTTTTGGATCTGGATCTCCCTTCGTGTTTTGGATCTGGATTGGTTTTGGCAAAACCACCCTTGTGGGTTTTGGTTTTGGATCTGGATTTTTATGAAAAAATGATAAAAATGGCTAAAATAACTGAATTTGGGCCTGTTTTTGCCCCTAAAGTATTATTACCCCCAATAACATTAGTTCCCACTCATTTCTAGTCAATTTTGATCACTTCACAGCTCACAAAATTGTTTTCATTTACTGTAGTTGGGCCAAAAGGGTATACCGAGGTAGCTGGATGACTAAGCTAAGCGACAGCAGTGGGCATCACATACATGTGGACCTTACACTTCCAACCTGGCAGAGCGGCACTGCAGGGGCAGACAGGGTGGCAGTTTAATAAACTATCCCAAAAAAAGAGAAATGCTCCAAACAGCAAATACAAAGAGGTATCGGCCTTGTCATGACTGGTGGTAGCAGCTTCAGCACTCCCACTATTTCCTCCTCCATCATCCTCCAAAAATGTGTTTTTATTTTATTTATTACTTTTATTTCTTTTTCTTACTTTACACTGGACACAGCCATCACACTGGACACAGCCCCTTGGACACTGGACACAGACACTGGACACAGCCTGTCACACTGGACACAGCCCCTTGGACACTGGACACTGGACACAGCCTGTCACCCTGGACACAGCCCCTGGACAATGGACACAGCCTCTGGACACAGCTCCTGTACACTGGACACAGCCGTCACACTGGACACAGCCCCTGGACAATGGACACAGCCGTCACACTGGACACAGCCTCTGGACACCGCTCCTGGACACAGCTCCTGTACACTGGACATTGGATATATGTCACGCTGGACACTGGATATATGCCGTCACACTGGACACAGGATATATGTCCTCACACTGGACACAGGATATATGTCCTCACACTGGACACAGGATATATGTCCTCACAGTGGACACAGGATATATGTCCTCACACTGGACACAGGATATCTGTCGTCACACTGGACACTGGATATATGTCGTCACACTGGACACTGGATATATGTCGTCACACTGGACAATGGATATATGTCATGCTGGACACAGGATATATGCCGGCACACATTACATGTCACACTGGACACAGTATATATGTTGTGACACTGGACACAGGATATATTGTCGTCACACTGGCCACTGGATATATGTCGTCACACTGGAAACAGGATAAAGTATATGTCGTCACACTGGACACTGGATATATGTCGTCACACTGGATATATGTCGTCACACTGGACACTGGATATATGTCGTCACACTGGACACTGGATATATGTCGTCACACTGGACAATGGATATATGTCGTCACAGTGGACACAGGATATATGTCGTCACACTGGACACTGGATATATGCCGGTACACATTACATGTCACACTGGACACAGGATATATGTCATCACAGTGGACACAGGATATATGTCGTCACACTGGACAATGGATATATGTCACGCTGGACACAGGATATATGCCGGCACACATTACATGTCACACTGGACACAGGATATATGTTGTGACACTAGACACAGGATATATTGTCGTCACACTGGACACTGGATAGATGTCGTCACACTGGACACAGGATATATGTCATCACACTGGACACAGGATAGATGTCGTCACTCTGGTCACAGAATATGTCATCAGTCATCACACAGGACAGGACACAGGATATATGTCGTGAGTGACTCGTGACACTGGACAATGGATAAGATATAGGCTGTCACACTGGACACAGCCCCTTGTATTACTGCAGCCCCTGTACACAGTGTACTACTCAGCAACACTGCAGCCCCTGCTTGTGAGCACTGCAGCACTGAGTTAGTTAAATCACAAAAAACACAGGGTTCAGGGCTAAAAAAATCACAACAGGGCACGGGCCACAGGACAGCCCCTGGACAGTGGACACTGCAGCCCCTGCGTGTGAGCACTGCAGCACCTAGTTAGTTAAATCACACTACAGGGCTCAGGCCTATAAACAGTCACTGACTCTCAATACAAGTCTACAACACAGGGCAGTGAGGGCACAGGGCAGGTCACGGAGCACAGGGCAGTGAGGTGAGGGCACAGGGCAGGTCACGGAGCACAGCACAGGGCAGTGAGGGCACAGGGCAGGTCATGGAGCACAGCACAGGGCAGTGAGGGCACAGGGCAGGTCACGGAGCACAGCACAGGGCAGTGAGGGCACAGGGCAGGTCACACAGCACAGGGCAGTGAGGGCACAGGGCAGGTCACGGAGCACACGGAGCTTCCCAACCACCCTCTTCCCTCTCCAAGATTGGAGTGAAGATGGCGGGGCGCGCGAGCGTCTTTTATAAGATCCCGCTCCCGCGAGAATCCGACAGCGCGATGATGACGTTCGGCCTCGTTATTGGTCCGAAATTCAGGCGGAAACTCCCGATCCGGCTTGGATCTGGCCCGGATCCCTGATATTCGGATCTGTCGGATCTCGGGGATCCGGACCCGCTCATCTCTAATACCGATATAATCTGCATGTAGACTGAAGGACGATGATCTAACAATATCTGTAATAACCATGTATATTACTAGTAGCTGTCCCCAGAACAGGGGAATAAAAGCTGATCTGGATAAATGGGATTCTGTTACCGATTGTATAACTATAGACTTTGTTTCTCTATAATACTTTGTACATTCTTCTACATGTTACAGATAGTTAGGTGGTCCTGTAGTGATGACCATCTGGTAACCTATAATAACACCCTAAATAAACTAATGATCCTTCAGCAAATGGATTATTGATGTCTTTATTACTGGTGCTGACATATAACCACAGCGACTACCTGCCAATCGGGGATTGCTCAGTACAAGGAGAGATGCATTATATTCCCTGCTTGCTGTGGTCCTTTCTTGTCTGCTGTCCTCCAGATGGAACACTCAGACTAGATCAGTTGCTGTGACACATAACAGCTTGGCCATCTTATGTCCCTGGGCCTGATTCAGAGATGATCAGTAATCTGAGAAAAAGAGAACCGAGGGCTGATTAAGCTAGAGGTGCCATAAACTACTGAAGGAATCCGAGATGCCTGCACTTTAAGTTGTGTTTGTTAAGGGGGCTATGATGCTGCAGCAATAGCCAATTAGGGAGCAGGGGAGGAGTTCCTGCAGTTAGGAATAGCCAGAGGGTCAGGTGATCTGCCTCTCTGGTCCGAATTTCCTGGCTGCAAGGTGTGTTCAGAACCCCTCCTGTACAGCTACTTTGATTCTGCTTAAATTCCTTTAACTTCCTCATAATCCTCACATCTCCTCTTTCTTTATATATCTTTCTCCTCTCTCTCCCCTATCTCACTCTTTTCCGGGGTTCTGACAGCCTTTCTGTCACTGCAGTGTGCACCTCAGCAGAACGGCCTAGTTATGCCGCGCCCGCGTAGATCGCGTAACCCACCCGCCCGTTACCTGCATCAAGGCTCCCCCTCTGATCCTGCCCCGGCTGGCGGCGAGCCGGCTGGGCGGGGAGGCAGAGCGGCGGCGAGACCGGGTGCGCGAGGGGGGCCCTGCGCCGCCACCGGGGGAGCCTCCGCTATCCCCGGCGGGTGCACTAACATCCCTGCGCGGTCGCGGCCTAGTGCCGCAGGTGACCGCGTCATCAGCCGATGACGCGGTCACCCGCGGCACTAGGCCGCGACCGCGCAGGTATGTTAGTGCGCCCGCCGGGGATAGCGGAGGCTCCCCCGGTGGCGGCGCAGGTCCCAGGAGGGGTACCAGGACGAGGGGGAATACAGCAGGGGCTGCGCTAGGCGCTCCCACGGTGTGGCAAGATGGCCGGCGGGCTCCAGCAGCGCGTAGCGGGTCCCAGCATGCCCAGAGTGCGCACACCTCAGGCAGGTAAGGCCCCGAGTGATGCCATGAAGGCTTTTGTGTGGAGTTTGTGCTCCAGGGGGCAGACTGTGTCAGCCTGAGACGGCTGTTGGCCGGTGTGTCGTTCTTCTCATCGCTGTATGGGAGATAGGACCCCGGCCGGTCTTTTGTGGTGTCTAGATCCTTGAGGGGCTGGCGCCGCGCTTGCCCTGTGGCTCCGGATAGCAGACGGCACATAGACGTGTCCCTGCTGCCTCCTTTATTGGGGGCAGTGAGGGATATATGTCATTCCGATTATGAGGTCCAACTGTTTCGCCTGGCATATGCTATGGCTTTCCACGGAGCTTTCAGGGTTGGCGAGCTGGTAGCCCCGTCAAGGCAGCGGCCTTCGCCTCTGTTGATAGAGGACGTGGTAATTCAGGTCGACTTGGTTTGGTGCCGGGTCCGGCGTTCCAAGACGGACCAGGCTGGGAGAGGTCAATGGCTGTCATTGCAGCCGTGCCCGGTGGAAGGGATATGCCCAGTGACGATGGCAAGCGCCTACGCCCTGTTGCGGCCCGACTGCCCGGGGGCATGGCTAATGCACTTGGATGGTTCCTCATTGACCAAATACCAGTTCTGCCACGTTTTGGGGCGTGCCCTGGTCTCGCTTGGCCTTGATCCGAGGGAGTTTGGAACACACTCTTTTCGGATTGGGGCGGCCACATCTGCCGCTGCTGGGGGTCAATCCGACGCAGAGATACAGTCTCTGGGTCGATGGCGTTCGGCAGCATTCCGCAGATACATTCGGCCTGGTCTATCTGTCCAACTGCCTGACTGTAGCCGACTGGACGCATAAGTACTCGTCTCACTTTAGCGGGAGTCTTGAGGTGGTCCACTTTCCCCCGGGGGCACAATTCGGCTGAATTACAATTTGACATGGCGTCATGGATAGTTTACTCCGGGGGTTTTCTGTGCAGTGTGCCTCAAGGTCTGGTCGGCTACGGTTTCTTTCTCTTCTCTCCCTCTCCAGTGTGTTTGACTTGTTGAGAGCGGCGAGATGTTGATGGCATGCGTCCTAACCTGTTTACATCTTGCAGGTCGCAGAGACGTCAAGACGGTGTGGGTGATGGGACACTCGTTTGTCCACTGGGCGTCAAAAGCGTGTGAGAGTTTGACTGAGGGTATGCGTGCAAAAGCTCGAATGATTCGATGGTTGGGAGTGCGTGGCATGCTTTGGGGAGCGTTGCAGGGCCTATTGCTACGGTCAGTTCGGGACTTTGGAGTCCCTGAGGTGCTAATTTTGCACCTGGGCGGAAACGATCTAGGCCGATGCACTGCCTCAGAGTTGCGGTCAATTATTATCAGGGACCTGCATATTATAGCCCAGACGCTCCCCTGCTGCCGCCTGGTCTGGTCCTCAATGATTCCCAGGCGGGTCTGGAGGACAGCCAGGTCAGGGCCCCGCTTGGATGGCGCACGGAGAAAGGTCAATGCTGCGGTGCAGCGATACCTGTTGGCGAATAGCGGTGGTGTCATCAGGCATGACTCCATCATCTATAAGCGGGGTTCCCTGTATAGGCCGGACGGTGTCCATTTAAGTCCCGAAGGAATGGCAATATTCCTGGACGACCTGTTTAGAGGTTTTTAGTTGAAGTTATGGTTGTTAGGTAGAAGTGCTGAGCGTTAGGGTGGCGGTGCTGCAGCCTAATGCTTGGCTTGTGGCGGTAAAGAACGGTCCTTGTTCAAATGCTGATATGAGGATAGTGGGGTGCACTCTCCCCTCAATGATACGCCACGAGCCCATGCCCCTTGGAAAGGGGATGGGCTGCACTATCCGCACGGGTGGGTTGCGTGGGAGAGTTGAACACCAACGCTGTGTGAATGGTGTGATGTCATCTTACCCTTCTTTTCTCTATGACCGTTCTTTAGGGCCGCCACCCTCTTTTATAAGATCAATATATATAAATAGTTCTCAATAATAAATTTGACATTCATATTGAAACGCCAGCACTTGTGTCTGTCTCTTTATTTTAGTGTTAAGATAGATAAGTTTAGATAAGTTATTAAAGTGTCGGGGCATAAGGATTACCGATGGCAAGTTTATGCCAGGTGACTGCGAGTAGAAAGCTGCCGCTCAGACAGAAAGCAAAAGCACCTTGGGTGACATTTAATGGGATGCGATTTTTAGTAAGGTTCTGAAATCCCACATTATCGCATTTTCCAAAATCGAGAATTTTTTGAGATAATCAACTATTTAAATTAGATGCAAATTTGCGGTAAAAAATGCGATATGGTGCGATTTTTAGTCCTGAAAATGTGCGAATTAATGCAAATGTGTGGTTTGTGTAAATAAATGCATAGGGTCCCCCCTCCTGAGCAAAACCAGCCATGTGCTGGTCTCTGAAATTCAGGGGAATAAAAACATAGGGGATCCCCAGTATTTCTAAAATCAGCACCAGGCTCAAGGGCAGGTCTGGGTTCCCAAAATACAGGGGACAAAATGACTAGGGGTCCCCGAATCTTGGCAACCAGCACTGGGCCCAAACAGCCATTAAAGGGCCCACTGGGTCTTGTAGTTCTACAACATTACAAATAGTGATATAAACACACATACACACAGTTCCACACACATGAGGGTAATCCAGGGCTGCCGACTTTTAAGGTGCGTACACACATACAGATCTATCTGGGGGGAACAAAAACCTGGAAATGTATGGGAGCATATGACAATCAAAAGATTGTTCCCAAACGCTTGAAAACAGACAGTGATCAGTCAGACAAATTGTTTAAATCATTCTGATATAACAAATTTAACAAAGCAGATACTTTTTTTTCTGTTTTCCTGAATTTGGGTTGAAATTTTCAGATTGTCATTTGCTCCCTACATTTCCAGGTTTTTGTTCCCACCAGATAGATCAGGCAGAGAATCTGTGTGTACGCACCTTGAGAATCTCCTCTCCGGGAGAAGCCCTGAGAGGATACTTTCAGCAGCAGTTCAGGGGGAGGGGCTTGAACGTGACATCATTAAATCCCACCCCCAGGATGTAAAATAACCGAATTCACAGATCTCTGTAGAGGGGGCATGGCTAAAATGATCAGATTGTGATGTTTTAGCTCCGCCCCCTCCTCTGAGACCTGTGGATTGCGGCATTTAAATGCCGAGGTCAGGGGACGACTGCTGCAATCGGGGGGGGGGGGGGGGCGCAGTGGGGGTCCACCTGAATCCAGGAGGGTTGCCCACCTTTCTGGGGGGCCAGGAGGGCGACCCGATTCTCAGGAGACTCCCGACCATTCTGGGAGGGTAGCAACCCTGGGGTAATCATACATTAAGAGGGAACAGGGTTGCCGACCCTCCCGGAATTACCGGGAGGATCCCGAAAATCGGGTCCTCCTCCCGGCACCCCGGAAAGGTGGGCAACCCTCCCGGATTCCGGGGGACCCCCACGCCACCCCCCGATTGTGGCGTCTTCCCCCATACCTTTGGATTGAAACCCGTCAATCCGCGGGTCTCAGAGGAGGGGGCGGAGCTAAAATCGCGTCATTTTAGCCCCGTCCCCTCCACGGAGATCCGTGAATTGGGGTTTTTAACATCCTGGGGGCGGGGCTTAATGATGTATGGCTCAAGCCCCGCCCCCCGAACTGCAGTTGGAAGTCTCCTCTCCGGGCTTCTCCCGGAGAGGAGACAGAAAAAGTCTGCAACCCTGAGAGGGAAGTCCAGGAGCAGAGCATTGTGTACCGAATGCAATGGGTCATGTTGGAGGGTATGTCATTGCACTGTGCCCCAGTCCTGCTTACCATGTATGCTATCTGCAGAGCATTGCACTGTGCCCCAATCCTGCTTACCATGTATGCTATCTGCAGAGCATTGCACTGTGCCCAAGTCCTGCTTACCATGTATGCTATCTGCAGAGCATTGCACTGTGCCCCAGTCCTCCACCATGTATGCTACCGCAGAGCATTGCACTGTGCCTCAGTCCTCCACCATGTATGCTATCTGCAGATCATTGCACTGTGCCCAGTCCTGCTTACCATGTATGCTATCTGCAGAGCATTGCACTATGCCTCAGTCCTCCACCATGTATGCTATCTGCAGATCATTGCACTGTGCCCAGTCCTGCTTACCATGTATGCTATCTGCAGAGCATTGCACTGTGCCCCAGTCCTCCTCACCATGTATGCTATCTGCAGATCATTGCACTGTGTCTCAGTCCTCCTCACCATGTATGCTACTGCAGAGCATTGCACTGTGCCTCAGTCCTCCTCACCATGTATGCTGTCTGCAGAGCATTGCACTGTGCCCCAGTCCTCCTCACCATGTATGCTACTGCAGAGCATTGCACTGTGCCTCAGTCCTACTCACCATGTATGCTACTGCAGAGCATTGCACTGTGCCTCAGTCCTCCTCACCATGTATGCTATCTGCAGAGCATTGCACTGTGCCCCAGTCCTCCTCACCATGTATGCTATCTGCAGATCATTGCACTGTTCCCCAGTCCTGCTTACCATGTATGTGATCTGCAGAGCATTGCACTGTGCCTCCGTCCTCCACCATGTATGCTATCTGCAGATTATTGCACTGTGCCCCAGTCCTCCTCACCATGTATGCTCTCTGCGGAGCATTGCACTCAGGTCCAGTCCTCCTCACCATGTATGCTATCTGCAGAGCATTGCACTGTGCCCCAGTCCTCCTCACCATGTATGCTATCTACAGAGCATTGCACTATGCCCCAGTCCTCCTCACCATGTATGCTATCTGCAGAGCATTGCACTCAGGTCCAGTCCTCCTCACCATGTATGTGATCTGCAGAGCATTGCACTGTGCCTCAGTCCTCGTCACCATGTATGCTATCTGCAGAGCATTGCACTCAGGTCCAGTCCTCCTCACCATGTATGCTATCTGCAGATCATTGCCCTGTGCCCCAGTCCTCCTCACCATGTATGCAATCTGTAGAGCATTGCACTCAGGTCCAGTCCTCATCTGCAGATCATTGCACTGTGCCCCAGTCTTCCTCACCATGCATGCTATATGCAGAGAATTGCACTCAGGTCCAGTCCTCCTCACCATGTATGCTATCTGCAGAGCATTGCACTCAGGTTTAGTCCTCACCATGTATGCTATCTGCAGAGCATTGCACTGTGCCCAGGGTTGCCAACCCTCCCGGAATGACCAGGAGGGTCCCGGAAATCGGGTCCGCCTCCCGGAAAGCTGTCTGCAGTGTCTGGCTCCCAGGAACCTGCCCCCTCGATGGGGGGTCCGTGGGTCAGATGACTTGAATGGCGTCATTTTAGTGCTGCCCACCACAGTGTAATGCCTGAAATACTGTCATTACACAGCGGGGGCGTGGCTTAATGCCGCAGATGCTATGTACACGCCCACAAGGCAGTCTGCCCCATCACGCCCCTTTTCCACTCATAGCATGGGCCCCGCCCCCCTGCCTCACTGAGCTGGCTGGCAATATCTCAGATGTATGAAGGAGCACTATGGGGAAGAAGGGGGTATCAGTGCACTGATTCATCTTCTCCCCCATGTAAGAAGGAGCCGATGTGCGCAGGCTGATCTGCAAGGCAAATGTATGAATGGTCCACAGCGCTGACCGTTGCGCCCCCTGCCGCTATCCGCTTCAACAGTTGCAGGGTGGTGAAGTCTTATCCCCACAACAACAACATCACTGTCCCTGCTGCCGGCTCCAGGCTGCGCTGAAGATCTCGCAAATGCCCAGTACATCCGGGTAAGGGAAAGGAGATCAGTGTGAGCTGGTGCGCTGTCTCCTCAATAGGACATCGCCGAAGGGGAGTTTGCGCTCCCTCGCTTCAGCAGACAAGATGTTAAACATCTTGTCAATGTCTCTTACTGCTTCGCCTCGTTATATATATATTTATAATGTAATCATTTGTAATGATTTGCGGCACTCAAAGGGTCTTTTTTTCTCAAAAGCAAAATTTGTATTGTAATGAAGAACAGGTTACATATAAATCATGGCTGGATGCCCCGACGTTTCAATGCCACCACTGGATTTTTCTTCCAGGGCCCATGCTTGTAACAAACTGTGCAAACAGACTGCATAAATACAGAGAGTTTTATACTTACCTGTCCGTGCTCTGGGCGGGAGCCAGGTTCAGCGTGGAGGACTCGCGCATGCTTCCTTGTGTCCGTCCGTCCCGCGTTGATGACGTCACCTGCCTTCTGATCCTGTTGCCCTGGAGACGCATCTCTACATGAAAGCGTCTCTCCGGGTTCTAGAATACTTCAGCCGGTTTGCGTCATGCCAGCTCCCTGCCCAGCACTGAGCTAACCACATCTAAATCAGGACAATAAGGCATACTCATATATATATAATATAACTGACTGCATCAGTATTTACTGGGTGTGGATACCTACTGTATATGTGTATTATAAATATATGTAATGGATTAATATGCATTTTAAGGCACATTTTGTTAGAGAGTGCTAAGGTAGATGTGACATAAAGTATGCTTAGCAGGCACACTCGGATATGTTTTTTGCATAGTTGCCTACCTTCCTGCATTCTGCATAGCAGCAATCTCCCTCTCTCCCTCATTAGTCTAGCAATCTCCCTCATGTCACCTAGCCCACATTACACTGTTACATCATAGTTACCTCCCCTCCTGCATTCTGCAGGAGACTCCCTGACATAGCAGCAATCTCCCTCTCTCCCTCATTAGTCTAGCAATCTCCCTCATGTCCCCTAGCCCACATTACACTGTTACATCATAGTTACCTCCCCTCCTGCATTCTGCAGGAGACTCCCTGACATAGCAGCAATCTCCCTCTCTCCCTCATTAGTCTAGCAATCTCCCTCATGTCACCTAGCCCACATTACACTGTTACATCATAGTTACCTCCCCTCCCGCATTCTGGAGGAGACTCCCTGACATAACAGCAATCTCCCTCTCTCCCTCATTAGTCTTGCAATCTCCCTCGTGTCATCTAGCCCACATTACACTGTTACATCATAGTTACCTCCCCTCCAGCATTCTGCAGGAGACTCCCTTAAATAGCAGCAATCTCCCTCTCTCCCTCATTAGTCTAGCAATCTCCCTCATGTCACCTAGCCCACATTACACTGTTACATCATAGTTACCTCCCCTCCTGCATTCTGCAGGAGACTCCCTGATATAACAGCAATCTCCCTCTCTCCCTCATTAGTCTAGTAATCTCCCTCATTACACCTATCCCGCACTACACTGTTAAATTTTTTTTGGGAAAAAGGAATGAGAGCTAGATAAATTTACATTGAGTCATCAGCACCATTTCCCAGCACTTTACCAAGTACAGTATAGTAGCTCTTAGGGCTCATCTACATTTGTATATTTCATTTTATTTATTTATTTTATTTATTTACAGTTTCTTATATAGCGCAGCAGATTCCGTTACAGTGTCTTATATAGTGCAGCAGATTCTGTTACAGTGTCTTATATAGCGCAGCAGATTCCGTTACAGTGTCTTATATAGTGCAGCAGATTCCGTTACAGCGTCTTATATAGCGCAGCAGATTCCGTTACAGTGTCTTATATAGTGCAGCAGATTCCGTTACAGTGTCTTATATAGTGCAGCAGATTCCGTTACAGTGTCTTATATAGCGCAGCAGATTCCGTTACAGCGTCTTATATAGCGCAGCAGATTCCATTAGAGTGTCT
Source organism: Crinia signifera (assembly GCF_055691185.1). Taxonomy (NCBI): domain Eukaryota; kingdom Metazoa; phylum Chordata; class Amphibia; order Anura; family Myobatrachidae; genus Crinia; species Crinia signifera. Next base: position 331,894,994 of record NC_139220.1, read on the forward strand.
TATATAGCGCAGCAGATTCCGTTACAGCGTCTTATATAGCGCAGCAGATTCCGTTACAGCGTCTTATATAGCGCAGCAGATTCCATTACAGTTTCTTATATAGCGCAGCAGATTCCGTTACAGTGTCTTATATAGTGCAGCAGATTCCGTTACAGTGTCTTATATAGCGCAGCAGATTCCGTTACAGTGTCTTATATAGCGCAGCAGATTCCGTTACAGTGTCTTATATAGCGCAGCAGATTCCGTTACAGCGTCTTATATAGCGCAGCAGATTCCATTAGAGTGTCTTATATAGCGCAGCAGATTCCGTTACAGCATCTTATATAGCGCAGCAGATTCCATTACAGTTTCTTATATAGCGCAGCAGATTCCGTTACAGTGTCTTATATAGTGCAGCAGATTCCGTTACAGTGTCTTATATAGCGCAGCAGATTCCGTTACAGTGTCTTATATAGCGCAGCAGATTCCGTTACAGTTTTTTATATAGTGCAGCAAATTCCATTACAGTTTCTTATATAGCGCAGCAGATTCCGTTACAGTGTCTTATATAGCGCAGCAGATTCCATTAGTGTCTTATATAGCGCAGCAGGTTCTGTTACAGTGTATTATATAGCGCAGCAGATTCCGTTACAGTGTCTTATATAGCGCAGCAGATTCCGTTACAGTGTCTTATATAGCGCAGCAGATTCCGTTACAGTGTCTTATATAGCGCAGTAGATTCCGTTACAGTGTCTTATATAGCGCAGCAGATTCCGTTACAGTGTCTTATATAGCGCAGCAGATTCCGTTGCGCTTTACAATAGTAGACAGTGATAAGACAAACTGGGTAACAACAGACAGACTTGGAGGTAGGAGGGCCCTGCTGCAAGCTTACAATCTATAGGGATATAGGGGGGAAACATAAGGACAGGCACCAGTAATAGCATAGCAGTTAATTTTAAAAGGTTCCTCTCAGATGTAGCAGTACACACCCACGCTTCTAGGTGCCACATTCACAATCTCCAGTGGCGTTTTTTTACGTATGGGCTGCAGCCCCCCCCCCCCAGGTAAAATCCGCCACTGTAGTGAAGCCAAATGCAGTCTGTGAGACTGCACTGGCTTCACTGTGACTGGCACTGACTTCCTATTGGAAGTCCGACCTGCCAGTCACCCAAAGCAGTCCAATTGGGAGGTGTTCCCTCCCTCTGGGATGCCTCTATGGGCTGCTGCATGGCAGCCCATAAAATCCAGGGTCTGCACATGCGCAGTACCTACGGCAGTACTGTCCATGTGCCGGTCCCTATATTGTACAGGCTCCGGGACTGCACATGCGCAGTACCTACGGCAGTACTGTCCATGTGCTGGTCCCTATATTGTACAGGCTCCGGGACTGCACATGCGCGGTACCTACGGCAGTACTGTCCATGTGCTGGTCCCTATATTGTACAGGCTCCGGGACTGCACATGCGCGGTACCTACGGCAGTACTGTCCATGTGCCGGTCCCTATATTGTACAGGCTCCGGGACTGCACATGCGCGGTACCTACGGCAGTACTGTCCATGTGCCGGTCCCTATATTGTACAGGCTCCGGGACTGCACATGCGCGGTACCTACGGCAGTACTGTCCATGTGCCGGTCCCTATATTGTAAAGGCTCCGGGACTGCACATGCGCGGTACCTACGGCAGTACTGTCCATGTGCCGGTCCCTATATTGTACAGGCTCCGGGACTGCACATGCGCGGTACCTACGGCAGTACTGTCCATGTGCCGGTCCCTATATTGTACAGGCTCCGGGACTGCACATGCGCGGTACCTACGGCAGTACTGTCCATGTGCCGGTCCCTATATTGTACAGGCTCCGGGACTGCACATGCGCGGTACCTACGGCAGTACTGTCCATGTGCCGGTCCCTATATTGTACAGGCTCCGGGACTGCACATGCGCGGTACCTACGGCAGTACTGTCCATGTGCCGGTCCCTATATTGTACAGGCTCCGGGACTGCACATGCGCGGTACCTACGGCAGTACTGTCCATGTGCCGGTCCCTATATTGTACAGGCTCCGGGACTGCACATGCGCGGTACCTACGGCAGTACTGTCCATGTGCCGGTCCCTATATTGTACAGGCTCCGGGACTGCACATGCGCGGTACCTACGGCAGTACTGTCCATGTGCCGGTCCCTATATTGTACAGGCTCCGGGACTGCACATGCGCGGTACCTACGGCAGTACTGTCCATGTGCCGGTCCCTATATTGTACAGGCTCCGGGACTGCACATGCGCGGTACCTACGGCAGTACTGTCCATGTGCCGGTCCCTATATTGTACAGGCTCCGGGACTGCACATGCGCAGTACCTACGGCAGTACTGTCCATGTGCCGGTCCCTATATTGTACAGGCTCCGGGACTGCACATGCGCAGTACCTACGGCAGTACTGTCCATGTGCCGGTCCCTATATTGTACAGGCTCCGGGACTGCACATGCGCAGTACCTACGGCAGTACTGTCCATGTGCCGGTCCCTATATTGTACAGGCTCCGGGACTGCACATGCGCGGTACCTACGGCAGTACTGTCCATGTGCCGGTCCCTATATTGTACAGGCTCCGGGACTGCACATGCGCGGTACCTACGGCAGTACTGTCCATGTGCCGGTCCCTATATTGTACAGGCTCCGGGACTGCACATGCGCAGTACCTACGGCAGTACTGTCCATGTGCCGGTCCCTATATTGTACAGGCTCCGGGACTGCACATGCGCAGTACCTACGGCAGTACTGTCCATGTGCCGGTCCCTATATTGTACAGGCTCCGGGACTGCACATGCGCAGTACCTACGGCAGTACTGTCCATGTGCCGGTCCCTATATTGTACAGACTCCGGGACTGCACATGCGCGGCACCTACGGCAGTACTGTCCATGTGCCGGTCCCTATATTGTACAGGCTCCGGGACTGCACATGCGCAGTACCTACGGCAGTACTGTCCATGTGCCGGTCCCTATATTGTACAGGCTCCGGGACTGCACATGCGCGGTACCTACGGCAGTACTGTCCATGTGCCGGTCCCTATATTGTACAGGCTCCGGGACTGCACATGCGCGGTACCTACGGCAGTACTGTCCATGTGCTGGTCCCTATATTGTACAGGCTCCGGGACTGTGATTTCACCTCTAGGGCTGTTGGCGTAGCAGTCCATAGAAGCTGGCTACATGCGCAGCACAGAGGTTGGTACTGGGCATGCGACAGTCCCGGTGCCTGTCATCATTGTACAAGCACTGGTAACAATGCAGCAGGGACCAGGAGGAGCAGTGGTGGCAGGGGGAGCCGGCATCACAGCCAGCGGCAACCCCCCTCCTACCATAAGGTAGGAACCACCACTGACACTCTCTATTCACAATATCTCCATACTGTGGGCCTTATTTTGGTTCACTCTTTCTGACAAAATCCTTCTTAGATGGACAAAACCATGTGCACTGCAGGGGGGCAGATGTAAAATGTGCAGAGATAATTAGATTTGGGTGAGTTATTTTGTTTCTGTGCAGGGTAAATACTGACTGCTTTATTTTTACACTGCAATATAGATCTCACTTTGAAGTAAAACCCCACCCAAATCTAATTCTCTCTGCACAAGTAACATCTGCCCCACCTGCAGTGCACAAGGTTTTGTCCATCTAAGAAGGATTTTGTCAGAAAGAGTGAACCAAAATAAGGCCCTGTATATGGAATTAGAGATGCCCTTTGGGAGGAGCATGACACACCCACTCATAAGGCGCCATGCAAAATTCTACTACCAACTGTAATCTCCCTGAAACTAGTTTTCAAAAGTAAGCAAGTATGGTTTTTTATATAAAAACTGTTGAAACTTAGCAGAGAATGCAAACTTTAGTGTTGAAAAACTGAGTCAAAGGTGGGAAATTTAGCAGAAAAGAGACACTTTAGGAATGAATAAGGTAAGGGATATTACATCCTCAACTAGAAATTAGAGGCTGATAGGATGAATCAAAGGTGGTAAATGCAGCAGATAAGATAAAGATAAGGATAAGGAGCCTGTAGGCTCCTAAGTTAGGAATTATGTAGAGATAAAGGTATGACAATTTTTCTTCCAGCATGCGATGCGATGAACCCATGTTTGTACTGTTAATTTTCATATGTAGTCTAAAAAGTACGTGCAGCACATACTTTTTAGGACATACAATATCGGGCTCCCGGGAACGCGCATCGCATCGCAAAAGCCCATAAACACCACCCAATTATTGTACATAAGATGCGTTTTTTACTTAAAAAGTACAAAACGCATTCGATAATTGATGCGTCTGTGGGCACCTTAAGGCTGCTGTGTGCGATGCATAAGGCAGTATGCAGAGGTGAAACAGCAATGTTGCTCTAGTGTGTGGTGGTTGTCAGGGCTGCAATGCAATATTCTCATAGCTCTTAATCTAAGATATCGAGGTGATATTTATCAGAGAAGTCAAACATTAGAGGTGAAAGTACTATATTCAAGAAGATGTTAGGGGGGAAATTTAGCAGAGTAGGCAAACATCAGTTATGTAAAAGAAGAGATGTGCTGGATTGAGTAGCAATTTTCCTGATGGAGAATTAAAGAAAGGCGTTCCAGCTAAATCTTTCATTCAGTTTTTCACTTTTGCTTTGTATTGCACCCCACTGTCTTGAAAAAGGAAGTAAAGCTTCCGAAACGTTGACCACTACCCTGTGTGTTGCGTTCATTATTTGCCAGTCCGGAGGAGTGACATCCATCTCTGCTATATATATATATATACAATTCGTCTGGACCGCACTCCTGCAGCCTTGCAAATAACTTGCCCGGTGCCCTCCAATAGATCCCCATCAGGACAGCGGGTAGATGTACATACAGGAAACAAGACAGGAGAATGCCAGTCGCAAAAAGATCAGTATATGTGAATGCGGACCCCCGTATGTTCCATAAAGTAACTGAAATCTCGACTGTAGGTGTGCTACCAATGAACATGGGGTAATGCACAAAAAGAGGAGAGAAAGAAATGTCCTTTTACTGGTGCACCTAATTCAATAAAATATAACACTCATTTTAATAAAATAAAAAACTGTGAAATATTAAAACCAAACATATATGTGAACACACAACAATACTAGTGTTTTAAAAATAAGGTGGCGGGGAATGAGCACATTTAATCATACCAATATATCAAGTAAAGGGTTAGTCCTGTGGTCGGTAAATAATCCTAGATATGAATTGGATCTGAGGACAAGGATTAGGATGTTAAGGTTTGGTATTTACACAAAACCTTGTTTATTGACAACCTTTGCGTTAGATCTCAAACTAGCCTCCGTTGTAACCAACATAAAGTAAGTTAATAATTATAACTCCCAATATGGGGATAGCATTTACACTACGTGTCTAAGTTTTATCAGTGCAGTGCTGTGATTTTATTGTATGGGTCTGGCAGTAGGAGAACCCAATAGGAGACTGTAACAGCGGCTGATAATCAGTCACTAGTGCCAAAGTATCGTTGCACTGTGCTGAGCCGTCTGAGGTCTATATAGGCTAACGTGCAAGCCTGAATGTACATCTGATCACCTGTTGCCTGTCAGTCACTCGTGTTACAATGCCAAGCACTGTACTGGGCAGTGTGATGTGTGAACACAGGGCGGGTGGAAAAGCCCAGTTCACACTAGCACTTGCCACTGCTGTACCGTTACCAGTGCCGAAGGCATACACAGTGCTACGCAGATAGTCAGGCACTCAGGAGCTGAACTCTGCACGGAGTGAAACCCGCTACCCTGATAAGGGCTGCAGGATCGTTCATACCGAGTATCACACAGACAATCAAAATACAATTTGCATGAAAAATAATAAAAGTATCAATGTGCTAATCTGTCCGCGCACCACTAGCCAGTACGCGCTTCGCAAATTAGCTTCCTCAGGGCCAACCTGACTTCAGATCTGGCGTGGATTATATATGTGTTCATCCAATCATCATGCGTGTGTGGAGAGCGTCATACGTAGATATCCAAGAGGTGTCGCCAGTGGAATGATTGGCAAGTAGTCTACAATGCATGCAGTTATTCAAGTGGAATACTTTTGAGTATTGATAAAATATGCGGTTGTAATCAACTGGGATACATTGTATCAAGAGATGTTGTATATGTAACTGGTCTGTCACTGATACATGCTGAATAGAAACCAATCTGTGTAGTGTTGTACAGTGTACAATGGAGGACCGGTACATGCTAATCTGTTAGTAAAATATTGTATAACTATAAATACAGTAATGTGCAATTGTAGCACCCCGTAAATTATAGATATTAGTAATGTTTGTATTGAAAATAAGGGGGAAGTAGAAGAGACGAACAGAAGGAAAGAGGAGGACTATATCGTTCATTCCTAACTGTATTGGACAAGAAAAAAAAGGGCTCGTGACAGAGAGTGAGGACTCTGCTAATGTGATAGTATGTGAGATAGTGAAATCTGGGAAACTGCAAGCAGTGATGAGAACTCATAAAATGTGCGTGATCCTGGTGAGACTACCTAATAATAACATACTATTAGTGTGCCAGAAGTGTAAAGATCACTATGATACCTATAAAATATACATAGAATTTTTAACCACTAATCTATATTTTTATGAGAATGGACAAATAAAAGTGATTCGAAAGGATGGATAAATATATTTGTAAAGGTGCCCATACACGCTGCGATTATCTCATGCGCTTTGTCCAAAACGCATCACATGTGCGATAATCGCACCGTGTTTAGGGGGGGATGCGATGTGATGCGATGCACATACCCGCAAGTGCGATATTGTATAGTACAAATAGTATGTGCAGGAAATACTTTTTGTACTACATCGTATCGCATTGCATTGTACAAAATACAGATCGCACCACAATCTGTAGGAACATCGCACAGCTCCATTGTATAGTACAAAACGCACAGCACACTCCTATCGCAGCGTGGACGGGCACCTTTAGGTATTTACTTTCTTAGTGCAATATTGGTAAATGTAATAACATGTTTGTTACAGGAATGAAAATAATAATAATAATAATAATAAATGAATAACAAGAAAATAAAGAGATACAAATGAATTTATAAATAAATATAAAATAACAATGAAGATGTGGTAAAGCCTGTCTGAATAAGTGCCTGCTGTAAAGGGAAGGGATTTCAGACCATGTGATATGGTGATGACAAATGAGAGGGAACAGGTACATGAGTGGTAATCATGGAACAGTTAGTTTATATTGATGTGATACCTTGATGTAATAAGATACCATATCGTTTATATAGTGATTCAATATACGGGCTTACTCCAATGTATATGCGTGTACAGATAACACGGAAGTTTGATGTGTGGGTAGTTTCATGCTATTAATATTTCTGCAAATCTCTGGCACCAGAAGTGTCTGGGAGGTGCTAGATCTGATACAGATGGGTTACAGCAGTGGTTCCCAAACTGTGTGCCTAGGCACCTTGGGGTGCCTCAGGACACTTGCAGGGGTGCCTTGGGTTGGTGGACCAGGTGGACCAGGATCAATTCATATTATTTATGGTCAATGTACCAGGCAAAATCAGTGCTGATGGCTGCCAATCATAATATATGTGGACAAACAGAAGCAAATCCTGTCCCTCACCAGATAACTGTGACATATAAACATAATGTACACAATTTAATTTTTTTTTTCTGAATTTTTCGATAAGAAGCATTTGGCCTAGGGGTGCCTTGAAAGTATTTTGATGCTCTAGGGCGCCGTGATTCAACAAAGTTTGGGAACCACTGGGTTACAGGAATGCAGTATAACTGTTTTCTTCATTTAATCCCTTCGGGGACATGGTGTCCATGTACATATATCTACATCATGGCGGCTCTCATGGACGAAATAACGGCAATAACACGCGGTATGTGGTCAACGTTTCAGTTCTCTTTTATCAAGAACAGAGCACTGAAACATTGAACACATACAGGGCCTTATTCTGGTTGGTGCGGCCGGGCCGTACGCGTACGTCCCGGGGTTTTTTTATGATCTGCGCATGCGTACATTCGCTAATGCGCAGGCGCGAACACTCCACAACGCTTACGGACGGGTCTCTACGTGCGAAAAAACCTGTACGCGAGTGTACGGGCATTGGGGGCGGCATAGGGCCGTGATGAGGGAAGCGGCCGAAATAATGAGGGAAAATGGGCGTAAATATGGGCGTACACGGGGGTGTGCACCAAAAATGAGCGGTGCTACTACCGCACGATCGACTAAAGCACCGTTCATTTCGGACACAAAACAGGCGGCCGCCAACCGCCAGCTCAGACCACCCCTACAGATACCGCATGCCAGCGTGCGCCTGGGTTTGCTAATTAACGCTGATTACTACTCAAACACATACACCTGAATGTCATAAGCAATGCTGCAGTCTATTAAGTCCAAACCATGATTTCACTACCTGCAAGCCACACACAGCACTCAAACACATTGGAAGCTTATCTTTCTATACTTCTCGACATTTAAAGGTTTGTTTAATTTAAGGTAAGAATCTTTTTAAGACCTGCTTATATATGCTAAGGTAGGTATTTGTTAAACAGGTCGACACATTCACTACGTGCTTTCATAGACTTTACACAGTAGCACACTCAATCTACACAAGTCGACATGTGTCAACGTGTTCACTCTAATACAAACATAGGTTTTGTATTTATGATACAATAACATAAACCACATCTAACACCTACAAATGATGTTTCAGCAATGTTTTAAGCCCATGCCTACTATTTTGCACACAATCTTTGTATAGTACCCAAAATACAGAACTGTACCACTATCTGATCTGCTATGAATTGGATTTTACTACACTCTGGATGTAAGATGCCACCAATCACATTATTGCACTCTCATCTCTCTAACAAAGGATTCCTACATCTGCTTATGACACTGTCAAATCATATATATTTAAAAAGTTATGCATGTTTGTTCACAAGCAATTTTATCATGTTTGGCCGATTCACACATCTTTTTTTTGGGAGGACACATATGCATTCCTACACAAATGTACCTTTTCACCCTTGTTTGTCTGCCTCACCCACTCCATGAGGAAAGCATTGTTCTGGACCTGCTTTTACCTACTACTGTAGGAGCTACCTCACCTGCACACAAACTGCTTTCTCACCTATTAAGTTGCTCTGCACATGTGCTGACACCAGGGGCTGGCTGGCAACTTTCAGCCTGGGGGGCAGACATTTTGAAGTGGCCCAGCTTTTCACAGGAAACGCAATGCAAAAATTGGGGAGACAATTTTGCGGGCATGGCTTTGTGTTATGTGGGCGTGATTTAAACAGCAATTAGGTGCTAGTTTACATATTTTTTGATAATCAGTTGGGTGCAGGTTTTTTCTAACCCTAACCCTTCTCCCTGTACTCACTAAGCCTAATCCTGCTTCTCTCACACACTACTGACAGCTCTGCACATTGGGCCTTATTCTAGATCACTCTTTCTGACAAAATCCTTCTTAGATGGACAAAACCATGTGCACTGTAGGGGGGGGGGGGGGGGGGCAGATGTAACTTGTGCAGAGAGAATTAGATTTGGGTGGGGTTTTCCTTCAAAGTGTAAAAATAAAGCAGTCAGTATTTACCCTGCACAGAAACAAAATAACTCACCCAAATCTAATTCTCTCTGCACATGTTACATCTGCCCCCCTGCAGTGCACATGGTTTTGTCCATCTAAGAAGGATTTTGTCAGAAGAGTGAACTAGAATAAGGCCCATGGTCCCCGCACACAATACACTACCCTTAACTCTGCACCTGCTCTCTATACACATTACACTATTGAAAGCCTTGCACCTGCTCCATGTACACACTACTGCTAGCCCTACATATGTTCCCCACACACACTACCCTGCTTCTTCCACACACTACACCACCGCTAGCCCTGCGCATGGTCCCTGCACACACTGCCCCACCCCTGCACCTATGACCGCTAGCCTTGCACCTGCTCCATGCACACACTACACTACCGCTAGCCCTGCACATGGTCCCCACACACTACCGCTAGCCCTGCACATGGTCCCCACACACTACCGCTAGCCCTGCACATGGTCCCCACACACTACCGCTAGCCTTGCATGTGCTCCCTGCACACACTACATTACTGCTAGCCCTGGATCCAATACACTACCCCAGTGGTTCTCAAACTGTGTGCCGTGGCTCCCCGGGGTGCCTCGGGACACTTGCAGGGGTGCCTCGGGTTGGTGAACCAGGTCAATTCAAATTATTTATGATCAATTATTTATGGACAGAACCAGTGCTGGTGGCTGCCAATCATAAAATAAGAATACATTCAGAAGTAAATCCTGCCCTTTAACACATAACTGAACCTAAGAAGCACATATAAAAACAATATACTTAATTTATATTTTTTGGGGGGGGCCTAGGGGTGCCGTGGAAAAATTCTGAAACTCTAGGGTGCCGTGATTTGAAAAAGATTGGGAACCCCTGCACTACCCCTAACTCTGCACTTGCTCTCTACACACACGAAAACTACCGCAAACCTTGCACCTGCTCCTTGCACACACTACATTACCACTAGCCCTACATACAGTATGCTCCCCACACACACTTCCCCTAACCCTGCTTCCCTACACACTACTGCTAGACCTACACATGGTCCCCACAATCACTACCCCACCCTTATCCCTGCACACACTACAATACCGCTAGCCTTGCACCTGCTCCCTGCACACGCTACACTACTGCTAGGCCTGCACACAATATCCCTAACCCTGCTTCCCCCCACACACTACACTACCACTATCCCTGCTCATGGTCCATTTACACACTACACTACCCCTAGCCCTGCACATGGTCAATGCGCACACTACCCCTAGCCCTGCACACATTACACTACCCCTAGCCCTGCACACACTACACTACCCCTGCACATGGTCCGTGCGCACACTACACTACACCTAGCCCTGCGCACACTACACTACACCTAGCCCTGCACACACTACACTACACCTAGCCCTGCACACACTACACTACACCTAGCCCTGCACACACTACACCTAGCCCTGCACACACTACACTACCCCTAGCCCTGCACATGGTCCGTGCGCACAATACACTACACCTAGCCCTGCACACACTACACTACCCCTGCACACACTACCCCTAGACCTTGCACACACTACACTACCCCTAGCCCTGCACACACTACACTACCCCTAGCCCTGCACATGGTCCGTGTGCACACTACACTACCCCTAGCAAAAGGATCATGCACACATTACACTACACCTAACTCTACACACAATCAAACCATACATTACTGCTAGCCTAGCACATGCTACCTGCACAAACTACACTGCAGCTAGGGCTGCACCTACTCCCCGCACACAAGCTAGCATTTACCTTAAAAAAAATCCTGTGACCAATTTTCACTTAATTGGATACCACAGATATTGGAAGGGTAGTGCACATACCCTTGGTAAAATGGGATGTCTGCATATTTAATGCGGGCAACACCTTTCAGCCAATTGAATAATCCCCTTAGTCCACACAAATTCTAAACAACAAAGAATGCACAATAAAATGTGTGTGTGTGTATACACATACATACATACATACATACATACATACATACATACATACATACACACACACACAAACACATATCTCCCCAACTGTGTATGTTAGCCCAGCCCCACCTTACACTTACATCTAGCTGCCACTCCTCACCACAGCCCTGAGCCCTCTCCTCCAGTCCATGGGCTCCAGAACAGAAAGTTACTTTCAGGCTGCTCCTGTTTGCATGATGACACAGTTACCGGTAAGCTCCGCCCCCTGGCCTCGAGGTTAAAGGGAAATAAATCCTCTCTCTCCCCATTGGTGAATGGTGGCCATCTTTTTGTAGCCTGCTATGGGGGCATCCATTTTCTGTTAGCACCTGCTTCTGTGTCTCCGTGTGAGCAGTGACATACAGTAGGTAGCAAAAGCATCTTCTGCCTGCGTCCTGCAGTCAGGCAGCCCTCGGACACTTAGATGAACTGGCCTGGGGGGCAGATGGCACCCTGCCCCCGGCCCAGCCCACCTCTGGCTGACACAAACTAATTAGCAGGGAAAAGTTGGATAGGAACATGGGAATGGCCATGGAGAGGGTTACACATGGGAAACTTCTACCACACTTCAACAAATGTTCAAAAATACCCTGGTCAGTAAGTACACATAAATCTAGTATTTGTTTCACACAAGAAATTACACATACAACAATTTTGTTTTAATTGGTAAAATAAATTTATTTGCTGTTCAGCATCACAGCTTATTTGACACTTTCATGTCATAAATCAAATAAACAAATAAAATAGACACAAAAATAAAAAACAGCCAGAACAAGAGGTTGCATATCTCCAAACATGTGTTACCCTGCAAATGCAATGGTGAAAGAAATGGGGACACCAGAATACGTACTGCAACAACCAGGGTGAATACTAAGCAAGATACACACCACCAAAAATTTATCCTGCATTTGTAGAGGTCAAAATAAGAACTTTAATGCCCATGGCACGAAAATGGATCGATGGCCAACTCAGGAAGTGGATGTCCAGTGCAATTTAAACATTTGGGGTCCAACCACAGAGGAAGTGAACCAGGTCTCATTATTTGGGCCCTTTTTTCCCCCTTTTAGATGGGGCCTTGGGGACAGGGGCCTTTGGCTCAGATGGCTTGCGGTGTCTTCCCCTAGTGGACACAGGAGGGTCAGCAGAGGTGGAAGGTTGGGGAGCAGCTTGGGGTGGGCCAGCAGATGGGGGATTGTCCCTTAGGGACCTGGCGGTGGTCAGCAGCTCCGCAAGAATGTCATTCTGGCGGCTGAGGTGTTGCCCAATGCTTTGCATGCCAGCCGCCAGAGTGTCATTCATGCGGTTGAAGGCCTCACACTGCTGCCTGTTTGTGGCCTTCCAATCCTCCAAAAATTCCCCAATCTGCTGCTGACGGAGCGCAGCATCCACCCCTTGCTGCTCGATCCTCTCCAGCATCACCATCACGCTCTCATCCCATGTCTCCTGTGGCTGGGGCTGGGGGTGTCTTCTTGGTGGAGGCTGGACCACTTGCTCCACCTGTGGCTCTGCAGAGGAAGATGCTGCCGGTTCATCCTGGGTTTCTGCTTCTGCTAGGATAATAATTGAAAACAATGTCACCATCACATACGCACTAAAAAATATCTTTCAAAATACAATGCATTACTGTGACTTACCATCAAAAGCAGCATCAAAGACCTCCGCCGGGAGCTCACTGTCCATATTGGAGATCCCCCTGACCTCGGCCACATCAATGACGTCCAAGGCGTCCTGCTCCAGGGGGGTATACTCCAAATTATCGGGCATAGGACCTCTCCCGGTGGACATGCTGTGGTTGTACCGGTCAGTCATCTTCCTCTTCAGTGTCGTTTTGAAGTCTGTCCACCTACAAGTTTAAAAATACAAATATCACCATGAGATATGTGCACCACTGTGCTAGTGAACATCATGACTACGTTACATTTCCTAGTGTGGGTGATCTTATGTTTTTTAGCCATATGTGTCCCACACACACATTAATGTCTCCATTAGGAGGCATTTCAGTGTCTCATCTCATTCATTAGGCCACTAAATGCACATACATAGATCACTATGCAGAAATGACATCATCCATGGCCAAATTATGCACCTCCACCTGTTGTGAAACTACACATTCCACCATAGCTTGACAGTGTGGTTATTATGGAGTCATTTAACTATGGGATGGCATACTGGGATGTGTAGTTTCTCACCAGCTACATGTGCACAGTTTGCTCATTCTTGTTTCAGTTGCATCATATGGAACATGTTACAACAACTCTTTCCAAAACACACTTTCTCTTGTCCCATCACATACTTCACATACTTCACATGAGCAGAACTGTGCCCATAACCTCACATCACACCAATGGTGCATGTTTCATATATCAATGTGGGTTATTAGACATGGTTGTGTTCACATGTGACATTGAAGTGTAGCACTATCTACAAACACACCTTTCTATTATTCTCTAAACATACATGTAACATATGTACACACATATGACATTATCAGGGGGACAAACACACTTGCCTTTTCTTCACCGCTAGCCAATCTCTGACCACTGGTGACACCTGGTTCACTTCCTCTGTGATCTTGTCCCAAAGGTTTCTCCTTGCACTGGCACCCGGCTTCCTGGTTGCCAATTCGATCCATTTGCGTGCTCTGGGCACTAAAATTCTTAATTCTGCCTCTACAAATGCAGGGTTTCTCTTTTTGGTGGTGGTATCCTGCTCAGTCCTTACCCTAGATGTTGCAGCTCGATTTCTGGTGGCCCCAGTTCTCTCACCATGCACCTGCTGGGTCACACCTGTTTGGAGAGATGCAACCTCTTGTTCTGGCTGGTTGCTTGGCCCTTGTGGAGCTGGTGGAGGTTGAACAGGGACTGTTATTGAGGGGCCCGCTTGGTCTTGCAGGCTACTTCTCTCTTGAGCCCTCCTTCTCCGCTCCTGTTCCCTCTTCTGTAAAGCTTCAAGCAGGGATTCTGCTGTAGCTCTCTGTAGAGCGTCCTCAGCTGCGGAATCGTCTGAGTTAGACATGTTTGCAGCAATTCTGGCCTGCATCTGACTGAATATTTATATGTTAATCTCCCGCCATGAACAAGGGGGCGTATATTTTTCCCCGCAATGTAGTTGCTAATTTACGCCGATATTTCCCGCCGATAATTGCCGCTTAAATTACGCAGGTCTCAACGCACCTGATCAATCACCTGTATATGCACATACACAGGTTGTGGAGCATTGTGTGCTACATCGTGAAATGTGTGCACCTGTCATTCCAATGATGAGTGTTGTCAGCTGGTATCTGTTGGAGTTTGTGTATGCTTTGTGAGTCACATTTCAAAACATCACGTTATAATGCTTTCCTTACATATGTAATGAGTATGAAATTGTCATACACCAACATGTTGCATTGTGCCCCTTTTAGCAGCGTATTTATTAGTAGACGGTTGTGTGTATTCTTTTACGCACACTGTATATACAGTACGTCTCTCCATGGAAATGGGTGTATTGTGCCCCTTTTAGCAGCGTATTTATTAGTAGACGGTTGCGTGTATTATTTTACGCACACTGTATATACAGTTCCTCTCTATACATTGAATGCATGCTGTTGGTTATGGTGTGTGTATATCGGAACGGTCCGCGTAAGTTTCTATTCGCATCCAGTTTGTTCATATAAGAAGGATTAATAAAGTTAATACTAAACAAACAATTTTTTACACCAATCAGCAAGCACCAAAAGTGATATATGTACCTGCAATTAATAACTGCGCCATTGCCACTATGACTTCAACCAGGGCTAGGGCGTTTTCTACCCAGGAGCTGTTGGCCTTGGTTGAGGTCATGGACCGGCGCCTGGGGCCCAGGGGCCCATATGTGTCCAATATGGACAAGCGGCGGGCGTATAATGCTGCCCGCCGGCTAATCTTCGCCCGGACCGGCGTCTGCAGAAGCCTGGCCCAAGTTGAGCGGCGCTGGTCTGACCTGTGCCGGCGGCAGCCAGTGTTGCTTTCTACACTTCGCCGCCATATTGCCCGATGTAAGTTTTTATTTACTAGTATGTCTGCGTTTTTTTGCAATGTTTTCTGTACTTTTTATAAATATGTTCCTGAGTATGTGGGTGTATATGGGGTGTATAGGGGGTGTATATGGGGTGTATATGGGGTGTATAGGGGGTGTATATGGGGTGTATATGGGTGTATAGGGGGTGTATAGGGGGTGTATATGGGTGTATAGGGGGTGTATATGGGGTGTATAGGGGGTTTATATGGGGTGTATATGGGGTGTATAGGGGGTGTATATGGGGTGTATAGGGGGTGTATATGGGGTGTATATGGGTGTATAGGGGGTGTATATGGGGTGTATAGGGGGTGTATATGGGGTGTATATGGGTGTATAGGGGGTGTATATGGGGTGTATATGGGGTGTATATGGGGTGTATAGGGGGGGTTTAAGTAGTTGCTCAGTTTTTGGGTGTAGCATATCAATTAGTTTGCATGATAAATGTCTGAAATATAACAGCAATGATAATTTGGAAGGTTATGAGCATGACTAATGTGAATTTTTCTTTCCCCCTTTTTTATGAACCCCAATCTTCGATTTCTATACCATCAACATGAACATTTCAGCACGGGCAAGGGCACGCATAGAAGCCCGGGAGCAGGCAGCCCGGGAGCAGGCAGCCCGGGAGCAGGCAGACGAGGAGGAGGAAGAGGAGGAGGAAGAGGAGGAGGAAGAGGAGGAGACAATGGGTCAAGCTGGGGCCCACCAAATTTCCCCATCCCCTACCCCCTCCCCAACCCCCACCCCCACCCACACCCCTACCCCCACCCACACCCCTACCCCCACCCCCTCCGCAACCCCCACCCCCACCGCCTCCCCAACCCCCACCCACACCCCTACCCCCACCCACACCCCTACCCCCACCCCCAAATGCCACATTAGAACATAACAAATATACATGTAATGAGGGTTCAAATGTTGTTTTATTAGGGTCTTTATTAAGGTAGACAATTGAGTTAATAGAAAACAATAATTGAATAACAATTAGAATAATTAATTAATTGTCTGATTCGTAGTTGAAAGGCAAGATTTGCAGGTCCATATATGTGAAGGGTATGCCAGCGTGCACGGACGTACGCTCACTCTCACGAGCGGTGACATAAGCTGAGTTTTCCATTGAAAACAATAGGGACCCGTCCGTGCAAGCTGGCGTACGCTCAGATCTCCGCAAGAAGTCGGTGGGAAGACGGACGAGAGACGTCCGTAAACGGTGGCGGACGCTCTGTTGTACGCCAGTTGTCGGAGTGTAAGGGCTGGGCCGTCCGTGTACGTTGGCGTACGCTCAATTGTACGCCACTCCCCTTTGACGTTGTTTCTGGCCGTACGTATGCGGCTGACTTGTGGGTGGACTTAACCCCAACGGCCGCGTACGGAGAGCGTACGTTATTTTGGAACGTACGCACGTTTGGCCGCTACGATCAGAATAACCTCCACAGTGTGTTATTGCTGTTATTTCGTCCGGGAGTGCCGCCGTGAAGTGGATGTGTGTATTTAGGTATATATATATATATATATATATATATATATAGCAAATGTACGTTGGGCTTGTTTGGGGGCTTTTTAGGATTGGGTTGGGTTTGCTTTGGGCTTGTTTTTCAGTCATCAGTTGCTTGTTTTTCATTTCAGAGTTGGCAACACTGGTGGGGACTGACACACACAGGAAGTACAATGGTAGCAGGGACCTTTGCATGGTTGCCAATTCCGCTTATTTTTCCTGCTAGTTGTGGGTAGCTTGTTTTTGGGCTTGTTGCCTTGTTCTCAGGGCCAGCCATGGATTGGACGCTGCAGAAAAAAATCTGGCTTGTGATTTGCTGTGCAGGGATCAGGTGGGTGGGTCTGCAAGCAGCAGGGTAGTGCTGACTGCTCCCTGTAGCTGCTGTATGGTGTGCTGCCTGTTATCTGGAGGGATCAGGGTGACGGATAGAAGCAGGTATGTGTATGTGTGCTGCAGCAGCCTGTACATCAGCAGCCACTCAGCCTCCACATTCCCTGGGCTTCCTTATAGTTACTTAGCTAACACGGAAGCCGGGGCTGCTCTGGCCGTGCTCTGTGTGCTGCTGTACATTCCTCAGCAGCAGGGAGGGGGAGGACGGGGGACTGAGGAGAGAAGGAGCTGATGAGGAAGTAGGAGATGTAAGTAGGAGACAGAAGCAGCACTGACTCCTCCTGTACTTACATCAGGGTTGCCTACCCTCCCGGAATGGCCGGGAGGGTCCCGAAAATCGGGGCACCCTCCCGGCCCCCCGGAAAGGTGGCCAACCCTCCCGGATTCAGGGGGACCCCTGCTTCCTCCCCCCCTGATTGCGGCTCCCCCCCCCCTGACCACGGCGTTTAAATTACCTTATGGCTGCAGATCTCTGGGGAGGAGCGGGGCTAAAGCGTCATAATCGCGTCATTTAGCCCCGCCCCCTCCCCGGAGATAGGCAAATTGAGTAACTTTCCTTCATGGGGGCGGGGATTAATTATGTCATGTTTAAGCCCCGCCCCCAAGCTCCTGCTGAAAGTCTCATCTCGGGCTTCTCCAGGAGAGGAGCTTTTAAAAGTCGGCAACCCTGACTTACACATTGGTGCCAGCAGCTGGGAGACCCGGATTACTGTGGTCCTGAGGGGTCTGTAATACCCAGCAAGGTATGTGATTAGTCTGACCATGCCGAGTATTGTGTTAAATATGTCTGTTCTACTAACAGCGGGCAGTGCTGGGGAAAACAGCACTAACCACACTGACCGCTCTCTATATGGGAACCTGTGTGTGTGTGTCTGTGTATATATATATATATATATATATATACATATAGCATTGTACTAACCACACTGACTGCCCTCTATAAGGGAACCAGTATGTACAGATGGGTCTGTTCCCATCTTGGCAGGGGATGGCGCTGGCATCGCCAGCCGCCATCCCCCGCCAGCGCCATGGCGATCGTGAGAAGGGGACGCGCGCGCACGAGAGGCGCGCGCGCCCCCTTCCGACGGCGCTTCCATACGTTTCCCCGGGTCCCCGACGGCTTGCCGGCGGTAACCCGGGGTCCCCGCCGCCTGCCCGCATCCCCCCTAACCCCCCCCTAACCCCGTCCGTCTCCCTGAGGTGGAGACGGACAGGGTTTCCGCCACGCTAGCGACGGAGACTGAGACGCGCGTGCGTGTGAGACGCACGCGCGTCTCAGTCTCCTCGCTGGCGAGGCTGCTGGCGGGTCGCCAGCGCGTACGTTCTGGCGACCCGCCAGCAAGGATGTGCATAGGCACATACTGTATATGTAAGATATTCAGGATTAGCGCAAATCTAGGAATTTTGTGTGATATTTATATATATATATATATATATATATATATATATATATATATATATATATATATATATATATATGGGGACAGAGTACCCCAGCCGTGCTTCTACAAAGGTATGGCAGCAACTCTGAGGAGCCCTCTGTTAGACAGGACCCAGGATAGAGATAGAAAGAAATAGATTCTCAGAATGCGCCCTTCCTGAAGTACAGGTGACAGGATAATTATTTTTGTCCAATAACAAACAGAGTTACAATAACAATATATAAAAAAAAAATTTTGACAATAAAAAATTCTTTATTAAAAGATGTCTTCTCAGTGATGGTATAAACCCAACGCGTTTCGTCAACAAATTGACTTCATCAGGGGCATTTTGACAGCAGAACAATACACATGAATTTCACACCGAATTAGGTTCCTTTAGTAAGGTTCATATATAGCAGTCTGTAAGCACCAGTCACTATTTTCTTGTTATTGCACTTTAACCTTGACAAAGGGGTTAATGATACCCCGAAACGTTGGTTTGCTTTAATACACGCTGTTGAAAATCCTTGGAGTGCCGCTGTCTGTTCCTTCCTACGAGACTACCTGTTTGTTCCAGAAGGCACCCAGGTACTGAATCCCAGCTGAGGGAGTGCCAGGCCGTCTACCTCTCTCTCTCACCATATTATCATTGCTATAAACTGTATTCTTGCGCCATAATAATCATGTGGAAACCACTTCTAGTCTCAGTCCCTAGCAGTACTGCAGTCTCCAATAGTTCAGCGCTTTTATTTATATGTTGCAGGTTCCTTTATAGACACAACTCCTCTGAATGCTGCCAGATATCAACTTTGCAGAAAGTCTTTTAAGGTGAGCTCACTTTAAACTTGTAACCTTGAATTTATATTTGTGTAATCCTCTGCGGAGATAGGTGTATAACGTGTAGTTCCCTATTACGTTATCAGAGTTATAACTTTGGATAGTGACCCTCTTGTATCGAGTCTGTCCCTCTGTATCGCTATCTTAGCTGTATATAATAAAGGTGACAGAGGCTGCTGAAACAAGCGTTGCCTGTATGTCTTTTGATACAAGGAGCTGTCTCTCCCTAGGCAATAACGTATCCTACCAATTAGCTGGTACTATAACAGGAACAGTCGCTTGTGCTTAGAATATGTTTGCGAAGTACAATAGAATTCTGTGTCTGTAAAGCTGTACTGACTGGAATGTTAGTTCCTAGATTATAACCAATAATCTGACACTTTTTATATTGCTAAAATATACAGGTCAATAGATATCTTCGCCCTCTCCTCCTCTCTTTCCTTATCTACATACTGGTGCTGGGGTAATACTGTCCAACAGGAATTCACTGACAGTGATCTTCACAGATCGTGTATTTACTAAGTAGTGTATCTTGTTCAAATGAGGCCATAACTTTACTTCACTGAAGAATGTAACTGGAGCGCAATATCTGTAATCTATACTCCGCCTCCTCCACATGCAAACGTGTCCTGCAGTGAGAGAATCACCAGGATAATACTTTGCTATATAAGTAGGAACAGAGGATGGTATTATTGCTGCTGATTTGTCCTTTACTCCCACAAGCTCACTGAATTTCCACTCTGCCTTGGCTGGTTCAGGGTATGGGTAAAACCGGCCCAGGACAAGACCCCCGGACTGCCGGGGGGGGGGGGGATGGTCCTGTCCGGGGGGGGGGGGGGCTGTCTGTGACACCTGTCACCAGGGAGTGGAGGAGGGGAAGAATAAAGCCTCCCTGTATGGTCCGGGCATGTAGCAAAAAACAGAACGTTCCGGACCACACGGGAAGGCTGTAGTCTCCCCTTCCCCATGTCCCTGGTGATAGCTATCACAGGGACCACCCGGACAAGACACCCCCGGACCGGACGATACAAGCTCCGGACTGCAGATTTTGATGTCAGGTCCGGCAGTCTGGAGTCTAGTCCGGGTCCGGTTTTTACATAGTACCGCTGGCTCAGTCTCGGTGTATAGAATTACAGAGGTCTCTGCCCTCCTCTGCTTTAGTGAGCGCTGCACTATCTTTGCATTAGATAACAAGCTATGGAAACACTTTGTCTATGTGTAAAGTTAATTAGTCTCCTCTGCCCTGCTACACAAGGACGGGGCACACTGACTGTAAATATGTTCCTGCCGGGCTCTCTGTTAACCCCTTGAGTGGTGGGTTTTGCTGGGGCAGGGCAAACCTACTAGGGAAGGTTTGTCGTCCTTCCCCAGAAAAACCCACCACAGAATCTAGGAAGCCGCCGCTCCCCCCCACCCCCCTCACCTCCACTCCGGTGTTAGTACGCCAGAGCTCTCCTGTTGCCGCCGCTTCCCCCTGCCGCCTGACAGTCATCACACAGGCGACAGGCTCGGGATGTTTCATGGTGGCTCGGGAGGACTCGGGTGCCTGAACTCTCCCTAGTCCCCCCGAGCCGCGCCGAC
Organism: Crinia signifera; assembly: GCF_055691185.1. Classification (NCBI taxonomy): domain Eukaryota; kingdom Metazoa; phylum Chordata; class Amphibia; order Anura; family Myobatrachidae; genus Crinia; species Crinia signifera. Next base: position 331,916,340 of record NC_139220.1, read on the forward strand.
CATCCCCGAGCCTGCCACCTACGTCACAGTGAATGGTGGCTGGCGGCAGGAGCGCGCCGGGTACGTTCGCCTGATCATCAGCATAAAGGTGCTAATGGAAGCCAAAGGAGCTGATGAGGGTGCCCAGAGAGGTGGTGTAGAGGGAGAAGAGGAGAGGGCCAAGGACTGACCCTTGGGGAACACGACTGGCTGTGGGGTAGTAGGAGAGGCGGAGCTCGGAGTGGAGACGGAAAAGGAGAGATCAGAGAGGTATGAGGTGAACCAGGAGAAGACCGTGTGATGCCAAAGGAGCGGAGCGTGTTGAGCAGGAGAGGGTGGTCAACAGTGTCAAATGCAACCGACAGATCAAGCTGGATGAGGACTGAGAAGAGGCCTTTGGATTTAGCCGATAGTAGTACAGATGGAACATGCTCTTTGCAGGGGCTGGCGATTCTATCACCAGCCCCCTCCAGCGGCCGGCTCTCGCCAGGGGAGTGTGCGCACAAGACGCTCTCAGACTCCCCATGGCTATGGAGCTGGCTCCGCCACCTTCCCCCGGTGCCTCTTGCCGCCCCGCCGTCCCCTATCCGAGGAGACGGGCAGGATGCCGCCACGGCACCGTCCTGAAACTGGGAAGCGCGTGCATGTGAGACGCACTCGTGTCCCAGTCAGATGGAGCACCGGCGAGCGCCAGCGCAGGCATGCTGGCGATCCTCGGCCAAGGATCAGAGGATCCATCTGTATATACATAGCAGGCACAGGCCAGCAATGTATATATTACTGGCAACCATGGGTTAAATTGAGCCAGAACGGGGCATAACTGCGTTCCGTCGGTTCATTTTGGAGGTGAAACGTCCGCTCACCTTGCCCTGCTGTCTGTCCATGCCTGCATCGTTAAAGAGACAGCCTGCAGAGCGGTGGTAAACCTGGCTGTCTCAGAGCAGGTCCAACCATCCGCTGTTCGGCTATTTCAAATGACACGCCTGCTTGCAACTCGCGAGCCACCGTTGCCTGATTGGCTGCGAGTCGCGGACAGATGGACCTGCTCTGAGCCAGTCGGATTTCCCCACCGCTCTGCCCGGCGGTCTCCTTTACTGATGCAGGCAGGGACAGACAGCAGGGCAAGGTGAGCGTAAGGATGCAGAACCGCACAGTGCAATGCACATAGCATCTTACCCCTGGCACCGTGCATGTTACCCCTGGCACTGTGCATGAAAACCCTAGCAATGAGCATGTAGGTAAACGCCACTTATGTGGCATTATATGTAATGGGCATTACAGTGTGTGGCATATGTGTATTGGGCATTACAGTGTGTGGCATAATGTGTAATGGGCATTACAGTATGTGGTATATGTGTAATGGGCATTATGGTGTGCATAGTCCGCTGTCCCACAAAGACATGCCTTAAATTTTCCGCAGGCCAACAATATATATGTTACCGCCGCCACTGCCCCCCCCCCCCAATGTATATTTTGTTATGGCGTAACGTATACATTGCTGTTGCAAGTGAATGGATTTCTCCCTATATGCACAGCTACAAATGAAATGTTTGCCGTGCACATGGGTGGGATTTTGCTGCACGGGTGGAGTTTACCTAATTGCTGGGCTCCGAATATATGCAGCCCAGCAATCAGTTCTGAATCAGGCACCAAGAACAGAAATGCACTGAATAAAATGGCCCCTGCTCCCACCCTTGTAATTCAAACCCCGCCCATTATGTAAATCGCCTTTTATATGAAAGATTTTTAGCAAAGGCTTTAAGGTCCATACACACTGGGCGACTATGCCCAGTGTGTATGGACAGCATTGATGCCAATCATCGCTGCGGGGAAAACCGCTCAGTGCATACACACTGAGCGACTTTCCCCCTGCCTGGCACTGACGGAGGGGGGAGATAACTTTGCAGAGCTATGCAAAGCCATCCTGAAAGCCGCTCATCTGCTGGTATAACCAACAGATGAACGGCTTTCCCGGCGATGATGCGGGAGCGCGCAGCAGCGCTCACCGCTCATTGCCAGGGCATACACACTGGGCGGCTTTGAGCTGAAAGCCGCTCAAAGTACGTGTTTTCAGCGACTTTCAGCTCAAAGTCGCCCAGTGTGTATGGGCCTTTAGGCTCCTGAAAATCTCTTGCTCTTTGAGGAAAATAACTCAGTGTGTACACACTACTTTGGTGAAAAATTTATCTATCAAAGATTTTGAAAATGAAAATCTTCTAGTGTGTATGGGCCTTAAATGTATGTCTTTAAACTCCAATAACATGAATTTCTATGTTTATTTAATTGTAACAAACTATATATTTAATATATACCATATTCTTAATTTCATATATTCTTTTATATTTTATATTTTTTCCTCCTGTTGCTAATTGTGAATAATCGGTACTGCTTTCCGAGCACGGAGCCCACGATCTAGATTGTATGTGTGGGGCTGATATCTCAAGCATCTCATGCATCTTATGTGTTTGTGCGGCATAAGATGCATGAGATGATGCAATCGACGAGATTTTTACATTGGAATCAATGTAAAAAGCCCCCAAAACCCCAATTTTAATTGCTAACCCCCCCCCCCCTCATGGGTGAAATGCCCCCCCCCATTGTTAACGCCACCCCACTATTGACGCCAACCCAAAGCGTGGCGAGCGCAGCTATCCCGCGAGGGGCGGCGGTATGCGTCCTCCGACCTTTTCATACCCCCACCATCCACGTGGCGAACGCAGCGAGCCACCGAGCCCGAAGTATGGCGAGCGCAGCGTGCCCCGCGAGGGGACGCAGATACCTTCACAGGTATCCGCGTCCCCTCGCGGGCTTCACAGGTATCCGCGTCCCCTCGCGGGGCTTGCTGCGCTCGCCATACTTCGGGCTCGGTGGCTCGCTGCGCTCGCCACGCTTTATAAAATCAACTCCACGCCGACGTGGATAGTGGGGGGTATGAAAAGGTCGAAGGACGCGTACCGCTGACCCTCGCGGGCTCGCTGCGCTCGCCACGCTTCGGGTTGGCATTGATAGTGCTGGTGGCATTAACAATGGTTATTGGGGACTCACGATTTTTTAATCTCATGGATCTCATGCATCTTATGGATGCATAAGATCCATGAGATTAAAAAATCGGGTCCATCGCGTTGATTTTATGCTTTAAGTACCTTAAACTTAAGGCATACAATCAATAAGACGAGCGCCATGCTAGGAAAGCAGTACCGAAAAATCATTATCAATAATCAGCATCTTTTAGATTAAAACTGTTTTTTATTAATATTATTTACTGTATATTTGGTAGTGGCTCACAGCACAGGATATGCTGTGATCTAGGAATCTTCTCAAAAATGCCTCTTTTGGTCAAAGTGGGACATGCATTGTGTCCCATACATTTTCTATTACCGCAAAAGTTTGTGTTACCTTGGTAACCTATATACAGTAGTTCTTACGAGATTGGAAGTAGCACACTTGATGTGATAATATATGTAGTCTAAGTTTGCCCATTTTATAGTATTGCCTGCCTTATTATAGATGTAGATATAAGGTTCCTGTTGCAAATTCTCATATCAGTAGCGATAATTGTGGACGAACAACCAGAAACCGGAAGTTGCGTTCCACTCCATCTCTGTTCCCTCCTCCACTCTAAGCCCTATTAATGATACATTTCAATATAGGTTTCCTATGCATTTTTGTACTGCAGGCATGTAATATAAGCTACCTGCGTTCCACCAACCAGAAGTTGGACACGGCGTGCGTTCCAACAACCGGAAGTGAGGCTCAATTAGATAAACCAATTTTATTTGTGATTCTCTATGAATTGAAATGTAATATATATAATATTTTGACTGTCCTCCTATAATGTCATTATTTACACAACCTTATTGTCAGTACCTGGGAATTCTGTGGACCCAGGTGACAACCAGGAACGGGTGCAGCTTGAAGGATAGCAGGGCGTATATAGGTCCTTCTCATACGGGACCTGGGAGGAGCTCGCAGCTTGTGGACACTGACGTGAAGGATGAGTCTCAGGAGTTAGCCACGGGAAAGATAATGAAAGAGCAGGTGACGGACAGGAATCAGGAACTACTCAGGCTCCCCTGGTGCCCTGCTCAAGCGCCAGAGACCATGCCCCTGGACCAGATCCCGCCCTACCACCCGGACTGGTAAGCAACAGGAATGGGCTGTGACAGTACCCCCCTTGGGAGTGGACTCCGGACACTTTCCAGGCTTACGAGGATTGTTTTGATGGAACTTCTTTAACAAGGCGGGAGCATCAATGGCTGTGGCATCTACCCACGTTCTCTCCTCCGGCCCATAGTCTTTACAATCCAGCAAATATTGAATTCAACCGAATCGTCTTCTGGAGTCTAGGATTCTTTTCACATCAAAGGATACTCCACAATCGGTTTGAAGCTGCTGTAGTCGAGGTACTTTACTTTGTGTCACGGCCTGGACTGTCTGTGTTCCCGGCACTGACCTGGGTGCGCCAGTGGAGGGCGCAGGGAACTGGAAACGAGGAGGCTTGAGGTAGCTGGAGCTCATGCACGGAGGCTGGAGGGAGATGATCTGCCGGGGACACAGAGGATTGGCTGAGACCTAAAGCAGAGGCGCGGGGTCTAAGCCGACAGTGGTTTTCACCAGGGACCCCCGCAAGGGTATATGGACTTCGCTGCAACTGCCGACCAGGTCGCGGCCCTCTGCCCAGGTTCCCCTGTAGCTTTGGCAGAGTTTGGGCAACAAGAGTCTTAGAGGGTACTTAAACCATCGATGGTGATCGATGGCACTGAATGCTATACAGCAACACGGAGGGTACTTGAGGAATGTGAGATGCGGCCTGGAAGCCGGGGAAGACACGAAGGTAACACAGGGAGATGCTGGAGATCACTGGAGCGGCTAGGGAGCCGATACTTGAGATCACTGGGGATCGCTGGGGCGGCTAGGGAGCCGATACTGGAGATCACTGGGGATCGCTGGAGCGGCCTGAGAGCCGAAGGGAGACGGGCACGGAACCCACTGGTATCCGGACACTGAGCAGATAACCTGGACTGCACGAGAAGACAGGATCACACGGCAGATGGATCACGTGGAGACTTCTGGCAGGAGTGGAATAACCAGGACGCTGAGAGTAACACAGGTGACAGCGGACTCAGGTAACCGGATCTCTGGAGCAAGTGGGGAGTCTTGACAGAAGCTTAACGCTGGAGAACTCACAGGTAAACTGACGAGTTGTTCAAGACAAGGAGGAGACTGTGAGCTAGGCTTTTATCCCTCCAGGTGATTAGGGAATCAGACGCAGGTGATGGGATTAGCCGCAGCAGCAGCACACAGACCAGGAAGTAAGTTGGAGCTTACCTGGATCATGTCACCCGCAGTTTGATCAGGGAATACACTTGGAGCTCACAGTGATGCAGGGGCGACTTGGAAGCAAAAGACATCACGCCAGGGATTGCCGACTGTGCCGGCAGCTGATCTACGGAGGACACTACCCCAGCGTGCCGGTAAGGGGCGCATGCAAGCGGTGCGAGAACCGGGGTTCATGACACTTTGGAACCGATTGAGGACTAATGGCCTTAATAAGGAAATTTGGAACGTGTTAGGGATTCGTAGAGACTGAGGCAGCTGAAGCCTATATGCTACTGGCGAAATGACAGAGACTACCGGATAGGGACCTATAAATCTGGGCGCAAATTTCATCAATGGTACTCGCAATCTGATGTTTTCCGCTGAAAGCCAGACTCTATCTCCAATTTGAAGTTTAGGTACTGCTTTTCTGTGGCGATCCGCAAATTTTTTATAGCGCTGGGAGGCTTTGCTGGGAGCACTGGATCGGGAACTTGGTCCTCTATTGAAGAAGAAAAAGATTGGGACAAGGCATCAGCTTTGCCATTTTGAGATCCAGGCCGAAAAGTTAAAGAAAAGTTGTAAAGAATAAAGCCCAGCGGGCTAATCTGGGTTCAGGCATTGCGCTTTTCGCAGATAAAGAAGGTTTTTGTGATCCGTGATGATGGATACTGGGAATTTAGCTCCTTCTAAAAGATAACGCCATTCTTCTAGGGCGAGCTTGATGGCCAAAAGTTCCTGCTCCCCAATGGGATAATTTCTTTCGGCTGGTAAGAATTTCTTGGAAAAGAACCCACAGGGATGATTCTTGCCATCAGAGGTTTTCTGTGAAAGCACTGCTCCTACTCCCACGGACGAGGTGTCTACTTCCAATATGAATGGTCAAGAAGGATCTGGCTGAATAAGGATAGGAGCTTCAGTAAAGACTTGTTGCCAGTGAAAAGCAGCCAGTGAAAAGCAGCAATGGCTTCAGGCGACCACTGGGACGAGTTGACCCCTTTATGGGTGAGAGCAGTAATAGGACTGATGATGGAGGAAAAGTTTTTAATAAATCTTCTGTAATAGTTAGAGAATCCAATAAAACGTTGAATGGATCTTAATGTAGTAGGGCGGGACCAATCAAGAACTGCTTTTACCTTAGAAGGGTCCATACGAAGATCTGAACCGGAAATAATGTATCCCAGAAAGGCATTTGAGGGTTTTTCAAATTCACATTTAGATAGCTTGCAGTACAATTGGTTATCCCGCAATCGCTGGAGCACCTCCTTGACGTGCAGACGGTGGTCTGGAAGATTCTGAGAAAAAATTAAAATGTCATCCAGATAAACCACAACTGAATAATATAGAAGATCACGGAATATTTCATTCATAAATTCTTGAAAAATGTCAGGGGCATTACTTAACCCGAACGGCATTACTAGGTATTCATAATGACCATCCCTTGTGTTGAATGCTGTTTTCCATTCGTCACCTGCACAAATACGAATTAAATTATAGGCCCCCCTGAGGTCTAGCTTGGAAAAGACTGTAGCCCCTTTGATCCGGTCAAATAATTCCGTAACAAGGGGAAGAGGGTACCGATTTTTAATGGTAATGTCATTTAAGGCTCTATAATCAATGCAGGGTCTAAGTCCACCGTCTTTCTTTTTTATTAAAAAAAAAACCCACCCCAGCTGGAGAGGAAGATGGTAGAATAAACCCCTTTTCAAGATTTTCCTTGACATATGATGCCATGGCTTCAGTCTCTGGAAGAGAAAGAGGGTTTGTCCTACCTCTGGGAGGAGTCTTTCCAGGAATCAAGTCAATTGGGCAATCCCATTGGTGATGAGGGGGTAGCTTATCTGCTGATTTTTCACAAAAGACGTCTGAGAATGCTTGGTAGGCAGAAGGTAAGAGTAGAGCTTCAGCGGTGGCTGTAGTCTGGATTGGCACCATTTTTTGAAGACAAGATTGATGACAGTTAGGTGACAATTGGGTGACTGGCTTTTGGAATCACTAAGAAATGAAGTAACTCATGGTGCAGCAGGTCGACTTGAACTGAGAGTGGAACAGTACGGTGGGTAATTGACCCTTGAGGATAGGCTTGATCCAATAAGACTGTTCCAAGATGATGCTGATTAACAAATTGTAACGAAATAAAATTTTCTGCTGCTCCAGAGTCCAAAAGAACTTATACTTTAGTTGGTCCCCGAGGTAACAAGAGTTGTGAAGACAAAAGAGAATCGGACTTGAGTGGAGAAATATCTGCTTGTCCTAGCCTGGCTTCTCCAGGACCAGCTAGGACTGACGGTTTAACAGACGGCGTGGACAAGAGGCAATAAGATGCCCATTTTCCGACGGCAACAAGGGGCGTGACCACGGAACGTAGGGAGTAGGACGTGTACGTCGCTCTCTCCCGCCTTGTGATGTGAAGCAGGTATCCTGTATTTCCCTCATCACCCCTGCTAAACGGCGAGCCCCTGCCCGAAAGGAGAAGGTGCAAGGCGGCAACACCCTGGAAGTCAGAGCGGGACAATAGCGTGGACGCCCGGAGACTGCAGACAAGACCTGTGTGTTTACAGAGTCCGGGGAAACCTGGTGACGCATGAGCCGACGAGACGGGCAGACTGCAGCAGAGCCCAGCAATAATACAGCGTCCGGTAAATTCAGGTGACGCGTGTGTGGACGCGACAACCAGACCGCAGCAGAGGCTAGCACGACCATAGCACCCGGCGAAGCCTGGGGATACGGGAGTGCACGTGACAGGAGGACGCGCGGTGCAAGCGGTCCTAGCCAGCAGTGAGTGTACTCCGGAGCAGGGAGGCGGCAGCACGACAAAGTCCACATCTGAGCATCGGAGCCGTTTTGAGCCCACGGGGGCGAAGAGACGGGCAGCAAGCCACGGTAACGTGGAGAGGAGAGCCACGGGGGTCGTGAGAGGACTCTGTGACCGTGTTTAAGTGCCGGGTAGGGAAGGACGGCGAGTTGGTGAGCCCGTGCACGAAGGTACCATTTTTTACTCAAGGCTATCTAAAAACTGTGTGTCACCATATTGTTAAATAGCTGGCTCCTTTTTCAGGCTCCGAAACGCCTTACACCCTTCCTAAATTAAAACAAATTGGTAATTGGAACTACGCTCTCCCCCCGGAACGGATGAGAAAAAGAACGGACAGTTAATGATTTAAGCTAAGGTCGTGCTGAGAGGCCCTCCGAGAAATTAGCCGCAGATTGTTGGTTGGTGATCAGATTGGGAGGCGCGGGGGGTGTAGGGGAGCAAGGAACGAAGCTGGGGTGCATGGACTGGGGGTTTGTGCGACGATTGATTAGAGAACACAGGTTACACCCTTAGAAGTACCAGGTTAAAACAATACCCATAATAATGGGGAAATCCAAAGACACTACAGCAGCAAATAAACTGGCTAAATTTGCCAGAACCCCAGCCACCCCAACATCAGCTGCTAAAGGGGATGGAACCCCCCCAGCTACCCCCCCAGATAATGCAGATAAAACACCGGAGCCAGCATCCATTCAGAAAGTACTGGATGCGTTAGCAGCAAGTGAGGCTCGCCTAGCAATCAAGATTGGCAAAATTCAGGAGGATCTAGACATTATACGTATATCAGTCCAAAAAGTAAAAGAGAGGACTATCGAGGTGGAAAAAAGGACCTCAGTATTGGAAGATCTAATAAACCCGATGGTTAAAAATATGGAGAATATGAAAATGCATGTGAGGAGCATGGACAGTAAATTAACAGACATCGAGGGGCGCTTAAGGCGTAATAATCTTAGATTCCTGGGATTTCCAGAGCAAGCGGAAGGGTCTAATCCCGAGCAATTTCTACAGAACTGGTTGATAGAGGTGTTAGGGAAGGATACTTTTTCCAAATTTTTTACAATCGAAAGGGCCCATAGGGTCCCAATGAGGCCATTGCCCCCTGGGGCGCCAGACCGAACCCTTATTGCCAAAATGCTGTATTACCCCGATAGAGACCTAATCCTACGCTTGAGTCGCGAAAAGGGACCTCTAATGTGGGACAATAAAAAAATCTCTGTGTTCCCTGACTATGCCCAAGGGGTACAAAAGGATAGGGCCCAATTCGTTGCTGTGAAGAGAAGATTAAGAGAACTGCATTTGGATTATGTGATGCTTTTCCCGGCTAAGTTGCGGGTGGTCTCTGAGGGGAAAACTCAAGTATTTTTGAGCCCGAATGACGCCTCAGACTGGCTGGATAGAAACTTTCCGGCAAGCCGGCCAATGGGCAACGTCTGAGATAACGTAGTGCCCCATAAATGGCTAATTATGAATTATGGTCTTTCCATAGGGGGTTCTTACTTTTTCTTGTTTTTCCTATTATATTTTTTCTTTTCACCTCGATTATGAGAGACCGTAGTAAACGGCTGATATTTAACAGTGTGTATGTAATTATGCGGGGTTCGCATAAAAAGTGATATTAGTTGCATATATAGGAAAAGGGGTGAGAGGGGGAATTATGTGTGTGAGGTATAAGGGGCGGGAGAGAGCCCTTACTGGGTGGTCATGAAATTTGATGCCCCAAGGTTAGCCCACTGTGGGTACACCTGGAGGGGGGGGGAGGGAAGGGGGGGTGAGGCATGTCAGGAGGAAGGGGAGGCATGCAGGGAGGGGGGAGGGGGGGGAGGGGGGGAGGGACGGCAGCAAGTTTACAATTCGGGGTCTGGGTACAGAGCAGGACCAATTAGAGGGATGCTTCCCCTTGCTCAAAACTAACCTGTTAAAAGAAACAGAATGGGGTTAATGAAGTATAGTATCCTCACGTGGAACGTGAGGGGACTAAATAATAGGATTAAAAGGGCTTTAATCCTACGGGAGTTGCGTAAATACGCTGTGGATATTATATGTCTTCAGGAGACCCACCTGGAGGGGGGTAGAGTCTTATCCTTAAAAAAGGCTTGGATTGGGTGGACATTCCACTCCACGTTTACCTCTGCCTCCAGGGGGGTCTCTGTGTTAGTACGAAAGGGGATACCCTTTTCAGTGGAATCATCCTCAGTGGATTCCAATGGGAAATACGTGTTTTTGAAATGCAGGTTGGATTCATTTGTGTTTTTGTTGATGACTGTTTATATTCCCCCACCATTTAACTATACAGTGCTTAAGAAAGTAGCGGAATTTATGGCCCTTTCCCCGGGGACACCAGCATTGGTTGTAGGGGACTTTAATAATGTGCTCGATCCACAAATGGATAGATGGGGATCTAAAGGCCAGGGGCATACGGGTCAAAGGACTGGGTTTTCTTTAATGATAGAAGAGATGGGATTGAGGGATGTATGGAGACGGGACCACCCAGAGGTTCATGAGTATTCTTGTTTTTCAGGGACACATGAAACGTTTTCCAGATTGGATATGGCCCTGGCTACGGAGGACTGCCTGCTGAAGTTGAGCGGGGCGGCCTACAGAGCCAGGGGCATATCTGACCACTCCCCTCTCGAGGTTACTATGGTCCCTGGGGGGCAGAGGGGGTTCGTGTATTGGAAGCTAAATACACACTGGCTGTCCAAATTAGCTCCGGGGGTAGGGTTGGAGGAACAGTGGGAAGAATTTCTGTACCTTAACGAGGGGTCCGCATCAGTAGACCTAATATGGGAGGCTTTTAAAGCCAGTATTCGGGGTTCACTAATAAAAAAGATAGCCTGTTTAAAAGCCTCCTACCGACAAGAAGAGTTGAGGTTAGAGAATAAATGTAAAAAATTAGAGCAGAAATATCTAAAGGAGAAAACCCCTTGTAGCAGGGAGGAATGGAGAGAGGCCCAGGCAGTCTGGAATAAGATGCTAGTGGATAAAACGAAATTAGGGGAAGTGTTCAAACAACATCATAGTTATACTGTAGGGGATAGACCGAGAAGTTTTTTAGCTAACATCGTAAAATCGAATCAATCACCCAATATAGTCCTGGAAATACAGGAGGATGGGGGAAGGTTGGTGAACACAACCCCTAACATAGTTCAGAGCTTCGCTCAGTATTACCAGAGTTTGTATGAAGCAAAGTCAGATAAGTCACCCGAGGATATACAAAACTATCTAGCACAAATTTCCCCTCCTAAACTCTCGGAAAGGATAAAAAATAGTTTAGATGCCCCATTCACCCTACAGGAGATTATCAATGCAATTCGAACAATTCCTAGCGGCAAAGCCCCGGGGACAGACGGTATCCCCCAAGAACTATATAAGCGCCACTGTCAGTTTTTCTCCCCAAAGCTGTTAGACCTTTTTAATAAAATATACGAGGAAGGGAAACTGCCTCCCTCTATGTCCGAGGCATTAATAATAATTCTTTTGAAGAAAGACAAGGACCCAAGGGAGAGAGAATCATATAGGCCTATATCCCTGCTGACGAATGACGTAAAGATACTGGCTAAACTCCTATCCACTCGTTTAAATACTGCCCTGGGGGAAATTATACATAGAGATCAGACCGGGTTTATACCCGGCAGGTCTTCTGCTACAAATTTAAGAAGATTGTTTTGTCATATACAAGGGAAACAGGGAGAGAAGGAGGCCCCTGCGGTGGTGTCATTAGACGCCGCTAAAGCGTTCGACACTGTGGAGTGGGAGTACTTATGGAGGGCATTGGAGTGGATAGGAGTCGGGTCAGTATTTATAAACTGGGTCAAATTGCTCTATTCGAGCCCCATGGCACGAGTAATGGTAAATAATTATATCTCCCCTAGTTTTCCCATCAAAAGAGGCACCCGCCAGGGCTGCCCGCTGTCGCCAGCACTCTTTGCGATAGCAATGGAGCCGCTGGCATGCCTAATTAGAGCGAGCGACAAGCTGAAAGGACTTTGGGTAGGAGGGAAGGAAGATCGGATAGCGCTATACGCGGATGATGTTTTACTCTTCCTCAGCGATTATAAGTTAGCCATGCCAGGGTTATTGGAGATAGTAAATCGATTCGGGAACTTTTCCGGACTGAGGATAAACTGGAGTAAATCCTGTATAATGCCTCTGAGGGTCTTGGCAGTGACAGGGGCGGTAGCGAACTGCCCATTAAAAATTGTGGAGAAATTTCAATACTTGGGAATTGTGATTTCCAATAGAGCAGAGGAGTATGAGGCTATGAACATTACCCCTCTGGTAAACTATATAAAATCTAAAATTGTAACATGGGAGAGGCTGCCGCTGACTGTCACTGGGAGGGTTAACCTCGTAAAAATGGTGGTACAGCCAAAAGTGCTTTACGCCATACAACACTCTCCGGTTTACCTCCCCCGGAAAATATTTCGAACAATGGAAGGGCTTATTTCATCCCTGATTTGGAATAAAAAAAGGGTCCGAATTAGGCAGAGCAATATGACTAGGCCCAAGGCAGAAGGGGGGTTAGCATTGCCAGATTTCTGGTTGTATTATCTTGCAACCCAGATGGCTTTCCTTAGTTCATGGATAAAAAAGGGGCAGGATACCGAAATAGTTAGTGCCCTGGTGGGGACAGTCTCCCCGGGTCACTCTCCCTTGCATCTGTTACTATCCGGAAATAGACAACGTAATTGGCCACCTATAATCAAACAAGCGATAGAGGTATGGAAACAGGTCGAGAGAATAATGGGAAGTAGCGGGATAGATCCCGAGACACCTCTCTATAATACGCGGCATCTGGGTGAATTGGGGGCCCTACAGATGGATAAGGTATGGGGGGAAAGGGGCCTAGTGGAAATTGGGCAGTTGTATGATGGGGCAGGTATTCGGACTTTTCTTTCTTTAAAGGATGAGTTTAATTTATTGAATAGTTTCCAGTACCGCTATTTTCAGTTGAGGCATGCTTTGGGCATGCAATTTAGAATGGGGAACCCTACAATGGAAGAATCATTGACTAAAAAATTTCTTAAAAGAATTCAGCCCCGCCATATGATTGGCCAATGTTATAAATACCTTATACAAGAAGTAAAGAAGGACAATTTGGGGATACTACGTAACAGATGGGAGGCGGACCTGGGGGAGATAAATGAGGATGAATGGAGGGAGGCGTTATCCAATGTACAGAAAGCAACAGGGCAGGTCAAATTTCAGCAGGTCCAATTGTATATAGCTCATAGAGCATACATAACCCCTGAGCGCCTGTATAAATTTGGGGGAAGGGGTGATAAAACATGCCCTAAGTGTAAGAGGGGGGATGGATCCTTTTACCATCTAATCTGGGAATGCCCCATGGTAGGGAACTTTTGGGGCCAGGTAGTCCGGACCCTCGAGCGGCTGGGTGTCCCACAGGGTAAATGCACCCCCAAATTGTGCTTATTGGCGATAAAGGGAGAACTTGTTATACAAAGAAACCTCTGGCTATTGGTGATAAATCTGTGCACATTAGCAAAAATTTGTATAGCTAGGAAATGGATGGCAGATAGCGAACCGACGCTGGCAGAATGGGTACCCCTCGTGGAGAGTACAATGGAACATGAAAAATATAGGTATATGGTGGGGGGGACGGAAGGAAAGTTTTTGGAAATTTGGGAGAGATGGATTAACTTAAGTTAAATAACAAATCGCAAGGTGGAAGCAACCGGACTGATGTAATTGATAAGGTCAAAGGGCTCTGCGGAAGGAACCTAGACATGGGAGGGAAGAGTAAACTTGCTGGGTTTTAAAAGGATGCTGGTTCAGAGAAAGGATCTGATGAGGGGTAGTGTGGAGTAGTGATAGGAGGTAGGAAGGGCGGTGCATGGTGGTCATAAGTTGCCGGAGTAATAAAATGCACGAAATTATATAATGTACAATTTTTTTTTTTTTTTTGTTAGAAGGTATTGTGGCATTATAAAGTATGCACCTCAATGCAAGATTCGCATTGTAGGATATGTGAAAATGTATGTAGAGCTTGGTGTCACAATATGGAGGAGGGATCAAGGCACAGACACGAAAGTAGGCTCTAAAAGAATAGAGAAGGGTCAACACGGTCACAAGTAAAATACAATCACATAGCCGGGGGGGTAGGGAATGTGGGGTATAATGGGGGAAACCCCTCTGAATGATGAAATTTATAGGAATGTTAAGGGGCAGTGGGGGGTTAGGGCGGGAATAAAGTCAATATTAACGCACAGGAAACACCGGGGTAGCACGGACAACCGGTAACATTAGCCCAATTCCATGCTGAGGCGCCAAACTCCTAAAACTCTTGATGTATAATGATGTAATACAGAGGATCCAAGTAACTGATTGGGGATATGGGGGGGACTGTGTGAATTGTGTGTATTCTGAAAAATGAAATAAAAACATATGGAAATTAAAAAAAAAAAGATGCCCATTTTCCCCACAGTAGAGCCAAAGATTTTGGCGTTGCCTTCGTTGTCGTTCTTCAGGAGACAAGTGGGCCCTATTAACCTGCATGCAACCAGAAGCGGAGGATGGGACTGAGTCTAGTCTTGGAGTGGTCATCGATCGACTCCGTTCTTGCCGGGACTTTTCAACTTGTCTCTCTCGGTAGCGGAGGTCTAACTTATTGCAGAGGGAAATAATGGCAGTGAGGGTACTGGAAAGGTCCCGTGTAGCCAACTCGTCTTTGAGACATTCAGAAAGTCCCGCCATGAAGGATGATACTAAGGCTTCCTCGTTCCAGGATAATTCGGACGCTAGAGTCTGAAAATGTATAACATACTGAGCAATAGATCTGGTACCTTGGCGTACCCGCAGAATCTCAGTGGCAGCTGAAGTCACCTTGCCTGGTTCATCGACTATTTTCCGAAAGTCAGCAATGAAGTTAACCTAGTTGGTAAGCAGAGGATCTGACCGTTTCCATAGGGGAGACGCCCAATCCAGGGCTGACCCAGACAGCAACGAGACTATGTAGGCAACACGGGTTAAATCTGTGGGAAAGTTCATGGGCTGGAGTGAGAAATGTACATCGCACTGGTTGATAAACCCCCTGCAGGCCTGAGGAGTGCCATCAAATTTAGCCGGGGTCGGCAGATGCAGGGTAGGGGCACCCGGAGGTTGGACAGGGTTACTTGCTTGAGCCATCACAGGAGGAGTCAGCGAAGCTTGAGGCAATGATGCTTGAAGAGTGTCCTGATGCTGGGAGATTCCCTGCAGGGCCTGAGCCACTTGCCGCTGACCCTTCTCGAGGGCTTGCAAGCGGCCAATTAATTCCTGCAAAGGTTCCTTAGAAGGTATTAGATATATTAGAAGGTATCATTCCTTCTAATATTTCCCCACAATGGATGTAAGGCTGACTGGTCTATAATTTTCAGGGTTAGTTTTGCTACCTTTTTTCCATATTTGTACTACATTAGCTATGCGCCAGTCCCTTGTTACCATACCCCTGAGTTTATTGGTTCCTCAATTATTTTAGTATCCTTGGGTGTATTTCATCCGGACCAGGAGATTTGTTACTATTTAGGTTCTGTAATCTATTTTTGACTATTTCCTCACTCAAACATACAGTTTGGGAGCATTTAAGAGCCGAGCATTTAATCTGTGGGAGATCTTCTGAAGATTCTTCCCTTATAAATACCGAAGCAAATTACCATGCACCATACCTAAAATACTGACACTAGCATGCAATACTAAGCAATGCAGCACTCAATTTACTTTCATTAACCAATTGAGTAACTGCAAGCCACACTCACCAACATCCACTGGATCTCTGGTTAAGGCTTCCTACATCTGCCCACCACTCTGTAACATGGAATTTGGGAGCCGTTTTGATGGCTGTTTACCACTCTCCATTTTTACACTTTAGGAGGAAACAGACATCTGGCCCTCTGCCACTCACTGTCACCATCCATCACTGCTGTTTAAGAACTGTGCACACATGTTTATTCCTCTCCGAAAAATGTCACACAAACCCATGACTTCATCCACCTCAATACCCGACACAATTTGGGTGTGACAGACGGACACAATTAATACATTTATGTGCAAGACTGCATAGAAAACATTTCACATCAAACTTGGTTACTTAACTTCTTTTAATTGGTTTTGCTGTTAGGCTTCAAAGCACACAAAATAAATAAAGTTTGGGAAATGAATATACAAAATAAAAATAAAATCAGACAGGACAAAATGAACTGAAACATCTGGGGCACAACAGCTGCATGCTGAAATGAAAGTCCACCCCAGCATAGGATCTGCATCATCAAATAATTATGCTAGCCAGGTTACAGGACATCGAACCAAGACCTTGCATTTATAGAGGGAGAACTTGGAATTTTGGTACCCTGTGCACGGGAATAGAACGAGTTTGCCCACAGGAAGTGGCCCTCCACAACAAAGGACAAGATTTGGTACAAAAACAGACAAAGTCAATAGGTACCAATAGAAAAAAGTAGGCGGCGCTAAAGGACACCGAAGACACACAGTTTTATAAAAAAAATACAAATTTATTTAACAATAATCACAATAAACAATTAATTATAAAACTGAAAACACCGGCCGGTGATTTGTAAGGTTAAGAAAACCTATTGGTGCATAAGTAACGATTTTTAAAGCATCTCCAGATATACTGGATGCAATTTGCACAGCCCAGCAGAGGTTGTATGGTACTATTGATATCCCATATAAAGCACATATATTATTGCAAAGCTTTATCAGCAAAACATAGGATTAGTTACTGGCAGTCTTTTGTGTAAAGCAATGTTAGTCTGGTGTTAGAGGCTTAAATAGCGTTTTAGGCAGACATACTTCTTTTAAGCACAGGCAAGGGTTAATTTCCAGCCAAACATTCTAACTCAGTCATTAGAGCCACATAAAAGCTTGAAGATGTTAAAAAGCTTTGTAATTGAATGAATGCAGAAAGGGTATACTTATGCTCCGTTTGTAATCCACTGTTAGGGGAGTTGATTCTATTGCCCACGCCTGGAGAGGGTTCACGGCTGTTTGCGCTGTCAGCCTTATCTCGAACACGCTGCTCCGGCTTCCGGGTCTCCCAGCAGGGTGCTTTCAAAGTGTCAATTGACAAGATAGAGTTTTCCTGTGACGCGTTTCCCCGCCTCTTGGAGTGTCAGCGGCTTCCTCAGAATGAGGAAGCCGCTGACACTCCAAGAGGTGGGGAAACGCGTCACAGGAAAACTCTATCTTGTCAATTGACACTTTGAAAGCACCCTGCTGGGAGACCCGGAAGCCGGAGCAGCGTGTTCGAGATAAGGCTGACAGCGCAAACAGCCGTGAACCCTCTCCAGGCGTGGGCAATAGAATCAACTCCCCTAACAGTGGATTACAAACGGAGCATAAGTATACCCTTTCTGCATTCATTCAATTACAAAGCTTTTTAACATCTTCAAGCTTTTATGTGGCTCTAATGACTGAGTTAGAATGTTTGGCTGGAAATTAACCCTTGCCTGTGCTTAAAAGAAGTATGTCTGCCTAAAACGCTATTTAAGCCTCTAACACCAGACTAACATTGCTTTGCACAAAAGACTGCCAGTAACTAATCCTATGTTTTGCTGATAAAGCTTTGCAATAATATATGTGCTTTATATGGGATATCAATAGTACCATACAACCTCTGCTGGGCTGTGCAAATTGCATCCAGTATATCTGGAGATGCTTTAAAAATCGTTACTTATGCACCAATAGGTTTTCTTAACCTTACAAATCACCGGCCGGTGTTTTCAGTTTTATAATTAATTGTTTATTGTGATTATTGTTAAATAAATTTGTATTTTTTTATAAAAATGTGTGTCTTCGGTGTCCTTTAGCGCCGCCTACTTTTTTCTATTGGTATCCTTTTTAAGAGGGGTTGAGTATCCCCCCTAGACGGCAGCAAGGACACAGCACTTTTTCCAGCGCTCTGCTATTTATTCTCTTTTCTGCTTTGTAAAGTCAATAGGTGGCACCCTCGTTGGCCCGTGGGGTTGGGGGGGAAGTATGGGGGTGGTGGTGGGTCCCTTCTGGCAGCACGGGGTGGGGCAGCTAGATTATTGGCTGCAAGGGCCGCAAAAAAGTGCCCTGGTGGTGCAGGCAATCTCTGCAGAATGTCATTCTGGCGTATGGATTGCTGGTGCCGTGAAACTACACAAGTGTGTTCTGAGACAGCAGATCCAGGGAGGTCAGCTCAAGATGGGAAGGATAGGGCCCGCCCCCCCCGGTGGTCTGGCTGTGCACCGTCCACTCAGCTTCCTCTTCAGGGCACATTTGAAGTCCTGCTACCTTAAAAAAATGGAAAAATAAATGTAAAGCAACTACATATGTAATGGTCTCAGTTACCACACTGCGTTAGTAGTGAAAAGTTAGCATTGTGGCTGGTATGATCGGACTCAATATAATTTTGCTGCTTCCTGATTGTGGACTCCATAACACAGCATTAAACTATCAAATATTGCAACTAATTGAAGGGAAACATAATCCACATGTTTAACGGCCACAGTTTTGGACATGTTACAGTAAGGTGAGTTACCCCACATAACATTTTACTTTGTGGGTCATGTTCAAAATGCAAACATATTTATTTGCACTCTTTTTTGCACACATAATTATGGCTGAACCATGACATATACACATCTTGTACATGGTGCAAGGTGTCAGAATCACACCACCTAGACAGCACTCCCTTACATAAATTTGCTCACATGTCTAAATGAACTAACGACATATCAACAAACACACCTTTGTCCTAAAAGATGTATAGTTTTTTTTTGTTGTGACCCAAACAAATACATATGAGTTAAAAACACACACTTGCCTTTTCCACACACACTTTATATCCCTGTACTGTGGTGCCACCTTATTCACTTCATCTGTGATTTTATCCCAAATCTTGTCCTTCGCTGAGGGGGTTAGCTTCCTGCTGACAAGTGCCGCAGTGGTGGAGTATGAGCGGCACACGGCCAGCAGCCCGGTTGTGGAAGGAGGACAGGGAGTGTGGGGTATGCAGGTGGGATCGGGGTTGGTGCCCGTCCTACACAGAGAAAGAGAGCGGCTGGGGAGAGTGGGGAGGAGAAGTATGAGTGTACCTGGCCGTCCGGCCACGGATGGAGCCTGAGGCTTTCACCGAAACCCTGCTGTGGAGGACACCGTGTGACAGACGTCTGGGCTTCATTGACGATCGTTTCACCGGACGATTGTTTCACCAGAAGAGGCTTTCTCAAGGTATGCACACACCATGGAGACGCATTGGCCAATGACGCTATCAGCCTCTATAGCACTGGGACAGCACTACAGAGACTGTTAGCTGCGCCGGAGAAAGCAGGCTGTCAGTGCGGGGTGAGCTGGCTATGCAGAAGGGAGACCAGTGCTGGATCCTGGATTGGTAAGTATATTGGTGTAAAAGTGAGGTTTGTGTTTGTGTGTGAAATAAAGTAATACTTTTCTGTTTGTGCGTGTTTTATTTTAACATTCTTTTTACAGGTGGATTACAAGTCCCAGTGGGCCCATTAATGCCCCGCATGCTGAAACTTGTGGTTCTCCAAGTCCCAGCATGCGGGGGAGGTCTGCTGGCACTTTTAGTTCTCCTGCATAAAGCAATTTTAGTTATGTGAGTTGTAACCCTATCAGGCCGGCGTCCACTGGCCATGGACGCCGGTGACAGCGCCAGGCTTCAGCCCTGGATGGGGATCCCCACTCCTCCAGGTACCTCGTCCAAGGCTGACCAGCCACGGTGCTCATGTTTCAGCCGGGGGACCTTATATAAAAAGTGTCCTCTGGCTGTGGCATGACACCGCGGGCTGTTGGAGCCCGGTGCTGGTTTCAAAATATGGGGGACCCCCAGATTTTTTGTCCCCCATATTTTTGGAACCAGGACCGGTCCAAGAATCCGTGGCTGGTTTCAGAAATAAAGGGGATCCCTATGCTTTTTGTCCCCAGTATTTTTGGAACCAGGTCCGGCTCAATGAGCCCGGGGCTGGATATCCTCAAGAGGGGGGACCTCACGACGTTTTGTTTTTTATAAACATAAATTCGCACATTACCTCAAATTCGCACATTTTCATGCCTAAAAATCGCACATTTTCATGCCTAAAAATCGCCCATTAACGAACTTTATCGCACTTTTTTTCCAGAATACGCACCTCATGGGCGATTTTGAAAGTGTGAAAAAAATCACATCCTATTTAATGTCACCCTTGGTGTCGTATTCTCTCGCTCAGAAATTGAGTCGTATGTTCAGTTATTAGAATATATTTTCTCACCTCTATAAATTGCTACAGAATTTGGAGTAGGACCTTAGTTTTAATCAACTATAATAAATAAATAAATAATAAAGGTAATCTCATGATGAGTGTATATATTGTATAGATGGAGATTTGTTAGCTGTGTAGAACAGTCTCTGTGTGAGATAGATATAATTGCATTGATAATAAAAATGGACACCGTGCCTCATGATTAAATAAAAAAGAGATAGATGTATTAAAAAAAGATGACGTTTGATATAGTACTCAGTAATGAGGTGGTCTACAGGGTAATATGAATCCGTAATGTGATAAACTATTAACAAATTGGAAAATAATGTGAATAAGTGTGTAAAATTGATGATCAATTAATAAATCAATTGTGTTGAAATAGTTGAGAAGAAAGTGTATTTATGTATTAATAAAGAGAAGAGTTAGTGCATTTATCTATAATAAAGCGAATTAGTGCATTTATTTAATCTATTAGGTGATATTGGAATAATATAAAATATATGATATGGTGAGAGAAACATGCAAACAATGTGTGAATCAAATGAAACCTTAACATAAATGAGATATTTATATCATAACAAGAGTG
This sequence comes from Crinia signifera, assembly GCF_055691185.1. Lineage (NCBI taxonomy): Eukaryota > Metazoa > Chordata > Amphibia > Anura > Myobatrachidae > Crinia > Crinia signifera. Next base: position 331,937,278 of record NC_139220.1, read on the forward strand.
TGTGATAATGACGAATAATTATATGGTGATGTGTACCATATTTGAAAATCATTAGGGTCATTCAGTGAATTGGTTGGGGGATTGGTGGAATTTTGAAGCCAATATTTGATATAAATTTTATAGATATACATATCTTCCTCATTAGAGTATGCATATTTATTAAACATGAGAACATTTCCAATGACAAATGATTACACTGGAAATTGGATGATTACATTAGGAAATACTAACCAAATGATGGTTATATAGGTTGCCCCATAGTTTGTGTAATTATAGGAAAGCTGTTTAACAATTTTCCTCATTTAGACCACCTGTGGTCCGGGTATTCATCAGAAAAATAAGTCTGGCCTCTTGTTTTAGCGATTCCTTATCCAGGTTGCCCCTTCTGATGCCCATTTAGATTTTTTGCATCCAAAAACTTGAAGTCCATTGGGGTTTCCTGGATGAAACTTAAGGAAATGTTTAGCAACCGGTGTAAGTGGCTTCATGCAGGTGATCTCTTTTTGCATTCTTGATGCTGGATATGTGTTCGATCAGCCTTCTATGTAACGGTCTTTTTGTTTTGCCAATGTAATGTAAATTACATGGGCATTTTAGATTATAAACAACACCAACCGTGTTGCATGTGATGTAATCTTGGATTTTCCACGTTTTATAGAATTTGTCACAATAGGAAGTTGTGGGTACCGTAATACACAGGCCTTGCAGGTTCCACATTTATAGGATCCTTTTTTCTGGATTTAAGGGACATGGACTCTTTCAAGGTGGCTATGAACCAGGACATCTCTTAGATTACTACATCTCCTCCAACTGATTTGGATACGTTCCTCTAACACTGTAACAAGTCTTCAAAATATCGATATGTTTGTTGAGAATGGTTTGAATTTCCTGCCATTCTAGACAGAATGTACCAATAAAGTGTACGGTGCCCGTGGTATCCTTTGTTTTGTTAATGTTTGGAGTGAGTAGTTGTCTTATACCTTGTTCCCTTTTTCCTCCCTTTCCCTTGCTTCCACCACAATGTGGCTGTCTTTGCCCTCTATTCTACACTCATTTATTGGTTTAAGGTTTATTACTATACCCTCCCCCACCTGCCTAGTTTACAATACAATACAATATTGTATTGTAAGGTTTATTACTATACCCTCCCCCACCTGCCTAGTTTACAATACAATACTATACCCTCCCCCACCTGCCTAGTTTACAATACAATACAATTTACAATACAATACAATATAAGTAGTTATCCTGGTAACCATTATGTTTTTATATATTCATTTTCTTACAGGACATATAAGGAGCAGGATTCAAATGAAGACAATGTAAAAAGGGAAATTGTTCTCCGATCAAGCCAACTAAATACATCATATCTCCTTATACCTCAGGAGGAGGAACAAACACAATTTTATTTTCTGGAAAGAAGAAACCTTCAGCAACTAATTTGTTCTCACCTCATACATGATGAGTCTCACAGGAAAGAAACCACATGTGTGCTCTGAGTGTGACAAAGGCTTTACATGTAAATCACAGCTTCTCAGACATCAGAGGAGTCACACAGGAGAGAAACCACATGTGTGCTCTGAGTGTGACAAAGGCTTTACATGTAAATCACAGCTTCTCATACATCAGAGGAGTCACACAGGAGAGAAACCACATGTGTGTTCTGAGTGTGACAAAGGCTTTACATATAAATCACAGCTTCTGACACATCAGAGGAGTCACACAGGAGAGAAACCATATGTGTGCTCTGAGTGTGACAAAGGCTTTACATGTAAATCACAGCTTCTCATACATCAGAGGAGTCACACAGGAGAGAAACCATATAAATGTTCTGAATGCAGCAAATGTTTTTCCCGGAAGTCACTTCTTCTCCAACATCAGAGGAGTCACACAGGAGAGAAGCCATATAAATGTTCTGAATGCAGCAAATGTTTTTCCCAGAAGTCACAGCTTGTCCTACATCAGAGGAGTCACACAGGAGAGAAGCCATATAAATGTTCTGAATGCAGCAAATGTTTTTCCCAGAAGTCACATCTTGTCCTACATCAGAGGAGTCACACAGGAGAGAAACCATATAAATGCTCTGAATGCAGCAAATGTTTTTCCCAGGAGTCACATCTTGTCCGACATCAGAGGAGTCACACAGGAGAGAAACCATATAAATGTTCTGAATGCAGCAAATGTTTTTCCCAGGAGTCACATCTCGTCCTACATCAGAGGAGTCACACAGGAGAGAAGCCATATAAATGTTCTGAATGCAGCAAATGTTTTTCCCAGAATTCACTTCTTGTAGTACATCAGAGGAATCACACAGGAGAGAAGCCATATAAATGTTCTGAATGCAGCAAATGTTTTTCCCATAAGTCACATCTTGTTCAACATCAGAGTAGTCACACAGGAGAGAAGCCATATAAATGTTCTGAATGCAGCAAATTTTTTTCCCAGAATTCACTTCTTGTCCTACATCAGAGGAATCACACAGGAGAGAAGCCATATAAATGTTCTGAATGCAGCAAATCTTTTTCCCAGAAGTCACATCTTGTCCTACATCAGAGGAGTCACACAGGAGAGAAACCATATAAATGTTCTGAGTGCAGCAAATGTTTTTCCCTGAAGTCACTTCTTGTCCGACATCAGAGGAGTCACACAGGAGAGAAGCCATATAAATGTTCTGAATGCAGCAAATGTTTTTCCCAGAAGTCACATCTTGTCCTACATCAGAGGAGTCACACAGGAGAGAAGCCATATAAATGTTCTGAATGCAGCAAATGTTTTTCCAAGAAGTCACATCTTGTCCTACATCAGAGGAGTCACACAGGAGAGAAGCCATATAAATGTTCTGAATGCAGCAAATGTTTTTCCCAGAAGTCACTTCTTGTCCTACATCAGAGGAGTCACACAGGAGAGAAGCCATATTAATGTTCTGAATGCAGCAAATGTTTTTTCCAGAAGTCAGATCTTGTCCAACATCAGAGGAGTCACACAGGAGAGAAGCCATATAAATTGATAACGCTTAGATATGATTGATAATGATTAGATATGATTGATAACCCAAACTTGTATATATTTACTTTATTACCTTTAAATATAACGGCAACGCTGAAATGATTGCACACCAACACAACCTCGTTATAAAATGTATGACAATGCTTTACTTGAAAAATAGCTTCATTACAGGTATCTGCAAATGCAGACTAACACAAGAAACATAAAATGTATTAGCTAATACTTAAATAGTAATTCTAAATCAAATCAAAATGGACACCTTTCAAGGACAGTGATCAGCCATGATTAAACCTCCTTCATAGTTACCTCCAGCCCCCCATGCTTGCTTGTTCTTCCTCGAATGCCTCCCTCCTCCTTTTCTAACTCTGATATATAAACCTTAATCACATCAATTAATTACTCATAAGCATTGAGTCTTATTGGCAAGCTCTGCTTTCAATCATGATGTCATAATTAACCCAATACCCAACGTCCTTGTTACTAGGTAGAGATTTAGTGGCCTTGGGGTCTACGCATGTGTGGCCCTGTTCCCATATAATTGATGTTTGTGGAGTCTAGGTGTCTGTCCTTGCTCCATTATACTGTCAACATCACATTCTTAAGCTTCTAAAACCAAAAACAATTCTCTATAAGAAATCACTTTTAGCGGCGGCCATATTGGATGTGGCATCAGCTCCTCTCCTATACCCCTGGGAGAGCTGTGGGAGAAGGCCACTGTAATCCCCTCTGAGGTGCAGTATATGCTTCACAGTATTGCTGAAGGGCATGACTGGGGTCTTTTAAGTTGATCTACACTGCAGGCTTCTGACCCTTTACTCTGCCTGTCAATCTGCTGCAGATCCATTAAACTATGACCATGGCTGCAGGGATATACCCACCATGCTAGTCCCCTAATCCGTACCACCCCACGGTGTCTACTTAAATATGGCAAGGCCTTCCTATATATAATAGCTTCCAGCGGAAGACTCACTTGGATACTATAGTTTTCAGCGCACACCGGAGAGGTACTCTCCCCCTCTGAGTCCCACTGTTATCAAGTTATGCCGTCCAAGAGGAGTAAAATGTCAAAGACTGTCTCTCAGGTGCCCTTCTTCAAACCGTCACCACGTCGCGCGATGAATCAGGGACCTTCAGCCACCGAATCTTCTACGGTCAGCCCTCAGCCCCTGAGTACTGGTGCCCCCTCCTGTTCTTCCCTTACAGATCCTTTGGCGACCCCGGGGACTGAGGACACTGCCGCTCTGACAGTAGGAACCTTAAAACAGCTTCTCTACCAGTTTAAAGAAGACATGACGACGGAATTCCGGGCTTCATTCCAAGCGTGTCAAAGGTCAATTGATGATCTGGGCGACCACACACACTCCCTAGAGACCAAAATGGGCGAGGTGGTCGGCTCTCACAACACACTTATAGATGCTCATGCGGCCCAGGAGAATGAAGTGGCGGCTTTGCGAGATAAAATCAGCGACCTGGAGGACAGATCTCGACGGAATAACCTGAAACTAAGAGGAGTTCCCAAGAATGTGTCCAACAGCAGTCTCCATGACTTCACCATAGACGTTTTCAGGAAACTCCTTCCTTCGGCTGCTAGCTCAGACCTCCTTCTTGACAGGATTCACAGACTATCCAAACCCAGGGGGGCCCCTGAGGATGCCCCTAGAGACGTCTTGATGCGCGTCCATTTCTTCCATATTAAAGAAGCCCTGTTAAAAGCTGCTAGGCCCTCCTCTGACACTGCTGAAGCTTTGGGCTCCTTACAACTCTTCGGTGACCTATCCAGAGATACGCTGAATAAGCGACGCTCTTTTCACCCAATAACCAGTGTGCTCCGAAAAAGCCAATATCTTGTACAGATGGGGATTCCCCACAAAGTTACTCATTTCCAGAGACGGTTCCACTGTTGCCATATCTGATGTTGATGAAGGGATGAAACTGCTTCAGAGGTGGAAATTGCTGGAGTCTCCATCCTCCTCCTCTCCTGAACACTGACTTCAGCAGGACTGGTCGGTGGTGGAGAAGTGAGAGATCTGCAGCGCCTTGCTTACTACCTGTTTTATGTTACGAGATTCAGTCTACTATTCAAGTTTTAGCCTGATATCTAGGCTCTCATGTTGCTCTTAGCTTACTCTGTCTGCCTGTTTATACTAGTGACTTAAAGGGGGCGAGTGATGATTCTGCACTATGAGATCAGCTGGTGCCCTGATTAGGGGTTTACCCACAGCACAGTAGTTTCTGGACATTTCTGTAGAAGCTCCTGATCAGTAGTAGTATGTCTAGAGTGCCACTGCTTATGCCCCTGGCCTGGCTTACTAGGCCTTAATGTACTCGTCTGAATGCTTCTTTTGACTGTTTCTACTTTTGTTTCCCATGTTACTAATATATGACCTCTGTTATGTTGTTATATCGACACTACTTCCCCCCCCCCCCCTTAGAATGCCTGGTGTGGCGCCTTGTTCTTGGCGCTTCACTTCAACTCTGTATAGAGCCGTTCTGTCATGTCTTTGTGTTCCCTGCCCATGTGTTTGGTGTCCTCCCTCTCGTTTCCCTACCCTCCCCCCTATCCCGGGTTACTCAATATACGCTGAGTCATTATCTACCTTCCGGACTGCTCTATGGTGAATTTAATTTCCTTAAATGCTAAGGGGCTGAACTCCCCCCAGAAACGGAGGCTTGCCTTAACTTCTTTCTTTAAAATGAAAGCAGATATTTTAGCATTACAGGAGACGCACTTTATTAAATCTGCGCCGCCCAAATTCTTTGACAACAGATTCCCACAGTGCTATATGGCGAATGGACCTCTTAAAAAGGCGGGTGTGGCTATATTGGTATCCGCTAAAATCTCCCTTATTGTCGAGTCCCAGATTGCAGATCCGGAAGGTAGATACTTAGTATTGACTGGCAAATTGGAAGATTCTACTGTAACGTTGGTCTCATGTTATGCCCCTAACTCAGGGCAACTTAAGTTCTGTTATCATAATGGGTGATTTTAATATGGTGATTGATGCTAAAATTGATAAATCTCACTCTGTTGGTGGTCGCTCCCAGTCTGCCTCCCCTTCCTCCCAATCTTTAGGGTTTTGTAATTTCTTAGGGGAATATGGTTTATTTGATGCTTAGAGAGCCAGGAATCCATCGGTGCGAGACTACACTTTCTTTTCTAATCCTCATCGCACATACTCTAGAATAGACTGAATCTTAACTGACAAGTGGACCCTACAGTCTATTATCAAGGCCCGCATCTTACCAATGACGTGGTCCGATCACTCCCCCCTACTGATTAAATATGAGGCGAACTCCCGCAGAGTGTCCCCGAGTCCCTGGCGACTGGGTCCCCAAACTCTGACTAACCCAGAAGCTTGTAAAACCATTAAGACTGCTTTACTGGATTACTTGCCCGTCAATGACCCGAGGGACACTAGTACCTTTAACCGTTGGTGCACATTAAAAGCAGTAATTAGAGGGTCAGTCATTCAAGTCGCTTCTAGAATTAAGAGAGCTCAAGCTGCAGAAGCTAGGCAATGTGAGTCTGATGTGATCAGGCTAGAGGAGGAACATAAATCTAATCCGGGAAATACACAAATCCTTAACTCTCTACTTAACGCTCGAGGAAAACTGAATGCTTGTTCCCTTAGATTAGTCTCGAGGAACCTTTTTAAATTAAACCAGAAGTTTTATGTGTTTGGCAACAAGGTCTGGTCGCCTCCTGGCTAGGAAACTTAGGGGTCGCCAAGCTAAAGCTAGAATCCATGGTGTTTACAATGCAGCGGGATTAAAAATCTCTGACCCATTTGAAATAGCTAATGCTTTTGCTGATTCTCTGCCTAGAGATAAGGCTCCAGGCCCGGACGGGTACCCTTCAAATTTTTATAAACATTTTAAATCTATTTTAGCGCCCATTCTCCTTACCGTGTTTAATTAGGCCTCAGAGACAGGTAACTTTCCCAAAGAGATGCTAGAGGCATGGATTGTCACTATCCCCAAACCGGGCAAGCCCCCCACAGCTGTCCAAAACTTTAGGCCAATAGCCCTTTTGAATACAGACCTTAAATTATATGCAAAACTCATAACAAATAGATTAGGCCCCCTCTTGCCTTCACTTATAGCAGCTGATCAAGTTGGCTTTGTTCCGGGTAGGCAGGCCCCGGACAATACCCGGAGAGTATATAATATTGTAGAGAACTGCGAATTTAAAAAGACCCCTCTGTTAATTCTGTCCCTGGATGCTAAGAAGGCGTTCGACAGATTACATTGGGGCTACCTTAAATGCTACTGCTTAAATTTGGTCTCTCCGGCAGATTCTTGTATTCCATTTTTGCTCTTTACTCTTTCCCGTCTGCGAGGATGTTTAATAATGGTTGTTTATCCGATCCGTTTAGTATAACAAATGGCACTAGACAAGGTTGTCCCCTCTCGCCTCTCATATTCGCCTTAGCAATGGAGCCGTTAGCGGAGAAACTGGGGGGGATGAACCATAAAATTAGTTTATTTGCAGATGATGTTTTATTGTGTTTAGTTATTATTTAGTTATTGTGTTTAGTTAATCCAGAGGTCTCTTTAAGTGAGCTCCATAAAGTTCTGGCTATATACTCTAGGGTTTCATATTACAAATTAAACACCGCCAAGACGGAAGCTCTTCCTATTAACATCCCTCTAGAGAGAGTTAGGAGATTGAAAGATCAATACCGATATGCTTGGCAACTATCCTCAATTAAATATTTAGGTATCCATATAGCTAGATCCGCTGATGTCTTTCTGTGCAACTACAAGCCTCTATTGGGGGCGATGGAAAAACTGATAGGGGAATGGAGTCTCCATGAAATCTCATGGTTGGGCCATATCGAAGCAGCCAAGATGGTGCTGCTCCCGAAAATATTGTACCTAGAATTCCTCCTAAATCGTTCTTTTCTGACTTTAATAAACTATTTGCCAGGTATATTTGGAAGGGATCTAGGCCTCGCATAGCTAAGAAGGTACTTATCCTATCCAAACAGCTGGGAGGGGTAGCTTACCCAGACCTATGGGGGTACTTTTCAGCATGCCTGTTGAATCAAGCAAGGGACTGGTTTGCAACAGACAAAGTGAAAACTTGGGTGTCTATGGAACAGTCCTTCTTATCTAGAGTCCGCTTGTCAGAGCTATTCTGGTTGTCTAGAAGGGAGATTCCCTTATGGGTAGGACCAGGCGCGGCAATAAGGGACACCCTAACAATCTGGCATGATTTAATAATTAAAGACTCAGAGGCCTCCCTGCCCAACCCGGATCTGGCTATGGTAACTATTGCATCTCTAATTCCTAATCTGAGATTGGATAACTGGGTAAATAATGGCATATCCACACTTAGAGACATTTGTCCGGCTGGTAGTCTTATGTCATTCACAGAAATCTCAGAGAAATTCAATATTCCAAGACATGATTTTTACAAGTACCTACAGTTAAGGCACTGGTTGACTTCATGTACTGGTAAATCTGAAGTATCACTCTCCTTTCCTAAAAGATTGACAATGATTCTGACTTCACAGAATAACAAAGGAGGTATCTCGAGATGGTATGCTGAACTGATCGGTAGACTACAGCCGGATAAATTAACATCACAGGCCAGATGGGAGTCCGACTTGGGTAGATCTCTTACTAGGGATGACTGGGATTATATTACTCTCTCCTGCTTTAGGATTTCTAAATGTTTAAGCCATTCGGAAATGTTTTATAAGCTGTATCATAGAGCCTATTTTACTCCTCGTCGACTGCATATCATTTGGCCGTCGGTCTCCAATCTTTGTTGGAGGGGATGTGGAGGTGTTGGGTCTCTTTTGCATATTTTCTGGGACTGCCCAAAATTACGGCCACTATGGGAGGAAGTGTTTGCCCTTTTGAAAGAGACTATAGGTACCCCTTTCCCTATGGACCCTGTCTTGGCCCTGTTTCATTTCACTCCTTCCATTCCAGAACACGATCGCTATTTGCTAGGCCAGATCCTAATAGCTACTAAAGCAGCGATTGGCCAGTACTGGAAATCCCCTGAAACCCCTGATAAACATCACATCATAGGTAAAATCCATAAACACTATCTATTCGAAACGATTGATTGTAAATATTCCTCTTCCGCCAACTCTATACATTTTAAGTGGCTTAAGTGGTGTACCTACAGAGAGAAAAACAATCTTCCGCTCGGAATATCCTTTCAAATCGATCCTACTCCGATATTATCCACTGAGTAAGACATTATATGGTACATGGTATAATACCCTAATACCCCTGGCTCTCTCTTTTCCCTTAGCCCCCCCCCCCCACACTTGTTTGTACTCCTGCGTGTCTGTCCTTTGTGCCCCTATGTCTTATGTTTTCCATGTTTCCCTATCTTCTAATTTAGTAAATACATCAGTACATTTTTTGCTTGTGTTACATTGACTTGCTTGTGCCTTCCGTTGTCTGTTTGACTTTGTCACTACATGGTGAGGCCTCATGTGAGGCATATTCTGTTACTTTTGTACTGAATTAATAAAAACCATTATGAAAAAAAAAAAATAAATCACTTTTACAGCACTATTCTGAATGATCAGCCATTTTATAATGTTATTATGCAAGTCATGATGGACAAAATGTTGCTGTTTCTAACAAACGGTGGCGTGTTGTGGCTCCACTGGGAAGCTTATTTGCACGCCTGCACACCAAATATTTTCCAGATTTTTCAGAGAGAACACCCCAATTTTCATATATAGGTAAGAGGGGGTGCTGTTCCCAGCAGTCAGGCTTACAATGTTTAGGACAAAAAGAGGAAAAAGAGACTGCTTTAGGGGGAACGCACTGAAAGAATAGAATCATAAAATATAGCTTTTAATTCTTTATTGTCAATAAAGAATTAAAAGCTATATTTTATGATTCTATTCTTTCAGTGCGTTCCCACTAAAGCAGTCTCTTTTTCCTCTTTTTGTCCTAAACATGTTTCTAACAAACGCCTGCTGCTTAGCACAAAGCGTAGGCCTCATACGCAGTGGCTAGTACCTTGTGCAACAAGCTAACGCCACCTGCAGCAATAAATAACAATATTTGAGAAAACAGAGTATAACAAAAGCATAGAATTATTGGTAATATCTCCAAAGAAAGTTCATATCTCTTGCAAAACGCATCATTTGTTTCTCTCTTAATATATATTTACATAGTAGGTAAGGCTGAAAAAAGAATTGTGTCCATCTAGTTCAACCTGGTATAGATATTCATTGCTGAATTAGTAGGTTCTGGTATTTTACAGACAAATTATATTTCTTATTTGGATGTTTTTCTCCAGTAAATGTTTGTCCAACTTTGCCTTGAACGCATTTAATGAGCCAGCCGTTACCACCTCTCTGGGAAGAGAGTTCCAGAGTTTGACTGTTCTGACCGTAAAGAAATTCGGTACTTCTTTACTTTCATGGCGCCACTAGATAGGACAGATAGGATACTAGATAGGATACGATTTGGTATGCGATTTGACATAAGATATCGCATAAGATATAGGATAAGATTTACTATCCATTTCATTACCCCACTATCCACTAGGGCGCGGAGTTGATTTTATATAGCGTAGCGTACGCAGCGAGCCACCGAGCCCGAAGCATGGCGAGCGCAGCGAGCCCCGCAAGGGGACATGGAATGTATTTTATGGAATTGCATGCAAATGGCATGCGATATTGGGGACTTGCTTTGAAACAACATCCGTGTCCGCTCGCCACGCTTCGGGCTCGGTGGCTCGCTGCGCTCGCCACGCTATATAAAATCAACTCCACGCCCTAGTGGATAGTGGGGTAATGAAATGGATAGTAAATCTTATCCTATATCTTATGCGATATCTTATGTCAAATCGCATACCAAATCGTATCCTATCTAGTATCCTATCTGTCCTATCTAGTGGCGCCGTGAAAGTAAAGAAGTACCTATATATACAGCACAACAGCTCACCAAAGCAGGGTTGTCACTCGGAGACTTGCAATAGGTGTTCTTTATTCAGCAAAGTATGAACAATCCAACAATTGTTTCGAGCCTACAAGCTCGTCCTCAGGGATTTGGTGAATAAAGAACACTTATTGCAAGTCTCCGAGTGACGCCCCTGCTTTGGTGAGCTGTTGTGCTGTACATTTGGGGTATCCCCCCTGGGAAGGCACCGGAGCCAGACCTGTCCTACAGTGGGAGTGCCGGATTTCGTTTGGATATATATATATATATATATATATATGCACAATTTGTCTGGCCGGCACTCCTGCAGCCTTGCAAATAACTTGCCCGGTGCCCTCCAATAGATCCCCAGGACGGAGCTAGATGTACATACAGGAAAAAAGACAAGAGAATGCCAGTCGCACAAGATCAGTATATGTGAATGCGGACCCCCGTATGTTCCATAAAGTAACTGAAATCTCGACTGTAGGTGTGCTACCAATGGACATGGGGTAATGCACAAAAAGAGGAGAGAAAGAAATGCCCTTTTACTGGTGCACCTAATTCAATAAAATATAACACTCATTTTAATGAAATAAAAAACTGCGAAATATTAAAACCAAACATATATGTGAACACACAACAATACTAGTGTTTTAAAAATAAGGTGGCGGGGACTGAGCACATTTAATCATACCAATATATCAAGTAAAGGGTTAGTCCTGTGGTCGGTAAATAATCCTAGATATGAATTGGATCTGAGGACAAGGATTAGGATGTTAAGGTTTGGTATTTACACAAAACCTTGTTTATTGACAACCTAGCGTTAGATCTCAAACTAGCCTCTGTTGCAACCAACATAAAGTAAGTAAATAATTATAACTTCCAATATGGGGATAGCATTTACACTACATGGCTAAGTTTTATCAGTGCAGTGCTGTGATTTTATCGTATGGGTCTGGCAGTAGGAGAACCCAATAGGAAACTGTAACAGCGGCTGATAATCAGTCACTAGTGCCAAAGTATCGTCGCACTGTGCTGAACTATCTGAGGTCTACATAGGTTTATATCCAACTCCATGCCCACTTGGATAGTAGGGGTATGAAAAGGACCCCTTTTCCCATTGAATTCCATGTTAAAACATTGAATCCTAGGGAAAAATCGGGTCCATCGCATTGCATGCGATATGGTCGGATACGATGCGATGCGATGGACCCGATTTCAAAATCGGCAGCCCAGTTAGTACATAAGTACCTTTTTAACCACTAATCTTTATTTTTATGAGAATGGACAAATAAAAGTGATTAGAAAGGATGGATAAATATATTTGTAAAGGTCCCCATACACGCTGCGATTATCACATGCGCCATGTACAAAACACATCACATGTGCGATAATCGCACCGTGTTTAGGGGGGGATGCGATGCGATGCGCGTACCCGCAAGTGCGATATTGTATAGTACAAATAGTATGTGCAGGCAATACTTTTTGTACTACATCGTATCGCATTGCATTGTACAAAATACAGATCGCACCACAATCTGTAGGAACATCGCACAGCTCCATTGTATAGTACAAAACGCACAGCACACTCCTATCGCAGTGTGTATGGGCACCTTTAGGTATATACTTTCTTAGTGCGATATTGGTAAATGTGATAACATGTTTGTTACAGGAAGGAAAATAATAATAATAATAATAAATGAATAACAAGAAAATAAAGAGATACAAATGAATGTATAAATAAATATAAAATAACAATGAAGATGTGGTAAAGCCTGTCTGAATAAGTGCCTGCTGTAAAGGGAAGGGATTTCAGACCATGTGATATGGTGATGGCGAATGAGAGGGAACAGGTACATGAGTGGTAATCATGGAACAGTTAGTTTATATTGATGTGATACCTTGATGTAATAAGATACCATATCGTTTATATAGTGATTCAATATACGGGCTTACTCCAATGTATACGTGTACAGATAACACGGACGTTTGATGTGTGGGTAGTTTCATACTATTAATATTTCTGCAAATCTCTGGCACCAGAAGTGTCTGGGAGGTGCTAGATCTGATACAGATGGGTTACAGCAGTGGTTCCCAAACTGTGTGCCTAGGCACCTTGGGGTGCCTCAGGACACTTACAGGGGTGCCTTGGGTTGGTGGACCAGGATCAATTCATATTATTTATGGTCAATGTACCAGGCAAAATCAGTGCTGATGGCTGCCAATCATAATATATGTGGACAAACAGGAGCAAATCCTGTCCCTCACCAGATAACTGTGACATATAAACACAATGTACATAATTTAATTTATTTTTTCTCAATTTCTCGATAAGAAGCATTTGGCCTAGGGGTGCGTGGAAAATATTTTGATGCTCAAGGGCGCCGTGATTCAAAAAAGTTTGGGAACCACTGGGTTACAGGAATGCAGTATAACTGTTTTCTTCATTTAATCCCTTCGGGGACATGGTGTCCATGTACATATATCTACATCATGTCGGCTCTCATGGACGAAATAACGGCAATAACACACGGTATGTGGTCAACGTTTCAGTGCTCTTTTATCAAGAACAGAGCACTGAAACATTGAACACATACAGTGTGTTATTGCCGTTATTTCGTCCGGGAGTGCCGCCGTGAAGTGGATGTGTGTATGTATGTGTATATATATATATATATATATATATATATATATATATATAACAAATGTACGTTGGGCTTGTTTGGGTGCTTTTTAGGATTGGGTTGGGCTTGCTTTGGGCTTGTTTTCAGTCATCAGTTGCTTGTTTTTCATTTCAGAGTTGGCAACACTGGTGGGGACCGACACACGCAGGAAGTACAATGGTAGCAGGGACCTTTGCATGGTTGCCAATTCCGCTTATTTTTCCTGCTAGTTGTGGGTAGCTTGTTTTTGGGCTTGTTGCCTTGTTCTCATGGCCAGCCGTGGATTGGACGCTGCAGAACAAATCTGGCTCATGATTTGCTGTGCAGGGATCAGGTGGGTGGGTCTGCAAGCAGCAGGGTAGTGCTCACTGCTCCCTGTAGCTTCTGTATGGTGTGCTGCCTGATATCTGCAGAGTTCCGGGTGACGGATAGAAGCAGGTATGTGTATGTGTGCTGCAGCAGCCTGTACATCAGCAGCCACTCAGCCTCCACATTCCCTGGGCTTCCTTATAGTTACTCAGCTCACACGGAAGCCGGGGCTGCTCTGGCCGTGCTCTGTGTGCTGCTGTACATTCCTCAGCAGCAGGGAGGGGGAGGACGGGGGACTGAGGAGAGAAGGAGCTGATGAGGAAGTAGGAGATGTAAGTAGGAGACAGAAGCAGCACTGACTCCTCCTGTACTTACATCAGGGTTGCCTACCCTCCCGGAATGGCCGGGAGGGTCCCGAAAATCGGGGCACCCTCCCGGCCCCCCGGAAAGGTGACCAACCCTCCCGGATTCTGGGGGACCCCTGCTTCCTCCCCCCCTGATTGCGGCTCCCCCCCCTGACCACGGCGTTTAAAGTACCTTATGGCTGCAGATCTCTGGGGAGGAGCGGGGCTAAAGCGTCATTGAGCCCCGCCCCCTCCCTGGAGATAGGCAAATTGAGTAACTTTCCTTCATGGGGGTGGGGCTTAATTATATCACGTTTAAGCCCCGCCCCCGAGCTCCTGCTGAAAGGCTCATCTCCGGGCTTCTCCAGGAGAGGAGCTTTTAAAAGTCGGCAACCCTGACTTACACATTGGTACCAGCAGCTGGGAGACCCGGATTACTGTGGTCCTGAGGGGTCTGTAATACCCAGCAAGGTATGTGATTAGTCTGACCATGCCGAGTATTGTGTTAAATATGTCTGTTCTACTAACAGCGGGCAGTGCTGGGGAAAACTGCACTAACCACACTGACCGCTCCCTATATGGGAACCTGTGTGTGTGTGTCTGTGTATATATATATATACATATAGCGATGTACTAACCACACTGACTGCCCTCTATAAGGGAACCAGTATGTATATGTAAGATATTCAGGATTAGCGCAAATCTAGGAATTTTGTGTGATATATATATATATATATATATATATATATATATATATATATATGGGGACAGAGTACCCCAGCCGTGCTTCTACAAAGGTATGGCAGCAACTCTGAGGAGCCCTCTGTTAGACAGGACCCAGGATAGAGATAGAAAGAAATAGATTCTCAGAATGCGCCCTTCCTGAAGTACAGGTGACAGGATAATTATTTTTGTCCAATAACAAACAGAGTTATAATAACAATATATAAAAAAAAAATTTTGACAATAAAAAATTCTTTATTAAAAGATGTCTTCTCAGTGATGGTATAATCCCAACGCGTTTCGTCAACAAATTGACTTCATCAGGGGCATTTTGACAGCAGAACAATACACATGAATTTCACACCGAATTAGGTTCCTTTAGTAAGGTTCATATATAGCAGTCTGTAAGCACCAGTCACTATTTTCTTGTTATTGCACTTAAACCTTGACAAAGGGGTTAATGATACCCCGAAACGTTGGTTTGCTTTAATACACGCTGTTGAAAATCATTGGAGTGCCGCTGTCTGTTCCTTCCTACGAGACTACCTGTTTGTTCCAGAAGGCACCCAGGTACTGAATCCCAGCTGAGGGAGTGCCAGGCCGTCTACCTCTCTCTCTCACCATATTATCATTGCTATAAACAGTATTCTTGCGCCATAATAATCATGTGGAAACCACTTCTAGTCTCAGTCCCTAGCAGTACTGCAGTCTCCAATAGTTCAGCGCTTTTATTTATATGTTGCAGGTTCCTTTATAGACACAACTCCTCTGAATGCTGCCAGATATCAACTTTGCAGAAAGTCTTTTAAGGTGAGCTCACTTTAAACTTGTAGCCTTGAATTTATATTTGTGTAATCCTCTGCGAAGATAGGTGTATAACGTGTAGTTCCCTATTACGTTATCAGAGTTATAACTTTGGATAGTGACCCTCTTGTATCGAGTCTGTCCCTCTGTATCACTATCTTAGCTGTATATAATAAAGGTGACAGAGGCTGCTGAAACATGCGTAACCAATAAGCTGACACTTTTTATATTGCTAAAATATACAGTTCAATAGATATCTTCCCCCTCTCCTTCTCTCTTTCCTTATCTACATACTGGTGCTGGGGTAATACTGTCCAACAGGAATTCACTGACAGTGATCTTCACAGATTGTGTATTTACTAAGTAGTGTATCTTGTTCAAATGAGGCGATAACTTTACTTCACTGAAGAATGTAACTGGAGCGCAATATCTGTAATCTATACTCCGCCTCCTCCACATGCAAACGTGTCCTGCACTGAGAGAATCACTGAGATAATACTTTGCTATATAAGTAGAAACAGAGGATGGTATTATTGCTGCTGATTTGTCCTTTACTCCCACAAGCTCACTGAATTTCCACTCTGCCTTTGCTGGCTCAGGGTATGGGTAAAAACCGGACCAGGACAAGACCCCCAGACTGCCGGGGGGGGGGGGGGTGTCCTGTCCGGGGGGTCTGTCTGTGACACCTGTCACCAGGGAGTGGAGGAGGGGGAGAATAAAGTCTCCCTGTATGGTCTGGGCATGTAGCAAAAAACAGAACGTTCCGGATCACACGGGAAGGCTGTAGTCTCCCCTTCCCCATATCCCTGGTGATAGCTATCACAGGGACCCCCCGGACAAGACACCCCCTGACCGGACGATACAAGCTCCGGACTGCAGATTTTGATGTCAGGTCCGGCAGTCTGGAGTGTAGTCCGGGTCCGGTTATTACATAGTTCCGCTGGCTCAGTCTCTGTGTATAGAATTACGGAGGTCTCTGCCCTCCTCTGCTTTAGTGAGCGCTGCACTATCTTTGCATTAGATAGCAAGATATGGAAACACTTTGTCTATGTGTAAAGTTAATTAGTCTCCTCTGCCCTGCTACACAAGGACGGGGCACACTGACTGTAAATATGTTCCTGCCGGGCTCTCTGTTAACCCCTTGAGTGGTGGGTTTTGCTGGGGCAGGGCAAACCTACTAAGGATGGTTTGTCGTCCTTCCCCAGAAAAACCCACCACAGAATCTAGGAAGCCGCTGCTCCCCCCCCCCCCCACCCCCCTCACCTCCACTCCGGCGTTAGTACGCCAGAGCTCCCCTGTTGCCGCCGCTTCCCCCTGCCACCTGACAGTCATCACACAGGTGGCAGGCTCGGGGATGTTTCACGGTGGCTCGGGAGGACTCGGGTGCCTGAACTCTCCCTAGTCCTCCCAAGCCGCGCCGACCATCCCCGAGCCTGCCACCTACGTCACAGTGAATGGTGGCTGGCGGCAGGAGCGCGCCGGGTACGTTCGCCTGAGCGGAGGGGGTGGGAGGCGACAGGAGGGGGGTGACAGGGGGGACCCCTAAAGGTGTTCCCTCCGCCTGGCCACACAGCCTGCTCACCCTTCCCCCCGCCTCGTCCGCCCCGCTCTGTCAGGCAGGCTGGCTGGCTTGCTCCACACGGAGGCTGCTTCCTCCGCCCGCCACACAGCCTGCTCACCCCGCCCCCTGCCCTGCTCAGAGCATGAAGCCCTGGCCACCAATGTTATAAGCCAGTAATATATACATTTCTGGCACAGGGCAGCAATGTATATATTACAGGCACCACTGGGCACCAATGATTGCTTATTAGTAGTAGTTTATTTATTTATAAGGCTCCACAAAGTGTCCGTTGCGCCGTACATAGCAAACAAAAAACAAATTACAAGGTAACTTACAGGGTGTGATGATAAAATACAGCATAAATAGGGGTATAGCTGGTAGATCTAAAATCAGCATCAGTTCTGAAGTAGGTGTCAAAATGGTCGAGGAGACTGAAGATGAAGTAGAGGAAGGGAAGAACAGGGCAGGAGCACTGGTGAGGTAAAGAGGTAGGGTGAGTACGTGAGGAAGGAGGGCCCTACTCATAAGAGTTAACAGACTAAAAGGAGGTGGGTGGACGAACGAAAAACAATAGGATAAGTAGGAATGGATGGGAATGGATGGAGGGGTAGGGCAGGCAGGATAGGAGGAGCGAAAGAATGTTAGGAGGAGGTATAGGCTAGTCGGAAGAAGTGGGTTTTGAGGGAGCGCTTGAAGGAGGGAAGGGAATCAGAAAGCCTGATGGGTGGTGGGAGGTTGTTCCAGTGCAGGGGGGCAGCACGAGAGAAGTCTTGGACACGGGAGTGGGAGGAGGTGATTAGGTGAGAGGTCAGGCGGCGGTCTACGATGGAGCGAAGAGGACAGGAGGGAGTGTGGATAGAGATCAGTGAAGAGAGGTAATGAGCGGTGGAGGAGGAGAGAGCCTTGTAGGTGGTGGTGAGGAGTTTAAAGAAAACTCGGAAAGGAAAGGAGAGCCAGTGAACAGATCGACAGAGGGGGGAGGTGGAGGTAGAGCGGCGGGAGAGGAAGATGAGCCTAGCAGCGGAGTTAAGAATGAATTGGAGAGGGGCAGGAGGTAGCCCGGAGAGAAGGATGTTGCAGTAGTCAAGGCGAGAGATGAAAAGAGAGTGAATGAGAATTTTGGTCGCGTGAGTGGAGAGAAATGGTCTGATGCGAAAGATGTTGCGTAGGTGAAAGCGGCAAGACTGTGAGAGCGCACAAATGTGGGGGGTGAAAGAGAGGGAGGAGTCAATGATGACACCGAGGCAGCACGTTTGGACGGTGGAGATGATCTCGGGTTCACCAGTGCTGATGGAGAGAAGAGGGGATGTTCGGGGGATGGAAGATTAGAAGTTCAGTTTTAGCCATGTTTAGTTTCAGGAAACATTGGATCATTCAGGCTGAGATGGCTGTGAGGCATTCGGAGATCTTGGACAGGAGTGATGGTGATAGGTCGGGGGAGGAGAAATAGATTAGGGTATCATCAGCATAAAGGTGGTAATGGAAGCCAAAGGAGCTGATGAGGGTGCCCAGAGAGGTGGTGTAGAGGGAGAAGAGGAGAGGGCCAAGGACTGACCCTTGGGGAACACGACTGGCTGCGGGGTAGTAGGAGAGGAGGAGCTCGGAGTGGAGACGGAGAAGGAGAGATCAGAGAGGTATGAGGTGAACCAGGAGAAGACCGTGTGATGCCAAAGGAGCGGAGCGTGTTGAGCAGGAGAGGGTGGTCAACAGTGTCAAAGGCAACCGACAGATCAAGCTGGATGAGGATTGAGAAGAGGCCTTTGGATTTAGCCGATAGTAGTACAGATGGAACATGCTCTTTGCAGGGGCTGGCGATTCTATCACCAGCCCCCTCCAGCGGCCGGCTCTCGTCAGGGGAGCGTGCGCACAAGACGCTCTCAGACGCCCCATGGGTATGGAGCTGGCTCCGCCACCTTGCCCCGGTGCCTCTTGCCTCCCCGCCGTCCCCTATCCCTGCCCATCTTCCTGAAGAGGAGACAGGCAGGATGCCGCCACGGCGCCGTCCTGAAACTGGGAAGCGCGTGAATGTGAGACGCACTCGTGTCCCAGTCAGATGGAGCACCGGCGAGCGCCAGTGCAGGCATGCTGGCGATCCTCGGCCAAGGATCAGAGGATCCATCTGTATATACATAGCTGGCACAGGCCAGCAATGTATATATTACTGGCCACCATGGGTTAAATTGAGCCAGAACGGGGCATAACTGCGTTCCGTCGGTTCATTTTGGTGGTGAAATGTCCGCTCACCTTGCCCTGCTGTCTGTCCATGCCTGCATCGTTAAAGGAGACAGCCTGCAGAGCGGGGGTAAACCTGGCTGTCTCAGAGCAGGTCCAACCATCCGCTGTTCGGCTATTTCAAATGACACGCCTGCTTGCAACTCGCGAGCCACCGTTGCCTGATTGGCTGCGAGTCGCGGACAGATGGACCTGCTCTGAGACAGTCGGATTTCCCCACCACTCTGCCCGGCGGTCTCCTTTACTGATGCAGGCAGGGACAGACAGCAGGGCAAGGTGAGCGTAAGGATGCAGAACCGAACAGTTCAATGCACATAGCATCTTACCCCTGGCACCGTGCATGTTACCCCTGGCACCGTGCATGAAAACCCTAGCAATGTAGGTAAACGGCACTTATGTGGCATTATATGTAATGGGCATTACAGTGTGTGGCATATGTGTATTGGGCATTACAGTGTGTGGCATAATGTGTAATGGGCATTACAGTACAGTAGGAGCAAGTTTCATCTTTGCTCCTTTGGGCGTGGCTAGCCATGGCTAGCCATGGCTATTCTATTGTTCTCAGCTGCAATACAATACGTATTGCAGCTGAGAACAATAGAATAGCCATGGCTGGCCATGGCTAGCCATGGCCAAAGGAGCAAAGATGAAACTTGCTCCTACTGTATGTGGTATATGTGTAATGGGCATTATGGTGTGCATAGTCCCCTGTCCCACAAAGCCATGACTTAAATTTTCCGCAGGGGCCAACAATATATATGTTACCGCCGCCACTGCCCCCCCCCCCAATGTATATTTTGTTATGGCGTAACGTATACATTGCCGGTGCAAGTGAATGGATTTCTCCCTACGTGCACAGCTGCAACTGAAATGTTTGCCGTGCACATGGGAGGGATTTTGCTGCACGGGTGGAGTTTACCTAATTGCTGGGCTCCAAATATATGCAGCCCAGCAATCAGTTCTGAATCAGGCACCAAGAACAGAAATGCACTGAATAAAATGGCCCCTGCTCCCACCCTTGTAATTCAAACCCCGCCCATTATGTAAATCACCTTTTATATGAAAGATTTTTAGCAAAGGCTTTAAGGTCCATACACACTGGGCGACTATGCCCAGTGTGTATGGACAGCATTGATGCCAGTCATCGCTGCGGGGAAAACCGCTCAGTGCATACACACTGAGAGACTTTCGCCCTGCCCGGCGCCGACGGAGGGGGGAGAATGGCTTTGCAGAGCTATGCAAAGCCATCATAAAAGCCGCTCATCTGCTGGTATAACCAGCAGATGAACGGCTTTCCCGGCGATGATGCGGGAGCGCGCAGCAGCGCTCACCGCTCATTGCCAGGGCATACACGCTGGGTGGCTTTGAGCTGAAAGCCGCTCAAACTGGGTGTTTTCAGTGACTTTCAGCTCAAAGTTGCCCAGTGTGTATGGGCCTTTAGGCTCCTGAAAATCTCTCGCTCTTTGAGGAAAATAGCTCAGCGTGTACACACTACTTTGGTGAAAGATATATCTATCAAAGATTTTGGCAAAGTCTTTTGAAATGAAAATCTTCTAGTGTGTATGGACCTTAAATGTATGTCTTTAAACTCCAATAACATGAATTTCTATGTTTATTTACTTGTAACAAACTATATATTTAAAATATACCATATTCTTAATTTCATATATTCTTTTATATTTTATATTTTTTCCTCCTGTTGCTAATTGTGAAAAATCGGTACTGCTTTCCGAGCACGGAGCCCACGATCTAGATTGTATGTGTGGGGCTGATATCTCAAGCATCTCATGCATCTTATGTGTTTGTGCCAATTTTAATTGCTAAACCCCCCCCCCCTCATGGGTGAAATGGCCTCCCCATTGTTAACGCCACCCCACTATTGACGCCAAGCCGAAGCGTGATGGGTGCAGCTATCCCGCGAGGGGCGGCGGTATGCGTCCTCCGACCTTTTCATACCCCCACTATCCACGTCGGTGTGGAGTTGACTTCATATAGTGTGGCGAGCGCAGCGAGCCACCGAGCCCGAAGCGTGGCGAGCGGACGCGGATACCTTCACAGGTATTCGCGTCCCCTCGTGGGCTTCACAGGTATCCGCGTCCCCTCGCGGGGCTTGCTGCGCTCGCCGCGCTTCGGGCTCAGTGGCTCGCTGCGCTCGCCACACTTTAAAAAATCAACTCCACGCCGACGTGTATAGTGGGGGTATGAAAAGGTCGGAGGACAGGATATGCTGTGATCTAGGAATCTTCTAAAAAATGCCTGTTTTGGTCAAAGTGGGACATGCATTGTGTCCCATATATTTTCTATTACCGCAAAAGTTTGTGTTACCTTGGTAACCTATATACAGTAGTTCTTACGAGATTGGAAGTAGCCCGCTTAATGTGATAATATATGTAGTCTAAGTTTGCCTATTTTATAGTATTGCCTGCCTTATTATAGATGTAGATATAAGGTTCCTGTTGCAAATTCTCATATCAGTAGCGATAATTGTGGACGAACAACCAGAAACCGGAAGTTGCGTTCCACTCCATCTCTGTTCCCTCCGCCACTCTAAGCCCTATTAATGATAACGTTCAATATAGGTTTCCTATGCATTTTTGTACTGCAGGCATGTAATATAAGCTACCTGCGTTCCACCAACCAGAAGTTGGACACGGCGTGCGTTCCAACAACCGGAAGTGAGGCTCAATTATATAAACCAATTTTATTTGTGATTCTCTATGAATTGAAATGTAATATATATATATAATATTTTGACTGCCTCCTATAATGTCATTATTTACACAACCTTATTGTCAGTTCCTGGGAATTCTGTGGACCCGGGTGACAACCAGGAACGGGTGCAGACCAGGCTGGGAGTACACAGGTGACTGTAACGGATAGCACCCAGGCAGGGGGTGCGCAGGAGACTGTGTCAGGCTGTAGCCAATCGGGAGGCACACTGGTGGTTGAAGTAGGTTGTACCCAAACGGAAGGTGTACAGGAGGTTGCTTGCAGGTTGCACCTAGACTGAAGGTACACAGGGAATAGCAGGAGATTGTACCCAAACGGAAGGTGCACAGGAGGTTGTTTGTAGATTGCACCCAGACTGAAGGTACACAGGTGATAGCAGGAGATTGTACCCAAACGGAAGGTGCACAGGAGGTTGCTTGCAGATTGCACCCAGACTGAAGGTACACTGATGAGCAGGGCTGATTGCACCTTGAAGCAAGACGCTGGAGGTGCAAGGTGATCAGGGCTGATTGCACCTTGAAGCAAGACGCTGGAGGTGCACAGATGATCAGGACTAATTGCACTTTGAGCAAGATACTGGAAGTGCACAGGTAGTCAAGAGAGCACAGGATGCTGGAGTTTCCTAAGGAGTGACAAGCAAAGCACTGGCGCCAGCTTGTTTCAAACAAAAGTCCTTTATCCCCCTTGAGAGGCTGTGATAGGCTACTGACTTCAGCCCGGATTATTATTGGTGGACTCCAACAAGATGGCGCCTTTGCGCAGACGGTGCGGCTGAGGTAGTATGCCCTGAGTCAGAGAAGTCCCCACAGAGGGCTGGAAGCACTGCAAGTGCCGCTCCGCCGCTTCCACCATCCAGGGCGAGGAGACAGAGCCGGAATCCAGACCAGAGCACTCCACGCCAGTACATGGCGACCAGTCAGAGCAGGCACTGTCACCCACACACCATGGTGACTGCTCAGGCTCCCCTGGTGCCCTGCTCAAGCGCCAGAGACCATGCCCCTGGACCAGATCCCGCCCTACCACCCGGACTGGTAAGCGACAGGAATGGGCTGTGACAGTATCCCCCCCCCCCCCCCTTGGGAGTGGACTCCAGACACTTTCCAGGCTTACCAGGATTGTTTTGATGGAACTTCTTTAACAAGGCGGGAGCATCAATGGCTGTGGCATCTACCCACGTTCTCTCCTCCGGCCCATAATCCTTACAATCCAGCAAATATTGAATTCAACCGAATCGTCTTCTGGAGTCTAGGATTCTTTTCACATCAAAGGATACTCCACGATCGGTTTGAAGCTGCTGTAGTCGAGGTACTTTACTTTGGAAACGATTGAGGACTAATGGCCTTAATAAGGAAATTTGGAACGTGTTAGGGATTTGTAGAGACTGAGGCAGCTGAAGCCTATATGCTACTGGCGAAATGACAGAGACTACCGGATAGGGACCTATAAATCTGGGCGCAAATTTCATCGATTGTACTCGCAATCTGATGTTTTCCGCTGAAAGCCAGACTCTATCTCCAATTTGAAGTTTAGGTACTGCTTTTCTGTGGGGATCCGCAAATTTTTTATAGCGCTGGGAGGCGTTGCAGAGTGAAACATGGACGTTCCTCCAGATATTGGAAAAAAACTGAAGAGACGAATTATCTGCAGGAACATTGCACTCTGGGAGATTTCGAAATTCAGGAACACGGAGATGCTTGCCATACACAATACAGAATGGAGACTTGTCTGTAGAGGAGTGATATGAATTATTATGTGCAAATTCAGCCCATTGGAGGAGTTCTGACCAGTTATCTTGAGACGAGGAGAGATAAAGTCGTAAGAATGTCTCTAGCTCCTGATTCACTCTCTCGGTTTGCCCGTTGGTCTGGGGATGATATGCTGTGGAAAATGTGAGTTTGATTTGAAAATCTTGCTACAAATTGTACCCCTCTATCAGAGATTATTTCTACAGGCAGACCATGGAGTCGAAATATTTCTGTAATAAAAAGCTGGGCTAACTTGGGAGCCGAAGGTAACCCCTTGAGGGGGACAAAGTGTGCCATTTTGGAAAAACGGTCTTCCACGACCCAGATGGTATTGAATCCTTTGGAAACGGGCAAGTCAGTAATGAAATCCATTGAAAGATGAGTCCAGGGTTGTTCTGGAATGGACAAGGGCTGAAGAAGGCCGGACGGCTTTTGACAAGATGTTTTATGGCGAGCACACTCAGGACAGGAGGAAATAAAAGACGTGACATCGGCTTTCATAGAGGTCCACCAATAGGACCTTTTAATGAACTCAATGGTTTTTTTGATCCTGGAATGGACTGAAAACGTGAAGCATGAGCCCAGAGGAGCAAGGCGGGACATAATTTTGTAGTCACAAATGTTTTCCCTGGAGGAATAGAAATTACTTTGGTCTTAGCTAATCTAGTAGCTGGGAGCACTGGACCGGGAACTTGGTCCTCTATTGAAGAAGAAAAATATCGGGACAAGGCATCAGCTTTGCCATTTTGAGATCCAGGCCGAAAAGTTAAAGAAAAGTTGAATCTTGTAAAGAATAAAGCCCAGCGGGCTAATCTGGGTTCAGGCATTGCACTTTTCGCAGATAAAGAAGGTTTTTGTGATCCGTGATGATGGATACTGGGAATTTAGCTCCTTCTAAAAGATAGCGCCATTCTTCTAGGGCGAGCTTGATGGCCAAAAGTTCCCAATGGGATAATTTATTTCGGCTGGTAAGAATTTCTTGGAAAAGAACCCACAGGGATGAATCTTGCCATCAGACGTTTTCTGTGAAAGCACTGCTCCTACTCCCACGGACGAGGTGTCTACTTCCAATATGAATGGTCAAGAAGGATCTGCTGAATAAGGATACGATCAAAAATCGTATAAGCACCCTAAAGGGTGCTTTTGAGCACCCTAATGGGTGCTTACAATGTTAAATGCACCCCCACGCCACCCCCCCACTATAAACGTGAACCTGAAGCGTGGCGAGCGCAGCGAGCCCGCGAGGGGCGGAGGTACGCATCCTACGACCTTTTCATACCCCCACTATCCACGTCGGCGTGGAGTTGAGAATAGAATAGTGTGGCGAGCGCAGCGAGCCACCGTGCCCGAAGCGTGGCGAGCGCAGCGAGCCCCGCGAGGGGACGCGGATACCTTCACAGGTAAACGCGTCCCTTCACGGGCTTCACAGGTATCCACGTCCCCTCGCGGGGCTCGCTGCGCTCGCCACGCTTCGGGCTCGGTGGCTCGCTGCGCTCGCCACACTATTCTATTCTCAACTCCACGCCGACGTGGATAGTGGGGGTATGAAAAGGTCGTAGGACGCGTACCGCCGCCCCTCGCTGGCTCGCTGCGCTCGCCACGCTTCGGGTTCATTTTTATAGTGGGGGGGTGGCGTGGGGGTGCATTTAACATTGTAAGCACCCATTAGGGTGCCTAACATTGTATAAGCACCCATTAGGGTGCTTATACAATGTTTAATCGCATCGCATCATATGGCATTGTATACCATGTACAATGGCATACAATTTAAAAATTGTATGCCATCGTGCACTATCGTACGATATCGCGTCGCATCGCATACCATCGCATGCGTTATGGTATGCGATGCGATGGGCGCCGCCAAAATACACAAGTACCAAAGTTTTTAATAAATCTTCTGTAATAGTTAGAGAATCCAATAAAACGTTGAATGGATCTTAATGTAGTAGGGCGGGACCAATCAAGAACTGCTTTTACCTTAGAAGGGTCCATACGAAGATCTGAACCGGAAATAATGTATCCCAGAAAGGCAACTGAGGGTTTTTCAAATTCACATTTAGATAGCTTGCAGTACAATTGGTTATCCCGCAATCGCTGGAGCACCTCCTTGACGTGCAGACGGTGGTCTGGAAGATTCTGAGAAAAAATTAAAATGTCATCCAGATAAACCACAACTGAATAATATAGAAGATCACGGAATATTTCATTCATAAATTCTTGAAAAATGTCAGGGGCAATAATTAACCCGAACGGCATTACTAGGTATTCATAATGACCATCCCTTGTGTTGAATGCTGTTTTCCATTCGTCACCTGCACAAATACGAATTAAATTATAGCCCCCCCTGAGGTCTAGCTTGGAAAGACTGTAGCCCCTTTAATCCGGTCAAATAATTCTGTAACTAGGGGAAGAGGGTACCGATTTTTAATGGTAATGTAATTTAAGGCTCTATAATCAATGCAGGGTCTAAGTCCACCGTCTTTCTTTTTTACAAAAAAACCCCCCGCCCCAGCTGGAGAGGAAGATGGTCGAATAAACCCCTTTTCAAGATTTTCCTTGACATATGATGCCATGGCTTCAGTCTCTGGAAGAGAAAGAGGGTTTGTCCTACCTCTGGGAGGAGTCTTTCCAGGAATCAAGTCAATTGGGCAATCCCATCGGTGATGAGGGGGTAGCTTATCTGCTGATTTTTTCACAAAAGACGTCTGAGAATGCTTGGTAGGCAGAAGGTAAGAGTAGAGCTTCAGCGGTGGCTGTAGTCTGGATTGGCACAATTTTTTGAAGACAAGATTGATGACAGTTAGGTGACAATTGGGTGACTGGCTTTTGGAATCACTAAGGAATTAAGTAACTCATGGTGCAGCAGGTCGACTTGAACTGAGAGTGGAACAGTACGGTGGGTAATTGACCCTTGAGGAAGGAAGCTGCCATCCACAGCAGAAAGACAATAGGCTTGATCCAATAAGACTGTTCCAAGATTATGCTGATTAACGAATTGTAACGAAATAAAATTTTCTGCTGCTCCAGAGTCCAAAAGAACTTATACTTTAGTTGGTCCCCGAGGTAAAAAGAGTTGTGAAGACAAAAGAGATTCGGACTTGAGTGGAGAAATATCTGCTTGTCCTAACCTGGCTTCTCCAGGACCAGCTAGGACTGACGGTTTAACGGACGGCGTTGACAAGAGGCAATAAGATGCCCATTTTCCCCACAGTAAAGACAAAGATTTTGTCGTTGCCTTCGTTGTTGTTCTTTAGGAGAGAAGTGGGCCCTATTAACCTGCATGCAACCAGAAGTGGAGGATGGGACTGAGTCTAGTCTTGGAGTGGTCATCGATCGACTCCGTTCTTGCCGGGACTTTTCAACTTGTCTCTCTCGGTAGCGGAGGTCTAACTTATTGCAGAGGGAAATAATGGCAGTGAGGGTACTGGGAAGGTCCCGTGTAGCCAACTCGTCTTTGAGACGTTCAGAAAGTCCCACCATGAACGTTGATACTAAGGTTTCCTCATTCCAGGATAATTCGGACGCTAGAGTCTGAAAATGTATAACATACTGAGCAATAAATCTGGTACCTTGGCGTACCCGCAGAATCTCAGTGGCAGCTGAAGTCACCTTGCCTGGTTCATCGACTATTTTTCGAAAGTCAGCAATGAAGTTAGCGTAGTTGGTAAGCAGAGGATCTGACCGTTCCCATAGGGGAGACACCCAATCCAGGGCTGACCCAGACAGCAACGAGACTATGTAGGCAACACGGGTTAAATCTGTGGGAAAGTACATGGGCAGGAGTGAGATATGTACTTCGCACTGGTTGATAAACCCCCTGCAGGCCCGAGGAGTGCCATCAAATTTAGCCGGGGTTGGCAGATGCAGGGTAGGGGCACCCGGAGGTTGGACAGGGTTACTTGCTTGAGCCATCACAGGAGGAGTCAGCGAAGCTTGAGGCAATGATGCTTGAAGAGTGTCCTGATGCTGGGAGATTCCCTGCAGGGCCTGAGCCACTTGTCGCTGACCCTTCTCGAGGGCTTGCAAGCGGCCAATTAATTCTTGCAAAGGTTCCTTAGAAGGTATTAGAAATATTAGAAGGTATCATTCCTTCTAATATTTCCCCACAATGGATGTAAGGCTGACTGGTCTATAATTTTCAGGGTTAGTTTTGCTACCTTTTTTCCATATTTGTACTACGTTAGCTATGCGCCAGTCCCTTGGTACCATCCCCCGAGTTTATTGGTTCCTCGATTATTTTAGTATCCTAGGGTGTATTTCATCCGGGCAGGAGATTTGTTACTATTTAGGTTCTGTAATCTATTTTTGACTATTTCCTCACTCAAACATACAGTTTGGGAGCATTTAAGAGCCGAGCATTTAATCTGTGGGAGATCTTCTGAAGATTCTTCCCTTATAAATACCGAAGCAAATTACCGTGCACCATACCTAAAATACTGACACCAGCATGCAATACTAAGCAATGCAGCACTCAATTTACTTTCATTAACCAATTGAGTAACTGCAAGCCACACTCACCAACATCCACTGGATCTCTGGTTAAGGCTTCCTACATCTGCCCACCACTCTGTAACATGGAATTTGGGAGCTGTTTTGATGGCTCTTTACCACTCTCCATTTTTACACTTTTGGAGGAAACAGACATCTAGCCCTCTGCCACTCACTGTCACCATCCATCACTGCTGTTTAAGAACTGTGCACACATGTTTATTCCTCTCCGAAAAATGTCACACAAACCCATGACTTCATCCACCTCAATACCCGACACCATATGGGAGTGACACACAGACACAATTAATACATTTATGTGCAAGACTGCATAGAAAACATTTCACATCAAACTTGTTTACTTAACTTTTTTTAATTGGTTTTGCTGTTCGGCTTCACAGCACACAAAATAAATAATGTTTGAGAAATGAATATACAAAATAAAAATAAAACCAGACAGGACAAAATGTGCCATCAACTGAAACATCTGGGGCACAACAGCTGCATACTGAAATGAAAGTCCACCCCAGCATAGGATCTGCATCATCAAATAATTATGCTAGCCAGGTTACAGGACATCAAACCAAGACCTTGCATTTACAGAGGGAGAACTTGGAATTTTGGTACCCTGTGCACGGGAATAGAATGAGTTTGCCCACAGGAAGCGGCCCTCCACAACAAAGGACAAGATTTGGTACAAAAACAGACAAAGTCAATAGATGGCACCCTCATTTCCCGTGGGGTTTGGGGGGCTCAGATACTGAGTATGGGGGTGGTGGTGGGTCCCTTCTGGCAGCACGGGGTGGGGCAGCTAGATTATTGGCTGCAAGGGCCGCAAAAAAGTGCCCTGGTGGTGCAGGCAATCTCTGCAGAATGTCATTCTGGCGTATGGATTGTTGGCGCCGTGAAACTACACAAGTGTGTTCTGAGACAGCAGATCCAGGGAGGTCAGCTCAAGATGGGAAGGATAGGGCCCACCCCCCCCCCCCCCCCGGTGGTCTGGCTGTGCACCGTCCACTCAGCTTCCTCTTCAGGGCACATTTGATGTCCTGCTACCTTAAAAAAATGGAAAAATAATTGTAAATCAACTACATGTAATGGTCTCAGCTACCACACTGCGTTAGTAGTGATAAGTTAGCATTGTGGCTGGTATGATCGGAATCAATATAATTTTGCTGCTTCCTGATTGTGGACTCCATAACACAGTATCAAACTATCAAATATTGCAACTAATTGAAGGGAAACATAATCCACATGTTTACCGGCCACAGTTTTGGACATGTTACAGTAAGGTGAGTTACCCCACATAACATTTTACTTTCTCCATTTCCCAAAATCCTTTGTGGGTCATGTTCAAAATGCAAACATATTTATTTGCACTCTTTTTTGCACACATAATTATGGCTGAACCATGACATATACACATCTTGTACATGGTGCAAGGTGTCAG
Organism: Crinia signifera; assembly: GCF_055691185.1. Lineage (NCBI taxonomy): Eukaryota > Metazoa > Chordata > Amphibia > Anura > Myobatrachidae > Crinia > Crinia signifera. The sequence continues at coordinate 331,967,241 of NC_139220.1, forward strand.
AATCACACCACCTAGACAGCACTCCCTTACATAAATTTGCTCACATGTCTAAATGAACTAACGACATATCAACAAACACACCTTTGTCCTAAAAGATGTATAGTTTTTTTTGTTGTGACACAAACAAATACATATGAGTTAAAAACACACACTTGCCTTTTCCACACACACTTTATATCCCTGTACTGTGGTGCCACCTTATTCACTTAATCTGTGATTTTATCCCAAATCTTGTCCTTCGCTGAGGGGTTTAGCTTCCTGCTGACAAGTGCTGCAGTGGTGGAGTATGAGCGGCACATGGCCAGCAGCCCGGTTGTGGAAGGAGGACAGGGAGTGTGGGGTATGCAGGTGGGATCGGGTTTGGTGCCCATCCTACACAGAGAAAGAGAGCGGCTGGGGAGAGTGGGGAGGAGAAGTACGAGTGTACCTGGCCGTCCGGCCACGGATGGAGCCTGAGGCTTTCACCGAAACCCTGCTGTGGAGGACACCGTGTGACAGACGTCTGGTCTTCATTGACGATCGTTTCACCGGACGATTGTTTCACCAGAAGAGGCTTTCTCAAGGTATGCACACACCATGGAGACGCATTGGCCAATGACGTTATCAGCCTCTATAGCACTGGGACAGCACTACAGAGACTGTTAGCTGCGCAGGAGAAAGCAGGCTGTCAGTGCGGGGTGAGCTGGCTATGCAGAAGGGAGACCAGTGCTGGATCCTGGATTGGTAAGTATATTGGATTAAAAGTAAGGTTTGTGTTTGTAAATGAAATAAAGTTATACTTTTCTGTTTGTGCGTGTTTTATTTTAACATTCTTTTTACAGGTGGATTACAAGTCCCAGTGGGCCCATTAATGCCCCGCATGCTGAAATTTGTGGTTCTCCAAGTCCCAGCATGCGGGGGAGGTCTGCTGGCACTTTTAGTTCTCCTGCATAAAGCAATTTTATGTATGTGAGTTGTAACCCTATCAGGCCGGCGTCCACTGGCCATGGACACCGGTGACAGTGCCAGGCTTCAGCCCTGGATGGGTGAAGCTTGTGGGGGCTTTGTTAGGGGATCCCCACTCCTCCAGGTACCTCGTCCAAGGCTGACCAGCCAGGGTGCTCATGTTTCAGCCGGGGGACCTTATATAAAAAGTGTCCTCTGGCTGTGGCATGACACCGCGGGCTGTTGGAGCCCGGTGCTGGTTTCAAAATACAGGGGACCCCCAGATTTTTTGTCCCCCAGATTTTTGGAACCAGGACCGGTCCAAGAATCAGTGGCTGGTTTCAGAAATAAAGGGGACCCCTATGCTTTTTGTCCCCCTTATTTTTGGAACCAGGTCCGGCTCAATGAGCCCGGGGCTGGATATCCTCAAGAGGGGGGACCTCACGACGTTTTGTTTTTTATAAACATAAATTCGCACATTACTTCAAATTCGCACATTTTCATGCCTAAAAATCGCACATTTTCATGCCTAAAAATTGCACATTAACGAACTTTATCGCACTTTTTTTTCCAGAATACGCACCTCATGGGCGATTTTGAAAGTGTGAAAAAAAAATCACATCCTATTTAATGTCACCCTTGGTGTCGTATTCTCTCGCTCAGAAATTGAGTCGTATGTTCAGTTATTAGAATATATTTTCTCACCTCTATAAATTGCTACAGAATTTGGAGTAGGACCTTAGTTTTAATCAACTATAATAAATAAATAATAAAGGTAATCTCATGATGAGTGTATATATTGTATAGATGGAGATGTTGCAGATTTGTTAGCTGTGTAGAACAGTCTCTGTGTGAGATAGATATAATTGCATTGATAATAAAAATGGACACCGTGCCTCATGATTAAATAAAAAAGAGATAGATGTATTAAAAAAATATGACGTTTGATATAGTACTCAGTAATGAGGTGGTCTACAGGGTAATATGAATCCGTAATGTGATAAACTATTAACAAATTGGAAAATAATGTGAATAAGTGTGTAAAATTGATGACTAAGAATTAATAATCAATTGTGTTGAAATAGTTGACAAGAAAGTGTATTTATGTATTAATAAAGAGAAGAGTTAGTGCATTTATCTATAATAAAGAGAATTAGTGCATTTATTTAATCTATTAGGTGATATTGGAATAATATAAAATATATGACATGGTGAGTGAAACATGCAAACAATGTGTGAATCAAATGAAACCTTAACATAAATGAGATATTTATATCATAACAAGAGTGTGTGATAATTACCAATAATTATATGGTGATGTGTACCATATTTGACGATCATTAGGGTCATTCAGTGAATTGGTTGGGGGATTGGAGGAATATTGAAGCCAATATTTGATATACATTTTATAGATACACATATCTTCCTCATTAGAGTATGCATATTTATTAAACATGAGAAAATGTCCAATGACAAATGATTACACTGGAAATTGGATGATTACATTAGGAAATAGTAACCAAATGATGGTTATATAGGTTGCCCCATAGTTTGTGTAATTATAGGAAAGCCGTGTAACAATTTTCCTCATTTAGACCACCTGTGGTCCGGGTATTCATCAGAAAAATAAGTCTGGCCTCTTGTTTTAGCGATTCCTTATCCAGGTTGCCCCTTCTGATGCCCATTTAGATTTTTTGCATCCAAAAACTTGAAGTCCATTGGGGTTTTCTTGATGAAACTTAAGGAAATGTTTAGCAACCGGTGTAAGTGGCTTCATGCAGGTGATCTCTTTTTGCATTCTTGATGCTGGATATGTGTTCCATCAGCCTTCTATGTAACGGTCTTTTCGTTTTGCCAATGTAATGTAAATTACATGGGCATTTTAGATTATAAACAACACCAACCGTGATGCATGTGATGTAATCTTGGATTTTCCACGTTTTATAGAATTTGTCACAATAGGAAGTTGTGGGTACCATAATAGCACAGGCCTTGCAGGTTCCCCATTTATAGGATCCTTTTTTGTGGATTTTAGGGACATGGACTCTTTCAAGGTGGCTATGAACCAGGACATCTCTTAGATTACTACATCTCCTCCAACTGATTTGGATACGTTCCTCTAACACTGTAACAAGTCTTCAAAATATCGATATGTTTGTTGAGAATGGTTTGAATTTCCTGCCATTCTAGACTGAATGTACCAATAAAGTGTACGGTGCCCGTGGTATCCTTTGTTTTGTTAATGTTTGGAGTGAGTAGTTGTCTTATACCTTGTTCCCTTTTTCCTCCCTTCCCCTTGCTTCCACCACAATGTGGCTGTCTTTGCCCTCTATTCTACAATCATTTATTGGTTTAAGGTTTATTACAATACCCTCCCCCACCTTCCTAGTTTACTTCTTATACTATAAAAGTAGCGTTATCCTGGTAACCATTATGTTTTTATATATTCATTTTCTTACAGGACATATAAGGAGCAGGATTCAAATAAAGAGGACGTGGAAAGGGAAATTGTTCTCCGATCAAGCCAACTAAATACATCATATCTCCTTACACCTCAGGAGGAGGAACAAACACTATTTTATTTTCTGGATAGAAGAAACCTTCAGCAACTAATTTGTTTCTCACCTCATACATGATGAGTCTCACAGGAGAGAAACCACATGTGTGCTCTGAGTGTGACAAAGGCTTTACATATAAATCACAGCTTCTCAGACATCAGAGGAGTCACACAGGAGATAAACCACATGTGTGCTCTGAGTGTGACAAAGGCTTTACATATATATCACAGCTTCTCAGACATCAGAGGAGTCACACAGGAGAGAAGCCATATAAATGTTCTGAATGCAGCAGATGTTTTCCCCAGAAGTCAGATCTTTTCCAACATCAGAGGAGTCACACAGGAGAGAAACCACATGTGTGCTCTGAGTGTGACAAAGGCTTTACATATAAATCACAGCTTCTCAGACATCAGAGGAGTCACACAGGAGAGAAACCACATGTGTGCTCTGAGTGTGACAAAGGCTTTACATGTAAATCACAGCTTCTCATACATCAGAGGAGTCACACCGGAGATAATCTACATGTGTGCTCTGAGTGTGACAAAGGCTTTACATGTAAATCACAGCTTCTCAGACATCAGAGGAGTCACACAGGAGAGAAGCCATATAAATGTTCTGAATGCAGCAAATGTTTTTCCTGGAAGTCACATCTTGTCCGACATCAGAGGAGTCACACAGGAGAGAAGCCATATAAATGTTCTGAATGCAGCAAATGTTTTCCCCAGAAGTCAGATCTTGTCCTACATCAGAGGAGTCACACAGGAGAGAAGCCATATAAATGTTCTGAATGCAGCAAATGTTTTTCCCAGAAGTCACATCTTGTCCAACATCAGAGGAGTCACACAGGAGAGAAGCCATATAAATGTTCTGAATGCAGCAAATGTTTTTCCCGGAAGTCACATCTTGTCCAACATCAGAGGAGTCACACAGGAGAGAAGCCATATAAATGTTCTGAATGCAGCAAATGTTTTTCCCAGAAGTCACATCTTGTCCTACATCAGAGGAGTCACACAGGAGAGAAGCCATATAAATGTTCTGAATGCAGCAAATGTTTTTCTCAGAAGTCAGATCTTGTCCTACATCAGAGGAGTCACACAGGAGAGAAGCCATATAAATGTTCTGAATGCAGCAAATGTTTTACTCAGAAGGCACATCTTGTCCAACATCAGAGGAGTCACACAGGAGAGAAGCCATATAAATGTTCTGAATGCAGCAAATGTTTTTCCCAGAAGTCAGATCTTGTCACACATCAGAGGAGTCACACAGGAGAGAAGCCATATACATGTTCTGAATGCAGCAAATGTTTTTCTCAGAAGTCACATCTTGTCCTACATCAGAGGAGTCACACAGGAGAGAAACCATATACATGTTGAGTATCCCTTATCCAAAATGCTCGGGACCAGGAGAATTTTGGATAACGGATTATTCCGTATTTCGGAATATTTTAATATTTCAATGATGTATTTTGAAGTATCTTGCATTTTGCTGTATAAACACATAATATACACACAAATACATTTTATTACCACATAAAATACACACAAATATATTTTATTTGTTCAAAAAACAAGGTTTCAAAATGTGAAACAAAATGTGTGTACTATCTCAGCACTGAATTTGAATGCCAAGCAATCATTGTCTTGCACATATATAGTGCCAGTTACATATCATGTCCCTAGTGATGCTGTTACAAATGTCCCCAGGGAGTTTTCAGCAAAAAAAAATGTTTTTTTCACTTTCTGGAATGTCTGGTTTTCGGAATAATTCGGATAATGGATATTCGGATATGGGATACTCGACCTGTAAATGTTCTGCATGCAGCAAATGTTTTTCCCAGGAGTCACAGCTTGTCATACATCAGAGGAATCACACAGGAGAGAAGCCATATAACTGTTCTGAATGCAGCAAATTTTTTCCCCAGAAGTCACAGCTTGTTATACATCAGAGGAGTCACACAGGAGAGAAGCCATATAAATGTTCTGCATGCAGCAAATGTTTTTCCCAGAAGTCACATCTTGTCCTACATCAGAGGAGTCACACAGAAGAGAAGCCATATAAATGTTTTGAATGTAGCAAATATTTTTCTTCTGCTCTGTTTCACTCACTGTATGTACAATGCTGCGCTTTGCCTCTCTCCCTGTGTACATGCACTGCTGGGCTTTGCCTTCCTCCGTATGTATGTACACTTCTGGGCTTTGCCTCCCTCCCTGTGTACATACACTGCTGTGGTCTGCCTCTTTCCCTGTATGTACACTGCGTGGCTCTGCCTCCTTCCCTCTACCAACACTGCTAACTCCCTCTGCCTAACTCCCTGTATGTACACTGCTGTGCTCTGCCTTCTTCCCTGTACGTACACTGCTGGGCTCGGCCTCACTCCCTGTACATACACTGCTGGGCTCTGCCTCCCTCCCTGTACATACACTGCTGGGCTCTGCCTCCCTCCCTTTATATGTACATTGCTGGGCCCTGCCTCCCTCCCTGTGTATGTACATTGCCGGGCTCTGTCTCCCTCCCTGTTTACATACACTGCTGGGATCTGCCTCCATCCCTCTATACATACACTGCTGGGCTCTGCCTCCCTCCCTGTACATATACTGCTGGGCTCTGTCTACCCCCCTGTACGCACACTGCTGGGATCTGCCTTTCTCCCTGTATACATACACTGCTAGGCTCTGCCTCCCTCTCTGTGTACATACACTGCTGGGCTCTGCCTCCCTCCCTGTATACATACACTGCTGGGCTCTGCCTTTCTCCCTGTATACATACACTGCTAGGCTCTGCCTCCCTCTCTGTGTTCATACACTGCTGGGCTCTGCCTCCCTCCCTGTGTACATACACTGCTGGGCTCTGCCTCCCTCCCTGTGTACATACACTGCTGGGCTCTGCCTCCCTCCCTGTGTACATACACTGCTGGGCTCTGCCTCCCTCTCTGTGTACATACACTGCTTGGCTCTGCCTCCCTCTCTGTGTACATACACTGCTGGGCTCTGCCTCCCTCTCTGTGTACATACACTGCTGGGCTCTGCCTCCCTCCCTGTGTACATACACTGCTGGGCTCTGCCTCCCTCTCTGTGTACATACACTGCTTGGCTCTGCCTCCCTCCCTGTGTACATACACTGCTTCGCTCTGCCTCCCTCCCTGTGTACATACACTGCTGGGCTCTGCCTCCCTCCCTGTGTACATACACTGCTGGGCTCTGCCTCCCTCCCTGTACATACACTGCTGGGCTCTGCCTCCCTCTCTGTGTATGTTTACTGCTGGGCTCCGAAGCAGTAATTACAGATAAAAAATATATTGCAGTGGGATTGCCTTTGGGGACCCCCCCCCCCAAAAAAAAGCAGCTGCACCCTCTATAGTTACACCACTGATTATAGAAACCCTGTATGCGGCCTTGTACCACCCTACAGATCTCCTCTGGTCTCTCTCCTTTCCATCATGCTTCCATATTGCTGCCTAACCTCACTCTCTCTGAATACTATGTACTACCTGTATCACATAGTAACCAATCATTATTACATGTGTTAGGTTGCTGACACTAGAATGCTAATAGTGGATTTCTAGTTGCTATGGGTTACAGCACCTCCTTGCATCTCACATGGGGCGGGATGCTATATAGCAGAAATGCGGTAAAAACCCCGTTTTCGGGGTTTCTACCGCATTTCTATATGCTATATGGCGCCTCCGCAGTGTCAGCGCTGCGGAGGGAATCGCCAGCTAAAGCTGGCGAATCCCTGCAGAAGCCTATGGGCTTCTTACCGCAGCGCTGTTTGAGGGATCCGTCACGGATCCCTCCCAGCGTGCCCTGCGGCCGGCGCCGGGGTCTGCGCATGCGCAGATGGACTCCCGGGTCACAGACCCGGAAGTCCAGTGCCGGCACCGCATCGCAAGGGACAGCTCTTACCGCAAGAGCTGTCCCTTGCATGAATAACGGCATATGTTATAGCATATGCCGTTATTAAAAATGCGATGTCCGGCGAAGGGGGGCCGCGGATGTTATAACATCCCGCCCATGTTATTAACCAGGTCTGATGGAGAGCACATTGTGTAATAGGCTAATACTAACATCCTCCATAATAAATAGCAGCCCAGTAACAGTATACACGTTACTATGACACAGTATATAGTGATTAGAGATGTGCGGCGGCCACTTTTTCGGGTTTTGGATCTGGATCTCCCTTCGTGTTTTGGATCTGGATTGGTTTTGGCAAAACCACCCTTGTGGGTTTTGGTTTTGGATCTGGATTTTTATGAAAAAATGCTAAAAATGGCTAAAATAACAGAATTTGGGCCTGTTTTTGCCCCTAAAGTATTATTACCCCCAATAACATTAGTTTCCACTCATTTCTAGTCAATTTTGATCACTTTACAGCTCACAAAATTGTTTTCATTTACTGTAGTTGGGCCAAAAGGGTTATACCGAGGTAGCTGGATGACTAAGCTAAGCGACAGCAGTGGGCATCACATACATGTGGACCTTACACTTCCAACCTGGCAGAGCGGCACTGCAGGGGCAGACAGGGTGGCAGTTTAGTAAACTATCCCAAAAAAAGAGAAATGCTCCAAACAGCAAATACAAAGAGGTATCGGCCTTGTCATGACTGGTGGTAGCAGCTTCAGCACTCCCACTATTTCCTCCTCCATCATCCTCCAAAAATGTGTTTTTATTTTATTTTTATTTTTTTAATAAACAATTTTATTAAGCAGTTGTGGAAAATACAGTGACATTCACAGACCAGCTGTTATATATACATAGTTGTTGTACATATGTCACAAACTGCTAAATTTTCTATTTTATCACAATAAAGATTAAACAAAGTTGCAATGGGTATTCCAATAAAGTCTACCAGTTAAAAGCTGTAAAATGCATTCAAGTGTGAGTTATTTGTTCATGCGATTATCTCGCTTACATTTTATCTTGTCGACACATTACAACTTTTCAACAAACTACTAACTCTACCCCCCCTCCCCTTCCCCCCTCCCCCCTCCCTGCAGAAAGTAATCCAGTTATGTTCACTACAATGTCCTCAATAGATACCACGTGGTGCCTTCAAATAATATGAAAATATGTGTCTCTGTAGCCTGATCTAGGAGTCTATATAAACCCCCCATTTCCTATGAAAGCGTCGCACTCCATTTTCTATGTCTGGCAACGTGGCCCTTCTATCAAAAAATAACAGATTATTAAGTTCCACCTTGACCGATGACAACATTGGTGCCTTAGGCGAGGTCCATGATCGCAGAACCACTTTTTTGGCCACTGTTACCGTCATTGTCAAAAATGGGTACAATACTGTCTTCTTGCCCTCCAAGTTCCAATTAATAAAGTTTGCCAGCAGCATAGCCAGTGGATCTTTCACCAGTTTTAGTCCACATACTTTATTTATTAGTCCCATGACCTTATCCCAGAACTTTCGTATCTTACTACATTCCCACATACTATGGAAAAAATTGGACTGTGAGCTCCTGCCTTTCAAGCACAAGCCCAGTTCCCCTGGGATGAAATGTTTGCGTTGTGCCTGGGTCATGTAAGCTCTGTGAAGGGTTTTTAGGTGTACCTCTTGTAGCATAGCTGACTGTAAGATTTTCATGGTCTTTTCTAGGTGTTTAGTCAGAGTGTCCTGGGCAATCACCGATGGTATGTCAGATCTCCACTGAGTTGCTACTCCTTCCCATTTTATTTTAGGGTCCGATAGCAACAGACTCGGATATATGTATCTAAGACGGTATGGGCCAGTGTAACTCAATACAAAAACCACGTGCAAAGGGTCCTGAACTCCTACTGCTATCATAAGCGAGGGCATAGTCTGTATATAATGTCTAATCTGCAAATACATAAAGAAATCTTTATTATCAATGGAGTACTTAGCAACCAGGTCCTGGAAGGTCATTATTTGTCCCCCTGGGTCAAACACGTCTCGAATAGCTGAGAGTCCCTTGTTAGCCCACCCAAGGTATGTGGTGTTGAGTGTTCCCGGAAGAAAATTGGGATTCCCCCAGAAAGTGGCATATCTTGACACTTCACTTCTACGGCCCAGTCTCTTGTTGATAGCCCGCCAAACCAGGTATGTGTCTGCAAATAGTATGTTCTGCATTGCCAAGGGGGGTAAGGCTAACCTTGGAACATGGAGAAGTGCCGCTGTAGACATCTGAGGAAACATTTCCGAGTCTAGTGTCTTATGGGTATAATAGTCTGTCCCTGTCATCCAATCAATTATGTACCTCATAAAAACAGAGTGGGTGAAGGCCGCCAGATGAGGTACCCCGAGTCCCGCCTCCACCCTCCTGAAATACAACTTATCTCTAGAGATTTTTGGCTTCTTGTCTGCCCAAAGGAATTTGAAAAAGGCTGAAGTCACCCTTTTTATGTCTGATTTAGACAGTCTAATGGGGATCATCTGCATGCAATAGGAGAGTTTTGGGAATATAATAGATTGAAGAACTGCTGCCCTCCCCATCAGGGATAGTGGAAGAGATTTCCATTTCTCCAATTGTTTCAATATACCTATGATTATGGGTTCAAAGTTTTCCTTGTACAATTGAGATAGTCTACTCGGTATATTTATCCCTAAGTATTTGATTTTTTGAGTATTTATTTTAAATTGCGAGAGTACTGGTAGATGGGTTACAGTCGTAGGGTCCTGGAGGACCACTAGGGCCTCCGATTTTTGGATATTAATTTTATACCCCGCAAACGAGCCAAATTCAAGCAGTAGTTTTAAGATGGTAGGGACGGACGTGGACAGATCCGAGGCAAACACCAACATATCGTCTGCAAATAAGCATATTTTCTGTTCCGAGGAACCCACTGTTATTCCTTTGAATAATGGGTGAGTGCGAATGGCAATTGCCAGGGGCTCCAGTGCCAATGCAAAGAGCAGGGGTGAGAACGGGCACCCCTTTCTAGTTCCCTTCTGTATGTTAAAGTAAGGTGACATGTAGCCATTACATGCCACTTGGGTCCTAGGTTCATGGTAAAGCAATTTAAGTAGTCTTACAAACTCCTCTGGGAATCCGAACCGCGACAGGGACTCATATAGATGGCTCCAGGTTACAAGGTCAAACGCTTTTTTGGCGTCCATAGCCAACACTACATGATCACCCGTATCACCTCTCCCTTCCAGGTGTTGGATCACTGCTAGAACCTTCCGCACATTAATTACTGAATGTCGGCCATAAATGAATCCTGTTTGGTCTATCCCGACCACCCCAGGCAGTATAAATTTGAGTCTATCAGATAAAATTTTAGTTAGCAATTTGTAATCGCTGTTAAGAAGCGAGATTGGGCGGTATGATCCCGGATCCTCCACGTCCCGTCCCGGTTTTGGTAATACCCTGATCACTGCCGAGTTGAAATATAAGGGCAAAGGAGAGCCCTCCATTATAGCATTGAAGGCCTTGGCCAAGGGTACACTGACTTTATCTACCAATATTTTATAAAACTCTCCCGAGAACCCGTCCGGTCCCAGGGCCTTCAGGGGTTTCAGTTTCTTAATTGTTTGGGATACTTCCTCTGCTGTAATGGGGCTCATCAAACTGGCTTTATTACCCTCTGGAATTTGTGGCACTACAATTGTTTTTATTTTATTTATTACTTTTATTTATTTTTCTTACTTTACACTGGACACAGCCCCTTGGACACTGGACACTGCCACTGGACACAGCCCCTGGACACTGGACACAGCCTGTCACCCTGGACACAGCCCCTGGACAATGGACACATCCTCTGGACACAGCTCCTGTACACTGGACACAGCCGTCACACTGGACACAGCCCCTGGACAATGGACACAGCCATCACACTGGACACAGCCTCTGGACACCGCCCCTGGACACAGCTCCTGTACACTGGACAATGGATATATGTCACGCTGGACACTGGATATATGCCGTCACACAATGGTTAGATGTCACACTGGCCACTGGATATATGTCGTCACACTGGACACAGGATATATGTCGTCACACTGGACACAGGATATATGTCGTCACACTGGACACAGGATATATGTTGTCACACTGGACACTGGATATATGTCGTCACACTGGACACAGGATATATGTCGTCACACTGGACACTGGATATATGTCGTCGCACTGGACACAGGATATCTGTCGTCACACTGGACACTGGATATATGTCGTCACACTGGACAATGGATATATGTCACGCTGGACACAGGATATATGCCGGCACACATTACATGTTACACTGGACACAGGATATATGTTGTGACTTGTGACACTGGACACAGGATATATTGTCGTCACACTGGCCACTGGATATATGTCGTCACACTGGACAGAGGATATATGTCGTCACACTGGACACTGGATATATGTCGTCACACTGGACACAGGATATATGTCGTCACACTGGACACTGGATATATGTCGTCACACTGGACACTGGATATATGTCGTCACACTGGACAATGGATATATGTCGTCACAGTGGACACAGGATATATGTCGTCACACTGGACACTGGATATATGTCGTCACACTGGACAATGGATATATGTCACGCTGGACACAGGATATATGCCGGCACACATTACATGTCACACTGGACACAGGATATATGTTGTGACTTGTGACACTGGACACAGGATATATTGTCGTCACACTGGACACTGGATAGATGTCGTCACACTGGACACAGGATATATGTCGTCACACTGGACACAGGATATGTCGTCAGTTGTCACACAGGACAGGACACACATACCTCCCAACTTTTGAAGTTGGGAGGTAGGGACGTTTGGGGGCGCGTCCTCGAGAAAAGGGGGCGTGGCCTCACAGGGGGGGTGACGCGAACTCCGGCCACTCCCCGTTTTCGCCGCTCGTCGGCGCTGAATAGACGCTGTGCGCATGCGCACAGCGTCTATTCTTGGCAAGCTGGGGGGGGGCTCCCAACTGTCCCCCCACCGCGGGACAATGGCTGCCCCGGGCGGGACGCGGGAACGTCCCCGAATATCGGGACGTTCCCGCGGTAAGCGTGACAGTTGGGAGGTATGGACACAGGATATATGTTGTGAGTGACTCGTAACACTGGACAATGGATAAGATATAGGCTGTCACACTGGACACAGCCCCTTGTATTACTGCAGCCCCTGTACACAGTGTACTACTCAGCAGCACTGCAGCCCCTGCTTGTGAGCACTGCAGCACTGAGTTAGTTAGTTAAATCACAAAAAACACAGGGTTCAGGGCTAAATAAATCACAACACAGGGCTTAGGGCTAAATAAATCACAACAGGGCACGGGCCACAGGACAGCCCCTGGACAGTGGACACTGCAGCCCCTGCGTGTGAGCACTGCAGCACCTAGTTAGTTAAATCACACTACAGGGCTCAGGCCTATAAACAGTCACTGACTCTCAATACAAGTCTACAACACAGGGCAGTGAGGGCACAGGGCAGGTCATGGAGCACAGCACAGCACAGGGCAGTGAGGGCACAGGGCAGGTCACGGAGCACAGCACAGGGCAGTGAGGGCACAGGGCAGGTCACGGAGCACAGCGCAGGGCAGTGAGGGCACAGGGCAGGTCGCGGAGCACAGCACAGGGCAGTGAGGGCACAGGGCAGGTCACGGAGCACAGCACAGGGCAGTGAGGGCACAGGGCAGGTCACGGAGCACAACACAGGGCAGTGAGGGCACAGGGCAGGTCACGGAGCACAGCACGGAGCACATGGCACAGAGCACAGCACAGGGCAGTGAGGGCACAGGGCAGGTCACGGAGCACAGCACAGCACGGAGCACATGGCACAGAGCACAGCACGGAGCACACGGAGCTTCCCAACCACCCTCTTCCCTCTCCAAGATTGGAGTGAAGATGGCGGGGCGCGCGTGCGTCTTTTATAAGATCCCGCTCCCGCGAGAATCCGACAGCGCGATGATGACGTTCGGCCTCGTTATTGGTCCGGAATTCAGGCGGAAACTCCCGAGCCGGCTCGGATCTGGCCCGGATCCCCGATATTCGGATCTGTCGGATCTCGGGGATCCGGACCCGCTCATCTCTAATACCGATATAATCTGCATGTAGACTGAAGGACGATGATCTAACAATATCTGTAATAACCATGTATATTACTAGTAGCTGTCCCCAGAACAGGGGAATAAAAGCTGATCTGGATAAATGGGATTCTGTTACCGATTGTATAACTATAGACTTTGTTTCTCTATAATACTTTGTACATTCTTCTACATGTTACAGATAGTTAGGTGGTCCTGTAATGATGACCATCTGGTAACCTATAATAACAACCTAAATAAACTAATGATCCTTCAGCAAATGGATTATTGATGTCTTTATTACTGGTGCTGACATATAACCACAGCGACTACCTGCCAATCGGGGATTGCTCAGTACAAGGAGAGATGCATTATATTCCCTGCTTGCTGTGGTCCTTTCTTGTCTGCTGTCCTCCAGATGGAACTCTCAGACTAGATCAGTTCAGGGGCGGATTGGGAATAAAAACCAGCCCGGGAAATATTTTGAAGCAGCCCTAAAGGGAGGGCAGTGTTGCTGCGCGTCGAAGGCGTGCCCAATTTTTGGGGGTGTGACCTATCAATATGGGGGTGTGGCCTATTACGATGAGGCCACGCCCATTTTTTTGCCGCTGTGGGGGCATGGCTAGTGGCTCTCTGAGCTGCTGGCTATGTCCCCAGCCCCTCAGGCTGCAGAATAGGCACATGCGTACAGGGTCTATTCTGCAGCCTGTGGGGCTGGGGAGATAGAGACAGGGGGGAAGGGGGTGACCGGGGGTCTCCCAGCTGTCCCCCCCCCCCAAATAAGTCAGTCACACAGCATATGAGAGGCTGGGTAGGTGGCACAGGCAGCGGGTGCAATGGGCACAGAGCCCCTGGTGAGTGCTGCACAGTGCAGAGCAGTAAGAGGGGAAGTTGGGTACTTACTGTCTCCCTGGCCCATCTGCTGGGCACACAAGCAGCAGACACTGGGCAGCAGTGATTAGAAGTTGCAGAGCACATTGTCCAGCATATGGTGCATTCTCACAGGGCAGAGCTCCCCCGCATCTCCTGGTATTCACTGGGCTCCCCGCTCTGCGGCATGCAGTGATGATCAGAGTGGGGCGCTGCTAGGGCCCCGGTGAGGGGCAGCAGCAGCTGTCAGGGGGATATCCTGCACTGAGGGGGTGGAGACCGTGCTCAACAAGTGATGTGCTGCAGCAACACCCACTCATAGGAGGCACTGTCACACACAGGGCCGGTACTAGGGTGCTTGGCTCCCTCCAGCAAACTATAAATTTCCCCTACAAACACAACAAACTACATCGGCACAACCCTGTACCTCCCCTTGCACACACTGCACTACCGCCGCTTCCATGCACCCCCTATGCCACAAACTACATGAGTGCTACCCTGCACCCCACACACACACTACAAAACCGTTGCTACCCGGCACCTCATCCCTGTGCACACTACTACCAGTACCCTGCACCCCTTTGCCACACACATTACACTACCGTCGCTACCTTGCAACCCCCCGCACTCACTACTTTACTGCTGTGACCCTGCATCACACTCCCTACACTACCGCTGTTACCCTACACACACTGCGCTACCGCTGCTACATTGCACCCCACTTCACGCACAAACTACACTACCGCAGCGACCCTACCTTATACGCATGTCGCTACCACCAGTACACTGCTACCCTACTTTACACACACTACACTACCACTGCTACACTGCACCCCACTCCGTGCACACACTAAACCACCTCCGCTACCCTACCTTATACGCACCCCACTCCTCGCACTACAGCTGCTACCCTACTTTACACACACTACACTACCACTGCTACACTGCACCCCACTCCGTGCACACACTAAACCACCTCCGCTACCCTACCTTATACGCACCCCACTCCTCGCACTACAGCTGCTACCCTACTTTACGCACACTACACTACCACCACTACACTGCACCCCACTTCCCACACACACTACACTATAGTCGCTACCCTATCTTACACACAATATGATACCACCGCTACACTGCACCCCACTTCCCGCACACACTAAACTACAGCCGCTAACACCGCACCCCACCCCCCCCTGCCCAGCCCACATTACAATGTCCCCCTTTCCAGCACACATTACATTTTCACCCTTTAAGCACACATTTTACATGGCATCCCCCCCAGTACAATTACAATGCCCTCCCCAGTACACATTAACACCCCTCCCAGCACACATCACATACCTTACTCTGTGCTGGTGTGGCTGGTTGTAGGGCTGGCTCCTCTCTCCATGCCTTTGGGCTCCTCCAGTGAGTGCACATGTGCACCATGCTCAGTAGCAGTGGAGCATCGAGAGGAGTCGCTTCCGTCCGGCTGCTGCTATGGGGGGTGGGGGGTGGAGGGGGTAGCAGAGGGGAGATATATGTGAGTTGTGGTGGTGCAGAGCAGAGACTGCTCTCTATACTCACAGGGGAGGGAAGTGTGGGGGGGGGGGGGCGCGATGCTACTGCTGACAGACAGAAGCAGGAGAGGGAGAAGGGACATAAAACATCCCATGCAGCCAGCACCGCTGTCAGGCACAAGCAGTGGCTGCTGGCAGTAACAGTATAGACCAGCAGGGATGCAGGGCAGTACCTCCCTGCTTTGCTACCGCCAGCACACTTTCACACAGCCGCTTGAAGTCGGAGCTGGGACACGAGCAGGCCGAGTAGCTGAGTTTACGGGGATCAGTGGGCGGAGCCGTGAGCCGTCACTCACGAGCTCCGCAATGGACCATGGGAGGAGCTGCACGCCCGCACATGCGCAGCAGCCCTCCCGCCGCCATCTTGGATTAGGGCAAACAAAGCCGCAGCCACTAACCGCTGAGACTGCGGTCCACGGCCAGCCAGAGGGGAGAGTGGCCGGCCCAATGCTAATGTTTTATGGTGCGGCCCACCGGGAAGTGGCCCGGTTTCCCGGTGGGCCAATCCGCCCCTGGATCAGTTGCTGTGACACATAACAGCTTGGCCATCTTATGTCCCTGGGCCTGATTCAGAGATGATCAGTAATCTGAGAAAATGGCAGGTGACTGCGAGTAGAAAGCTGCCGCTCAGACAGAAAGCGAAAACACCTTGGGTGACATTTAATGGGATGAGATTTTTAGTAATGTTCTGAAATCGCACATTATCGCATTTTCCAAAATCGAGATTTTTTTGAGATAATCAACTATTTAAATTAGATGCAAATTTGCGGTAAAAAATGCGATATGGTGCGATTTTTAGTCCTGAAAATGTGCGAATTAATGCAAATGTGTTGTTTGTGTAAATAAATGCAGAGGGTCCCCCCTCCTGAGCAAAACCAGCCCCGTGCTGGTCTCTGAAATTCAGGGGAATAAAAACATAGGGGATCCCCAGTATTTCTAAAATCAGCACCAGGCTCAAGGGCAAAATACAGGGGACAAAATGACTAGGGGTCCCCGAATCTTGGCAACCAGCACTGGGCCCAAACAGCCATTAAAGGGCCCACTGGGTCTTGTAGTTCTACAACATTACAAATAGTGATATAAACACACATACACACAGTTCCACACAGATGAGGGTAATCCAGGGCTGCCGACTTTTAAGGTGCGTACACACATACAGATTTTCTGTCTGATCTATCTGGGGGGAACAAAAACCTGGAAATGTATGGGAGCATATGACAATCAAAAGATTGTTCCCAAACGCTTGAAAACAGACAGTGATCAGTCAGACAAATTGTTTAAATCATTCTGATATAACAAATTTAACAAAGCAGATACTTTTTTTTCTGTTTTTCTGAATTTGGGTTGAAATTTTCAGATTGTCATTTGCTCCCATACATTTCCAGGTTTTTGTTCCCACCAGATAGATCAGACAGAGAATCTGTGTGTACGCACCTTGAGAATCTCCTCTCCGGGAGAAGCCCTGAGAGGATACTTTCAGCAGCAGTTCAGGGGGAGGGGCTTGAACGTGACATCATTAAATCCCACCCCCAGGATGTAAAATAACCGAATTCACAGATCTCTGTAGAGGGGGCGTGACTAAAATGATCAGATTGTGATGTTTTAGCTCCGCCCCCTCCTCTGAGACCTGTGGATTGCGGCATTTAAATGCCGAGGTCAGGGGAAGACTGCTGCAATCGGGGGGGGGGGGCGCAGTGGGGGTCCACCTGAATCCAGGAGGGTTGCCCACCTTTCTGGGGGGCCAGGAGGGCGACCCGATTCTCAGGAGACTCCCGACCATTCTGGGAGGGTAGCAACCCTGGGGTAATCATACATTAAGAGGGAACAGGGTTGCCGACCCTCCCGGAATTACCGGGAGGATCCCGAAAATCTGGTCCTCCTCCCGGCACCCCGGAAAGGTGGGCAACCCTCCCGGATTCCGGGGGACCCCCACGCCACCCCCCGATTGTGGCGTCTTCCTCCATACCTTTGGATTGAAACCCGTCAATCCGCGGGTCTCAGAGGAGGGGGCGGAGCTAAAATCGCGTCATTTTAGCCCCGCCCCCTCCACGGAGATCCGTGAATTGGGGTTTTTAACATCCTGGGGGGGGCTTAATGATGTATGGCTCAAGCCCCGCCCCCCGAACTGCAGTTGGAAGTCTCCTCTCCGGGCTTCTCCCGGAGAGGAGACAGAAAAAGTCTGCAACCCTGAGAGGGAAGTCCAGGAGCAGAGCATTGTGTACCGAATGCAATGGGTCATGTTGGAGGGTATGTCATTGCACTGTGCCCCAGTCCTGCTTACCATGTATGCTATCTGCAGAGCATTGCACTGTGCCCAAGTCCTGCTTACCATGTATGCTATCTGCAGAGCATTGCACTGTGCCCCAGTCCTCCACCATGTATGCTACCGCAGAGCATTGCACTGTGCCTCAGTCCTCCACCATGTATGCTATCTGCAGATCATTGCACTGTGCCCAGTCCTGCTTACCATGTATGCTATCTGCAGAGCATTGCACTATGCCTCAGTCCTCCACCATGTATGCTATCTGCAGATCATTGCACTGTGCCCAGTCCTGCTTACCATGTATGCTATCTGCAGAGCATTGCACTGTGCCCCAGTCCTCCTCACCATGTATGCTATCTGCAGATCATTGCACTGTGCCTCAGTCCTCCTCACCATGTATGCTACTGCAGAGCATTGCACTGTGCCTCAGTCCTCCTCACCATGTATGCTATCTGCAGATCATTGCCCTGTGCCCCAGTCCTCCTCACCATGTATGCAATCTGTAGAGCATTGCACTCAGGTCCAGTCCTCATCTGCAGATCATTGCACTGTGCCCCAGTCTTCCTCACCATGCATGCTATATGCAGAGAATTGCACTCAGGTCCAGTCCTCCTCACCATGTATGCTATCTGCAGAGCATTGCACTCAGGTTTAGTCCTCACCATGTATGCTATCTGCAGAGCATTGCACTGTGCCCAGGGTTGCCAACCCTCCCGGAATGACCAGGAGGGTCCTGGAAATCGGGTCCGCCTCCCGGAAAGCTGTCTGTAGTGTCTGGCTCCCAGGAACCTGCCCCCTCGATGGGGGGTCCGTGGGTCAGATGACTCGAATGGCGTCATTTTAGTGCTGCCCACCACAGTGTAATGCCTGAAATACTGGCATTACACAGCGGGGCGTGGCTTAATGCCGCAGATGCTTTGTACACGCCCACAAGGCAGTCTGCCCCATCATGCCCCTTTTCCACTCATAGCATGGGCCCCGCCCCCCTGCCTCACTGAGCTGGCTGGCAATATCTCAGATGTATGAAGGAGCACTATGGGGAAGAAGGGGGTATCAGTGCACTGATTCATCTTCTCCCCCATGTAAGAAGGAGCCGATGTGCGCAGGCTGATCTGCAAGGCAAATGTATGAATGGTCCACAGCGCTGACCGTTGCGCCCCCTGCCGCTATCTGCTTCGACAGCTGCAGGGTGGTGAAGTCTTATCCCCACAACAACAACATCACTGTCCCTGCTGCCGGCTCCAGGCTGCGCTGAAGATCTCGCAAATGCCCAGTACAGCCGGGTAAGGGAAAGGAGATCAGTGTGAGCTGATGCACTGTCTCCTCAATAGGACATCGCCGAAGGGGAGTTTGCGCTCCCTCGCTTCAGCAGACAAGATGTTAAACATCTTGTCAATGTCTCTTACTGCTTCGCCTCGTTATATATATTTATAATGTAATCATTTGTAATGATTTGCGGCACTCAAAGGGTCTTTTTTTCTCAAAAGCAAAATTTGTATTGTAATGAAGAACAGGTTACATATAAATCATGGGTGGATGCCCCGACGTTTCAATGCCACCACTGGATTTTTCTTCAAGGGCCCATGCTTGTAACAAACTGTGCAAACAGACTGCATAATACAGAGAGTTTTATACTTACCTGTCCGTGCTCTGGGCAGGAGCCAGGTTCAGCGTGGAGGACTCGCGCATGCTTCCTTGTGTCCGTCCGTCCCGCGTTGATGACGTCACCTGCCTTCTGATCCTGTTGCCCTGGAGACGCATCTCTACATGAAAGCGTCTCTCCGGGTTCTAGAATACTTCAGCCGGTTTGCGTCATGCCAGCTCCCTGCCCAGCACTGAGCTAACCACATCTAAATCAGGACAATAAGGCATACTCATATATATAAAATATAACTGACTGCATCAGTATTTACTGGGTGTGGATACCTACTGTATATGTGTATTATAAATATATGTAATGGATTAATATGCATTTTAAGGCACATTTTGTTAGAGAGTGCTAAGGTAGATCAGGGTTGCCTACTTTTGAAAAATAATTTCCGGGAGAAATGTAAAAGTGAGGGGGGCGGGCCTTGCATCACCAGGGGGCGGACCTAATATGGTCTGCAACCAATCAGAAAAATATCTCTGTGGATCACCTGCAAGGGTAGTCCTCAAAGGGTTATATGGTTTTGCAATGTGCCCTGAATGTATGAAGTTTAAGACATGCAACTACTTTCCGGAGGAGGGGGGAGGAAAACAGACTCATGGAGGAGAGGATTTTATTGCGGCCACTCTGCTGCTTGCCGGGCACTGTTTACTTTTAGCCAAGTGATTAAGGGGATATCTGCTGTCCTGGCTAGTGAAGTGTGACACACAGACGCCAGAGCAGGGAACTCACACTTAGCCTAGATGAGTATCCAATTACCGTAGTTCTGCAGTGTGGAAACCAGTCTCCGTGTCTGAAAGCTGGAGCCGGCTGTCACTGTGCTGCTGCTGCTGCTGGAAAGTCGGAAGCTGCTGCTATCATCTGTTGCTGCCTAGGGATGATGATAGCTTCACTTCCTGTACTGTGTACCCGGGCGTACGCAGAGAACGGGGAGGTCTGCTCTGCAGGTACTATTGCCGCGATGTGTACTGCGCGGCTTCATCATGTCAGCGGCGTCAGCGGCACTCATTGGGGAAGCAAAGCAGCAGCTGCGGGAGAAAGGGGCCCTCTTCCGGGAGTCCGTGAGATGTCCCATGATTCCGGGAGTCTCACGGACATTCCGGGAGAGTCGGCAACCCTGAGGTAGATGTGACAAAAAGTATGCTTAGCAGGCACACTCGGATATGTTTTTTGCATAGTTGCCTACCCTCCTGCATTCTGCAGGAGACTCCCTGACATAGCAGCAATCTCCCTCTCTCCCTCATTAGTCTAGCAATCTCCCTCATGTCACCTAGCCCACATTACACTGTTACATCATAGTTACCTCCCCTCCTGCATTCTGCAGGAGACTCCCTGACATAGCAGCAATCTCCCTCTCTCCCACATTAGTCTAGCAATCTCCCTCATGTCACCTAGCCCACATTACACTGTTACATCATAGTTACCTCCCCTCCTGCATTCTGCAGGAGACTCCCTGACATAGCAGCAATCTCCCTCTCTCCCTCATTAGTCTAGCAATCTCCCTCATGTCACCTAGCCCACATTACACTGTTACATCATAGTTACATCCCCTCCTGCATTCTGCAGGAGACTCCCTGAAATAGCAGCAATCTCCCTCTCTCCCACATTAGTCTAGCAATCTCCCTCATGTCACCTAGCCCACATTACACTGTTACATCATAGTTACCTCCCCTCCTGCATTCTGCAGGAGACTCCCTGACATAGCAGCAATCTCCCTCTCTCCCTCATTAGTCTAGCAATCTCCCTCATGTCACCTAGCCCACATTACACTGTTACATCATAGTTACATCCCCTCCTGCATTCTGCAGGAGACTCCCTGAAATAGCAGCAATCTCCCTCTCTCCCTCATTAGTCTAGCAATCTCCCTCATGTCACCTAGCCCACATTACACTGTTACATCATAGTTACATCCCCTCCTGCATTCTGCAGGAGACTCCCTGACATAGCAGCAATCTCCCTCTCTCCCTCATTAGTCTAGCAATCTCCCTCATGTCACCTAGCCCACATTACACTGTTACATCATAGTTACCTCCCCTCCTGCATTCTGCAGGAGACTCCCTGACATAACAGCAATCTCCCTCTCTCCCTCATTAGTCTAGTAATCTCCCTCATTACACCTATCCCGCACTACACTGTTAAATTTTTTTGGGGAAAAAGGAATGAGAGCTAGATAAATTTACGTTGAGTCATCAGCACCATTTCCCAGCACTTTACCAATTACAGTATAGTAGCTCTTACTAACTGCTTTAGGGCTCATCTACATTTGTTTATTTCATTTTATTTATTTATTTTATTTATTTACAGTTTCTTATATAGCGCAGCAGATTCCGTTACAGTGTCTTATATAGCGCAGCAGATTCCGTTACAGTGTCTTATATAGCGCAGCAGATTCCATTACAGTGTCTTATATAGTGCAGCAGATTCCGTTACAGTGTCTTATATAGCGCAGCAGATTCTGTTACAGTGTCTTATATAGCGCAGCAGATTCCGGTACAGTGTCTTATATAGCGCAGCAGATTCCGTTACAATGTCTTATATAGCGCAGCAGATTCCGTTACAGTGTCTTATATAGCGCAGCAGATTCCATTACAGTGTCATATAGCGCAGCAGATTCCATTACAGTGTCTAATATAGCGCAGCAGATTCCGTTACAATGTCTTATATAACGCAGCAGATTCCGTTACAGCGTCTTATATAGCGCAGCAGATTCCGTTACAGTGTCTTATATAGTGCAGCAGATTCCGTTACAGTGTCTTATATAGCGCAGCAGATTCTGTTACAGTGTCTTATATAGTGCAGCAGATTCCGTTACAGTGTCTTATATAGTGCAGCAGATTCCATTACAGTGTCTTATATAGTGCAGCAGATTCCGTTACAGTGTCTTATATAGCGCAGCAGATTCTGTTACAGTGTCTTATATAGCGCAGCAGATTCCGTTACAGTGTCTTATATAGCGCAGCAGATTCCGTTACAGTGTCTTATATAGTGCAGCAGATTCCGTTACAGTGTCTTATATAGTGCAGCAGATTCCGTTACAGTGTCTTATATAGCGCAGCAGATTCCGTTACAGTGTGTTATATAGCGCAGCAGATTCCGTTACAGTGTCTTATATAGCGTAGCAGATTCCGTTACAGTGTCTTATATAGTGCAGCAGATTCCGTTACAGTGTCTTATATAGCGCAGCAGATTCCGTTACAGTGTCTTATATAGTGCAGCAGATTACGTTACAGTGTCTTATATAGCGCAGCAGATTCCGTTACAGTGTCTTATATAGCGCAGCAGATTCCGTTACAGTGTCTTATATAGTGCAGAAGATTCCGTTGCGCTTTACAATAGTAGACAGTGATAAGACAAACTGGGTAACAACAGACAGACTTGGAGGTAGGAGGGCCCTGCTGCAAGCTTACAATCTATAGGGATATAGGGGGGAAACATAAGGACAGGCACCAGTAATAGCATAGCAGTTAATTTTAAAAGATTCCTCTCAGATGTAGCAGTACACACCCACGCTTCTAGGTGCCACATTCACAATCTCCAGTGGCGTTTTTTTACGTATGGGCTGCAGCCCCCCCCCAGGTAAAATCCGCCACTGTAGTGAAGCCAAATGCAGTCTGTGAGACTGCACTGGCTTCACTGTGACTGGCACTGACTTCCTATTGGAAGTCCGACCTGCCAGTCACCCAAAGCAGTCCAATTGGGAGGTGTTCCCTCCCTCTGGGATGCCTCTATGGGCTGCTGCATGGCAGCCCATAAAATCCAGGGTCTGCACATGCGCAGTACCTACGGCAGTACTGTCCATGTGCCGGTCCCTATATTGTACAGGCTCCGGGTCTGCACATACGCGGTACCTACGGCAGTACTGTCCATGTGCTGGTCCCTATATTGTACAGGCTCCGGGACTGCACATGCGCGGTACCTACGGCAGTACTGTCCATGTGCCGGTCCCTATATTGTACAGGCTCCGGGACTGCACATGCGCAGTACCTACGGCAGTACTGTCCATGTGCCGGTCCCTATATTGTACAGGCTCCGGGACTGCACATGCGCAGTACCTACGGCAGTACTGTCCATGTGCCGGTCCCTATATTGTACAGGCTCCGGGACTGCACATGCGCAGTACCTACGGCAGTACTGTTCATGTGCCGGTCCCTATATTGTACAGGCTCCGGGACTGCACATGCGCAGTACCTACGGCAGTACTGTCCATGTGCCGGTCCCTATATTGTACAGGCTCCGGGACTGCACATGCGCGGTACCTACGGCAGTACTGTCCATGTGCCGGTCCCTATATTGTACAGGCTCCGGGACTGCACATGCGCAGTACCTACGGCAGTACTGTCCATGTGCCGGTCCCTATATTGTACAGGCTCCGGGACTGCACATGCGCAGTACCTACGGCAGTACTGTCCATGTGCCGGTCCCTATATTGTACAGGCTCCGGGACTGCACATGCGCAGTACCTACGGCAGTACTGTTCATGTGCCGGTCCCTATATTGTACAGGCTCCGGGACTGCACATGCGCAGTACCTACGGCAGTACTGTCCATGTGCCGGTCCCTATATTGTACAGGCTCCGGGACTGCACATGCGCAGTACCTACGGCAGTACTGTCCATGTGCCGGTCCCTATATTGTACAGGCTCCGGGACTGCACATGCGCAGTACCTACGGCAGTACTGTCCATGTGCCGGTCCCTATATTGTACAGGCTCCGGGACTGCACATGCGCAGTACCTACGGCAGTACTGTCCATGTGCCGGTCCCTATATTGTACAGGCTCCGGGACTGCACATGCGCGGTACCTACGGCAATACTGTCCATGTGCCGGTCCCTATATTGTACAGGCTCCGGGTCTGCACATGCGCGGTACCTACGGCAGTACTGTCCATGTGCCGGTCCCTATATTGTACAGGCTCCGGGACTGCACATGCGCAGTACCTACGGCAGTACTGTCCATGTGCCGGTCCCTATATTGTACAGGCTCCGGGACTGCACATGCGCAGTACCTACGGCAGTACTGTCCATGTGCCGGTCCCTATATTGTACAGGCTCCGGGACTGCACATGCGCAGTACCTACGGCAGTACTGTCCATGTGCCGGTCCCTATATTGTACAGGCTCCGGGACTGCACATGCGCAGTACCTACGGCAGTACTGTCCATGTGCCGGTCCCTATATTGTACAGGCTCCGGGACTGCACATGCGCAGTACCTACGGCAGTACTGTCCATGTGCCGGTCCCTATATTGTACAGGCTCCGGGACTGCACATGCGCGGTACCTACGGCAGTACTGTCCATGTGCCGGTCCCTATATTGTACAGGCTCCGGGACTGCACATGCGCGGTACCTACGGCAGTACTGTCCATGTGCCGGTCCCTATATTGTACAGGCTCCGGGACTGCACATGCGCGGTACCTACGGCAGTACTGTCCATGTGCCGGTCCCTATATTGTACAGGCTCCGGGACTGCACATGCGCGGTACCTACGGCAGTACTGTCCATGTGCCGGTCCCTATATTGTACAGGCTCCAGGACTGCACATGCGCAGTACCTACGGCAGTACTGTCCATGTGCCGGTCCCTATATTGTACAGGCTCCGGGACTGCACATGCACAGTACCTACGGCAGTACTGTCCATGTGCCGGTCCCTATATTGTACAGGCTCCGGGACTGCACATGCGCGGTACCTACGGCAGTACTGTCCATGTGCCGGTCCCTATATTGTACAGGCTCCGGGACTGCACATGCGCGGTACCTACGGCAGTACTGTGCATGTGCCGGTCCCTATATTGTACAGGCTCCGGGACTGCACATGCGCAGTACCTACGGCAGTACTGTCCATGTGCCGGTCCCTATATTGTACAGGCTCCGGGACTGCACATGCGCAGTACCTACGGCAGTACTGTCCATGTGCCGGTCCCTATATTGTACAGGCTCCGGGACTGCACATGCGCGGTACCTACGGCAGTACTGTCCATGTGCCGGTCCCTATATTGTACAGGCTCCGGGACTGCACATGCGCGGTACCTACGGCAGTACTGTCCATGTGCCGGTCCCTATATTGTACAGGCTCCGGGACTGTGATTTCACCTCTAGGGCTGTTGGTGAAGCAGTCCATAGAAGCTGGCTACATGCGCAGCACAGAGGTTGGTACTGGGCATGCGACAGTCCCGGTGCCTGTCATCATTGTACAAGCACTGGTAACAATGCAGCGGGGACCAGGAGGAGCAGTGGTGGCAGGGGGGAGCCGGCATCACAGCCAGCGGCAACCCCCCTCCTACCATAAGGTAGGAACCACCACTGACAATCTCTATTCACAATATCTCCATACTGTATATGGAATTAGAGACACCCTTTGGGAGGAGCATGACACACCCCCTCATAAGGCGCTGTGCAAAATTCTACTACCAACTGTAATCTCCCTGAAACTAGTTTTCAAAAGTAGGCAAGTATGGTTTTTTGTATATAAACTGTTGAAACTTAGCAGAGAATGCAAACTTTAGTGTTGAATAACTGAGTCAAAGGTGGGAAATTTAGCAGAAAAGAGACACTTTAGGAATGAATAAGGTAAGGGATATTACATCCTCAACTAGAAATTAGAGGCTGATAGGATGAATCAAAGGTGGTAAATGCAGCAGATAAGATAAAGATAAGGATAGGGAGCCTGTAGGCTCCTAAATTAGGAATTATGTAGAGATAAAGGTATGACATTTAGCAGAGAAGACACACTGTAGGGTAGAAAGAGTACTGAGAGTGATCATACTTGTCAAGAAAACATGTTTTGATATGTATGAATATTCCCCCTACATATGAGGGAGAGCCTAAAGGTTCCCACAGACGCATCAATTGTACCGTGCTATGCGTTTTTGACTGTACAATGGTTCTATACAATTTTTCTTCCAGCATGCGATGCGATGAACCCATGTTTGTACTGTTAATTTTCATATGTAGTCTAAAAAGTACGTGCAGCACATACTTTTTAGGACATACAATATCGGGCTCCCGGGAACGCGCATCGCATCGCAAAAGCCCATAAACACCACCCAATTATTGTACATAAGATGCGTTTTGTACTTAAAAAGTACAAAACGCATTCGATAATTGATGCGTCTGTGGGCACCTTAAGGCTGCTGTGTGCGATGCATAAGGCAGTATGCAGAGGTGAAACAGCAATGTTGCTCTAGTGTGTGGTGGTTGTCAGGGCTGCAATGCAATATTCTCATAGCTCTTAATCTAAGATATCGAGGTGATATTTATCAGAGAAGTCAAACATTAGAGGTGAAAGTACGGTACTTGTGAGTTATCCGGACGCCCGATTTCAAAATCGGGTCGGATCGGGCACATCGCATCGCATGCGACCATCGGATGCGATGCGATGCGATGACCCGATTTTTCCATAGGAATCAATGTTAAAATGGACTGAGTCCATTTTAACATGGAATTCAATGGGAAAAAGGGGTCCTTTTCATACCCCTACTATCCAAGTGGGCATGGAGTTGGATATAAACCTGTGGCGAGCGTAGCGAGCCACCGAGCCCGAAGCGTGGCGAGCGTAGCGAGCCCCGCGAGGGGACACGGAATACCGTCCGCTCGCCACGCTTCGGGCTCGGTGGCTCACTACGCTCGGCACAGGTTTATATCCAACTCCATGCCCACTTGGATAGTAGGGGTATGAAAAGGACCCCTTTTTCCATAGGAATCATTTTAACATTGATTCCTATGGAAAAATCGGGTCATCGCATCCGATGGTCGCATGCGATGCGATGCGATGCGATATCGCATCGCATCGCATCTGATTGTATGCCTTAACTTAAGGCATACAATCAAAAAATCGGGCGTCCAGATAACTCACAAGTACCGAAAGTACTATATACAAGAAGATGTTAGGGGGGGAATTTAGCAGAGTAGGCAAACATCAGTTATGTAAAAGAAGAGATGTGCTGGATTGAGTAGCAATTTTCCTGATGGAGAATTAAAGAAAGGCGTTCCAGCTAAATCTTTCCTTCAGTCCATCTGGTGCTGTCGAGCCCAATCGAGAAATCCATTGTGGTGAAGCCCTATCCCCACAACAACAACATCACTGTCCCTGCTGCCGGCTCCGGGCTGCGCTGGAGATCTCGCAAATGCCCAGTACAGCCGGCTAGGGGAAAGGAGATCAGTGTGAGCTGATGCGCTGTCTCCTCAATAGGACATCGCTGAAGGGGGAGTTTGCGCTCCCCCACATCTTGTCAATGTCCCTTCCTGCTTCACCTCATTAATGAGGTGAAACAGGAAGTATTATACTATTCTTTAAAAAGCCAGTTTTGTGCTGATAGAATATAATTTTAAGGACATTAAAGGCAGATTGTATAAAAAATATGTATTTTGATCATACAATGAATGTTTGTTGTGTGTGTATGTGTGTATATATATATATATATATATATATATATATATATATATATATATATATATATATATGAGACTGTTAATAATATATATCTGTGTGTATATATATATATATATATATATATATATATATATATATATATAAGCACAGGGTAGGTGCGGCACTCAGCTATGAAATAGAAAAACAACAGTACAGTCTTTAGGTGAATCAACGTTTCAGTGCTCTCTTTATTGGCACTATCGTCAGGATATGATATATATAAGCTGAGTGCCGCACCTACCCTGTGCTTATACCCTGCTGGAGATCAGCTGTGAGGGCACCAGCGCCAGCTTATTTCGGATCAGCTTGGAGTGCCGGTCCCATCGAGACATATATATATATATATATATATATATATATATATGTACATTTGAGAAACCGCACACCAACAGGTGTAAAGCAGGGTGCCAGATCACATAGAAAGTTGCATATACTGGGTGTTCTCCTTTAACAGAGAGTGGTCTGCACACCAAGTTGAAGAAAGAAACATCTTTATGTAGATGAAAAAATTGCAGCACATGGCATTACATAGGAATCAAAAAACAAGTAAGTAGGTGCAGGTTACTTATCCACAGCCCATCATAGCGTCATAGGGGGACCTGCCACCAATTCCACAGCATGTATACCCGACAGCCTGTTTCGGTGGTGCGACCACCTTCCTCAAGGACCCTTGAGGAAGGTGGTCGCACCACCGAAACAGGCTGTCGGGTATACATGCTGTGGAATTGGTGGCAGGTCCCCCTATGACGCTATGATGGGCTGTGGATAAGTAACCTGCACCTACTTACTTGTTTTTTGATTCCTATGTAATGCCATGTGCTGCAATTTTTTCATCTACATAAAGATGTTTCTTTCTTCAACTTGGTGTGCAGACCACTCTCTGTTAAAGGAGAACACCCAGTATATATATATATATATATATATATATATATATATATATATATATATATATAGTTTGCGGGGACCTGGGACTGGCTTAATCATTTTCACTTGCTCCGGTGCCTCCGTATCCACCGCAGAGGGTCTGAGTCTGAACTTTCTGATGTGACTATGCTGGGCGGCGGGGCCGTAACACAGCAGACCGGTGGACCCT
The DNA here is from genome assembly GCF_055691185.1 of Crinia signifera. Lineage (NCBI taxonomy): Eukaryota > Metazoa > Chordata > Amphibia > Anura > Myobatrachidae > Crinia > Crinia signifera. The sequence goes on from NC_139220.1 coordinate 331,996,599, forward strand.
CCCCTCTTACACCTGGGTGAGGGCATGGGTGCCGGACGTGTTCCCGATGTCGGGATCCCGACTGTCGGAACCCCATACCACACAGGAGGGTATAAGGTGAGCACTTTTTTCATTATGTATTGTACATCCTGACGATTTTTCGCTAAGAAATGAAACGTTGATGTGAATGACCGTGTGGTGATCTTCATTTAATGAAAATTCTCAGAGTGCCACGTTAATTACTAAGAGATATAGATATATATATCCATCAGTAGTGGCTGGCACTCACATGAATGTCTGGTAAACTGCCGGGGTGCCAATGCAAGGATATAGATGCCGCAGAGATGGATGTCACTCCTCCGGACTTGCAAATAATGAACGCAACACACAGGGTAGTGGTCAACGTTTCGGAAGCTTTACTTCCTTTTTCAAGACAGTGGGGTGCAATACAAAGCAAAAATGAAAAACAAGCTTACCTATAAAGAGTGCACAAGGAGAGATCTGCCCAGCAAGTGTGACCGGCTCATGGTCCACGCCGTTCTCCTGGCCCGGCGTCTCCCGGAAGTGTGGGATGAAGTCACATCCACCGCAATCATCTGGTGCTCTGGCTATCAGCAGAGGAGGCATGCCCATTGCCGTCAGTCTCCGTTGCTAGGGGAGACTGACGGCAATAGTCAGGCACTCAGGAGGTGAACTCTGCACGGAGTGAAACCCGCTACCCTGATAAGGGCTGCAGGATCGTTCATACCGAGTATCACACAGACAATCAAAATACAATTTGCATAAAAAATAATAAAAGTATCAATGTGCTAATCTGCCCGCGCACCACTAGCCGGCACGCGCTTCGCAAATTAGCTTCCTCAGGGCCAACCTGACTTCAGATCTGGCGTGGATTATATATGTGTTCATCCAATCATCATGCTTGTGTTGAGAGCGTCATACGTAGATATCCAAGAGGTGTCGCCAGTGGAATGATTGGCAAGTAGTCTACAATGCATGCAGTTATTCAAGTGGAATACTTTTGAGTATTGATAAAATATGCGGTTGTAATCAACTGGGATACATTGTATCAAGAGATGTTGCATATGTAACTGGTCTGTCACTGATACATGCTGAATAAAAAACAATCTGTGTAGTGTTGTACAGTGTACAATGGAGGACCGGTACATGCTAATCTGTTAGTAAAATATTGTATAACTATAAATACAGTAATGTGCAATTGTAGCACCCGGTAAATTATAGATATTAGCAATGTTTGTATTGAAAATAAGGGGGAAGTAGAAGAAACGAGCAGAAGGAAAGAGAGGAGGAATATACCGTTCATTCCTAACTGTATTGGACAAGAAAAAAGGGCTAGTGGCAGAGAGTGAAGACTCTGCTAATGTGATAGTATGTGAGATAGTGAAAACTGGGAAACTGCAAGCAGTGATAAGAACTCATAAAATGTGCGTGATCCTGGATGGGTGCTAACCATGTCTAGATTAGATCAGCCTGCTGATGGTGTACTAGAGATTTGCAGTCAGTCTCTCTCTATCTGCCAATACCTTCAGCCTAAGTCTGATCTATATTTTTATTAGATCTAAACCTACATATCTAAAAAATAAAACAAAATTTATTATACATGTATTCCTTCAATATTAAGGATATGTTAGGGACCTCGGAGGTACCCACCGAACCCGATCCCTAACTCTGTTTGTCTCTCCCCGTGGTTAGCGGACAGGTGCAGTGCTATGCTTCACCTTTAGCAGCCGTGTTCGAAGTAGCTGGTTGGGCCAGCTCCAACCCCGATGCCCCCAGGTCTTATGTGAGACAACTCATCCACGAGACAGAGAGATGAGCAAAAGGATTAACTAACTAAACCAAAATGGAACAGTGGAATACCTCCACAAGCAACAAACTTCCAGCGTGGAATCCAGGAGCAAGGCCCCACAGAACCCCTGGGAATGCAACAATGCACAAGATGGAACCGAATAACCCAAATAGTAAATGTAACAATACACAGGATGGTAACAGTGGTCAAAATATACCAACTGCGAAATGAATGCAACAATGCAAAAGATGATACCACAAGTGATAAATGCAATCAACCCCTGACTTATCTGGAAGATGGGAATCACAGGTATCAAAGAGGTTGAGCAAGCAGGAGAGCTGTGACTGGAAGCTGGCTGAGATGCTGCACACAAGAACACTGGACAGTAGGACACTGGAACTGGGAACACTGGTAGTGACAAGAAACACAGAACTATAACCAGTATCTGTGCTCAGCAGACGCCGGCCTTATATTCCAAAAACGCTGCCCTGCGGAGTATGATGTCAGCCACTGCCACTGATGCGTGCTGTTGTCTGCAGAGGGTGGAAGTTCGGGCCATTGCCTAACAACGGACCCAACTGTTTCTCCCTACCCACCTGGCTACTGCCAAGGAACATGGCCACCGCCTGCTGTGTCCCAGAGCCTCCGGCTCTGTCACTGACAGCAGCACTGCCGGAGGCAGAGGTGCAGCAGCGGTGGCGCCAAACAGGATATAGTGGGAGAAAATAATAATAAATATATTAACACATCACATGTGAATTAGAATACAGATCTTAGTAAAATTTCCCCAATGAGTTAAATATTAAACTGCAAACTGTCATTACCTTCCATAGTATAATAGTATAAGACTGAACTGTGGGCAAAAGTATATAGCTCTCACCCATTTCTACACTTGCCTGTGCTGAGACAGCTGTAACCCAACTGAACCAGACTCTACAAACTGCCCTTGATGAAGCTGCTCCAGCTACTCCCCACAATCCACGTAGGCTTAGATGCCAACCATGGCACTCTAAATTAACAAGACACCTGCAAAAACTATCACGTAGATTTGAACGTCAGCGGTGTAAATCTCAAAATCCAAGTGACTGTCACATTTAAGACAACCTACCACTCCTATCGTAATGCTCTAGACAAACTAAACAAACTTATTTTCAATCTCTCATCTCTTCTCAGGCCACTAACCCCAAGCGACTTTTTAATACATTTAAATCAATTCTTTACCCTCCTTCACCCTCCCCCCTGCCAATATCAGTGCGCAAGAGCTTGCTTCCTTGTTCAAGGAAAAGATTTCTAAAATCCAAGAAGAAATGGCATGCTCTTCCTCAGCCAGTGGCTTGCTAACTTAATTCCAGAGCCCTTTGCCACTTTCTCCTCATTTGACCCCACAAGTGAGGATGAAGTATCTACAGTACACTCTTCTCATCTTCCTACTCCACTAACTCTCCTCTTGATCCTATACCCTTACAAGTCAGTAAAGTTCTGTCTCCTGTGCTTATCCAAAGCTTAACTAAAATCTGTAACCACTCTCTCTACTGGTATCTTTGCTTCTCTGTACAAGCATGCACTTATTATTCCCATTCTAAAAAAAACACAATTCTGATCCAAACTGTCTCTTTAACTACCGTCCTATCTCTCAGCTCCAATGCCTCTCCAAGCTAGTTGAGAAATTTGCCTACACTCGCCTCACAAATTTTCTTAACTCCTACAACTTATTGGACCCACTTCGGTCAGGCTTTCGCTCTCAACACTCCACAGAGACAGCATTGACTAAAGTAGTCAATAATCTGGCCACTGCTAAATCTAAAGGCCATTTCTCACTTCTTATTCTTCTAGATCTCTCAGCTGCCTTAGACACTGTCGAACACTCTCTTCTCATACACACACACTACAATCCCTAGGTCTTCAGAACACAGCCCTTTCTTGGTTTACTTCCTACTTATCTAATCGCTCTTTCAGTGTTCCCTTCTCTGATTCTACCTCCTCCTCACTACCTCTGTTTGTTGGAGTACCACAAGGTTCAGGTTTAGGTCCTCTGATTTTCTCAATCTATCCCTCCTCACTAAGGAAACTATTCACTTCTTTTGGATTTGAGTATCATCTGTACACTGATGATACTCAGATCTATCTATCCTCCTCGGAATTGTCACCTACAGTATTGGTCCGTGTCTCTGAATGTCTTTCTGCCAATTCATCTTGGATTTCATCTCACCACCTCAAACTCAACATTTCCAAAACAATGTAATTATATTCCCATCAGCCAAGAGTAGTTACCAACCTGATATCTCTATCACTGTTGAGAACACAACAATTAATCCTACTCCACAATCTCACTGCCTAGGGGTCATCCTGGACTCTGAACTGTCCTTCATTCCTCACATTCAATCTGTCTCTAAAAGATGTTACATGCATCTAAAAAACATATCCAAAATGTGTCCGTACCTTACACAAGACACTGCAAAATCTCTTATCCATGCACTCATTATATCACGCATTGATTATTGCAATGACCTCCTTACCGGTCTTCCTAAGAAGAGACTCTCACCGCTACAATCCACTTTGAATGCAGCTGCGATGCTGATCTTCCTGGCTAGATGTTCATCGTCTGCTGATCTGCTCTGTCAGTCCCTCCATTGGTTGCCTGTATATTACCGCATTCAATATAAAATACTTCTACTTACATACAAAGCCATCACTCTGACTACATCGACTTATATCTTCGCTTATCTCAAAATATATCCCCACCCGACCTCTCCTCTCTGCACAAGATCTGCGTCTCTCATCCACACTTATTACTTGCTCCCACTTAAACTTGCAGGATTGTTGTCGGGCAGCACCCACCCTATGGAATGCCCTTCCATGCATACTAAGGCCAGTATTCAATGCCTCTGATTCTCCATATTTTCTGGGGAATCAGGCAATTCCCCGGGTTTACAGGGAATTTTCTCACTGGAAAAACAATTCGCCCTATTCAATGGACACAATTCTCTGCAAATGAAGAGCGAATGTCTGGCGATTCTCTGTTTGTGATTCTCCGCGATTCGCCAGTGGTTTTCAATGGGGTTATTAGTGGAATTCGCCGAGAGTGTATTCAATGCTGAAGTGGAGAACTGCTTTCTCCAGTGATTTTCCCCAGATTCTCCATTTTACATTCATCATCTTTTTCTGGAGAACTGGAATGTGATCTTTGAAAATAAAGCGTTTTTTTATTTTTATTTTGGTGTAAAAAAATCTGATTTTTTTTCTCTGAAGGGGTATGCTATTTTTATTCATGTGCTTGCAGCACATGAACATATTTTAATTATTATTATTTATTTTTTTTAAACAATTTTTTTTTTTTTACACATTCACCAGCAGGGGGCCGAGCCGGGAGACGCTCATTAATATTCATATATTCACTGCACACTCGTCCCGATCATTACACATGCACGATCGGGACCAGTGTGTAGCAGCTCCCTAACACAGCCCCCTGCCAGCTCTGGGGGCTCTCCCTGTGTCCCCCACAGCCCTCCTTCACCCCCGCAGTGTCCGGCGCAGGCAGGGAGGCTTCCATCTCCCTGCCTGCAGCCGTCCCCCAGCTCCCCGGCGGCATTCGCCGGGGGGGGGGGTTAAAATTCGCCGCCAGGGGCAGAGAGCCCCTGAGGCGTTGAATAGGGAGAACGGGCGGCTGCCCGGCGAATCTCCCTACAGGGAGAATTGGGGAGAAAGTGCAGCGAATCCTACACAGGATTCGCTGCAGCTCCCCAGAGCAGGCATTGAGTACCTGCCTAAGACTCTCCTCTAGCTTCCAAAATTTCAAGCATTCCCTGAAAAGTCACCTCTTCAGGCAAGCTTATCATATTCAGGACCCCACACAACCTCCTGTAGCATTTACAGTGTATATTTAATTGCATCCCACCAGGACTGTCCTGTAATCTGATGGGACTGCCATGCTATGGAATTCTATCCTTATGTATCCCTCCTATTAGCCCTATAGATTGAAAGATTGCGAGCAGGGCCCTCCTACCTCCATGTCAGTTTGTATCTACCCAGTTTGTTTATTCACTGTAGATTGCAATTGTAAAGCGCAATGGAATATGCTGCGCTATATAAGAACTGTAAATATAGCCATCTTGGATTTGCCCTTAGTTAAAATGGCCACTGTAGCATCACCATATATACACCTCTCTAGAATAAAAAGTGGGTGGGGACTGACACAAACAGGAAGTGCAATGATAGCTGGGACCTGCAAAAGAGTGCACCAGTGTGGCCAATTCCGCTTATAATTCTGCTTGGTTTTTCCCAATTAGCTTGTTTTCCCTGCTAGTTGTGGGTAGCTTGTTTTTGAGGTTGTTGCCTTGTTCTCAGGGCCAGTCGTGGATTGGATGCTGCAGAACAAAGCTGGCTCGTGATTTGCTGTGCAGGGATCAGGTGGGTGGGTCTGCAAGAAGTGATCACTGCTTCCTGTAGCTGCTGTATGGTGTGCTGCCTGTTATCTTCAGGGATCAGGGTGACGGATAGAAGCAGGTATGTGTATGTGTGCTGCAGCAGCCTGTACATCAGCAGCCACTCAGCCTCCACATTCCCTGGGCTTCCTTATAGTTACTTAGCTCACACGGAAGCCGGGACTGCTCTGGCCGTGCTCTGTGCTGCTGTACGTTCCTCAGCAGCAGGGAGGGGGAGGACGGGGGACTGCTGCCCTAATCACAGACTTATCAGAGGTGCAGCAGGGAGGGGGAGGATTGGGGACAGAAGCAGTAGTCCTCCTGTACTAAAGGTGCCCGCACTCTAGAAAGATCTGCAATCATAAGATGTGCGCATAAATTAGCCTTCAAATCTTTTGTCTGTCCTAGACAAAAAATTTCAGGCCAGCGCACCTCTTTACCAGAGATTTTTCTTAAGATCCCATGCGCGTTCCTATAGATCTTTTGTCAAATCATCTGATCTTTCATGCAGCACGTAAGATCAGAAGATTTAGCAAAAGATCCACGGGAGCGCGCATCGGACCGAAACCGGACGATCTTCGACCAATTATCAGTAAACATCGGATGATATATCGGCCGATTTATCGGAAAACGGCCAATCGGCCAAAAAATGTTCTAGTGTGTGGGCACCTTTACACAGATTACTGTGGTCATGAGGGGTCTGTAATACCCAGCAAGGTATGTGATTAGTCTGACCATGCCGAATATCTCATATACAGTGCTATTTTTCAGCAGGAACCAGCAGGAACTCAGTTTCTGAACCTCTAATTAAATATGACATCATCAGGAACTAAAAATGTACTTTCCATAAGATTTTCCATAAGTTTGATTTTAAAGTCACCTGTGATTGCCTTTGTTTCTAAATACAATATATACATCTATCTCACCCTCCCTCTCTTTATTATATATATATTATTTTTTATTTAATTGATCCACCCCCAGACCTGGAGTTCCTGGACCTGTTTTTCCAGAAAAATAGTACTGCTTAAATATTTAGCCATTCATTATATTTATCTGTCACTCATCCCCACTGTGTATAATGCTGGGTGGTATTAGAAGAGTGATTGACAGCGTTATACACACAAAGTTCCCACCAAGCGTTATACACAAACCCGCCCCCCAGGGAAAAGACCAGTGTTATACACACTACCACCCCCTTCACATCACCTTCCCCCACCCAGCCAGGGCTACAGTACACGGGCCACCATCCACCATTACTCCACAGCCACCAGGTGAGCGGCAGGTCTGCCCGCACCCCCGCGACCCACCCTCCCATGATTCGTGGGCCCCCGCGATTCATGACACCCCCCATCGCCCCCCCTCCCGCAATTCGTGGACCCCCTCAACCCCCTCCTGCAATTCGCGCCCCCCCCCTTCCCGCAATTTGCGGACCCCCTCTTCCCATGATTCACGTCCCCCCCCGTGCCTCCCCCCTCCCGCGATTTGTGGACCCCCACAACCCCCCTTCCCGCAATTCACGGCACCCCCCCCTTCTGCGATTTGCGGACCCCCGTGACCCCCCTCCCGCAATTCAGGGACCCTCACAACCCCCCTTCCCGCAATTTGCGGACCCCCCCTTCCCATGATTCATGTCCCCCCCCGTGCCGCCCCCTTCCCGCGATTCACGGCACCCCCCCCTCCTGCGATTTGCGGACCCCCGCGACCCCCCCTCCCGCAATTCAGGGACCCTCACAACCCCCCCTCCCGCCATTTGCGGACCCCCCTTCCAGGGATTCGAGCAACATTCAAAAGGTCGACATGGGGTTTTTCACTGTTTTTTTTAACCGAATGTCAACACATTCGACGTGGACACAGTTTATAGTGCACCACATCTCCTCGCTTCACTCGGCTCACTATTTTATTCTCCCACCACGGCCTAGTGCATGGGTCTTCAACCTGTGGCCCTCCAGATGTTGTGAAACTACATGTTCCAGCATGCATTGCCACATTTTTTCCTATAAGAGCATGCCAAAACTGTCAGGGCATGCTGGGACATGTAGTTCCACAACATCTGGAGGGCCACAGGTTGAAGACCTGTGCCCTAGTGGATGGTAGGGTATGAAATACCGCCTGTCGGCACAGGGCAGTTAAAAAACTGTCGAAAATCCCATGTCAACCTTTTGAATGTTGTCCTAGACACAGTCGAACTAATGACCTGTCGAACTAATGACCTTTTGACCTTGAATCAGGTTCACCTTTTCCCATGTCGATCTAGACCTATGTCGACCTAAAGACTGTCGACCATCATTCTGTAGACCAAATGACAGCATCCCGTACTAGTGATAGCACTAACCACACTGACTGCCCTCTATAAGGAAACCACTATATATATATATATATATATATATATATATATATATATATATATATATATATATATGTCACTCACCAGTCTTGCAGCTTACATAAGTGTTTTTAATCAGGCAGCATGGCAGACAATTGTCCGGTCAACATTTCGATCCACCTCTAGGACCTTTGTCATGAGTCCTATACATGGAAAGCAGACTCTTGTGTCGCGCCCAGAGAATTGATGTAATTTTTTGTATGTTGGGGCTGCCTATCTCACAAGATCCCCTGTTGGAGGGGGAATATGGGAGCACAGTTGTGAGTTGGCGCCACTAATGATGATCTTCACAATTTCATCAGTCCATCCTTAATACAATTCACTCTAGTATATAGAATGAGTCCAAATAATTTAAAAAATGTATTAAAAACGTCTCTTAATCCACACAGTGGCAACAAGTCATCCAGATCTTAATGGTTTTCATTGAGACAATTCAAACGCTTGATACCAGCAGAAGAAACCCAACGCGTTTCGCCCTTAAAGGGACTTCATCAGGGGTTAACTACAAAATTAATTGATAACATTTAGAATGTAAATTTGTTTAAAAATTGTAAAAAACAAAAATGGACTACATAATGGCATACTGGTACAGTACATTTTTTGGCTACATATGTCATGATTTATTTACATGAAAGGGATAAAAACATCAAGGGAGAAAATGGAGACAGGTGAACAGACATGGAACAGCAAAACAGATATACCATTTATGGTACAAGATAATGTGGTTAATTACATACCGGATCGTAAGGATTTAATAAGGCAGTCTTTCCCAAGAGGAATTAATTCCTATTAGGTGGTAAGTGAGTCCTTGAAACAGTATAACACCTAGTAAGGGATAATGAGAATTCCTTATCAGAAATAGGTTTATTCCTTATCATAAATAGGTTTCACCTACTCTAATGTGGAGTTAATTCTCCCATTCAAATGGAGATTATGTGCTAAGCCATCTGTACAATGTGAGAGGAGTACCCCACTCCATTGGTTGAGTAGACAAATGAAAGAAGTACCAATTAGTGTGTTTTCTGTGGATAAACCAACCGGCTGGGTGGCGGAAGACCTTTCTCCTGGATATGCTGCTAATATATTTGCAGTCTGATGTTACGTTAGTGGATAAGGTCTCTCTTTAATGGCAGTACCTATGTACAAATGTTCCATTTAGTGTGAAACCACTTACTGGGACTAAGAGGGTTATTTTGGTTCACTCTTTCTGACAAATTCCTTCTTAGATGGACAAAACCATGTGCACTGCAGGCGGGCAGATGCAACTTGTGCAGGGAGAATTAGATTTGGGTGACTTATTATCAGTACTATTGGGATGGAATCTGACATAATTAAATCCCCTTAAATGTAACATCTGGTAGGAATACATAACAAACTACAGATTAATTCATTACAAGCATATATCAGTTATGCAAAGTTCTACATACTATCTGCAATAGTCAATTTAGGTTGCTTACCCTTCAATGAGTGTGCTCTGGTCACAGGCTCTGTCTGAATGAGACTGCTCTATTCTCTGATGAGGGTTAAATAGGGCTAGGGGATGACATCACTTCCTCTCATTGGCTAAATAACTGGGATAATAAGACTGTTGATACTCTGTCATTTTGATACCCAAACGCCTTCCTGGTAAAGGGTTTGCCTGGAACTGAAGCCTCGGTGGGGGCAGACAGGATCCTGCAGACTGGTGGGTGCCTGCAGGCCAGAAGACCATGTGTGCCACGGCCAGGGGGTCCTTCTGGTCCAGCCTCCTCTTTCCTCATTGCGGGGGGCTGAGCTGATGCCTGCGCGTCACCGCCGGGTGAAGCGGCCAGGGGATCCTGGATACTTTTATGTAACAAAATCAAGCGCTTGTATTGTGAATATTGCTAATGTGCATGCCCCACAAAATAAGTAAAATAAAAATAAATATAAAAATCAAATTAATAATAATAATAATAATAATAATAAGGGCCAGGGGATCCTGCTGGAGGCTGCGGTGGACTCCTCTGGTGGGGCCGTGGATGCTGCCACACTCTGGCGCCCTCTGTTCCTTCTCCACCTCCCTTCCACCTCTTTCTCTGTCTCTGTGTTAAGCACCGCAGGAGCGCTCCAGGAAGGACAGAGCGGCATGTTCGTTCAGCCGCCTGTCCTTCCGGCTCTGACGTCCGGTTGCTAAGCAACCAGGGACGCCGGAGGACGCCGGGGGGACTTCCTGCCCACGGCAGCGCCGTTGCCTAGCAACGGCAGACGCTGCCGGGCAGAGAGGCAGGATAGCCTCTAATACTGTAGGTTAAAATAAAGCAGACCACAGGTGTCTGAGGGGGTTTATCAGGGCAGGCGGGGCTCAGGCCCCAGTTCCATTGGCTCCTGTCTTCTTTATCTAGGGAGCCAGCCCAACAGTCCTCGCCGGTGATAGCTCCTGTTTGGTCCTATCTGCCAGCTCCTGTCCGGTCTGCTTCCCAGCTGTTCCCAGTGGTATCCTCGTGGACATCCCATCTTCAGGGTTCTCCCAGCGTCGTGAGTTGCCCCACTTGGGGTAGTTTCCTTTTGCCTTTTTTCATTATTGTTCCTTGCCTTGTATATCTTCTTTCTGTCTGCCGGTTTGGCAGGTCCTTTTCGTTGGGGCATCTATTTCAGCTCCCATCCTTTTCCTCCCCTTGCTTCCCAGTCCACCTGGGAATCTCAGTCCCTCTAGTTCTATTGTGCTTTTGTATTTTGCTTTGTATTCTTTTTGTTCCCTGGGCGACTGTTGTCGCGGGTTGTGGCGACCAGGTCGCTGGCGCTTAGCTGCGTTAGCCAGGGTTCGGCAAGTCGCCGTTTGTTAATTTTAGTTAGGACCCTTAGCCAGCTTTCCTCTTGGCCGTACCCTAGGGGGGTCCCCGGCTCCTTATCCTTCCGTAACTCCTGGCTGCACCGGAGCTTGGGCGGGCGTAACTCGCCCATTCAAACGTGGCGGCTACAGGCGAAGCCTATAATATCTGCAGGAGTCGGTCACCGAGCCTGGGGGGTACAACAGAGGTAGTGTAGGATTTTTGCCGTGGCTGTCCTAAACAGCAGTCCCGGCTGTGGGGTCACACCCGAAACCTAACACTCTGCCTCCCTCGTGCTCGTCCTCTCTCTTCTGCAAGGCTCCCCATCTCCGGTGGCAGGGGAGGAAAGCTCCGGTGGATAGGAGCTCGCATGTGTGTGGCCATCCTTGGCCCCACCAGATGCAAAAAAATATATATATTTGTATATATAAATGTCCAAAAGAACAGCACTCAGGAGGCAGTAATTAAACAAAAAAACAAGTCTGTATTAAAGAACAAGCTTTCGGGGTGTGACCCCCTTCATCAGGTCTGTACCTGATGAAGGGGGTCACACCCCGAAAGCTCGTTCTTTATTACAGACTTGTTGTTTTGTTTAATAACTGCCTCCTGAGAGCTGTTCTTTTGGACATTTGCATAATTTTTCTTCGGGCACCGGGGCCTATTGTCATTTGAGCTACTAGAGAGTGCCGGTGGATTTGGATCTTTATTTGTATATATAGATATGCTTTCTTACAGGGATGTTATTAGTCTAGTGCTATTCGGTCCCCCACACCATTAGTACCAACAAACATATTCAAAAAATAAAAAAAAGAAAACTGGATGTGTTCCAGGTCCATCTCCATCACCAGAAGCAATTTAATGGACTATTTTCATTTAGGCCTTGCGGGGCTACAGTGTCCAGTGTGTAGATCGATTTCACTTTGCGTTGTTGTAAAGTTCTTGTTCGGTCCCCACCATGAATTGGTTTGGATACATGGTCACTCAACATTGATTTAATGCTGGCTTCTTGGTGTCCATATTCCAGACAATGTTTTGCCACTGGTTTATCCATTTTACCAGTCTCTAAAGCCAGTCTGATAGTATACCTGTGGTTGGCCATGCGATCTCGGAATGGTCTTGTAGTCATCCCAACATAATACGACCCCCAGGGACATCTCAGCATGTATATAGCAAATGCCAAAGTACGTGTTAGTCGATATCGGATCTTTATCCGCTTTCCAGTTAGTGAATGTGCCAATGTCCCTCCAATCAGCATTGCACTACAAGTAGTGCATCCTTTGTATCACACACATCCAGGTTTATTGGCCTGCAGCCATTGTGAACAACTGATAGGGACACCTTGCTACAAGCCACCAGCCAGCATCTGGTACAACTAAAGTAAAATTTACTGATTTCCCAATTTTTATGGACAAACTCCCCAGAGGAACTTTTGGTGATACAACTAAATGAAATGAAGTTTAGATCTTAGTATGACCAACTTCAAAGGGTTCACAATGGCTGCGGTCCAGTAATACATCTCATGTGAAATCGAAACTCCCATCTTAGTGACCTTCCCCCACAGAGTGTGAATCCGCACCGGATTTCCACTGTTCTCTTAATGGTTAGACCCATCTGTGTGCAGAGACAGCAGTGTCCGGTGAGCGTATCCATCACCATGGTAACTGTAAATAAGCAACACTAAGAGCATATTGATTGGCTTATACTATACAGGGAGAGATGCAAAGCTAGAGGGCAGAGAGACTGAATGGGGGAAATTTACTAAGATGTGTATTCTACTTCACATGTGATGTTGCTAGGGGCAACCAATCAGAATCCACTTCTTATTTATTTCGCACCCTCTAGAAGATAGTAGACAGAATCTGATTGGTTGCCCATAGCAAGACCACATGTGAAGTAGAATACACATCTTCGTAAATTTCCCCCTTTGATTCCTATTGGGAGAAAATGCTGTATACTGCAAATAACACTATTATTATTATTATTATTATTATTATTATTATTATTATTATTATTATTTACCGCACAAGCATTAGAGAGAGCTGTTGTTGCAGGGAGGTGGAAAGTTGTGGAGAATGAATAGCATTAGTATTTCTGCTTTCCAGTATCATATGTTAGTCATCAAATACTGGATGAGAGATTCCACCATGTCCAAGGCACTGATAGTATTAGCTTCTGCTTGTCACAAATGACTGCTCAGAGCATCTCTGTTGCATTTATTGCAGTGCAGAGTGTCCGCTCGGCTGTCTGATAAATGTAGGGTAGGGATTTATATCACTGTATATGTCCCCTATAGATAGAGAGAGTCTGGGAAATTAGACAGTATCTGTTCTGCTGTCTGACATCTGCTATATAAGCAGATATATAAATTATAGGCCCTTATTCTGGTTGGTGCGGTAATATCCGCGTGCGTTCGTGCCGCCAATGTTTTGTGTCTGCGCATGTGCGAGCGGGGCATACGGCCAAATCCCGCATGATATGTGAACACTCCGAACAGGGGGTGGAGAGGGGCGTAAAGGGCTGTTTGGGCTCATTACCATATGTTTACACCCCGCGTTTCATGGGCGTTCCCATGAAAACGCTGGGCGTACGTATGCTAATGCGGCCGTGACGCACGTGTAGGGGGCGGACATATGACATCGCCGGATGTCAGCTGCCCGCCCAGATCCCTGCTTTTGCACGGAGAAATGCCCGTGTGGTCTGAGGTTGCGGGAGCTGCCTGACCACTCGGTCCTGCATTCGATGGTCTGCGACCATCGAATGATGGGGGAGGTTCCCAGAGATGAAGGAGGTGTATTCATGAGAAATACACTCGTACACCGTGCGGTCAGCAGCTTACCGCATTCGGACGGAATGAGCGATCCATACGAAAGGCGGGGTTTAGTACGCATGGTCCTGGCCGCATATTCGGCTCCGTCCGCACCGACCAGAATAAGGCCCATAGAGACAGGTAGCGGTTTCTGCTGTCCTGAACTGGCTGTAATCACTATTTTCTGATGCTCTGGCAGCGTTTCTAGCTGTCAGAATGAGAGAACCGTTGTAGTATAGAGATCTATGTATAGAGCCGCTTAGAATGCGTCAGATCGGATTTTTAAGCAGTTTGTTTAAACTATCTAAACAGTATTACACATGAAGGCAATTTGATACAATCGTTTATAAAAAGTAGCTTTCTCAGCACACATGAAGCAATTTAAAACAATTGATATGCAGAGGTACTTGTTTCTGTTTATTCAGAATCTCTATTTATCAAATGAATACACCCAAAATGCGAGATCTATGTATAGAGCCACTTGGAATGTATCAAACAGGATTTTTAAGCAGTTTGTTTTAAACTATCTAAGCAGTATCCAATATAAAGGCAAATTGAAACAATTGTTTCTGCAAAGTAGCTTTTTTTATCACATATGAAGGAATTCAAAGCAATTGATATGTGGAGGTACTGTTTCTGTTTATTCAGGACCTGTAATTGCCAAATTATTACACTCAAAATGCCAATTTCAATGTTACTGAGAAATATAACAGTATATCAGTATATCTATAGCATAGTTCAAAGGATAAGAGGGTAAGGAAAAGCCGGGAGCTTCCTATGTGGCAGGAACACATATGATATATTGTATGCAGCCCTTTCACAAGTGATGTATCGCATGCGACCCCTGTTCCCCGCATGCAGGTCCGACCTTCAGGCCTGATATGCTCAGGGCATCGCATCGGATCCGATGGCATGTCATACAGATGGGGCCATTCTCCACCGTGCCACCAGCTCACCATATCTCAGTAGCTGGTGGGTTAGGATGTGTGGGCACCCCGTTCTGTCGGACAGCACGATGGGAGCCACTCTAATGAGAGTGGCCCCATCTGTACACATCTAGTTTGGGCCAATTTCTCAGCCCGATCCATCGGAGATGAATGAAATTGGCCCAAATCGCTGTAAAACTTCTCCGAGCTTTGTATCTCTACCCGTATAATATAAGCTAAACGATGTGCTCTTAGATCAGTATTGATTATTTACAGTTACCATGGTGATGTATACACTCTGTTAATTAAGAGAAGAACGGAAATTCAGGGCAGATTCACGCTCTTTGAACCTACACCGGAAGGTAACATTTATACCGTTGTGTCTGACGACGGTTGGAATAAAGTGAAACGTTATATGAGGTGACGGACTATCTGACTCAGTGAGACCAGTCTGTGAGTGCTGCCAATTTACACCAGTATATGTGAGTTATTCCTATAATCATTTCCTCCATTTTCTCATTTGCAGAATCCGTATTGCCGTGACTTGCTGTATGATCTCTGTAACTGGAGGCAGAAACATAACCGGATCCTCCTCTCCCCTCCGGTGTATGTGGGAAACTGCGGCCGGCCAGTGATACGGGAGAGTAAGGTGAGCAGAGCAGCTTTTTATGCCAAGCCAGGCAGTCCTGAACTGAAAGTGACAGAGCAGGTCGTGTAGCCAAGCCAGGCAGTCCTGAACTGAAAGTGAGTGAGCAGGTCGTGTAGCCAAGCCAGGCAGTCCTGAACTGAAAGTGATAGAGCAGGTCGTGTAGCCAAGCCAGGCAGTCCTGAACTGAAAGTGACAGAGCAGGTTGTGAAGCCAAGCCAGGCAGTCCTGAACTGAAAGTGAGTGAGCAGGTCGTGTAGCCAAGCCAGGCAGTCCTGAACTGAAAGTGATAGAGCAGGTCGTGTAGCCAAGCCAGGCAGTCCTGAACTGAAAGTGACAGAGCAGGTTGTGAAGCCAAGCCAGGCAGTCCTGAACTGAAAGTGATAGAGCAGGTCGTGTAGCCAAGCCAGGCAGTCCTGAACTGAAAGTGATAGAGCAGGTCGTGTAGCCAAGCCAGGCAGTCCTGAACTGAAAGTGACAGAGCAGGTCGTGTAGCCAAGCCAGGCAGTCCTGAACTGAAAGTGAGTGAGCAGGTCGTGTAGCCAAGCCAGGCAGTCCTGAACAGAAAGTGACAGAGCAGGTTGTGTAGCCAAGCCAGGCAGTCCTGAACTGAAAATGATAGAGCAGGTTGTGTAGCCAAGCCAGGCAGTCCTGAACTGAAAGTGATAGAGCAGGTCGTGTAGCCAAGCCAGGCAGTCCTGAACTGAAAGTGACAGAGCAGGTCGTGTAGCCAAGCCAGGAAGTCCTGAACTGAAAGTGACAGAGCAGGTTGTGTAGCCAAGCCAGGCAGTCCTGAACTGAAAGTGACAGAGCAGGTCGTGTAGCCAAGCCAGGCAGTCCTGAACTGAAAGTGACAGAGCAGGTCGTGTAGCCAAGCCAGGCAGTCCTGAACTGAAAGTGACAGAGCAGGTCGTGTAGCCAAGCCAGGCAGTCCTGAACTGAAAGTGACAGAGCAGGTTGTGTAGCCAAGCCAGGCAGTCCTGAACTGAAAGTGACAGAGCAGGTTGTGTAGCCAAGCCAGGCAGTCCTGAACTGAAAGTGACAGAGCAGGTTGTGTAGCCAAGACAGGCAGTCCTGAACTGAAAGTGACAGAGCAGGTTCTGTAGCCAAGCCAGGCAGTCCTGAACTTAACGTGATAGAGCAGGTTGTGTAGCCAAGCCACCCAGTCCTGAACTGAAAGTAACAGAGCAGGTTCTGTAGCCAAGCCAGGCAGTTGTGAACTGAAAGTGACAGAGCAGGTTGTGTAGCCAAGTCAGGCAGTCCTGAACTGAAAGTGATAGAGCAGGCCGTCTAGCCAAGTCAGGCAGTCCTGAACTGAAAGTGATTGAGCAGGTCAGGTAGTCAAGCCAGTCAGTCCTGAACTGAAAGTGACAGAGCAGGCCGTTTAGCCAAGCCAGGCAGTACTGAACTGAAAGTGACAGAGCAGGTTGTGTAGCCAAGACAGGAAGTCCTGAACTGAAAGTGACAGAGCAGGTTGTGTAGCCAAGCCAGGCAGTCCTGAACTGAAAGTGACATAGCAGGTCGTTTAGCCAAGCCAGGCAGTCCTGAACTGAAAGTAACAGAGCAGGTCGTGTAGCCAAGCCAGGCAGTCCTGAACTGAAAGTGACAGAGCAGGTTGTGTAGCCAACCCAATCAGTCCTGAACTGAAAGTGACAGAGCAGGATGTGTAGCCAAGCCAGGCAGTCCTGAACTGAAAGTGACAGAGCAGGACGTGTAGCCAAGCCAGGCAGTCCTGAACTGAAAGTGACATAGCAGGTCATGTAGCCAAGCCAGGCAGTCCTGAACTGAAAGTGACAGAGCAGGATGTGTAGCCAAGCCAGGCAGTCCTGAACTGAAAGTGACAGAGCAGGATGTGTAGCCAAGCCAGGCAGTCCTGAACTATACATGATAGAGCAGGTCGTGTAGCCAAGCCAGGCAGTCCTGAACTTAACGTGATAGAGCAGGTCGTGTAGCCAAGCCACGCAGTCCTGAACTGAAAGTTACAGAGCAGGTTGTGTAGCCAAGTCAGGCAGTCCTGAACTTAACGTGACAGAGCAGGTCGTCTAGCCAAGTCAGGCAGTCCTGAACTGAAAGTGATTGAGCAGGTCGTGTAGCCAAGCCAGGCAGTCCTGAACTGAAAGTGACAGAGCAGGTTGTGTAGCCAAGCCAGGCAGTCCTGAAGTGAAAGTGACAGAGCAGGTTGTGTAGCCAAGACAGGCAGTCCTGAACTGAAAGTGACAGAGCAGGTTCTGTAGCCAAGCCAGGCAGTCCTGAACTTAACGTGATAGAACAGGTTGTGTAGCCAAGCCAGGCAGTTGTGAACTGAAAGTGACAGAGCAGGTTGTGTAGCCAATTCAGGCAGTCCTGAACTGAAAGTGATAGAGCAGGTCGTCTAGCCAAGTCAGGCAGTCCTGAACTGAAAGTGATTGAGCAGGTCAGGTAGCCAAGCCAGGCAGTCCTGAACTGAAAGTGACAGAGCAGGCCGTTTAGCCAAGCCAGGCAGTACTGAACTGAAAGTGACAGAGCAGGTTGTGTAGCCAAGACAGGAAGTCCTGAACTGAAAGTGACAGAGCAGGTTGTGTAGCCAAGACAGGAAGTCCTGAACTGAAAGTGACAGAGCAGGTTGTGTAGCCAAGCCAGGCAGTCCTGAACTGAAAGTGACATAGCAGGTCGTGTAGCCAAGCCAGGCAGTCCTGAACTGAAAGTAACAGAGCAGGTCGTGTAGCCAAGCCAGGCAGTCCTGAACTGAAAGTGACAGAGCAGGTTGTGTAGCCAACCCAATCAGTCCTGAACTGAAAGTGACAGAGCAGGATGTGTAGCCAAGCCAGGCAGTCCTGAACTGAAAGTGACAGAGCAGGCCGTGTAGCCAAGCCAGGCAGTCCTGAACTGAAAGTGACATAGCAGGTCATGTAGCCAAGCCAGGCAGTCCTGAACTGAAAGTGACAGAGCAGGATGTGTAGCCAAGCCAGGCAGTCCTGAACTGAAAGTGACAGAGCAGGATGTGTAGGATGTTGGGGACCCAAGACCATAGCTCAAGTGCAGCTGCGTCTAAGCCCTCTGCATTACGGTGTTCACCCACCCAGAGAAATGCTTATGGTGGGAGCTTGGCTGTTGCACTTCAGTCACATGTGGGATGCCTCGTGCCTAGGTTCCATGGATCTTATTTCACAGGGCTACAGACTGGAGTTCAACAGATCGACTCCCTGAAGATATTTCAGGTCAGGACTTCCAGCAGCTGTGAAGGGCAAGGTGATCCAGCAGCAAGCAATCACAAAGCTGATGCAATCCTGGGTCATAGTACCTGTCCCATTGCAGGAACGGGGTCTGGGGCATTACTCCTACTTATTTGTGGTACCAAAGCCGGATGGTTCGGTCAGGCCAATCCTGAATCTGAAATCCTTGAACCCCTATCTAAAAGTGTTCAAACTCAGGATGGAGTCATTGCAGGTGGTAATCGCCAGTTAGGAAGAAGGAAAATTCCTTGCTTCCCTAGACACCAAAGATGCATATCTTCATATTCCACTTTGGCCAACAAACCAGGCATACATAAGGTTCACCCTACGGGATTATCAGTTCCAAGTCTCGACTTTCGTACTGTCAACAGCTCGGTGCATCTTCACGAAGGTGATGGCAGAAATGATGCTCCTGCTCAGGTCATAAGGGTTAAATGTGATTCCCTACCTGGATGACCTACTGCTAAAAGCAATGTCGGAGGGTGAATATATTCTCGCAATCAATCATACATTACAGGTGCTATCAATGCGCAGGTGGCTCTTGAATCTACCAAACTCCTCCTTGGTCCCGAGCCAATGTATCCAATTTCTGATGATCTTGGAAACAGTGGACCAGAAGGTATACCTCCTGGGGGACAAGGTGATGTCCCCCAGGAGGGGGGCCCATGGGGCCCATAAAGTTCTAGTTATGCCCCTGTCCATGTGTGTTGGAATTGGGAGCCTTGTCATCCAAGAGCCTGTATCTTGTCTTTCATGAAGATAGGGCAGAGCTTTGGACTTGTCCGCAGTTCCGGCCTAAGGTGGTTTCGACATTACATCTGAACCAACCCATTGTGGTTCCTTTTAGTTCCAATCATCCTGGAATTCCAGAATTCTTGGATGTGATTCGAATGCTTAAGGCGTATGTTAAATGATCTGCTCGAGTGCGTTAGACAGAATGGCTTTTTGTGTTTTATGGTGCACACAAGAAAGGTTGTCCTGCTTTAAAGCAGATGATTGCCCGTTGGATTTGTTCTACTATACAACAGGCTTATGGGGCAGCAAAATTGCCTACACCAACCTCATTGAAGGTTCATTCTATAAAGGCAGTGGGATCATCCTGGGTGGCTGCCCATTGGGTTTCAGCCCTGCAGCTCAGCAAAGCTGCTACGTGGTCCAAGTCAACATACCATACAAAATTTTTAAAGTTTGATACTCTGGCCAGAGAGGATACCCAGTTTGGGCAGGTGGTTTTACAGCAGTCTCCACACATTCCCGTCCGTTCTGGAAACTTTGTGACATCCTTATCGTATTGAGACCCCATATGGATGATAGAGAAAATAGGATTTTATTACCTACCAGTAAATCCTGTTCTCATAGTCCATACGGGATACTGGGCGCCCGCCTCAGTGCGGATTTCTTCTGCATCTGGTTGTCACTATTATAGTTGTGACGTTCTTGCCTGTTGCCTAAAGTATGTTGTCACTTGAGTGACTTTATGTTTATTATGTTTCTATAAGTTTTTAACAGTTCTGTTAACTGTTATTGTGTTTGTTGTGTTGTGCTGGTATGAATCTCACCACATATCATGTATACGCATATCCTTTTCTCACGTACGTTCATTCTCCTTTGGGCACAGTTTTCCTTAACTGGCTTGTGGGTGGGGATGTGGAGGGGAGGAGCCAGTACACCCATTCTGAAGAAAGTTATATGTGCCTGTCTCCTGCGGAGAACCCTTAATTCTCTTTATATTGAGACCCCAGTATCCCATATGGACTATGAGAATAGGATTTGCCATTAGGTAATTAAAATCCTATTTTTTTTTTTTTTTTGTATCTGATTCCCAAGCACCAAACATCCCCAGATCTGTAACATATAAATGTGTGAACCCTGGTTCCTCTGCACACTTCACACTGAGCTGAGTGAATGTGAGATGATCACTTTGTTTATATCCCTATGGTGTGCCTGGAGTGTGTGGTGACATCCTACTGCATCAGCTGACCGTAGGGGGGATAGGATCACTAGCATGTGCTACCCATGTATGGTCAGTATTGTATGTTCTGTACATCTGAGGTCAGAGGAAAAACATTATACAACAATTATAGACACATTAATATACCGTGTATACTGTAGTTGGGTAGAGGTCTTTGTGCTGTACGTGTGACTGCAAATAGAGTCCCAGCAATTTGGGAACACAGAGATGTGTCCACATGCATCTATCCCCCACTCACCACAAGTCGGGTTACACCTAACATGTGAGCGCACTATGACTGGGTACCGCCAAGCGTCTGATCATGTTACTTTTTTTGTTATGCGCATTATTCACAAAGTGATGCTAATAGGACACACAAGCAGCTTCTGCTTATTAAAATATGTGGCATTCCTATATATTGTGTGTGACCACTGCTGTATCTGCATATGAAAAACTGGAAAACACTAAAGTAGCATTTCTTATGTAGACACAATGCAGGGATTCCACATATTTTAATTATCAGAAGCTGCTTGTGCGTCCTTGACACATCGCTCTGCGAAGAAGATGCATTTTAATGGAAAATACAGGTGTTTAAGCAGCGCTGGTTGGAAAAAAAATGTGTGATCAATTGGAATGGTTTCACAATAGAAGCATACAATTTATTATACACAATGTAGTCAAATGATTAAGAAATGAGCAGTATTTGTATTACTAAGCAATTGCTGTAAGATAATAAAAAATGAAAAAATAAAAAATATATAAAAATTATAAAAAAAATGCTAGTGCACTAGACTAATGTCCCATGATTCCTGGTGTAGTAGGGGGGATATGTGGCAATATTTGTGGGATCAGTCTGTTCATATTATGCCCTTTTTACATCATACCCAAATTATTGAGTGTATTACCGTCCACTGGTGGGTAGTCGTCCTGTGCTGTCAGCAACCTCCTCAGCAGATGTTATGCTGTCCAAGTGGATGTCCAAATTAACTTGAAAGGTGCAAGGCGCTGGCAGTAAATGGAGATACGGCTCCTGTTCTGGAACTAGTGGAGGTTTCAATAAAGGGCTGGTTCGGATAGGTCCCAATCGAGAGTGACAGGAAAACAAATGCCAGGAATCTGGGTAGTACTCCTTCAATAGGGTCTGGGTGGCACGCCTGACGCGTTTCGCTGTATTCCACAGCTTTACCAAAGGATAGGGTGTGTTTGTTCCCAGGGGGGTATTTATACTGCTTCAGGAAGTAGTAATTGATCACATGATACATGGTCACATGGTACATAAGAATGAAAAGGAGGCAAAGTACATTCATATCAACAACATACATAATGGTTTTTTTTATATAAACTTTCTAGAATGGGAGTTGTTTAAGGATATTTCTAATATTATGGTGGTGATTCATTGGTGGACAGAGGTCATGTGTCCCGGCTAGTCTCTCAATAATCTGTGTTCTTACAGGTGTTGTTAGTATTGTTAGCCTGTATTGGCTGTTATACATTCACGTCTGGGGATTCCCAAAAAAAAAACGCCACCAGTGTGGCGTTTATTTACTCTTTCTATAGGTTAGTTGACCAAGTGGGGTGGAAGTGTTAGCAGGAATGCCGCACTTCATTCTCCCTCCAGAGAAGTATAGGAGCATGCACCCGGTGACCGGAAGTGTATACAGCGCACACGCCAAGGACGGAAGTGCGTCATTCGAAGTGCGGGTGTTCCCAGGAATAGTGCCCTGCATAACACTATGGTTTGCCTGCCGGAAGTGGGGCTTTAATGGGACTATAGGATGACAGAAGTGGGGCATATATGCGTCCCATTTTGGATATATAAGGATACATGTACAAAAAAAAGGGTCTTTGCAAAGAATTATTGCTGAAAGTGAAAAAGAAGAGATTTTAATTTTATGTATACAGTGGCAGATTCTTATAATACAAATATACAATATTTGTATGAAATATTTTTGATGTGAGATTGCGTTATCGGTGAACAATTATTTCCATTCAAGTCCTTTAACTGACACATTTCCTATCAAAATATACAGAAGGGAAAGAATGGGGAGAGAGAGGGGCGGGGGGGGGGGTGAATGATTAGTATTCTAACAGCTCAAACTGTTGCAATATGGATTTATTTCGCATAATCTTAGTAAATAGTGATTTATGGCAGAAAAAATAATTTCCTAATCAGTTGTTTATTTTTTATTAATATTTATATTATAAATTCTATGCATTATTTATTTATTGTAAAGGTTCCTTTTTCACTTTTTTTTTATCTCAGTCATTTTCTCCTTTGAGAAAGCAGGGAAGGGGAGGGGGAGAGAAAAAAGGGGAGGGGGGAGGAAGGGAGAAAAAGTGGGGGGAGTGGGGATATATCGAAAATAGGTTTAATTATTAACAGATAGCTTAGTTAGGCAAACTCATAATAGAATATTTAGTTCAACAGACTCCTTTCGGCCTCCTGGATGAATTGAACCTAGTTGATGCTTCCAGAAGACCTCCTGACGGGCAAGGCTTCTAAAGAGGTCTCCCCATCTTGGTGTTGCGGCAATGTGTTCTATCCCGACAATTTTCAATTCTGAGGGGTCCATATTATGGTGAAGGAAGAAGTGTTTTGATACACTATGCGTTAGAATCCCTTTCATAATATTTTGTCGGTGCTCAAGGAACCTAATTTTTAGTTATCTGGTCATGCGACCTACATAGTGAAGGTTACTGATGTCACGGACCCACCGGTCGCCTGCTCCGATACGTCAATCTGAGCAGCGCCGGCCGTGACTGGGGTTCACTCGGGACCCTCGGGTCCTTTCCTTGAGGTACACTGCCACCAGCCAAAACCTGATTTTAGCGCCTGAAACTGCGCAAGGGGCGGCTTGGCTCACCCCTGACCACACAATACAAGATAACAATGGTAACGTTTTCCAGCCTTTCTCTCCTGAGGCTAATGAGTCTTAAGAACACAGAACCAGAACTGGGAATATGTATTATTTATTCCTAGAAATACTACAGAGCTTTAGAAAATAGTTACAAGATTTTACAATGATTTTAAAAGTACACACAAGTTTTAAATGCATATTTCAGAAATAAAATAAAAGGAAAAAAAGACAGAACCGTATCTTACAATCCTGAAGTGGGGGGGTTCTCCACAAGAAATCTCTCGTCGCCTACAGCCTGCTTGCTAGACCCCCAGGTAGTGACATTGACTATAGGGAGAAGAGTCTTAGTTATACCTTGCAGACTCCCTCATCCCTCCCACCCTTGGGATTCCACTCTTTCCATGCTGAAGGAGTGTGGAAGGTCCCTGGCAATCTACAGTCTGCTGTTTTCAAAGTGATTGATCCTCCTTCCTTGCATAGCAGACCCACTGATAAGAGATGTGAAGGAAGGGGACAAACTCTAACCTCTTCTCCTGGACCATGGTTTATGAGGGGCTCAGATCTTATCTTACATCCTGACTCCGGAGGAGTCCACAGATGTCACACTGAGGGAATACAGGCCTCAAACTCAAACCAGGGTCACCTACAGTTTACATACAAGACATGTCCTGATTCCAATACTCACAGGAGACATAACTATTACACCAATATCAGACATACATTGATTGAACAGATAATCATAACAGGAGGCATACATTAATTTGATCGATCACCTGATTTGATCGTTACACCTCCCCCTTTTAAAATGGCGCACAGAGGCGGTGACCCACGTCACCGTCTCATCACTGCGCTATTAACTACATCACCTGGACAGGTAGCAGTGGTCTCTGTGCTGAGACAGACTGCCACTGATTCTGCGGGATCTGTACTAACACTTCACTATACTTGACGTCTGTCATGGCACCACCTGACGCCATAGCCGTGGCTAGGGTGGGCAATGGGCATAGTCCCTGTCCCTCTCGCAGGAGATGGCAAACTAAAAGCACACAGGTGTCCTCGAACCCATAGTCTGTGAGCACACTGATATAGTGGGAGCTGTGTCCATCCTGGCTGGTATTGACACAGCCCACCACAGCTGTGCGTCGGACTCCTGGGCACGGATTCTCCCCTGCAGCTGGCAGTTTGGCCTTACTCACTGAGATCAGTACCAGACCATTCCGCCACACCCCAAATGGCCATCCCGCCGGGACTCGTAACTCAGCGCGTTTAACTATACCACAGGTGTGGGGCATTCTCCCAGCACTATATACAGACTTAAAAATGTCTTCCCAGCACCTCTCCTGAGCTGACTGACCCCCCCTCCCCTTCACTGGGGGGAAGGTCCACTCACTCAACACCTCACACCTCATCCTTTTGTGAGGAGATTCGCCCTCTGTGTCTGGGTGTGTGAATTGTGAAGGGGGGCACGTTTCTGCAAGGGGGAATACCAGCAGGTCCTTGTCCCCTGTCTTGGGAACATCCCAGCTCAGCTTTCCTGAGGTTAATATAGCTGAGTTTACCTGTGCTTCGCGGGCCCTCCCACCCTTCTGGTTACACGCAGCAGCTTCCCTACTAGCCACTGGCTCTATTCCTGACACAACCCTCTCACTGTACCCAGGGGTATCTTTCCCACTTCCCAGGTATGGGGCAGCCTGTGCAGGGTTGATTCTCAGTTCTGCGTGGAAAGCCAAGCTTTCCATGGCAGTCCAGGACACCTTCCTGAGCCTGACCTTCCCTCCCAGACCCGCAGGTTCTGTGGCTGGGGTGGTGCCACTGAGGTTCTCAGGAGAGGCATCCGTTATCCAGTGAGGCTGGAAAAATGCACTCTCTGGAGGGTTCTCAGTGTCTGGAGGGAACCCCTGCTGTGTTCCTGTATCTGTTCTTGTGTGGCTACAGTAAGGAGGGGGGTTTGGGGGGAAAGCTGCAGTAAGGGACACTCTCTCCCTATCTGACAGTTCCACAGTGCACACAGGACCCACCGGGTCACTTATTATACCTGGTACCACATTTCCCACAGTAGCGCAAGACATCACATTATCAACAGTAACATCAATATCATAACCTGGGGAGACATCCTGCAATACCTGCAAATTAGCCTGTGCATCTTCCACAACACATGGGGCCCATCCTGCTGGCTTACAATTGCACCATGGCAAACCCGCTATATCTGGATCCCATTGTCTCTGAGCAGGAATGGGGTTATCTGAGCATGTTGTCACCAGTAACTTATTGGCAGGTACGTGCTCTGCCTGCAACCAACTCAGATCTGTCCCATTTGTGCAGTTAGCGACCCCTGGCACGATGTCACAACCAGACATCACTGGAGGAACAGGGTTAACTTCTAGCACAGCAACCTTAATGACATCACCAGCAGCACTCCTACCACTGGTAAGTGAGGGTGTCTCATTCCCAACTAGATTAGGGCATTCATTTAACCCCACAAACTGGCAAGGATTACCCACTATACCTGTCTCTAACTCACCCTCCACCTCTACCGAAGGTACGGCACTATCACAGATCATCCCAGGGGCTTCACACAAAATAACAAC
Organism: Crinia signifera; assembly: GCF_055691185.1. NCBI lineage: Eukaryota > Metazoa > Chordata > Amphibia > Anura > Myobatrachidae > Crinia > Crinia signifera. Next base: position 332,022,968 of record NC_139220.1, read on the forward strand.
ATTGCAATGTTCAGCATGGTTACATACTACCTGAGATGCATCATATGGTTCAGAAGGGTTAGCGACAGATATGTGTGGAGTTAATAAAAGTCCCACATCAGTAGTCCCACACATACTTGTGTGCATACAGTCAGAAAGTCCCATTCCTATTTCCGACATAGTCTCTCCCCTGCATACTTTCACTATGCAGCCAGCCTCTTCCGGCAACAAATCTGGAGCAACGGGTGGGAACATGCTGCTCACATCTTCCAGCAGTTTAAACTGGGCCTTGTGATGTGAGGTCTCCTGAGCAGGCTCCATGACTGCTGTAGTAGGCAGAGGCACCTTGCCCTGGTGGGGCACCCCTGGTGAGAGCAAACTGCTGACATCCTCAGATTCTGCTTCTCCCAGCCGTTTAAACTGGAACTTTGCTTTCAGAGCTGGTAACAGCAGCTGTTCTAGGCGACGCCACTCCACACCTATCCGGCGGCACTGATCTCCCCAAAATGGGGTATCCAGCTTTCTCCAAGCATCGACCTCCTGCTGCGCAAATTTGTAACATTGTCCCAGTTCTCTCAGCAGCACCCAAGGAGACGCGGATGGACCCCAGAAACGAAATGCTGCACGATACTGGCTGAAGGCATTGCACCCATCGTCCCTGGCCTGGGTGAGCTGCGTGATCATCTCCCCACAAGTATGGTTGTGGCAGGAGATACCTTGCAGCTGGCATTCTTCCGTTAGTTCCTCTGTGCTCAGTAGGGTAAACATATCATCATCCTCCACTGGGTCAATATACCCACTGGGCTCTTCTGGTGCTGTAGGGGATTGGTACTCTGCAGTCTCCCTGACTGCCACACATCCTACAGTCTCCCTGGTGCTAGCAGAGATGTCACCTCTCTGAGCATCGGTTGTAGTGTCCAGGGCCAGCTCATTACTCACAACCAAGCTGACACTCACTTGGCTTCCTCTGTCTGCTTCCAAGACAGGGAACTGTGCATGACGCGGTCCGGTGAAATTCGCGTCAGCGGTGATTTGGGACCTCTGTCCCTTGTTAGGCTCCCCATGATTGATAACAGAGTCCACATCATGATCCAACACATTATTTACTTCCGCAGACAGTAAAAGTTCAGTACGAAGCCCATCTCCTGCTAACTCAGTAGCCACGGCAGATAAAGTCTCACGTAAAGGTTCGCCATCATGATGCTCTGTATCATTCTCCACTGGTTCACCAACAGCGATCAGGCCTCTGAGCCTCCCCAGAACCAACTGGTACTCACGCTCAGCCTGACGCTCTGCAGCCTCACGTACGGCTTTGCGCTCCTCAGCCTCTCGTATGGCTTTGCACTCAGCAACCTCAGCCTCTCGTCTGGCTTTGCACTCCGCAGCCCCTCTGTCCACAGTGGCTTTGCGCTCCGCAGCCTCTCTGTCGACAAAGGCTTGGCAGAACTGCACCAGCTGCAAAGCGAATACGGGGTTCACATTCTTAATTTGCCTGCTAGCAGCTAGAAGGTCGCTCTGCAGTGTAGACTTGCTGGGTCCAGCAGAAGTGTTTGACCCTGGCACGGCATCGTTTGTACTGTCCAGTGCTGACTGAGCCCCTGGGGTAGGATTGTCCATGGACTGGTTTCCTCCAGCAGCTAGAGTCCGATCGGCATCCACTAGTGCCTGAATCATACGTTTTCTACTCTGGCCAGACCAAGGGATATTCCTCTGCACACACACGACCGCCAGGTCATCTCTCCTCATCTGCTGGTAATCAGCCATCCGGAGTCTCACACTTGTCAAATAAAATGATAGGAAAGAAAAACAAGAGAAGGGAGGGGAACAGAAATTGCACTCACTGTGTGACTTTTAAAACTATAGTAAAGCTCTGAGTTCTGATTCTGGTGATGTGGGTATTTCTCACAAAATTCTACCCACACTCACTTAAGTTCTTAAAGAGAAAAATGAATTCTCCACCCCACCGCTTGCCACCAAATGTCACGGACCCACCGGTCGCCTGCTCCGATACGTCAATCTGAGCAGCGCCGGCCGTGACTGGGGTTCACTCGGGACCCTCGGGTCCTTTCCTTGAGGTACACTGCCACCAGCCAAAACCTGATTTTAGCGCCTGAAACTGCGCAAGGGGCGGCTTGGCTCGCCCCTGACCACACAATACAAGATAACAATGGTAACGCTTTCCAGCCTTTCTCTTCTGAGGCTAATGAGTCTTAAGAACACAGAACCAGAACTGGGAATATGTATTATTTATTCCTAGAAATACTACAGAGCTTTAGAAAATAGTTACAAGATTTTACAATGATTTTAAAAGTACACACAAGTTTTAAATGCAAATTTCAGAAATAAAATAAAAGGAAAAAAAGACAGAACCGTATCTTACAATCCTGAAGTGGGGGGGTTCTCCACAAGAAATCTCTCGTCGCCTACAGCCTGCTTGCTAGACCCCCAGGTAGTGACATTGACTATAGGGAGAAGAGTCTTAGTTATACCTTGCAGACTCCCTCATCCCTCCCACCCTTGGGATTCCACTCTTTCCATGCTGAAGGAGTGTGGAAGGTCCCTGGCAATCTACAGTCTGCTGTTTTCAAAGTGATTGATCCTCCTTCCTTGCATAGCAGACCCACTGATAAGAGATGTGAAGGAAGGGGACAAACTCTAACCTCTTCTCCTGGACCATGGTTTATGAGGGGCTCAGATCTTATCTTACATCCTGACTCCGGAGGAGTCCACAGATGTCACACTGAGGGAATACAGGCCTCAAACTCAAACCAGGGTCACCTACAGTTTACATACAAGACATGTCCTGATTCCAATACTCACAGGAGACATAACTATTACACCAATATCAGACATACATTGATTGAACAGATAATCATAACAGGAGGCATACGTTAATTTGATCGATCACCTGATCTGATCGTTACGGTTACACCTCAGAACATATATGATATAAGTGGAGTTACAGTTTATGAATTGTGTTAGGACATAAGGTTTTTCTTTTTGTGAAACTTGATAAGTCTTTGTGTTCATCATATGTGTGCACGTGTTTCATTTATAGCAGCTTTGGTTTGGTTGGAAGCCATGTGTTCATAGAATCCGGAATCTGATCTATATTTTTCAAAAAGCTGGGAGCCAGTTTTTTGAGAGTGGTGTTCTTCTTGAAGATGAATGGGGGTTCAACTAGAAGGGATTGGTTCAGTATTGGGTCTTGTTTGAGGATGTTGTAGTTCTTTTTTTATGATTTTTGATCTTACTGCTTGCACTGTTATAAGTGGCAATGTACGCCAGTTTTCTAGTCAGAGGTCTTTGAGGGCCTTCATCCTATCTTCTATTCTTCCCTTTAAGGAGTTGTTCTCTTTCGCAGTTTTGTGATTCCATGTATGCTTTCTCTCTTAGGCCTGGAGGATAGTCTCTTTGTAAAAAGGCGGAAGTCATTTTTTTGGACTGGAACATGAAATTTTGAGTGTTGGAGCATTTCCTTCTCAGACATGTAAACTGACCTTTAGGTATTGCTCATTTCCAGGGGAGGTCGTGCTCACTTTGAAAGTGTAAATAGGCATTTATCCCTACTTCTTTGTTATGGTTCTTTGTGGCTATCTGATTTCCCATGATCTCCAATGAGATACCCAAAATTAAATATTGGTGGGGTGAAAGTGATGGGTGAACTTGAAATTATTATCATTGTGATTTTAAATAGTCTACAAAAGATTGTTCTGAAAGTGCATCCCCATCCCAAATAATAAAAAGGTCATCGGTGTACCGCCCATAGAAAACCAGGCTTGCGCCAAACTCTCTCCCCCAAATCAGTTGGTCCTCAAATTGCCCCATATATAAATTGGCGTAGCTTGGTGCGAACCTGGTTCCCATTGCGGTATCCATGACTTGTAAATAGTGCTTGTCCAAAAAAAGAAAATAATTGTGTTGTAAAATAAAAAAAATAGCATCCCGAAGAAGGTGTTGGTGTTCCACTCTCAGGTCATTATCCTTACCTAGCCTTTCGGCTATAGCTTGGACTCCTAAGTGATGTGGAATATTGGACAATAAGCTTTAGACGTCCAAGGTTAGAAAATGTAAGAGCTTTTCCAGGTTGGTTAATAGAAAAAATGCTCAGTGCTACAGTCCCACTATGGAATGGAGCAACTAGAAGGACTGTTTAACACACAAGGAGGCTGGATGTATGTGGACACATCTGTACACAAATATAACATCATGGTCAGTGTCTGTGATATTTGCTATTGTGTATAAATATACATCTTATACAATAAAAGCAGCGTTATCCTGGTAACCGTTATGCTTTTACATATTAACTTTCTTACAGGACATATAAGGAGCAGGATTCAAATGAAGAGGACGTGGAAAGGGAAATTGTTCTCCGCTCAAGCCAACTAAATACATCATATCTCCTTACACCTCAGGAGGAGGAACAAACACTATTTTATTTTCTGGATAGAAGAAACCTTCAGCAACTAATTTGTTCTCACCTCATATATGATGAGTCTCACAGGAGAGAATCCACATGTGTGCTCTGAGTGTGACAAAGGCTTTATATATAAATCACAGCTTCTCATACATCAGAGGAGTCACACTGGAGAGAAGCCATATAAATGTTCTGAATGCAGAAAATGTTTTTCCCAGAAGTCAAAGCTTGTCATACATCAGAGGAGTCACACAGGAGAGAAGCCATATAAATGTTCTGAATGCAGCAATTGTTTTACCTGGAAGTCACCTCTTCTTCGACATCAGAGGAGTCACACTGGGGAGAAGCCATATAAATGTTCTGAATGCAGCAAATATTTTTCCCGGAAGTCACATCTTGTCCAACATCAGAGGAGTCACACAGGAGAGAAGCCATATACATGTTCTGAATGCAGCAAATGTTTTTCCCGGAAGTCACATTTTGTCCTACATCAGAGGATTCACACAGGAGATAAACCATATCATTGTTCTGAATGCAGCAAATGTTTTTCTCAGAAGGCAGATCTTGTAAAACATCAGAGGAGTCACACAGGAGAGAGGCCATATAAATGTTCTGAATGCAGCAAATGTTTTTCTCTGAAGTCAGATCTTGTCCGACATCAGAGGAGTCACACAGGAGAGAAGCCATATAAATGTTCTGAATGCAGCAAATGTTTTACTCAGAAGTCACATCTTGTCCGACATCAGAGGAGTCACACAGGAGAGAAGCCATATAAATGTTCTGAATGCAGCAAATGTTTTTCCCAGAAGTCAGATCTTGTCCTACATCAGAGGAGTCACACAGGAGAGAAGCCATAGAAATGCTCCGAATGCAACAAATGTTTTACCCAAGAGTCACATCTTGTCCAACATCAGAGGAGTGTGTTGGCAGTATTGATAAACAGATGGACAGACAGCACTATATGGGGTATATACAGACAGCGCCATATAGAGCAGATTGGAGGTGGTATACACAGACAAATGTATGCATAGAATATCATAAGGGGGTTTTGACGGATGGATACAGTAGGTGACTAGGACAGACAGAGCACCATATGGGGAAATAGCTTGCCAGGAGAGGGCATACAGACATTCTCTGTTCTCTGCCTCCCTTCCTGTGCATGTACACTGCTGGGCTCTGCCTCCCTCCCTGTGCACGTACACTACTGGGCTCTGCCTCCCTCCCTGTGTACATACACTGCTGGGCTCTGCCTCCCTCCCTGTGTACATACACTGCTGGGCTCTGCCTCCCTCCCTGTGTACATACACTGCTGGGCTCTGCCTCCCTCCCTGTGTACATACACTGCTGGGCTCTGCGCCTCTCCCTATAAATACACTGCTGTGCTTTGCCTCCCACCCTGTGTACATACACTACTGGGCTATGCCTCCCTCCCTGTGCGTACACTGCTAGGCTCTACCTCCATCCCTGTGTACATACACTGCTGAGCTCTGCCTCCCTCTTTCCCTGTGTAAGTAAGCTGCTGTGCTCTGCCTCCCTCCCTGTGTATGTACACTGCTGTGCTCTGCTTTCTTCCTGTACATACACTGCTGGGCTCTGCCTCTCTCCCTGTGTAAATACTCTGCTGGGCTTTGCCTCCCCCTCTGTACATACACTGCTGGGCTCCGGCTCCCTCCCTGTGTTTGTGCACTGCTGGGCTCTGCCTCCCTCCCTATGTACATACTCTGCTGGGCTCTGCCTCCCTCCCTATGTACATACTCTGCTGGGCTCTTCCTCCCTCCCTCCCTCCCTTTGTACGTGCACTGCTGGGCTCTGCCTCCCTCCCTCTCTGTGTACGTGCACTGTTGTGCTCTACTTTCCTCCCTGTACATACACTGCTGGGCTTTGCCTCTCTCCCTGTGTCCATGCACTGCTGTGCTCTACCTCCCTCCCTGTGTATGTACACTGCTGTGCTCTGCCTCCCACCCTGTGTATGTTCACTGCTGGGCTCTGCCTCCCTCCCTGTATACGTGCACTGCTGGGCTCCACCTCCATCCCTGTGTATGTGCATTGCTGGGCTCCTGCTCCCTGTACATACACTTCAGGGCCCTGCTTCCCTTCCTCTCTGTGTTTGTGCAATTCTTGGATCTGCCTCCCTCTCTCCCTGTGTACCTACACTGCTGGGCTCTGCCTCACTCCCTCTACATACACTGCTGGTCTCTGCCTCCCTCGCTGTGTCCGTGCTCTGCTGGGCTTTCCCTCCCTCCCTCTCTTTGTACATGCACTGCTGGGCTATGCCTGCATCCCTGTGTACATACACTGCTGGGATCTGCCTCCCTCCCTGTGTTCATACACTGCTGGGCTCTGCCTCCCTCCCTATGTATGTGCACTACTGGGTTCTGCCTCCCTCCCTGTGTATGCACAATGCTGGTTTCTGCCTCCCTCCCTGTACATACAATGCTGGGCCCTGCCTCCCTCCCTCCCTCAGTACTTGCACTTGCTTCCCTCCCTGTGTACGCGCTCTGATAGGCTCTGCCTCCCTTCCTCTCTGTATATATGCACTGCTGGGCTCTGCCACTCTCCCTGTGTATGTACACTACTGGGCTCTACCTCTCTCCCTCCCTGTGTATGTGCACTGCTGGGCTCTGCCACCCTCGCTGTGTACATGCTTGGCTCTGCCTCCATCCCTCTCTGTGTATGTGCACTGATGGGCTCTTTCTTCCTCCCTCCCTGTGTATGTACACTGCTGGGCTCTTCCTCCCTCCCTGTGTACATACACTGCTGGGCTCTGCCTCCCTCCCTGTGTACGTACACTGCTGGGCTCTGCCTCCCTCCCTCTCTGGTAGGTGCACTGCTGGGCTCTGCCTTCTACCTCCCTGTGTACGTACACTGCTGTGCTCTGGTTCCCTCCCTGTGTATGTACACTGCTGGGCTCTTCCTCCCTCCCTGTGTATATGTACTGTCACAAATTACCCCTGTTGGGGCTGTGTGAATGCAGCCTGACTCCTGTGTCCTCAAGGTGCAATGCAGCTGTTGTATAATTAGACCAATAGCTCTGGACCTTGTTTCTCAGGCTGATCATCTGTAGTAAGTCCCCTCGTTAATGGAGCTTAGGTATTCTGATTGGGAGTGTTCCCTTTATCTCCCATGCTGCCTTTCACCCAGAGGCCTGTGATTGGTACAGTCTATCTGAATCTGTTCTCTGGTCATCAGCCATATTCCTCAGCCCTCCTGACCCTTCCTTGGTCCAGTGTTCCTAGTGCTTTCGGTTCTGCAGAGGATTAAGTGCTGGTTTTTCCATCTACAGTATTTCTGCTGATCCCTGTTAGAGTGTATATGTATGGAGTGATATGGGGTTTGCCATCCAGCCCCACACGGGTTATATTGTGTATTATTAACATCTTCATGCATTGTTGCATTTATGCCAATAGCAAGGACATACTGTCTTCTGTGTTTTTGTAGTCAGTGTGGTAGTGAGGAATTACTTATTTGGTTGCATTGTTGCATTCCTGGGAGTTCAGTGGGGGATTGCTCCCATATTCTTCCACTTAACTCCCTGGTGTTTCTGACTTAAGTAGGGGTTACTTATAATTGTACGTTGGTCTGCTGAAGGATCGCTTCCCGTGGAGTAAAGCCGTGCCACATTTTGCTTTGTTTCCCATTTCAGTGGGTTTTAGTTAGTTTCCCACTTGTCCGCTCTGGAGGTGTTGTGCATCTTCTTTCCTTTCAAACTCCTGGTGGCACTGGGGTTGTGGTGAACCTAATTTACCCCTTTTATAGTTGAAGTCTTAGCTCTGCAGGTGCCTATAAGCTCTGGAGGTATTAATAGAGTTAGGATTGGGATTGTGGCCTTTCCATCCCGGTAACCTTTTGTCTGAAATCCCAGCAGAGTCCTAACCAGTACACTGCTGGGCTCTGCCTCCCTCCCTCCCTCCCTGTGTACATGCTCTGCAGGGCTCTGCCTCCCTCTCTCTCTGTGTATGTGCACTCCTGTTCTCTGCCACCCTCCCTGTACATACACTGCTTGGCTATGACTCCCTCCTTGTGTACATGCACTGCTGGGCTCTGCCTCCCTCCCTGTGTATGTACACTGCTGGGCTCTGCCTCCATCCCTCTCTGTGTACACTGCTGGTAACTTCCTCCCACCCTCTCTTTGTATGGGCACTTCTGGGCTCTGCCTCCCTCCTTGTGTATATGCACTGCTGGGCTCCACCTCCCTCGCTGTGTGCATACACTCCTGGGCTCTGCCTCCCTCCCTGTGTACGTGCACTGCTGGGCTTTGCCTCCCTCCCTGTGTGCTTGCCCTGCTGGGCTCCGCCTCTCTCCCTGTACATACACTGCCGGGCCCTGCGGCCCTCCCTTTGTATGTGCACTGCTGGGCTCTTCCTCCCTCCCGTTGTACATGCTCTTTTGGGCTCTGCCTCCCTCTATCTGTGTATGTGTACTGCTTGGCTCTGCCTCCCTCTATCTGTGTATGTGTACTGCTTGGCTCTGCCTCCCTCTATCTGTGTATGTGTACTGCTTGGCTCTGCCTCCCTCTATCTGTGTATGTGTACTGCTTGGCTCTGCCTCCCTCTATCTGTGTATGTGTACTGCTTGGCTCTGCCTCCCTCTATCTGTGTATGTGTACTGCTTGGCTCTGCCTCCCTCTATCTGTGTATGTGTACTGCTTGGCTCTGCCTCCCTCTATCTGTGTATGTGTACTGCTTGGCTCTGCCTCCCTCTATCTGTGTATGTGTACTGCTTGGCTCTGCCTCCCTCTATCTGTGTATGTGTACTGCTTGGCTCTGCCTCCCTCTATCTGTGTATGTGTACTTCTTGGCTCTGCCTCCCTCTCTCCCTGTGTATGTTAACAAGTATTTATTTTTACAGAGTGCAGTGGAATTACCTTTGGAGATCCTTCCAAGCAGCCGGGCCCCATAGTAATCTCTATAGTTACACCACTGATTATAGGAACCCTGTATGCGGCCTTGTACCACCCTACAGGTCTCCTCTGGTCTCTCTCCTTTCCCTCATGCCTCCATATTGCTGCCTTACCTCATGCACTCTGAATACTATGTACTACCTGTATCACATAGTAACCAATCATTATTACATGTGTTAGGTTGCTGACACTAGACTGCTGATAGTGGATTTCTAGTTGCTATGGGTTACAGCACATCCTTCCTTCTCACATGTTATTAACCAGGTCTGATGGAGAGCCCATTGTGTAATAGGCTAATACTAACATCCTCCATAATAATTAGCAGCCCAGTAACAGTATACACGTTACTATGACACAGTATATACCGATATAACCTGCATGTAGACTGAAGGACGATGTTCTAACTAGAGATGTGCGGGCTCGGATTCCCCAGATCCGACCCTGCACAAACAGTAGCAATCTGAGCCCGGGTCCGAGCACCGCTCTGAGCTTCCCGTCTGATTCGGATCCAGGCACGTGGGCAAAATGTCATTGCCCGATGCTGGATTCTCGCGAGATCCGGACCGCTATGTAAATAGCAAGTGCCCGGCACCATTTGTCACTCGTGAGTTAGGAGGGTTAGGGATAGGAGTGTGCTTAGTACTGTGCAGAGCTTTGTTAGGTTAGGTAGGTTAGGGACTGGAGCTGTGTTTTTATTTTTGCTGCTGGGGCAAAAGTCAGTGCCTACTAATGCCACTGTCTGCTCTGCTCTCTGCTGTTGTGTGCTCTGCACTGCCAGTGGCTGGCTGCCAGCCCAGTCAGTATTACCTCTACCTGGCCACTTCAATCAGAAGTGTATATGACTGTGCAGTGTACACTGTTGTTAAACTTATTAACCACTTGTATACCAGTCTGCTGGTGCATCTGCTGGTGTATTTTTTACCTCCCTGCTGGTGTATTTTTTTACAGCCTTATATAACTAGTAAAGATATTCTCTGCTGGTGCATCTACTGTACTGAGTCTGACATATAAATAAATATTAATGAATTAACAGTGTACTGGTGCATCTACTAAATAAAATAATATCTCTGCTGATGCATATTAATTATACTGCCGTGTATATATAATATCTCTCTGGTGGGGCATAATTAATTTACTGCCATATATATAATATCTCTCTGGTGGGGCATAATTAATTTACTGCCGTATATATAATATCTCTCTGGTGGGGTCTAATTAATTTACTGCCGTATATATATAATATCTCTCTGGTGGGGTATAATTAATTTACTGCCATATATATAATATCTCTCTGGTGGGGTCTAATTCATTTACTGCCATATATATAATATCTCTCTGGTGGGGTATAATTAATTTACTGCCATATATATAATATCTCTCTGGTGGGGTCTAATTAATTTACTGCCATATATATAATATCTCTCTGGTGGGGTCTAATTAATTTACTGCCATATATATAATATCTCTCTGGTGGGGTCTAATTAATTTACTGCCATATATATAATATCTCTCTGGTGGTGCATAATTAATTTACTGCCGTATATATAATATCTCTCTGGTGGGGTCTAATTAATTATACTGCCGTGTATATATAATATCTCTCTGGTGGGGTCTAATTAATTATACTGCCATATATATAATATCTCTCTGGTGGGGCATAATTAATTTACTGCCATATATATAATATCTCTCTGGTGGGGCATAATTAATTTACTGCCATATATATAATATCTCTCTGGTGGGGCCTAATTAATTTATTGCCATATATATAATATCTCTCTTGTGGGGTCTAATTAATTTACTGCCGTATATATAATATATCTCTCTGGTGGTGCATAATTAATTTACTGCCATATATATAGTATCTCCCTGGTGGTGCATAATTAATTTACTGCCGTATATATATAATATCTCTCTGGTGGTGCATAATTAATTTACTGCCATATATATAATATCTCTCTGGTGGGGCCTAATTAATTTACTGCCATATATATAATATCTCTCTTGTGGGGTCTAATTAATTTACTGCCGTATATATAATATCTCTCTGGTGGGGCATAATTAATTTACTGCCGTATTTATAATATCTCTTTTGTGGGGTCTAATTAATTTACTGCCGTATATATAATATCTCTCTGTTGGGGCATAATAAATTACTGCCGTATATATAATATCTCTCTGGTGGTGCATAATTAATTTACTGCCATATATATAATATCTCTCTGGTGGGGTCTAATTAATTTACTGCCGTATATATAATATCTCTCTGGTGGGGTCTAATTAATTTACTGCCATATATATATAATCTCTCTCTGGTGGGGTCTATTTAATTTACTGCCATATATATAATATCTCTCTGGTGGGGCCTAATTAATTTACTGCCATATATATAATATCTCTCTGGTGGTGCATAATTAATTTACTGCCATATATATATAATATCTCTCTGGTGGTGCATAATTAATTTACTGCCATATATATAATATCTCTCTGGTGGTGCATAATTAATTTACTGCCATATATATAATATCTCTCTGGTGGTGCCTAATTAATTTACTGCCATATATATATAATATCTCTCTGGTGGTGCATAATTAATTTACTGCCGTATATATAATATCTCTCTGGTGGTGCATAATTAATTTACTGCCATATATATAATATCTCCCTGGTGGGGTCTATTTAATTTACTGCCGTATATATAATATCTCTCTTGTGGGGTCTAATTAATTTACTGCCGTGTATATATAATATCTCTCTGGTGGTGCATAATTAATTTACTGCCATATATATATATAATATCTCTCTTGTGGGGTCTAATTAATTTACTGCCGTATTTATAATATCTCTCTTGTGGGGTCTAATTAATTTACTGCCATATATGTAATATCTCTCTGGTGGGGTCTATTTAATTTACTGCCGTATATATAATATCTCTCTGGTGGTGCATAATTAATTTACTGCCATATATATGATATCTCTCTGGTGGGGCATAATTAATTTACTGCCGTATATATAATATCTCTCTGGTGGGGCCTAATTAATTTACTGCCGTATTTATAATATCTCTCTGGTGGGGCATAATAAATCACTGCCGTATATATAATATCTATCTATTGGTGCATCTACTGCCGTATATACTTGCACTCCAGTGGTGCTGTCCTGTAGTGTAATATATTGCACAACTCCACAAAAATAATGGAGATCCAAAATATGGAGAATCAAATTGGGAAAGATGAAGGGCCGCTTCCTCTTCTGAATCTGCTGCAAATTCAAGTAATAATGATGACATAGACGATGATATGCCATTAACGTCATCTGCCAAGGCTGATGTCCAGTGTCAAAGTACGGGGCATGTAAAATCCAAAAAGCCAAAGTTGAGAAAAAGGAGGACCAAAAAAAAAAAAATTCAAATCATTGGAGGAGAAATGTAAAATTGGCAATGTGCCATTTACGACACGGAGTGGCAAGGAACGGTTAAGGCCCTGGCCTGTATTCATGACTGGTGGTTTAACTACACATGACCATGCAAGCCCTCCTACTCCCCCCTTTAGAAATTTGAAGAGATTTCAGCTGTCATAAAAAACACAGCAAACATCTCTGCCTACTAAAGAAGACATGTTGTCACAAACCCCCAAGCAGAGTCCAAGGGTGTTGGTGGTTGCGATGCTTGACCTTACCATCGCTGTATAGGAAGAGCTGGCTCCTTCCACCATTTCAGCACTCCCTCTGCATATGCTGGAAGGATCACACATAGTGCAGTTCCTGATTTAGATAATGAAGGTGTCGATGTTGTAGACAGAGGAGGATATTGATGTAGCTGGCGCTGAGGAGGAAGTTGACGAGGAGGATGCTGAGGTGGTTTGCTTAAATGAGGCACCAGAGAGGGAAACAGTTGATGTCCATGGGATGAAAAAGCCCATTGTCCAATAAATCCACCTCTATGGTCTGGAATGTATTGCCATATGTATGGCATATGGGCAGAGGACCAATAAATCCACCTCCTACAGAAGAATCCTTGGCTCAGGTAATAAACACTCTCTTTGTTCTTATCAGTGGTACCCAGAAACAAAAGAAGAGAGAAACACAATAGTGTAATACATTAAGTCACATATCGGGGGGAGTCCTGCAGGCCATCCAACGGTCATTTGCCATGAGGATGAAATACATCAGCAGTCATCCTATGGCAAAGTGGATAGCTGCGGCCTTGACAGCTATGTTGGTTTTAGATGTGCATCCAGTGTCCGCCATCAGTGGAGTGGGATTTAGACGGTTGATGGAGGTATTGTGTCCCCGGTACCAAATCCCATCTAGATTCCACTTCACTAGGCAGGCAATACGCAGGATGTACAGGGACGTCAGAAAAAGTGTCCTCAGTGCCCTGAAAAATACGGCTGTACCCACTGTCCACTTAACTACGGACATGTGGATCAGGGCAAACTAAGGACTATATGACTGTGACATCCCACTGGGTAGATGCATTGCCTTCCTCAGCAGCAACATATCCTGCATGCCAGCTCCTTCCAAGGCAGTCTATGCTGTGTATCCCCGCTTTCAGGAAGAGGCACAACGCCGATAACCTCTTAGAGAAACTGAGGGAAATCATCTCCCAGTGGCTTACCCCCCTTAGACTCTCCTGGGTATTTGTGGTGTCGGACAACATGCGGGCATTACACATGGGCAATTTCCAGAAAGTGCCATGTTTTGCCAACACAATACATTTGGTGGTGCAGCATTTCATCAGAAGTGACAGGAGCGTGCAGGAGATGCTTGCTGTGGCCCGCAAAATTTGCAGGCACTGTTGGCATTCTGCCACTGCCACTCCACCCTCTATATGATGCAGAGAATGGAGGAACAGCAAAAGGCAATTCAAGCCTACACGGCCACCTATGACATAAGCAGAGGAGCGGGCTGTACCTGACTCAAGTGCAGTGGAGGCTGATTTCCATGTTGTGCAAGGTTCTACAGCCCAAAACAGAAGAATAGAAAAGTCCCTAGGCGCAATAGATCCTTGCAGCCTCACTTCCAAATGGAGGACCACCCAGTAATCCTCACTCGCCAACTCTCCAGAACAAATGAGAAAGTGCAGGCGCTTGACTTGTATGTTCCATAGTGTGATTTTTCTCTCACGTGAAAAGTGAAAAGTAAACAGAAAAATGTGTATCAGTGACACAATATTTAATATTAAATTATGGAGGTAACATGAACCCAGGGAAGGAAATCACTCTGCAGTGAAGTGTGACAGGTGTATAGCGGTTTCTTTTGAAGGTTCACCACAGTGATGAATTTAGAAATATGTACCAAAACCAAGTGCCAAAGACTGCTTAAAGACTCCTGAAATATCAGTGAGTACGGTATGCATCTGAGCTCATTGGCACTTGATTTTGTTCTGGCCAGTACAGGAGAGTGGAGCAGGATTTGGAAAGGATTGTCATCTTCCTCCAGAGACTGAACTCTGTCACTTCTGTGTATTGGTTTCTGGTCTGGTTCTGGACGCTGCACTCTGTTATCTTCATCTTCAGAGCCAGTGTTTCAGCTCGGATTCCACATCCAGTGGTTTAGCTCAAATACCATCTGAGAGCAGGTGTCTGGATTGGTCTTGGGCACTGGGCTCTGCTGTTCCCTCCTGCAGAGTAAGTGCTTCCAATCCAGACTCCATCCTGTGATTTACTTCCAGCCTGCCCGTGGTTCAAGTGGGTCAGTTTCGTCTCACTTTTACACTTGAACGCAGAGGGAATTCTTCCTGGTAAGGAAGTTCATGGTTTTGTTATTATTAACTCCTTCCTGAGTATTGTTGCTCCAAGTGAAAGCACATTACATCTTGCTGGTTCACTTTATCTGTATGTCTGTTTGTTCCCCATTTGTCCCCAGTGTTTGTCAATGACACTCATAACAGATGACAAGTGACTATGACATCTTGTCTCTGTAGAGCCAGTTTATACAGGGAGATATGTGTGGGGGCCCAAACAAACCAATAATTTCAGCCACAGTTTTGTAGGCCCTGTCGCTGAAATGTTTGGTTTGTTAAAGTGTGCATGTCCTATTTCCACAACATAAGGGTGGGTGGGAGGGCCCAAGGACAATTCCATCTTGCATCACCATTCATTAATCCCAATGCTGAGAGTCATTGATATGTGAGATAAGTGGACTTGTCTTTAATCACATACAACTGCAGAGAGTCATTGATTGCTGCACGAATCGGCCACTGCTCCTCGGCTGGTCGTCACCTGGTTATGTCTGGTCAGTAGGTTCCATTCCATTCTATTGCCGTACATACAATATAATATCCCTCTGCTGGTGCATCTACTGCCTTAGATAGGGTGTTAGAGGTGTCTCTGGGAAGCACTGTACCTTAAGCACAGATAACACGTACATGACTGTCACATTCACAGACTCTGTAATGCAGATGATGATATTCCCTATATTATTCTGGGAGTCCACCGCTGCCACTCTCACCCTGCATCACACAACCAGACGCCGTCGGAAGATGGCCTAGGTGACAGGAGCGTTTCTGCCACTGCCTGCAGAAGGCTGCCGAATCGCCCACTGCTCCTCGGCTGGTGGTAAACACCATCAAGCCAGATAGTGGTCTTATTGGATATTAAACTAATAAAAACAGATACACAGCACAGCACCCTCACAGATGAACTAAATACTGTAACAATTTGCCCACTTCTCCTCGGCTGGTAGCCACCTGTGGTCAGAAGATTCAACCCCTTTGCAGCTATTGCATTGCTGCACCAATCACCCACTGCTCCTCGGCTGGTCATCACCTGTGGTCAGAAGGTTCCACCCCTTTGCAGCTATTGCATTGCTGCACCAATCACCCACTGCTCCTCGGCCGCACAATTAGAAATCTCACGAGGTGGCGACAGATACGTCCAATTGTGCAGGCGTGAAGCCTTTTGGATTTTCTGGTTAAAAACATTGAGTCCTTTGGGCCTCAACGTCACTATAGAACTCAACGGTATATAGCCTGTATGTAGTCTTCTGTCTGTACTATTGTATGGAGTAATTGTCCCGGTTTATGGACTTTGGGTATTGAGTGTATCTGTACCACAAAAGGGTATGATGTCTTTGGAAATTGGGGGTGGTAGGGTTAAGGTATAGCCTGAGTGTAGTCTCCTGTCTGTATTTTCTCATAGAATAATTGTCCCGGTTTATGGGCTCTGGGTATTAAGTGAATGTACACCACAAAAGGGTATGTTGATTTTGGATATGGGGGGTGGGGGTGGTAGGGGTAAGGTATATATTTTTTATATATGCTTATCGTAATTTATTTGTATGTTTATATTTACATTTATATATTTTTATTTTTATTTCTATATTTATTTATTTCTATTTTTATTTTATTTTATTTTATTATTTTTTATCATTATTATTATTTTTATTTTATTATTACACTATATTTTATATATACTCTTTTCATCAATATAGTATGTTTATAATTGTCATGCCACTAATGGTATTATTAATGATATATATAAGAAAATTCTTATTATGATTATTTATGGTGATATGGTGACGTTGTCACTACACAATGGCGTTATGTACCCCTAAAAAGTATATGAAGATAATATAAATAGATGGACTAAATTCGTATAAATACCATCATGGGGGCTGGCAATATGAATGAAAACGAGGCTTGGCAAATGACACAGTGAGAGGCGAATGAAAGAAACTAATATGGTGGCATGTAATCAAAAAGAGGCTTGGAATCGAGTGAGTCGGGACGTCACTATGGCTGCAGGTGGCCTAAACATCATAACGAGGCTTGACACGCACAGATTAAGATGGCCGCCGCAACCTATATATACAGTATAGGACGCGAAAACGAGGCTTGACACGCAAACCCGGAAGTACGGGTCTAATGAGACGCGCGAATGATCGCGCTATATAAGACAGCATAAGAGGTACTGAGCTTCAAACTGAGGAAGCCGCTGAGTCAGAATTCAGGCGGAGAAACGCGTTTTTGGAGTGAGCCTCTGTTACCATATCCCACAGACCATCAAAGTCCGCTGTTAACTACTGAAAGTCCATCCCACAGCAATATCATCTGCTCAAATTATGGTTATCCGGAGGAACTCTGGTAATTAGTGGAGAAACTGGACACAGTATCTACAGCCCATTTGGATTACAAATTATGCGGGACTGGTAACTATTAAATCATTTAGTGTCATTTGCCTCTAAAAGGAACAATTCATTCCTCTCTACAGACAAAGCCTAATTGCCATATCACCATCTGCATTTATGCTTTTTTAGCAATACATGTTCTGTGTTTGTTTTGTCTTGTATTGTCTTAATCATAGTGCACTTTGTTATATTGTATTTAATTGTATGAGCTAGCCATCATGTTTTTAATAAACCTGTATCATTCTCTAAAAAAACAGTGTGAATTTAATTTGACTGAGTAAGATAGCGCCTCTTAAAGTGACAGCGACCTAGGTTACTGTCACAACCTCCAGGGTGTTAGAGGTGTCTCTGGGAAGCACTGTACCTTAAGCACAGATAACACGTACATGACTGTCACATTCACAGACTCTGTAATGCAGATGATGATATTCCCTATATTATTCTGGGAGTCCACCGCTGCCACTCTCACACTTCATCACACAACCAGACGCCGTCGGAAGATGGCCTAGGTGACAGGAGCGTTTCTGCCACTGCCTGCAGAATTCTGACGAATCGCCCACTGCTCCTCGGCTGGTGGTAAACACCATCAAGCCAGATAGTGGTCTTATTGGATATTAAACTAATAAAAACAGATACACAGCACAGCACCCTCACAGATGAACTAAATACTGTAACAATTTGCCTACTTCTCCTCGGCTGGTCATCGCCTGTGGTCAGAAGATTCAACCCCTTTGCAGCTATTGCATTGCTGCACCAATCACCCACTGCTCCTCGGCTGGTCATCACCTGTGGTCAGAAGGTTCCACCCCTTTGCAGCTATTGCATTGCTGCACCAATCACCCACTGCTCCTCGGCTGGTCATTGCCTGTGGTCAGAAGGTTCCACCCCTTTGCAGCTATTGCATTGTATTTTTGGGGCCTAGTTTTTCAAACTGCCATTCTGTCTGCAGCTGCAGTGCCACTCTTACATGAGCCACGTGTTTGTGCTCAGAGCCAGATTAAGGTCTAAATGGGCCTGGAGCTGAAAATGATCAAGGGCTTATTATGCGCAATAATAGGGGTTGTGGCCAGCACCTAATAATGTGGGGGGCGTAACCAGTGTTCTGTTTGGGTGGTCTGCTCATGGGTGTGTCTCTATTTGTGTAAATACTTTCAACTAATTATATATGCCTGGAAAACGCAGGGGGCTGGCATAAGAAAAATGCATGGAGATATATTGGCGGGAGCCCTCCAAAGGTGCACCCGCAGGACGTCAATGTACTAAGATACTTGCGGGGTGAGGCGGCACTCCAGTCATAAAAAAAATACTGAAAGCCGAAACTTGGTAGACAACATTTCAACACCTTTTATGTGGTCACCTAAGTTTACCACACCATATACCCCTTATACAAATCATGAAACCCAATAGTAACCCCCTTACACTGTACTTGCCTCTTACATATAATGACACATGGAATGAGCCAAAATTCACACCGAGTGAGCCAAAATTTACACTATGGCACACAGATTGAGTCAAAATTCACGATATGCTGCACAGATTAAGGCAAAATTCACATTTTGCCACATGGATTGAGCCAAAATGCACACTATACCAGGCATGCCCAAACAGTGGCCCTCCTGCTATTGTGAAACTACACATCCCAGCATGCCTTGACATAGTTTTAGCATTCCCTAATAGCAAAACTGTGGCAATGCATGGTGGGACTTGTAGTTTCACAAAAGCTGGAGGGCCATGGTTTGGACATGCCTGCACTATACCAAACAGATTGAGCAATAATGCACAATATGCTCCATAAACAGGGGCATTGCGCGCCAAAGGCGCGCATTAAAAATTTACAGCATAATGCCCATTACATGTTAAGCCACACACCATAATCTCTATTACGTATAAACTTGCCATCGGTAATCCTTATGCCCCGACACTTTAATAACTTATCTAAACTTATCTATCTTAACACTAAAATAAAGAGACAGACACAAGTGCTGGCGTTTCAATATGAATGTCAAATTTATTATTGACAACTATTTATATATATTGATCTTATAAAAGAGGGTGGCGGCCCTAAAGAACGGTCATAGAGAAAAGAAGGGTAAGATGACATCACACCATTCACACAACATTGGTGTTCAACTCTACCACGCAACCCACCCGTGCGGATGGTGCAGCCCATCCCCTGTCCAAGGGGCATGGGCTCGTGGCGTATCATTGAGGGGAGAGCGCACCCCACTATCCTCATATCAGCATTTGAACAAGGACCGTTCTTTACCGCCGCCAAGAAAGATAGAAAAATAGGGAGGGAGGGTGGGGAAATTCGGGCCAGAGAGGCAGATCACCTGACCCTCTGGCTATTCCTAACTGCAGGAACTCCTCCCCTGCTCCCTAATTGGCTATTGCTGCAGCATCATAGCCCCCTTAACAAACACAACTTAAAGTGCAGGCATCTCGGATTCCTTCAGCAGTTTATGGCACCTCTAGCTTAATCAGCCCTCGGTTCTCTTAAACTTGCCATTGGTAATCCTTATGCCCCGACACTTTAATAACTTATCTAAACTTATCTATCTTAACACTAAAATAAAGAGACAGACACAAGTGCTGGCGTTTCAATATGAATGTCAAATTTATTATTGACAACTATTTATATATCCAACAACAATGTATCCTCAAAAAGCGCTGATCGCTGTAGCAAACATATAGTGTCCCAGGTTTTAATTACTCAGACTGGTGCAGCTCTCCTGTGTGGGCCCTTCCCAGCAGCCCAATCTGTAGATATGTAGAAAAGGAAAGAACAAGAGGCGCACAATAGTGTAGTATTTTTTTTGATTTAAAAGCATCAATCTTTACTCATAAAAAATTCACTCACAAAGGTACAGGTGTTATCATCACAATAACACAAAAGCGCATGAATATATCACCAGTTTGGGGCTATCTGGAACACAGCACGCTGTACAAACAGTCTCTCTCCTGGACCCAGCCGCGTCACCACGTGTCACCGCGTCACCGCGTCACCACGCGTCACCAGCTTCCGTCCTTCAGCTCCGCCCAAACGCGTTTCGTCCTTGTCGGACTTCGTCAGTGGGTGTGTCCGTCCATGGACATTGTGTGTATATATAGCCCTCTGATTGGTAATCATCAATTACATCACTTGACAGCATTGCTTTCAGGGGAGTGCCGGACTTCTTTCACCTTCATTCAGACATGTTTATTACCTACTTTTACTCGCATCTTTCTATGCATATCACTGAATGCGGCGGCCATTTTTGTGAAGAAAGTGTCTCCATTACTCACGGCGGCCATCTTATTATAGATTGTAACCATAGATTTTATTAGAGAACAGTGATTCAGTCACCGGCATTTCCGTCAAAGCAGCGCTTCACATATAATATTCACATATAAAGAAATATACCTATAATAAAAGATAAAAAACATATTTAATAACATTGGCTAAAAAGTACATATATATATTCTATACCTGCTTTATTTTGAGCCGTACATTCGTTTTTTCAAACAACATATAATTATAACATACAGATAATTTGCATATTATAAGATGATAGTCACATTTGATTTTTTTGCAAGCATGCATAGACATAAGTACATGCATACACATACATAGCTGAATCCTCCATACACTTCTAAGGTTTGGACATAAAGTAGAACAACAATTATAATTATTCCTTTAAGGAATCATGAACAGTTCACACACCTATTTGCGGCAGCACCAGGGCCCGGTGTTTATGGGACAGGCAGGGATGTTTCCATCCAACAACTGTCTATCCCCTCCAGACCAAGGTGCTACCACCAGCAGACCCAACTCCTAACTGTCATCATTCCACCAAAGGAACAACTATTATATTTGGTTTATAAAAACGGGACAATGTCGCAGTTCTCGTTTAAGCCCCCAGGTACTATTGTATTCAATTGGTGGATCCACCAGGTTTCCCGTTTTGACAATTTTATCTGAAGATTTCCTAGCCTTTCGTCTAGTGTTACATGTTCGATTCCTTTAAATGAGAAATTCTTCAAGCTGGATTTTTGACATTTTAGGAAGTGTCTTGCTACACTTGAGTGAGGGTCTTTATTCACTATACTTCTTTTGTGTTCCAAAATGCGCAGCTTCAAATTTCTTTTGGTTTTCCCAATATATTTTGCTCCGCAATTACACTCCAGCATATAAATTACACTACACGTTTGACAATTCATCAGACTTTTGATCTTATGTACTTTCTCATTGTCAAAATTCTTAAAGGTGGTCCTTTCCTTACTTACAAACTGACAAACTGAACATTTAGAACATGGGTAAAATCCCTTTGTGGACCCCAGCCATGTTTTATCATTACCCGTTATCGGCAAAAAACTGGGTGCCAGTCGTGTTTTTAGAGACTGTGCTTTCTTAAAAATTACCTGTGGATGTTTAGGTATTACTTTTCCTAAAATTGGATCTAGAGACAGGATTCCCCAGTGTTTTTTCAATATTTGTTTAATTTCATTACTATTATCATTATATCGAGTAACAAATGGAACAAAAAATTCATTCATATCAGATGGATTCTCTCTTTTTTTATATTCCAGCAGGTTTGTTCTCTGAAGATTTTTTGCTCTATCAACACTGTTCTTAATTAATTTTTCGGGATATTTCTTTTCTCTGAACCTTTCACTGTATATTTCACTTTGTTCTAAAAATTTACATTCATCCTGGCAATTACGCCTAAGTCTTACGAACTGAGAGAATGGAATGTTCGTTTTCCACCTACCCAGGTGGCAACTTTCAAAATGCACGTAGCTATTACTATCTACGCTTTTTATAAATGTATATGTATCTATCTTTTTATTAGATGCATTGCATTTTGATGTATCAAGGACCAAGTCCAGGAACTCGATTTTATTCTCCTGGATATTTGAAGTAAATCTCAAATTCATATCATTTTTATGTAAATAGTTCACAAACTCCTGAAATTCATTCGATGTGCCCCCCCAAATTATCAGAACATCATCGATGTATCTTTTAAATAATTTTATATGCTTTAAGAAAGGATTCAACAATTCATTAAAAACAAAGTTTCGCTCCCAAATCCCAAGATACAGACACGCAAAGCTTGGCGCAAAGGGCGTTCCCATCGCGGTTCCGCACCTCTGCACCAAGTACTGGTCCTGGAATTTGAAGAAATTATTTTTCAATATGTATCTCATACATTCTATAATGAATTCTCTTTTTTTGTCCCCTAAGTTGGGATCCTCAAGGAGAAATTCGTTAACAGCATTCAAGCCCTTTTCGTGAGGAATGCTGGTGTACAGGGCTTCAATGTCTATTGTACACCAGCAGCAGGAGTTGTCCCACTCAATTTCCTCTAAGATCTTAAGAATTTGCGTTGAATCTTTTATATAAGTGTCTAATTTAATAACATAATTTTTTATACACAGATCAACAAATTCTGACATTTTTGATGTTGCGGACCCTATCCCCGAAATTATCGGGCGGCCCGGAGGATTTTTTAAGGACTTATGCAGTTTCGGGAGATAGTAAAAAATTGGCAACCTTGGATAATCCACTAATAAATATCCCAACTCCTTTTCAGTAATACAACCATTTTTATGACCTTCCCTAATAATGGAATTAATTTCATTGACTATTTTCTCTGTTTGATCCTCTTTTATTTTTTCATATGTATTCACATCACTTAAAATTCTCCATGATTCTTTTAAATAATCATCTTTATCAATAAGCACCACCCCCCCCCCCCTTATCCGCACTTTTTATAACAAGGGATTCGTTTTTTTCTAGCTCTCTCAAGGCTTTAATTTCAAAATTACTTAAATTATTTTTATTTTTACTTTTAGATTTTGATTTTTGTTCTAATTGGCTCAAATCCTTTTTAATTAAGTCAAAATAGGTTTCCACATAGTTGCCTCTTGACTCTATGGGATAAAAGGATGATTTTTTCCTTAATTTTGTAAGTGCTTCATCATTGGTATTTTCAGGTGTTAATTTTTCTATGGGGTTGGCTGATTTTAAGAAATGTCTTTTTAAAGTTAGGTTTCTAACAAATTTATTAGCGTCAATGAACAAATCAAAGTCATTTGGACCCTCACTTGGTGCAAAATTTAAACCTCTTTTCAACAATTTTATATCCTCTGTTTTTAATTCATAACTTGATAAATTAAAAATGCCATTGTTTATCGGTAATTCCCTCCTCTCCATCTTTTTCCGTTTTCCTCCTCTCTTTCCTCTTCTTGTACCTCTTTTTTCCTTTTTTGTGATATTGGGGTATCTTGCTGTTTGTCCCTTCTCTCCTGCTGGTTGTCCCGCCAATTTTCCCTGAAATTTCTTTTGGTGTACTTTTCCTTGTATGAGAAATTTCTCTGTCTCTCGTTTTTTGGATGTTTTGGGGTTTCTATTTTCTCATATCTATTTGAAAGGGGTAACTCAAATCTTCTCTCTGGTCTTTTAAGATCCCTCTTATTATTTTTTCTATATGGTACTTGTTTCCAAGAGTCATTTTCCCAATCTCTCCTCCTCTCAGTATTTCTGGCCCAGTTTCTTACTCTGTCATTTTTATAATCCATAAGGTCTCTTTTAAATTTTGACACTTTTGTTTCAATAATTTCTTTTTCTAATTTATTTACTTTGTCATCAATTTCTTTTTTTATCTCTCTATAATCCTCTAAACCTTTAATTGGCTCTACTTTAGTTAGAAGTGCATTCATTTCATTATCTAACTCTGTTAGTTCCCTCTTCCTTTCAATTACGATTAATTTCATTAATTCTTTGGAACAGGCATCTAGGGTGTTGTACCATTTTTCTTTAAACTCAGCTCTTTCATTTCCAAAGGTAGGATTTTTATGAATCCTTAACCCTCTTGGAATTCTATCTACTTCCAAATAGTTTTCAATTGAGGTAATCTCCCAGCTTAATCGCATCTCTTTAATTAGGAGTTTCTCTTGGTAGTCACAAATTGACTCTATATCCATATCCTCATTTGAACTCTTTGGAAGCTCATTTTGAGATTTTTTTAAAAGATCATTAAAAATCTTGTGACATTCATCATATCTCTTTGTTCTATAATCAGTACGCAACATTTTCTATTTGCAGGTAAATAAAAAACACACAAAAATAGCTAAAAAAGACAGTAATATATAAAAAACAATCAGAAATATTACCACACTTTTGTATATACTCTTTTACAGCCGATCGCTGCTAGAGGATTTTAGGAAGTCCACAATCTCCAACAACAATGTATCCTCAAAAAGCGCTGATCGCTGTAGCAAACATATAGTGTCCCAGGTTTTAATTACTCAGACTGGTGCAGCTCTCCTGTGTGGGCCCTTCCCAGCAGCCCAATCTGTAGATATGTAGAAAAGGAAAGAACAAGAGGCGCACAATAGTGTAGTATTTTTTTTGATTTAAAAGCATCAATCTTTACTCATAAAAAATTCACTCACAAAGGTACAGGTGTTATCATCACAATAACACAAAAGCGCATGAATATATCACCAGTTTGGGGCTATCTGGAACACAGCACGCTGTACAAACAGTCTCTCTCCTGGACCCAGCCGCGTCACCACGTGTCACCGCGTCACCGCGTCACCACGCGTCACCAGCTTCCGTCCTTCAGCTCCGCCCAAACGCGTTTCGTCCTTGTCGGACTTCGTCAGTGGGTGTGTCCGTCCATGGACATTGTGTGTATATATAGCCCTCTGATTGGTAATCATCAATTACATCACTTGACAGCATTGCTTTCAGGGGAGTGCCGGACTTCTTTCACCTTCATTCAGACATGTTTATTACCTACTTTTACTCGCATCTTTCTATGCATATCACTGAATGCGGCGGCCATTTTTGTGAAGAAAGTGTCTCCATTACTCACGGCGGCCATCTTATTATAGATTGTAACCATAGATTTTATTAGAGAACAGTGATTCAGTCACCGGCATTTCCGTCAAAGCAGCGCTTCACATATAATATTCACATATAAAGAAATATACCTATAATAAAAGATAAAAAACATATTTAATAACATTGGCTAAAAAGTACATATATATATTCTATACCTGCTTTATTTTGAGCCGTACATTCATTTTTTCAAACAACATATAATTATAACATACAGATAATTTGCATATTATAAGATGATAGTCACATTTGATTTTTTTGCAAGCATGCATAGACATAAGTACATGCATACACATACATAGCTGAATCCTCCATACACTTCTAAGGTTTGGACATAAAGTAGAACAACAATTATAATTATTCCTTTAAGGAATCATGAACAGTTCACACACCTAGGACGCATGCCATCAACATCTCGCCGCTCTCAACAAGTCAAACACACTGGAGAGGGAGAGAAGAGAAAGAAACCGTAGCCGACCAGACCTTGAGGCACACTGCACAGAAAACCCCCGGCGTAAACTAACCAGGACGCCATGTCAAATTGGAATTAAGCCGAATTGTGCCCCCGGGGGAAAGTGGACCACCTCAAGACTCCCGCTAGAGTGAGACGAGTACTTATGCGTCCAGTCGGTTACGGTCGTGCAGATGGACAGATAGGCCAGGCCGAATGTATCTGCGGAACACTGCCGAACGCCATCGACCCAGAGACTGTATCTCTGTGTCGGATTGATCCTCAGCAGCAGCAGATGTGGCCGCCCCGATCCGGAAGGAGTGAGTTCCAAACTCCCCCGGATCCAGGCCAAGCGATCCCAGGGCACGTCGCAAGACATGGCAGAACTGGTATTTGGTCAATGAAGAGCCGTCTGAATGCATTAACCACTCCCCGGGGCGGTTGGGTCGCAACAGAGCGTAGGCACTTGCCATCGCCACTGGGCAAATCCCTTCCACCGGGCACGGCTGCAACGACAGCCATTGACCTCTCCCAGCCTGATCCGTCTTGGAACGCCGCACCCGGCACCAAACCAAATCGACCTGAATCAACACATCCTCTAACAACAGAGGCGAAGGTCGATGCTTCGATGGGGCTACCAGCTCGCCGACCCTGAAAGCTCCCTGGAACGCCATGGCATACGCCATGCGAAACAGTTGGACCTCATACTCAGAGTGACATACATCCCGAACCGCCCCCAATAAGGGAGGCAGCAGGGACACATCAATGGGCCTTCTGCTGTCTGGAGCCACAGGGGAAGCGCCCCGCCAGCCCCTCAAGGCCCGTGACACTAGAAAAGACCGACTGGTGTCCGATCTCCCATACAGCGATGAGAAGAACGACACACCGGCCAACAGCCATCTCACGGCCGACACCGACTGCCCTCCGGAGTACAACTCCACACAAATGCCAACATGACATAACTCGGGGCCTTACCTGTTTGGGATGCGGACATCCTGAATTGTTCCCACTCAAGCCAGCCAGCTTGGTAACAATGTAGCGTCCTGGGAGCAATAGCCCGCATGGCTAGTTCCTCCATGCCGGACTGATGACCTACCAAACATAAGGAGGACAGGGCTCACCAACCAAGTCGGCCCCCGGAGCCAGAAACCGAAACCTAGCCCAGTCACGCCTGGACAGGTCGTCGGCAATCGAGTTGTCCATCCCGGGCACGTACCTGGCAACAAAATGCAAATTAATCTGCAAACATATTAACACAAGGCGCGCCAGCAAACGTACTACCGGCAGTGAAGAAGAGCTCTGTTTATTGATGGCCTGCACCACCCCCAGGTTATCACACCAGAAGGTAATGCAGGCATCGCACAGACGTTAGCCCCAAAGTTCTAGGGCCACCACTATCGGAAACAGTTCTAGCAGTAGCATGTTCCTAGTGAGCCCCTCCCCCGCCCATTCGTCAGGCTACGTCGCAGCGCGTTTAGGGGGCAGACATATGACATATGACATATGACATCGCCGGATGTCAGCTGCCCGCCCAGATCCCTGCTTTTGCACGGAAAAATGTCCGTGTGGTCTGAGGTTGCGGGAGCTGGTGGAGCACTCGGTCCTGCATTCGATGGTCTGCGACCATCGAATGATGGGGGAGGTTCCCTGAGATGGAGGAGGCGTATTCCGTTAAAAATACACGTGCGGTACGTTCGGCCAGCTTCTTACCGCGTACGGACGGAGTTGGCGATCCGTATGGAAGGCGGGGTTTCGCACGCACGGTCCTGGCCGTATAATCGGATCCGGCCACACCGATCAGAATAAGGGCCATTGTGAGGTGTTCAGAATAGACTGGAAATGAGTGTTATTGAGGTTAATATAGCATAGGAATAAAAAAAATTTAATGCTTTTTTGTATAAAACCCAGAACCCAAAACGTTTAGGGGGTGTTTTGGCAAAACCCATTAGAACCCAAAACCTGAGGGTAATCAGAACCCAAAACATGAAAAGTGGCCGGTGCACATCCCTAGTTCTAACAATGGCCCTTATTCTAATCGGATCGGTACGGCCCGCGTGCGGCCGTACCGCCGATGTTTTTACTCTGCACATGCGCAGAGGTGAATCTGCGCATGTGCAGCCCCCTTCGCCGCAGACGTATTTCGTCCGCCGCAAAGGGGGCGTATAGGGGCGTGAGAGGCATCATGCCCTCATTTCCCTATGTGTACGCCCCGCGTTTCATGGGCGTTCCCATGCAAACGCGGGGCGTATGCATGGTAATGAGGCCATGACGCAACTCATGGGGGCGGAAAGCTGACGTCGCCGGATGTCAGCTTTCAGCCCCCATACAAGCTACCACACGGACGATTGTCCGTGTGGTCTCAGCTTGCGGGAGCTGCAGCGGCGTGCGGACCTGCCTTCGATGGTCGACGACCATCGAATGCAGGGGGCAGCTCCCACCATGGTGGAGGCGTAGCCTCCACCATTTTTATGCGGATCGCCAGCCGTCCGTGTACGGACGGCCGTGGCGATCCGTAGGGTGGGCGGGGATTGGTTTGTGCGGCCGGAGCCCCGTGTGCGGCTCTGGCCGCACCAACCAGAATAAGGGCCCATATCTGTAATAACCATGTATGTTACTAGTAGCTGTCCCCAGAACAGGGAAATAAAAGCTGATCTGGATAAATGGGATTCTGTTACCGATTGTATAACTATAGACTTTGTTTCTCTATAATACTTTGTACATTCTTCTACATGTTACAGATAGTTAGGTGGTCCTGTAATGATGACCATCTGGTAACCTATAATAACAACCTAAATAAACTAATGATCCTTCAGCAAATGGATTATAGGGGCGAAATGTAATAGGGTGCAATATAGATATCAGTATGATGTACAAACCCCACCTAAATGTAACTCTCTCTGCACATGTTACATCTGCCCCACCTGCAGTGCATATGGTTTTGTCCATCATTAGAGAGTGTTAGAGAATTTTCCTTTGTGAGTGAACCAGAATAATCCCCTGGGTGAGTACTGCTACATCTGAGAGGAATTTTTTGAAATGACTTACTGTATATCCAAATGTAGATGAGCCCCAAAGCAGATAGTAAGGAGATACTATACTTGGTAAAGTGCTGAGAAATGGCCCTGATGATTCAATGTAAATGTATCTGTCTCACATTCCTTCCCCCCCCCCCCCCCCAAAATGTAACAGTGTAATGTGGGCTAGGTGAAATGAGGAAGATTGCTAGACTAATGAGGGAGAGATGGAGATTGCTGCTATGTCAGGGAGTCTCCTTCAGAATGCAGGCGGGGAGGTAACTATGATGTAACAGTGTAATGTGGGCTAGGTGACATGTGGGAGATTGCTAGACTAATGAGGGAGAGATGGAGATTGCTGCTGTGTCAGGGAGTCTCCTTCAGAATGCAGGAGGGTAGGTAACTATGATGTAACAGTGTAATGTGGGCTAGGTGACATGAGGGAGATTGCTAGACTAATGAGGGAGAGAGGGAGATTGCTGCTATGTCAGGGAGTCTCCTTCAGAATGCAGGAGGGTAGGTAACTATGATGTAACAGTGTAATGTGGGCTAGGTGACATGAGGGAGATTGCTAGACTAATGAGGGAGAGAGGGAGATTGCTGCTATGTCAGGGAGTCTCCTACAGAATGCAGGAGTGTAGGCAACTATGGTGTAACAGTGTAAAGTGGGCTAGGTGAAATGAGGGAGATTGCTAGACTAATGAGGGAGAGAGGGAGATTGCTCCTATGTCAGGGAGTCTCCTGCAGAATGCAGGAGGGGAGGTAACTATGATGTAACATTGTAATGTGGGCTAGGTGAAATGAGTGAGATTGCTAGACTAATGAGGGAGAGAGGGAGATTTCTGCAATGTCAGGGAGTCTCCTGCAGAATGCAGGAGGGTAGGTAACTATGATGTAACAGTGTAATGTGGGCTAGGTGACATGAAGGAGATTGCTAGACTAATGAGGGAGAGAGGGAGATTGCTGCTATGTCAAGGAGTCTCCTGCAGAATGCAGGAGTGTAGGCATCTATGGTGTAACAGTGTAATGTGGGCTAGGAGACATGAGGGAGATTGCTAGACTAATGAGGGAGAGAGGGAGATTGCTGCTATGTCCGGGAGTCTCCTACAGAATGCTGGAGTGTAGGCAACTATGGTGTAACAGTGTAATGTGGGCTAGGTGACATGAGGGAGATTGCTAGACTAATTAGGGAGAGAGGGAGATTGCTGCTATGTCAAGGAGTCTCCTGCAGAATGCAGGAGTGTAGGCAACTATGGTGTAACAGTGTAATGTGGGCTAGGTGACATGAGGGAGATTGCTAGACTAATGAGGGAGAGAGGGAGATTGCTGCTATGTCAGGGAGTCTCCTACAGAATGCAGGAGTGTAGGCAACTATGGTGTAACAGTGTAATGTGTGCTAGGTGACATGAGGGAGATTGCTAGACTAATGAGGGAGAGAGGGAGATTGCTGCTATGTCAGGGAGTCTCCAGCAGAATGCAGGAGGGGAGGTAACTATGATGTAACAGTGTAATGTGGGCTAGGTGATATGAGGGAGATTGCTAGACTAATGAGGGACAGAGGGAGATTGCTGCTATGTCAAGGAGTCTCCTGAAGAATGCAGGAGTGTAGGCAACTATGGTGTAAAAGTGTAATGTGGGCTAGATGACATGAGGGAGATTGCTAGACTAATGAGGGAGAGAGGGAGATTGCTGCTATGTCAGGGAGTCTCTTGCAGAATGCAGGAGGGGATTTAACTATGATGTAACAGTGTAATGTGGGCTAGGTGATATGAGGGAGATTGCTAGACTAATGAGGGAGAGAGGGAGATTGCTGCTATGTCAGAGAGTCTCCTGCAGAATGCAGGAGTGTAGGCAACTATGATGTAACAGTGTAATGTGGCTAGGTGACATACGGCAGATTGCTAGACTAATGAGGGAGAGAGGGAGATTGCTGCTATGTCAGGGAGTCTCCTGCAGAATGCAGGAGGGGAGGTAACTATGATGTAACAGTGTAATGTGGGCTAGGTGACATGAAGGAGATTGCTAGACTAATTGGGGAGATTGCTGCTATGTCAGGGAGTCTCCTGCAGAGTGCAGGAGGGGAGGTAACTATGATGTAACAGTGTAATGTGTGCTAGGTGACATGAGGGAGATTGCTAGACTAATGAGGGAGAGAGGAAGATTGCTGCTATGTCAGGGAGTCTCATACAGAATGCAGAGGGGAGGTAACTATGATGTAACATTGTAATGTGGGCTAGGTGATATGAGGGAGATTGCTAGACTAATGAGGGAGAGAGGGAGATTGCTGCTATGTCAAGGAGTCTCCTGCAGAATGCAGGAGTGTAGGCAACTATGGTGTAAAAGTGTAATGTGGGCTAGGTGACATGAGGCAGATTGCTAGACTAATGAGGGAGAGAGGGAGATTGCTGCTATGTCAGGGAGTCTCCTGCAGAATGCAGGAGGGGAGGTAACTATGATGTAACAGTGTAATGTGGGCTAGGGGAAATGAGGGAGATTGCTAGACTAATGATGGAGAGAGGGAGATTGCTGCTATGTCAGGGAGTCCCCTGCAGAATGCAGGAGTGTAGGCAACTATGATGTAACAGTGTAATGTGGCTAGGTGACATGAGGCAGATTGCTAGACTAATGAGGGAGAGAGGGAGATTCCTGCTATGTCAGGGAGTCTCCTGCAGAATGCAGGAGGGGAGGTAACTATGATGTAACAGTGTAATGTGGGCTAGGTGACATGAAGGAGATTGCTAGACTAATTAGGGAGATTGCTGCTATGTCAGGGAGTCTCCTGCAGAGTGCAGGAGGGGAGGTAACTATGGTGTAACAGTGTAATGTGGGCTAGGGGACATGAGGGAGATTACTAGACTAATGAGGGAGAGAGGAAGATTGCTGCTATGTCAGGGAGTCTCTTGCAGAATGCATGAGGGGAGGTAACTATGATGTAACAGTGTAATGTGGGCTAGGTGACATGAGGGAGATTGCTAGACTGATGAGGGAGAGAGGGAGCAGGGAGTCTCCTGCAGAATGCAGGAGGGGATGTAACTATGATGTAACAGTGTAATGTGAGCTAGGTGATATGAGGGATATTGCTAGACTAATGAGGGAGAGAGGGAGATTGCTGCTATGTCAGGGAGTCTCCTGCAGAATGCAGGAGGGGATGTAACTATGATGTAACAGTGTAATGTGAGCTAGGTGATATGAGGGAGATTGCTAGACTAATGAGGGAGAGAGGGAGATTGCTGCTATGTCAGGGAGTCTCCTGCAGAATGCAGGAGGGGAGGTAACTATGATGTAACAGTGTAATGTGGGCTAGGTGACATGAAGGAGATTGCTAGACTAATTAGGGAGATTGCTGCTATGTCAGGGAGTCTCCTGCAGAGTGCAGGAGGGGAGGTAACTATGATGTAACAGTGTAATGTGTGCTAGGTGACATGAGGGAGATTGCTAGACTAATGAGGGAGAGAGGAAGATTGCTGCTATGTCAGGGAGTCTCATACAGAATGCAGAGGGGAGATAACTATGATGTAACATTGTAATGTGGGCTAGGTGATATGAGGGAGATTGCTAGACTAATGAGGGAGAGAGGGAGGTTGCTGCTATGTCAAGGAGTCTCCTGCAGAATGCAGGAGTGTAGGCAACTATGGTGTAAAAGTGTAATGTGGGCTAGGTGACATGAGGCAGATTGCTAGACTAATGAGGGAGAGAGGGAGATTGCTGCTATGTCAGGGAGTCTCCTGCAGAATGCAGGAGGGGATGTAACTATGATGTAACAGAGTAATGTGAGCTAGGTGATATGAGGGAGATTGCTAGACTAATGAGGGAGAGAGGGAGATTGCTGCTATGTCAGGGAGTCTCCTTCAGAATGCAGGAGGGGAGGTAACTATGATGTAACAGTGTAATGTGAGCTAGGTGATATGAGGGAGATTGCTAGACTAATAAGGGAGAGAGGGAGATTGCTGCTATGTCAGGGAGTCTCCTGCAGAATGCAGGAGGGGATGTAACTATGATGTAACAGTGTAATGTGAGCTAGGTGATATGAGGGAGATTGCTAGACTAATGAGGGAGAGAGGGAGATTGCTGCTATGTCAGGGAGTCTCCTGCAGAATGCAGGAGGGGAGGTAACTATGATGTAAGAGTGTAATGTGAGCTAGGTGATATGAGGGAGATTGCTAGACTAATGAGGGAGAGAGGGAGATTGCTGCTATGTCAGGGAGTCTCCTGCAGAATGCAGGAGGGGAGGTAACTATGATGTAACAGTGTAATGTGAGGTAGGTGATATGAGGGAGATTGCTAGACTAATGAGGGAGAGAGGGAGATTGCTGCTATGTCAGGGAGTCTCCTGCAGAATGCAGGAGGGAGGTAACTATGATGTAACAGTGTAATGTGGGCTAGGTAATATGAGGGAGATTGCTAGACTAATGAGGGAGAGAGGGAGATTGCTGCTATGTCAGGGAGTCTCCTGCAGAATGCAGGAGGGGAGGTAACTATGATGTAACAGTGTAATGTGGGCTAGGTGATATGAGGGAGATTGCTAGACTAATGAGGGAGAGAGGGAGATTGCTGCTATGTCAGTGAGTCTCATACAGAATGCAGAGGGGAGGTAACTATGATGTAACATTGTAATGTGGGCTAGGTGATATGAGGGAGATTGCTAGACTAATGAGGGAGAGAGGGAGATTGCTGCTATGTCAAGGAGTCTCCTGCAGAATGCAGGAGTGTAGGCAACTATGGTGTAAAAGTGTAATGTGGGCTAGGTGACATGAGGCAGATTGCTAGACTAATGAGGGAGAGAGGGAGATTGCTGCTATGTCAGGGAGTCTCCTGCAGAATGCAGGAGGGGAGGTAACTATGATGTAACAGTGTAATGTGGGCTAGGGGAAATGAGGGAGATTGCTAGACTAATGATGGAGAGAGGGAGATTGCTGCTATGTCAGGGAGTCCCCTGCAGAATGCAGGTGTGTAGGCAACTATGATGTAACAGTGTAATGTGGCTAGGTGACCTGAGGCAGATTGCTAGACTAATGAGGGAGAGAGGGAGATTCCTGCTATGTCAGGGAGTCTCCTGCAGAATGCAGGAGGGGAGGTAACTATGATGTAACAGTGTAATGTGGGCTAGGTGACATGAAGGAGATTGCTAGACTAATTAGGGAGATTGCTGCTATGTCAGGGAGTCTCCTGCAGAGTGCAGGAGGGGAGGTAACTATGGTGTAACAGTGTAATGTGGGCTAGGGGACATGAGGGAGATTACTAGACTAATGAGGGAGAGAGGAAGATTGCTGCTATGTCAGGGAGTCTCTTGCAGAATGCATGAGGGGAGGTAACTATGATGTAACAGTGTAATGTGGGCTATGTGACATGAGGGAGATTGCTAGACTGATGAGGGAGAGAGGGAGCAGGGAGTCTCCTGCAGAATGCAGGAGGGGATGTAACTATGATGTAACAGTGAAATGTGAGCTAGGTGATATGAGGGAGATTGCTAGACTAATGAGGGAGAGAGGGAGATTGCTGCTATCTCAGGGAGTCTCCTGCAGAATGCAGGAGGGGATGTAACTATGATGTAACAGTGTAATGTGAGCTAGGTGATATGAGGGAGATTGCTAGACTAATGAGGGAGAGAGGGAGATTGCTGCTATGTCAGGGAGTCTCCTGCAGAATGTAGGAGGGGAGGTAACTATGATGTAACAGTGTAATATGGGCTAGGTGACATGAAGGAGATTGCTAGACTAATTAGGGAGATTGCTGCTATGTCAGGGAGTCTCCTGCAGAGTGCAGGAGGGGAGGTAACTATGATGTAACAGTGTAATGTGTGCTAGGTGACATGAGGGAGATTGCTAGACTAATGAGGGAGAGAGGAAGATTGCTGCTATGTCAGGGAGTCTCATACAGAATGCAGAGGGGAGATAACTATGATGTAACATTGTAATGTGGGCTAGGTGATATGAGGGAGATTGCTAGACTAATGAGGGAGAGAGGGAGGTTGCTGCTATGTCAAGGAGTCTCCTGCAGAATGCAGGAGTGTAGGCAACTATGGTGTAAAAGTGTAATGTGGGCTAGGTGACATGAGGCAGATTGCTAGACTAATGAGGGAGAGAGGTAAATTGCTGCTATGTCAGGGAGTCTCCTGCAGAATGCAGGAGGGGATGTAACTATGATGTAACAGTGTAATGTGAGCTAGGTGATATGAGGGAGATTGCTAGACTAATGAGGGAGAGAGGGAGATTGCTGCTATGTCAGGGAGTCTCCTTCAGAATGCAGGAGGGGAGGTAACTATGATGTAACAGTGTAATGTGAGCTAGGTGATATGAGGGAGATTGCTAGACTAATAAGGGAGAGAGGGAGATTGCTGCTATGTCAGGGAGTCTCCTGCAGAATGCAGGAGGGGATGTAACTATGATGTAACAGTGTAATGTGAGCTAGGTGATATGAGGGAGATTGCTAGACTAATGAGGGAGAGAGGGAGATTGCTGCTATGTCAGGGAGTCTCCTGCAGAATGCAGGAGGGGAGGTAACTATAATGTGAGAGTGTAATGTGAGCTAGGTGATATGAGGGAGATTGCTAGACTAATGAGGGAGAGAGGGAGATTGCTGCTATGTCAGGGAGTCTCCTGCAGAATGCAGGAGGGGAGGTAACTATGATGTAACAGTGTAATGTGAGGTAGGTGATATGAGGGAGATTGCTAGACGAATGAGGGAGAGAGGGAGATTGCTGCTATGTCAGGGAGTCTCCTGCAGAATGCAGGAGGGAGGTAACTATGATGTAACAGTGTAATGTGGGCTAGGTAATATGAGGGAGATTGCTAGACTAATGAGGGAGAGAGGGAGATTGCTGCTATGTCAGGGAGTCTCCTGCAGAATGCAGGAGGGGAGGTAACTATGATGTAACAGTGTAATGTGGGCTAGGTGATATGAGGGAGATTGCTAGACTAATGAGGGAGAGAGGGAGATTGCTGCTATGTCAGGGAGTCTCTTGCAGAATGCAGGAGGGGAGGTAACTATGATGTAACAGTGTAATGTGAGCTAGGTGATATGAGGGAGATTGCTAGACTAATGAGGGAGAGAGGGAGATTGCTGCTATGTCAGGGAGTCTCCTGCAGAATGCAGGAGTGTAGGCCACTATGCTCACCTCAAGTGGCTCACTGCTCACATGGCTCGATGAGCTCATAAGTGAGCAACCCATCTCTAGTTTGGATGTCAGGGATCTTAAGATTTGAGTCCCCCGCCCCTCCCCTCCACCCCGGCACACATGAATAGACGCATCTATTCCTGCAGCCGGAGGGGCTGGGGGCATAGCCAGCAGCTCATGGAGCTGCCGAGCATGCCCCCACAGTGGCGAAAACAGGGTGTGGCCTCACAGCAGCACTGCAAGTACAGGCCACGCCCCTTTTCTGCTAGGCCACGCTCCTAAATAATCGGCCCACGCACTATTCCTCTTTAGGACATTCAGAAGTTTGGAGGTATGCTACCTCAGG
Organism: Crinia signifera; assembly: GCF_055691185.1. Taxonomy (NCBI): domain Eukaryota; kingdom Metazoa; phylum Chordata; class Amphibia; order Anura; family Myobatrachidae; genus Crinia; species Crinia signifera. The sequence goes on from NC_139220.1 coordinate 332,059,210, forward strand.
GTTGAGACTCCCGAATTTATGGGACATCTCGCGGACTCACGGAAGAGGGCCCCTTTCTCTCGCAGCAACTTCCTCGCTTGCGTGATATCAACTGCCCATGCGCTAGATGCCGGTGGCGGCAGCAGCAGTTGGGCCAGCTCTTCCGGGATCCTGCTGCTACATACGCTTTCTGGGTCCAGCCCCCTGTCCCTGCTGCTGCCGACTGTGCCGTTACGGCGCCTGTCCCGAAACAGGAAGGAGCAGGACTCAGGATAGGAGCAGCGCTGAGCACAGGCGGCGGGAGGTGAGCAGCAGTGGCGGCAGCAGGAGGAGAGGATGGCCGGTCTCCTGTGTCTGCCAGAGCCCCTGATGGCTCTGCAGCTGCGGCGGCTGGACGAGCACAAGTACAGCGTGTCCAGCTGCTCCCTGGTGGAACCCTACATGGAGATCTACTGGAACTGGCTGGTGAGGAAGGTGCCACAATGGATGGCCCCAACACTATCACCATGGTGGGATTGGTCATGAACCTGATCACCACCCTCATCCTCATCTACTACTGCCCCACGGCCACTGAGGAGGTAGGTGCCTGCATGTTGAGTATGGCTGGCAGTCGGTGTCGGTGCAGGTATGTGTGTGTGTGTGTGTGTGTATGTATAGGGAGGGAATAGGGTCTCCATGGACAGTCTCCAGTCATTGCAGTGTTTGCCCTCCCTGTTGTGTCACCTGATAGTGCACATTCTGCCAGCTCAGCATCCATCTGACATGCCACATGCCCTGGTGTCCAGAGTGTGACAATCAGACTGCTCACTCAGTATGTACATATGCAGTGACCCTGTATCTGTAATCATGTTATTTATAGCGGATCCGGCCACCTGACTCCCCCCTGCCTGGTCTCCCAGCACTGTCCCCACTACACTACTCATCTCTTGCATTCCACTGACTCCCCCTCTATCTGTTCTCCCAGCACTGTCCCCACTACACTACTTCTTCCTTTCCCTCTCCCCTGACTCCCCTCTGCCCTGGTCTCCCAGTATTGTCCCCACTAGACTACCCATTCCTTGCCCTCCCCTCTGTCTGGATTCAGTATGAAATCCCGGCGGTCGGGATCCAGGCGGTCAAAATCCCGACGCCGGAATCCCGACCGCCGAAATCCCGACAAGGGGGGGGACGTGGATCGCCCCCCCCCCCTTTGCGGGCTCGCTTCGCTCGGCACGCTAATTTATTCTCCCTCCAGGGACACCCACGGAGGGAGAAAGTGTCTGGATTCCGGCCGCCGGGATTTTAACTGCAACCCCTCTGTCTGGTTTCCCAGCACTGTCCCAACTACCAATCTTGCTCCATGCTTATCAAAATACTGTAGGGGCCCCCTGGCGATGCAAGATCCGCCCCCTGGTGATGCAAGGCCCGCCCCCTGGTGATGCAAGGCCCGCCCCTGGGCTTTTATATTTCTCCCTGAAGTGAATTGATTTTTCAAAAGTAGGCAACACTGTGATACCTTCAGCCTAAAGCTGATCTATATTTTTATTAGATCTAAACCCACATTTCTCAATATGAAAACGAAATTTATTACACATGTATTCCTTTATTATCAAGGATATAGTGGGAGAAAATAAAGATAAATATACTAGCCTGCGGACAATTGATTAATCTGTAAAATAAATGCATATAACTAAGACCTAGCAATATATTATGTAATGTGCCCTTTGTGCGTTTATTTGTAATACATAATGAGTTAAATATTAACCTGCATACTGTCATTTCCGTCCGTAGCATGAGACTGAACTGTGGGCAAAAAAATATATAACCAGGTTGGATTTGCCCTTAGTTAAAATGGCCACCGGAGCATCGCCGTATACACACCTCTCTAGGAATAGGAAGGGGGTGGGGACTGACACAGACAAGAAGTACAATGATAGCAGCGACGCGCCCAGCCTGACCCGGAAGTGGAGGACCAGCAAATAGTGCACACACTGACCCGGAAGTAGGGGGTGTAAGTACTAGTAGGAGACAGAAGCAGCACTGACTCCTCCTGTACTTACACATTGGTACCAGCAGCTGGGAGACCCGGATTACTGTGGTCCTGAGGGGTCTGTAATACCCAGCAAGGTATGTGATTAGTCTGACCATGCCGAGTATTGTGTTATATATGTCTGTTCTACTAACAGCGGGCAGTGCTGGGGATAACAGCACTAACCACACTGACTGCTCTCTGTATGGGAACCAGTGTGTGTGTGTGTGTATATATATATATATATATATATCTCATTGCACTAACCACACTGACTGCCCTCTATATGGGAACCAGTATATATATATATATATATATATCCTGCGTGGGGCCGGCACTCCGTGGCCACTAGACTCAGCTTGCCCGGTGCCTTCCAAAAATTCCACCTTGATGCAGCGGGTACAACGTATATCTCCAGTGATGGCGGCACTCACGGACGGAATAATAAGACAACAAGACTGTCTGTGTGTCCAACGTTTCAGTGCATAGCACTTTTATCAAGAACAGTGTAACAGTGAATAACAAAACTTACCCCTATAAATAGCACGCCAACCCCTCAGAAGAGACGCTGCTTCCACCCGCTCCAGTCAGCTGCTGGTCGCGCGGCTCTGACGTCAGAATTACCCCATGTGATCCTGTTGCGTGGCAACAGCTACAAACATATAACACGCAATTAAAAATTCACATATCAATCGAAATAGGTAAAATGCATCGTGCATATATGCCTATAAAAAGTGCTAAGTGCAACACAGTAAAAAGATCTTGCAGAAGATACAAAAATATATTTAAAATTCACATAATTGCTTATGTGCCGCTAAAGGTTGACACGATGTCGACTAATCACAAATGTGCTTATAAATGTATGCTAAAGTTGCAATAATCAAATTATCTGACCCATATAAGGGATCTAAACATTTTCTAACCTGTAAAGCATCATGTCAAGCCCGTACCAGCCACAATCAAGCAAGTATGCATCAAATAAAATCATACAGTTATATTTTAACTCGAACCATTATATAATGCAGGTCATTGACATAAAAATTCATACAGTACACACTAATGGGGAGAACAATATCTATATTAACTCAAGCGATCTATTGGTGTTTATAAAAAACAATGCAGTCCTAGAGTTTCATTAAGCCCTCTAGGGGCTAGAGTACCCAATTTTTCAATCCACATTGATTCTTTTTGGAGAAGGATGATATTTCTATCCCCTCCCCTCTTAAGTGGTGGTACTTGGTCAATAATCATATAGCGGATCGCTGTGATGTTATGTTTAGCTTTAGCGAAATGCCTGGCTAGAGGCTGATCACTATCCCCTTTTAGAATGGCGGCTTTGGTGGCAGAACGATGTAATGCCATTCTCTCCTTAAATTGTCGTTCAGTTTTGCCCACATATTGTAAAGAACACGGACATGTGATGATATAAATAACGTACTTGGATGTACATGACAACCTAAAATTGATATTGAATTTTTTTCCGGAAAACGGGTGATTAAATGAACCACCAGTTTGCATAAACCCACATGTCGTGCAATTTGGGCATCGAAAACAGCCCTTCTTGGGGGTCCCTAGAAAAGTGCCGCCTTTTTTCTTTGACATCTCTGTGATGTCTGTACGTACCAGGTGATTTCTGAGATTCTTATTCCTGCGATATACAGGCATTAACCTAGTATTCAACAGGTGTAAGTGGGGATCTGTATTGATGGCTGGCCAAAAGGATTTAATCTTCTTGGTGAGGGAAGGTGATTGGTGATTGTATGTATTGGACCAAATGAATTTATTGCTCTGGCCCTGTTTGTCTTTTTCTTTCCTTCCCCTATCCTCGCCCATCAATTGAGCCTGTGGGACTTAAGTGCCCTATCTCTCATTTGTTGAACAGTGTTTATTATCATATCCACGTTCATAAAATTTAGCACTCATGTCGTCTAGTGCTTTAATGGCCTCAGTCCTATCACTAGTAATCCTAAGGACCCTCAAGAATTGACTGTATGGTAAGGCTTGTTTTAAATTTTTGGGGTGTGCACTTTACGCTAATAATAAATTATTTCTATCAGTGGGTTTTTGAAAAATATTGGTACGTAGGGTGCTCCCTTCTTTGGTGATAGTAACATCAAGGTAGTTTACTGTATTCTCACTGATTTGGTAGGTCAGTTTCACTGGACTATCTGTATTGTTATGGTTATCAATGAGGGAAACAAATTCTTCTTTTGAACCCCTCCAAAAAATGAGCGCTTGAAGGAGGGATGGGAATCAGAGAGCCTGATGGGTGGCGGGAGGTTGTTCCAGTGCAGGGGGCATCACGAGAGAACTCTTGGACACGGGAGTGGGAGGAGGTGATTAGGTGAGAGGTCAGGCGGAGACGGAGCGAAGAGGACAGGAGGGAGTGTGGATAGAGATCAGTGAAGAGAGGTAATGAGCGGTGGAGGAGGAGAGCCTTGTAGGTGTTGGTGAGGAGTTTAAAGAGATCTCGGAAAGGAAAGGGGAGCCAGTGAAGAGATCGACAGAGGGGGGAGGCAGAGGTAGAGCAGCGGGAGAGGAAGATGAGCCCAGCAGCGACGTTAAGAATGAATTGGAGAGGGGCGAGGCAGGCGAGAGGAAGCCCGGAGAGAAGGATGTTGCAGTAGTCAAGGCGGGAGGTGACAAGAGAGTGAATGAGAATTTTGGTCGCGTCATTAGAGAGGAATGGTCTGATGCGAAAGATGTTGCGTAGGTGAAAGCGGCAAGACTGTGAGAGCGCACAAATGTGGGGGGTGAAAGAGAGGGAGGAGTCAATGATGACACCGAGGTAGCGCGTTTGGACGGTGGAGATGATCTCAGGTTCACCAGTGCTGATGGAGAAAAGAGGGGATGTTCGGGGGATGGAAGATTAGAAGTTCAGTTTTAGCCATGTTTAGTTTCAGGAAGCATTGGATCATCCAGGCTGAGATGGCTGTGAGGCATTCGGAGATCTTGGACAGGAGTGATGGGGATAGGTCAGGGGAGGAGAAATAGATTAGGGTATCATCAGCATAAAGGTGGTAATGGAAGCCATAGGAGCTAATGAGGGTGCCCAGAGAGGTGGTGTAGAGGGAGAAGAGGAGAGGGCCAAGGACTGACCCTTGGGGAACACGACTGGCTGCGGGGTAGTAGGAGAGGAGGAGCTCGGAGTGGAGATGGAGAAGGAGCGATCGGAGAGGTATGAGGTGAACCAGGAGAAGACTGTGTGATGCCAAAGGAGTGGAGCGTGTTGAGCAGGAGAGGGTGGTCAACAGTGTCAAAGGCAGCCGACAGATCAAGCTGGATGATAGAGAAGAGGCCTTTGGATTTAGCCGATAGTAGTGCAGATGGAACATGCTATTTGCAGGGGCTGGCGATTCTATCACCGGCCGGCTTCCGCCAGGGGAGCGTGCGCATGAGAGACTCGCACGCGCCCCGTGGCTACGGAGCTGGCTCCGCCACCTTCCCCCGGTGCCCCTCGCCGCCTCACCGTCCCCCTATCCCTGCCCATCTCCCTGAAGAGGAGATGGGCAGGATGCCGCCATGGTCCCGTCCTAAAACTGGGAAGCGCGTGCTTGTGAGCCGCACTCGTGTCCCAGTCAGATGGAGCACCGGCGAGCGCCAGCGCAGGCATGCTGGCGATCCTCGGCCAAGGATCAGAGGCTCCATCTGTATATACATAGCAGGCACAGGCCAGCAATGTATATATTACTGGCCACCATGGGTTAAATTGAGCCAGAACGGGGCATAACTGCGTTCCGTCGGTTCATTTTGGTGGTGAAACGTCCGCTCACCTTGCCCTGCTGTCTGTCCATGCCTGCATCGTTAAAGGAGACAGCCTGCCGAGCAGTGGTAAACCTGGCTGTCTCAGACTAGGTCCAACCATCCGCTGTTCGGCTATTTCAAATGACACGCCTGCTTGCAACTCGCGAGCCACCGTTGCCTGATTGGCTGCGAGTCGCGGACAGATGGACCTGCTCTGAGACAGTCGGATTTCCCCACCGCTCTGCCCGGCGGTCTCCTTTACTGATGCAGGCAGGGACAGACAGCAGGGCAAGGGGAGCGTAAGGATGCAGAACCGCACAGTGCAGTGCACATAGCATGTTACCCCTGGCACCGTGCATGAAAACCCTAGCAATGAGCATGTAGGTAAGCAGCGCTTATGTGGCATTATATATAATGGGCATTACGGTGTGTTCCATATGTGTATTGGGCATTACATGCTTGCTTGGCGGAAGGAGGTCAGAAAGTGACTTAATGCCGCGTTTCTGGACCTGACTTGGTGGCAGTGACCTCCTGCCGCGTAGCGTTTCCTCGCTTGGTGGCAGGAGGTCTGAAAGTGACTTCATGCCGCGTTCCTCACTTGGCGGCAGTGACCTCTTGACGTCGCCAGTGTATGGAATTTCCGCACTTTCTTATCGACGCCACAGCCTCTGCTGAACTCCTGCGCCACAGCCTCTGCTCAACTCCTGCGTTAGGTAATTTTTTTTAAACTGTGTGTGCACAAAGCACATACATTAGGGGTGACTCCAGCCTGCATTCCGTTTTCACTGCTTGAGGTATAATGGGCATCATGTGTGTGGCATATGTTTAATGAGTCATTAAACATATGCCACACACATGATGCCCATTAAACATATGCCCCACACCTTGATGCTCATTAATTAATAATCATCAAGGTGTGTGGGGCATATGCCACACACATGATGCCATCATGTGCCACACACATGATGCCCATTATACAAATGCCCCACATTAATAATGAGCTTCACGCTGTGGGGCATTTGTATAATGGGCATCACGGTGTGGCATATGTATAAAGGAGTATCACGTTGTGGGGCATTTGTATAATGGAGCATCACGGTGTTGGGCATATGTATAATGGGCATCGTGTGTGTGTGTGGCATATGTATAATGGAGCTTCACATTGTGGCATATGCATAATGGAGCATCATGGTGTGGCATATGTATAATGGTGCATCACGGTGTGGGGCATTTGTATAATGGAGCATCACGGTGCGGGGCATATTTATAATGGGTATCAGGGACTGCACTATTGGGGTCATGTGTTTCTGGCACTGCACTATTGAGGGCATATGTGTATCACACCCCCATTTTCCATGGCCGCACCCCATGTGGCTACAGCTCTTAAAGAGCTGACCATGCCCCCATAGCGGAAAAAATGGGGGATGTAGCCTTGCAGGAGTTCCACAGTGGTAGCTGAACCCTCTAATTTTTGGCGAGTGCCGAAGATGTCTCTTCTCCTCTGCCTCCAGTGTTGGGAGGTATGTTTGTGACATTGGACATTTGCAGTGCGTGGCATATTGTGTCTGGGGCATTGCAGTGTGTGGCATAATGTGTCGGGGCATTACGGATTGTGGCATTATGTGTAAAGGGCATTTTTTGGATATTATACAGATATTTTTTTTTTTTTTTTTAGTAGCTCTTCGGGCGGTTTATTTTGCCGCGAGTAGCTCCCGACCCAAAAAAGGTTGGAGACCACTGGTGTAACGTATACATTGCTGTTGCAAGTGAATGGATTTCTCCCTACGTGCACAGCTGCAAATGAAATGTTTGCCGTGCACATGGGTGGGATTTTGCTGCATGGGTGGAGTTTACCTGATTGCTGGGCTCCGAATATATGCAGCCCAGCAATCAGTTCTGAATCAGGCACCAAGAACAGAAATGCACTGAATAAAATGGCCCCTGCTCCCACCCTTGTAATTCAAACCCCGCCCATTATGTAAATCGCCTTTTATATGAAAGATTTTCAGCAAAGGCTTTAAGCTCCATACACACTGGGTGACTATGCGCAGCGTGTATGGACAGCATTGATGCCAATCATCGCTGCGGGGAAATATGCTTGCCATACACAATACAGAATGGAGACTTGTCTGTAGAGGAGTGATATGAATTATTATGTGCGAATTCAGCCCATTGGAGGAGTGGCAGGCAGACCATGGAGTCAAAATATTTCTGTAATAAAAAGCTGGGCTAACTTGGGAGGTTTTTTTGATCCCGGAATGGCCTGCAAAACGTGAAGCATGAGCCCAAAGAGGCAAGGTGGGACATAATTTTGTAGTCACGAATGTTTTCCCTGGAGGAATAGAAATTACTTTGGTCTTAGCGAATCTAGTAGCTGGGAGCACTGGACCAGGAACCTGGTCCTCTATTGAAGAAGAAAAAGATCGGGACAAGGCATCAGCTTTGCCATTTTGAGATCCAGGCCGAAAAGTTAAAGAGAAGTTGAATCTTGTAAAGAACAAAGCCCAGCGGGCTAATCTGGGGTTCAGGCATTGCGCTTTTCGCAGATAAAGAAGGTTTTTGTGATCCGTGATGATGGATACTGGGAATTTAGCTCCTTCTAAAAGATAGCGCCATTTTTCTAGGGCGAGCTTGATGGACAAAAGTTCCTGCTCCCCAATGGGATAATTTCTTTCGGCTGATAAGAATTTCTTGGAAAAGAACCCACAGGGATGAATCTTGCCATCAGAGGTTTTCTGTGAAAGCACCGCTCCTACTCCCACAGATGAGGCGTCTACTTCCAATATGAATGGTCAAGAAGGATCTGGCTGAATAAGGATAGGAGCTTCAGTAAAGACTTGTTTGAGCCGGTGAAAAGCAGCAATGGCTTCAGGTGATCACTGGGACAAGGTGACCCCTTTATGGATGAGAGCAGTAATAGGACTGATGATGGAGGAAAAGTTTTTAATAAATCTTCTGTAATAGTTAGAGAATCCAATAAAACGTTGAATGGATCTTAATGTAGTAGGGCGGGACCAATCAAGAACTGCTTTTACCTTAGAAGGGTCCATAAGAAGATCTGAACCGGAAATAATGTATCCCAGAAAGGCAACTGAGGTTTTTTCAAATTCACATTTAGATAGCTTGCAGTACAATTGGTTATCCCACAATAGCTGGAGCACCTCCTTGACGTGCAGACGATGTTCCTGAAGATTCTAAGAAATTAAAATGTCATCCAGATAAACCACAACTGAATAATATAGAAGATCACGGAATATTTCATTCATAAATTCTTGAAAAATGTCAGGGGCATTACTTAACCCGAACGGCATTACTAGGTATTCATAATGACCGTCCCTTGTGTTGAATGCTGTTTTCCATTCGTCACCTGCACAAATACGAATTAAATTATAGGCCCCCCTGAGGTCTAGCTTGGAAAAGACTGTAGCCCCTTTGATCCGGTCAAATAATTCTGTAACTAGGGGAAGAGGGTACCGATTTTTTATGGTAACGTCATTTAAGGCTCTATAATCAATGCAGGGTCTAAGTCCACCGTCTTTCTTTTTTCTAAAAAAAAAAACCCCGCCCCAGCTGGAGAGGAAGATGGTCAAATAAACCCCTTTTCAAGATTTTCCTTGACATATGATGCCCTGGCTTCAGTCTCTGCAAGAGGGTTTGTCCTACCTCTGGGAGGAGTCTTTCCAGGAATCAAGTCAATTGGGCAATCCCATCGGCGATGAGGGGGTAGCTTATCTGCTGATTTTTCACAAAAGACGTCTGAGAATGCTTGGTAGGCAGAAGGTAAGAGTAGAGCTTCAGCGGTGGGTGTAGTCTGGATTGGCACAATTTTTTGAAGACAAGATTGATGACAGTTAGGACCCCAGGATAAGATTTGCATGGTTCCCCAATCCAGATGAGGAGAGTGTTTCTGGAGCCAAGGAAATCCTAAAACAATTGGGTGACTGGCTTTTGGAATCACTAAGAAATAAAGTAACTTATGGTGCAGCAGGTCGACTTGAACTGAGAGTGGAACAGTACGGTGGGTAATTGACCCTTGAGAAAGGAAGCTGCCATCCACAGCAGAAAGACGATATTCTTGATCCAATAAGACTGTTCCAAGACGATGCTGATTAACGAATTGTAACAAAATAAAAATTTCTGCTTCTCCAGAGTCCAAAAGAACTTGTACTTTAGTTGGTCCCCGAGGTAACAAGAGTTGTGAAGACAAAAGAGAATCGGACTTGAGTGGAGAAATATCTGCTTGTCCTAGCCTGGCTTCTCCAGGACCAGCTAGGACCGACCGTTTAACGGACGGCGTTGACAAGAGGCAATAATATGCCCATGCTCCCCACAGTAGAGACAAAGATTTTGGCGTTGCCTTCGTTGTAGTTCTTCAGGAGGCAAGTGGGCCCTATTAACCCGCATGCAACCAGAAGCGGAGGATGGAACTGAGTCTAGTCTGGGAGTTGTCATCGATCGACTCCGTTCTTGCCGGGACTTTTCAACTTGTCTCTCTCGGTAGCGGAGGTCTAACTTATTGCAGAGGGAAATAATGGCAGTGAGGGTACTGGGAAGGTCACGTGTTGCCAACTCGTCTTTGAGACGATCAGAAAGTCCCACCAGGAAGGTTGATACAAGGCTTCCTCGTTCCAGGATAATTCGGACGCTAGAGTCTGAAAATGTATAACATACTGAGCAACAGATCTGGTACCTTGGCATACCCGCAGAATCTCAGTGGCAGCTGAAGTCACCCTGCCTGGTTCATCTAAAATTTTCCGAAAGTCAGCAATGAAGTTAGCGTAGTTGGTAAGCAGAGGATCTGACCGTTCCCATAGGGGAGACACCCAATCCAGGGCTGACCCAGACAGCAACAAGACTATGTAGGCAACACGGGTTAAATCTGTGAGAAAGTTCATGGGCTGGAGTGAGAAATGTACTTCACACTGGTTGATAAACCCCCGGGAGGCCCGAGGAGTGCCATCAAATTTAGCCGGGGTTGACAGATGCAGGTTAGGGGCACCCGGAGGTTGGACAGGGTTACTTGCTTGAGCCATCACAGGAGGAGTCGGCAAAGCTTGAGGCAATGATGCTTGAAGAGTTGTCTGATGCTGGGAGATTCCCTGCAGGGTCTGAGCCACTTGCCGCTGACCTTTCTCGATGGCTTGCAAGTGGCCGATAAATTCCTAACCTTAGGCCGAGTCCATTGGTGATGACCAGGAATGGGTGCAGCTTGAAGGATAGCAGGGCGTATATAGGTCCTTCTCATACGGGACCTGGGAGGAGCTCGGAGCTTGTGGACACAGATGTGAAGGATGAGTAGCAGGAGTTAGCCACGGGAAAGATAATGAAAGAGCAGATGACGGACAGGAATCAGGAACCAGTTGTGACCAGGCTGGGAGTCCACAGGTGACTGTAGGGGATAGCACCCAGGCAGGGGGTGCGCAGGAGACTGTGTCAGGCTGTAGCCAATCGGGAGGCACACTGGTGTTTGAAGTAGGTTGTACCCAAACGGAAGGTGCACAGGAGGTTGCTTGCAGGTTGCACCCAGACTGGAGGTACACAGGTGATAGCAGGAGATTGTACCCAAATGGAAGGTGCACATGAGGTTGTTTGCAGATTGCACCCAGACTGAAGGTACACAGATGAGCAGGGCTGAATGCACCTTGAAGCAAGATGCTGGATGTGCACAGATGATCAGGACTAATTGCACTTTGAGCAAGATGCTGGAAGTGTACAGGTAGTCAGGAGAGCACAGGACGCTGGTGTTTCCTAAGGAGTGACAAGCGAAGCACTGGCGCCAGCTTGTTTCAAACAAAAGTCCTTTATCCCCCTTGAGAGTCTCTGATAGGCTACTGACTTCAGCCCGGATTGTTATTAGTGGACTCCAACAAGATGGCGCCTTTGCGCAGACGCTGTGGCTGAGGTAGTCAGAGAAGTCCCCACAGACAGCTAGAAGCACTGCAAGTTCCGCTCCGCCGCGTCCGCCATCCAGGGCGAGGAGACAGAGCCGGAATCCAGACCATAGCACTCCAAGGCGACCAGTCAGAGCGAGCACTGTCACCCACGAACCATGGTGATTGCCCAGACTCCCCTGGTGCCCTGCTTAAGCGCCAGAGACCATGCACCTGGACCAGATCCCGCCGTACCACCCGGACTGGTAAGCGTCAGGAACGGGTTGTGACACTTATAAATGTTGTGTAAGATAAATAATGGTATCTATGAAGAATGATCAATTGTGTAATTGAGTTATTGTCAAATTATGCACTGTTTAATGGTATATAAACCCTGACCAGATCCAGAGTTGTACTCCTTTGAAAAAGTTGTCTAAGGACGACGAAATGCGTCAACCACACTCTCCTGTTGGACATTGGATTCTTTTATTTGCTACCCCACTTGGACCAGCTCCTCCCACCAACCTCCATCTTGGATCCCAACCTCTTGTTGTATACCATTTCAACTGGAAACTTCATTCTGGGACACCACCACCTGCTTATTCTTGGAGCCTATCCCGATTGGGAGTCAGGACCATCTGTATCTCACATGAGCAGAAGCAAGGTACAAGGCATAGTCAGGTCTATGGACACCCACCATACCCAGTTCATACATGGACTGTCAACTGGGAGATCATGTTTAACAACTGGAGGGGAGCATTACTAGGAACAAGCGGGACTCACACTAAGTATAAATTCCATTGTCCTTCCCACAGTATCGTATAATTGAGTGATTTTTTTTATCTTTATTATATATATATATATTTTTAGAATTTTTTTAACTTGTCCTAAATATGCAATTACTATATGCTTATTATATGTTAGATTAAAATAAACTATTTTATATGTGATACCCAATTGATCAATCTATTTTTACACTGCAATTGCAGCATATTCAAGTGCTCCACCACCTCTCTCCTGGTCTCACCAATGCCCTGTAACGAGGCACTATCACATTGGCATCCCTTGAATCCATACCCCTTTTAATGCATGCGTCCGGTTTGCTTTTGCTGCTGCACTTGAGCAGTGTGCACTACAAGCCCGGTGCTAGAGGGTTCGGCGCCCTCCTGCAAACTATACATTTTCGCCCACCCAAACTTTACAAGGGGAGGCGTGTGGCCACATAATAGTGCTCCCACTCCAAATTAAACCACACAGTAGCACAATCTTATTCACCTAACACAGCACCAGTGCCGTAACCAGCCATTTTGGTGCCATGTGTTAAAAAACAGGGACAGTGCGCAAAATTGTAGAAGCGTGGCTTCATGGAGAATTGGCGTGGTCACATAAAAGTAACAATTACACCATAATCCCATAACACATTATGCTTCACACCTCAAAGCCCATAACACATTACAGTAACCACACACAGTAATGCACATTATTCATTATGCCACACATCATGATGCCTCTTACACAATATGCATCTCTCCATAATGGCCATTACAAATTATGCCACACACCATAATTCCCCTTACACAATATGTCATGCACTATAATGCCCAAATGACATTGACACACATTATGCTACACATAATGCCCCGAGTACTCCTGCATATGCCTACATTTGTAGCAATGCTTATTCTTAACACCCACACAAGTTGTGAAAAGTAGTTGCTCTGCTTATACGTAGTGCCCACACCAGTTGCCGACATTAGTAGCACTGCGTAACCATATGCCCACACCAGTTGCTGACAGTAATAGCGCTGCCTATACACATGCCAACACCAGTTGCCAAAAGTAGTACCTCTACTTATACATAACACCCACACCAGTTGGCAAAAGTAGTTGTTCTGCTTATACGTAGTGCCCACACCAGTTGCCGACAGAAGTAACACAGTGCTACTTCTGTCGGCAACTGGTGTGGGCACTACGTATAAGCAGATACCCACATCATTTGCCGACATAAGTAGCGCTGCCTATACATGTGCCCACACCAGTTGCCGACATTAGTAGGGCTGCCTACACATGTGCCCACACCAGTTGCCGACATTAGTAGTGCTGCCTATACACGATTAGTAGTGCTGCCTCCTGATCTCTATATTAATATTTTATATGGTATACGTATTGGAAATGTTAATTGAACCTACAGGTGTATTGATTGCCTCATTAAGAATGGTATATATACCTGGTTTAGGCTCACAGTCCCCCACACCTTTGATAAAGCTGCAGGACGCAGTGAAAAGCGTTAGGTGATTGCCCCCACCTCTGGACCTAGCTGTGACACCTCAGTTCCATTTGGACTTATATTCTATCCATTCATCCTACTGGACGTTTATTTGGCGGACACCGTGCATCTAATCCACTGGTTAACACCATCCACACCAGTGTGGACTGCCACCAAGCACGGAAGCCACATCCACATCTCATCGCAGAAATTCTCATCTGGGTAATCGCTGCAGACATATCCGGTGGTCTGAACCCTTAAGATCGGTTCCGCACCGACACAAGGTCTGCTCCATTCCAAGCGTTTTTTATTCCCTCCAGCGGCTGCCCAACAAGCCGCAACCATCGTGAGGACTCCCAGCATTACTCATATCCAAAGGATCTTCGATTCAGTATTGGTAAAGTGCACTTAGCTGTTTCTTCCATACAAGTGTCGACACAGCTCACTCCGACGTGTCCATTGAGGCGGGGCATACTTTTATTATTTCATTCATTTTGACATTCATTCCATTTTACGTTTATTTCCCCCCCTTCCACCATTATACCATTATTGTCATTATTGTTTTTACATGTTATTTATATTGTATTTTAACAAACAGTAAAATTGTTATACTTTTTCAAACACTGGTATCTTTCATTGAATTGAGCGCTGCTACACTCACCTGGTATGAGTTCTTTTCTTTGTGGTTTTTTTCTAGTGGGGAGTGACTACCCCCACAGTAAAGCAGCAGCTCTTACCAGAGACACAGCTCTTTGCAAGGCGCCTGATTATTCCTAGTGAATACCTTTTTTTCCCCTGCCTATACACGTGCCCACACCAGTTGCCGACATTAGTAGCACTGCCTATACACATGCACACACCAGTTGCTGACTGTAGCAGCACTGCGTAACCATATGCCCACACCAGTTGCCGACATAAGTAGCGCTGACTATACACGTGCCCACATCAGTTGCCGACATTAATACACTCACACTTTACAATGGTGGCAGCTCATCCTCCCCTGTTTCATTGTGTCTTCAGTCAGTCTTGCTCCCTTGTAGCTCTGCCCCTTCTGGTCCGTGTAGCTCCGCCCCCTTTTGGTCCCTGCCTATGACCAGGTTATAAGGAGCTGGGGGGGAGCTCTGTGCCTCCGGCGCTGCTGTCTGTCATGAAGTGTGACAGGCGCAGAAGCAGCCGGCAGCCACGGTGGACAGCAGAGGATGTACAGCAGCAAGGGCGCCTCTCCTGCCCGGCGCCTCCCTGCTTTGCATCCTCTGCTGAGCGGGTAGCGCCGGCCCTGGTGCACTATTACCCAATTTTGAATCTATGATGACCCCCAAGTCCTTCTCTTCAGCAGAATTCCCTACAATAACTCCATTTAGCCTATAAGTAGATTGTTCATTTTTGTTTCCATAATGAATTGCTTTACATTTTTCAACATTAAACTGCATTTTCCACCTTTCCACACACCTTTCCAGTTTATTTAAGTCACTTTGTAGTGTTTCCACATCCTCTCCTTAATCAATTTCGTGTCATCCGCAAATATTGCAATTTTACTCACTGTCACTTCCAATAACATTAATGAATTTACTAAACAAGGTGGGTCCCAATATTGAACCTTGCGAGACTCCAATTTGAACCTTACCCCAGCTGCAATGTATGCCATTTACCACCACTCTCTGTCCCCAATTGTGTAACCAGTTTTTAATCCAATTACAAATTTTATCTCCTAACCCTAAATTACCTAGTTTCATTATTAACCTTTTATGAGGCACCGTGTCAAAAGCTTTAGCAAAATCAAGCAGTATTGCATCAACAGATTTCCCTAAGTCCAGCCCCCTACTGACTTTCTCATAGAAGCTAATTAAATTAGTCTGAAATTATCTATTTTTCACGAACCCATGCTGAGTCTTACTTATCACTTTCTCCTGTTCTAAGAAATTTTGAATCTCTTATCATTCCTTCTAATATTTCCCCACAATGGATGTAAGGCTGACTGGTCTATAATTTTCAGGGTAAGGTTTGCTACCTTTCTTCCATATTTGTACTATGTTAGCTATGCGCCAGTCCCTTGGTACCATCCCCGAGTTTATTGGTTCCTCGAATATCACATATAATGGTAGTGCTAGGGAAGAACTCAATTATTTTAGTATCCTAGGGTGTATTTCATCTGGGCCACTGTTACTATTTAGGTTCTGTAATCTATTTTTGACTATTTCCTCACTCAAACATACAGTTTGGGAGCATTTAAGAGCCGAGCATTTAATCTGTGGGAGATCTTCTGAAGATTCTTCCCTTGTAAATACCGAAGCAAATTACCGTGCACCATACCTAAAATACTGACACCAGCATGCAATACTAAGCAATGCAGCACTCAATTTACTTTCATTAACCAATTGAGTAACTGCAAGCCACACTCTCCAACATCCACTGTATCTCTGGTTAAGGCTTCCTACATCTGCCCACCACTCTGTAACATGGAATTTGGGAGCTGTTTTGATGGCTCTTTACCACTCTCCATTTTTACACTTTTGGAGGAAACAGACATCTGGCCCTCTGCCACTCACTGTCACCATCCATTACTGCTGTTTAAGAACTGTGCACACATGTTTATTCCTCTCCGAAAAATGTCACATAACCCCATGACTTCATCCACCTCAATACCCTACACAATATGGGTGTGACACACGGACACAATTAATACATTTATGTGCAAGACTGCATAGAAAACATTTCACATCAAACTTGGTTACTTAACTTCTTTTAATTGGTTTTGCTGTTAGGCTTCACAGCACACAAAATAAATAATGTTTGAGAAGTGAATATACAAAATAAAAATAAAACCAGACAGGACAAAATGAACTGAAACATCTGGGGCACAATAGCTGCATGCTGAAATGAAAGTCCACCCCAGCATAGGATCTGCATCGTCATTTAATTATGCTAGCCAGGTTACAGGACATCAAACCAAGACATTGCATTTACAGAGGGAGAACTTGGAATTTTGGTACCCTGTGCACGGGAACAGAACGAGTTTGCCCACAGGAAGCGGCCCTCCACAACAAAGGACAAGATTTGGTACAGAAACAGACAAAGTCAATAGGTGGCACCCTCATTTCCCGTGGGGTTTGGGGGCTCAGATACTAAATATGGAGGTGGTGGTGGGTCAGTTCTGGCAGCACGGGTGGGGCAGCTAGATTATTGGCTGCAAGGGCCGCAAAAAAGTGCCCTGGTGGTGCAGGCAATCTCTGCAGAATGTCATTCTGGCGTATGGATTGCTGGCGCCGTGAAACTACACAAGTGTGTTCTTAGACAGCAGATCCAGGGAGGTCAGCTCAAGATGGGAAGGATAGGGCCCGCCCCCCGGTGGTCTGGCTGTGCACCTTACACTCAGCTTCCTCTTCAGGGCACATTTGAAGTCCTGCTACCTTAAAAAAATGGAAAAATAAATGTAAATCAACAACATATGTAATGGTCTCAGCTACCACACTGCGTTAGTAGTGAAAAGTCAGCATTGTGGCTGGTATGATCGGAATCAATATCATTTCCTCTACCTCCCCATGGCAGCTGCACTATGGGTTCTTCCCCTCATTAGGTAGATCTGGAAAGGAAAAAAAGACACAACACTGCCCCTATATAAGGACCGCCCCTACAGAGGCTCAGTGTCTTTTTTTCCTTTCCAGGTAGAGGAGGCTTACCCCACAATGCTGCTACCTTCCCCGCTGCCTAGTGCAGTTGGGGTTTAGGCAAAGAAGGCTACCCGCTACCCAGTGTAGTTGGGACCCCTGTCTGGTGAACCCCCCTCCGCTGAAAGTGGCTGGGGGTTATGTGAAGAATCCCCGGAAAAATACCTGCCGCATGTCCGGAACACAGGGGAGCTACAGCGGGATTCGCGCGCCATGCTGCGCAGCGTCTCTCCCCCACATGGAGCACGGGCACAGGAAGCGCCGGAGGCGACGTCAGACGCGGCGTCTGGCGTCAATAGGTGCATGAGGACGCGCGCGCGCGCACGCTGCCGTCTTATGGGGAATATGATGTCATTAGGAGGCGCAGGGCGCGCCTCTATGACAAACAACGCCAGGACTTAAAATGGCGCCGCGTACAGCCGGAAAACGCTGCTGATACTCACCAACCCAGACTGACACCGGGTAAGGCTCCAATGTTAGCTTGCTAACGGAGCACTATACTGCAATGTTATCAGGCATATTTCTGATTACCTTATCTTGTGCTACAGTGATTGCAGTTATGGAGGAGGATAAAAAGCAGCAAGGGAAATCGGGGTAAGCCTAAAGGAAAATGAAAGGAATGCATGTGAAATGGACAGCCATTAAGCAAGGGATTATGTGTTTACAGGTCAGAATCAAGCAAGGATAAACTGGAGTGTAAACAGAAGCATAAAAAATTACATACGTCCAAATGCTCGGTGTGTGATACGCCCCTGCCAGAGAAATGCAAGGGCATGGTGTGGGATAGCTGCAAGAAAGCCCCCATAATGAGGCCAGAACAGATGGCGGACCTAGTAGCCATGCTAAAAACTTCCCTAGCAGACACCTTTGTTACAAAGGAAGATCTGAAGAAGGGGTCGCACAAAAGGCCCAGGGAACCACCTTCCGAGGACTCTGACCCAGGGGAAGGGCCCGCCATTGATCCACAAGAGGAAGTGGAAGAAGGGGAAGTGACACAGGAGAGAGCGGAGCTGGATTTTAATCCGGATCTCCTTAACAACTTACTTACCCTAATAAACAAGTCACTCAGTATTGAAGATCCACAAGAGAAAGGGAGGTTACAAGACCTTCTCTTCAAGGATAAGAAGAGAAAGCCCAAGTCCTTTCCACTATCCAAACCACTACAAGACATAGTGGAGGAGGAATGGACTAATCCAGATAAGAAAATAGCTGTACCGATTAGGGTTAACAAGATGTACCCATTTGACACGGAGCAAGTGAAGAAATGGGAGACGGCTCCCAAAGTAGATTCAGCCATTGCCAGACTGGCAAGGAAAACTACCCTACCACTTGAAGACGCCAATGCGTTTAAAGACGCAATGGAAAGGAAGATGGAGATGAGCCTGCGTAAGCAGCACATTACGTCAGGGGCCTCCATTAAATCATCCTCGGCGATAGCAGTGACCTCAAGGGTATTGAGATCCTGGTGCCAGGACTTAGAGTCTGACTTACTGGATGGAGTGAAGAGGTCAGAACTCCTTAAAATAATACAGAATGTTCAAATCGCCGTTGAGTTTATATGCAATGCATCACTAGAAGCGGTCAGGCTGGCAGCTAGGTCAAACGCAAATGCCGCAGTAACCAGGAGAGCTCTATGGCTCAAGTCATGGTCGGCGGACGCCCAGTCCAAAAACAAACTGGTTTCACTCCCGTTTCAAGGGGATTACCTATTCGGGAAAGACTTGGACGACATCATATCAAAAACGACAGGGGGAAAATCTACATGGCTTCCTCAAGACAGAGGGTTTAAGAAACCACCAAACAGATCACAAAGACCCCAGTTCCAAGACTTCAAGGAGGCAAGAACATACAGGCCGGGCAGAGGGTACAGGAGACCCTGGTCCGGTGGGCGGAGCTCCTTTCGTGGCCAAAGGGGCAGAGATGGACGGTTTGGATACAGACAAACCCAATGACGCCAAGCAGAAGGTAGGGGGCAGACTAAAAAAATTCCACTCAGTCTGGGCCCAATCTACCAAAGACAAGTGGGTGATGGAAGCAGTATCATCAGGATACAAAATAGAATTCATACAAGACCCTGGGGTATGGCTGGAAGAATCACCCATACCAAAAGACAGGGAAGAAAGGCGGGCGCTGAAGCAGAGTCTACAAAACATGGTAGCACAAGGAGTAGTGGTGGAGGTCCCAAAAGGACAAGAGATGACGGGTTGGCAATCAAGGTTTTTTGTGGTCAAGAAACAATCGGGAGGATTCAGGACCATTCTAGATCTGAGAAGGCTGAATGCGTACGTGGTAGCAAGGAAATTCAAGATGGAGTCTCTCCGGTCGATACTCCCGGATATAAAGAAAAACGCATTCTTGGCTACAATAGACCTCAGGGATGCCTACCTTCACATACCTATCTACTTAGAACACCAAAAATTCCTAAGATTCCGCTTATCAGGCGTAACCTACCAGTTCACAGCTCTGCCATTCGGCCTGTCAACATCCCCAAGGACATTCACCAAGATCCTGGTGGTGCTGGTAGCAAAGCTAAGAGAAGAAGGCATCACAGTATGGGCATACTTGGACGACCTATTAGTAATGGCTCGGTCAGAGGATCAAGCAGTAAGCCACACTCACAGAGTAATGCAATTTCTCCAAGAACATGGCTGGATCATAAATCTAGACAAAAGCCAGCTTCAGCCCGCAACAGCGGTGAAATATCTGGGGGTTGTCATAAACTCAAGAACAATGAAGGCTATGTTGACGCAGGAAAGAATAGCCAAGCTAAAGCAGGAAATAGGCTACTTCCTAGCAAGAAGAACAGTCAGTTCAGCAGACTGCTTAAGGCTACTGGGCCTAATGTCGGCAGCTTCAGATGCTGTAAGCTGGGCAAGGTTTCACACAAGAGGCATACAAAACTGCTTTCTGTCTCAGTGGAACGGAGACAGCAAGAGGACCACACAGAGGATCACACTGTCAAGAGGAGCCAAGCAAGACCTGCTCTGGTGGGGGTCAAGAGGAAGACTGGGACAAGGCAAGTCCTTCACCACAGGAGAACAGGTGCTAATAACAACCGATGCCAGCATGGCAGGATGGGGGGCAGTATGCGAGGGGGCAACAGCCCAAGGACAGTGGTCAAGGCAAGAAGGAGCACTTCACTCGAACATCAGGGAGATGAACGCAGTGAGGGAGGCGTGTCAGTACTTCCAATCCCAGCTATATCGCAGAGACATAATAATCAGAACAGACAATGCAGTAGTAGTAGCGTACCTCAACAAGCAGGGAGGTACGAAGAGCAGAGCGATGATGACAGCAGCAGCAATGGTGCTGAGCTGGGCGGAAGCCTGGACGAGCAGTCTTGTAGCAGTTTTTATAGCAGGAAGAGAAAACCAGCAAGCAGATGCCCTGAGCAGAAAGCAGATAAATCCAGGGGAGTGGGAATTATCCCAAGGAGTATTCGAAAAGATAGCTCAGAGATGGGGCTATCCAAGGATAGATCTCATGGCAACCAGAAGCAACAGGAAAGTGGAGAAGTTCATATCCAGACACTGGGAAGAAGGGTCCTGGGACACGGACGCACTGACGTGTCAGTGGGAACAAGGCCTGATGTATGTGTTTCCACCCTTCCCGGTTATATCAAGGATACTGAACAAAATACAGAAGGAAAAGGCAACAGTAATAATCATTGTGCCCACATGGCCAAGGAGAGCCTGGTTTCAGAAACTAGTCAGGATGGCAGTAGCAGAGCCTTGGAAACTACCAGACCAAGAAGACCTGCTATGGCAGGGAAGATATGCGCAACATCAACCCAGAGACTGGAACCTAGCGGCATGGTTGCTGAAACCAGAACCCTGGTAAATAGGGGCTTCTCTTCTAAAGTAGTGAAGACCTTGCTAAAGGCCAGGAAGAGCTCAACATCAGGCACATATTATAGAATCTGGAAGACATACACACAGTTCTGTATAACCCAGAGGAAGGATCATAGGGCCATACCAACAGTACTTGACTTCCTCCAGTCGGGACTGGATAAGAAGTTATCAGTTAGTACATTAAAAGTCCAGGTATCTGCGCTAGGCGCCATCCTAGACAGGAGAATCGCAGAAGACAAGTATGTACAAAGGTTCATACAGGCATCCAAGAGGATAAGGCCAGAATTTCGTAGCCCAACCACACCATGGGATCTCAATTTAGTGCTAAATACGTTAACCGAGAGCCCCTTCGAGCCCCTAGAAGAGGTGCCGGTGAAGTGGCTAACGACCAAAGTGGCATTCCTGGTGGCAGTAACATCCACAAGACGGGTATCGGAGTTGCAGGCCCTCTGGGCAGAAGAGCCATTCCTGAACTTTTTTGAGAACAAAGTTGTCCTAAGGACAAACCCTCACTTCCTGCCCAAAGTAGTCTCATCGTTCCACATCAACCAAGAAATAGTACTACCATCTTTTTGTGCAAAACCAACTAATGACAAAGAAAGGAGGTTTCACAAGCTAGATGTGAAAAGGGCGCTAACCATTTACTTACAAAGGGTTGAGAGCTGGAGGAGAACAAAAAGGCTCTTCGTTGTAACAGAAGGCAAGAATAAGGGGCTTGGAGCCTCAAAAACTACCATCGCCAGATGGATCAGGACATGTATAGGGGAAGCTTACAAACTAAACAACAAGGAAGTGCCACAAAGCTTAAAAGCTCACTCCACCAGAGCCATAGGATCTTCCTGGGCCAGGAAGGGAGCAGCTTCCCTAGAAGAACTTTGTAAAGCAGCCTGCTGGGCATCAGCCCACACATTTGCTAAACACTACAGTCTGGATATCGAGTCCTCCAGTGACGCAAAACTAGGCAGGAAGATATTGAGCGCAGTAATATAAGGACAAACATAAAAACTCCAAAATATGGGGAAGAAAGGTAGGGGACCTACATGTAGGTGACTATAACCTACTTCAGCATCAGGTATTATCCCTTATTCGGCCCCACCCAAAATTGTTCTTTTCCTTTTACACTGCTATGGTATCACCCATAGTGCAGCTGCCATGGGGAGGTAGAGGAAAGTACGGATTCTTACCCGTTAATACGCTTTCCTCTACTCCACCATGGCAGCATTATTCCCTCCCTTGGGATATATGATGCAATATAAGATGTTAATTTAAGTTATATGAGTGCATATTCGCTGATAATCAAGACACTGAGCCTCTGTAGGGGCGGTCCTTATATAGGGGCAGTGTTGTGTCTTTTTTTCCTTTCCAGATCTACCTAATGAGGGGAAGAACCCATAGTGCAGCTGCCATGGTGGAGTAGAGGAAAGCGTATTAACGGGTAAGAATCCGTACTTTTGCTGCTTCCTGATTGTGGACTCCATAACACAGCATCAAACTATCAAATATTGCAACTAATTGAAGGGAAACATAATCCACATGTTTAACGGCCACAGTTTTGGACATGTTACAGTAAGGTGAGTTACCCCACATAACTTTTTACTTTCTTCATTTCCCAAAATCCTTTGTGGGTCATGCTCAAAATGCAAACATATTTATTTGCACTCTTTTTTGCACACATAATTATGGCTGAACCATGACCTATACACATCTTGTACATGGTGCAAGGTGTCAGAATCACACCACCTAGACAGCACTCAATTACATAAATTTGCTCACATGTCTAAATGAACTAATGACATATCAACAAACACACCTTTGTCCTAAAAGATGTATATTTTTTTTTTGTTGTGACACAAACAAATACATATGAGTTAAAAACACACACTTGCCTTTTCCACACACACTTTATATCCCTGTACTGTTGTGCCACCTTATTAACTTCATCTGTGATTTTATCTCAAATCTTGTCCTTCGCTGAGGGGGTTAGCTTCCTGCTGACAAGTGCTGCAGTGGTGGAGTATGAGCGGCACACGGCCAGCAGCCCGGTTGTGGAAGGAGGACAGGGAGTGTGGGGTATGCAGGTGGGATCGGGTTTGGTGCCCATCCTACACAGAGAAAGAGAGCGGCTGGGGAGAGTGGGGAGGAGAAGTAGGAGTGTACCTGGCCGTCCGGCCACGGATGGAGCCTGAGGCTTTCACCGAAACCCTGCTGTGGAGGACACCGTGTGACAGACGTCTGGGCTTCATTGACGATCGTTTCACCGGACAATTGTTTCACCAGAAGAGGCTTTCTCAAGGTATGCACACACCATGGAGACGCATTGGCCAATGACGCTATCAGCCTCTATAGCACTGGGACAGCACTACAGAGACTGTTAGCTGCGCCGGAGAAAGCAGGCTGTCAGTGCGGGGTGAGCTGGCTATGCAGAAGGGAGACCAGTGCTGGATCCTGGATTGGTAAGTATATTGGTGTAAAAGTAAGGTTTGTGTTTGTGTGTGAAATAAAGTTATACTTTTCTGTTTGTGCGTGTTTTATTTTAACATTCTTTTTACAGGTGGATTACAAGTCCCAGTGGGCCCATTAATGCCCTGCATGCTGAAACTTGTGGTTCTCCAAGTCCCAGCATGGTGGGGAGGTCTGCTGGCACTTTTAGTTCTCCTGCATAAAGCAATTTTATGTATGTGAGTTGTAACCCTATCAGGCCGGCGTCCACTGGCCACGGACGCCAGTGACAGCGCCAGGCTTCAGCCCTGGATGGGTGAAGCTTGTGGGGGCTTTGTTAGGGGATCCCCACTCCTCCAGGTACCTCAGCCAAGGCTGACCAGCCACGGTGCTCATGCTTCAGCCGGGGGACCTTATATAAAAAGTGTCCTCTGGCTGTGGCATGACACCGCGGGCTGTTGGAGCCCTGTGCTGGTTTCAAAATACGGGGGACCCCCAGATTTTTTGTCCCCCAGATTTTTGGAACCAGGACCGGTCCAAGAATCCGTGGCTGGTTTCAGAAATAAAGGGGACCCCTATGCTTTTTGTCCCCCGTATTTTTGGAACCAGGTCCGGCTCAATATCCTCAAGAGGGGGGACCTCACAACGTTTTGTTTTTTATAAACATAAATTCGCACATTACCTCAAATTCGCACATTTTCATGCCTAAAAATTGCCCATTAACGAACTTTATCGCACTTTTTTTCCAGAATACGCACCTCATGGGCGATTTTGAAAGTGTGAAAAAAATCACATCCTATTTAATGTCACCCTTGGTGTCATATTCTCTCGCTCAGAAATTGAGTCGTATGTTCAGTTATTAGAATATATTTTCTCACCTCCTATAAATTGCTACAGAATTTGGAGTAGGACCCTAGTTTTAATCAACTATAATAAATAAATAATAAAGGTAATCTCATGATGAGTGTATATATTGTATAGATGGAGATGTTGCAGATTTGTTAGCTGTGTAGAACAGTCTCTGTGTGAGATAGATATAATTGCATTGATAATAAAAATGGACACCGTGCCTCATGATTAAATAAAAAAGAGATAGATGTATTAAAAAAGATGACGTTTGATATAGTACTCAGTAATGAGGTGGTCTACAGGGTAATATGAATCCGTAATGTGATAAACTATTAACAAATTGGAAAATATTGTGAATAAGTGTGTAAAATTGATGACTAAGAATTAATAATCAATTGTGTTGAAATAGTTGACAAGAAAGTGTATTTCTGTATTAATAAAGAGAAGAGTTAGTGCATTTATCTATAATAAAGAGAATTAGTGCATTTATTTAATCTATTAGGTGATATTGGAATAATATAAAATATATGACATGGTGAGAGAAACATGCAAACAATGTGTGAATCAAATGAAACCTTAACATAAATGAGATATTTATATCATAACAAGAGTGTGTGATAATTACGAATAATTATATGGTGATGTGTACCATATTTGAAAATTAATAGTGTCATTCAGTGAATTGGTTGGGGGATTGGTGGAATTTTGAAGCCAATATTTGATATCAATTTTATAGATATACATATCTTCCTCATTAGAGTATGCATATTTATTAAACATGAGAAAATGTCCAATGACAAATGATTACACTGGAAATTGGATGATTACATTAGGAAATACTAACCAAATGATGGTTATATAGGTTGCCCCATAGTTTGTGTAATTATAGGAAAGCTGTGTAACAATTTTCCTCATTTAGACCACCTGTGGTCCGGGTATTCATCAGAAAAATAAGTCTGGCCTCTTGTTTTAGCAATTCCTTATCCAGGTTGCCCCTTCTGATGCCCATTTAGATTTTTTGCATCCAAAAACTTGAAGTTCCTTGATGAAACTTAAGGAAATGTTTAGCAACCGGTGTAAGTGGCTTCATGCAGGTGATCTCTTTTTGCATTCTTGATGCTGGATATGTGTTCCATCAGCCTTCTATGTAACGGTCTTTTCGTTTTGCCAATGTAATGTAAATTACATGGGCATTTTAGATTATAAACAACACCAACCGTGTTGCATGTGATGTAATCTTGGATTTTCCACGTTTTATAGAATTTGTCACAATAGGAAGTTGTGGGTACCGTAATAGCACAGGCCTTGCAGGTTCCGCATTTATAGGATCCTTTTTGTGGATTTTAGGGACATGGACTCTTTCAAGGTGGCTATGAACCAGGACATCTCCTAGATTACTACATCTCCTCCAACTGATTTGGATACGTTCCTCTAACACTTTAGCAAGTCTTCAAAATATTGTTATGTTTGTAGAGAATGGTTTGAATTTCCTGCCATTCTAGACAGAATGTACCAATAAAGTGTACGGTGCCCGTGGTATCCTTTGTTTTGTTAATGTTTGGAGTGAGTAGTTGTCTTATACCTTGTTCCCTTTTTCCTCCCTTCCCCTTGCTTCCACCACAATGTGGCTGTCTTTGCCCTCTATTCTACAATCATTTATTGGTTTAAGGTTTATTACCGTACCCTCCCCCACCTGCCTAGTTTACAGCTTATACAATATAAGTAGCGTTATCCTGGTAACATTATGTTTTTATATATTCATTTTCTTACAGGACATATAAGGAGCAGGATTCAAATTAAGAGGACGTGGAAAGGGAAATTGTTCTCCGATCAAGCCAACTAAATACATCATATCTCCTTACACCTCAGGAGGAGGAACAAACACTATTTTATTTTCTGGATAGAAGAAACCTTCAGCAACTAATTTGTTTCTCACCTCATACATGATGAGTCTCACAGGAGAGAAGCCACATGTGTGCTCTAAATGTGACAAAGGCTTTACATATAAATCACAGCTTCTGGTACATCAGAGGAGTCACACAGGAGAGAATCTACATGTGTGCTCTGAGTGTGACAAAGGCTTTACATATATATCACAGCTTCTCATACATCAGATGAGTCACACAGGAGAGAAGCCATATAAATGTTCTGAATGCAGCAGATGTTTTTCCCAGAAGTCACATCTTGTCACACATCAGAGGAGTCACACAGGAGAGAAGCCATATAAATGTTCTGAATGCAGCAGATGTTTTTCCCAGGAGTCACATCTTGTCACACATCAGAGGAGTCACACAGGAGAGAAGCCATATAAATGTTCTGAATGTAGCAAATGTTTTTCCCAGAAGTCACTTCTTGTCCAACATCAGAGGAGTCACACAGGAGAGAAGCCATATAAATGTTCTGAATGCAGCAAATGTTTTTCCCAGAAGTCAAATCTTGTCCAACATCAGACGAGTCACACAGGAGAGAAGCCATATAAATGTTCTGAATGCAGCAAATGTTTTTCCTATAAGTCACATCTTGTCCAACATCAGAGGAGTCACACAGGAGAGAAGCCATATAAATGTTCTGAATGCAGCAAATGTTTTTGTCAGAAGTTAGATCTTGTCCAACATCAGCGGAGTCACACAGGAGAGAGGCCATATAAATGTTCTGAATGCAGCAAATGTTTTTCCCAGAAGTCACAGCTTGTCCGACATCAGAGGAGTCACACAGGAGAGAAGCCATATAAATGTTCTGAATGCAGCAAATGTTTTTCTCAGAAGTCACTTCTTGTCCAACATCAGAGGAGTCACACAGGAGAGAAGCCATATAAATGTTCTGAATGCAGCAAATGCTTTTTCCGGAAGTCACATCTTGTCCAACATCAGAGGAGTCACACAGGAGAGAGGCCATATAAATGTTCTGAATGCAGCAAATGTTTTTCCCATAAGTCACATCTTGTCCAACATCAGAGGAGTCACACAGGAGAGAGGCCATATAAATGTTCTGAATGCAGCAAATGTTTTCCCCAGAAGTCACATCTTGTACTACATCAGAGGAGTCACACAGGAGAGAAGCCATATAAATGTTCTGAATGCAGCAAATGTTTTTCTCAGAAGTCAGTTTTTGTCCGACATCAGACGAGTCACACAGGAGAGAAGCCATATAAATGTTCTGAATGCAGCAAATGTTTTTCCCAGAAGTCAAATCTTGTCCAACATCAGACGAGTCACAAAGGAGAGAAGCCATATAAATGTTCTGAATGCAGCAAATGTTTTTCCCGGAAGTCACATCTTGTCCTACATCAGATGAGTCACACAGGAGAGAAGCCATATAAATGTTCTGAATGCAGCAAATGTTTTTCTCAGAAGTCACATCTTGTACTACATCAGAGGAGTCACACAGGAGAGAAACCATATACAGGTTGAGTATCCCTTATCCAAAATGCTTGGGACCAGGAGAATTTTGGATAACGGATTATTCCGTATTTCGGGAATATTTTAATATTTCAATGATGTATTTTGAAGTATCTTGCATTTTGCTGTATAAACAAATAATATACACACAAATATATTTTATTACCACATAAAATACACACAAATATATTTTATTTGTTCAAAAAACAAGGTTTCAAAACGTGAAACAAAATGTGTGTACTATCTCAGCACTGAATTTGAATGCCAAGCAATCATTGTCTTGCACATATATAGTGCCAGTTACATATCATGTCCCCAGTGATGCTGTTACAAATGTCCCCAGTGAGTTTTTAGCAAAAAACTTTCTGGAATATCTGGTTTTCGGAATAATTCGGATAACGGATATTCGGATACGGGATACTCGACCTGTAAATGTTCTGCATGCAGCAAATGTTTTTCCCAGGAGTCACATCTTGTCCAACATCAGAGGAGTCACACAGGAGAGAAGCCATATAAATGTTCTGAATGCAGCAAATATTTTTCTCCTGCTCTGTTTCACTCACTGTATGTACAATGCCGCGCTTTGCCTCTCTCCCTGTGTACGTGCACTGCTGGGCTCTGCCTTCCTCGTATGTATGTACACTTCTGGGCTTTGCCTCCCTCCCTGTGTACATACACTGCAGTGGTCTGCCTCTTTCCCTGTATGTACACTGCGTGGCTCTGCCTCCTTCCCTCTACCAACACTGCTAACTCCCTCTGCCTAACTCCCTGTACGTACACTGCTGTGCTCTGCCTTCTTCCCTGTACGTACACTGCTGGGCTCGGCCTCCCTCCCTGTACGTACACTGCTGGGCTCGGCCTCCCTCCCTGTACATACACTGCTGGGCTCTGCCTCCCTCCCTTTATATGTACATTGCTGGGCCCTGCCTCCCTCCCTGTGTGTGTACATTGCTGGGCTCTGCCTCCCTCCCTGTGTACATACACTGCTGGGCTCTGCCTCCCTCCCTGTGTACATACACTGCTGGGATCTGCCTCCCTACCTGTGTGCGTACACTGCTGTGCTCTGCCTTCTTCCCTGTACGTACACTGCTGGGCTCAGCCTCCCTCCCTGTACATACACTGCTGGGCTCTGCCTCCCTCCCTTTATATGTACATTGCTGGGCCCTGCCTCCCTCCCTGTGTATGTACATTGCTGGGCTCTGTCTCCCTCCCTGTTTACATACACTGCTGGGATCTGCCTCCATCCGTCTATACATACACTGCTGGGCTCTGCCTCCCTTAATGTACATATACTGCTGGGCTCTGTCTACCCCCCTGTACGCACACTGCTGGGATCTGCCTTTCTCCCTGTATACATACACTGCTGGGCTCTGCCTCCCTCCCTGTGTACATACACTGCTGGGCTCTGCCTCCCTTTCTGTGTACATACACTGCTGGGCTCTGCCTCCCTCTCTGTGTACATACACTGCTGGGCTCTGCCTCCCTCTCTGTGTACATACACTGCTGGGCTCTGCCTCCCTCCCTGTGTACATACACTGCTGGGCTCTGCCTCCCTCCCTGTGTATGTTTACTGCTGGTGATGCAGTGATTACAGATAAAAAATATATTGCAGTGGGATTGCCTTTGGGGACCCCCCCCCCCAATAAAAAAAAGCAGCTGCACCCTCTATAGTTACACCACTGATTATAGGAACCCTGTATTACGGCCGTGTACCACCCTACAGGTCTCCTCTGGCCTCTCTCCTTTCTCTCATGCCTCTATATTGCTGCCTTACCTCACTCTCTCTGAATACTATGTACTACCTGTATCACATAGTAACCAATCATTATTACATGTGTTAGGTTGCTGACACTAGACTGCTAATAGTGGATTTCTAGTTGCTATGGGTTACAGCACATCCTTGCATCTCACATGTTATTAACCAGGTCTGATGGAGAGCACATTGTGTAATAGGCTAATACTAACATCCTCCATAATAAATAGCAGCCCAGTAACAGTATACACGTTACTATGACACAGTATATAGTGATTAGAGATGTGCGGCGGCCACTTTTTCGGGTTTTGGATCTGGATCTCCCTTCGTGTTTTGGATCTGGATTGGTTTTGGCAAAACCACCCTTGTGGGTTTTGGTTTTGGATCTGGATTTTTATGAAAAAATGATAAAAATGGCTAAAATAACTGAATTTGGGCCTGTTTTTGCCCCTAAAGTATTATTACCCCCAATAACATTAGTTCCCACTCATTTCTAGTCAATTTTGATCACTTCACAGCTCACAAAATTGTTTTCATTTACTGTAGTTGGGCCAAAAGGGTATACCGAGGTAGCTGGATGACTAAGCTAAGCGACAGCAGTGGGCATCACATACATGTGGACCTTACACTTCCAACCTGGCAGAGCGGCACTGCAGGGGCAGACAGGGTGGCAGTTTAATAAACTATCCCAAAAAAAGAGAAATGCTCCAAACAGCAAATACAAAGAGGTATCGGCCTTGTCATGACTGGTGGTAGCAGCTTCAGCACTCCCACTATTTCCTCCTCCATCATCCTCCAAAAATGTGTTTTTATTTTATTTATTACTTTTATTTCTTTTTCTTACTTTACACTGGACACAGCCATCACACTGGACACAGCCCCTTGGACACTGGACACAGACACTGGACACAGCCTGTCACACTGGACACAGCCCCTTGGACACTGGACACAGCCTGTCACCCTGGACACAGCCCCTGGACAATGGACACAGCCTCTGGACACAGCTCCTGTACACTGGACACAGCCGTCACACTGGACACAGCCCCTGGACAATGGACACAGCCGTCACACTGGACACAGCCTCTGGACACCGCTCCTGGACACAGCTCCTGTACACTGGACATTGGATATATGTCACGCTGGACACTGGATATATGCCGTCACACAATGGTTAGATGTCACACTGGCCACTGGATATATGCCGTCACACTGGACACAGGATATATGTCCTCACACTGGACACAGGATATATGTCCTCACAGTGGACACAGGATATATGTCCTCACACTGGACACAGGATATCTGTCGTCACACTGGACACTGGATATATGTCGTCACACTGGACACTGGATATATGTCGTCACACTGGACAATGGATATATGTCATGCTGGACACAGGATATATGCCGGCACACATTACATGTCACACTGGACACAGTATATATGTTGTGACTTGTGACACTGGACACAGGATATATTGTTGTCACACTGGCCACTGGATATATGTCGTCACACTGGAAACAGGATAAAGTATATGTCGTCACACTGGACACTGGATATATGTCGTCACACTGGACACTGGATATATGTCGTCACACTGGACACTGGATATATGTCGTCACACTGGACAATGGATATATGTCGTCACAGTGGACACAGGATATATGTCGTCACACTGGACACTGGATATATGCCGGTACACATTACATGTCACACTGGACACAGGATATATGTCATCACAGTGGACACAGGATATATGTCGTCACACTGGACAATGGATATATGTCACGCTGGACACAGGATATATGCCGGCACACATTACATGTCACACTGGACACAGGATATATGTTGTGACACTAGACACAGGATATATTGTCGTCACACTGGACACTGGATAGATGTCGTCACACTGGACACAGGATATATGTCATCACACTGGACACAGGATAGATGTCGTCACTCTGGTCACAAAATATGTCATCAGTCATCACACAGGACAGGACACAGGATATATGTCGTGAGTGACTCGTGACACTGGACAATGGATAAGATATAGGCTGTCACACTGGACACAGCCCCTTGTATTACTGCAGCCCCTGTACACAGTGTACTACTCAGCAACACTGCAGCCCCTGCTTGTGAGCACTGCAGCACTGAGTTAGTTAAATCACAAAAAACACAGGGTTCAGGGCTAAAAAAATCACAACACAGGGCTTAGGGCTAAATAAATCACAACAGGGCACGGGCCACAGGACAGCCCCTGGACAGTGGACACTGCAGCCCCTGCGTGTGAGCACTGCAGCACCTAGTTAGTTAAATCACACTACAGGGCTCAGGCCTATAAACAGTCACTGACTCTCAATACAAGTCTACAACACAGGGCAGTGAGGGCACAGGGCAGGTCACGGAGCACAGGGCAGTGAGGTGAGGGCACAGGGCAGGTCACGGAGCACAGCACAGGGCAGTGAGGGCACAGGGCAGGTCATGGAGCACAGCACAGGGCAGTGAGGGCACAGGGCAGGTCACGGAGCACAGCACAGGGCAGTGAGGGCACAGGGCAGGTCACACAGCACAGGGCAGTGAGGGCACAGGGCAGGTCACGGAGCACACGGAGCTTCCCAACCACCCTCTTCCCTCTCCAAGATTGAAGTGAAGATGGCGGGGCGCGCGAGCGTCTTTTATAAGATCCCGCTCCCGCGAGAATCCGACAGCGCGATGATGACGTTCGGCCTCGTTATTGGTCCGAAATTCAGGCGGAAACTCCCGATCCGGCTCGGATCTGGCCCGGATCCCTGATATTCGGATCTGTCGGATCTCGGGGATCCGGACCCGCTCATCTCTAATACCGATATAATCTGCATGTAGACTGAAGGACGATGATCTAACAATATCTGTAATAACCATGTATATTACTAGTAGCTGTCCCCAGAACAGGGGAATAAAAGCTGATCTGGATAAATGGGATTCTGTTACCGATTGTATAACTATAGACTTTGTTTCTCTATAATACTTTGTACATTCTTCTACATGTTACAGATAGTTAGGTGGTCCTGTAGTGATGACCATCTGGTAACCTATAATAACACCCTAAATAAACTAATTATCCTTCAGCAAATGGATTATTGATGTCTTTATTACTGGTGCTGACATATAACCACAGCGACTACCTGCCAATCGGGGATTGCTCAGTACAAGGAGAGATGCATTATATTCCCTGCTTGCTGTGGTCCTTTCTTGTCTGCTGTCCTCCAGATGGAACACTCAGACTAGATCAGTTGCTGTGACACATAACAGCTTGGCCATCTTATGTCCCTGGGCCTGATTCAGAGATGATCAGTAATCTGAGAAAAAGAGAACCGAGGGCTGATTAAGCTAGAGGTGCCATAAACTACTGAAGGAATCCGAGATGCCTGCACTTTAAGTTGTGTTTGTTAAGGGGGCTATGATGCTGCAGCAATAGCCAATTAGGGAGCAGGGGAGGAGTTCCTGCAGTTAGGAATAGCCAGAGGGTCAGGTGATCTGCCTCTCTGGTCCGAATTTCCTGGCTGCAAGGTGTGTTCAGAACCCCTCCTGTACAGCTATTTTGATTCTGCTTAACCCCTTCCCGACATTTGACGTACATGTACGTCATGGTCGGGAAGTACTTCCCGACATTTGACGTACATGTACGTCATGACTTCTAACTGTCACTGCGTCTAGAGACGCAGTGACAGTTAGGTGATGTCTGCTGTCCCTGACAGCAGACATCCCCCCTCGCCGCCCAGGGGGGGCAGGGGTGCCCCCCCCGGTCGGCGATCGCTGTGATTGGCTGTTCAAATCTGAACAGCCATTCACAGCGTTTCCTGTGTTACCGGCGGCTAAGCCGCTCGGTAACACAGGGATCGGTGCTGTCAGGTACAGCACCGATCACCACCGATGTGCAGCCCACCCCTCGCACCCGCCGGGCACTCACCCGGCAGCAGCAGCGGCTCCAACGGCTCCCCCGGAGCGTCTGGAGCGCACGCAGCGCTGCCCTCCTCCCCCCCCCCCGCAGCAGCAGCAGCAGCATCAAGCTGCTGAAAAAGGTGTACAATAAAATATATGCACTGAAAATATATGTATATATATATATATATATACATACACACACACATATATATATATGTGTGTGTGTATATATATGTATATATATAAATATATATATGTATATATATAAATATATATATATATATATATACATATATACACACATATATATATATATGTGTGTGTGTGTGTGTATATACCCCACCGATCGCCAGCCCCCCCCCCCCCCTCCCACCCGGCAGCCCCCCTCCCACCCACCCGGCTGCCGCAGCGCCAGCACCCCTCCCACCCCCCCGCCAGCCGCAGCGCCAGCCCCCCTCCCAAAGCTGGTGACTAAAATGGGGTCACTTGTGGGGGGGTTCCACTGTATTGGTGCTTCGGGGGTCTTGCTAATGCGACATAGCACCCACCATTCATTCCGCCACCAAAAATCACTCCTTCCCTTCTGAGTCCTGCCATGCACCCAACTGGTATTTTTTGGTCACACGTGAGGCATTGCCGTACTCGGGAGAAATTGGGGCACAGATTTTGGGGTGCTTTGTCTCCTTCATTCCTTGTGAAAATAAAAAATTTTGAGCCAGAACTGCATTTTTGTGTAAAAAATTACATTTTTTTACACAAAAATGCAGATCTGGCTCAAAATTTTTCATTTTCACAAGGAATGAAGGAGACAAAGCACCCCAAAATCTGTGCCCCAATTTCTCCCGAGTACGGCAATGCCTCATGTGTGACCAAAAAATACCAGTTGGGTGCATGGCAGGACTCAGAAGGGAAGGAGTGATTTTTGGATTTTGCAGCACAGATTCTGGTTGAATGACCCCCGAAACACCCATACAGTGGAACCCCCCCACAAGTGACCCCATTTTGCAAACTACACCCTTCAGGGAATTCATCAAGGGGTATAGTGTACATTTCAAACCCCCCGGGGTTTCACCAATTTTGATACAACTGAGCTGTGAAAATGAAAAATTAATTTTTTTTATTTTCACTGCCCAGTTGTACCACAATTGGTGAAACCCCTGGGGGTTTGAAATGTACACTATACCCCTAGATGAATTCCCTGAAGGGTGTAGTTTGCAAAATGGGGTCACTTGTGGGGGGGTTCCTAACTTTTAGCATCTTATGGTGCCTAGAAACCTACATGGTGCCTAAAAAATAATCTCATAAAAAGGAGGCTCCAAAATCAAGTAGGTGCTCCTTCTATTATGAAGCCTGTGGTTTGGTCACCGTGCACACTAGGGCCACATATAGGATATTTATGAAAACAAAAGAATTGGGGGAATCAATTTTTAGTCACATTTCTCTAGTAAAATCTACTGTATTCGTTAGAAAAATGTATTAAAATTGAAACTCTGCAAAAAAAATGAAATTTTGAAATTTCACCTACACTTTGTTTTAATTCCTGTGAAACACCTAAAGGGTTAACAAACTTCCAAAATGCTGTTTTGAATACTGTGAGGGGTGCAGTTTTTGAAATGGCATCATTTATGGGGGTGTCTCACATACAAGTCCCTCAAAGTCACATCAGAACTGAACTGGTCCCTAAAAAAATCAGTGTTTGAAATTTTCTTGAAAATTTGAGAATTTGCTATTCATATTTTACGCCTCCTAGTGTCCAAAAAAATGAAATGGAAGTTGAAATAATGATGGCAACATAAAGTAGACATATGGTCTATGTTAGTTATTAACTATTTTGAGTGGTATGATTATTTGTCTCACAAGCAGAAAATTTAACATTTTGCAAATCGCTAAATTTTCCATTTTTTCACGACATTTTGGTATTTTTCACAAAAAAACACAGACTGTATCGACCCAAATTTACCACTAATTTGAAGTACAATGTGTCACGAAAAAACAATCTCAAAATCACTGGGATAAGTAAAAGCAAAAAAAAGTTATCCCCACTTAAGTGAGACATGTCAGATTTGAAAAAAATGGCTCTGTCAGGAACGCAAAAACTAGCTCTGTCAGGAAGGGGTTAAATTCCTTTAACTTCCTCATAATCCTCACATCTCCTCTTTCTTTATATATCTTTCTCCTCTCTCTCCCCTATCTCACTCTTTTCCGGGGTTCTGACAGCCTTTCTGTCACTGCAGTGTGCACCTCAGCAGAACGGCCTAGTTATGCCGCGCCCGCGTAGATCGCGTAACCCACCCGCCCGTTACCTGCATCAAGGCTCCCCCTCTGATCCTGCCCCGGCTGGCGGCGAGCCGGCTGGGCGGGGAGGCAGAGCGGCGGCGAGACCGGGTGCGCGAGGGGGGCCCTGCGCCGCCACCGGGGGAGCCTCCGCTATCCCCGGCGGGTGCACTAACATCCCTGCGCGGTCGCGGCCTAGTGCCGCAGGTGACCGCGTCATCAGCCGATGACGCGGTCACCCGCGGCACTAGGCCGCGACCGCGCAGGTATGTTAGTGCGCCCGCCGGGGATAGCGGAGGCTCCCCCGGTGGCGGCGCAGGTCCCAGGAGGGGTACCAGGGCGAGGGGGAATACAGCAGGGGCTGCGCTAGGCGCTCCCACGGTGTGGCAAGATGGCCGGCGGGCTCCAGCAGCGCGTAGCGGGTCCCAGCATGCCCAGAGTGCGCACACCTCAGGCAGGTAAGGCCCCGAGTGATGCCATGAAGGCTTTTGTGTGGAGTTTGTGCTCCAGGGGGCAGACTGTGTCAGCCTGAGACGGCTGTTGGCCGGTGTGTCGTTCTTCTCATCGCTGTATGGGAGATAGGACCCCGGCCGGTCTTTTGTGGTGTCTAGATCCTTGAGGGGCTGGCGCCGCGCTTGCCCTGTGGCTCCGGATAGCAGACGGCACATAGACGTGTCCCTGCTGCCTCCTTTATTGGGGGCAGTGAGGGATATATGTCATTCCGATTATGAGGTCCAACTGTTTCGCCTGGCATATGCTATGGCTTTCCACGGAGCTTTCAGGGTTGGCGAGCTGGTAGCCCCGTCAAGGCAGCGGCCTTCGCCTCTGTTGATAGAGGACGTGGTAATTCAGGTCGACTTGGTTTGGTGCCGGGTCCGGCGTTCCAAGACGGACCAGGCTGGGAGAGGTCAATGGCTGTCATTGCAGCCGTGCCCGGTGGAAGGGATATGCCCAGTGACGATGGCAAGCGCCTACGCCCTGTTGCGGCCCGACTGCCCGGGGGCATGGCTAATGCACTTGGATGGTTCCTCATTGACCAAATACCAGTTCTGCCACGTTTTGGGGCGTGCCCTGGTCTCGCTTGGCCTTGATCCGAGGGAGTTTGGAACACACTCTTTTCGGATTGGGGCGGCCACATCTGCCGCTGCTGGGGGTCAATCCGACGCAGAGATACAGTCTCTGGGTCGATGGCGTTCGGCAGCATTCCGCAGATACATTCGGCCTGGTCTATCTGTCCAACTGCCTGACTGTAGCCGACTGGACGCATAAGTACTCGTCTCACTTTAGCGGGAGTCTTGAGGTGGTCCACTTTCCCCCGGGGGCACAATTCGGCTGAATTACAATTTGACATGGCGTCATGGATAGTTTACTCCGGGGGTTTTCTGTGCAGTGTGCCTCAAGGTCTGGTCGGCTACGGTTTCTTTCTCTTCTCTCCCTCTCCAGTGTGTTTGACTTGTTGAGAGCGGCGAGATGTTGATGGCATGCGTCCTAACCTGTTTACATCTTGCAGGTCGCAGAGACGTCAAGACGGTGTGGGTGATGGGACACTCGTTTGTCCACTGGGCGTCAAAAGCGTGTGAGAGTTTGACTAAGGGTATGCGTGCGAAAGCTCGAATGATTCGATGGTTGGGAGTGCATGGCATGCTTTGGGGAGCGTTGCAGGGCCTATTGCTACGGTCAGTTCGGGACTTTGGAGTCCCTGAGGTGCTAATTTTGCACCTGGGCGGAAACGATCTAGGCCGATGCACTGCCTCAGAGTTGCGGTCAATTATTATCAGGGACCTGCATATTATAGCCCAGACGCTCCCCTGCTGCCGCCTGGTCTGGTCCTCAATGATTCCCAGGCGGGTCTGGAGGACAGCCAGGTCAGGGCCCCGCTTGGATGGCGCACGGAGAAAGGTCAATGCTGCGGTGCAGCGATACCTGTTGGCGAATAGCGGTGGTGTCATCAGGCATGACTCCATCGTCTATAAGCGGGGTTCCCTGTATAGGCCGGACGGTGTCCATTTAAGTCCCGAAGGAATGGCAATATTCCTGGACGACCTGTTTAGAGGTTTTTAGTTGAAGTTATGGTTGTTAGGTAGAAGTGCTGAGCGTTAGGGTGGCGGTGCTGCAGCCTAATGCTTGGCTTGTGGCGGTAAAGAACGGTCCTTGTTCAAATGCTGATATGAGGATAGTGGGGTGCGCTCTCCCCTCAATGATACGCCACGAGCCCATGCCCCTTGGACAGGGGATGGGCTGCACCATCCGCACGGGTGGGTTGCGTGGGAGAGTTGAACACCAACGCTGTGTGAATGGTGTGATGTCATCTTACCCTTCTTTTCTCTATGACCGTTCTTTAGGGCCGCCACCCTCTTTTATAAGATCAATATATTTAAATAGTTGTCAATAATAAATTTGACATTCATATTGAAACGCCAGCACTTGTGTCTGTCTCTTTATTTTAGTGTTAAGATAGATAAGTTTAGATAAGTTATTAAAGTGTCGGGGCATAAGGATTACCGATGGCAAGTTTATGCCAGGTGACTGCGAGTAGAAAGCTGCCGCTCAGACAGAAAGCAAAAACACCTTGGGTGACATTTAATGGGATGAGATTTTTAGTAATGTTCTGAAATCCCACATTATCGCATTTTCCAAAATCGAGAATTTTTTTAGATAATCAACTATTTAAATTAGATGCAAATTTGCGGTAAAAAATGCGATATGGTGCGATTTTTAGTCCTGAAAATGTGCGAATTAATGCAAATGTGTGGTTTGTGTAAATAAATGCATAGGGTCCCCCCTCCTGAGCAAAACCAGCCCCGTGCTGGTCTCTGAAATTCAGGGGAATAAAAACATAGGGGATCCCCAGTATTTCTTAAATCAGCACCAGGCTCAAGGGCAGGTCTGGGTTCCCAAAATACAGGGGACAAAATGACTAGGGGTCCACTGGGTCTTGTAGTTCTACAACATTACAAATAGTGATATAAAACACACATACACACAGTTCCACACACATGAGGGTAATCCAGGGCTGCCGACTTTTAAGGTGCGTACACACATACAGATTTTCTGTCTGATCTAAATGTATGGGAGCATATGACAATCAAAAGATTGTTCCCAAACGCTTGAAAACAGACAGTGATCAGTCAGACATTGTTTAAATCATTCTGATATAACAAATTTAACAAAGCAGATACTTTTTTTCTGTTTTTCTGAATTTGGGTTGAAATTTTCAGATTGTCATTTGCTCCCATACATTTCCAGGTTTTTGTTCCCACCAGATAGATCAGACAGAGAATCTGTGTGTATGCACCTTGAGAATCTCCTCTCCGGGAGAAGCCCTGAGAGGATACTTTCAGCAGCAGTTCAGGGGGAGGGGCTTGAACGTGACATCATTAAATCCCGCCCCCAGGATGTAAAATAACCGAATTGGCTAAAATGATCCGATTGTGATGTTTTAGCTCCGCCCCCTCCTCTGAGACCTGCGGATTGCGGCATTTAAATGCCGAGGTCATGGGAAGACTGCTGCAATCGGGGGCGCAGTGGGGGTCCACCTGAATCCAGGAGGGTTGCCCACCTTTCTGGGGGGCCAGGAGGGCGACCCGATTCTCGGGAGACTCCCGACCATTCTGGGAGGGTAGCAACCCTGGGATAATCATACATTAAGAGGGAAGTCCAGGCGCAGAGCATTGTGTACCGAATGCAATGGGTCATGTTGGAGGGTATGTCATTGCACTGTGCCCCAGTCCTGCTTACCATGTATGCTATCCGCAGAGCATTGCACTGTGCCCCAGTCCTCCACCATGTATGCTACTGCAGAGCATTGCACTGTGCCCCAGTCCTGCTTACCATGTATGCTATCTGCAGAGCATTGCACTGTGCCCCAGTCCTGCTTACCATGTATGCTATCTGCAGAGCATTGCACTGTGCTTCAGTCCTCCACCATGTATGCTACTGCAGAGCATTGCACTGTGCCTCAGTCCTCCACCATGTATGCTATCTGCAGAGCATTGCACTGTGCCTCAGTCCTGCTTACCATGTATGCTATCTGCAGAGCATTGCACTGTGCCCCAGTCCTGCTTACCATGTATGCTACTGCAGAGCATTGCACTGTGCCTCCGTCCTCCACCATGTATGCTACTGCAGAGCATTGCACTGTGCCTCAGTCCTCCACCATGTATGCTACCATACCTCCCAACTTCTGTGCTGATGAAATAGGGACACTCGCGCGGCCGAAAAGGGGGCGCGGCGTATGCTAATTAGCCGCAACCTCATTTTCATACGAGAATAGATGCTGTGCGCATGCGCACAGCGTCTATTCTATTAGATTGGGGGTCTCCCAACTGCCACCCCCCGCAGTGGGACAATGCCTGCCGCGGGTGGGACAGCGGGACAGGACCCGAAAATCGGGTCTGTCCCGCTGTAATCGTGACAGTTGGGAGGTATGTGCTACTGCAGAGCATTGTACTGTGCCTCAGTCCTCCTCACCATGTATGCTATCTGCAGAGCATTGCACTGTGCCCCAGTCCTCCTCACCATGGCCCTTATTCTGATCGGTGCGGCCCGATCAGAATATGCGGCCGCAACCGTGCAGGCGAATCCCCGCCTTCCATACGGATCGCCACCTGCCGTCCGTACGCGGATATGTGGCGATCCGCATGAAATTGGACGGGGATACGCCTCCTCCGTCTTGGGAGCTGCCCCTGCATTCGATGGTCGAACTCCTGCAAGCCGGGTACCAGTGTGGAGCAGCACTGTCACCGGAGGTCTCCGCCGGGGAGCAGGTGAGTTGGATTTGCCTCCTTAGGTACCCCTGGGGAGTAACACGGATCCCGGACCCCGGATTCTGCAGCCCAGGAGCCCCGGAACCCCAGGACCAGCCCCGGAACCAGGACCAAGGCCCCGGAACCGGACTCTTCTGCCCTGGAGCCCCGGAGGACGGACCCAGGATCCAGGGACTGACCTACGGGCTCAAGGTAGGTAAGTATCAGTGTGTGTGTGTTTTGTGTGTATTAAACTTTTATTTTACAGGGTGTCAGTGTGATTTTGTGCACTATTTTTTTCACTGCAGAACTACAAGTGCCAGCGGGCCCTTTAATGCCCCGCATGCTGGGACTTGTGGTTCCCCAAGTCCCAGCATGCGGGGTAGGCTTGCTGGGACTCATAGTTCGCCAGTGTAAAACAATAGTTTTAATTCTTTTTTTTTACACAAGTCATCAGCCCGATGCCCACCGGCCAGGGGCATCGGGGACAGCCCCGGACTATCAGCATGGGCTGGTAAGTCCTGGAGGGGGGGGACCCCTTCATTGGGGGGGTCCCCACTTCCCCAGGACCCCTGCCCATGCTGACCAGCCAGGGGGTTAATGCTTTGGCCGCGGGAGCTTATATAATAAGTTTCCCCCGGCTGTGGCATTACCCTGCTGGCTGGTTGTGTCCGGTGCTGGTTCTTAAAATACGGGGGACCCCTAGTCATTTTGTCCCCCGTATTTTGGGAACCAGCGCCGGACCTTGAGCCTGGTGCTGGTTTTATAAAATCCAGGGAACCCCAACTTGATTGTTCCTTTGATTTTATGATACCAGCACCGGCTTTTTGAGCCCGGGGCTGGTAATGCTTAGGAGGGGGACAGCACGCCAGTTTTTTATTTAAATTTCTTTTTTAACTATTTTTTTACAGCAGAAGCATGCACAGATCTCAATGATCTGTGCATGTTTCTGCCTAACTCGCCAGTCAGAAGCTGGTCTATTTTTTTTGCGATTTTTTTTAAACTCCCATATGCGACTTTAGAACTCGCATCCTATTACATATGCGAGTTCCATAGTTTACTATGGGAAAACATCTGGATGCGATTTTCAGTGTGCCTGAAAATCGCATCTTTAAAATGTGTGATTTTGCGGTAAAAAATGCGATTTTTACCGCGACTCGCATCCTATTACATGTGCGATTTTTAGAAAAAATGCGATTTTGGTCAATTTTGACCAAAAATCGCAAAAGTCTAAAAATCACACCCTATTACATATCGGCCCATGTCTCTTACTGCTTCGCCTCGTTATATATATTTATAATGTAATCATTTGTAATGATTTGCGGCACTCAAAGGGTCTTTTTTTCTCAAAAGCAAAATTTGTATTGTAATGAAGAACAGGTTACATATAAATCATGGGTGGATGCCCCGACGTTTCAATGCCACCACTGGATTTTTCTTCCAGGGCCCATGCTTGTAACAAACTGTGCAAACAGACTGCATAAATACAGAGAGTTTTATACTTACCTGTCCGTGCTCTGGGCGGGAGCCAGGTTCAGCGTGGAGGACTCGCACATGCTTCCTTGTGTCCGTCCGTCCCGCGTTGATGACGTCACCTGCCTTCTGATCCTGTTGCCCTGGAGACGCATCTCTACATGAAAGCGTCTCTCCGGGTTCTAGAATACTTCAGCCAGTTGGCGTCATGCCAGCTCCCTGCCCAGCACTGAGCTAACCACATCTAAATCAGTACAATAAGGCATACTCATATATATAAAATATAACTGACTGCATCAGTATTTACTGGGTGTGGATACCTACTGTATATGTGTATTATAAATATATGTAATGGATTAATATGCATTTTAAGGCGCATTTTGTTAGAGAGTGCTAAGGTAGATGTGACATAAAGTATGCTTAGCAGGCACACTCAGATATGTTTTTTGCATAGTTGCCTACCCTCCTGCATTCTGCAGGAGACTCCCTGACATAGCAGCAATCTCCCTCTCTCCCTCATTAGTCTAGCAATCTCCCTCATGTCACCTAGCCCACATTACACTGTTACATCATAGTTACCTCCCCTCCTGCATTCTGCAGGAGACTCCCTGACATAGCAGCAATCTCCCTCTCTCCCTCATTAGTCTAGCAATCTCCCTCATGTCACCTAGCCGACATTACACTGTTACATCATAGTTACCTCCCCTCCTGCATTCTGCAGGAGACTCCCTGACATAGCAGCAATTTACCTCTCTCCCTCATTAGTCTAGCAATCCCCCTCATGTCACCTAGCCCACATTACACTGTTACAGCATAGTTACCTCCCCTCCTGCATTCTGCAGGAGACTCCCTGACATAGCAGCAATCTCCCTCTCGCCCTCATTAGTCTAGCAATCTCCCTCATGTCACCTAGCCCACATTACACTGTTACATCATAGTTACCTCCCCTCCTGCATTCTGCAGGAGACTCCCTGACATAACAGCAATCTCCCTCTCTCCCTCATTAGTCTAGTAATCTCCCTCATTACACCTATCCCGCACTACACTGTTAAATTTTTTTGGGGAAAAAGGAATGAGAGCTAGATAAATTTACATTGAGTCATCAGCACCATTTCCCAGCACTTTACCAAGTACAGTATAGTAGCTCTTACTAACTGCTTTAGGGCTCATCTACATTTGTATATTTCATTTTATTTATTTATTTTATTTATTTACAGTTTCTTATATAGCGCAGCAGATTTCATTACAGTGTCTTATATAGCGCAGCAGATTCCGTTACAGTGTCTTATATAGCGCAGCAGATTCCGTTACAGTATCTTATATAGTGCAGCAGATTCCGTTACAGCGTCCTATATAGCGCAGCAGATTCCGTTACAGTGTCTTATATAGCGCAGCAGATTCCGTTACAGTGTCTTATATAGCGCAGTAGATTCCGTTACAGTGTCTTATATAGCGCAGCAGATTCCGTTACAGTGTCTTATATAGCGCAGCAGATTCCGTTACAGTGTCTTATATAGCGCAGAAGATTCCGTTACAGTGTCTTATATAGCGCAGCAGATTCCGTTACAGTGTCTTATATAGCGCAGCAGATTCCGTTACAGTGTCTTATATAGCGCAGCAGATTCCGTTACAGTGTCTTATATAGCGCAGCAGATTCCGTTAGTGTCTTATATAGCGCAGCAGATTCCGTTACAGCGTCTTATATAGCGCAGCATATTCCATTACAGAGTCTTATATAGTGCAGCAGATTCCGTTACAGCGTCTTATATAGCGCAGCAGATTTCGTTACAGTTTCTTATATAGTGCAGCAGATTCCATTACAGTGTCTTATATAGCGCAGCAGATTCCGTTACAGCGTCTTATATAGCGCAGCAGATTCCGTTACTGCGTCTTATATAGCGCAGCAGATTCCGTTACAGTGTCTTATATAGCGCAGCAGATTCCATTACAGTGTCTTATATAGCGCAGCAGATTCCGTTACAGTGTCTTATATAGTGCAGCAGATTCCATTACAGTGTCTTATATAGCGTAGCAGATTCCGTTACAGTGTCTTATATAGCGCAGCAGATTTCGTTACAGTTTCTTATATAGTGCAGCAGATTCCATTACAGTGTCTTATATAGCGCAGCAGATTCCGTTACAGCGTCTTATATAGCGCAGCAGATTCCGTTACTGCGTCTTATATAGCGCAGCAGATTCCGTTACAGTGTCTTATATAGCGCAGCAGATTCCATTACAGTGTCTTATATAGCGCAGCAGATTCCGTTACAGTGTCTTATATAGCGCAGCAGATTCCATTACAGTGTCTTATATAGCGCAGCAGATTCCGTTACAGTGTCTTATATAGTGCAGCAGATTCCATTACAGTGTCTTATATAGCGTAGCAGATTCCGTTACAGTGTCTTATATAGTGCAGCAGATTCCGCTTTACAATAGTAGACAGTGATAAAACAAACTGGGTAACAGCAGACAGACTTGGAGGTAGGAGGGCCCTGCTGCAAGCTTACAATCTATAGGGATATAGGGGGGAAACATAAGGACAGGCACCAGTAATAGCATAGCAGTTAATTTTAAAAGATTCCTCTCAGATGTAGCAGTACACACCCACGCTTCTAGGTGCCTCAT
This sequence comes from Crinia signifera, assembly GCF_055691185.1. Classification (NCBI taxonomy): domain Eukaryota; kingdom Metazoa; phylum Chordata; class Amphibia; order Anura; family Myobatrachidae; genus Crinia; species Crinia signifera. Next base: position 332,104,076 of record NC_139220.1, read on the forward strand.
TCACAATCTCCAGTGGCGGTTTTTTACGTATGGGCTGCAGCCCCCCCAGGTAAAATCCGCCACTGTAGTGAAGCCAAATGCAGTCTGTGAGACTGCACTGGCTTCACTGTGATTGGCACTGACTTCCTATTGGAAGTCCGACCTGCCAATCACCCAAGGCAGTCCCATTGGGAGGTGTTCCCTCCCTCTGGGATGCCTCTATGGGCTGCTGCATGGCAGCCTATAAAATCCAGGGTCTGCACATGCGCAGTACCTACGGCAGTACTGTCCATGTGCCGGTCCCTATATTGTACAGGCTCCGGGACTGCACATGCGCGGTACCTACAGCAGTACTGTCCATGTGCCGGTCCCTATATTGTACAGGCTCCGGGACTGCACATGTGCGGTACCTACGGCAGTACTGTCCATGTGCCGGTCCCTATATTGTACAGGCTCCGGGACTGCACATGCGCAGTACCTACGGCAGTACTGTCCATGTGCCGGTCCCTATATTGTACAGGCTCCAGGACTGCACATGCGCAGTACCTACGGCAGTACTGTCCATGTGCCGGTCCCTATATTGTACAGGCTCCGGGACTGCACATGCGCAGTACCTACGGCAGTACTGTCCATGTGCTGGTCCCTGTATTGTACAGGCTCCGGGACTGGCTACATGCGCAGTACCTACGGCAGTACTGTCCATGTGCCGGTCCCTATATTGTACAGGCTCCAGGACTGCACATGCGCGGTACCTACGGCAGTACTGTCCATGTGCCGGTCCCTATATTGTACAGGCTCCAGGACTGCACATTCGTGGTACCTACGGCAGTACTGTCCATGTGCTGGTCCCTATATTGTACAGGCTCCAGGACTGCACATGCGCGGTACCTACGGCAGTACTGTCCATGTGCTGGTCCCTATATTGTACAGGCTCCAGGACTGCACATGCGCAGCACCTACGGCAGTACTGTCCATGTGCCGGTCCCTATATTGTACAGGCTCCAGGACTGCACATGCGCGGTACCTACGGCAGTACTGTCCATGTGCCGGTCCCTATATTGTACAGGCTCCAGGACTGCACATGCGCGGTACCTACGGCAGTACTGTCCATGTGCTGGTCCCTATATTGTACAGGCTCCAGGACTGCACATGCGCAGCACCTACGGCAGTACTGTCCATGTGCCGGTCCCTATATTGTACAGGCTCCAGGACTGCACATGCGCAGCACCTACGGCAGTACTGTCCATGTGCCGGTCCCTATATTGTACAGGCTCCGGGACTGCACATGCGCAGTACCTACGGCAGTACTGTCCATGTGCTGGTCCCTATATTGTACAGGCTCCGGGACTGCACATGCGCAGTACCTACGGCAGTACTGTCCATGTGCCGGTCCCTATATTGTACAGGCTCCAGGACTGCACATGCGCGGTACCTACGGCAGTACTGTCCATGTGCCGGTCCCTATATTGTACAGGCTTCAGGACTGCACATGCGCGGTACCTACGGCAGTACTGTCCATGTGCTGGTCCCTATATTGTACAGGCTCCGGGTCTGCACATGCGCGGTACCTACGGCAGTACTGTCCATGTGCTGGTCCCTATATTGTACAGGCTCCGGGACTGCACATGCACGGTACCTACGGCAGTACTGTCCATGTGCCGGTCCCTATATTGTACAGGCTCCGGGACTGCACATGCGCGGTACCTACGGCAGTACTGTCCATGTGCCGGTCCCTATATTGTACAGGCTCCGGGACTGCACATGCGCAGCACCTACGGCAGTACTGTCCATGTGCCGGTCCCTATATTGTACAGGCTTCGGGACTGCACATGCGCGGTACCTACGGCAGTACTGTCCATGTGCTGGTCCCTATATTGTACAGGCTCCAGGACTGCACATGCGCGGTACCTACGGCAGTACTGTCCATGTGCCGGTCCCTATATTGTACAGGCTCCGGGACTGCACATGCGCAGTACCTACGGCAGTACTGTCCATGTGCCGGTCCCTATATTGTACAGGCTCCGGGACTGCACATGCGCAGTACCTACGGCAGTACTGTCCATGTGCTGGTCCCTATATTGTACAGGCTCCGGGACTGCACATGCGCAGTACCTACGGCAGTACTGTCCATGTGCTGGTCCCTATATTGTACAGGCTCCGGGACTGCACATGCGCAGTACCTACGGCAGTACTGTCCATGTGCCGGTCCCTATATTGTACAGGCTCCGGGTCTGCACATGCGCAGTACCTACGGCAGTACTGTCCATGTGCCGGTCCCTATATTGTACAGGCTCCGGGACTCACATGCGCGGTACCTACGGCAGTACTGTCCATGTGCCGGTCCCTATATTGTACAGGCTCCGGGACTGCACATGCGCGGTACCTACGGCAGTACTGTCCATGTGCCGGTCCCTATATTGTACAGGCTCCAGGACTGCACATGCGCGGCACCTACGGCAGTACTGTCCATGTGCTGGTCCCTATATTGTACAGGCTCCGGGACTGCACATGTGCGGTACCTACGGCAGTACTGTCCATGTGCCGGTCCCTATATTGTACAGGCTCCGGGACTGCACATGCGCAGTACCTACGGCAGTACTGTCCATGTGCTGGTCCCTATATTGTACAGGCTCCGGGACTGCACATGCGCGGTACCTACGGCAGTACTGTCCATGTGCTGGTCCCTATATTGTACAGGCTCCGGGACTGCACATGCGCAGTACCTACGGCAGTACTGTCCATGTGCTGGTCCCTATATTGTACAGGCTCCCAGACTGCACATGTGCGGTACCTACGGCAGTACTGTCCATGTGCCGGTCCCTATATTGTACAGGCTCCGGGACTGCACATGCGCAGTACCTACGGCAGTACTGTCCATGTGCTGGTCCCTATATTGTACAGGCTCCGGGACTGCACATGCGCGGTACCTACGGCAGTACTGTCCATGTGCTGGTCCCTATATTGTACAGGCTCCGGGACTGCACATGCGCAGTACCTACGGCAGTACTGTCCATGTGCTGGTCCCTATATTGTACAGGCTCCGGGACTGCACATGCGCGGTACCTACGGCAGTACTGTCCATGTGCTGGTCCCTATATTGTACAGGCTCCGGGACTGCACATGCGCGGTACCTACGGCAGTACTGTCCATGTGCTGGTCCCTATATTGTACAGGCTCCAGGACTGCACATGCGCAGTACTTACGGCAGTACTGTCCATGTGCCGGTCCCTATATTGTACAGGCTCCGGGACTGTGATTTCACCTCTATGGCTGTTGGCGAAGCAGTCCATAGAAGCTGGCTACATGCGCAGCACAGAGGTTGGTACTGGGCATGCGACAGTCCCGGTGCCTGTCATCATTGTACAAGCACTGGTAACAATGCAGCAGGGACCAGGAGGAGCAGTGGTGGCAGGGGGGAGCCGGCATCACAGCCAGCGGCAACCCCCCTCCTACCATAAGGTAGGAACCACCACTGACCATCTCTATTCACAATATCTCCATACTGTATATGGAATTGGAGACGCCATTTGGGAGGAGCATGACACACCCCCTCATAAGGCGCTGTGCAAAATTCTACTACCAACTGTAATCTCCCTGAAACTAGTTTTCAAAAGTAGGCAAGTATGGTTTTTTGTATATAAACTGTTGAAACTTAGCAGAGAATGCAAACTTTAGTGTTGAAAAACTGAGTCAAAGGTGGGAAATTTAGCAGAAAAGAGACACTTTAGGAATGAATAAGGTAAGGGATATTACATCCTCAACTAGAAATTAGAGGCTGATAGGATGAATCAAAGGTGGTAAATGCAGCAGGTAAGATAAAGATAAGGATAAGGAGCCTGTAGGCTCCTAAGTCAGGAATTATGTAGAGATAAAGGTATGACATTTAGCAGAGAAGACACACTGTAGGGTAGAAAGAGTACTGAGAGTGATCATACTTGTCAAGAAAACATGTTTTGATATGTATGAATATTCCCCCTACATATGAGGGAGAGCCTAAAGGTGCCCACAGACGCATCAATTGTACCGTGCTATGCGTTTTTGACTGTACAATGGTTCTATACAATTTTTCTTCCAGCATGCGATGCGATGAACCCATGTTTGTAATGTTAATTTTCAGATGTAGTCTAAAAAGTACGTGCAGCACATACTTTTTAGGACATACAATATCGGGCTCCCGGGAACGCGCATCGCATCGCAAAAGCCCATAAACACCACCCAATTATTGTACATAAGACGCGTTTTGTACTTAAAAAGTACAAAACGCATTCGATAATTGATGCGTCTGTGGGTACCTTCAGGCTGCTGTGTGCGAGGCATAAGGCAGGCATAAGGCAGTATGCAGAGGTGAAACAGCAATGTTGCTCTAGTGTGTGGTGGTTGTCAGGGCTGCAATGCAATATTCTCATAGCTCTTAATCTAAGATATAGAGGTGATATTTATCAGAGAAGTCAAACATTAGAGGTGAAAGTACTATATTCAAGAAGATGTTAGGGGGGAAATTTAGCAGAGTAGGCAAACATCAGTTATGTAAAAGAAGAGATGTGCTGGATTGATTAGCAATTTTCCTGATGGAGAATTAAAGAAAGGCATTCCAGCTAAATCTTTCATTCAGTCCATCTGGTGCTGTCGAGCCCAATCGAGAAATCCATTGTGGTGAAGCCCTATCCCCACAACAACAACATCACTGTCCCTGCTGCCGGCTCCGGGCTGCGCTGGAGATCTCGCAAATGCCCAGTACAGCCGGCTAGGGGAAAGGAGATCAGTGTGAGCTGTTCTGCTGTCTCCTCAATAGGACATCGCTGAAGGGGGAGTTTGCGCTCCCCCACATCTTGTCAATGTCCCTTCCTGCTTCACCTCATTAATGAGGCGAAACAGGAAGTGTTATACTATTCTTTAAAAAGCCAGCTTTGTGCTGATAGAATATAATTTTAAGGACATTAAAGGCAGATTGTATAAAAAATATGTATTTTGATCATACAATGAATGTTTGTTGTGTGTGTATGTATATATATATATATATATATATATATATATAAGACTGTTAATAATATATATCTGTATATATATATATACAGTATATATATATATATAAGCACAGGGTAAGTGCGGCACTCAGCTATGAAATAGAAAAACAACAGTACAGTGTCTTTAGGTGAATCAACGTTTCAGTGCTCTCTTTATTGGCACTATCGTCAGGATATGATATATATAAGCTGAGTGCCGCACCTACCCTGTGCTTATACCCTGCTGGAGATCAGCTGTGAGGGCACCAGCGCCAGCTTAATTCGGATCAGCTTGGAGTGCCGGTCCCATCGAGACATATATATATATATAGTTTACGGGGACCTGGGACTGGCTTAATCGTTTTCACTTGCTCCGGTGCCTCCGTATCCACCACAGAGGGACTGAGTCTGAACTTTCTGACGTGACCATGCTGGGCGGCGGGGCCGTAACACAGCTGACTGGTGGACCCTCCCCTCCCACACCTGGGTGAGGGCATGGGTGCCGGACGTGTTCCCGATGTCGGGATCCCGACTGTCGGAACCCCATACCACACAGGAGGGTATAAGGTGAGCACTTTTTTCATTATGTATTGTACATCCTGACGATTTTTCGCTAAGAAATGAAACGTTGATGTGAATAACCGTGTGGTGATCTTCATTTATTGAAAATTCTCAGAGTGCCACGTTAATTACTAAGAGATATAGATATATATATCCATCAGTAGTGGTCGGCACTCACATGAATGTCTGGTAAACTGCCGGGGTGCCAATGCAAGGATATAGATGCAGCAGAGATGGATGTCACTCCTCCGGACTTGCAAATAATGAACGCAACACACAGGGTAGTGGTCAACGTTTCGGAAGCTTTACTTCCTTTTTCAAGACAGTGGGGTGCAATACAAAGCAAAAATGAAAAACAAGCTTACCTATAAAGAGTGCACAAGGAGAGATCTGCCCAGCAAGTGTGACCGGCTCATGGTCCACGCCGTCCTCCTGGCCCGGCGTCTCCCGGAAGTGTGGGATGACGTCACATCCACCGCAATCATCTGGTGCTCTGGCCGTCAGCAGAGGAGGCATGCCCAATGCCGTCAGTCTCCGTTGCTAGGGGAGACTGACGGCAATAGTCAGGCACTCAGGAGGTGAACTCTGCACGGAGTGAAACCTGCTACCCTGATAAGGGCTGCAGGATCGTTCATACCGAGTATCACACAGACAATCAAAATACAATTTGCATGAAAAATAATAAAAATATCAATGTGCTAATCTGCCCGCACACCACTAGCCGGCACGCGCTTCGCAAATTAGCTTCCTCATGGCCAACCTGACTTCAGATCTGGCGTGGATTATATATGTGTTCATCCAATCATCATGCGTGTGTGGAGAGCGTCATACATAGATATCCAAGAGGTATCGCCAGTGGAATGATTGGCAAGTAGTCTACAATGCATGCAGTTATTCAAGTGGAATACTTTTGAGTATTGATAAAATATGCGGTTGTAATCAACTGGGATACATTGTATCAAGAGATGTTGTATATGTAACTGGTCTGTCACTGATACATGCTGAATAAAAACCAATCTGTGTAGTGTTGTACAGTGTACAATGGAGGACCGGTACATGCTAATCTGTTAGTAAAATATTGTATAACTATAAATACAGTAATGTGCAATTGTAGCACCCCGTAAATTATAGATATTAGTAATGTTTGTATTGAAAATAAGGGGGAAGGGGAAGAGACGAGCAGAAGGAAAGAGAGGAGGAATATACCGTTCATTCCTAACTGTATTGGACAAGAAAAATGGCTAGTGGCAGAGAGTGAGGACTCTGCTAATGTGATAGTATGTGAGATAGTGAAAACTGGGAAACTGCAAGCAGTGATGAGAACTCATAAAATGTGCGTGATCCTGGTGAGACTATCTAATAATAACATACTATTAGTGTGCCAGAAGTGCAAAGATCACTATGATGCCTATAAAATATACATAGAATTTTTAACCACTAATCTATATTTTTATGAGAATGGACAAATAAAAGTGATTCGAAAGGATGGATAAATATATTTGTAAAGGTGCCCATACACGCTGCGATTATCGCATGCGCTTTGTCCAAAACGCATCACATGTGCGATAATCGCACCGTGTTTAGGGGGGGATGCGATGTGATGCGCGTACCCGCAAGTGCGATATTGTATAGTACAAATAGTATGTGCAGGCAATACTTTTTGTACAACATCGCATCGCATTGCATTGTACAAAATACAGATCGCATCACAATCTGTAGGAACATCGCACAGCTCCATTGTATGGTACAAAACGCACAGCACACTCCTATCGCAGCGTGTATGGGCACCTTTATGTATTTACTTTCTTAGTGCAATATTGGTAAATGTGATAACATGTTTGTTACAGGAATGAAAATAATAATAATAAATGAATGACAAGAAAATAAAGAGATACAAATGAATGTATAAATAAATATAATATAACAATGAAGATGTGGTAAAGCCTGTCTGAATAAGTGCCTGCTGTAAAGGGAAGGGATTTCAGTCCATGTGATATGGTGATGGCAAATGAGAGGGAACAGGTACATGAGTGGTAATCATGGAACAGTTAGTTTATATTGATGTGATACCTTGATGTAATAAGATACTATATCGTTTATATAGTGATTCAATATACGGGCTTACTCCAATGTATATGCATGTACAGATAACACGGAAGTTGATGTGTGGGTAGTTCATGCTAATAATATTTCTGCAAATCTCTGGCACCAGAAGTGTCTGGGAGGTGCTAGATCTGATACAGATGGGTTACAGCAGTGGTTCCCAAACTGTGTGCTCAAGGACGCCGTGATTCAAAAAAGTTTGGGAACCACTGGGTTACAGGAATGCAGTATAACTGTTTTCTTCATTTAATCCCTTCGGGGACATGGTGTCCATGTACACACATCCACATCATGGCGGCACTCATGGACGAAATAACGGCAATAACACACGGTATGTGGTCAACGTTTCAGTGCTCATTTATCAAGAACAGAGCACTGAAACATTGAACACATACAGTGTGTTATTGCCGTTATTTCGTCCATGAGTGCCGCCATGATGTGGATGTGTGTATGTATGTGTATATATATATATATATATATATATATACATATATATATATAGCAAATGTACGTTGGGCTTGTTTGGGGGCTTTTTAGGATTGGGTTGGGTTTGCTTTGGCCTTGTTTTTCAGTCATCAGTTGCTTGTTTTTCATTTCAGAGTTGGCAACACTGGTGGGGACTGACACACGCAGGAAGTACAATGGTAGCAGGGACCTTTGCATGGTTGCCAATTCCGCTTATTTTTCCTGCTAGTTGTGGGTAGCTTGTTTTTGGGCTTGTTGCCTTGTTCTCAGGGCCAGCCATGGATTGGACGCTGCAGAACAAAGCTGGCTTGTGATTTGCTGTGCAGGGATCAGGTGGGTGGGTCTGCAAGCAGTAGGGAAGTGCTCACTGTTCCCTGTAGCTGCTGTATCGTGTGCTGCCTGTTATCTTCAGGGATCAGGGTGACGGATAGAAGCAGGTATGTGTATGTGTGCTGCAGCAGCCTGTACATCATCAGCCACTCAGCCCTCACATGTTCCCATGGGCTTCCTTATAGTTACTTAGCTCACACGGAAGCCGGGGCTGCTCTGGCCGTGCTCTGTGTGCTGCTGTACATTCCTCAGCAGCAGGGAGGGGGAGGACGGGGGACTGAGGAGAGAAGGAGCTGATGAGGAAGTAGGAGATGTAAGTAGGAGACAGAAGCAGCACTGACTCCTCCTGTAGTTACATCAGGGTTGCCTACCCTCCCGGAATGGCCGGGAGGGTCCCGAAAATCGGGGCACCCTCCCGGCCCCCCCGAAAAGGTGGCCAACCCTCCCGGATTCGGGGGACCCCTGCTTCCCCCTCCCCCTGATTGCGGCTCCCCCCCCTGACCACGGCGTTTAAATTACCTTATGGCTGCAGATCTCTGGGGAGGAGCGGGGCTAAAGCGTCATAATCACGTCATTTAGCCCCGCCCCCTCCCCGGAGATAGGCAAATTGAGTAACTTTCCTTCATGGGGGTGGGGCTTAATTATATCACGTTTAAGCCCCGCCCCCGAGCTCCTGCTGAAAGGCTCATCTCCGGGCTTCTCCAGGAGAGGAGCTTTTAAAAGTCGGCAACCCTGACTTACACATTTGTACCAGCAGCTGGGAAACCCGGATTACTGTGGTCCTGAGGGGTCTGTAATACCCAGCAAGGTATGTGATTAGTCTGACCATGCAGAGTATTGTGTTATATATGTCTGTTCTACTAACAACGGGCAGTACTGGTGATAACAGCACTAACCACACTGACCGCTCTCTATATGGGAACCTGTGTGTGTGTGTCTGTGTATATATATATATATACATATAGCATTGTACTAACCACACTGACTGCCCTCTATAAGGGAACCAGTATGTATATATATATATATATATATATATATATATGGGGACAGAGTACCCCAGCCGTGCTTCTACAAAGGTATGGCAGCAACTCTGAGGAGCCCTCTGTTAGACAGGACCCAGGATAGAGATAGAAAGAAATAGATTCTCAGAATGCGCCCTTCCTGAAGTACAGGTGACAGGATAATTATTTTTGTCCAATAACAAACAGAGTTATAATAACAATATATAAAAAAAAATTTTTGACAATAAAAAATTCTTTATTAAAAGATGTCTTCTCAGTGATGGTATAAGCCCAACGCGTTTCGTCAACAAATTGACTTCATCAGGGGCATTTTGACAGCAGAACAATACACAGGAATTTCACACCGAATAAGGTTCCTTTAGTAAGGTTCATATATAGCAGTCTGTAAGCACCAGTCACTATTTTCTTGTTATTGCACTTAAACCTTGACAAAGGGGTTAATGATACCCCGAAACGTTAGTTTGCTGTAATACACGCTGTTGAAAATCCTTGGAGTGCCGCTGTCTGTTCCTTCCTACGAAACTACCTGTTTGTTCCAGAAGGCACCCAGGTACTGAATCCCAGCTGAGGGAGTGCCAGGCCGTCTACCTCTCTCTCTCACCATATTATCATTGCTATAAACTGTATTCTTGCGCCATAATAATCATGTGGAAACCACTTCTAGTCTCAATCCCTAGCAGTACTGCAGTCTCCAATAGTTCAGCGCTTTTATTTATATGTTGCAGGTTCCTTTATAGACACAACTCCTCTGAATGCTGCCAGATATCAACTTTGCAGAAAGTCTTTTAAGGTGAGCTCACTTTAAACTTGTAGCATTGAATTTATATTTGTGTAATCCTCTGCGAAGATAGGTGTATAACGTGTAGTTCCCTATTACGTTATCAGAGTTATAACTTTGGATAGTGACCCTCTTGTATCGAGTCTGTCCCTCTGTATCACTATCTTAGCTGTATATAATAAAGGTGACAGAGGCTGCTGAAACAAGCGTTGCCTGTATGTCTTTTGATACAAGGAGCTGTCTCTCCCTAGGCAGTAACGTATCCTACCAATTAGCTGGTACTATAACAGGAACAGTCGCTTGTGCTTAGAATATGTTTGCGAAGTACAATAGAATTCTGTGTCTGTAAAGCTGTACTGACTGGAATGTTAGTTCCTAGATTATAACCAATAAGCTGACACTTTTTATATTGCTAAAATATACAGATCAATAGATATCTTCCCCCTCTCCTTCTCTCTTTCCTTATTTACATACTGGTGCTGGGGTAATACTGTCCAACAGGAATTCACTGACAGTGATCTTCACAGATCGTGTATTTACTAAGTAGTGTATCTTGTTCAAATGAGGCGATAACTTTACTTCACTGAAGAATGTAACTGGAGCGCAATATCTGTAATCTATACTCCGCCTCCTCCACATGCAAACGTGTCCTGCAGTGAGAGAATCACCAGGATAATACTTTGCTATATAAGTAGGAACAGAGGATGGTATTATTGCTGCTGATTTGTCCTCTACTCCCACAAGCTCACTGAATTTCCACTCTGCCTTTGCTGGCTCAGGGTATGGGTAAAAACCGGCCCAGGACAAGACCCCCGGACTGCCGGGGGGGGTGTCCTGTCCGGGGGGGGGGGGGGGCTGTCTGTGACACCTATCACCAGGGAGTGGAGGAGGGGGAGAATAAAGCCTCCCTGTATGGTCCGGGCATGTAGCAAAAAACTGAACGTTCCGGACCACACAGGAAGGCTGTAGTCTCCCCTTCCCCATGTCCCTGGTGATAGCTATCACAGGGACCCCCCGGACAAGACACCCCCGGACCGGACAATACAAACTCCGGACTGCAGATTTTGATGTCAGGTCCGGCAGTCTGGAGTCTGGGTCCGGTTTTTACATAGTTCCGCTGGCTCAGTCTCTGTGTATAGAATTACAGAGGTCTCTGCCCTCCTCTGCTTTAGTGAGCGCTGCACTATCTTTGCATTAGATAACAAGATATGGAAACACTTTGTCTATGTGTAAAGTTAATTAGTCTCCTCTGCCCTGCTACACAAGGACGGGGCACACTGACTGTAAATATGTTCCTGCCGGGCTCTCTGTTAACCCCTTGAGTGGTGGGTTTTGCTGGGGCAGGGCAAACCTACTAAGGATGGTTTGTCGTCCTTCACCAGAAAAACCCACCACAGAATCTAGGAAGCCGCTGCTCCCCCCCCCCCACCCCCCTCACCTCCACTCCGGCGTTAGTACAACACAGCTCCCCTCTTGCCGCCGCTTCCCCCTGCCGCCTGACAGTCATCACACAGGCGGCAGGCTCGGGGATGTTTCACGGTGGCTCGGGAGGACTCGGGTGCCTGAACTCTCCCTAGTCCTCCCAAGCCGCGCCGACCATCCCCGAGCGTGCCACCTACGTCACAGTGAATGGTGGCTGGTGGCAGGAGCGCGCCGGGTACGTTCGCCTGAGCGGAGGGGGTGGGAGGCGACAGGAGGGGGAAGGGGTGACGGGGGAGGTGTTCCTTCCACCTGGCCACACAGCCTGCTCACCCTGTCCCCCCCGCCTCGTCCGCCCTGCTCTGCCAGGCAGGCTGGCTGGCTTGCTCCACACGGAGGCTGCTTCCTCCGCCCACCACACAGCCTGCTCACCCCCACGCTGGCCTGCTCAGAGCATGGAGCCCTGGCCACCAATGTTATAAGCCAATAATATATACATTGCTGGCACAGGCCAGCAATGTATATATTACAGGCACCACTGGGCACCAATGATTGCTTATTAGTAGTAGTTTATTTATTTATAAGGCGCCACAAAGTGTCCGCAGCACCGTACATAGCAAACAAAAAACTAATTACATGGTAACTTACAGGGTGTGGTGATAAAATACAGTATAAATAGGGGTATAGCTGGTAGAACTAAAATCAGCATCAGTTCTGAAGTAGGTGTCAAAATGGTCGAGGAGACTTAAGATGAATTAGAGGAAGGGAAGAACAGGGCAGGAGTGCTGGTGAGGTTAAGAGGTAGGGTGAGTACGTGAGGAAGGAGGGCCCTACTCATAAGAGTTAACAGACTAAAAGGAGGTGGGTGGACGAACGAAAAACAATAGGATAAGTAGGAATGGATGGGAATGGATGGAGGGGTAGGGCAGGCAGGATAGGAGGAGCGAAAGAGGTTAGGAGGAGGGATAGGCGAGTCGGAAGAAGTGGGTTTTGAGGGAGCACTTGAAGGAGTGAAGGGAATCAGAAAGCCTGATGGGTGGCGGGAGGTTGTTCCAGTGCAATGGGGCAGCACGAGAGAAGTCTTGGACACGGGAGTGGGAGGAGGTGATTAGGTGAGAGGTCAGGCGGCGGTCAGCGATGGAGCGAAGAGGACAGGAGGGAGTGTGGATAGAGATCAGTGAAGAGAGGTAATGAGCGGTGGAGGAGGAGAGAGCCTTGTAGGTGGTGGTGAGGAGTTTAAAGAGAACTCGGAAAGGAAAGGGGAGCCAGTGAAGAGATCGACAGAGGGGGGAGGCGGAGGTAGAGCGGTGGGAGAGGAAGATGAGCCTAGCAGCGGAGTTAAGAATGAATTGGAGAGGGGCAAGAGGTAGCCCAGAGAGAAGGATGTTGCAGTAGTCAAGGCGAGAGATGAAAAGAGAGTGAATGACAATTTTGATCGCGTGAGTGGAGAGGAATGGTTTGATGCGAAAGATGTTGCGTAGGTGAAAGCGGCAAGACTGTTAGAGCGCAAAAATGTGGGGGGTGAAAGAGAGGGAGGAGTCAATGATGACACCGAGGCAGCACGTTTGGACGGTGGAGATGATCTCGGTTTCAACAGTGCTGATGGAGAGAAGAGGGGATGTTCGGGGGATGGAAGATTAGAAGTTCAGTTTTAGCCATGTTTAGTTTCAGGAAACATTGGATCATCCAGGCTGAGAAGGCTGTGAGGCAATCGGAGATCTTGGACAGGAGTGATGGGGATAGGTCGGGGGAGGAGAAATAGATTAGGGTATCATCAGCATAAAGGTGCTAATGGAAGCCAAAGGAGCTGATGAGGGTGCCCAGAGAGGTGGTGTAGAGGGAGAAGAGGAGAGGGCCAAGGACTGACCCTTGGGGAACACGACTGGCTGCGGGGTAGTAGGAGAGGAGGAGCTCGGAGTGGAGACGGAGAAGGAGAGATCAGAGAGGTATGAGGTGAACCAGGAGAAGACCGTGTGATGCCAAAGGAGTGGAGCGTGTTGAGCAGGAGAGGGTGGTCAACAGTGTCAAAGGCAACCGACAGATCAAGCTGGATGAGGATTGAGAAGAGGCCTTTGGATTTAGCCGATAGTAGTACAGATGGAACATGCTCTTGGCAGGGGCTGGCGATTCTATCACCAGCCCCCTCCAGTGGCCGGCTCTCGCCAGGGGAGCGTGCGCACAAGACGCTCTCAGACTCCCCATGGCTATGGAGCTGGCTCCGCCACCTTCCCCCGGTGCCTCTTGCCGCCCCGCCATCCCCTATCCCTGCCCATCTTCCTGAGGAGGAGACGGGCAGGATGCCGCCACGGCACCATCCTGAAACTGGGAAGCAGGTGCATGTGAGACGCACTCTTGTCCCAGTCAGATGGAGCACCGGCGAGCGCCAGCGCAGGCATGCTGGCGATCCTCGGCCAAGGATCAGAGGATCCATCTGTATATACATAGCTGGCACAGGCCAGCAATGTATATATTACTGGCCACCATGGGTTAAATTGAGCCAGAACGGGGCATAACTGCGTTCCGTCGGTTCATTTTGGAGGTGAAACGTCCGCTCACCTTGCCCTGCTGTCTGTCCATGCCTGCATCGTTAAAGGAGACAGCCTGCAGATCGGTGGTAAACCTGGCTGTCTCAGAGCAGGTCCAACCATCCGCTGTTCGGCTATTTCAAATGACACGCCTGCTTGCAACTCGCGAGCCACCGTTGCCTGATTGGCTGCGAGTCGCGAACAGATGGACCTGCTCTGAGACAGTCGGATTTCCCCACCGCTCTGCTCCTTTACTGATGCAGGCAGGGACAGACAGCAGGGCAAGGGGAGCGTAAGGATGCAGAACCGCACAGTGCAGTGCACATAGCATCTTACCCCTGGCGCCGTGCATGTTACCCCTGGCACTGTGCATGAAAACCCTAGCAATGAGCATGTAGGTAAACGCCACTTATGTGGCATTATATGTAATGGGCATTACAGTGTGTGGCATATGTGTATTGGGCATTACAGTGTGTGGCATAATGTGTAATGGGCATTACAGTATGTGGTATATGTGTAATGGGCATTATGGTGTGCATAGTCCCCTGTCCCACAAAGACATGCCTTAAATTTTCCGCAGGCCAACAATATATATGTTACCGCCGCCACTGCCCCCCCCCCCAATGTATATATTGTTATGGCGTAACGTATACATTGCTGTTGCAAGTGAATGGATTTCTCCCTACATGCACAGCTGCAAATGAAATGTTTGCCGTGCACATGGGAGGGATTTTGCTGCACGGGTGGAGTTTACCTAATTGCTGGGCTCCGAATATATGCAGGCCAGCAATAAGTTCTAAATCAGGCACCAAGAACAGAAATGCACTGAATAAAATGGCCCCTGCTCCCACCCTTGTAATTCAAACCCCGCCCATTATGTAAATCGCCTTTTATATGAAAGATTTTAAGCAAAGGCTTTAAGGTCCATACACACTGGGCGACTATGCCCAGTGTGTATGGACAGCATTGATGCCAGTCATCGCTGCGGGGAAAGCCTCTCATTGCATACACACTGAGCGACTTTCCCCCTGCCCGGCACCGACGGAGGGGGGAGAATGGCTTTGCAGAGCTATGCAAAGCCATCCTGAAAGCCGCTCATCTGCTGGTATAACCAGCAGATGAACGGCTTTCCCGGCGATGATACGGGAGCGCGCAGCAGCGCTCACCGCTCATTGCCAGGGCATACACGCTGGGCGGCTTTGAGCTGAAAGCCGCTCAAACTGGGTGTTTTCAGCGACTTTCAGCTCAAAGTTGCCCAGTGTGTATGGGCCTTTAGGCTCCTGAAAATCTCTCGCTCTTTGAGGAAAATAGCTCAGTGTGTATGCACTACTTTGGTGAAAAATTTATCTATCAAAGATTTTGGCAAAGTCTTTTGAAATGAAAATCTTCTAGTGTGTATGGGCCTTAAATGTATGTCTTTAAACTCCAATAACATGAATTTCTATGTTTATTTAATTGTAACAAACTATATATTTAATATATACCATATTCTTAGTTTCATATATTCTTTTATATTTTATATTTTTTCCTCCTGTTGCTAATTGTGAATAATCGGTACTGCTTTCCGAGCACGGCGCCCACGATCTAGATTGTATGTGTGGGGCTGATATCTCAAGCATCTCATGCATCTTATGTGTTTGTGCGGCATAAGATGCATGAGATGATGCAATCGATGCGATAAACGAGATTTTTACATTGGAATCAATGTAAAAAGCCCCCAAAACCCCAATTTTAATTGCTAACCCCCCCCCCCCTCATGGGTGAAATGGCCCCCACCATTGTTAACGCCACCCCACTATTGACACCAACCCGAAGCGTGGCAAGCGCAGCTATCCCGCGAGGGGCGGCGGTACGTGTCCTCCGACCTTTTCATACCCCCACTATCCACGTCGGTGTGGAGTTGACGCTATATAGTGTAACGAGCGCAGCGAGCCACCGAGCCCGAAGCATGGCGAGCGCAGCGTGCCCCGCGAGGGGACGTGGATACCTTCACAGGTATCCGCGTCCCCTCGCGGGCTTCACAGGTATCCGCGTCCCCTCGCGGGGCTTGCTGCGCTCGCCACACTTTATAAAATCAACTCCACGCCGACGTGGATAGTGGGGGTATGGAAAGGTCGGAGGACGCGTACCGCCGCCCCTCGCAGGCTCGATGCGCTCGCCACGCTTCGGGTTGACGTTGATAGTGCTGGTGGCGTTAACAATGGTTATTGGGGACTCACGATTTTTTAATCTCATGGATCTCATGCATCTTATGGATGCATAAGATCCATGAGATTAAAAAACGGGTCCATCGCGTTGATTTTATGCCTTAAGTACCTTAAACTTAAGGCATGCAATCAATAAGACGAGCGCCGTGCTAGGAAAGCAGTACCGAAAAATCATTATCAATAATCAGCATATTTTAGATTAAAACTGTTTTTTATTAATATTATTTACTGTATATTTGGTTGTGGCTCACAGCACAGGATATGCTGTGATCTAGGGATCTTCTCAAAAATGCCTCCTTTGGTCAAAGTGGGACATGCATTGTGTCCCATATATTTTCTATTACCGCAAAAGTTTGTGTTACCATGGTAACCTATATACAGTAGTTCTTACGAGATTGGGAGTAGCCCGCTTGATGTGATAATATATGTAGTCTAAGTTTGCCCATTTTATAGTATTGCCTGCCTTATTATAGATGTAGATATAAGGTTCCTGTTGCAAATTCTCATATCAGTAGCGATAATTGTGGACGAACAACCAGAAACCGGAAGTTGCGTTCCACTCCATCTCTGTTCCCTCCTCCACTCTAAGCCCTATTAATGATACATTTCAATATAGGTTTCCTATGCATTTTTGTACTGCAGGCATGTAATATAAGCTACCTGCGTTCCACCAACCAGAAGTAGGACGCGGCGTGCGTTCCAACAACCGGAAGTGAGGCTCAATTAGATAAACCAATTTTATTTGTGATTCTCTATGAATTGAAAATGTGATATATATAATATTTTGACTGCCTCCTATAATGTAATTATTTACACAACCTTATTGTCAGTACCTGGGAATTCTGTGGACCCGGGTGACAACCAGGAACGGTGCAGCTTGAAGGATAGCAGGGCGTATATAGGTCCTTCTCATACGGGACCTGGGAGGAGCTTGCAGCTTGTGGACACTGACGTGAAGGATGAGTCTCAGGAGTTAGCCACGGGAAAGATAATGAAAGAGCAGGTGACGGACAGGAATCAGGAACCAGTTGTGACCATGCTGGGAGTACACAGGTGACTGTAGCGGATAGCACCCAGGCAGGGGGTGCGCAGGAGACCCTGCCTGGGTGTAGCCAATCGGGAGGCACACTGGTGGTTGAAGTAGGTTGTACCCAAACGGAAGATGCACAGGAGGTTGCTTGCAGGTTGCACCCAGACTGGAGGTACACAGGTGATAGCAGGAGATTGTACCCAAACGGAAGTTGCACAGGAGGTTGCTTGCAGGTTGCACCTAGACTGAAGGTACACAGGGAATAGCAGGAGATTGTACCCAAACGGAAGGTGCACAGGAGGTTGTTTGTAGATTGCACCCAGACTGAAGGTACACAGGTGATAGCAGGGGTTGTACCCAAACGGAAGGTGCACAGGAGGTTGCTTGTAGATTGCACCCAGACTGAAGGTACACAGATGAGCAGGGCTGATTGCACCTTGAAGCAAGACGCTGGAGGTGCAAGGTGATCAGGGCTGATTGCACCTTGAAGCAAGACACTGGAGGTGCACAGATGATCAGGACTAATTGCACTTTGAGCAAGACACTGGAAGTGCACAGGTTGTCAAGAGAGCACAGGATGCTGGTGTTTCCTAAGGAGTGACAAGCAAAGCACTGGCGCCAGCTTGTTTCAAACAAAAGTCCTTTATCCCCCTTGAGAGGCTGTGATAGGCTACTGACTTCAGCCCCGATTATTATTGGTGGACTCCAACAAGATGGTTCCTTTGCGCAGACGGTGCGGCTGAGGTAGTATGCCCTGAGTCAGAGTAGTCCCCACAGAGGGCTGGAAGCACTGCAAGTGCCGCTCCGCCGCTTCCACCATCCAGGGCAAGGAGACAGAGCCGGAATCCAGACCAGAGCACTCCACGCCAGTACATGGCGACCAGTCAGAGCGGGCACTGTCACCCACGCACCATGGTGACTGCTCAGGCTCCCCTGGTGCCCTGCTCAAGCGCCAGAGACCATGCCCCTGGACCAGATCCCGCCCTACCACCCGGACTGGTAAGCGACAGGAATGGGCTGTGACAGTACCCCCCCCCCTCTTGGGAGTGGACTCCGGATACTTTCCAGGCTTACCAGGATTGTTTTGATGGAACTTCTTTAACAAGGCGGGAGCATCAATGGCTGTGGCATCTACCCACGTTCTCTCTTCCGGACCATAATCCTTACAATCCAGCAAATATTGAATTCAACCGAATCGTCTTCTGGAGTCTAGGATTCTTTTCACATCAAAGGATACTCCACGATCGGTTTGAAGCTGCTGTAGTCGAGGTACTTTACTTTGGAAACGATTGAGGACTAATGGCCTTAATAAAGAAATTTGGAACGTGTTAGGGATTCGTAGAGACTGAGGCAGCTGAAGCCTATATGCTACTGGTGAAATGACAGAGACTACCGGATAGGGACCTATAAATCTGGGCGCAAATTTCATCAATGGTACTCGCAATCTGATGTTTTCCGCTGAAAGCCATACTCTATCTCCAATTTGAAGTTTAGGTACTGCTTTTCTGTGGCGATCCGCAAATTTTTTATAGTGCTGGGAGGCTTTTCAGAGTGAAATATGGACGTTCCTCCAGATATTGGAAAAAAATTGAAGAGACGATTTATCTGCAGGAACATTGCTCTCTGGGAGATTTCGAAATTCAGGAACACGGAGATGCTTGCCATACACAATACAGAATGGAGACTTGTCTGTAGAGGAGTGATATGCATTATTATGTGCGAATTCAGCCCATTGGAGGAGTTCTGACCAGTTATCTTGAGACGAGGAGAGATAAAGTCGTAAGAATATCTGTAGCTCCTGATTCACTCTCTTGGTTTGCCCGTTGGTCTGGGGATGATATGCTGTGGAAAATGTGAGTTTGATTCGGAATGCTGAGCACAGAGACCTCCAAAATCTTGCTACAAATTGTACCCCTCTATCAGAGATTATTTCTACAGGCAGACCATGGAGTCGAAATATTTCTGTAATAAAAAGCTGGGCTAACTTGGGAGCCGAAGGTAACCCCTTGAGGGGGACAAAGTGTGCCATTTTGGAAAAACGGTCTTCCACGACCCAGATGGTATTGAATCCTTTGGAAACGGGCAAGTCAGTAATGAAATCCATTGATAGATGAGTCCAGGGTTGTTCTGGAATGGACAAGGGCTGAAGAAGGCCGGACGGCTTTTGACAAGATGTTTTATGGCGAGCACACTCAGGACAGGAGGAAATAAAAGACGTGACATTGGCTTTCATAGAGGGCCACCAATAGGACCTTTTAATGAACTCAATGGTTTTTTTGATCCTGGAATGGCCTGAAAACGTGAAGCATGAGCCCAAAGGAGCAAGGCGGGACATCATTTTGTAGTCACAAATGTTTTCCCTGGAGGAATAGAAATTACTTAGCTAATCTAGTAGCTGGGAGCACTGGACCGGGAACTTGGTCCTCTATTAAAGAAGAAAAAGATCGGGACAAGGCATCAGCTTTGCCATTTTGAGATCCAGGCCGAAAAGTTAAAGAAAAGTTGAATCTTGTAAAGAATAAAGCCCAGCGGGCTAATCTGGGTTCAGGCATTGCGCTTTTCGCAGATAAAGAAGGTTTTTGTGATCAGTGATGATGTATACTGGGAATTTAGCTCCTTCTAAAAGATAGCGCCATTCTTCTATCTAGGGCAAGCTTAATGGCCAAAAGTTCCTGCTCCCCAATGGGATAATTTCTTTCGGCTGGTAAGAATTTCTTGGAAAATAACCCACAGGGATGAATCTTGCCATCAGAGGTTTTCTGAAAAAGCACTGCTCCTACTCCCACGGACGAGGTGTCTACTTCCAATATGAATGGTCAAGAAGGATCTGGCTGAATAGGAGCTTCAGTAAAGACTTGTTTGAGCCAGTGAAAAGCAGCAATGGCTTCAGGCGACCACTGGGACGAGTTGACCCCTTTATGGGTGAGAGCAGTAATAGGACTGATGATGGAGGAAAAGTTTTTAATAAATCTTCTGTAATAGTTAGAGAATCCAATAAAACGTTGAATGGATCTTAATGTAGTAGGGCGGGACCAATCAAGAACTGCTTTTACCTTAGAAGGGTCCATACAAAGATCTGAACCGGAAATAATGTATCCCAGAAAGGCAACTGAGGTTTTTTCAAATTCACATTTAGATAGCTTGCAGTACAATTGGTTATCCCGCAATCGCTGGAGCACCTCCTTGACGTGCAGACGATGTTCCTGAAGATTCTGAGAACAAATTAAAATGTCATCCAGATAAACCACAACTGAATAATATAGAAGATCACGGAATATTTCATTCATAAATTCTTGAAAAATGTCAGGGGCATTACTTAACCCGAACGGCATTACTAGGTATTCATAATGACCGTCCCTTGTGTTGAATGCTGTTTTCCATTCGTCACCTGCACAAATACGAATTAAATTATAGGCCCCCCTGAAGTCTAGCTTGGAAAAGACTGTAGCCCCTTTGATCCGGTCAAATAATTCTGTAACTAGGGGAAGAGGGTACCGATTTTTAATGGTAATGTCATTTAAGGCTCTATAATCAATGCAGGGTCTAAGTCCACCGTCTTTCTTTTTTATAAAAAAAAACCCCACCCCAGCTGGAGAGGAAGATGGTCGAATAAACCCCTTTTCAAGATTTTCCTTGACATATGATGCCATGGCTTCAGTCTCTGGAAGAGGAAGAGGGTTTGTCCTACCTCTGGGAGGAGTCTTTCCAGGAATCAACTCAATTGGGCAATCCCATCGGTGATGAGGGGGTAGCTTATCTGCTGATTTTTCACAAAAGACGTCTGAGAATGCTTGGTAGGCAGAAGGTAAGAGTAGAGCTTCAGCGGTGGCTGTAGTCTGGATTGGCACAATTTTTTGAAGACAAGATTGATGACAGTTAGGTGACAATTGGGTGACTGGCTTTTGGAATCACTAAGAAATGAAGTAACTCATGGTGCAGCAGGTCGACTTGAACTGAGAGTGGAACAGTACGGTGGGTAATTGACCCTTGAGGAAGGAAGCTGCCATCCACAGCAGAAAGACGATAGGCTTGATCCAATAAGACTGTTCCAAGATGATGCTGATTAACGAATTGTAACGAAATAAAATTTTCTGCTGCTCCAGAGTCCAAAAGAACTTTAGTTGGTCCCCGAGGTAACAAGAGTTGTGAAGACAAAAGAGAATCGGACTTGAGTGGAGAAATATCTTGTCTCTCTTGTCCTCGCCTGGCTTCTCCAGGACCAGCTAGGACTGACGGTTTAACGGACGGCGTGGACAAGAGGCAATAAGATGCCCATTTTCCCCACAGTAGAGACAAAGATTTTGGCGTTGCCTTCATTGTCGTTCTTCAGGAGACAAGTGGGCCCTATTAACCTGCATGCAACCAGAAGCGGAGGATGGGACTGAGTCTAGTCTTCGAGTGGTCATCGATCGACTTCGTTCTTGCCGGGACTTTTCAACTTGTCTCTCTCGGTAGCGGAGGTCTAACTTATTGCAGAGGGAAATAATGGCAGTGAGGGTACTGGGAAGGTCCCGTGTAGCCAACTCGTCTTTGAGACCTTCAGAAAGTCCCGCCATGAACGTTGATACTAAGGCTTCCTCGTTCCAGGATAATTCGGACGCTAGAGTCTGAAAATGTATAACATACTGAGCAATAGATCTGGTACCTTGGCGTACCCGCAGAATCTCAGTGGCAGCTGAAGTCACCTTGTCTGGTTCATCGACTATTTTCCGAAAGTCAGCAATGAAGTTAGCGTAGTTGGTAAGCAGAGGATCTGACCGTTCCCATAGGGTAGACACCCAATCCAGGGCTGACCCAGACAGCAACGAGACTATGTAGGCAACACAGGTTAAATCTGTGGGAAAGTTCATGGGCTGGAGTGAGAAATGTACTTCGCACTGGTTGATAAACCCCCTGCAGCCCCTAGGAGTGCCATCAAATTTAGCTGGGGTTGGCAGATGCAGGGTAGGGGCACCCGGAGGTTGGACAGGGTTACTTGCTTGAGCCATCACAGGAGGAGTCAGCGAAGCTTGAGGCAATGATGCTTGAAGAGTGTCCTGATGCTGGGAGATTCCCTGCAGGGCCTGAGCCACTTGCCGCTGACCCTTCTCGAGGGCTTGCAAGCGGCCAATTAATTCCTGCAAAGGTTCCTTAGAAGGTATTAGAAATATTAGAAGGTATCATTGCTTCTAATATTTCCCCACAATGGTTGTAAGGCTGACTGGTCTAAAATTTTCAGGGTTAGTTTTGCTACCTTTTTTCCATATTTGTACTACGTTAGCTATGCGCCAGTCCCTTGGTACCATCCCCCGAGTTTATTGGTACCTCAATTATTTTAGTATCCTAGGGTGTATTTCATCCGGGCAGGAGATTTGTTACTATTTAGGTTCTGTAATCTATTTTTGACTATTTCCTCACTCAAACATACAGTTTGGGAGCATTTAAGAGCCGAGCATTTAATCTGTGGGAGATCTTCTGAAGATTCTTCCCTTATAAATACCGAAGCAAATTACCGTGCACCATACCTAAAATACTGACTCCAGCATGCAATACTAAGCAATGCAGCACTCAATTTACTTTCATTAACCAATTGAGTAACGCAAGCCACACTCACCAACATCCACTGGATCTCTGGTTAAGGCTTCCTACATCTGCCCACCACTCTGTAACATGGAATTTGGGAGCCGTTTTGATGGCTGTTTACCACTCTCCATTTTTACACTTTTGGAGGAAACAGACATCTGGCCCTCTGCCACTCACTGTCACCATCTATCACTGCTGTTTAAGAACTGTGCACACATGTTTATTCCTCTCCGAAAAATGTCACACAAACCCATGACTTCATCCACCTCAATACACTACACAATATGGGTGTGACACACGGACACAATTAATACATTTATGTGCAAGACTGCATAGAAAACATTTCACATCAAACTTGTTTACTTAACTTCTTTTAATTGGTTTTGCTGTTAGGCTTCACAGCACACAAAATAAATAATGTTTGAGAAATGAATAAACAAAATAAAAATAAAACCAGACAGGACAAAATGTGCCATCAACTGAAACATCTGGGGCACAACAGCTGCATGCTGAAATGAAAGTCCACCCCAGCATAGGATCTGCATCATCAAATAATTATGCTAGCCAGGTTACAGGACATCAAACCAAGACCTTGCATTTACAGAGGGAGAACTTGGAATTTTGGTACCCTGTGCACGGGAATAGAACGAGTTTGCCCACAGGAAGCGGCCCTCCACAACAAAGGACAAGATTTGGTACAAAAACAGACAAAGTCAATAGGTGTCACCCTCGTTTGCCCATGGGGTTTGGGGGGCTCAGATACTGAGTATGGGGGTGGTGGTGGGTCCCTTCTGGCAGCACGGGGTGGGGCAGCTAGATTATTGGCTGCAAGGGCCGCAAAAAAGTGCCCTGGTGGTGCAGGCAATCTTTGCAGAATGTCATTCTGGCGTATGGATTGCTGGCGCCGTGAAACTACACAAGTGTGTTCTGAGACAGCAGATCCAGGGAGGACAGCTCAAGATGGGAAGGATAGGGCCCGCCCCCCGGTGGTCTGGCTGTGCACCGTCCACTCAGCTTCCTCTTCAGGGCACATTTGAAGTCCTGCTACCTTAAAAAAATGGAAAAATAAATGTAAATCAACAACATATGTAATGGTCTCAGCTACCACACTGCGTTAGTAGTGAAAAGTTAGCATTGTGGCTGGTATGATCGGAATCAATATAATTTTGCTGCTTCCTGATTGTGGACTCCATAACACAGTATCAAACTATCAAATATTGCAACTAATTGAAGGGAAACATAATCCACATGTTTAACGGCCATAGTTTTGGACATGTTATAGTAAGGTAAGTTACCCCACATAACATTTTACTTTCTCCATTTCCCAAAATCCTTTGTGGGTCATGTTCAAAACGCAAACATATTTATTCGCACTCTTTTTTGCACACATAATTATGGCTGAACCATGACATATACACATCTTGTACATGGTGCAAGGTGTCAGAATCACACCACCTAGACAGCACTCCCTTACATAAATTTGCTCACATGTCTAAATGAACTAACGACATATCAACAAACACACCTTTGTCCTAAAAAATGTATAGTTTTTTTTGTTGTGACACAAACAAATACATATGAGTTAAAAACACACACACTTGCCTTTGCCACACACACTTTATATCCCTGTACTGTGGTGCCACCTTATTCACTTCATCTGTGATTTTATCCCAAATCTTGTCCTTCGCTGAGGGGGTTAGCTTCCTGCTGACAAGTGCTGCAGTGGTGGAGTATGAGCGGCACACGGCCAGCAGCCCGGTTGTGGAAGGAGGGCATGGAGTGTGGGGTATGCAGGTGGGATCGGGTTTGGTGCCCATCCTACACAGAGAAAGAGAGCGGCTGGGGAGAGTGGGGAGGAGAAGTACGAGTGTACCTGGCCATCCGGCCACGGATGGAGCCTGAGGCTTTCACCGAAACCCTGCTGTGGAGGACACCGTGTGACAGACGTCTGGGCTTCATTGACGATCGTTTCACCAGACGATTGTTTCTCCAGAAGAGGCTTTCTCAAGGTATGCACACACCATGGAGACGCATTGGCCAATGACGCTATCAGCCTCTATAGCACTGGGACAGCACTACAGAGACTGTTAGCTGCGCCGGAGAAAGCAGGCTGTCAGTGTGGGGTGAGCTGGCTATGCAGAAGGGAGACCAGTGCTGGATCCTGGATTGGTAAGTATATTGGTGTAAAAGTAAGGTTTGTGTTTGTGTGTGAAATAAAGTTATACTTTTCTGTTTGTGCGTGTTTTATTTTAACATTCTTTTTACAGGTGGATTACAAGTCCCAGTGGGCCCATTAATGCCCCGCATGCTGAAACTTGTGGTTCTCCAAGTCCCAGCATGCGGGGGAGGTCTGCTGGCACTTTTAGTTCTCCTGCATAAAGCAATTTTATGTATGTGAGTTGTAACCCTATCAGGCCGGCGTCCACTGGCCACGGACGCCGGTGACAGTGCCAGGCTTCAGCCCTGGATGGGTAAAGCTTGTGGGGGGCTTTGTTAGGGGATCCCCACTCCTCCAGATACCTCGTCCAAGGCTTACCAGCCACGGTGCTCATGTTTCAGCCGGGGGACCTTATATAAAAAGTGTCCTCTGGCTGTGGCATGACACCACGGGCTGTTGGAGCCCGGTGCTGGTTTCAAAATACGGGGGACCCCCAGATTTTTTGTCCCCCAGATTTTTGGAACCAGGACCGGTCCAAGAATCCGTGGCTGGTTTCAGAAATAAAGGGGACCCCTATGCTTTTTGTCCCCCGTATTTTTGGAACCAGGTCCGGCTCAATGAGCCCGGGGCTGGATATCCTCAAGAGGGGGGACTCCACGACGTTTTGTTTTTTAAAAACATAAATTCGCACATTACCTCAAATTCGCACATTTTCATGCCTAAAAATCGCCCATTAGCGAACTTTATCGCACTTTTTTTCCAGAATACGCACCTCATGGGCAATTTTGAAAGTGTGAAAAAAATCACATCCTATTAAATGTCACCCTTGGTGTCATATTCTCTCGCTCAGAAATTGAGTCGTATGTTCAGTTATTAGAATATATTTTCTCACCTCTATAAATTGCTACAGAATTTGGAGTAGGACTTTAGTTTTAATCAACTATAATAAATAAATAATAAAGGTAATCTCATGATGAGTGTATATATTGTATAGATGGAGATGTTGCAGATTTGTTAGCTGTGTAGAACAGTCTCTGTGTGAGATAGATATAATTGCATTGATAATAAAAATGGACACCGTGCCTCATGATTAAATAAAAACGAGATAAATGAGATATTTATATCATAACAAGAGTGTGTTAAAATTACGAATAATTATATGGTGATGTGTACCATATTTGAAAATCATTAGTGTCATTCAGTGAATTGGTTGGGGGATTGGTGGAATTTTGAAGCCAATATTTAATATCAATTTTATAGATATATATATCTTCCTCATTAGAGTATGCCTATTTATTAAACATGAGAAAATTTCCAATGACAAATGATTACACTGGAAATTGGATGATTACATTAGGAAATACTAACCAAATGATGGTTATATAGGTTGCCCCATAGTTTGTGTAATTATAGGAAAGCTATGTAACAATTTTCCTCATTTAGACCACCTGTGGTCCGGTTATTCATCAGAAAAATAAGTCTGGCCTCTTGTTTTAGCAATTCCTTATCCAGGTTGCCCCTTCTGATGCCCATTTAGATTTTTTGCATCCAAAAACTTGAAGTCCATTGGGGTTTCCTTGATGAAACTTAAGGAAATGTTTAGCAACCGGTGTAAGTGGCTTCATGCAGGTGATCTCTTTTTGCATTCTTAATGCTGGATATGTGTTCCATCAGCCTTCTATGTAACGGTCTTTTCGTTTTGCCAATGTAATGTAAATTACATGGGCATTTTAGATTATAAACAACACCAACCGTGTTGCATGTGATGTAATCTTGGATTTTCCACGTTTTATAGAATTTGTCACAATAGGAAGTTGTGGGTACCGTAATAGCACAGGCCTTGCAGGTTCCACATTTATAGGATCCTTTTTTGTGGATTTTAGGGACATAGACTCTTTCAAGGTGGCTATGAACCAGGACGTCTCTTAGATTACTACATCTCCTCCAACTGATTTGGATACGTTCCTCTAACACTGTATCAAGTCTTCAATATATCGATATGTTTGTTGAGAATGGTTTGAATTTCCTGCCATTCTAGACAGAATGTACCAATAAAGTGTACGGTGCCGTGGTATCCTTTGTTTTGTTAATGTTTGGAGTGAGTAGTTGTCTTATACCTTGTTCCCTTTTTCCTCCCTTCCCCTTGCTTCCACCACAATGTGGCTGTCTTTGCCCTCTATTCTACAATCATTTATTGGTTTAAGGTTTATTACTGTACCCTCCCCCACCTGCCTAGTTTACTTCTTATACTATAAAAGTAGCGTTATCCTGGTAACCATTATGTTTTTATATATTCATTTTCTTACAGGACATATAAGGAGCAGGATTCAAATAAAGAGGACGTGGAAAGGGAAATTGTTCTCCGATCAAGCCAACTAAATACATCATATCTCCTTACACCTCAGGAGGAGGAACAAACACTATTTTATTTTCTGGATAGAAGAAACCTTCAGCAACTAATTTGTTCTCACCTCATACATGATGAGTCTCACAGGAGAGAAGCCACATGTGTGTTCTGAGTGTGACAAAGGCTTTACATGTAATTCACTGCTTCTCAGACATCAGAGGAGTCACACAGGAGAGAAACCACATGTGTGTTCTGAGTGTGACAAAGGCTTTACATGTAAATCACAGCTTCTCATACATCAGAGGAGTCACACAGGAGAGAAGCCATATAAATGTTCTGAATGCAGCAAATGTTTTCCCCAGAAATCACATCTTGTCCTACATCAGATGAGTCACACAGGAGAGAAGCCATATAAATGTTCTGAGTGCAGCAAATGTTTTTCCCGGAAGTCACTTCTTCTCCTACATCAGAGGAGTCACACAGGAGAGAAGCCATATAAATGTTCTGAATGCAGCAAATGTTTTTCCCAGAAGTCACATCTTGTCCGACATCAGAGGAGTCACACAGAAGAGAAGCCATATAAATGTTCTGAATGCAGCAAATGTTTTCCCCAGAAATCACATATTGTCCTACATCAGATGAGTCACACAGGAGAGAAGCCATATAAATGTTCTGAGTGCAGCAAATGTTTTTCCCGGAAGTCACTTCTTCTCCTACATCAGAGGAGTCACACAGGAGAGAAGCCATATAAATGTTCTGAATGCAGCAAATGTTTTTCCCAGAAGTCAAATCTTGTCCAACATCAGAGGAGTCACACAGTAGAGAGGCCATATAAATGTTCTGAATGCAGCAAATGTTTTTCCCGTCAGTCACATCTTGTCCAACATCAGAGGAATCACACAGGAGAGAAGCCATATAAATGTTCTGAATGCAGCAAATGTTTTTCCCAGGAGTCACATCTTGTCCTACATCAGAGGAGTCACACAGGAGAGAAGCCATATAAATGTTCTGAATGCAGCAAATGTTTTTCCCATAAGTCACAGCTTGTCCTACATCAGAGGAATCACACAGGAGAGAAGCCATATAAATGTTCTGAATGCAGCAAATGTTTTTCCCAGGAGTCACATCTTGTCCAACATCAGAGGAGTCACACAGGAGAGAAATCATATAAATGTTCTGAATGCAGCAAATGTTTTTCCCAGAAGTTAGATCTTGTCCAACATCAGAGGAGTCACACAGAAGAGAAGCCATATAAATGTTCTGAATGCAGCAAATGTTTTTCCAAGAAGTCACATCTTGTCCTACATCAGAGGAGTCACACAGGAGAGAAGCCATATAAATGTTCTGCATGCAGCAAATGTTTTTCCCAGAAGTCACAGCTTGTCATACATCAGAGGAATCACACAGGAGAGAAGCCATATTAATGTTCTGCATGCAGCAAATGTTTTTCCCAGAAGTCACATCTTGTCCTACATCTGATGAGTCACACAGGAGAGAAGCCATATAAATGTTCTTAATGCAGCAAATGTTTTTCCCGGAAGTCACAGCTTGTCCAACATCAGAGGAGTCACACAGGAGAGAAGCCATATAAATGTTTTGAATGTAGCAAATATTTTTCTTCTGCTCTGTTTTACTCACTGTATGTACAATGCCACGCTTTGCCTCTCTCCCTGTGTACGTGCACTGCTGGGCTTTGCCTTCCTCCGTATGTATGTACACTTCTGGGCTTTGCCTCCCTCCCTGTGTACATACACTGCTGTGGTCTGCCTCTTTCCCTGTATGTACACTGCGTGCTTCTGCCTCCTTCCCTCTACCAACAATGCTAACTCCCTCTGCCTAACTCCCTGTATGTACACTGCTGTGCTCTGCCTTCTTCCCTGTACGTACACTGCTGGGCTCGGCCGCCCTCCCTGTACATACACTGCTGGGCTCTGCCTCCCTCCCTTTATATGTACATTGCTGTGCCCTGCCTCCCTCTCTGTGTATGTACATTGCCGGGCTCTGTCTCCCTCCCTGTTTACATACACTGCTGGGATCTGCCTCCATCCCTCTATACATACACTGCTGGGCTCTGCCTCCCTCCCTGTACATATACTGCTGGGCTCTGTCTACCCCCCTGTACGCACACTGCTGGGATCTGCCTTTCTCCCTGTGTACATACACTGCTGGACTCTGCCTTCCTCCCTGTACATATACTGCTGGGCTCTGTCTACCCCCCTGTACGCACACTGCTGGGATCTGCCTTTCTCCCTGTGTACATACACTGCTGGGCTCTGCCTCCCTCTCTGTGTACATACACTGCTGGGCTCTGCCTCCCTCTCTGTGTACATACACTGCTGGGCTCGGCCTCCCTCCCTGTACATACACTGCTGGGCTCTGCCTCCCTCCCTTTATATGTACATTGCTGGGCCCTGCCTCCCTCCCTGTGTACATACACTGCTGGGCTCTGCCTCCCTCCCTGTGTATGTACATTGCCGGGCTCTGTCTTCCTCCCTGTTTACATACACTGCTGGGATCTGCCTCCATCCCTCTACATACACTGCTGGGCTCTGCCTCCCTCCCTGTACATATACTGCTGGGCTCTGTCTACCCCCCTGTACACACACTGCTGGGCTCTGCCTCCCTCCCTGTGTACATAAACTGCTGGGCTCTGCCTTTCTCCCTGTATACATACACTGCTGGGCTCTGCCTCCCTCCCTGTGTACATACACTGCTGGGCTCTGCCTTTCTCCCTGTATACATACACTGCTGGGCTCTGCCTCCCTCCCTGTGTACATACACTGCTGGGCTCTGCCTCCCTCCCTGTGTACATACACTGCTGGGCTCTGCCTCCCTCCCTGTGTACATACACTGCTGAGCTCTGCCTCCCTCCCTGTACATACACAGCTGGGCTCTGCCTCCCTCTCTGTGTACATACACTGCTGGGCTCTGCCTCCCTCTCTTTGTACATACACTGCTGGGCTCTGCCTCCGTCTCTGTGTACATACACTGCTGGGCTCTGCCTCCCTCCCTGTGTACATACACTGCTGGGCTCTGCCTCCCTCTCTGTGTACATACACTGCTGGGCTCTGCCTCCCTCCCTGTGTACGTACACTGCTGGGCTCTGCCTCCCTCCCTGTGTACATACACTGCTGGGCTATGCCTCCCTCCCTGTGTACATACACTGCTGGGCTCTGCCTCCCTCCCTGTGTACATACACTGCTGGGCTCTGCCTCCCTCCCTGTACATACACTGCTGGGCTCTGCCTCCCTCCCTTTATATGTACATTGCTGGGCCCTGCCTCCCTCCCTGTGTATGTACATTGCCGGGCTCTGTCTCCCTCCCTGTTTACATACACTGCTGGGATCTGTCTCCATCCCTCTATCTATACATACACTGCTGGGCTCTGCCTCCCTCCCTGTGTACATACACTGCTGGGCTCTGCCTCCCTCCCTGAGTATGTACACTGCTGTGCACCCTCCCTGTGTACATACACTGCTGGGCTCTGCCTCCCTCCCTGTGAACATACACTGCTGGGCTCTGCCTCCCTCCCTGTGTACATACACTGCTGGGCTCTGCCTCCCTCCCTGTGTACGTACACTGCTGGGCTCTGCCTCCCTCTCTGTGTATGTTTACTGCTGGGATCCGAAGCAGTGATTACAGATAAAAAATATATTGCAGTGGGATTGCCTTTGGGGAACCCCAGCCCCCCCCCCAAAAAGCAGCTGCACCCTCTATAGTTACACCACTGATTATAGGAACCCTGTATGCGGCCTTGTACCACCCTACAGGTCTCCTCTGGTCTCTCTCCTTTCCCTCATGCCTCTATATTGCTGCCTTACCTCACTCTCTCTGAATACTATGTACTACCTGTATCACATAGTAACCAATCATTATTACATGTGTTAGGTCGCTGACACTAGAATGCTAATAGAGGATTTCTAGTTGCTATGGGTTACAGTACCTCCTTCCTTCTCACATGTTATTAACCAGGTCTGATGGAGAGCACATTGTGTAATAGACTAATACTAACATCCTCCATAATAATTAGCAGCACAGTAACAGTATACACGTTACTATGACACAGTATATAGTGATATAACCTGCATGTAGACTGAAGGACGATGATCTAACAATATCTGTAATAACCATG
This sequence comes from Crinia signifera, assembly GCF_055691185.1. Lineage (NCBI taxonomy): Eukaryota > Metazoa > Chordata > Amphibia > Anura > Myobatrachidae > Crinia > Crinia signifera. The sequence goes on from NC_139220.1 coordinate 332,135,697, forward strand.
TATATTACTAGTAGCTGTCCCCAGAACAGGGGAATAAAAGCTGATCTGGATAAATGGGATTCTGTTACCGATTGTATAACTATAGACTTTGTTTCTCTATAATACTTTGTACATTCTTCTACATGTTACAGATAGTTAGGTGGTCCTGTAATGATGACCATCTGTAACCTATAATAACAACCTAAATAAACTAATGATCCTTCAGCAAATGGATTATTGATGTCTTTATTACTGGTGCTGACATATAACCACAGCGACTACCTGCCAATCGGGGATTGCTCAGTACAAGGAGAGATGCATAAACTCCCCATCAGGTATCCCCCAGGTCTACACCTTTCAACTCACCATAAACTTAACCTAAACCTTAATAACTAAACTTATCTAATAAAAAAGACAGACACAAGTGCTGGCGTTTCAAAATGAATGTCAATTTATTTTGACAATTAAACTAAACTATATATATAATGGTGGCGGCCCCAAAGAACGGTCATTATAGGAAAGTGGGGTTAAAGATGTCTACCATACACACCATCGCTGGTGATCACTCTCCCCGGTCATCCACTCGTGCTAGTGGTGACCACCCCCCGGGCGGAAGCATGGCCGATGACCATAGATGTCAGGGGAGAGCGACACCCCACTATCTACACACACACCTCAAGATCTTACAAGGATGACCGTTCTTTACCGCCGCCGAAGAGAGAAGAAATAGGGAAGGGTGGGTGGGGCTTTTCCAGACAGAGGGAGAACTTCCTGTAAGCATATTCCTTTTCTTCCCTGTCTGTACCCTCCCACAGCTCTGATAGGCCTTGTGCCCATCCTATTAGCATATCAGCTGACCTTCCAGTGTAACCTGGGGAACCCATCAGCGGTTTATGCTCTCTCATTGCTTATTCAGCATTCGTGGTTCTTAAACTCCCCATCAGGTATCCCCCAGGTCTACACCTTTCAACTCACCATAAACTTAACCTAAACCTTAATAACTAAACTTATCTAATAAAAAAGACACAGACACAAGTGCTGGCGTTTCAAAATGAATGTCAATTTATTTTGACAATTAAACTAAACTATATATATATAATGGTGGCGGCCCCAAAGAACGGTCATTATAGGAAAGTGGGGTTAAAGATGTCTACCATACACACCATCGCTGGTGATCACTCTCCCCGGTCATCCACTCGTGCTAGTGGTGACCACCCCCCAGGCGGAAGCATGGCCGATGACCATAGATGTCAGGGGAGAGCGACACCCCACTATCTACACACACACCTCAAGATCTTACAAGGATGACCGTTCTTTACCGCCAAAGCTAGGCCCTAAGCCGCAGCACCGCCACCAAGTAGGAAAACGCTCAGCACTGTGTACCAACTAAAACATCGCCCAAAAACAGAGCCACGCCCTCCGGGCTCAGATGAACACCATCGCTTCTATACAGCGCACTCCGCTGAAAGCTGATGGCGTCATGGCGAATAACACCCCCGCCATTGGTCCAACGCTCCAGGCGGGGGCAAGACACCGCATTCCTCCACACAATCCTCGATATAATGGAGGACCACACCAACTTACATGCAGGCAAATACAACGAAATGAAATAGAGGTCCCGCACAATCACAGAGCGTAGCTCAAGAGCGGTTACCCGCCCTAAGTCATTGCCACCCAGATGGACTATAATGACTCTCGGGACCCCAAAATTTCGCAGGGCTCGAATCAGCCCAGCCTGCAGTCATTTCCACAACATACCTCTCTCACCCAGCCACCTAACCTCCCCAGCCCGACGGAACACACGCACATCAGAGGCGATGGTCGCCCTATAAGCCCAAAAGACAAAGGAATGTCCCATCATCCATATGGACCTAACGTCCTGTCGACCTGAAATATTTATAGAGAGGTTAGAAGGCTGTCGACAAGCTTGCATACCAAACACGCACCACACTTGTTAGGAGAGAGGAATGGAAAAAACCGTGGCCGACCAGCTCTTGAGGCACAAAACACACCGTCTGGAGTAAACTAACAAGTACGCCATGCCAGATTGTAATAATAGCCGAATTGTGCCCCCAGACGGATGTGAAAAAACACCTCAAGGCCCCCACTGGAAGTTGACGAGCGCTTATGCGTCCAGTCGACCATGGTGAAAGTGACAGATAAGGCTGGCCGAATGTACCTTTGGAATGCTGCCGAGCGCCATCGACCCAGAGACTGAATCTCTGAATCGGAGCGGCCCTCCGCAGCCGCCGAGGTAGCAGCCCCAATCCGAAAGGAATGCGACCCAAATTCCTTTGGATCGAGACCCGTGGCCTCACGCGCCCGTCCCAATCCGTGGCAAAACTGATACTCGGTGAGCGGTGACCCCTCATCATGCATCAGCCATGCACCAGGTAGGTCTGGGTGCACCTGCGCGAAGGCCGTAACCAACGCCACGGGGCACACCCCTTCCACCGCACATGGGAGCAAAGACAGCCACCGCCCCCTTCCAGCTAGGCTAGTCTTGGAACGGCGCAGATGACATAGCACCGAATCCACATGGACCACCAGGTCATCCACGGTCAGTGGTGAGGGCATTCGCTTTGACGGCGCCACCAGCTCCCCAAACATGAAGGCACCATGATACGCCGTTGCATACGCCATTCGGAACAACAGGACCTCATAGTCAGGCCAGCAAAATGTCCCTCAGGGCACCCAGCAAGGCTGGGAGCAATGTCAAATCAATTGGTCGCCTGCAGTCTGGGAGTGCCGGCGAGGCGCGCAGCCATCCACGCAACGCACTGGACACCAGAAAGGACTGGGACGGGTCCGCCCTACCATGCCGAGACAAAAGAAAGGCACCCCTGCCAGCATCCTGCGTACTGAGGCAACAACGCCCCAAGGAGTACCAACTCCATACAACGGCCACCATAGCCGCACCAGGTGTCTTACCTGCATGAGGGGCAGACAGCCTAAACTGTTCCCCCTTGTGCCATCCTTCCTGATAGCACCACAGTGTCCCGGGCATGATAGCCCTCATAGCTAGCCCCTCCATTCCAGGCTAAGCACCTGAAGTGCCTGCCTCCGGCATGAGGCTCACCTCTGTGGACATGCCAGGGGTCCCGACAGCCGAGTTCCAGGAACAACCACCAGAGGAGGAGCTGGCCCGCCCTGTGAGGCCTAAGTGGCGAACGGCCTGAGCTCCTGTGCCACTGCACATGTTGGGGACACAATTACGGGCGCCACCCGTGAAGAGGCTGTAACCCCAGGCAGCTCATCAGGGGCAGGCAAAATACAGGGTTGGGAGCTGGCAGAGCCCCAGTAGGGGAAAGCCCAGACATGCGGTCCATGAAGGAATTCAGAAGGGCCATAAACTGCTGTACTCCCTTACAGGCAGTAGGTGGCAGGGGCCCCACACCGCGTCAGCCCACAGAGGGGAAGTATTTTCGGGAACTACCCGAGACCCCCTTTTAGCGCTGCACTGAGGGACCAGCCTGGTCCTCCGCAGCCATCGTCGCCTGGCCGGTCCTGAAGGAGGCATGTCCCCGGGGATGGACAGGAGTGACTGGGGTCCCACAATAGGGGGGGGTGGCCGTCCCCAGTAGCCTGCACTACCAGCCCTACATCCCTGTCACACGTCACCCCGCAGGCCAGTCTAAAGGGAGAATATACAAACATCTCACAGTTGGAGCCATGGTGGGAACCAAACCAATGCCATCAGTGCTGTGAGGCAGTGATGCTAATCATTACACCATCTGTACTGCCGGGAATGCCAGAGGGGCGTGCCGCGCTCGTGGCAGGAGTACACCGCCCCCTGCCTCTAACGGCCTCACTATATAATATGGTGGTGCCCCTTATGGGGGTCGAAGCCTGCCTCATGGCGTTAACCATCGCGCCAAGATGCTGCACCTCCCCAATGGCGGGGACTGGGCAGTGGCATCATCCAAGCGGCCCTGCCGCACCCCGGGGTAGTTGCGCCATAGGCACTACTCTGCCCAACCCCCCAGGCTGCCAGGAGGTCCTGGCGCCATTGCCGCGGCCTACCCCTTAGTGATGGGAAATCTAGTTAATTTTTGTGACTATTTCATTATGATCTAGTTCACCCAAAAGATTAGCTCAGAAGACTACCATATATATATATATACTCGAGTATAAGCTCACTTTTCGATAACATTTTTTATGCTGAAAAATGCCCGTCTCGGCTTATACTCAAGTGAGGGTCCCACTCGAGTCAATAACCTTCCCAGTATTTGATGTAGACTTAGGTGCTTAGTCTTATATTCGGGACGACCTCCACTCGAGCCTACATACGGCAGTCCGTCCGGCTCATTATTCCATCAGAGACTGAGAGGCGTCAGAGAGAGGGGAAGGGGCGGACCACGGCGCACGTAGCGTAGGGCGACACGCTCTCCCCTCCCCCCCACCTCTGGCACGAATGGAAGCCGGGTAATCGAGCCTGATGCCTGGCAGATAAACCCGATGCGGCGACTGACCTTCCCAGAACCCTGAGCCGACCCGGTGTGTGTGAGGTGGCGTCCGTGGAAGCCGCTGGCTGAGGAGATCCCCCTGCTGCGGCGGGCGCGGTGACGGAGATCCGGACGGCGTGGTGTGGTCCTCTGTGAAGGTGACGGGCGGCTGTGGGGAGACACACGTGAGGCGGAAGAAGTGCGCGTCATCGGTATGCGCCTGCAGTTGCACGGTGTGAGCGTGCATGCTGCCGGAGCCACCTCACTACAATTGGCACCTTAGTCCATACTGCAGCCCAGAGCCCACGTGCAAAGTGGTGAAAGCGGAGGGTGCCGGTGGGGTGCCCGCTCCTGGACGGTATGAGTGCCTGAAGATAACAGCTCTGCCCTCTGTCTTGTGGTGAGGCCGCCTGTTCCCCCTCTGTACGAGACTGTGCAACAACTGTGAGTGCCCTGATCTTTTTCATTTGGAAAGAGCCTGTTTTTTTTCTTTTTTTTTCCTCTTTCATTCTTTGTGGCCGGGACTGTTTATTGGGCATGTTTTTGAATTACTATTCAGTTGGAAGACTCATTGTAACTGCCCGTGTAACGTGCACTAGGAGTCGGTGGTAGCACTCTGTCGGCCTTGACTGGGCATAAGTGGGGGACAGTAAGCCGGCCGGCGTATTTCAAGGCGGGTCCGGGTTAATTCCTAAATACGTATACGGGCTTCATCTCTGGCTGAAGGAGTGACTAGTCAGTGATTGTGCTCCAGTGACCTTCACGTATTACATCGAGTAAACAGTTCAATATCTTTTTTGGCAATTATGGGAAAGACAGGCCAAAGCACGGCGGCCGCCAGGCTTGAAAAGTATGCTAGAACCCAGGCCCAGTCCCAGTCGGGGGGCGGTTCGCGTACGGCAACCCCAGTATCTTCCCCCACTAATAGTGAAGGGGCCCTGGCTACCCCGGATATAACCTTGCAGCAGGTTATAGAGGCAATTAACAAATGTGAATCCCGCCTCGCCGAGCATTGGGCAAAGTTCAGTCGGACATTATGCTTATCCGGCAAGATGCTGAAAAAATGAGAGAACGGATGACAGAGGTAGAGACGCGTGTTTCGTCTCTAGAGGATTTGACTACTCCATTAAGCTCTCAAATTAAATCTATCTCCTCACAAGTAGGTGAGCTGAGACTGAAACTCACAGATATGGAAGGCAGGCTTCGACGAAGCAATGTTCGCTTTCTAGGATTCGATGAAAGAGTAGAAGGCAGTGAGCCGGAAAAGTTTCTAGAGGACTGGATGGTCCAAGAGTTTGGAAGGAATGTTTTTTCCCCTCAGTTTGCTATTGAACGGGCCCACCGTATTCCAGGGAGACCCCCTGCACCCGGGGCTCCACCGCGGACTATTATTGCCAAGTTTTTGCACTTTAAGGACAGGGACACCCTCCTTCGAAGGGCTAGGGACAAGGGGGACCTGGCTTATAATGGGAAGAAGATTTCCACCTTTCCTGATTTCCCCCTCGAGGTGCAGAGGGATAGAATGAAATTCAAATTGGTCAAGGCCCGGTTACGGGAGTTGAACATTCAGTTTAATATGCTGTACCCATCCAAATTGAGGGTGGTGTTGGATGGTGTGTCTAACATTTTTTTTTCCCCAGGTGAGGTCGCGGAGTGGCTTGACCGCTCACACCCAGGGAGACGTCAGGTTTTGGTTAGCTAAGTTGATCGGGGGGACCTTTTACCGGATTGACGGGGGTGTCCCAGTCCTGTATATTGCTTGACGGGGTAGCGGGGGACCATGCTGGTGTATATTTGTGGTCAGTAAGCGAGTTGGCCGGGGGATGGGGGGGAGGGAGAGGGGGTCTTTTTTCCTAGTGGTTAATTTAATTTAAGCCTCAAAAGAGGGGGGGAGAGCAAGAATTTGGGGTAGGTATGCCCCGGGTTGGGCTTACAGGGTGGGGGGGGGGGGGGGACGAGTTTTGTAATTGTCAATGTATTGTTTTGGGAGCTTACATGGTCCGGTCACCCCCGAGAGAGTTTAGAACCTATGTTGGGATCATTATTAACTTTGTTGGCTGTGATGGTTTTTTGTCAGATAAGGTTGAATATGTATGGGGGTGCGTTTTTTGTCATGGAATGTTAGGGGCCTGAACGACAGGGTCAAGAGGGCGATGGTCTTGGGGCAATGTAGAAAGTATGAGGCAGAAGTCATATGCCTTCAAGAGACTCATCTTAGTGGGGAAAGAGCGAATGCTTTAAAGCGGCCCTGGATTGGCGCTGTCTTTCACGCCCCGTTCTCCAATATGTCTAGGGGGGTCTCCATACTGATCAAAAAGTCCTTGGCATTTACTATCGGTAGTCACAAAATCGACCCGGGTGGTCGGTATATATTTATTGAAGGCCGGATAGATCAAGTTCAGATCTGTATACTTTCAGTTTACATCCCCCCCCCTTTTTCCTACGAGGTTATTAAGAAAGCGGTGGAATTCACGGCGGGCTTTCCTCGAGCTTCCGTTATATGCCTCGGAGATTTTAACAAGGTGTTGGACTCCCGATTGGATAGGTGGAGGCCCGGTGAGCAGCCCAAGTACGAGGGTAGTAAGTTTAGGGAATTTGTCCAGGAGGTTGGATGGTGGGATCCATGGCGGATAAGGTACCCTGACCGAAAACAATTTTCATGTTACTCTGATTCTTATGGGGTCTTTTCGAGATTGGACTTAGTGCTTCTCTCGAAGGACCTATTAAATAAAGTCCAGATGGTCGAATATAGGTCGAGGGGTATTTCGGATCATTCTCCGATTACTATTGATCTTGATTTGGCAAGGCAGGTTGGATATAGGAGTTGGAAAATGCAGCCATTCTGGCTTACACAAATGGGTGGAGTGGAGGAGGTGGAACAGTTGATAGGGGAGTATTTTCAACTGAACTATGGTTCGGTCTGTGGATCCACCCTATGGGACTCCTTTAAAGCATATATTAGAGGGGTGTTTATTGAGAAGATTGCTTTTGCCAAGAAGAACTACCGGGTGGAGACCGAAAGATTTTAGGGTAGGTCAGTGGAGTTAGAAAATAATTATGTATCTAGCGGCCTGGTAGTGGACCGGGTAGCATGGCAGGCTGCTCTTAATGAATGGCGTGATCACGTCCAGGACACCTTTTGTCAGAGAGTAAGAACTGGAGATCACAGGCGATGTATTAATTCGGATCGGGGTGGGAAATGGCTAGCGTTGATGGCCAAGAATGAGCGTTCTTCTAATCTCATCTCTGAAATAATGGATGATGATGGGAATAGTATAATGGATACCCCTGCAATTGTGTCCCATTTCGTGTCATATTATAAAGAACTATTCGCTTCTCAGTCCCGGAATAGTAATGAAATTATTGCCGAGTATTTGGGGGCGTTGGAACTCCCGCAAATATCTGGGGTCTCTAAAGAGCTTCTGGACTCTCCAATTACTTTAGAAGAGGTAGCATCTGTAATTCAAGCCCTCCCCCGAAATAAGGCCCCGGGGCTGGATGGGCTACCTGGGGAATTTTATTTAAAATATTCCAACGTCCTGGCCACTCCATTATGGGAACTGTTGGGTGGGGTCCAGGCAGAGGGTAGGCTTCCCCCTTCTATGGAGGAAGCGTATATAGTTATGATTCCCAAGGCCGGGAAGGATCCCTCCCAGGTTGGATCCTATCGACCTATATCCATTATGTCCTCGGATGCAAAAATTTTTGCTAAAATTCTGGCCAATCGGTTGGGAAGGGTGTTGGATGAAATCGTACATCAAGACCAGACCGGGTTTAGACCTGGAAGGTCGACGGCGGTCAACCTGAGGAGGGTTCTTTCTTTTATTCAAATTATTAAGTCCGGTAATAAATGTGCTGCTGTGGCCTCGTTCGATGCCAGTAGGGCATTCGATGTAATTGAGTGGGAGTATTTATGGCCAGTGTTAAGAGCCTTTGGCATTGGGGAGGGCTTTATTGGGTGGGTAAAGTTATTGTATAGACAGCCATTGGCTCGAATCTCGATTAACGGTTTCACCTCCTCCTCCTTCCCTTTGGCCAGAGGTACTAGGCAGGGGTGTCCACTGTCCCCGCTGTTGTTTGCGGTGGCAGTGGAGCCCCTGGCCCATTTACTTAGACAGAAGTTGGGCTGTCATAAATCATGTGGGAGTAAATTGGTATCCCTGTATGCTGATGACCTCCTTATTGGTTCTGACAGTCCGGATGTGGATCTCCCAATTATTGTGAATCTTCTAAATGAATTTGGGGGTATGTCAGGTATTAAAATGAACTGGGATAAGTCCCATGTAATGTTTCTGGGTCCCGTGCCTCCCAATATCCAGCTTGCCTGCCCGTTAAAAATTTCTAGTTAATTCAAGTATTTGTGTGTCATGATCTCCAACAATCCGCGTGATTACATGTCGGATAATCTGAGGCCGTTGTTAACGGAAATTAAAACTAAGTGTCGTAGATGGGTGGGTCTGCCACTTTCGCAACTGGGCAGGGTCAATTTGTTGAAGATGTGTATTCAACCAAAACTCCTGTACCTATTGCTCCATTCTCCGTGTTATATAGGCGTTAAATTCTTTCATGAGTTGAACAGTGTTTTGTCCTCATTTGTTTGGAGAAATAAAAGTCCAAGGATAAGACTGTCTATTTTGACCCGGGACAGAGGAGAAGGGGGTCTTGCCCTCCCGGACTTTAGACTCTATTATTACGCATCCCAGTTATGTCATCTTTGCCCATGGATACAGGGTTCTGAGGGGGTTGGGGAATTCAAGACCCTGGCGTTAGTTGGGCAATCCGGGCTGTCCCCTCTTCAGCTGCTGCTGGCGGGGAAGATATGGGGTAATGCGCCCCCCCTGATTGCCCAAGCTATACGCGTGTGGAGACAGGTGCAGAAGTTGACAAATTTTGAGGATACGGACCCACAAACCTCGGTTTTCTCCTTGTCGGAGGTTAAAAAATTGAAGGGCATAGGAGGGGGAGCATGGGAGGCACATGGATTGCTGGAGGCAGGGTCGTGGGTACAGGAAGGGATTATCCGATCCTATGAGGACCTACAGCAGGGGCGTGACCTCCCTAGGAAAATGTACTTTAGTTACCTCCAGGTCAGGAGTGCTATAACCTGTATGATAAGGAATGGATCTCTGAAGATTAGGGAAGCGCCCTGTAAGGAATTTGTGAAAAGGTTGGGCCCCAGGAAGCATCTTTCCAAATTATACAGTTTTATCCACTCCTTTAATCAAGTAAGTGGATGGGACAAGTTGAGGTCTCAGTGGGCTGGGGTTATCCCACAGGTCTTGTTAATTGATTGGAGGGAGGTTCTATCGGCCACAAGTAAATCCTCAATGTCTCTCTCAGTCCAGCAGGTCCAATTCAATATTTTTCATCGAATATATTTAACTCCGGAGCGAATGAGGCATATGGGGAACACCGCCACTATGGGGTGCCCCAGGTGTGGAGTTGAGCCCGGCACACACTGGCATCTAGTTTGGGAATGCGTGCGTGTGCAAGCGTTTTGGTCAGCCATTTGTAACGTTATGCTGGAGCTGGGTATCCCAAGCTCAACGTTTAGTACTTTATGTTTAGTATTGGGGGTGGTGGATGTCCAACAAAGTGGGCATTGGACCCAACTGATTAGGATTTTAGTATCATGTGCAAAAGTAATTATAGCAAGGAAATGGATGGCAATGGCGGGGCCCTCAGTGGCGGAGTGGATCAACTTAGTCAATGCTACCTGTTCTCATGAAAAATATGTGTATGCTACACGAGGGTGTTTTTTTAAATTTTATAAGGTTTGGGGGGGTTGGACGACATCTAAATTTTATATAGCTCTGTAAAGTTGCTGTGATTCACTTAATGGTAACCGTTCACATTTGTATTCAGTGAATTATTTTGGCACTGACCTAAAGTATATTAAGTCTGTATAACCACGTGGATTCACTTATTAATAATTGTTCTCATTGGTATTTTGCGAACTATTTAGGCACTGCGTTCTGCGTTAACATTATTTGATTAAAGTCTAAGATATTGGGTAAAGGTTGGCGGCACGGATTAGGAGGATAAGTGGATATAGTATATGAATTTTGTTGCTTATTATAATAAATTATTGGCATTGCAATATTTGGTATTAATTTAATGGGTAGGTTGAGTATAGGATCAATGGGTTATAAGCATAATCACGATTATTTATATGTGTAATAATTGCTGTACTGATTGAGGATAGGTTGTCCTGGGAAGTTTGACTTATTGCCATTTACAGCCTTAGCTTTTATAGCATATAGGTGCAGAGATTTCCTGTCTAGTTGGGGGAGTGACCGGCCTTGGGGATGTAAGCGTTGTTTTTTGTATATGTGATGTATTGTATTTAAGTGTTATATGTGTTTGTATTTTGCATAACTAAATAAAAACTTAATTAAAAAAAAAAAAGAGAGACTGAGAGGGGTGATTAGAACTAGATGAACCAGACTAACTTATTACACGCAGAGCAGGGATTTCTAATACTAGCTCATTGGAGGAGTAATATTCTTGTTAGGATGATCAGATGGGAAATAATCTGATTTATTAAACCTATTTTAGAAGCAGTAAATTATACAGCACCCTTATACCCCCTTCACACTGCCCTGAACGGTCTATTGCCGTTGTTTCACAATTTAGACACGTTTAAGGCAAACAGAAAGTGCCAGCTGATTTACCGGTGAAAGATCACCGATATTCCAAAACGGTCCTACACGTTTTAGGGCCATTTGTTATGCAGTGAGAATGGCTTGAAACGGTATTTAGCAAAAACAAACATCAGACTACAGACCCGTCCCCTACCTACTGCCCTGAAACGTGTTGAGGGGATCAAACGGGTTGATTGATGTGAATGGTATTCCAATGGCATTCAAAGCGGCCATCTACTGCAATGTCAAGGCCAGGGGCGGATTGGCCATTAAAGTCACCGGGAAGTTTCCCGGGAGGCCGGCCGACCCTGAGGCCGAATGCTGCAGATGACACTGATTAAAGGGGCCGGCTGCTGCGGAGTTATGAGAAGCAGTGTCCGTGCCCGGAAGCAGTTCCCCGGCTGAAAAGACAGGGGGGATGTCGCAGGAGGATTAAGGAGCCCAGTGGACTCCGAAGCGGAGGAGCAAAGAAGAGCCCTCCCCCCGCTGCTGCTTCTTCCGAGTGACCACTGACCAGCAGAGACAGAGGTGCCTTTTAATGTACCTGCGGCTCAGCAGGACGAGAGCCCTAAATAGCTCTGTATGTGCTAGGGGAGCGTCAGGCACCCGGACGCAGAAGCGGCTAGCCAGCGGTACATTAATAATGACAGCATCGGCAAGGTCAGAGGGAGGGGCGGAGCCAACGCTTATGTAGCCAGGGCATTGCACCAAGGTGCGCGGCAGTGAAGGGCCCACAGCTGACAGAATTATCAGCACTTACTAATTACAGTATGCTGATGCGGCTCCCCTTCACTGCCGTTCTCAGTGCCAGGGGCCAGAAAGATGAATGGGGAAGAGGGTCTTAATGAAGAAGAGGAAGGAGACCACTTCTGCTCCCTCCCCTCCTCTGTTACACACTTTACGAGTACTGCTGCCGCGGGCAACTGATGACCCGGCACTGCAGGCAAAAAACAACAGAGAGGAGAGCCTCCTTGTCCCTGCGAGTCAAGCTTTGCATAGAGCCGCATTGGGGGGGGGGGGGGGGGACCGGATCCGCACTGCTGAACACGTCATTGACAGCTGTCACAGCTACCAGCACTGAGTGAGGAGCTTTGCTGACTGGGCTGGGATGGCTGGCTTGTGCAATCACATGTGTGCTGCAGCCTGCGGCTCTGTTACTGGCTGGCGCGCATTGTGCAGTGAAGAAGGAGATGGGGTTCCTACCTACTGCAATGTACCACTCACAGCCTGAATTTGACAGCCCAAGCAGAACATCAAAAGTAAGGCTGAATTAAATGTGTGTGTGTCTCTCTCTCTCTCTCTCTCTCTCTCTCTCTCTCTCTCTCTCTCTCTCTCTCTCTCTCTCTCTCTCTCTCTCTATCTATCTATCTATCTCACTGTTCGAGGTGGGGTGGCATATATCTATCTATCTACACATATAGCACATATCTGAAAGGGGGGATACATTCAACATCCCAAATCCAGGCAGGGTTCCTGGCAGCCTATCCATAACTGAACTGCACCTTGTAAATGCCTAACTCCCTCCCCACAGTCTACCCCTAATCCCCCCCCTCAGTGCCTAAACCTAACCTCATCTTCCCCGGCATGATCCTAACCCACCTAAGCATACTTACGTTCAGGATGAGCATCCTGATCTGTTTGAAGTTCCAGTGCAGGGTGTTTTTATAGCAGCTGGCAGTGGCAGAACTCCAGGAGGCATTAAAGTCATTTGCCGCAGGGCACCTGGCCTAAAGGGGCACTGAATCCATTGTCCTCTCCCGTTATCGCCGGATCCCACCGGGTGCGCCGTACCACTGTTCCCCCGAGTCGACCCTTATTATGCAAACTCTTTAGTTCCTTATCAGAGGAGACTATGGGCCAAGGCTTTTTCACTTTCCTGGTGTGTTCCTCACTATTGGCCGCATGTTGTGTTACCCATGGGACTTTGTCCATGGGCTGGTGCTCTTTGTTGTTTTTAGATTTAGATGTCAAAGCTGTTTCCCTGGGTAAGCTCAAAACTTTCTGTTTAGCTATTGCTAAATCTTTACTTTTATACCCTCTCTCCTCAAATCTACTCTGCATGGTGTCTAAATCCCCTTTTGCCTGTTCCTCACTGGTAATTCTTTTGACCCGCAACATCTGTGAGAATGGGAGGCCATACCTCAAAGCTCTCGGGTGGCAACTCACATATCTCAACAGAGTGTTGCGGTCTGTTGCTTTCACGTGTATAGAAGTATTAATTTTGTTGTTACCAATACTTATTTTGACGTTGAGGAAGTTTATCTCTCTCCTGCTCATATTAAATGTTAGCTTGGCTGGAAAGGTGCTTCCAATATGGGCCTATAGTATCTTACTAAGTTCCTCCTCGCTTAATAATGTATTTTTATTAAACTTTAGCTGCATTTATGTTTCTATGGAGACCGCTTCTTGCAGCGTCCAAAGCGAGGCCTGGCTCCAGGAAGTCATGCACAGAGCGGGGCAGCGGCTGATGACGTGACAGATGAGGCCCGGCAGTGAGAGTGGGAACTCAGAGTGACGTTGTTGCGGGGCGACGCGAATGTGGATGGCGGGAGCTGGGACCAGCGACAGAGGCTGCAGGTGAGTGCAATCCTTGTTAGTTTGTTGCGGGCGGGTTCCTTTCTTAGTGTTTTAAATGCCTTCACTTTGTATGCACCCTTGATCCCTGAAGACGGGCTGTGTCCCGAAACATGTTGGATTAAGTTTTCCAAATAAAACTTTGCACGTTTTTTCCATTGAAAAAAATCCTGTGAGTGCCGCCTGTATTCTGACACTATATATACCATCATTTATCTTGCCTCCGGGCACCTGGGAGGAACTTACGCCACTAGCAGCTGGGATGCTTGCGTCCTGACCGCACGCCATCTGTAAACCCCCCTTTAGAAATCCTGCGTTTGCCCCTAACTACTGGCGGCAACTGTTGTGGGCGTTACATATAGGCAGCACTACTGTTGGCAGCTGGTGTGGGCGTTACGCATCACTACTACTGTCGCCAACTGGTGTGGGCCTTAGTTATAAGCAACGCTACTACTGTTAGCTAAAAGTAGCTCTATTACTATTGGCAACTGGTGTGGGCATTAGGAAAAAGCAGCACTACTACTGTCGGCAACTGGTGTGGGTGTTACGTATAAGCAGCGCTACTACTGTCGGTAACTGGTGTGGGTGTTACGTATAATCAGGGCTACTACTGTCGGTAACTGGTGTGGGTGTTACGTATAATCAGGGCTACTACTGTCGGTAACTGGTGTGGGTGTTACGTATAATCAGGGCTACTACTGTCGGTAACTGGTGTGGGTGTTACGTATAATCAGGGCTACTACTGTCGGCAACTGGTGTTATGTATAGGCAGTGATACTACTGTTGGCAACTGGTGTTATGTATAGGCAGCACTACTACTGTCGGCAACTGGTGTTATGTATAGGCAGCACTACTACTGTCAGCAACTGGTGTTATGTATAGGCAGCACTACTACTGTCGGCAACTGGTGTGGGTGTTACGTATAATCAGCGCTAAGACTTTCGGCCACTGGTGTGGGCGTTACGTATAGTCAGCGCTACTACTGAGGGCAAGTGTGGGCATTATCTATAAGCAATGTTAGTACTGTGGACATTTTGTGTAATGGGCACTTCTGTGAAGCGTAATGTGAATAAGGGGCACTAGGTACTGTGCAGGGCAATAAGTAGGTGTGTGCCAGTGGTGCCTTGCACTGTGGTCCAGCAGCTGCAGTTATTGATTGGCTGTCGGACCGAGAGCTCTTATTGGCTCAAAAGCTGGTGCCATATTTGAAAATTTGAAAATCAATTCAGTGCCTCTGCAAGCTCTGCTGGATTCAGGGCTAGACAGGACTGGATTACTCAGTAAGCAGTACTGAAGGAATACTGCAATGGGCACTTCTCTGTGCATTTGTAAGGGCATTATATACTGATGGCATTATATGTATAAGCAGGAGTGCTTGGGGCATTATGCATAGCATAATATCATATGCGCCTACAATGTGCATTCTCCCAGTTCTCACTGTGGTAGTGGGGCAGTCACAAATACACTTTCTGGCACAGGGCACCAAAATGTCTAATTATGGCACTGGTGCTATATAATGTGAATAAGATGGTATACTGTGTGGCGTAATTTGAAATGAGTGTACTATTGTGTGGTCTTGTGAGACCACACATCTTTTTTTTGTGTGCGCGGTCCCTATATATATATATATATGTAAAGTATGAGAGGGTGCAAATGTAAAGTTTGCAGAATCGTAGCGCCGTGCTGCCCCCTCTCAATGCAGCATTTTACCGCGATTCGATGGTCTGTGGGGTGATAGCAAAGCCGACATAATGCAATTGTAATTTAATTTGGCTCCTCCTCCCCACAGGGCCAAGAATCGCGGTAAAACGCAATGGAGGGGACTAATTATGTCTAGTCACAACACAGAGCAACCACAAATACTGCTGCTGCTGTGCTGATTTTCAGGCTCAATATTTACAGTAAGTGCAAGTGCGTGTATGAGGCAGCATTTGTACTTACAGATGGCACCGTTTTCATTCAGCCCAATAATGCGCCAAGATGGGGATGCACTAGCATCTCACATGCTTGTGTGTCCCATTGCCGCAAATGTGGTGCGCAATGTCACGCATGCGCGTCCCATTCTCTGCTAATGGTGCATCGACATGGGCAGACATGCCGCATTTTTGGGTTAAATGAAAACGGCTCCAACTATACTTAAAATAAATAAATAAGTATATACTGTATATATAGTGGGGCTTTTTCCCCACCTTTAGGGGCAAAGCAATTTGATATAGATAAAGCAGGGCCACTCAGGGGCTTGTGCAAAACTTTGTTTTAATATGTCACATATACTCCAGTTTTTGAGGTGTATGACCCCTTTATCAAGGTGTTGTTTTCCCTGAGTGAATCGGGGCAGTAGTGTTGTGTCAGTAGAGTGCTGGACTACTTTCTAACCTATATCTACAAATATACAGTATACATGTACCGTTACCATTAGTAAAGTTGTGCCAAGCAAAGGTGATCTAGTCAGCTCACTTAGAAAAGGGTCTAAAATCGCCCCATGTGTACGCCCCTTAAGACTTTAGGAGGAGAGCTCATTAAAATGCCCCCCCCCCCTCCCTGAGAGGTGCTCTCCCTCCTCCCATTGTTCAGAATTATACATGGGCTGAAAACTTCATATATATATATATATCAAAGAAATTTTCCCAGTGCGCCCTACGTAAGAGTGTCCTCCACCAGACCAATAATAGAATACAGTATTGATTCTGTAACAATAATATTTAATACAAATGATTTAAAAATTATAATAAAACATCATTTTCATCTGTATATTCATTTCAGTCAGTAACAGAGAAACCCAACGCGTTTCGTCGACCCAGCGACTTCCTCAGGGGTTACTTAATCTGAGTGGTGGAGAGAAACCATATTACACACTACACGGGTATTAGGTGGTATAAGTCTATTGGATTTGGACTGTACATACCCAACAATGGCTCAGGAGTGTATATAGAGCTTTTCAGGATTCTGACTTCAAATATATAGCGGATGAGTCCTTATAAGGACTTAGATCCTATACAATGTAGTGTGGATTTTTCTAAAACATAAAATAAGTCACCGTTTGAATAAATGAATGAAAAAGATCCGGAGGAGAGCAAGTGTTTTTAGAGTAACAAATTAAATTGGAGGAATCAGTACATACCAATTTCCAGATGGTGCCTTTTTAGTATACTAAAAAGGCACCATCTGGAAATTGGTATGTACTGATTCCTCCAATTTAATTTGTTACTCTAAAAACACTTGCTCTCCTCCGGATCTTTTTCATTCATTTATTCAAACGGTGACTTATTTTATGTTTTAGAAAAATCCACACTACATTGTATAGGATCTAAGTCCTTATAAGGACTCATCCGCTATATATTTGAAGTCAGAATCCTGAAAAGCTCTATATACACTCCTGAGCCATTGTTGGGTATGTACAGTCCAAATCCAATAGACTTATACCACCTAATACCCGTGTAGTGTGTAATATGGTTTCTCTCCACCACTCAGATTAAGTAACCCCTGAGGAAGTCGCTGGGTCGACGAAACGCGTTGGGTTTCTCTGTTACTGACTGAAATGAATATACAGATGAAAATGATGTTTCATTATAATTTTTAAATCATTTGTATTAAATATTATTGTTACAGAATCAATACTGTATTCTATTATTGGTCTGGTGGAGGACACTCTTACGTAGGGCGCACTGGGAAAATTTCTTTGTTCTATCTGTCCTTATCCCCTACTAACAGAGGGGACTTCCCTAGTTGCTGCCCATTCTAATCCATAAATTTATAGCGCATTGAAGGGGTACTTTTCTTGTTCATATATATATATATATATATATATATATATGTATGTTTAAGTATATGTATTCAAAGTAATCAGCCCTGTTTCCTGCAGTGTCTGCGGCCGAATTGTTTGGGCTGCACAACACACGTGACTAGGTAGAAACCTGTGCATCTTTCAGCTTCAAGTTCGCAGGTATCAAAATGGGCGGGCCAGCATAACAGTAGGCAGGGTTACTACATTAGTAGTAACCCTGCCTACTGTTATGCTGGCCCGCCCATTTTGATTTGGTGCCGCCCACATGAGGCCACTTCCAGAAATTTTCCAGGGCCACTTTTGGTCCCCAATCCGCCCCTGGTCAAGGCTCAGACCTGTCTTGAATACCGCCTTAAATACAGCTTTGTAAAGCGTTTAGGCAGTGCGAAAGCGCACTATAGGGACCTATTCTTTGTTTAGCTCTGCCAAACTTATCCCATTTTGGTTATTATTTTAACTTCCATAATATGCAATTAAAATACCCAAATTCAGAGTAATATACTGTCACTATTTTTGCTTTTAAAATACAGTATTTAACCTGTCCCTTTCCCCCAATGTAACTGACTTTAGAGAGAGATAAAGTAAAGAGTTTGCAAAATATCCAGTCAGTTTCTGTCATTTATCTTCCACAGCCTAAATGTGACCTAAGCCGATCGGTTGCTAGGGGAAACTGCTCCACTTTATGTATTATGGAGGTTCATACATATCCCTCTTTGTCCTGTGGAGTAAACAGAGCTACAGTATATAACATCCTATACATGATTGGGAGTGTAGCTCGTGACCTAATATGAAGGCAGCATGGCAGTGCATACTATAGTTCAGCTCCATACACACCATACATGTGCCTGAGCACGGCAGTACCACACATGGCAGCCCAGAGGCACTGTACAGTCTCATTATGGCTGTATGAGTCAGAGATTAGTTTTGGGAGCTGTAGGAAGGGAACTAACTGAACTATTTACATGACTCATGAGTCAACAGTACAATGTAGATCCGCAGAGTCTAGACCATGTCTGAGCTCAGCATTGCCCCCTGTGGCAGCAATTATGTACTGCCTCCTATGTACTGCATGAGAGCTGAATAACATGGCTGCTGCGGAACCCCTACCCAGATCCCAGCAGAAGATTTTGCACAGCAGTATGCTCAGGCCCCTAGGGGTGTCAGCAGGGGCTGCTGGCACCATCTGGGCCCTATTCGGCCCCTGACCTCCTCCCCTGGCTCGCCCACGGCCCCTACCCGGTCTATTAATGGTGGGAGAGGGGGCTCCGGGGGGGAGACCCCCCTGGGTCAGCCTGGAAGCCAGGATGGGACTGGATGAGGGGCGGAGGCTGGGCAAGGCCCTAGCATCATGGGGCTGAGTGGAGGTGGGCTGTCTCCCTAGCGCGAATCCGCCTCCGGCGCTGGACCGGGCGGAAGGCCGCGATCCAGGCCTAGCGGCCGCGCCAGCGTTTGTGCGGGGGCCTAGCCCTCTTCCGCGTACTTGTGCGGCACGGGCTCTACCCCTGCCCGACCCCCCCTGGACCCGCGACCTCCGCCGCGTGCGCCGCGGCCTGTATGAGCTGTACGCGAGGTCCGGCGCCGGGCCGCGTCATCAGCCGGCGCCGCGACCCTCGCGTCAGGCTGTGCGGGCGGCTCAGGCGCCGCCAGGCCTCGACGCGATCCCCTCCGGTCCCCACTGGAACCACCAGGGACCACGCCGCTAGGCCCAGCGACCTCCCAGGCAGCCTCCGCATGATCATGAAGGCGGGCAGGCGGGCGGGTAGCCCTGCGCGGCCTGTAGGCCATGATGCAAGTGACGCAGGTAAGCGATCACTCCTGGGCTAGACTAGCTAGGTAGAGAGGGACAGATGAAGATAGAGAGGGACAGATCTAGAAGACAGAAAGAGAGAATATATAGATTAAAGGCTCCGTTTGTAAAGCACAACTAAATGTCTGCTGCAGAGCAGCGCTTGCCTGGTCCTGCAGCAGCTTTTCCAGACAGAGGGCAGTATTCAATGGTAATATTCTCTGTGCACGGCGAGCATTTTTTTTTGCTCGCCGTGCACTCTCCGTGTTCCGGAGGGCTCGTTGCCTCTCCTGCTGCCACTATTCAATGTTTATAAGACTCGCCGCCACTCGCGGCGAGTCTTAACCCCTGCAGCGGACGAGCGTCCGCAGCAGGGAGCTGACAGGGACGTGGCATCCAGGGAGATTAAAGTCTCCCTGGATGCCACAGAACATATGTGAGGGTAGGGGGCCCCCCTGGGACCCAGGCAGCACAGGCTGCCCCCCTCTATAGCCAGCGGGGGACCCAGTATTCACTGTACCCGAACGTGCTTCGAGTGCAGTGAATATATGAATATCTAATGAGCGGCTCGAGCGCTCTGGCCCCCTGCTGGCTGCACTGTGTAAAAAAAAGAAAAAAAAAAAAATGTAAAAAAATATTTTTTTAAAAATTAAATATATATTCATGTGCTATAGGCACATGAATAAAAATAACATGGCCCTCCACAGAAAAAAAAACCTGATTTTTTGACACCAAAATTAAAAAAAACACCCTTTTAGTTTAAAAGTTCACATTCCTGCTCTCCATCAAAAGATGGAGAATTTCTTCACGGAGAGAGACGGCGAGAATCACTAAGAAAGACGGAGAATATTTCACATTGAATAGGGTGGCTCGCCTTTGGAGAAAAAAAACCTCTCTCCACGGCGAAAAAAGCACAAGTTCTCCACAAAAGACGGAGAACTTTTCTCATTGAATACTGCCCAGAGGGAGAACTTCCTGTAAGCATATTCCTTTTCTTCCCTGTCTGTACCCTCCCACAGCTCTGATAGGCCTTGTGCCCATCCTATTAGCATATCAGCTGACCTTCCAGTGTAACCTGGGGAACCCATCAGGGGTTTATGCTCTCTCATTGCTTATTCAGCATTCGTGGTTCTTTATATTCCCTGCTTGCTGTGGTCCTTTCTTGTCTGCTGTCCTCCAGATGGAACTCTCAGACTAGATCAGTTGCTGTGACACATAACAGCTTGGCCATCTTATGTCCCTGGGCCTGATTCAGAGATGATAGGTTTCACGGACCCACTGGTCACTGTTCCAGATACATCAGTCTGAGAATCACCAGCCGTAACCGGGGTTCACTTTGGACACACGGTTCCGCTATATACGGTCACTGCCACCAAAGCAAGTTTGGAAAGAGCGCTTGCATACGCCCAGATACACAATACAATATATAAAAGGCTTGTAGAGAAAACCCGCCCTCAGCGTAAATCCTAAGAACACAAAGTCAGAACTGGAAATATGAATTATTTATTCCAAGAATACTTCAGAGCTTAGTTATAAAGATGGTTACGAAGATGATTACAATGATTGTAAAAGTACACACAGTGTAATACAATTTCTAGGAAATAAACTGGAAAAGATCCAGAAATCCTAATACACTTACTCAGACACTCAGGTATTTCTGTCTGTGGGAGACCTTCACAGAGTTGGAGGTATGGTCATTCCCAGCATATAGCCAAAGTCCCCAAAAATGAACGCAAGCTATAGGGAGAGCAAAGTAATAATACCTGCAGATTCCGCCCCCCACCTTTGGGATTTTGACCATTTCCCTGCTGGACACTAATGAATGTCCCTAAATAATTGTTCTACATGAAGGATGAGTCCACTGCTTTTAAGTGACTTGTACAAACTCCTTACACAGTGGAATGCAACAGACAGGAAGCCAAGTCTGATATGAGATCTGCAGTGAAGGGGGAGAACATCTCTGACCTCTCTCTGGACAATGTTAATCTAACCCCCAATCTGGTTTATGAGGGGTCTCAGATCCTTATCAGACAGCCTAACTTCAGAGAACATTACAGATTTGTTCTGTATTCCCTCAGAGTGACAATCTCCGAGCCTCCCTGGGGTTATGTCCACAATGCTTACAATCTGCAGAGGGAAATGACAGGCAGCCTCCTTAGCCCTTTGGGTCACATTAATTCGCAAGCAGAACACAAGAAAACATTTATAATACACAGTTATAGGAAACAAGTTTTTGCGATCTGATCCTGTAATTAGGGCCGGTGCAAGGCACCGGAGCGCCCCAGGCGAGTCCGGGTGGTGGCACACCGATTCCCGGGGTACCTGTTGCACTGTCTGGGGAGCGGGCAGGGGGGTCCATGCTGGCGTCTGACAGGAGCCTCCAGTGGTGTCCTTGCCATGCAGGTACCTGTGTATAAACACTGTACACTGTGTATAAAGCTGGTGGCAGTGTACACTGTGTATAAAGCTGGCGGGGGCGGGGGGTCCTTGCAGTGAATAAGAAATAACTAGCACTATGTGGCTTCGCCTGAAGCGCTTCTGTTTTGAAAACACTGGCCGCACGCTGATTGACTGAATCTCAGCCAATCAGCGCACGGCCAGTGTTTTCAAACCCGGCAGCGCTTCCCACGCCGCCGCATAACCCGGCGGATAGTGCTATTTATTTCTTACTAGCTGACCCGCCCGGCGTTGCCTGGGAAACCCTTGGGGTTTCTTTATTTCCAAAATTGCTGAAAAATGTCATCTTACAGTATGCTGTGCCAAAGACCTAAGATTGTAATTTGTTATAGATTCCACCATAATGTTAGAATGTGTTTGCATTGATACTCAGTGACGGCAATGAAATCAGGTGTGGTGGTGTTGTTTGAAACACAATGCTCCTGAGTTGATAACTTGTATGTGTTGATGAATTCCACATCCACTCCTGAGATTTAGCACCTACTGTATGACATATCCTCCAACATCTGAGGGTCAAAAATCGGTACAAAATCAGAAAGGGACGTGGCCACACCTCCATTTCTATACTTTCAAATTGTACAGTTTCTAGGGTGTGTAATTACAGGCACTGAGTGCGAAGGGACCGGGGTGGGCGTTACTTACCGCGCCATAATTAATTAAAAATTCACTGCTCCCTGCCACTGCCACTCCCCTCACCGAACCTGCAGCAGTCTCTGAGGTCTGGGGATCTGTAAAGCACATGCACCGGGCATCTCTACCAAACAGTGGGGCAGCCCCTGAGTGTGGGAGCAGGTCCACGGCCTGGCCACATGATGTCATGACGCGACACACGCTACCCGCACCACTGTAATGCCCCACTGGGAATGGGTGCAATGGGCCAAATTCTTCCCTAGACCCGCCGAGCCAATCCACTGATCCAGCCATCACAATCATCAATGGGTGCATTGATAAGGTTTGAGTGTAAGAAGTTGAAGAATAAGACTGAGAAAAAGAATTGCCATGTTACAAAGTGTACAATTTACTCAATAAATCGTGAAAAAAATGTAAGTGTACATAGAAGTATAATCAAGAAATGAAAGTAGGATTAAAAAATAAGTTCTGATTCAAACTGATAATTGTTTGGATGGGGTGGGTTGTGAAACAAATCTATAGGTGGAGGGGGTATGGATATTGTGGGTATAATTGGTGTTTGTTACACCTACATGGGGCCCTCAATTGATGGGATTTTCACTACAGTGTCACGGTCACATTGTCACCATAGGGGGATTCCCAATTGGGGTCCAGGTGGTCTTTTAGGGACCCTTTACAATCCCGTAGGTCTCTTCTCCTTGAGCTTACGGTCTCCCTTAATGATAGTCAATTACTGATTGAGTCCATAGGCTCCAGGAGAAGAGACCAACGGAATTGTAAAGGGGTCCCTAAGAGACCACCTGAACCCCAATTGGAAATCCCCCTACGGTGACACTGTAGTGAAATTTTCTCATCATCTGGGTACAGTGTTCCCTCTAAGCTGTGCGCGTGTGCGCGGGCACACAACTCGCCAAGCATGCGCACAGACATTACAACAGAGCGCACAAAGCAGCAGTGGTCCCCTTTTTGCAGTTGTGGACTAAATTAATGTGTGTTTCACCCAATAACTACATTGTGTGCTGTGTTTTGAATGTTTAAATGTTTTGAATGTTTAATATCACGTTGTTTTCCAGTTATATATAGAAGTGACGCACAAAAATAAAAATTTCCTTCCAAAGTTGCACAGCCAAAATCTTTTGCCGCACGCAGCCTTCGTAAAATTAGAGGGAACATTGTCTGGGTACCCCCTGTAGGTGTACCAAAAACCAATTATGCCCACAATATCCATACCCCCTCCACCTATAGATTTGTTTTGCAACCCACTGCCATCCAAACAATTATCAGTTTGATACATAATTTATTTTTTAATCCTACTTTCATTTTGTGATTGTACTTCTATGTACACATTGAGTAAATTGTACACTATAACATGACAAATCTTCATCTCAGTCTTATTCTTCAACTTCTTAAGCTGGGTACACATCTATACAATCCCTGTTGTCTTGTGACCGTTTGACCGACCGTAGACCTGCTGGACCGTCCACAAATCACAGCCGATACGCACGTACACACCTGTACAATTTTACTTGCGACGTCTGATGTACTCCCGTCCAAACAGTCGCAAGAAAAAGATTGTACCACCGTACACACTCTCCCGATTTGGGCTTTTGACA
This sequence comes from Crinia signifera, assembly GCF_055691185.1. Taxonomy (NCBI): domain Eukaryota; kingdom Metazoa; phylum Chordata; class Amphibia; order Anura; family Myobatrachidae; genus Crinia; species Crinia signifera. The sequence goes on from NC_139220.1 coordinate 332,159,609, forward strand.
AGATATATATAAACATAATTATCATAATGGGCTGGGTTAAGGGCATACCAAAACAAAGGGGCGTGATTACAGAACCTAAACAAAATATATAGGTGGACCACTATAAAGACGGGGTATGCGTCAGCCGGCAGTGTGACTAGGGACAGATATGGCAAAGTGACTAGGTAGTCGCTTTCCGCATCTTTATATCAGCCGGCAGTGTGACTAGGGACAGATACGGCAAAGTGACTAGGTAGTCGCTTTCCGCATCTTTATAGCAGCCGGCAGGGTGACTAGGGACAGATGCGGCAAAGTGACTAGGTAGACTAGATGCGGAAAGCGACTACCTAGTCACTTTGCGTTATCTAAGTCACCCTTGATTAGAATGTAGCCCTTATGTCACAACTAATATATACTGTATGCAGTGAACTTTTCTGAATCAGAACATTGTCTCCAATAAATATCTCAGGGTGTACCCGGTGGGAAGGCTGGCAGGCAGTACCCAGTGGGAAGGCTTGATGCGTAATATAATTATCCTATACTGCTGAGTTACCACACAGTACCTCAATGTCAATTAATGTGGCTCACAGGACTATTTCAAACTATGCCACCATGTTGTATCTCAAATAAATCCAAAATCATCGGTGGCTGAGGGTAATTGCTGTGTTCACACAATTAACCTATTGTTAATATTCTCAAACCAGAGCTTCAGGCTCTTTTGGTCACCATCTAACCTATATATATCTGCTGTATAATGTGATCATATAGGATGGTCCTTCATTATAATACATGAAACGGAACACGTGCAGTGTCTATTATCGGCATTATCCATAAAGCCAGCTGTTTGTTCAATTGCCGGCTCTGCTGTATGTGTTATATAAATATCAGCACCTAAATTCCATTGTTATATCGGAACTTGCAAATACACACAATATCAGTGGCGGTGAGGTGGCCTGGGTCCCGGAGACGCAGGGTAGCTCGGGCATCAAGGCTGTACGCGGTGGGAAGGCAGAGTGGTACCCGGTCGGTTGCATCAGCCGGCATTCCTCTGAGCCCCTGCATCCGTGCTGCCTACCCTGCTCCCCCGTCGCTGCACCACGGTCACTGGCGGGTGCTCCACGACTATGGAGGCGCCCGTACAGTCAGGACACAGTCGCCTCAGACTTCCTTTCACAGCGATAGCGCTGCTGCCCCGGTTCCCATAGTCGTGGATCGCCCTCCAGTGATCGTGGTGCAGTAACGGGGGAGCAGAGTAGGCAGCACGCCACGGATGCAGGGGCTCAGAGGAATGCCGGCTGATGCAAACATAGTGTAAGCTGCCCGGGTACCGCTCTGCCTTCCCACAGCTTACAGCCTGCCATTCATTCCCGAGCACTATGTGTTCCGTCTATGGTATGTGTTCCGTCTAGCAATTAAAAGGTGCTCTGTTCTGAACATGAATTTGCCAGACATGGTACACATTATGTACACTGTGGCAATGTAATGTGTAACATAATGTGTACCATGTCTGGCAAATTCATGTTCAGAACAGACCACCTTTTAATTGCTAGACGGAACACATACCATAGACGGAACACAGACGAATCAACAGCACAGTGTGACATACTCGCGCGCCAGAGCATCCAGGACAACATTACCGCAACAGGCTCCCGCGTCCTCACTGCCTCACTTCCAGTCACAGCGAGTGCTGGGGAAAGGTAAGGTGACCCTCACCAGCACAAGCAGCAGCACCACCACCACCACCACTCTCCACGTGGTATGCGGTGCACAGCACGCTGCACCTCATCTTGGGCTTGTGCCCCCCAGAGCTGCCTGTCACCAAGTACCTCCAGGGCCCCCTCTCCTCGCTTTCTGTGGCCCTGTCTGTAGGGGAAGGGGGGGTCCCCGCAGCACCCTCCCCTCGGGATGCTGCTCCAAGCTGCCCACTGTCTGCAAGTCCGGCACCCTGATCATAGTGCGCAGACACAGGGGCTCCAGCTGTAGTGCCCATCGTGCTTGCCCCTGCTGCCATCATCCTCCTCCCCCAGTCCTGTTCCTACTCTCTGCCTGCGCAGTGCATATCCTGCTGGTCCCCCATCCCCAGCACCATAACCCGCACACAGCAGCATTAACAGCCTCCAGCGAATCGCTGTTGTGCTACCGGGTCCGTGCAGTGGCCTGTGGCACCCCAGCTGTGGATATTAGGGGGGCAGGTGCAGGGGATGCTGCCTGTACCCCACACTACCCAGGTATCACCTCACCTCTCCCTGTATCCTTCCTGGACTGGGGGGGGGGGGGGCAGTGAATTTAAGGGACTGGCAGGCCACAGTGTAACATAATGTGCACCATGTCTGTGAAATTCATGTTCAGAACAGAGCACCTTTGAAATGCTAGACGGAACACATAGAATACCATAGACGCACATAGATGGAACACAGACTCTGTGATACGTCTATGTGTTCCGTCTAAGGACAGCGGCAGGGAGCTGCGGGGCTGCAATTATCTACTAACCTGAAATGTAAACTACGGTGCGGCCATACTACATAACCTATAATTTTGTTTACTGGCAACACCAACAAGCAGAGAAACCTTCCACTTTCCATTCAATCATCTTAATAGTGGCCGTGCTTTATTCCACCCGCAATAATCCCCACTGTCCAGTGTAATGACACTACACATACTTGCCGCTGCAATCGTACAAATCCATGTAGTTTTAATGTGAGAACACTAGAGACGCGGGATGTCATCAAGACATCACAATTAGCTTTACATTTATATTTATGGCAGACCATTATTTAAACGCTGCAGTTGAAAAAATCATAGGGACCATTTAGTAGACACCGGAGCCCCGCATGTGCTGTTTTTAAACACGTACTTACCTAACTTTGTTTGACAATATTTGTATGTTTTTTTAATATTTCGCAGCTATGGAGAGATTATACAGCTATGGAACGCCCACATGGGCTTTCCAGCTTTGGCAGTATAGTCGCAAGGACGGCAGCATATTGATCGAACGTGCGTACACACTACACTTTTGTTCCGATATGGGGCCGTCCTGTCGGATGAAAATTAAACAGCAAAGAACCTTCGATCGACCGAGTATGGAGGGTCAAGACAGTTTTTTGCCGTTTATCGCTCTTACGGGACAGCGTACACACCTATACAATTGAACGGCTGTCCGACCCAGAACGGAAGAACGGCCCGACAATTGTATATGTGTGTACCCAGCTTTACACTCATAACATTCAAACAAATGCATGCAGCGCTCATGCCCATCGACCAAACATTATCTATAAACCAAAAGAGTCTGGGAAACCCTTAAGGCAGAGCAGTGCCTGATATCCAACTGACTAACAGGGTGAGTGCACTGTACCCACTTTGTATTGATCAATGGGTGCATTGGCCAGGACAAAGATTTCTCAGTGCAACTGGAGGACTGGAGAGACGGATATGGGGAACAAAGTAGAAATGGTACATTAGGAACAGTTTTTATTTGCCGGTACAGACTGTTAAATAAACGGCAAATTATTTTTTATGTGTTCTGTGTGTTTGTGTGTGTTGTACTGTTTTTGTGTGTGTGTTGTAATGTATGTGGTTTTGTGTGTTATATTGTATGTATCTGTCCAATGCGTATGTGTGAGAGGTGTGCTATGTATATACAGTATGTGTGTGTTGTGTCTTTGTGTATCTGTGCAAAGTTTAAATGTGTGTTTTGTGTGTGTTGTACTGTTTTTTGGGTGTGTGTGGTGAATGTGGGTGTGTGTTGTGCTGTTAGAGGTATGTTATGTGTGTGTATCTGTGCAAAGTTTAAATGTGTGTTCTGTGTGTTGTACTGTTTTTGGGTGTGTGTTGTAGTGAATGTTGGTGTGTGTTGTACTGTGAGTTGTGTGTTATGTTGTGTGTATATCTGCCGAATGTGTAAGTTTGTGAGGTGCGCTACGTATATATGTGTGTGTAGTGTGCTGTGCATATCCTGGCAATGTTTAAGTGTGTGTGTTCTCTGTGGCGTAGCTTGGTTTGGGGCGCCCCCCCCCGCCGTTAATGGGGGGCGCCTCCCCCCCTCCCCGCCGGCCTCCCCACCCCCACCATTAATGGGGGGGCGCCCTCCCCACCCCGGCCGCCGGTGCCACACCCCCCCTATCGCCGCAGGCTTACCTGTCTGCGCGTCCCGGCTCCCCTCCTGGCTTCAATTAATAATTCTATGCAGACGGACCACGATAAAATGGCCGCCCCCATGCCGCAAACAGTTTCAGAGAACTGTCTGCTTTATGGGGCGGCCATTTTATCGTGGTCCGTCTCCATAGAATTGATTGAAGCCAGGAGTTGTGTGTTTGTTGTACTGTTTTTCGGTGTGTGTTGTAGTGTGTATGGATTTGTATTGTACTGCATGCGTTGTGTTTCCAGCAATTTCAGCCCCTATCTCCCCCGTGTGTACACAGCTTAAGTGTGTGAGGTGCTCTACGTATAAATGTGTGTGTTGTGTGCTATGTGTGCGTATGTGGTGTACTGTGTGTGTGTGCGTGTACAATGTGTACGTGTGTGTGTGTGTTATGTGTGGTCTATGTATATCCTCAATTATTTCCTAATTGTTTAAAGCCTTCACCATAATGTTAGAATGTGTCTGTCATACTCAATGACAGCAATGAAATCAGGTGTGGAGTTGTTCCTTCGTCCACGGTTTCCCAGATCGTCGATCTTTTCCCCCAGATCATCAATGAAGGAAAATTAAAACTTGGTGTTTTTTTAAATTCGAAGTGAAATTTCCCAAAAACGGCTTCGAGGTGCACACCACCGGGTCCAGAGGTATCTTGTTGCCAAATTTGGTGTCTCTGAGTGCCACGGTGTGTCCGCAATGCGACAGACACGCACACACACACACACACACGCACACAGACTCTTCAACTTATTATATACTAGCTGACCCACCCGGCGTTGCCCGGGAAAACCTGGGGTTTCTTTATTTCCAAAATTGCTGAAAAATGTCATCTTACAGTATGCTGTGCCAAAGTCCTAAGATTGTAATTTGTAATAGATTCCACCATAATGTTAGAATGTGTTTGCATTGATACTCAATGACGGCAATGAAATCAGGTGTGGTGTTGTTGTTTGAAACACAATGCTCCTGAGTTGATAACTTGTATGTGTTGATGAATTCCACATCCACTCCTGAGATTTAGCACCTACTGTATGACATACCCTCCAACATCTGAGGGTCAGAAACCAGTACAAAATCAGAAAGGGACGTGGCCACACCTCCATTTCTATACTTTCAATGGTACAGTTTCTAGGGTGTGTAATTACAGGCGCTGAGTGCGTGGGGACCCGGGGTGGGCGTTACTTACCGCGCCATCATTAATTAAAAATTCACTGCTCCCTGCCAGTGCCACTCCCCTCACCGAACCTGCCTGCAGCAGTCTCTGAGGTCTGGGGATCTGTAAAGCACATGCACCGGGCATCTCTACAAAACAGTGGGGCAGCCCCTGAGTGTGGAAGCAGGTCCGTGGGCCTGGCCACATGATGTCATGACGCGACGCACGCTACCCACACCACTGTAATGCACCACTGGGAATGGGCCAAATTCTTCCCTACACCCGCCGGGCCAATCCACTGATCCAGCCATCACAATCATCAATGGGTGCATTGATAAGGTTTGAGTGTAAGAAGTTGAAGAATAAGACTGAGAAAAAGATTTGCCATGTTAAAAAGTGTACAATTTACTCAATAAATCGTGAAAAAAAAATGTAAGTGTACATACAGTAGAAGTACAATCAAGAAATGAAAGTAGGATTAAAAAATAAGTTCTGATTCAAACTGATAATTGTTTGGATGGGGTGGGTTGTGAAACAAATCTATAGGTGTGGGTATGGATATTGTGGGCATAATTGGTGTTTGTTACACCTACAGGGGGTCCTCAATTGATGGGATTTTCACTACAGTGTCACGGTCACAGTGTCACCATAGGGGGATTCCCAATTGGGGTCCAGGTGGTCTTCTAGGTACCCTTTACAATCCTGTAGGTCTCTTCTCCTTGAGCTTACGGTCTCCCTTAATGATAGTCAATCACTGAGGGAGACTGTAGGCTCCAGGAGAAGAGACCAACGGGATTGTAAAGGGGTCCCTAAAAGACTACCTGAACCCCAATTGGAAATCTCCCTACGGTGACACTGTAGTGAAAATTTCTCATCAACTGGGGACCCCCTGTAGGTGTACCAAACACCAATTATGCCCACAATATCCATACCCCCCTCCACTTATAGATTTGTTTCGCAACCCACCCCCATCCAAACCATTATCAGTTTGAATCGGAATTTATTTTTTAATCCTACTTTCATTTCTTGATTGTACTTCTATGTACACATATTTTTTTCACGATTTATTGAGAAAATTGTACACTATAACGTGACAAATCTTCATCTCAGTCTTATTCTTCAACTTCTTACACTCATAACATTCAAACAAATGCATGCAGCGCTCATTCCCATCGACCAAACATTATCTATGAACCAAAAGAGTCTGGGAAACCCTTAAGGCAGAGCAGTGCCTGATATCCAGTGTAGCCACTTTGTATTGATCAATGGGTGCATTGGCCAGGACAAAGATTTCTCAGTGCAACTGGCCGGGGAGCGCAGTGACAGGCTGGAGGACTGGAGAGACGGATATGGGGTACAAAGTAGAAATGGTACATTAGGTACAGTTTTTATTTGCCGGTACAGACTGTTAAATAAACGGCAAATAATTTTTTATGTGTTCTGTGTGTTTGTGTGTGTTGTACTGTTTTTGTGTGTGTTGTAGTGTATGTGGTTGTGTGTGTTGTATTGTATGTATCTGTCCAATGCGTAAGTGTGTGAGGTGTGCTATGTATATACAGTATGTGTGTGTTGTGTCTTTGTGTATCTGTGCAATGTTTAAGTGTGTGTTTTCTGTGTGTTGTACTGTTTTTTGGGTGTGTGTGTGTGGTGAATGTGGGTGTGTGTTGTGCTGTTAGAGGTATGTTATGTGTGTGTTGTGTGCATCTGCCCAATGTGTAAGTGCGTAAGGTGTGCTATGTATAAATCTGTGTGTGTGTGTAGTGTGCTGTGTGTATCTGTGCAATGTTTAAGTGTGTGTGTTCTGTGTATTGTACTGTTTTTGGGTGTGTGTTATAGTGAATGTGGGTGTGTGTTGTACTGTGAGTGGTGTGTTATGTGTGTGTGTGTGTGTGTTGTGTTGTGTGTATCTGCCGAATGTGTAAGTTTGTGAGGTGTGCTACGTATATATGTGTGTGTAGTGTGCTTTGCGTATCCTGGCAATGTTTAAGTGTGTGTGTTCTGTGTGTTTGTTGTACTGTTTTTGGGTATGTGTTGTAGTGTGCATGGATTTGTATTGTACTGCATGTGGTGTATTGTGTGTGTGTGTGTGTATCTGTCCAATGTGTAAGTGTGTGAGGTGCTCTACGTATAAATGTGTGTGTTGTGTGCTATGTCTGCGTATGTGGTGTACTGTGTGTGCGTGTACAATGTGTATGTGTGTGTTATGTGTGGTCTATGTATATCCTCAATTATTTCCTAATTGTTTAAAGCCTTCACCATAATGTTAGAATGTGTCTTACATACTCAATGACAGCAATGAAATCAGGTGTGGAGTTGTTCCTTCGCAAACGGTTTCCCAGATCATCGACCTTTTCCCCAGAACATCAATGAAGGAAAATTAAAACTTGGTGTTTTTTAAATTTCTATGTGAAATTTCCCAAAAAGGGCTTCGAGGTGCACACCACTGGGTCCAGAGGTATCTTGTTGCTGAATTTGGTGTCTCTGAGTGCCACGGTGTGTCCGCAATGCGACGGACACGCACACACACACACACACACGCACACAGACTCTTCAACTTATTATATAGACTAGAGCATGGTTGCAGAGGAAAGGCTGGAACATTTTGGAGTGGCCATCGCAGTCACCAGACTTAAATCCGATTGAGAACCTATGGTGGGACTTAAAGAAAGCAGTTGCAGTGCGCAAGCCTAAGAATTTGACTGAACTGGAGGCTTTTGCCCATGAAGAATGGGCGAAGATACCCGTAGATCGCTGCAAGACACTTGTGTCAAGCTATGCTTCACGTTTAAAAGCTGTTATAACTGTAAAAGGATGTTGTACTAAGTACTAAGATTGAATGTCACTTGGGGGTTGAATAAAAACTAATAATGATGTGAGCACAGAAAAGACATTTGTGGTTATTTCATTATAAACTTAAGTTTATATTTCTCTGACCTACAAGTGCCTCTTTCATGTAAATGTAAGCAAGATGACTGAATGATCAAAATCAATGTCAAACTGGCCAAAGCATTCAATTTCAGTGGGGGTTGAATAATTTTGAATACAACTGTATAGGTGTGTGTTGTGTACTATGTGTGCGTATGTGGTGTACTTTGTGTGTGCACGTGTACAATGTGTACATTTGTGTGTGATGTGTGGTCTATGTATATCCTCATTTATTCCTAATTGTTTAAAGTCTCCACCATAGTGTTAGAATGTGTCATTCATACTCAATGACAGCAATGAAATCAGGTGTGGAGTTGTTCCTTCGCAACGGTTTCCCAGATCGTCGATCCTTTTCCCAGATCATCAATTAAGGCAAATTAAAACTTGGTGTTTTTTTTAAATTTCTAAGTGAAATTTCCCAAAAACGGCTTCGAGGTGCACACCACCGGGTACAGAGGTATCTTGTTGCAGAATTTGGTGGCTCTGAGTGCCACGGTGTGTCCGCAATGCAACAGACACGCACACACACACACACGCACGCACGCACACACGCACGCACGCACACAGACTCTTCAACTTATTATATAGAAGATTCACTGCAGGGACCCCCCACCATCGCCAGCTTTATACACAGCGCCCCAGGTACCCGCACGGCAAGGACCCCCCTGCCCGCTCCCCAGACGGCGCAGCAGGTACCCCCTTTGCACGAGGGGCAAACTGCCGCCCTCCAGTGGCTGGTGCCCTAGGCAAATGCCTAGACCTGCCTAGTGGTGGCGCCGGCCCTGCCTGTAATGGATCATGACAATCGGTAATCATGCCGGGGGTTAGCCCCACCCACCAGCTAATAAGGAGTGGCTGGTGGGTGGGACTAACCCCTGGCATGTGGGAGGAGCCGCAAATGTAAACAAACATTTATCAGCCTGATGCCCACCGCCCTCCCACTATTCTGGGAGGGGGTCCCCACTTCTCCAGGGTCCCTGCCTGTGCTGACCAGCAACAGGAATAAATGCATTGGCCAGGGGAAATGACATAAAAATTTTCTCACGGCTGTCCGCTGTTTGCTGTTTGGGTCTGGTGCTGGTTGCAAAAACACGGGGGACCCCTAGTCATATTGTCCTGGTCTGGTGCTGGTTTTAGAAAACCGTGGAATCCCCTATGTCAGGACAGGCCAACCTGTGGCTCTCCAGATGTTGTGAAACTACAAATCCCAGCATGCCTTGCCACAGTTTTAACACTCCCTTATAGCAAAACTGTGGCAAGGCATGATGGGATTTGTAGTTTGACAACATATGGAGAGCCAAAGGTTTGCCAGGCCTGCCCTATGTTTTTGTTCTCCCGAATTTGTAAAACCAGGACTGGTTCTATGAGCCACATTTTTTTAACATTACCATGTACATATCGCACTGTCATTTTGGGAAAACATAAAAGTTGAAATATTTCATCCCAGTAAATGTCACCCCTTGTGTCCATTAGCGAATGTATTGCAACACTATCACAGATCGCTATCCACTCACAAATCCATATGCAATTCCTGATGCATTGAAAGGACTTTGCTGTCTGTGACAATGAGAGGTAGGTCTGAGGCTTCCACTAATCTGCGACTGAGATGGGCAGAACGATGCCAGCACAGACATCAAAGGTCCTCTATTATAAGGCCTAAGAAATTGTCAGGTTCCCACTCCCACACGCTGGCTTCCTGTCAGACAACCTCTGGCCACTTTGTGTACCTATTGTGACAAGGAAGCACGTACACTGGAACCGATGAAGTTGTGGTCTTTATTTTTGTAGCAGGTACACAGCATACCAGGTAATCACAGCAAGAATGGTTCCAGCTTTGCAGCATACAGGTGTTACAGCATAGTACACCTCCTTGACAGGGCCGTTTCTAGAGGCGGACAAGCCGTGCAGCAGCCCGGGGCGCAGCACGGCTTGTCCGCCTCTGTTGAATAGCCAGGGCGCCCGGCAGCTCCCCCCACGCCGCTGCCCCCACCTTACTCCGCCTCTCCCCGGCTTCCGACACTGTTGGATAGCCGGGGCGCCCGGCAGCTCCCCCCACGCCGCTGCCCCCCCTTCCTCCGCCTCTCCCCGGCGTACGTACGCCGCGGCCACACCAGCAACAGATGATTTGAAAGGGGAGAAGAGGAGCGCATAGCGCGTCTCTGCCTTCCCCTGTCTGTGTCACTGGGCTGTTAGCGAATCATCTCGCGGGCCGGCAGCCAATCAGGAGCCAGCCCGCGAGTTATGATTGGCATAGTGAAGGGGAAGGAGAGATGCGCTAGAATGCGCTCCCCTGATCCCCTCCCCTCCCCTGGGAACTGATGAAGCAGCAACAGCAGCAGCAGGAGACCCGGACTCTGCTTTCCCCAGCAGCAGCAATGGTGAGTTGTGCTGCTGCTGGGATATAATATTCTAGCACTGTGGGGGCATATAGGTCTTGCACTGAGGGGGGCATATGTGTGGCACTGTGGTGGCATATATGGCACTGTGTGGGCATATGTGTAGCACTGTGGGGGCATATGTGTGGCACTGTGGGGGCATATATGTGGCACTGTTCGGGCATATTTGGCACTGTGGGGGCATATATGTGTGGCATTGTGGGGGCATAGCTGTCACTGTGGGGGCATAGCTGTCACTGTGGGGGCATGTTTGGCACTGTGGGGGCATATTTGGCATTGTGGGGGCATATATGTGTGGCACTGTGCGGGCATAGCTGTCACTGTGGGGGCATATATGTATGGCACTGTAGGGGCATATATGTGTGGCACTGAGGGGGCATATCTGCCACTGTGGGGGCATATATATGTGGCACTGTGGGGGCATATATGTGGCACTGTGGGGACATATTTGGCACTGTAGGGGCATATATGTATGGCATTGTGGGGGCATATATATGTGGCACTGTGGGGGCATATATATGTGGCACTGTGGGGGCATATATGTATGGCACTGTGGGGGCATAGCTGTCACTGTGGGGGCATATATGTATGGCACTGTGGGGGCATATCTGCCACTGTGGGGGCATATTAGTAAACAGCATCAGTTGTATGGCAGCGGCGTGTGGGGCATAATGTGTAATAGGCATTACGTTGTGGGGAGTATTGTGTAATTGCCATCATGGTGTGCGGCATAATATGTAATTGTCATCACAGTGTGCGTAATGTGTAATTGTCATCACAGTGTGCGTAATGTGTAATTGTCATCACAGTGTGCGGCGTAATGTGTGATTGTCATCACAGTGTGCAACATAATGTGTAATTGTCATCATGGTGTGCGGCGTAATATGTCATTGTCATCACAGTGTGCGGCGTAATGTGTAATTGGCATCACGGGTAAAAAGTGTATAATGAATTAAGTAGCCAGTCATTGTTTGGCCTTGATCTGTGAGGCGTACTAGGTAACTGTGTGGGCCTTTATATTTTTATGTCACTGTGTGGCCTTCAGCCCGCCAACTTAAGTGCGGGAGGACAATGTCTAGACGTGCAGGTTGCAAAAGTGAGATGAAAGGTAATTGTTTCCTGATAGACCACGCCCTTATATTAAGCCACGCCCCCTTTAAAATAAACCACGCCCCCTATTTTGGCGCGCGCCGAAGGCGCGCGCAATTTCTTCTATACCATGTTATGTGTTGGGGAGGGGGGGCGCATTTTTATTTCTTTGCCCTGGGAGCTAAATTGTCTAGAAACGGCCCTGCTCCTTGACTCACAGATCCTTATTCAGATCTGAGCTCAGTACAAATTTGTTTGGAAAATGGGCAAAACCATGTGCACTGCAGGTGGGGCAGATGTAACATGTATAGAGTCAGTTAGATTTGGGTGGGGTGTGCTGGAACTGAAATCTAAATTGCAGTGTAAAAATAATGCAGCCAGTATTTACCCTGCACAGAAACAAAATAACTCACACAAATCTAACTCTCTCTATACATGTTACATCTGCCCCACCTGCAGTGCACATGGTTTTGCCCATTTTCCAAACAAATTTGTACTGAGCTCACATCTTAATAAAGGCCACAGTCACATAATTAGAAATTGACTATTAGGATTTTTCCCCTTTCTCTCTCCGTGTTGCTGCTGCTGTTGTACTCGTCCTACAAGCGCTCTCCTGGATGGCAATGCTTTCCTCCTGATATGCCTCCACAACCTCTCTGTTGGAGGCCATGGGCCTATCCCGGCATGTCACCAATATTTTCAGCTCCCCTCTGCTGAAGAGCCTAGCTCTCCTCGGTGCACTACCATTAGCAGCCATACTGTTTATTGTAGTAGAGAGGAGACAATAAAAATGGCGCCCACATGCATCCTGTGCGGAGCAAGCGTCGCATCCTGCGCGCCCGCCAGTGAGGAGTGAAAACCAAACCAATGGGAAGCATTAGCGTCTCATTATAACCTGCCCATACCAAGTAATAAAATAGTGTAATGATACTGTACACAATTCAATGTAATTGTATTTATTAGTGTCTACAGTACTGTAGCTTACTGGACAGTACAGTAGTAGCAGAGTAGTTCCTGCGCTACAGAGCTTTATAACACTGCAGTCACTTCATGCACACGCTGCACCACACATTCCACTCATGCGCAGTGAAGATTTCAAAAAGTGACGACTGGTGGATGATTACTGGTATTACACGCTTCCGGAGACGCCACTGCGAAGCACCAAGATTTTAAAATGTATTGCGCACCTTGAGCTGTGGGTCGCCATGGCGGGCTGGCGGGACAACTGCCATACTGTAGGTAGAATGAATGAGCGACGCTACATCTGTTAATGTTAATTGATAGGGGTTTGTTGATCAATGACAGGGGCTTCATAATTGATGCCACAAAGGATTACATGCTCGCTGCCACAGGGTAGTGAAATGATTGTTGCCATGGGGGAGTGGAATGCTCATTGCATGGGGGAGTAGAATACATGTTGTCAAGGGGGAGTGTAATCAATGCTTATTGCCAAGGGGAAGTTAAGAGCAGTGAATGAGGTTGCGGCAGGCATCCGGGCAAGCAATCAGGGCAGATCCATGCTATTTCAAATCTCACACCAGATCACGGTCTGCCAGCCAATAAGGAGCCACCACTGCCACTCCCAATTGGCTGCCAGACCGCAAGCTCCGATTGGCTTACCAGACGACACATGATATGAAATAGCCAACCCAAAGAGCAGGTTCGCGGCTAACTCCTCTCATCCCACCCGCCAAGTCGAGGCACGGTTCCCAATTATTGGGGGTTATTCTGATTGCGTCGGATGTCTGTGTGTGCAGATGGACAGTCGATGTTGTGTGTGTGCGCGCGCAAGTGCGAATGCCTCGCATGTCTGAACACGGCGTGAATTCCGTGCGGAAAATGATCGTACACAACCATCCAAGCAGGGGGTGGAGAGGGGCGTGAAGGGCTGTTTGGGCTCATTACCATATGCATACGCCCCATGTTTCATGGGCGTTCCCATAAATAAATCACTGGGCGGGCATATGGAAATCCGGCCGTGACGCATGCGTAGGGGGCGGACAGCTGACATAGGATGTAAGCTGCCCGTCCATATCCCTGCTTTCACACGGATAATTGTCTGAGTGGTCTGGCTGACCACTCGGTCCATCATTCGATGGTCAGAGACTATCGGAGGATGAGGGAGGTTCCCACAGGCCAGCGAGTGGGTGTTCACATAAAACATCCACTTGCGGTCCATTTGCTTGGCGTTCTACCGCATGCGGATGGCATGAGCGATCCGTCCGACTCAATCAGAATAAGGGTCATTGTATAGTCCGGGTACGCCAACTGTCTGGACTATGGACATCGAGCTTGATTACCAGAGTATGCGGAGCAATCTTGGATGGGTGGTAACCCTATCGGCATAAGTGGGCAGGTCAGAGCGGAGGTCTCAGAAGCCAGGCTAGGGCAAGCCCATCAGGAGCAGCAGCTGCAGGACTCACCTGAGGGCTCTTCAGCATCCTCGGTTCAGAGTCAGCCTCACTCAGGCTGGGAGGAGCAGAGGGGTTTAGGGCAAGAGCAGAGCCTATGGCTTCTAGGGCAGGGGCACCGAGCTCAGCTATACCACAGCGAGGCCCTGGGGCGGATTGGGAATTAAAACCAGCCGGGAAATATCTTGAAGCAGCCCTAATGGGGGGGGGGGGGGGGGCAGGGCAGATGTTGCGTGCCATTTTCGCAGGGAGGGAGGGGGCAGTGGGTGGCATAGAATGCTGGAAGGGGAGATGCAGGGTGGCTGAGGACAAGGGGAGGAAGGACGTACACAGGGTGGCACAGGATGCAGGGTAGGAGGGGGTATGCAGAGTGGCAGGGGATGCAGGGAGGGGAGTCGCAAAGTGGTGGAGGATGCAGGGAGGGGAGACGCAGAGTGGCGTTGGTTGCATGGCAGCAGAGGATACAGGGAGGGGGAACGCAGGGTAGCGTAGGATGTGGGGTGACAGAGGATTCAGGTAGAGAGGGGGAAGCAGGGTGGCGGAGGAAGCAGGGTGGGAGGGGGTATGCAGGGTGGCATATATTTCACTGAGGCCACAAATTATTATCCAGTGCCATGTTTACCCTCCTGTGGCCGCCCTCAGAGTCAGATCGTCACCTGCTGGCTGCTGTTTAGTATCTGGTGCACTGCCTGCTCCTGCTGCCGCCGCCCATCGGATCCATCCAGCCCAGCGTGCGAGCCATTCCTACGCGCTGCTCCTGGGATGTCACGTGGGCATCGCAGGGCTGGCAACAGAAATCTTGGGGCCCCATACACTAATATCTGTGCGGGCCCCCATCACCCATGCTGGAACATAAACTGTGCCCATTACTGGATTGCTGGGGAGCAGGGAGGGATGGTTAGATTGGGATGAAAAAACAGCCAAGGAAATTTCAGGAAGCGGCCCTATTTTCTGCGGCCTGTGCTCTATCACACTGATGCACTCCCTCAACCTGCGGCCTGCCCTTTATCACACTGATGCACTCCCTCAACCTGCGGCCTGTGCTCTATCACACTGACGCACTCCCTCATCTGGTGGCCTGCACTTTACCCCACTAACGCACTCCCTCAACCTTCGGCCTGCACTCTATCACACTAACGCACTCCCTCATCCTGCAGCCTGCACTCTATCACACTGATGCACTCCCTCACCCCAGGTCCTGTACTCTATCACACTGATGCACTCCCTCATCCTGCAGCCTGCGCTCTATCACACTGATGCACTGCTTCATCCTGCAGCCTGTGCTCTATCACACTGACGCACTCCCTCAACCTGTGGCCTGCGCTCTATCACACTGATGCACTGCCTCATCCTGCAGCCTGTGCTCTATCACACTGATGCACTCCCTCAACCTGTGGCCTGTGCTCTATCACACTGATGCACTCCCTCAACCTTCGGCCTGCACTCTATCAAACTGACGCACTCCCTCATCCTGCAGCCTGCACTCTATCACACTGACGCACTCCCTCATCCTGCAGCCTGCACTCTATCACACTGATGCACTCCCTCATCCTGCAGCCTGTGCTCTATCACACTGACGCACTCCCTCAACCTGTGGCCTGCGCTCTATCACACTGATGCACTCCCTCACCCTGCTGCATGCATTCTCTATCACACTGATGCACTCCCTCATCCTGCAGCCTGCGCTCTATCACACTGATGCACTGCCTCATCCTGCAGCCTGTGCTCTATCACACTGACGCACTCCCTCAACCTGTGGCCTGCGCTCTATCACACTGATGCACTGCCTCATCCTGCAGCCTGTGCTCTATCACACTGATGCACTCCCTCAACCTGTGGCCTGTGCTCTATCACACTGACGCACTCCATCATCTGGTGGCCTGCACTTTATCCCACTAACGCACTCCCTCAACCTTCGGCCTGCACTCTATCACACTGACACAGTATTAAGAGAAAGTGCAGCCTGTCTTACTTTTGTTGATGAAAGGCATGAAAGGCAGACACAAAACAAGCCTGCACATGGTTCCTCTTCCTGTAGCAGAACTGCACTCTTCTGCAGCAACTCCCATCCCAAACGCTGAGGCAGGGCCAGGATCCCACCTCCTTCTTTCCTAGGCACCAATGAACTGATGCACTCCCCTGTCCTGATAGGTGGCGCCGGCGGCTGTCAATCATGGCAGCAGGAAGCCAAGTTGCGCGGGCCATAAACGCAGCACCGCAGAACAGATTGGTGAGTGATCCAATCTGTGTTGGTGGTGGGGGGGTCGGGGGCCTGTGGCAGCGCACCCATACGTCTTCCGGACTGCAGGAGTAGCTGTGTGCGCCCGCGCATGCGCACCAGCCCTCCTGCTGCCATTTTAAATTTTGGAGATCCCGAGGCTGGCTGCGGCCATCTTTAATTAGGGCACAGTGCCGCGGCCCAGCACGGAGATGCCGCGGCTCAGTTAGGGAGGGTGGGAGGTCCTTTCTACTAAAAATTGTGCCGGCCCACAAGTTAGGAGGCAGGAGTGGAGGTGGCTGAGTGCAGACTTTAAGAACCAGATTGCAAATGGCATAAGTGCCCGGTCACAAACGCTGAGGAGCCAGAGCACATGTGCCGGGCACAGGAAAGATCCAGCTTGAACCTGCAGATTAATATGCAGGTTACACAGCAGAATGCATATTCGGCGGCTATCTCTCGAGTCCCGCCTGCACAGCATCTCAGAGGGAGCAGCAGTGACAGACTGACTTTTTTGATGGACAGTCTGGTCCATTCTTCTGCCGGACTGCCAGTTTCCAGACATTGTATAGTCCAGGAACACCACCAGTCCAAACTCTGGGCTTAATTACCTGACTGTCCGGAGTAATCCTGGATGGGTGCTAACCATGTCTAGATTACATCAGCCTGCTGATGGTGTACTAGAGATTTGCAGTCAGTCTCTCTCTCTCTGCCAATACCTTCAGCCTAAGTCTGATCTATATTTTTATTAGATCTAAACCTACATATCTAAAAAATAAAACAAAATTTATTATACATGTATTCCTTCAATATTAAGGATATGTTAGGGACCTCGGAGGTACCCACCGAACCTGAACCCTAACTCTGTTTGTCTCTCCCCGTGGTTAGCGGACAGGTGCAGTGCTATGCTTCACCTTTAGCAGCCGTGTTCGAAGTAGCTGGTTGGGCCAGCTCCAACCCCGATGCCCCCAGGTCTTATGTGAGACAACTCATCCACGAGACAGAGAGATGAGCAAAAGGATTAACTAACTAAACCAAAATGGAACAGTGGAATACCTCCACAAGCAACAAACTTCCAGCGTGGAATCCAGGAGCAAGGCCCCACAGAACCCCTGGGAATGCAACAATGCACAAGATGGAACCGAATAACCCAAATAGTAAATGTAACAATACACAGGATGGTAACAGTGGTCAAAATATACCAACTGCGAAATGAATGCAACAATGCAAAAGATGATACCACAAGTGATAAATGCAATCAACCCCTGACTTATCTGGAAGATGGGAATCACAGGTATCAAAGAGGTTGAGCAAGCAGGAGAGCTGTGACTGGAAGCTGGCTGAGATGCTGCACACAAGAACACTGGACAGTAGGACACTGGAACTGGGAACACTGGTAGTGACAAGAAACACAGAACTATAACCAGCATCTGTGCTCAGCAGACGCCGGCCTTATATTCCAAAAACGCTGCCCTGCGGAGTATGATGTCAGCCACTGCCACTGATGCGTGCTGTCGTCTGCAGAGGGTGGAAGTTCGGGCCATTGCCTAACAACGGACCCAACTGTTCCTCCCTACCCACCTGGCTACTGCCAAGGAACATGGCCACCGCCTGCTGTGTCCCAGAGCCTCCGGCTCTGTCACTGACAGCAGCACTGCCGGAGGCAGAGGTGCAGCAGCGGTGGCGCCAAACAGGATATAGTGGGAGAAAATAATAATAAATATATTAACACATCACATGTGAATTAGAATACAGATCTTAGTAAAATTTCCCCAATGAGTTAAATATTAAACTGCAAACTGTCATTACCTTCCATAGTATAATAGTATAAGACTGAACTGTGGGCAAAAGTATATAGCTCTCACCCATTTCTACACTTGCCTGTCCTGAGACAGCTGTAACCCAACTGAACCAGACTCTACAAACTGCCCTTGATGAAGCTGCTCCAGCTACTCCCCACAATCCACGTAGGCTTAGATGCCAACCATGGCACTCTAAATTAACAAGACACCTGCAAAAACTATCACGTAGATTTGAACGTCAGCGGTGTAAATCTCAAAATCCAAGTGACTGTCACATTTAAGACAACCTACCACTCCTATCGTAATGCTCTAGACAAACTAAACAAACTTATTTTCAATCTCTCATCTCTTCTCAGGCCACTAACCCCAAGCGACTTTTGAATACATTTAAATCAATTCTTTACCCTCCTTCACCCTCCCCCCTGCCAATATCAGTGCGCAAGAGCTTGCTTCCTTGTTCAAGGAAAACATTTCTAAAATCCAAGAAGAAATGGCATGCTCTTCCTCAGCCAGTGGCTTGCTAACTTAATTCCAGAGCCCTTTGCCACTTTCTCCTCATTTGACCCCACAAGTGAGGATGAAGTATCTACAGTACACTCTTCTCATCTTCCTACTCCACTAACTCTCCTCTTGATCCTATACCCTTACAAGTCAGTAAAGTTCTGTCTCCTGTGCTTATCCAAAGCTTAACTAAAATCTGTAACCACTCTCTCTACTGGTATCTTTGCTTCTCTGTACAAGCATGCACTTATTATTCCCATTCTAAAAAAAACACAATTCTGATCCAAACTGTCTCTTTAACTACCGTCCTATCTCTCAGCTCCAATGCCTCTCCAAGCTAGTTGAGAAATTTGCCTACACTCGCCTCACAAATTTTCTTAACTCCTACAACTTATTGGACCCACTTCGGTCAGGCTTTCGCTCTCAACACTCCACAGAGACAGCACTGACTAAAGTAGTCAATAATCTGGCCACTGCTAAATCTAAAGGCCATTTCTCACTTCTTATTCTTCTAGATCTCTCAGCTGCCTTGGACACTGTCGAACACTCTCTTCTCATACACACACACTACAATCCCTAGGTCTTCAGAACACAGCCCTTTCTTGGTTTACTTCCTACTTATCTAATCGCTCTTTCAGTGTTCCCTTCTCTGATTCTACCTCCTCCTCACTACCTCTGTTTGTTGGAGTACCACAAGGTTCAGGTTTAGGTCCTCTGATTTTCTCAATCTATCCCTCCTCACTAAGGAAACTATTCACTTCTTTTGGATTTGAGTATCATCTGTACACTGATGATACTCAGATCTATCTATCCTCCTCGGAATTGTCACCTACAGTATTGCTCCGTGTCTCTGAATGTCTTTCTGCCAATTCATCTTGGATTTCATCTCACCACCTCAAACTCAACATTTCCAAAACAATGTAATTATATTCCCATCAGCCAAGAGTAGTTACCAACCTGATATCTCTATCACTGTTGAGAACACAACAATTAATCCTACTCCACAATCTCACTGCCTAGGGGTCATCCTGGACTCTGAACTGTCCTTCATTCCTCACATTCAATCTGTCTCTAAAAGATGTTACATGCATCTAAAAAACATATCCAAAATGTGTCCGTACCTTACACAAGACACTGCAAAATCTCTTATCCATGCACTCATTATATCACTCATTGATTATTGCAATGACCTCCTTACCGGTCTTCCTAAGAAGAGACTCTCCCCGCTACAATCCACTTTGAATGCAGCTGCGATGCTGATCTTCCTGGCTAGATGTTCATCGTCTGCTGATCTGCTCTGTCAGTCCCTCCATTGGTTGCCTGTATATTACCGCATTCAATATAAAATACTTCTACTTACATACAAAGCCATCACTCTGACTACATCGACTTATATCTTCGCTTATCTCAAAATATATCCCCACCCGACCTCTCCTCTCTGCACAAGATCTGCGTCTCTCATCCACACTTATTACTTGCTCCCACTTAAACTTGCAGGATTGTTGTCGGGCAGCACCCACCCTATGGAATGCCCTTCCATGCATACTAAGGCCAGTATTCAATGCCTCTGATTCTCCATATTTTCTGGGGAATCAGGCAATTCCCCGGGTTTACAGGGAATTTTCTCACTGGAAAAACAATTCGCCCTATTCAATGGACACAATTCTCTGCAAATGAAGAGCGAATGTCTGGCGATTCTCTGTTTGTGATTCTCCGCGATTCGCCAGTGGTTTTCAATGGGGTTATTAGTGGAATTCGCCGAGAGTGTATTCAATGCTGAAGTGGAGAACTGCTTTCTCCAGTGATTTTCCCCAGATTCTCCATTTTACATTCATCATCTTTTTCTGGAGAACTGGAATGTGATCTTTGAAAATAAAGCGTTTTTTTATTTTTATTTTGGTGTAAAAAAATCTGATTTTTTTTCTCTGAAGGGGTATGCTATTTTTATTCATGTGCTTGCAGCACATGAATATATTTTAATTATTATTATTTATTTTTTTTAAACAATTTTTTTTTTTTACACATTCACCAGCAGGGGGCCGAGCCGGGAGACGCTCATTAATATTCATATATTCACTGCACACTCGTCCCGATCATTACACATGCACGATCGGGACCAGTGTGTAGCAGCTCCCTAACACAGCCCCCTGCCAGCTCTGGGGGCTCTCCCCGTGTCCCCCACAGCCCTCCTTCACCCCCGCAGTGTCCGGCGCAGGCAGGGAGGCTTCCATCTCCCTGCCTGCAGCCGTCCCCCAGCTCCCCGGCGGCATTCGCCGGGGGGGGTTAAAATTCGCCGCCAGGGGCAGAGAGCCCCTGAGGCGTTGAATAGGGAGAACGGGCGGCTGCCCGGCGAATCTCCCTACAGGGAGAATTGGGGAGAAAGTGCAGCGAATCCTACACAGGATTCGCTGCAGCTCCCCAGAGCAGGCATTGAGTACCTGCCTAAGACTCTCCTCTAGCTTCCAAAATTTCAAGTATTCCCTGAAAATTCACCTCTTCAGGCAAGCTTATCATATTCAGGACCCCACACAACCTCCTGTAGCATTTACAGTGTATATTTAATTGCATCCCACCAGGACTGTCCTGTAATCTGATGGGACTGCCATGCTATGGAATTCTATCCTTATGTATCCCTCCTATTAGCCCTATAGATTGAAAGATTGCGAGCAGGGCCCTCCTACCTCCATGTCAGTTTGTATCTACCCAGTTTGTTTATTCACTGTAGATTGCAATTGTAAAGCGCAATGGAATATGCTGCGCTATATAAGAACTGGATTTGCCCTTAGTTAAAATGGCCACTGTAGCATCACCATATATACACCTCTCTAGAATAAAAAGTGGGTGGGGACTGACACAAACAGGAAGTGCAATGATAGCTGGGACCTGCAAAAGAGTGCACCAGTGTGGCCAATTCCGCTTATAATTCTGCTTGTTTTTTTCCCAATTAGCTTGTTTTCCCTGCTAGTTGTGGGTAGCTTGTTTTTGAGGTTGTTGCCTTGTTCTCAGGGCCAGTCGTGGATTGGATGCTGCAGAACAAAGCTGGCTCGTGATTTGCTGTGCAGGGATCAGGTGGGTGGGTCTGCAAGAAGTGATCACTGCTCCCTGTAGCTGCTGTATGGTGTGCTGCCTGTTATCTTCAGGGATCAGGGTGACGGATAGAAGCAGGTATGTGTATGTGTGCTGCAGCAGCCTGTACATCAGCAGCCACTCAGCCTCCACATTCCAGGCTTCCTTATAGTTACTTAGCTCACACGGAAGCCGGGGCTGCTCTGGCCGTGCTCTGTGTGCTGCTGTACATTCCTCAGCAGCAGGGAGGGGGAGGACGGGGGACTGCTGCACTAATCACAGACTTATCAGAGGTGCAGCAGGGAGGGGGAGGATTGGGGACAGAAGCAGCACTCCTCCTGTACTAAAGGTGCCCGCACTCTAGTAAGATCTGCAATCATAAGATGCGCACATAAATTAGCCTTCAAATCTTTTGTCTGTCCTAGACAAAAAATTTCAGGCCAGCGCACCTCTTTACCAGAGATTTTTCTTAAGATCCCATGCACGTTCCTATAGATCTTTTGTCAAATCATCTGATCTTTCATGCAGCACATAAGATCAGAAGATTTAGCAAAAGATCCACGGGAGCGCGCATCGGACCGAAACCGGACGATCTTCGACCAATTATCAGTAAACATCGGATGATATATCGGCCGATTTATCGGAAAACGGCCAATCGGCCAAAAAATGTTCTAGTGTGTGGGCACCTTTACACAGATTACTGTGGTCATGAGGGGTCTGTAATACCCAACAAGGTATGTGATTATTCTGACCATGCCGAATATCTCATATACAGTGCTATTTTTCAGCAGGAACTCAGTTTCTGAACCTCTAATTAAATATGACATCATTAGGAACTAAAAATGTACTTTCCATAAGATTTTCCATAAGTTTGATTTTAAAGTCACCTGTGATTGCCTTTGTTTCTAAATACAATATATACATCTATCTCACCCTCCCTCTCTTTATTATATATATATTATTTTTTATTTAATTGATCCACCCCCAGACCTGGAGTTCCTGGACCTGTTTTTCCAGAAAAATAGTACTGCTTAAATATTTAGCCATTCATTATATTTATCTGTCACTCATCCCCACTGTGTATAATGCTGGGTGGTATTAGAAGAGTGATTGACAGCGTTATACACACAAAGTTCCCACCAAGCGTTATACACAAACCCGCCCCCCAGGGAAAAGACCAGTGTTATACACACTACCACCCCCTTCACATCACCTTCCCCCACCCAGCCAGGGCTACAGTACACGGGCCACCATTACTCCACAGCCACCAGGTGAGCGGCAGGTCTGCCCGCACCCCCGCGACCCACCCTCCCATGATTCGTGGGCCCCCGCGCCCCCCCTCACGATTTGCGGACCCCTGTGACCCCCCTTCCCGTGATTCACGCCCCCTGCGATTCACGGCACCCCCTGTGACCCCCCTCGCACAATTCACGGACCCCCATGACCCCCCTACTGCGATTCGCAGCCCCCCTCCTGCGTTTCAAGGACCCCCGCCCCCCCTTTCCCGCGATTCACGCCGACCCCCCCTCTCGCGATTTGCGGCCCCACTCCCACAATTCACGGACCACCACAAACCCCCTCCCATGATTCACGCCCCCCGCGATTCATGACACCCCCCATCGCCCCCCCTCCCGCAATTCGTGGACCCCCTCAACCCCCTCCTGCAATTCGCGCCCCCCCCTTCCCGCAATTTGCGGACCCCCTCTTCCCATGATTCACGTCCCCCCCCGTGCCTCCCCCCTCCCGCGATTTGTGGACCCCCACAACCCCCCTTCCCGCAATTCACGGCACCCCCCCCCCCTTCTGCGATTTGCGGACCCCCGTGACCCCCCTCCCGCAATTCAGGGACCCTCACAACCCCCCTTCCCGCAATTTGCGGACCCCCCCTTCCCATGATTCATGTCCCCCCCCGTGCCGCCCCCTTCCCGCGATTCACGGCACCCCCCCCCTCCTGCGATTTGCGGACCCCCGCGACCCCCCCTCCCGCAATTCAGGGACCCTCACAACCCCCCCTCCCGCCATTTGCGGACCCCCCTTCCAGGGATTAGAGCAACATTCAAAAGGTCGACATGGGGTTTTTCACTGGTTTTTTTAACCGAATGTCAACACATTCGACATGGACACAGTTTATAGTGCACCACATCTCCTCGCTTCACTCGGCTCACTATTTTATTCTCCCACCACGGCCTAGTGCATGGGTCTTCAACCTGTGGCCCTCCAGATGTTGTGAAACTACATGTTCCAGCATGCATTGACACATTTTTTCCTATAAGAGCATGCCAAAACTGTCAGGGCATGCTGGGACATGTAGTTCCACAACATCTGGAGGGCCACAGGTTGAAGACCTGTGCCCTAGTGGATGGTAGGGTATGAAATACCGCCTGTCGGCACAGGGCAGTTAAAAAACTGTCGAAAATCCCATGTCAACCTTTTGAATGTCGTCCTAGACACAGTCGAACTAATGACCTGTCGAACTAATGACCTTTTTACCTTGAATCAGGTTCACCTTTTCCCATGTCGATCTAGACCTATGTCGACCTAAAGACTGTCGACCATCATTCTGTAGACCAAATGACAGCATCCCGTACTAGTGATAGCACTAACCACACTGACTGCCCTCTATAAGGAAACCACTATATATATATATATATATATATATATATATATATATATATATATATATATATATGTCACTCACCAGTCTTGCAGCTTACATAAGTGTTTTTAATCAGGCAGCATGGCAGACAATTGTCCGGTCAACATTTCGATCCACCTCTAGGACCTTTGTCATGAGTCCTATATATGGAAAGCAGACTCTTGTGTCGCGCCCAGAGAATTGATGTCATTTTTTGTATGTTGGGGCTGCCTATCTCACAAGATCCCCTGTTGGAGGGGGAATATGGGAGCACAGTTGTGAGTTGGCGCCACTAATGATGATCTTCACAATTTCATCAGTCCATCCTTAATAGAATTCACTCTAGTATATAGAATGAGTCCAAATAATAAAAAAATGTATTAAAAATGTCTCTTAATCCACACAGTGGCAACAAGTCATCCAGATCTTAATGGTTTTCATTGAGA
This sequence comes from Crinia signifera, assembly GCF_055691185.1. Classification (NCBI taxonomy): domain Eukaryota; kingdom Metazoa; phylum Chordata; class Amphibia; order Anura; family Myobatrachidae; genus Crinia; species Crinia signifera. The sequence continues at coordinate 332,184,365 of NC_139220.1, forward strand.
CAATTCAAACGCTTGATAACAGCAGAAGAAACCCAACGCGTTTCACCCTTAAAGGGACTTCATCAGGGGTTAACTACAAAATTAATTGATAACATTTAGAATGTAAATTTGTTTAAAAATTGTAAAAAATAAAAATGGACTACATAATGGCATACTGGTACAGTACATTTTTTGGCTACATATGTCATGATTTATTTACATGAAAGGGATAAAAACATCAAGGGAGAAAATGGAGACAGGTGAACCGACATGGAACAGCAAAACAGATATACCATTTATGGTACAAGATAATGTGGTTAATTACATACCGCATCGTAAGGATTTAATAAGGCAGTCTTTCCCAAGAGGAATTAATTCCTATTAGGTGGTAAGTGAGTTCTTGAAACAGTATAACACCTAGTAAGGGATAATGAGAATTCCTTATCATAAATAGGTTTATTCCTTATCATAAATAGGTTTCACCTACTCTAATGTGGAGTTAATTCTCCCATTCAAATGGAGATTATTTGTTAAGCCATCTGTACAATTTGAGAGGAGTGCCCCACTCCATTGGTTGAGTAGACAAATGAAAGAAGTACCAATTAGTGTGTTTTCTGTGGATAAACCAACCGGCTGGGTGGCGGAAGAACTTTCTCCTGGATATGCTGCTAATATATTTGCAGTCTGATGTTACGTTAGTGGATAAGGTCTCTCTTTAATGGCAGTACCTATGTACAAATGTTCCATTTAGTGTGAAACCACTTATTGGGACTAAGAGGGTTATTTTGGTTCACTCTTTCTGACAAATTCCTTCTTAGATGGACAAAACCATGTGCACTGCAGGCGGGCAGATGCAACTTGTGCAGGGAGAATTAGATTTGGGTGACTTATTCTCAGTACTATTGGGATGGAATCTGACATAATTAAATCCCCATAAATGTAACATCTGGTAGGAATACATAACAAACTACAGAATAATTCATTACAAGCATATATCAGTTATGCAAAGTTCTACATACTATCTGCAATAGTCAATTTAGGTTGCTTACCCTTCAATGAGTGTGCTCTGGTCACAGGCTCTCTCTGAATGAGACTGCTCTATTCTCTGATGAGGGTTAAATAGGGCTAGGGGATGACATCACTTCCTCTCATTGGCTAAATAACTGGGATAATAAGACTGTTGATACTCTGTCATTTTGATACCCAAACGCCTTCCTGGTAAAGGGTTTGCCTGGAACTGAAGCCCCGGGTGGGGGCAGACAGGATCCTGCAGACTGGTGGGTGCCTGCAGGCCAGAAGACCATGTGTGCCACGGCCGGGGGGTCCTTCTGGTCCAGCCGGGGGACTCCTCTTCCCTCATTGCGGGGGGGCTGAGCTTACTCCCGCGCGTCACAGCCGGGTGAAGCGGCCAGGGGATCCTGGATACTTTTATGTAACAAAATCAAGCGCTTGTATTGTGAATATTGCTAATGTGCATGGCCCACAAAATAAGTAAAATAAAAATCAAATTAATAATAATAATAAGGGCCAGGGGATCCTGCTGGAGGCTGCGGTGGACTCCTCTGGTGGGGCCGTGGATGCTGCCACACTCTGACGCCCTCTGTCTCCTTCTCCACCTCCCTTCCACCTCTTCCTCTGTCTCTGCCTCCCTCGTGCTCGTCCTCTCCCTTCTGCAAGGCTCCCCTTCTCCGGTGGCCGGGGAGGAAAGCTCCGGTGGATGGGAGCTTGCATGTGTGTGGCCATCCTTGGCCCCACCAGATGCAAAAATATATATATACTAGGTGATTCATCGCGCCCTACGGGCGCTCTTCACACCGTCGTAAGGGGCTGCGCCCCCTTAATTTGTGAACGTTTGTATATGAGAAATATGGTTAGAATTGTATGAGAGATGCCTGTATTGCAACTTAGGTGTCCGCGAATCGCGGGAGGGGGGGTCACGGAGGGTGCCGCGAATTGCAGGAGGGGGAGTCGCGGGGGGTGCCGCGAATTGCAGGAGGGGGGGTTGTGGGGGGGTGGATGCTGCGAATCGCGGGAGGGATTGCAGAGAATCGCGGGAGGGGGGTCGCGGGGTGGGTTGCCGCAAATCGCGGTAGGGGGGTTACGGGGGCGGGGGTTGCGGCGAATCATGGTAGGGGGGGTCGCGGGGGGTGTGCCGTGAATCACGGGAGGGGGGGTCACGGTGTGGGGTGTGTGTGTGCCGTGAATCGCGGGGGTGGGGGGGTGTGACGCGAATCGCCACAAGAAAAAATCAACACAGAAAGGTCAACACATGTAAATGTTGACATAAGTGTGGCACTTCATTGGTGTCCATGTCGACACATGATAATGAATATGAAAACATTCAAAAAATTAAAAAAAAAAACTTCAAAAACTCATGTCAACCTTTTTCATTGTTGACCATAGCCATGTCAGTGTTTTCCATGAGCAATTTAATTCTGGAGCTGCTGCGAATCGCGGGGGGGGTGCCGCGAATTGCGGGAGGGGGGGTCGCGGGGGTGGGTGCCGCGAATTGCGGGAGGGGGGGTCGCGGGGGTGGGTGCCGCGAATCGCGGGAGGGGGGTTACGTGGCGGGGGTTGCGGCGAATCATGGGAGGGGGGGGGGTCGCGGGGGTGTGCCGTGAATCACGGGAGGGGGGGGCACGGGGTGGGGTGCCGAGAATCGCGGGGGAGGTGTGTGTGTGTGCCGTGAATCACGGGAGTGGGGGTTGTGGGGGGGGGGGGGGGGTGGGGGGGTGTGACGCAAATCGCCACAAGAAAAAAATCAACACAGAAAGGTCAACACATGTAAATGTTGACATAAGTGTGGCACTTCATTGGTGTCCATGTCGACACATGAGAATGAATATGAAAACATTCAAAAAATGAAAAAAAAAAACTTCAAAAACTCATGTCAACCTTTTTCATTGTCGACCATAGCCATGTCAGTGTTTTCCATGTGCAATTTAATTCTGGAGCTGCCGCGAATCACGGGGGGTGCCGTGAATTGCGGGAGGGGGGGGTCGCGGGGTTGGGTGCTGCGAATCGCGGGAGGGCGGGGTTCACAGGGGTTCCGGTGGGGGGTTGCCGCGAATTGCGGGAGGTGGGGGGTCACGGGGGGTGCCGCGAATCGCGGGAGGGGGGGTTGCAGGGGGGTGTGACGCGAATGGCCACAAGGAAAAAATCAACACAGAATGGTCAACACATGTAAATGTTGACATAAGTGTGCCACTTCATTGGTGTCCATGTTGACACATGACAATGAATATGAAAACATTCAAAAAATGAAATAAATCTTCAAAAACTCATGTCAACCTTTTTCATTGTCGACCATAGCCGTGCCAGTGTTTTGCATGTGCCATTTAATCCTGGGGCTGCCGCGAATCGCGGGGGGTGCCGCGATTTGCGGGAGGGGGGGGGTTGCGGGGGGTGGGTGCCGCGAATCGCGGGAGAGCGGGGTTCATGGGGGTTCCGGTGGGGGGTTGCCGCGAATTGCGGGAGGGGGGGGGGGTCGCGGGGGGGTGCCGCGAATCGCCGGAGGGGGGGTTGCGGGGGGTGTGACGCGAATCGCCACAAGAAAAAAATCAACACAGAAAGGTCAACACATGTAAATGTTGACATAAGTGTTGCACTTCATTGGTGTCCATGTCAACACATGAGAATGAATATGAAAATATTCAAAAAATGACAAAAAAACTTCAAAAACTCATGTCAACCTTTTTCCATTGTCGACCATAGCCGTGTCAGTGTTTTCCATGTGCAATTTAATTCTGGAGCTGCCGCGAATCACGGGGGGGTGCCGCGAATCGCGGGAGGGGGGGTCGCAGGGGAGCGGGTGTTTTTGCCGCGAATCGCGGGAGGGGGGGGGGGAGGTTTTGCCGCAAATCGCGGGAGGGGGGCGCTCACCTGGTGGCTGTGGAGTAGCAGTGCTGGGCAACATGGGAAGGCAGTGGGTGTCTGGCACTGTCTGTGGGCTCACTGGGCTGGTTCTCTGTCACATACCTCCCAACATGACCCTCTCCAGGAGGGACACAATGCTCTGTTTCTAGACTTCCCCTTAATGTATGATTGCCATCACCTGTTTTAAACTGGTTAATTTCTCAGAAAGGTGTTCAGCACAGATGAAGGCAATCACACATTGGCCCTTATTCTGGTTGGTGCGGTCGAGCCGCATATGCGGCTCCGACCGCACCAGACGAATCCCCGCCTACAAGACGGATCGGCACGGCCGTCCGTACACGGACGGCTGCCGATCCGCATGAAAATGGCGGGGCGTACGCCTCCACCATGTTGGGAGCTGCCCCCTGCATTCGATGGTCGATGACCATCGAAGGCAGGGCCGCACGCTCCCCCCGCTCACGCAAGCTTAGAGCACACGGACAATCGTCCGTGTGAAAGCTTGTATTGGGGCGGGCAGCTGACATCCGGCGATGTCAGCTTTCCGCCCCCATCACTGGCGTCATAGCCTCATTACCATGCATACGCCCCGCGTTTGCATGGGAACGCCCATGAAACGCTGGGCGTATACATAGGGTAATGAGGCTATTAAGCCCCTCACACCCCTATACGCCCCCTTTGCGGCGTCTAAATTTTTTACTCGGCTAATTCCCCTGCACATGCGCAGAGTGACCTCTGCGCATGTGCAGAGTGTAAACATCGGCGGTACGGCCGCACGCGGGCCGTACCGCTCAGATCAAAATAAGGGCCATAAAGAGGAAAGTCCAGGAACAGAGCGTTATAGACACAGACACCCACTTTGAGTGACAGATGTAGCCAAATATATAGGAGATTTGTATATATAAATGTCCAAAAGAACAGCACTCAGGAGGCAGTTATTAAACAAAAAAAACAAGTCTGTATTAAAGAACAAGCTTTCGGGGTGTGACCCCCTTCATCAGGTCTGTACCTGATGAAGGGGGTCACACCCCGAAAGCTCGTTCTTTATTACAGACTTGTTGTTTTGTTTAATAACTGCCTCCTGAGTGCTGTTCTTTTGGACATTTGCATAATTTTTTTTTCGGGCACCGGGGCCTATTGTCATTTGAGCTACTAGAGAGTGCCGGTTGATTTGGATCTTTATTTGTATATATAGATATACTTTCTTACAGGGATGTTATTAGTCTAGTGCTATTCGGTCCCCCACACCATTAGTACCAACAAACATATTCAAAAAATAGAAAATAGAAAACTGGATGTGTTCCAGGTCCATCTCCATCACCAGAAGCAATTTAACGGACTATTTTCATTTAGGCCTTGCGGGGCTACAGTGTCCAGTGTGTAGATCGATTTCACTTTGCGTTGCCGTAAAGTTCTTTTTCGGTCCCCACCATGAATTGGTTTGGATACATGTTCACTCAACATTGATTTAATGCTGGCTTCCATATTCCAGACAATGTTTTGACACTGGTTTATCCATTTTACCAGTCTCTAAAGCCAGTCTGATAGTATACCTGTGGTTGGCCATGCGATCTCGGAATGGTCTTGTAGTCATCCCAACATAATACGACCCACAGGGACATCTCAGCATGTATATAGCAAATGCCAAAGTACGTGTTAGTCGATATCGGATCTTTATCCGCTTTCCAGTTAGTGGATGAGCCAATGTCCCTCCAATCAGGTTTATTGGCCTGCAGCCATTGTGAACAACTGATAGGGACACCTTGCTACAAGCCACCAGCCAGCATCTGGTACAACTAAAGTAAAATTTACTGATTTCCCAATTTTTACGGGTTTTACTAACAAACTCCCCAGAGGAACTTTTGGTGATACAACTAAATGAAATGAAGTTTAGATTTCTAGAGAGAGGATTTGCACCAAAAACAATTGAACAATGTCTTCACAAAGCAAAAGCTCCATATCGTTCACCAACACCAAAGACACAAGATACGAAAGATCAGAGAATGGTACATGTGAATACTTTTGATCACACAGCACAGACAGCCAACGGCATTTATCAAAAACATTGGCCCACGATTACGAGGGATCCAGGTCTGAAATGGCAAAAACATCCACCACCAATGATGGCATACCGCAGGAGTCCTAACCTGCAGCAGATCTTAGTATGACCAACTTCAAAGGGTTCACAATGGCTGCGGTCCAGTAATACATCTCATGTGAAATAGAAACTCCCATCTTAGTGACCTTCCCCCACAGAGCGTGAATCCACTCCGGATTTCCACTGTTCTCTTAATGGTTAGACCCATCTGTGTGCAGAGACAGCAGTGTCCGGTGAGCGTATCCATCACCATGGTAACTGTAAATAAGCAATACTAATCTTAAGAGCACATTGATTGGCTTATACTATACAGGTAGAGATGCAAACCTAGACGGCAAAGCCTTGCGATAAAGCGCAAGGAGAGACTGAATGGGGGGAATTTACTAAGATGTGTATTCTACTTTACATGTGATGTTGCTATGGGCAATAGAGTGACCAACTCATCCCTTTAATCCGGGACACATATTAATTACACAGGTTTTGTGGCAGTTTAAAACCAGGTGAAATGGAGTCTTGAGGTGTGGCAGTTTAAAACCAGGTGAAAGCCAGCCACAGAACCTGTGTAATTAATATGTGTCCCGGATTAAAGGGATGAGTTGGTCACCCTAATGGGCAACCAATCAGAATCCACTTCTTATTTATTTCGAACCCTCTAGAACTGGGGTAGCCAACCCTAGTCCTCGAGAGCTACCAACAGTGCATGTTTTGCAGGTCTCCTCACAGAATCACAAGTGAGCTAATTAGCTCCATCTGTGGATCTTTTAAAATGTGTCACTGATTAATGAGTGCAGCTGTGCAGCAGCTAGGTTGTCTGGAAAATGTGAACTGTTGGTAGATCTCGAGGGCTAGGGTTGGCTACCACTGCTCTAGAAGATAGTAGACAGGATCTGATTGGTTGCCCGTAGCAACATCACATGTGAGGTAGAATAAACATCTTCGTAAATTTCCCCCTTTGATTCCTATTGGGAGAAAATGCTGTATACTGCAAATAACACATTACTATTATTATTATTATTATTATTATTATTTACCGCACAAGCATTAGAGAGAGCTGTTGTTGCAGGGAGGTGGAAAGTTGTGGAAAATGAATAGCATTAGTGTTTCTGCTTTCCAGTATCATACGCTAGTCATCAAATACTGGACGAGAGATTCCACCATGTCCAAGGCACTGATAGTATTAGCTTCTGCCTGTCACATATGACTGCTCTGTTGCATTTATTGCAGTGCAGAGTGTCCGCTCGGCTGTCTGATAAATGTAGGGTAGGGATTTATATCACTGTATATGTCCCCTATAGATAGAGAGAGTCTGGGAAATTAGAGAGTATCTGTTCTGCTGTCTGACGTCTGCTATATAAGCAGATATATAAATTATAGGCCCTTATTCTGGTTGGTGCGGTAATATCCGCGTGCGTTCGTGCCGCCGATGTTTTGTGTCTGCGCATGTGCGAACGGGACGCACGGCCACATTCCGCATGAAATGTGTACACTACGAACAGGGGGTGGAGAGGGGCGTGAAGGGCTGTTTGGGCTCATTACCATATGTTTACACCCCGCGTTTCATGGGCGTTCCCATGCAAACGCTGGGCGTACGTATGGTAATGCGGTCGTGACGCACGTGTAGGGGGCGGACATATGACATTGCCGGATGTCAGCTGCCCGCCCAGATCCCTGCTTTTGCACAGAGAAATATCCGTGTGGTCTGAGGTTGCGGGAGCTGCCTGACCACTCGGTCCTGCATTCGACCATCGAATGATGGGGGAGGTTCCCTGAGATGAAGGAGGTGTATTCATGAGAAATACACTCGTGCTCCTTGCGGTCAGCAGCTTACCGTATTCGGATGGAGTGAGCGATCCATACGAAAGGTTAGGTTTAGGACGCACGGTCCTGGCCGCATATTCGGCTCCGTCCGCACCGACCAGAATAAGGCCCATAGAGACAGGTAGCGGTTTTTGCTGTCCTGAACTGGCTGTAATCACTATTTTCTGATGCTCTGGCAGCGTTTCTAGCTGTCAGAATGAGAGAACCGTTGTAGTATAGAGATCTATGTATAGAGCCACTTAGAATGCGTCAGATAGGAGTTTTAAGCAGTTTGTTTAAACTATCTAAACAGTATTACACATGAAGGCAATTTAATACAATCGTTTATAAAAAGTAGCTTTCTCAGCACACATGAAGCAATTTAAAACAATTGATATGCAGAGGTCGTTGTTTCTGTTTATTCAGAATCTCTATTTATCAAATGAATACACCCAAAATGCGAGATCTATGTATAGAGCCACTTGGAATGTATCAAACAGGAATTTTAAGCAGTTTGTTTTAAACTATCTAAGCAGTATCCAATATAAAGGCAAATTGAAACAATTGTTTCTGCAAAGTAGCTTTTTTAGACATATGAAGGAATTCAAAGCAATTGATATGTGGAGGTACTGTTCTGTTTATTCAGGACCTCTAATTGCCAAATTAATACACTCAAAATGCCAATTTCAATGTTACTGAGAAATATAACAGTATATCAGTATATCTATAGCATAGTTCAAAGGATAAGAGGGTAAGGAAAAGCCGGGAGCTTCCTATGTGGCAGGAACACATATGATATATTGTATGCAGCCCTTTCACAAGTGATGTATCACATGCGACCCCTGTTCCCCGCATGCAGGTCCGACCTTCACTCAGGCCTGATATGCACAGGGCATCGCATCGGATCCGATGGCATGTCATACAGATGGGGCCAATCCATTGCCGTGCCACCAGCTCACCATATCTCAGTAGCTGGTGGGTTAGGATGTGTGGGCACCCCGTTCTGTCGGACAGAACGATGGGAACCACTCTAATGAGAGTGGCCCCATCTGTACACATCTAGTTTGGGCCAATTTCTCAGCCCGATCCATCGGAGATGGATGAAATTGGCCCAAATCGCTGTAAAACTTCTCCGAGCTTTGTATCTCTACCCGTATAATATAAGCTAAACGATGTGCTCTTAGATCAGTATTGATTATTTACAGTTACCATGGTGATGGATACACTCTGTTAATTAAGAGAAGAACGGAAATTCAGGGCAGATTCACGCTCTTTGAACCTACACCGGAAGGTAACATTTATACCGTTGTGTCTGACGATGGTTGGAATAAAGTGAAACGTTATATGAGGTGACGGACTATCTGACTCAGTGAGACCAGTCTGTGAGTGCCGCCAATTTACACCAGTATATGTGAGTTATTCCTATCACCATTGTCTCCTTATACTCAGGTGCAGATCTGTATTGCCGTGACTGCTGTATGATCTCTGTAACTGAAGGCAGAAATATAACCGGATCCTCCTCTCCCCTCCGGTGTATGTGGGAAACTGCGGCCGGCCAGTGATACGGGAGAGTAAGGTGAGCAGAGCAGCTTTTTATGCCAAGCCAGGCAGTCCTGAACTGAAAGTGACAGCAGGTCATGTAGCCAAGCCAGGCAGTCCTGAACTGAAAGTGACAGAGCAGGTCGTGTAGCCAAGCCAGGCAGTCCTGAACTGAAAGTGACAGCAGGTCATGTAGCCAAGCCAGGCAGTCCTGAACTGAAAGTGACAGAGCAGGTCGTGTAGCCAAGCCAGGCAGTCCTGAACTGAAAGTGATAGAGCAGGTCATGTAGCCAAGCCAGGCAGTCCTGAATTGAAAGTGACAGAGCAGGTCGTGAAGCCAGGTCAGGCAGTCCTGAACTGAAAGTGACAGAGCAGGTCGTGTAGCCAAGCCAGGCAGTCCTGAACTGAAAGTGACAGAGCAGGCCGTGTAACCAAGCCAGGCTGTCCTGAACTGAAAGTGACAGAGCAGGCTGTGTAGCCAAGCCAGGCAGTCCTGAACTGAAAGTGACAGAGCAGGTTGCGTAGCCAAGCCCGGCAGTCCTGAACTGAAAGTGACAGAGCAGGTTGCGTAGCCAAGCCAGGCAGTCCTGAACTGAAAGTGATAGAGCAGGTCGTGTAGCCAAGCCAGGCAGTCCTGAACTGAAAGTGATAGAGCAGGTCGTGTAGCCAAGCCAGACAGTCCTGAACTGAAAGTGACAGAGCAGGTCATGTAGCCAAGCCAGGCAGTCCTGAACTGAAAGTGATAGAGCAGGTCGTGTAGCCAAGCCAGGCACACCTGAACTGAAAGTGACAGAGCAGGTTGCGTAGCCAAGCCAGGCAGTCCTGAACTGAAAGTGACAGAGCAGGTCATGTAGCCAAGCCAGGCAGTCCTGAACTGAAAGTGTTAGAGCAGGTCGTGTAGCCAAGCCAGGCACACCTGAACTGAAAGTGACAGAGCAGGTTGTGTAGCCAAGCCAGGCAGTCCTGAACTGAAAGTGACAGAGCAGGTCGTGTAGCCAAGCCAGGCAGTCCTGAACTGAAAGTGACAGAGCAGGTCGTGTAGCAAAGCCAGGCAGTCCTGAACTGAAAATGACATAGCAGGTCGTGTAGCCAAGCCAGGCAGTCCTGAACTAAACGTGATAGAGCAGGTCGTGTAGCCAAGCCAGGCAGTCCTGAACTGAAAGTGACAGAGCAGGTTGTGTAGCCAAGCCAGGCAGTCCTGAACTGAAAGTGACAGAGCAGGCCGTGTAGCCAAGCCAGGCAGTCCTGAACTGAAAGTGACATAGCAGGTCATGTAGCCAAGCCAGGCAGTCCTGAACTAAACGTGATAGAGCAGGTTGTGTAGCCAAGCCACGCAGTCCTGAAATGAAAGTAACAGAGCAGGTTCTGTAGCCAAACCAGGCAGTCCTGAACTGAAAGTGATAGAGCAGGTCGTCTAGCCAAGTCAGGCAGTCCTGAACTGAAAGTGACAGAGCAGGTCGTGTAGCCAAGCCAGGCAGTCCTGAACTGAAAGTGACAGAGCAGGTCGTGTAGCCAAGCCAGGCAGTCCTGAACTGAAAGTGACATAGCAGGTCATGTAGCCAAGCCAGGCAGTCCTGAACTAAACGTGATAGAGCAGGTTGTGTAGCCAAGCCACGCAGTCCTGAAATGAAAGTAACAGAGCAGGTTCTGTAGCCAAACCAGGCAGTCCTGAACTGAAAGTGATAGAGCAGGTCGTCTAGCCAAGTCAGGCAGTCCTGAACTGAAAGTGACAGAGCAGGTCGTGTAGCCAAGCCAGGCAGTCCTGAACTGAAAGTGACAGAGCAGGTCGTGTAGCCAAACCAGGCAGTCCTGAACTGAAAGTGATAGAGCAGGTCGTCTAGCCAAGTCAGGCAGTCCTGAACTGAAAGTGACAGAGCAGGTCGTGTAGCCAAGCCAGGCAGTCCTGAACTGAAAGTGACAGAGCAGGTCATGTAGCCAAGCCAGGCAGTCCTGAACTAAACGTGATAGAGCAGGTTGTGTAGCCAAGCCACGCAGTCCTGAACTGAAAGTAACAGAGCAGGTTCTGTAGCCAAACCAGGCAGTTGTGAACTGAAAGTGACAGAGCAGGTTGTGTAGCCAAGTCAGGCAGTCCTGAACTGAAAGTGATTGAGCAGGTCAGGTAGCCAAGCCAGACAGTCCTGAACTGAAAGTGACAGAGCAGATCGTCTAGCCAAGCCAGGTAGTCCTAAACTGAAAGTTACAGAGCAGGTCGTGTAGCCAAGCCAGGCAGTCCTGAACTGAAAGTGATAGAGCAGATTGTGTAGCCAAGCCAGGCAGTCCTGAACTGAAAGTGATAGAGCAAGTTGCGTAGCCAGGTCAGGCAGTCCTGAACTGAAAGTGACAGAGCAGGTCGTGTAGCCAGGTCAGACAGTCCTGAAGTGAAACTAAACTGTGCGTGTGTGTGTGCGTGTGTGTGTGTGATTGGAGAGTGAGGTGCAGGAGAGGAGTGGAGGGGCAAATATTTAACCAATATTTTTTGTTGCTCTAAGTGTCACAAATATTTGCAGTAGATTTTTCTACTGAACTCTATTCTGACGAATAAGATTATACAATTTATCCTACCCAAACAAGGGGACATAAATTCATAACCTGAAAGGTGTTCTTCTAAGAAGTGTAAATATTATATGTTTTGTGTGTCCTTATGTATGTGTGTGTGTGATGTATAGAGTTATCTTATAAAGAATTAATAAAAGCGAAGTTTTACGAAAAAAATCCATAGGGGAATTCCCCCTACTACACCCCAATAAACACTAAATTACCACTTAGATTCCTAGGACTTGTACAACCCTCTAATTGACTGAACGCTATCATAACAATCATATTGTCTGACAAGAGTGCCCCAACAAAAAGGGTCTTTTTCTTTCTATCTTCCACACTCAGACTGATACAAGCACTCACATACTCTGCCAAACAAGTGCATACTGAGCACTGGCATGGAGGGCCTTGTGATTACGTCAATGGGTCACGGATACTGACTCAAAATGCAGTGTGGAGTGTCTACTCTTTATGGGGGAAAGGTTGTTTGGGAGCGAATTAGATGACTGGATTTCTTGTATAATCAGTTTTTATTGATTATTATAGGAAATAACAGGGGATGCAAACCTTGAAACATTGAATTATGCGAACAGTCTGCTCATCTTGGCACAGCGAGACATATAGTCGTCAACAGTAAACAATCGTATAACTGTACTTAATAAGGTCCTCAAAAGTCTATGAAATCGTTTAGAAATAATAGTTTGGGGCACAAAAAGAGGAGTGTGATGTGGGTGTTCACATTAGTGTGGACAGATTGGGTACATGAAGTTGGGGGGGGATATCTGGTGAGAGGGGGGAGAAGAGGGGAGAGGAAAGAGGGGGATAACGAGGGGGGGAGGCAGGGCCGGTGCAAGCCCTGTGAGCGCCCGAGGCAACCTAACCCCCGCCCGCCCCTCCTCTCTGGGGGGGGGGGGGTGATACACGGGGATTGTCGCTGGGGGGAGGGGGGGTGCGCGGGCGATACACGGGGATTGTCGCTGGGGGGAGGGGTGGAGGGGGGGTGCGCGGGCGATACACGGGGATTGTCGCTGGGGGGGGGGGAGCGGACGCAACCGCAACCCACAGGCGTTATGAACAGCGCATGGGGGGGGGGGATCACGGACGGGAGTCAGGCGCGGGGAGGGGGGCGCACGAACTCACCTGCTGCTGACTGCTCTCAGACCTGCTGCCGGGTGCCGGGCGGGCGCAGGACTACACGGCGGCGGCAGCAGCAGAAGACAGGGGAGAGCCGGTCACCGGCGCGGCAGCAGTTAATTGCAGGAGTCGGACTATTCCGGTGCGGAGGGGGGGCGGGGAGAGAGCTGAGCTGAGCTGCACTATTGATTGGCAGCGTGCGGTGCCGCCCTCCAGTAGGCAGCGCCCTAGGCAAATGCCTAAGTCTGCCTAATGGTAGCTCCGGCCCTGGGTTGAGGGGTCTGACCTTTCCCGAGAATGGGGTGGTAGAGGCAAATTGAGGCTACTATAGTCCGAAACTGGATCCAGCTGATTTACCTGCAAATAGAATCTTTGTATTCCTGTGAAGATTTATAGTCCAGCCAGGGAAGCCATATGGCTGCAAAGTCTGAGTGTTTATCCACTGATGATAATAAGACGTCTTCCATGGACATGTAGTGATCAATTTTGGTGAACCAGGATTTGCGTGTGGGAGGGATCGTGGATTTCCACAGGACTGGTATGGCAGCTCTTGCAGCGTTACCAAGGTGTCTGAGCAATGAAGTTTTGTAGGAGGAAAGCGGGGTGGGGGACAGGTTCAGCAACCAGAAGGCAGGAGTTGCGGGAAGGGAGATATGGATTATTTTTTGTGAAGTCCTAATAACATCGGTCCAAAAGTGGGTAATTAGCGGGCAAACTTTGTGACATCCTTATCATATTGAGACCCCATATGGATGATAGAGAAAATAGGATTTTATTACCTACCAGTAAATCCTGTTCTCATAGTCCATATGGGATACTGGGCGCCCGCCTCAGTGCGGATTTCTTCTGCATCTGGTTGTCACTATTATAGTTGTGACGTTCTTGCCTGTTGCCTAAAGTATGTTGTCACTTGAGTGACTTTATGTTTATTATGTTTCAATAAGTTTTTAACAGTTCTGTTAACTGTTATTGTGTTTGTTGTGTTGTGCTGGTATGAATCTCACCACATATCATGTATACGCATATCCTTTTCTCACATACGTTCATTCTCCTTTGGGCACAGTTTTCCTTAACTGGCTTGTGGGTGGGGATGTGGAGGGGAGGAGCCAGTACACCCATTCTGAAGAAAGTTATATGTGCCTGTCTCCTGCGGAGAACCCTCAATTCTCATTATATTGAGACCCCAGTATTCCATATGGACTATGAGAATAGGATTTGCCATTAGGTAATTAAAATCCTATTTTTGTTTTTTTTTGTATCTGATTCCCAAGCACCAAACCTCTCCAGCTCTCTAACATAGAAATGTGTGAACCCTGGTTCCTCTGCACACTTCACACTGAGCTGAGTGAATGTGAGATGATCACTTTGTTCATATCCCTATGATGTGCCTGGAGAGTGTGGTGACATCCTACTGCATCAGCTGACCGTAGGGGGGATAGGATCACTAGCATGTGCTACCCATGTGTGGTCAGTATTGTATGTTCTGTACATCTGAGGTCAGAGGAAAAACATTATACAACAATGATAGACACATTAATATACCGTGTATACTGTAGGAGGGTAGAGGTCTTTGTGCTGTATGTGTGACTGCAAATAAAGTCCCAGCAATTTGGGAACACAGAGATGTGTCCACATGCATCTATCCCCCACTCACCACAAGTCGGGTTACACATAACATGTGAGCGCACTATGACTGGGTACCGCCAAGCGTCTGATCATGTGACTTTTTTTGTTATGCTCATTATTCACAAAGTGATGCGATAGGACACACAAGCAGCTTCTGCTTATTAAAATATGTGGCATTCCTATATATTGTGTGTGACCACTGCTGTATCTGCATAGCAAAAACTGGAAAACACTAAAGTAGCATTTCTTATGTAGACACAATGCAGGGATTCCACATATTTTAATTATCAGAAGCTGCTTGTGCGTCCTTGTCACATCGCTCTGCGAAGAAGATGCATTTTAATGGAAAAGACAGGTGTTTAAGCAGCGCTGGTTGGAAAAAAATGTGTGATCAATTGGAATGGTTTCACAATAGAAGCATACAATTTATTATACACAATGTAGTCAAATGATTAAGAAATGAGCAGTATTTGTATTACTAAGCAATTGCTGTAAGATAATAAAAAATGAAAAAATAAAAAAATATATAAAAATTATAAAAAAAATGCTAGTGCACTAGACTGTCCCATGATTCCTGGTGTAGCAGGGGGGATATGTGGCAATATTTGTGGGATCAGTCTGTTCATATTATGCCCTTTTTACATCATACCCAAATTATTGAGTGTATTACCGTCCACTGGTGGGTAGCCGTCCTGTGCTGTCAGCAACCTCCTCAGCAGATGTTATGCTGTGCAAGTGGATGTCCAAATTAACTTGAAAGGTGCAAGGCGCTGGCAGTAAATGGAGATACGGCTCCTGTTCTGGAACTAGTGGAGGTTTCCAATAAAGGGCTGGTTCGGATAGGTCCCAATCGAGAGTGACAGGAAAACAAATGCCAGGAATCTGGGTAGTACTCCTTCAATAGGGTCTGGGTGGCATTCCACAGCTTTACCAAAGGATAGGGTGTGTTTGTTCCCTGGGGGGTATTTATACTGCTTCAGGAAGTAGTAATTGATCACATGATACATGGTCACATGGTACATAAGAATGAAAAGGAGGCAAAGTACATTCATATCAACAACATACATAATGTTTTTTGTTTTTTTTATAAACTTTCTAGAATGGGAGTTGTTTAAGGATATTTCTAATATTATGGTGGTGATTCATTGGTGGACAGAGGTCATGTGTCCCGGCTAGTCTCGCAATAATCTGTGTTCTTACAGGTGTTGTTAGTATTGTTAGCCTGTATTGGCTGTTATACATTCACGTCTGGGGATTCCCGAAAAAAAACGCCACCAAAAAGTGTGGTGTTTATTTACTCTTTCTATAGGTTAGTTGACCAAGTGGGGTGGAAGTGTTAGCAGGAATGCTGCACTTCATTCTCCCTCCAGAGAAGTGAAGGAGCATGCACCCGGTGACCGGAAGTGTATACAGCGCACACGCCAAGGACGGAAGTGCGTCATTCGAAGTGCGGGTGTTCCCAGGAATAGTGCCCTGCATAACACTATGGTTTGGCTGCCGGAAGTGGGGCTTTAATGGGACTATAAGATGACAGAAGTGGGGCATATATGCGTCCCATTTTGGATATATAAGGATACATGTACAAAAAAAGGGTCTTTGCAAAGAATTATTGCTGAAAGTGATAAAGATTTTAATTTTATGTATACAGTGGCAGATTCTTATAATACAATAATACAATATTTGTATGAAATATTTTTGATGTGAGATTGTGTTATCGGTGAACAATTATTTCCATTCAAGTCCTTTAACTGACACATTTCCTATCAAAATATACAGAAGGGAAAGAATGGGGAGAGAGAGGGGGGGGGGGGGTTAATGCTTAGTATTCTAACAGCTCAAACTGTTGCAATATGGATTTATTTCGCATAATCTTAGTAAATAGTGATTTATGACAGAAAAAATATTTTCCTAATCAGTTGTTTATTTTTTATTAATATTTATATTATAAATTCTATGCATTATTTATTTATTTATTTATTGTAAAGGTTCCTTTTTCACTTTTTTTTATCTCAAAGTCATTTTCTCCTTTGAGAAAGCAGGGAAGGGGAGGGGGGAGGAAGGGAGAAAAAGTGGGGGGAGTGGGGCTATATCGAAAATAGGTTTAATTATTAACAGATAGCTTAGTTAGGCAAACTCATAATAGAATATTTAGTTCAACAGACTCCTTTCGGCCTCCTGGATGAATTGAACCTAGTTGATGCATCCAGAAGACCTCCTGACGGGCAAGGCTTCTAAGGAGGTCTCCCCATCTTGGTGTTGGGGCAATGTGTTCTATTCCGACAATTTTCAATTCTGAGGGGTCCATATTATGGTGAAGGAAGAAGTGTTTTGATACACTATGAGTTAGAATCCCTTTCATAATATTTTGTCGGTGCTCAAGGAACCTAATTTTTAGTTATCTGGTCATGCGACCTACATAGTGAAGGTTACGGTTACACCTCAGAACATATATGATATACGTGGAGTTACAGTTTATGAATTGTGTTATGACATAAGGTTTTTCGGTACTTATGTAGTATCTGGGCTGCCGATTTCTAAATCGGGTCGGATCGGGAGATCGCATCGCATCGCATGCGACCATGCGATTCGATGCGATGCGATGCGATGCGATGACCCGATTTTTCCATAGGAATCAATGTTAAAATGGACTGAGTCCATTTTAACATGGAATTCAATGGGAAAAATGGGTCCTTTTCATACCCCTACTATCCAAGTGGGCATGGAGTTGGATATAAACCTGTGGCGAGCGTAGCGAGCCACCGAGCCCGAAGCGTGGCGAGCGAAGCGAGCCCCGCGAGGGGACGAATACCGTCCCCTCGCGGGGCTCGCTTCGCTCGCCATGCTTCGGGCTCGGTGGCTCGCTACGCTCGCCACAGGTTTATATCCAACTCCATGCCCACTTGGATAGTAGGGGTATGAAAAGGACCCATTTTTCCATAGGAATCATTTTAACATTGATTCCTATGGAAAAATCGGGTCATCGCATCCGATATCGGATGCGATGCGATGCGATATCGCATCGCATCGCATCTGATTGTATGCCTTAACTTAAGGCATACAATCAAAAAATCGGCAGCCCAGATACTACATAAGTACCGGTTTTTCTTTTTGTGAAACTTGATAAGTCTTTGTGTTCATCATATGTGTGCACGTGTTTCATTTATAGCAGCCCTTTGGTTTGGTTGGAAGCCATGTGTTCATAGAATCCGGAATCTGATCTATATTTTTCAAAAAGCTGGGAGCCAGTTTTTTGAGAGTGGTGTTCTTCTTGAAGATGAATGGGGGTTCAACTAGAAGGGATTGGTTCAGTATTGGGTCTTGTTTGAGGATGTTGTAGTTCTTTTTTTATGATTTTTGATCTTACTGCTTGCACTGTTATAAGTGGCAATGTACGCCAGTTTTCTAGTCAAAGGTCTCTGAGGGCCTTCATCCTATCTTCTATTCTTCCCTTTAAGGAGTTGTTCTCTTTCGCAGTTTTGCGATTCCATGTATGCTTTCTCTCTTAGGTCTGGAGGATAGTCTCTTTGTAAAAAGGCGGAAGTCATTTTTTTGGATTGGAACATGACATTTTGAGTGTTGGAGCATTTCCTTCTCAGACATGTAAACTGACCTTTAGGTATTGCTCATTTCCAGGGGAGGTAGTGCTCACTTTGAAAGTGTAAATAGGCATTTATCCCTACTTCTTTGTTATGGTTCTTTGTGGCTATCTGATTTCCCACGATCTCCAATGAGATACCCAAAAATTAAATATTGGTGGGGTGAAAGTAATGGGTGAACTTGAAATTATTATCATTGTGATTTTAAATAGTCTACAAAAGATTGTTCTGAAAGTGCATCCCCATCCCAAATAATAAAAAGGTCATCGGTGTACCGCCCATAGAAAACTAGGCTTGCGCCAAACTCTCTCCCCCAAATCAGTTGGTCCTCAAATTGCCCCATATATAAATTAGCGTAGCTTGGTGCAAACCTGGTTCCCATTGCGGTATCCATGACTTGTAAATAGTGCTTGTCCAAAAAAAGAAAATAATTGTGTTGTAAAATAAAAAGAATAGCATCCCGAAGAAGGTGTTGGTGTTCCACGCTCAGGTCATTATCCTTACCTAGCCTTTCGGCTATAGCTTGGACTCCTAAGTGATGTGGAATATTGGAGAATAAGCTTTGGACGTCCAAGGTTAGAAAATGTAAGAGCTTTTCCAGGTTTGTTAATGGAAAAAATGCTCAGTGCTACAGTCCCACTATGGAATGGAGCAACTAGAAGGACTGTTTAACACACAAGGAGGCTGGATGTATGTGGACACATCTGTACACAAATGTAACATCATGGTCAGTGTCTGTAATATTTGCTATTGTGTATAAATATACGTCTTATACAATATAAGAAGCGTTATCCTGGTAACCATTATGCTTTTACATATTAACTTTCTTACAGGACATATAAGGAGCAGGATTCAAATGAAGACGACGTGGAAAGGGAAATTGTTCTCCGCTCAAGCCAACTAAATACATCATATCTCCTTACACCTCAGGAGGAGGAACAAACACTATTTTATTTTCTGGATAGAAGAAACCTTCAGCAACTAATTTGTTCTCACCTCATATATGATGAGTCTCACAGGAGAGAAACCACATGTGTGTTCTGAGTGTGACAAAGGCTTTACATGTAAATCACGGCTTCTCATACATCAGAGGAGTCACACAGGAGAGAAACCACATGTGTGCTCTGAGTGTGGCAAAGGCTTTACATGTAAATCACAGCTTTTCAGACATCAGAGGAGTCACACAGGAGAGAATCCACATGTGTGTTCTGAGTGTGACAAAGGCTTTATATATAAATCACAGCTTCTCATACATCAGAGGAGTCACACAGGAGAGAAGCCATATAAATGTTCTGAATGCAGAAAATGTTTTTCCAAGAAGTCAAAGCTTGTCCTACATCAGAGGAGTCACACAGGAGAGAAGCCATATAAATGTTCTGAATGCAGCAAATGTTTTTACCAAAAGTCACATCTTGTCCTACATCAGAGGAGTCACACAGGAGAGAAGCCACATAAATGTTCTGAATGCAACAAATGTTTTTCCCGGAAGTCACAGCTTGTCCTACATCAGATGATTCACACAGGAGAGAGGCCATATAAATGTTCTGAATGCAGCAAATGTTTTTCTCATAAGGCAGATCTTGTAATACATCAGAGGAGTCACACAGGAGAGAAGCCATATACATGTTCTGAATGCAGCAAATGTTTTACTCAGAAGTCACAGCTTGTCCTACATCAGCGGATTCACACAGGAGATAAACCATATAAATGTTCTGAATGCAGCAAATGTTTTTCTCAGAAGGCAGATCTTGTAAAACATCAGAGGAGTCACACAGGAGAGAAGCCATATAAATGTTCTGAATGCAGCAAATGGTTTTCTCTGAAGTCAGATCTTGTCCGACATCAGAGGAGTCACACAGGAGAGAAGCCATATAAATGTTCTGAATGCAGCAAATGTTTTACTCAGAAGTCAAATCTTGTCCTACATCAGAGGAGTCACACAGGAGAGAAGCCATATAAATGTTCTGAATGCAGCAAATGTTTTACTCAGAAGTCACATCTTGTCACACATCAGAGGAGTCACACAGGAGAGAAGCCATATAAATGTTCTGAATGCAGCAAATGTTTTTCCCTGAAGTCACTTCTTGTCCGACATCAGAGGAGTCACACAGGAGAGAAGCCATAAAAATGTTCTGAATGCAGGAAATGTTTTTCCCTGAAGTCACTTCTTGTCCTACATCAGAGGAGTCACACAGGAGAGAAACCATATAAATGTTCTGAATGCAGCAAATGTTTTTCCCAGAAGTCCGATCTTGTCCTACATCAGAGGAGTCACACAGGAGAGAAGCCATATAAATGCTCCGAATGCAACAAATGTTTTACCCAAGAGTCACATCTTGTCCAACATCAGAGGAGTGTGTTGGCAGTATTGATAAACAGATGGACAGACAGCACTATATGGGGTATATACAGACAGCGCCATATAGAGCAGATTGGAGGTGGTATACACAGACATATGTATGCATAGAATACCATAAGGGGGTTTTGACGGATGGATACAGTAGGTGACTAGGACAGACAGAGCACCATATGGGGGAATAGCTTGCCAGGAGAGGGCATACAGACATTCTCTGTTCTCTGCCTCCCTTCCTGTGCATGTACACTGCTGGGCTCTGCCTCCCTCCCTGTGTACATACACTGCTGGGCTCTGCCTCCCTCCCTGTGCACGTACACTGCTGGGCTCTGCCTCCCTCCCTGTGTACATACACTGCTGGGCTCTGCCCCTCTCCCTATAAATACACTGCTGTGCTTTGCCTCCCACCCTGTGTACATACACTACTGGGCTATGCCTCCCTCCCTGTGCGTACACTGCTAGGCTCTACCTCCATCCCTGTGTACATACACTGCTGAGCTCTGCCTCCCTCTTTCCCTGTGTAAGTAAGCTGCTGTGCTCTGCCTCCCTCCCTGTGTATGTACACTGCTGTGCTCTGCTTTCTTCCTGTACATACACTGCTGGGCTCTGCCTCTCTCCCTGTGTAAATACACTGCTGGGCTTTGCCTCCCCCTCTGTACGTACACTGCTGGGCTCTGCCTCCCTCCCTGTGTACATACACTGCTGGGCTCTGCCCCTCTCCCTATAAATACACTGCTGTGCTTTGCCTCCCACCCTGTGTACATACACTACTGGGCTATGCCTCCCTCCCTGTGCGTACACTGCTAGGCTCTACCTCCATCCCTGTGTACATACACTGCTGAGCTCTGCCTCCCTCTTTCCCTGTGTAAGTAAGCTGCTGTGCTCTGCCTCCCTCCCTGTGTATGTACACTGCTGTGCTCTGCTTTCTTCCTGTACATACACTGCTGGGCTCTGCCTCTCTCCCTGTGTAAATACACTGCTGGGCTTTGCCTCCCCCTCTGTACATACACTGCTGGTCTCTGACTCCCTCACTGTGTTAATACACTGCTGGGCTCCGCCTCCCTCCCTGTGTTTGTGCGCTGCTGTGCTCTGCCTCCCTCCCTGTGTATGTACACTGCTGTGCTCTGCTTTCTTCCTGTACATACACTGCTGGGCTCTGCCTCTCTCCCTGTGTAAATACACTGCTGGGCTTTGCCTCCCCCTCTGTACATACACTGCTGGTCTCTGACTCCCTCACTGTGTTAATACACTGCTGGGCTCCGCCTCCCTCCCTGTGTATGTGCACTGCTGGGCTCTGCCTCCCTCCCTGTGTTTGTGCGCTGCTGAGCTCTGCCTCCCTCCCTATGTACATACTCTGCTGGGCTCTTCCTCCCTCCCTCCCTCCCTCCCTCCCTCCCTTTGTACGTGCACTGCTGGGCTCTGCCTCCCTCCCTGTGCATGTACACCTCTGAGCTCTGCATCCCTGTGTACATACACTGCTGGACTCTGCCTCCCTCCCTGTGTACATACACTGCTGGGCTCTGCCGTTCTCCCTGTGTACATGCACTGCTGTGCTCTACCTCCCTACCTGTGTATGTTCACTGCTGGGCTCTGCCTCCCTCCCTATATACGTGCACCGCTGGGCTCCATCTCCGTCCCTGTGTATGTGCATTGCTGGGCTCCTGCTCCCTGTACATACACTTCTGGGCCCTGCTTCCCTTCCTCTCTGTGTTTGTGCAATTCTTGGATCTGCCTCCCTCTCTCCCTGTGTACCTACACTGCTGGGCTCTGCCTCACTCCCTCTACATACACTGCTGGTCTCTGCCTCCCTCCCTGTGTCCGTGCTCTGCTGGGCTTTCCCTCCCTCCCTCTCTTTGTACATGCACTGCTGGGCTATGCCTGCATCCCTGTGTACATACACTGCTGGGATCTGCCTCCCTCCCTGTGTTCATACACTGCTGGGCTCTGCCTCCCTCCCTATGTATGTGCACTACTGGGTTCTGCCTCCCTCCCTGTGTATGCACAATGCTGGTTTCTGCCTCCCTCCCTGTGCATACACTGCTGAGCTCTGCCTCCCTCCCTGTGTATGCACAATGCTGGTTTCTGCCTCCCTCCCTGTACATACAATGCTGGGCCCTGCCTCCCTCCCTCCCTCAGTACTTGCACTTGCTTCCCTCCCTGTGTACGCGCTCTGATAGGCTCTGCCTCCCTTCCTCTCTGTATATATGCACTGCTGGGCTCTGCCTCCCTCCCTCTCTGTGTATATGTGTATATGCGCTGCTGGGCTCTGCCACTCTCCCTTTGTATGTACACTACTGGGCTCTACCTCTCTCCCTCCCTGTGTATGTGCACTGCTGGGCTCTGCCACCCTCGCTGTGTACATGCTTGGCTCTGCCTCCATCCCTCTCTGTGTATGTGCACTGATGGGCTCTTCCTTCCTCCCTCCCTTTGAATGTGCACTGCTGGGTTCTGCTTCCCTCCCCATGTAGGTGCACTGCTGGGCTCTCCCCCTCCCTGTGTATGTGCACTGCTGGGCTCTGCCTCCCTCCCTCTCTGTGTAGGTGCACTGCTGGGCTCTGCCTTCTACCTCCATGTGTACGTACACTGCTGTGCTCTGGTTCCCTCCCTGTGTATGTACACTGCTGGGCTCTTCCTCCCTCCCTGTGTATATGTACTGTCACAAATTACCCCTGTTGGGTCTGTGTGAATGCAGCCTGACTCCTGTGTCCTCAAGGTGCAATGCAGCTGTTGTATAATTAGACCAATAGCTCTGGACCTTGTTTCTCAGGCTGATCATCTGTAGTAAGTCCCCTCGTTAATGGAGCTTAGGTATTCTGATTGGGAGTGTTCCCTTTATCTCCCATGCTGCCTTTCACCCAGAGGCCTGTGATTGGTACAGTCTATCTGAATCTGTTCTCTGGTCATCAGCCATATTCCTCAGCCCTCCTGACCCTTCCTTGGTCCAGTGTTCCTAGTGCTTTCTGTTCTGCAGAGGATTAAGTGCTGGTTTTTCCATCTACAGTATTTCTGCTGATCCCTGTTAGAGTGTATATGTATGGAGTGATATGGGGTTTGCCATCCAGCCCCACACGGGTTATATTGTGTATTATTAACATCTTCATGCATTGTTGCATTTATGCCAATAGCAAGGACATACTGTCTTCTGTGTTTTTGTAGTCAGTGTGGTAGTGAGGAATTACTTATTTGGTTGCATTGTTGCATTCCTGGGAGTTCAGTGGGGGATTGCTCCCATATTCTTCCACTTAACTCCCTGGTGTTCCTGACTTAAGTAGGGGTTACTTATAATTGTACGTTGGTCTGCTGAAGGATCGCTTCCAGTGGAGTAAAGCCGTGCCACATTTTGCTTTGTTTCCCATTTCAGTGGGTTTTAGTTAGTTTCCCTCTTGTCCGCTCTGGAGGTGTTGTGCATCTTCTTTCCTTTCAAACTCCTGGTGGCACTGGGGTTGTGGTGAACCTAATTTAACCCTTTTATAGTTGAAGTCTTAGCTCTGCAGGTGCCTATAAGCTCTGGAGGTATTAATAGAGTTAGGGTTGGGATTGTGGCCTGTCCATCCCGGTAACCTTTTGTCTGAAATCCCAGCAGAGTCCTAACCAGTACACTGCTGGGCTCTGCCTCCCTCCCTCCCTGTGTACATGCTCTGCAGGGCTCTGCCTCCCTCTCTCTCTGTGTATGTGCACTCCTGTTCTCTGCCACCCTCCCTGTACATACACTGCTTGGCTATGACTCCCTCCTTATGTACATGCACTGCTGGGCTCTGCCTCCCTCCCTGTGTATGTACACTGCTGGGCTCTGCCTCCCTCCCTGTGTATGTACACTGCTGGGCTCTGCCTCCATCCCTCTCTGTGTACACTGCTGGTAACTTCCTCCCACCCTCTTTTTGTATGTGCACTTCTGGGCTCTGCCTCCTTCCATGTGTATATGCACTGCTGGGCTCCACCTTCCTCGCTGTGTGCATACACTGCTGGGCTCTGCCTCCCTCCCTCCCTGTGTACATGCTCTGCAGGGCTCTGCCTCCCTCTCTCTCTGTGTATGTGCACTCCTGTTCTCTGCCACCCTCCCTGTACATACACTGCTTGGCTATGACTCCCTCCTTGTGTACATGCACTCCTGGGCTCTGCCTCCCTCCCTGTGTACATGCACTGCTGGGCTTTGCCTCCCTCCCTGTGTGCGTGCCCTGCTTGGCTCCGCCTCTCTCCCTGTACATACACTGCCGGGCCCTGCGGCCCTCCCTTTGTATGTGCACTGCTGGGCTCTGCCTCCCTCTCTCCCTGTGTACGTACACTGCTGGGCTCTTCCTCCCTCCCGTTGTACATGCTCTTTTGGGCTCGGCCTCCCTCTATCTGTGTATGTGTACTGCTTGGCTCTGCCTCCCTCAATCTGTGTATGTGTACTGCTTGGCTCTGCCTCCCTCTATCTGTGTATGTGTACTGCTTGGCTCTGCCTCCCTCTATCTGTGTATGTGTACTGCTTGGCTCTGCCTCCCTCTATCTGTGTATGTGTACTGCTTGGCTCTGCCTCCCTCAATCTGTGTATGTGTACTGCTTGGCTCTGCCTCCCTCTATCTGTGTATGTGTACTGCTTGGCTCTGCCTCCCTCTATCTGTCTGTGTATGTGTACTGCTTGGCTCTGCCTCCCTCTATCTGTCTGTGTATGTGTACTGCTTGGCTCTGCCTCCCTCTATCTGTGTATGTGTACTGCTTGGCTCTGCCTCCCTCTATCTGTGTATGTGTACTTCTTGGCTCTGCCTCCCTCTATCTGTGTATGTGTACTGCTTGGCTCTGCCTCCCTCTATCTGTGTATGTGTACTGCTTGGCTCTGCCTCCCTCTCTCCCTGTGTATGTTAACAAGTATTTATTTTTACAGAGTGGAATTACCTTTGGAGATCCTTCCAAGCAGCCAGGCTCCATAGTAATCTCTATAGTTACACCACTGATTATAGGAACCCTGTATGCGGCCTTGTACCTACAGGTCCCCTCTGGTATCTCTCCTTTCCCTCATGCCTCCATATTGCTGCCTTACCTCATGCACTCTGAATACTATGTACTACCTGTATCACATAGTAACCAATCAGTATTACATGTATTAGTTGATGACACTAGACTGCTAAGAGTGGATTTCTAGTTGCTATGGGTTACAGTAAATCCTTGCTTTTCACATGATATTATCCAGGTCTGATGGAGAGCACATTGTGTAATAGGACAATACTAACATCCTCCATAATAAATAGCAGCACAGTAACAGTATACACGTTACTATGACACAGTATATAGTGATATAACCTGCATGTAGACTGAAGGACGATGTTCTAACTAGAGATGTGCGGGCTCGGATTCCCCAGATCCGACCCTGCACAAACAGTAGCAATCTGAGCCCGGGTCCGAGCACCGCTCTGAGCTTCCCGTCTGACTCGGATCCAGGCACGTGGGCAAAATGTCATTGCCCGATGCTGGATTCTCGCGAGATCCGGACCGCTATGTAAATAGCAAGTGCCCGGCGCCATTTGTCACTCGTGAGTTAGGAGGGTTAGGGATAGGAGTGTGCTTAGTACTGTGCAGAGCTTTGTTAGGTTAGGTAGGTTAGGGACTGGAGCTGTGTTTTTATTTTTGCTCCTGGGGCAAAAGCCAGTGCCTACTAATGTCACTGTCTGCTCTGCTCTCTGCTGTTGTGTGCTCTGCACTGCCAGTGAGTGGCTGCCAGCCCAGTCAGTATTACCTCTACCTGGCCACTTCAATCAGACGTGTATATGACTGTGCAGTGTACACTGTTGTTAAACTTATTAACCACTTGTATACCAGTCTGCTGGTGCATCTGCTGGTGTATTTTTTACCTCCCTGCTGGTGTATTTTTTTTACAGCCTTATATAACTAGTAAAGATATTCTCTGCTGGTGCATCTACTGTACTGAGTCTGACATATAAATAAATATTAATGAATTAACAGTGTACTGGTGCATCTACTAAATAAAATAATATCTCTGCTGATGCATATTAATTATACTGCCGTGTATATATAATATCTCTTTGGTGATGCCTAATTAATTTACTGCCATATATATAATATCTCTCTGGTGGGGTCTAATTAATTTACTGCCGTATATATAATATCTCTCTGGTGATGCATAATTAATTTGCTGCCGTATATATAATATCTCTCTGGTGGGGTCTAATTAATTTGCTGCCGTATATATAATATCTCTCTGGTGGGGTCTAATTAATTTGCTGCCGTATATATAATATCTCTCTGGTGGTGCATAATTAATTTACTGCCATATATATATAATATCTCTCTGGTGGTGCATAATTAATTTACTGCCATATATATAATATCTCCCTGGTGGTGCATAATTAATTTACTGCCATATATATAATATCTCTCTGGTGGTGCATAATTAATTTACTGCCATATATATAATATCTCCCTGGTGGTGCATAATTAATTTACTGCCGTATATATAATATCTCTCTGGTGGGGCATAATTAATTTACTGCCATATATATAATATCTCTCTGGTGGGGCATAATTAATTTACTGCCATATATATAATATCTCTCTGGTGGGGCATAATTAATTTACTGCCGTATATATAATATCTCTCTGGTGGTGCATAATTAATTTGCTGCCGTATATATAATATCTCTCTGGTGGTGCATAATTAATTTACTGCCATATATATAATATCTCTCTGGTGGGGTCTAATTAATTTACTGCCATATATATAATATCTCTCTGGTGGTGCATAATTAATTTACTGCCATATATATATATATAATATCTCTCTGGTGGGGCATAATTCATTTACTGCCATATTTATAATATATCTCTGGTGGGGTCTAATTAATTTGCTGCCGTATATATAATATCTCTCTGGTGGGGCATAATTAATTTACTGCCATATATATATAATATCTCTCTGGTGGGGCATAATTCATTTACTGCCATATATATAATATCTCTCTGTTGGGGTCTAATTAATTTACTGCCGTATATATAATATCTCTCTGGTGGTGCATAATTAATTTACTGCCATATATATAATATCTCTCTGTTGGGGCATAATTAATTTACTGCCGTATATATAATATCTCTCTGGTGGTGCATAATTAATTTACTGCCATATATATAATATCTCTCTGTTGGGGCATAATTAATTTACTGCCGTATATATATAATATCTCGCTGGTGGTGCATAATTAATTTACTGCCGTATATATAATATCACTCTGGTGGTGCATAATTAATTTACTGCCATATATATAATATCTCTCTGGTGGTGCATAGTTAATTTTCTGCCATATATATAATATCTCTCTGGTGGTGCATAATTAATTTACTGCCATATATATAATATCTCTCTGGTGGTGCATAATTAATTTACTGCCGTATATATATAATATCTCTCTGGTGGGGCATAATTAATTTACTGCCGTATATATAATATCTCTCTGGTGGTGCATAATTAATTTACTGCCGTATATATAATATCTCTCTGGTGGGGCATAATTAATTTACTGCCGTATATATATAATATGTCTCTGGTGGGGTCTATTTAATTTACTGCCGTATATATAATATCTCTCTGGTGGGGTCTAATTAATTTACTGCCATATATATATTATCTCTCTGGTGGGGCATAATTAATTTACTGCCATATATATAATATCTCTCTGGTGGTGCATAATTAATTTACTGCCGTATATATATAATATCTCTCTGGTGGGGCATAATTAATTTACTGCCGTATATATATAATATGTCTCTGGTGGGGTCTATTTAATTTACTGCCGTATATATAATATCTCTCTGGTGGGGTCTAATTAATTTACTGCCGTATATATAATATCTCTCTGGTGGTGCATAATAAATTACTGCCGTATATATAATATCTCCCTGGTGGGGCATAATTAATTTACTGCCATATATATAATATATCTCTGGTGGGGTCTATTTAATTTATTGCCATATATATAATATCTCTCTGGTGGGGTCTAATTAATTTACTGCCATGTATATAATATCTCTCTGGTGGTGCATAATTAATTTACTGCCATATATATAATAAATCTCTGGTGGGGTCTAATTAATTTACTGCCATATATATAATATCTCTCTGGTGGGGCATAATAATTTACTGCCGTATATATAATATCTATCTTTTGGTGCATCTACTGCCATATATACTTGCACTCCAGTGGTGCTGTCCTGTAGTGTAATATATTGCACAACTCCACAAAAATAATGACAGGACAATACTAACATCCTCCATAATAAATAGCAGCACAGTAACAGTATACACGTTACTATGACACAGTATATAGTGATATAACCTGCATGTAGACTGAAGGACGATGTTCTAACTAGAGATGTGCGGGCTCGGATTCCCCAGATCCGACCCTGCACAAACAGTAGCAATCTGAGCCCGGGTCCGAGCACCGCTCTGAGCTTCCCGTCTGACTCGGATCCAGGCACGTGGGCAAAATGTCATTGCCCGATGCTGGATTCTCGCGAGATCCGGACCGCTATGTAAATAGCAAGTGCCCGGCACCATTTGTCACTCGTGAGTTAGGAGGGTTAGGGATAGGAGTGGGCTTAGTACTGTGCAGAGCTTTGTTAGGTTAGGTAAGTTAGGGACTGGAGCTGTGTTTTTATTTTTGCTGCTGGGGCAAAAGCCAGTGCCTACTAATGTCACTGTCTGCTCTGCTCTCTGCTGTTGTGTGCTCTGCACTGCCAGTGGCTGGCTGCAAGCCCAGTCAGTATTACCTCTACCTGGCCACTTCAATCAGACGTGTATATGACTGTGCAGTGTACACTGTTGTTAAACTTATTAACCACTTGTATACCAGTCTGCTGGTGCATCTGCTGGTGTATTTTTTACTTCCCTGCTGGTGTATTTTTTTTACAGCCTTATATAACTAGTAAAGATATTCTCTGCTGGTGCATCTACTGTACTGAGTCTGACATATAAATAAATATTAATGAATTAACAGTGTACTGGTGCATCTACTAAATAAAATAATATCTCTGCTGATGCATATTAATTATACTGCCGTGTATATATAATATCTCTCTGGTGGGGCCTAATTAATTAGCTGTCATATATATAATATCTCCCTGGTGGGGTCTAATTAATTTGCTGCCGTATATATAATATCTCTCTGGTGGTGCATAATTAATTTACTGCCATATATATAATATCTCTCTAGTGGGGCATAATTAATTTACTGCCATATATATAATATCTCTCTGGTGGGGCATAATTAATTTACTGCCATATATATAATATCTCTCTGGTGGGGCATAATTAATTTACTGCCGTATATATAATATCTCTCTGGTGGTGCATAATTAATTTGCTGCCGTATATATAATATCTCTCTGGTGGTGCATAATTAATTTACTGCCATATATATAATATCTCTCTGGTGGGGTCTAATTAATTTACTGCCATATATATAATATCTCTCTGGTGGTGCATAATTAATTTACTGCCATATATATATATATAATATCTCTCTGGTGGGGCATAATTAATTTATTGCCATATTTATAATATATCTCTGGTGGGGTCTAATTAATTTGCTGCCGTATATATAATATCTCTCTGGTGGGGCATAATTAATTTACTGCCATATATATATAATATCTCTCTGGTGGGGCATAATTCATTTACTGCCATATATATAATATCTCTCTGTTGGGGTCTAATTAATTTACTGCCGTATATATAATATCTCTCTGGTGGTGCATAATTAATTTACTGCCATATATATAATATCTCTCTGTTGGGGCATAATTAATTTACTGCCGTATATATAATATCTCTCTGGTGGTGCATAATTAATTTACTGCCATATATATAATATCTCTCTGTTGGGGCATAATTAATTTACTGCCGTATATATATAATATCTCTCTGGTGGTGCATAATTAATTTACTGCCGTATATATAATATCTCTCTGGTGGTGCATAATTAATTTACTGCCATATATATAATATCTCTCTGGTGGTGCATAATTAATTTACTGCCATATATATAATATCTCTCTGGTGGTGCATAATTAATTTACTGCCGTATATATATAATATCTCTCTGGTGGGGCATAATTAATTTACTGCCGTATATATAATATCTCTCTGGTGGTGCATAATTAATTTACTGCCGTATATATAATATCTCTCTGGTGGGGCATAATTAATTTACTGCCGTATATATATAATATGTCTTTGGTGGGGTCTATTTAATTTACTGCCGTATATATAATATCTCTCTGGTGGGGTCTAATTAATTTACTGCCATATATATATTATCTCTCTGGTGGGGCATAATTAATTTACTGCCATATATATAATATCTCTCTGGTGGTGCATAATTAATTTACTGCCGTATATATATAATATCTCTCTGGTGGGGCATAATTAATTTACTGCCGTATATATATAATATGTCTCTGGTGGGGTCTATTTAATTTACTGCCGTATATATAATATCTCTCTGGTGGGGTCTAATTAATTTACTGCCGTATATATAATATCTCTCTGGTGGTGCATAATAAATTACTGCCGTATATATAATATCTCCCTGGTGGGGCATAATTAATTTACTGCCATATATATAATATATCTCTGGTGGGGTCTATTTAATTTATTGCCATATATATAATATCTCTCTGGTGGGGTCTAATTAATTTACTGCCATGTATATAATATCTCTCTGGTGGTGCATAATTAATTTACTGCCATATATATAATAAATCTCTGGTGGGGTCTAATTAATTTACTGCCATATATATAATATCTCTCTGGTGGGGCATAATAATTTACTGCCGTATATATAATATCTATCTTTTGGTGCATCTACTGCCATATATGCTTGCACTCCAGTGGTGCTGTCCTGTAGTGTAATATATTGCACAACTCCACAAAAATAATGGAGATCCAAAATATGGAGAATCAAAATGGGAAAGATGATGGGCCGCTTCCTCTTCTGAATCTGCTGCAAATGCAAGTAGTAATGATGACATAGACGATGATATGCCATCAACGTCATCTGCCAAGGCTGATGTCCAGTGTCAAAGTACGGGGCATGTAAAATCCAAAAAGCCAAAGTTGAGAAAAAGGAGGACCAAAAAAAATAAATTCAAATCATTGGAGGAGAAATGTAAAATTGGCAATGTGCCATTTACGACACGGAGTGGCAAGGAACGGTTAAGGCCCTGGCCAGTATTCATGACTGGTGGTTTAACTACACATGACCATGCAAGCCCTCCTACTCCCCCCTTTAGAAATTTGAAGAGATTTCAGCTGTCATCAAAAACACAGCAAACATCTCTGCCTACTAAAGAAGCCATGTTGTCACAAACCCCCAAGCAGAGTCCAAGGGTGTTGGTGGTTGCGATGCTTGACCTTACCATCGCTGTAAGTGAAGAGCTGGCTCCTTCCACCATTTCAGCACTCCCTCTGCATATGCTGGAAGGATCACCCACAGTGCAGTTCCTGATTTAGATAATGAAGGTGTCAATGTTGTAGACCGAGGAGGATATTGATGTAGCTGGCGCTGAGGAGGAAGTTGACGAGGAGGATGCTGAGGTGGTTTGCTTAAAAGAGGCACCAGAGGGGGAAACAGTTGTTGTCCATGGGATGAAAAAGACCATCGTCCAATAAATCCACCTCTATGGTCCGGAATGTATTGCCATATGTATGGCATATGGGCAGAGGACCAATAAATACACCTCCTACAGAAGAATCCTTGGCTCAGGTAATAAACACTCTGTTCTTATCAGTGGTACCCAGAAACAAAAGAAGAGAGAAACACAATAGTGTAATACATTAAGTCACATAAGTGAATATAAATGTTCACACAGGTGGTATGACTCGTACCCTTGGTGTAAGTCTACTTTTCAAGGTAGACTACAATCGCATATAAGGGAGCGGTAACGTCACCGTCACATCCAAACAATTCCAGATCCCAACAGCATATAAAATGAAGAAAAAAGCTGATATGGTGAAGTACAGGTTTTTATTATTAAAACAATTTCATAAAACAAAAAACAAGGTATGCCACAGCTGACTCTCACCGAGTGGTGTTGTCTACAGCAGAAGTGGTAGACAATATGCGCAGATGTTACAACAACAAACAGGCGTCCCTGGAAGTTGATCACCCCAGCTGGTCAGATGTCCTCCTTGCTCTCCACAAAGCCAACGTGCTTCGAAGCTCCAAGGCTTCTTATTCAAGGCATGAAAGGGATATGTGCCTAATCCCGTATTTATACTTCTATTGGGGAATCCTAATGCCAGACACAAAATAATCTATCCTTCTAATCCCGGACCTCCCCATAGAGTAGATAAATTCCCCGATTCCATGTTTTCCTGAGCACAATGAATAGCTGTAAATTTCCCGCAATGTTATTTCCGGTTTCCGGCCTCCGCCGGAACCAGAAGCGACTTTTTACCGCCCTCCGTCATCAGCTGGAACCGGAAGTGATGTTATGCGGTTCACCGGCGGCTTGTTTGTGTTCCACTGAGTTTTATTCTCTATTTCCTGTCTTTGGTCCCGGCGGAAGTGATGATAATTTTTGCGGAACACCAAAACCGCAAAAACACCAAGGGTACGAGTCATACCACCTGTGTGAAAATGAATATTCACTTATGTGACTTAAGGCCCCCATACACTATGCGATTTTCGGCCGATTTCACCCGATTTCGGCCCTTTGGGCCGATAAATCGGATGAAATCGGACAAAAATCGCATGTGTTTGACATCTGATCTGATCTGATGCGCGTTCACGAGCGCATCAGATCGGATCAGGGCGTCGGACCTGCTGAAAATCAGATATATCGGAATCTGACCCATCATGGGCACATCGTGGGTGCTTTTTAGCACCCACGATGCTTCAGATCCGATATATCTGTGTGTACCTGTTCGGTGCTTCCACAGTAGCACACGTCACCGGAGGGGGCAGGCGCAATGGGGGAGAAAAGCCAGTGAGAGGGGTAGAGGAGACAGCAGCAGCGTCCGTCCCACATTCAAGAGCCAGCGAAGGGAAGACCCAAATATGGTTGTGGGCTGTGGGCAGAACTGTCAGCGCGAGCATCACTGCCCGACTCCCCCTCTCCCCTGATCCTGGGTGTCATGGTAAACATTAGCCAGCTTTGCCCCGTCCTGCTGCAGTTTTTCCGCCTGTGCAGCAGAAGCCCGACTCCCCTACCTCTCCCCTTCTGCTGGGTGTCATGTTCTGCTCCGGCAGCAGCCCGAAGCCAGCCCCCTCCCCCGTCCTGCTGCAGTTTATTTTCAGCCCCGTACATCTCCCCTGCTGATGGAGGTCAGTGGTGGTGTGGGCAGCAGGGCCCCCTCCTCCCTCCTCTTCCAAGCCAGCTTCCCTTCTTCGTGCTGCAGGAGTTTGTCAGTCCCGGCAGAAGTGAGACTCCCCTGCTGCTGGAGTTCTGCCGTGGTATGTGAGCATACTGTTTACTGGGGGAGGGTGAGTGTTCTGTGTAGGGATGGCCATCGGCTATCGATGTTTCCAAAACATCGATGGTCGGGACAAACATCGATGGTCAGGACCTAGTGCCCGAAGTTTTGGGCATCGATAGTCGAGAGCCAAATAGTATGATGCCATCGATGGATGGCATCCGATTTCGCTATATATATAAATATTTTTTTTTTTACCCACCACGGCACAGTGGGAGCCGGGAGTCTTACGCATGCGCAGAGGAGGAAGAATGTGCCCGGCCGGGAGGTGCGAGCATGTGTGACAGAACTAACCTGACGTGCTGGATAATAATATTTCTTCTGCGCATGCGCGCGCAGCACACGCACCCATCCCGGGTACATGCACGGCGCGCGCATGCGCAGAAGAAACATTATTATTCATTGCATCAGGTATAGCTCTATTGCGCATGCGTGCACATCCCGGCGGCGGCCACCCGTTCTTCCTCTGCGCATGCGCAAGTACACAAGAGTGCCTCACTAGTTACAAATCAGAGTGTGCAGAAAGTTAAAAGGGCCCCTGCTTTATATAGCACTGTTCAGGCCACTCCCTAGGGCCATCCCATCAGATAAATCTCATGGCACATCCAATTTGCTTCAGATAAATCACAAGTGATTTATCACGCGATAAATCACATGTGATAAATCACATGTGATTTATCTGACGCAAATTGGATGTAAAAAATTGCACATCAAGTGTCAAATTTTATGTAGGCCTCCTGGAAAGCTGCCAGGGAAGTTCAAGGGAAATCAGATGCAATTTCACAGGTCAGATAAATCTCATAGTGTATGGGGGCCTTTACTGTATTACACTATTGTGTTTCTCTCTTCTTTTGTTTCTGGGTACTACTGATAAGAACAAAGAGAGTGTTTATTACCTGTGCCAAGGATTTGTCAGTATACTCTTTTCTTCTGTATCGATGTTTGTATGATTGGTGATTCATACTACTGATTTGAATCCATAGGCTGCGGTTAGCACAAGGATCTATCCAATAGTCTTCTTTTGTAAAATCCTCCTCTACGGTTTGGATTTTTTTTTATCCGAATCCGGACGACAAATGTATTGCCATATGTAGCTTATGTAAAGCTCCAATAAGCAGGGGTAAGGATCTTACCCACCTAGGGAGATCCTCCCTTATACGTCACCTCAAGACCCTTCATAAATCAGTGTTTAGTTCAGGAACTGTGGCTAGCAGTCCACGGACACCTAAATCCCTTGGTCCTCCTGTTGGAGCCAAGCGCCTGAAAAGCACAACACCAACTCCCTCCTCGTCAAATTCCTCCTTCATTCGGATCGGGGGGAGTCCTGCAGGCCATGTCACCAGCATGACTGACTCCTCTTCTATCCACGATTGCTGCAGTGAGAATCCTGCAGCGCTACGCTGTAAGACCGCTACGTCTTTCACTAAGCAATTGACCATCCAACGGTCATTTGCCATGAGGATGAAATACGACAGCAGTCATCCTATGGCAAAGCGGATAGCTGCGGCCTTGACAGCTATTTTGGTTTTAGATGTGCATCCAGTGTCCGCCATCAGTGGAGTGGGATTTAGAAGGTTGATGGAGGTATTGTGTCCCCGGTACCAAATCCCATCTAGATTCCACTTCACTAGGCAGGCAATACGCAGGATGTACAGGGACGTCAGAAAAAGTGTCCTCAGTGCCCTGAAAAATGCGGCTGTACCCACTGTCCACTTAACTACGGACATGTGGACAAGTGGATCAGGGCAAACTAAGGACTATATGACTGTGACAGCCCACTGGGTAGATGCATCGCCTTCCTCAGCAGCAACATATCCTGTATGCCAGCTCCTTCCAAGACAGTCTATGCTGTGTATCCCTGGTTTCAGGAAGAGGCACAACACCGATAACCTCTTAGAGAAACTGAGGGAAATCATCTCCCAGTGGCTTACCCCCCTTAGACTCTCCTGGGTATTTGTGGTGTCGGACAACATGCTGGCATTACACATGGGCAATTTCCAGAAAGTGACATGTTTTGCCAACACAATACATTTGGTGGTGCAGCATTTCATCAGAAGTGACAGGAGCGTGCAGGAGATGCTTGCTGTGGCCAGCAAAATTTGCAGGCACTGTTGGCATTCTGCCACTGCCACTCCACCCTCTATATGATGCAGAGAATGGAGGAGCAGCAAAAGGCAATTCAAGCCTACACGGCCACCTATGACAAAAGCAGAGGAGCGGGGCTGTACATGACTCAAGTGCAGTGGAGGTTGATTTCCATGTTGTGCAAGGTTCTACAGCCCAAAACAGAAGAATAGAAAAGTCCCTAGACGCAATAGATCCTTGCAGCCTCACTTCCAAATGGAGGACCACCCAGTAATCCTCACTCGCCAACTCTCCAGAACAAATGAGAAAGTGCAGGCGATTGACTTGTATGTTCCGTAGTGTGATTTTTCTCTCACGTGAAAAGTAAACAGAAAAATGTGTATCAGTGACACAATATTTAATATTAAATTATGGGGGTAACATGAACCCAGGGAAGGAAATCGTACCGCAACTCACTCTGCAGTGAAGTGTGACAGGTGTATAGTGGTTTCTTTTAAAGGTTCACCACAGTGATGAATTTAGAAATATGTACCAAAATCAAGTGCCAAAGACTGCTTAAAGACTCCTGAAATATCAGTGAGTACGGTATGCATCTGAGCTCATTGGCACTTGATTTTGTTCTGGCCAGTACAGGAGAGTGGAGCAGGATTTGGAAAGGATTGTCATCTTCCTCCAGAGACTGAACTCTGTCACTTCTGTGTATTGGATTCTGGTCTGGTTCTGGACGCTGCACTCTGTTATCTTCATCTTCAGAGCCAGTGTTTCAGCTCGGATTCCACATCTAGTGGTTTAGCTCAAATACCATCTGAGAGCAGGTGTCTGGATTGGTCTTGGGCACTGGGCTCTGCTGTTCCCTCCTGCAGAGTAAGTGCTTCCAATCCAGACTCCATCCTGTGATTACTTCCAGCCTGCCCGTGGTTCAAGTGGGTCAGTTTCGTCTCACTTTTACACTTGAACGCAGAGGGAATTCTTCCTGGTAAGGAAGTTCATGGTTTTGGCCCTTATTCTGATCTGTGCGGCCGGAGCCGCATACGTTGCTCCGGCCGCACAAACCAATCCCCGCCTACAATACGGATCGCCACGGCCGTCCGTACGCGGACGGCTGGCGATCCGCATGAAAATGGTGGGGCGTACGCCTCCACCATGGTGGGAGCTGCCCCCTGCATTCGATGGTCGGCGACCATCGAAGGCAGGGCCGCACGCTCCACCAGCTCCCGCAAGCTTAGACCACACGGACAATCGTCCGTGTGAAAGCTTGTATGGGGGCGGAGAGCTGACATCCGGCGATGTCAGCTTTCCGCCCCCATCACTGGCGTCATAGCCTCATTACCATGCATACGCCCCGCGTTTGCATGGGAACGCCCATGAAACGCTGGGCGTATGCATAGGGTAATGAGGCTATTAAGCCCCTCACGCCCCTATACGCCCCCTTTGCGGCGTATACATTTTTTGTGCGGCGATTTCGCCTGCACATGCGCAGAGTGACCTCTGCGCATGTGCAGAGTGAAAACATCGGCGGTACGGCCGCACGCGGGCCGTACCGCCGAGATCAGAATAAGGGCCTTTGTTATTATTAACTCCTTCCTGAGTATTTTGCTCCAAGTGAAAGCAGATTACATCTTGCTGGTTCACTTTATCTATGTGTCTGTTTGTTCCCCATTTGTCCCCAGTGTTTGTCAGTGACACTAATAACAGATGACAAGTGACTATGACATCTTGTCTCTGTAGAGCCAGTTTATACAGGGAGATATGTGTGGGGGCCCAAACAAACCAATCATTTCAGCCAGTTTTGTAGGCCCCGTTGCTGAAATGTTTGGTATGTTAAAGTGTGCATATTTCCAAAACATAAGGGTGGGTGGGAGGGCCCAAGGACAATTCCATCTTGCATCACCATTCATTAATCCCAATGCTGAGAGTCATTGATATGTGAGATAAGTGGACTTGTCTTTAATCACATACAACTTCAGAGAGTCATTGATTGCTGCACGAATCGGCCACTGCTCCTCGGCTGGTCGTCACCTGGTTATGTCTGGTCAGTAGGTTCCATTCTATTGCCGTACATACAGTATAATATCCCTCTGCTGGTGCATCTACTGCCTTAGATAGGGTGTTAGAGGTGTCTCTGGGAAGCACTGTACCTTAAGCACAGATAACACGTACATGACTGTCACATTCACAGACTCTGTAATGCAGATGATGATATTCCCTATATTATTCTGGGAGTCCATTGCTGCCACTCTCACACTGCATCACACAACCAGACGCCGTCGGAAGATGGCCTAGGTGACAGGAGCGTTTCTGCCACTGCCTGCAGAAGGCTGCCGAATCGCCCACTGCTCCTCGGCTGGTGGTAAACACCATCAAGCCAGATAGTGGTCTTATTGGATATTAAACTAATAAAAACAGATACACAGCACAGCACCCTCACAGATGAACTAAGTACTGTAACACTTTGCCCACTTCTCCTCGGCTGGTCATCGCCTGTGGTCAGAAGATTCAACCCCTTTGCAGCTATTGCATTGCTGCACCAATCACCCACTGCTCCTCGGCTGGTCATCACCTGTGGTCAGAAGATTCAACCCCTTTGCAGCTATTGCATTGCTGCACCAATCACCCACTGCTCCTTGGCTGGTCATCACCTGTGGTCAGAAGGTTCCACCCCTTTGCAGCTATTGCATTGCTGCACCAATCACCCACTGCTCCTCGGCTGGTCATCGCCTGTGGTCAGAAGATTCAACCCCTTTGCAGCTATTGCATTGCTGCACCAATCACCCACTGCTCCTCGGCTGGTCATCACCTGTGGTCAGAAGGTTCCACCCTTTTGCAGCTATTGCATTGCTGCACCAATCACCCACTGCTCCTCGGCTGGTCATCACCTGTGGTCAGAAGGTTCACATCCCTAGTTCTAACAATATCTGTAATAACCATGTATGTTACTAGTAGCTGTTCCCAGAACAGGGGAATAAAAGCTGATCTGGATAAATGGGATTCTGTTACCGATTGTATAACTATAGACTTTGTTTCTCTATAATACTTTGTACATTCTTCTACATTTTACAGATAGTTAGGTGGTCCTGTAATGATGACCATCTGGTAACCTATAATAACACCCTAAATAAACTAATGATCCTTCAGAAAATGGATTATAGGGGCGAAATGTAATAGGGTGCGATTTTTTTCGTAAGAAAAGAATCGCACCAAATCGCACCTTTAAAAATCGCATATGTAATGAGATGCGAATTTGCGGCAAAAAAGTGCTATTTTGGGCGATTTTTAAGTCCTGAAAATGTGCGATTTTCAGTCATGAAAATCGGCACATTTTCAGTACTGTGCGGTGTGTTGAAAAAAAAAATGAAAAAAAAAACGGGGTGCGGTCCCCCTCCTAAGCATAACCAGCCCCGGGCTCAAAAAGACGGTGCTGGTATCATAAAATCAGAGGGACAAACAAATAGGGGTTCCCTTGATTTAATGAAACCAGCACAAGGTCCAGCGCTGGTTCCCAAAATACGGGGGACAAAATGACTAGGGGTCCCCCGTATTTTAAGAACCAGCACCAGACCCAACCAGCCAGCAGGGTAATGCCACAGCCGGGGGACACTTATTATATAAGGTCCCGCGGCCAAAGCATTATCCCCGTGGCTGGTCAGCATGGGCAGGGGTCCTGGGGAAGTGGGGACCCCCCAATGAATGGGTCCCCCCCTCCAGGACTTACCAGCCCATGCTGAAAGTCCGGGGCTGTCCCCGATGCCCCTGGGCGGTGGGCATCGGGCTGATGAAAAGTGTAAAAAAAAGAATAAAAACTATTGTTTTATACTGTAGAACTATGAGTCCCAGCAATCCTACCCCGCATGCTGGGACTTGGAGAACCACAAGTCCCAGCATGCGGGGCATTAAAGGGCCTGCTGGCACTTGTAGTTTCACAGTACAAAAAATAGTTAAATAAAACACACTGACAGACTGAAAAATAAAAGTTTAATACATCCACAGCCCACACATACTGATACTTACCTACCTTGAGCTCGTAGGTCGGTCCCTGGATCCTGGGTCCGGGGCTCCAGGGCTGAAGAGTCCGGTTCCGGGGCCTTGGTCCTGGCTCCAGGGCTGAAGAGTCCGGTTCCGGGGCCTTGGTCCTGGTTCCGGGGCTGGTCCGGGGTCCTGGGCTCCAGGGCTGATGTCTCCGGGGTCCAGGATCCGAAGTAATCCAAAAGGGGTACCTAAGGAAGGAAATCCTACTCACCTGGTCCCCGGCGACGACCCCGGCATCTTCTCCGGTAGACGCGCTGCTCCCGGCTGGTACCCGCTCACGGACTGGAGAGGCGCAGAGATGTTTCATCTTCCGCGCCTTTCCTCCGGATGATTATATTGGCTGCCTAGCGGACAATCAGGAGCCGAGAAAGTCGGCTCCTGATTGGCCGCTAGGCGGCCAATATAATCATTCAGAGGTGCAGCAGCAGCAGGGAGGGGAGGACAGGGACTGCTGCACTAATCTCACCCTGTACTCGGACTGAGAACACAGACTTATCAGAGGTGCAGCAGGGAAGGGAGGACAGGGACTGCTGCACTAATCTCACCCTGTACTCGGGCTGAGAACACAGATTTATCAGAGGTGCAGCAGCAGGGAGGGGTAGGACGGGGACTGCTGCACTAATCTCACCCTGTACTCGGGCTGAGAACACAGACTTATCAGAGGTGCAGCAGCAGCAGGGAGGGGAAGGACGGGGGACTGCTGCACTAATCTCACCCTGTACTCAGGCTGAGAACACAGACTTATCAGAGGTGCAGCAGCAGCAGCAGGGAGGGGGAGGACGGGGGACTGCTGCACTAATCTCACCCTCTACTCGGGCTGAGAACACAGACTTATCAGAGGTGCAGCAGGGAGGGGGAGGACGGGGACTGCTGCACTAATCTCACCCTGTACTCGGGCTGAGAACACAGACTTATCAGAGGTGCAGCAGCAGCAGCAGGGAGGGGAGGACGGGACTGCTGCACTAATCTCACCCTGTACTCGGGCTGAGAACACAGACTTATCAGAGGTGCAGCAGCAGAGAAGAGAGGACGGGAACTGCTGCACTAATCTCACCCTGTACTCGGGCTGAGAACACAGACTTGTCAGAGGTGCAGCAGCAGGGAGGGGGAGGACGGGGGACTGCTGCACTAATCTCACCCTCTACTCGGGCTGAGAACACAGACTTATCAGAGGAGCAGCAGCAGCAGCAGGGAGGGGGAGGACGGGAACTGCTGCACTAATCTCACCCTCTACTCGGGCTGAGAACACAGACTTATCAGAGGTGCAGCAGCAGCAGGGAGAGGGAGGACAGGGGACTGCTGCACTAATCTCACCCTGTACTCGGGCTGAGAACACAGACTTATCAGAGGTGCAGCAGCAGCAGGGAGGGGGAGGACAGGGACTGCTGCACTAATCTCACCCTGTACTCGGGCTGAGAACACAGACTTATCAGAGGTGCAGCAGCAGCAGGGTGGGGGAGGACGGGGGACTGCTGCACTAATCTCACCCTGTACTCGGGCTGAGAACACAGACTTATCAGAGGTGCAGCAGCAGCAGGGTGGGGGAGGACGGGGGACTGCTGCACTAATCTCACCCTGTACTCGGGCTGAGAACACAGACTTATCAGAGGTGCAGCAGCAACAGGGAGGGGGAGGACGGGGGACTGCTGCACTAATCTCACCCTGTACTCGGGCTGAGAACACAGACTTATCAGAGGTGCAGCAGCAGCAGGGAGGGGGAGGACGGGGGACTGCTGCACTAATCTCACCCTGTACTCGGGCTGAGAACACAGACTTATCAGAGATGCAGCAGCAGCAGGGAGGGGGAGGACGGGGGACTGCTGCACTAATCTCACCCTGTACTCGGGCTGAGAACACAGACTTATCAGAGGTGCAGCAGCAGCAGGGAGGGGAGGACGGGGGGACTGCTGCACTAATCTCACCCTGTACTCGGGCTGAGAACACAGACTTATCAGAGGTGCAGCAGGGAGGAGAGGACAGGGGACTGCTGCACTAATCTCACCCTGTACTCGGGCTGAGAACACAGACTTATCAGAGCAGCAGCAGCAGCAGGGAGGGGGAGGACGGGGACTGCTGCACTAATCTCACCCTGTACTCGGGCTGAGAACACAGACTTATCAGAGGTGCAGCAGAGGGAGGGGGAGGATGGGAGACAAAAGCAGCACTCCTCCTGTCAGGGCCGTCTTAACATTAGGAAGGGCCCCTGGGCAACCTAGTTCACTGGACCCCCCCCCCAAATTAGTTTGCCCTGGAGCCCACAGTCACCTCCCCAACCCTCACCTCTCTGGCTCCGTGCGGCAGCCAGTCAGCTTCCGGCGTAATGTCCCTTACACATAATTCCCCTCGTAGTGCCCCTTAAACATTGCCCATATTACTGCCCCTTACAGAATTCCCATACTGATTCCATATAAGAGGAGAGACCTCATTGCCACGTCCCTCTATCCCCACCACAAACACCCTGTCCCCCAACATACACCCCATAACCCTCTATCCCCACCTCAAACACCCTGTTCCACCCACAGACCCCCTATAAAGCTTTACTCACATATACACCCTAGTCCCCCTGTTTGTGCCACATTCACTCCCTATTCCTCTACACCACTCCCAATTACACACCCTACTCTTTCACTGTCCCCAACATACCCATACCATCCAACACCAGGGTGGTGAGTCTGGACCTCTTTTAGGTTTGTTATACTGGAGCTCGAGCATGGTCCCCCTTCTGATGGCCACAACTTACCAGCACATTGGGAGCCGGGTGGGCGGGATGATGATGTTAGATGCGGCGGCTGTGATGGCTGTCACGAGAGGGGAGCAGTGCCGTGGATAACCCCTGCGCGCGACATCTGACAGTGGGGACCCCCCAGCTGTCCGCTGCCCAGGCGCTCCCAGTCCCCGCTGTAACAGTGCACTAGTGTGTGCTGCTGCGCCTGCTATTTAAGATTCACATATCCTGCTGGACCGCGCTAGTCAATAGGCGCTCGCGGTCCAGCAGCCACCAGTTGATTGGCTGCTGGACCGCAAGCGCCTATTGGCTGGCGGTCCAGAGGGAGACGTGAATTTTAAATAGCATCACATCTCCCGCACACAGCGAGCCGCGGTGGGAGCTAGCGGGGGAGATGGAGCGGGCGAGCTGGCGGTGCTGGGACGGCTCCGGCGCCAGGATAGCTTCCATCGCCCGGGGGCCGGAGCTGGTGCTCCACCGGCACCGCCCTCGCTACGCCTCTGCCGCCACCGCCCTGATCCCCCTGCCCGGATCCCCCAGCGAGGGTGAGCGGATTCCCGGACCCCGGCCACCATCTTTCCCATTGGGCTGGGCCGGGGGCCCCTAGGTCCTAGGGCCCCCGGGCAACTGCCCATCGTGCCCAATGGGAAAGACGGCACTGCCTCCTGTACTAAAGGTGCCCACACTCTAGAAAGACATTACAACAGAGCGCACTCGACGAGCGTGCGCACAGACATTACAATAGAGCGCACAAAGCAGCAGTGGTCCCTTTTTGCAGTTGTGGACTCAATTAATGTGTGTTTCACCCATTAGCTACAGTGTGTGCTGTGTTTTGAATGTTGAAATGTTTAATATCATTTTGAAGTAAAGTTAACACAAATGCTGAATGTCATTTTCCAGTTATATATAAGTGACGCACAAAAATTTAAATTTCCTTCCAAAGTTGCGCAGCCAAAATCTTTAGCCGCACACAGCCTTAGTAAACTTAGAGGGAACATTGATTTACAGTATATCTAATTGCATCCCACCAGAACTGTCCTGTAATCTGGTGGGACTGCCATGCTATGGAATTATATCCTTATGTATCCCTCCTATTATCCCTATAGATTGTAAGATTGTGAGCAGGGCCCTCCTACCTCCATGTCAGTTTGTATCTACCCAGTTTGTTTAATCACTGTAGTTTGCAATTGTAAAGTGCAACAGAATATGCTGCGCTATATAAGAACTGTAAATATAGCCATCTTGGATTTGCCCTTAGTTAAAATGGCCACCGGAGCATCGCCATGTATACACCTCTCTAGAATAAAAAGGGGGTGGGGACTGACACAAACAGGAAGTGCAATGATAGCTGGGAAATGCATAAGAGTGCACCAGTGTGGCCAATTCCGCTTATAATTCTGCTTGTTTTTCCCAATTAGCTTGTTTTCCCTGCTAGTTGTGGGTAGCTTGTTTTTGAGGTTGTTGCCTTGTTCTCAGGGCCAGTCGTGGATTGGACGCTGCAGAACAAATCTGGCTCGTGATTTGCTGTGCAGGGATCAGGTGGGTGGGTCTGCAAGCAGCAGGGTAGTGCTCACTGCTTCCTGTAGCTGCTGTATTGTGTGCTGCCTGATATCTGCAGGGACCCGGGTGACGGATAGAAGCAGGTATGTGTATGTGTGCTGCAGCAGCCTGTACATCAGCAGCCACTCAGCCCTCCACATTCCCTGGGCTTCCTTATAGTTACTTAGCTCACATGGAAGCCGGGACTGCTCTGGCCGTGCTCTGTGTGCTGCTGTACATTCCTCAGCAGCAGGGAGGGGGAGGATGGGGACTGCTGCACTAATCTCACCCTGTACTCGGGCTGAGAACACAGACTTATCAGAGGTGCAGCAGCAGCAGGGAGGGGGAGGACGGGGGACTGCTGCACTAATCTCACCCTGTACTCGGGCTGAGAACACAGACTTATCAGAGGTGCAGCAGCAGCAGGGAGGGGGAGGACGGGGGACTGCTGCACTAATCTCACCCTGTACTCGGGCTGAGAACACAGACTTATCAGAGGTGCAGCAGAAGCAGGGAGTGGGAGGACGGGGACTGCTGCACTAATCTCACCCTGTACTCGGGCTGACAACACAGACTTATCAGAGGTGCAGCAGCAGGGAGGGGGAGGACGGGGGACTGCTGCACT
Source organism: Crinia signifera (assembly GCF_055691185.1). Taxonomy (NCBI): domain Eukaryota; kingdom Metazoa; phylum Chordata; class Amphibia; order Anura; family Myobatrachidae; genus Crinia; species Crinia signifera. Next base: position 332,229,360 of record NC_139220.1, read on the forward strand.
AATCTCACCCTGTACTCGGGCTGAGAACACAGACTTATCAGAGGTGCAGCAGCAGCAGGGAGGGGGAGGACGGGGGACTGCTGCACTAATCTCACCCTGTACTCGGGCTGAGAACACAGACTTATCAGAGGTGCAGCAGAAGCAGGGAGTGGGAGGACGGGGACTGCTGCACTAATCTCACCCTGTACTCGGGCTGACAACACAGACTTATCAGAGGTGCAGCAGCAGGGAGGGGGAGGACGGGGGACTGCTGCACTAATCTCACCCTGTACTCGGGCTGAGAACACAGACTTATCAGAGGTGCAGCAGCAGCAGGGAGGGGGAGGACGGGGGACTGCTGCACTAATCTCACCCTGTACTCGGCCTGAGAACACAGACTTATCAGAGGTGCAGCAGCAGCAGGGAGGGGGAGGACGGGGGACTGCTGCACTAATCTCACCCTGTACTCGGGCTGAGAACACAGACTTATCAGAGGTGCAGCAGGGAGGAGGAGGACAGGGGACTGCTGCACTAATCTCACCCTGTACTCGGGCTGAGAACACAGACTTATCAGAGGTGCAGCAGCAGCAGGGAGGGGGAGGACGGGGGACTGCTGCACTAATCTCACCCTGTACTCGGGCTGAGAAAACAGACTTATCAGAGGTGCAGCAGCAGCAGGGAGGGGGCGGACGGGGGACTGCTGCACTAATCTCACCCTGTACTCGGGCTGAGAACACAGACTTATCAGAGGTGCAGCAGCAGCAGGGAGGGTGAGGACGGGGGACTGCTGCACTAATCTCACCCTGTACTCTGGCTGAGAACACAGACTTATCAGAGGTGCAGCAGCAGCAGGGAGGGGGAGGTCGGGGACTGCTGCACTAATCTCACCCTGTACTCGGGCTGAGAACACAGACTTATCAGAGGTGCAGCAGCAGGGAGGGGGAGGACGGGGACTGCTGCACTAATCTCACCATGTACTCAGGCTGAGAACACAGACTTATCAGAGGTGCAGCAGCAGCAGCAGGGAGGGGGAGGACGGGGGACTGCTGCAGTAATCTCACCCTGTACTCGGGCTGAGAACACAGACTTATCAGAGGTGCAGCAGCAGCAGGGAGGGGGAGGACGGGGGACTGCTCCACTAATCTCACCCTGTACTCGGGCTGAGAACACAGACTTATCAGAGGTGCAGCAGCAGTAGGGAGGGGGAGGACGGGGGACTGCTGCACTAATCTCACCCTGTACTCGGGCTGAGAACACAGACTTATCAGAGGTGCAGCAGCAGCAGGGAGGGGGAGGACGGGGGACTGCTGCACTAATCTCACCCTGTACTCGGGCTGAGAACACAGACTTATCAGAGGTGCAGCAGGGAGGGGGAGGATTGGGGACTGTTGCACTAATCTCACCCTGTACTCGGGCTGAGAACACAGACTTATCAGAGGTGCAGCAGCAGCAGCAGGGAGGGGGAGGACGGGGGACTGCTGCACTAATCTCACCCTGTACTCGGGCTGAGAACACAGACTTATCAGAGGTGCAGCAGCAGCAGGGAGGGGGAGGACGGGACTGCTGCACTAATCTCACCCTGTACTCGGGCTGAGAACACAGACTTATCAGAGGTGCAGCAGGGAGGGGGAGGACAGGGGACTGCTGCACTAATCTCACCCTGTACTCGGGCTGAGAACACAGACTTATCAGAGGTGCAGCAGCAGCAGCAGGGAGGGGGAGGACGGGGGACTGCTGCACTAATCTCACCCTGTACTCGGGCTGAGAACACAGACTTATCAGAGGTGCAGCAGGGAGGGGGAGGACAGGGGACTGCTGCACTAATCTCACCCTGTACTCGGGCTGAGAACACAGACTTATCAGAGGTGCAGCAGCAGCAGGGAGGGGGAGGACGGGGGACTGCTCCACTAATCTCACCCTGTACTCGGGCTGAGAACACAGACTTATCAGAGGTGCAGCAGCAGCAGGGAGGGGGAGGATGGGGTACTGCTGCACTAATCTCACCCTGTACTCGGGCTGAGAACACAGACTTATCAGAGGTGCAGCAGGGAGGGGGAGGATTGGGGACAGAAGCAGCACTCCTCCTGTACTAAAGGTGCCCACACTCTAGAAAGATCTGCAATCATAAGATGTGCGCATAAATTAGCCTTCAAATCTTTTGTCTGTCCTGGACAAAATATTTCAGGCAAGCGCACCTCTTTACCAGAGATTTTTCTTAAGATCCCATGCGCGTTCCTATAGATCTTTTGTCAAATCATCTGATCTTTCATGCAGCACGTAAGATCAGAAGATTTAGCAAAAGATCCACGGGAGCGCGCATCGGACCGAAACCGGCCGATGTTCGACCGATTATCAGTAAACATCGGATGATATATCGGCCAATTTATCGGAAATCGGCCAATCGTCCAAAAAATGTTCTAGTGTGTGGGCACCTTTACAGAGATTACTGTGGTCCTGAAGGGTCTGTAATACCCAACAAGGTATGTGATTAGTCTGACCATGCCTAATATCTCATATACAGTGCTATTTTTCAGCAGGAACCAGCAGGAACTCAGTTCCTGAACCTCTAATTAAATATGACATCAGGAACTAAAAATGTACTTTCCATAAGATTTTCCATAAGTTTGATTTTAAAGTCACCTGTGATTGCCTTTGTTTCTAAATACAATATATACATCTATCTCACCCTCCCTCTCTCTCTTTATTATATATATTATTTTTTATTTAATTGATCCACCCCCAGACCTGGAGTTCCTGGACCTATTTTTCCAGAAAAATAGTACTGCTTAAATATTTAGCCATTCATTATATTTATCTGTCACTCATCCACACTGTGTATAATGCTGGGTGGTATTAGAAGAGTGATTGACAGCGTTATACACACAAAGTTCCCACCAAGCGTTATACACAAACCCGCCCCCCCAGGGAAAAGACCAGTGTTATACACACCACCACCCCCTTGACATCACCTTCCCCCACCCATCCAGGGCTACAGTACACTGCCACCATCCACCATTACTCCACAGCCACCAGGTGAGCGGCAGGTCTGCCCGCACCCCCGCAACCCACCCTCCCATGATTCGTGGGCCCCCGCGCCCCCCCCTCGCGATTTGCGGACCCCTGTGACCCCCCCTTCCCGCGATTCACGGCACCCCGTGTGACCCCCCCCCTCCCACAATCCGCGGACCCCCATGACCCCCCTACCGCGATTCGCAGCCCCTCTCCTGCATTTCAAGGACCACCACAACCCCCCTCCCGCAATTTGCAGACCACCACTACCCCCTCCCATGATTCACGCCCCCGCGATTCATGACACCCCCCCTGCGCCCTCCTCCCGCAATTTGCGCCCCCCCTTCTGCAATTTGCGCCCCCCCTTCCCGCAATTTGCGGACCCCCCTTCCCATGATTCACTTCCCCCCCGTGCCGCCCCCCTCCCGCGATTGGCGGACCCCCACAACCCCCCTTCCCGCGATTCACGGCACCCCCCCCCCCCCCGTTCTGCGATTTTCGGACCCCCGCGACCCCCCCTCCCGCAATTTTCGGACCCCCCTTCCCGGGATTCGAGCAACATTCAAAAGGTCGACATGGGGTTTTTCACTGTTTTTTTTTACCCGAATGTCAACACATTCGACATGGACACAGTTTAAATTGCACCACATCTCCTCGCTACACTCGGCTCACTATTTTATTCTCCCACCACGCCCTAGAGCATGGGTCTTCAACCAGTGGCCCTCCAGATGTTGTGAAACTACATGTCCCAGCATGCATTGCCACGTTTTTTCCTATAAGAGCATGCCAAAACTGTCAGGGCATGCTGGGACATGTAGTTCCACAACATCTGGAGGGCCACAGGTTGAAGACCTGTGCCCTAGTGGATGGTAGGGTATGAAATACCGCCTGTCGGCACAGGGCAGTTAAAAAACTGTGGAAAACCCCATGTCAACCTTTTGTATGTCGTCCTAGACACGGTCGAACTAATGACCTTTTGACCTAGAATCATGTTCACCTTTTCCCATGTCGATCTAGACCTATGTCGACCATCATTTTGTAGACCAAATGACCGCATCCCGTACTAGTGATAGCACTAACCACACTGACTGCCCTCTATAAAGAAAAAAATAATTGATGACATTTAGAATGTAAATTTGTTTAAAAATTGTAAAAAACAAAAATGGACGGTACTTATGTAATATCTGGATTCCTCGCTGCGCTCGCCACACTATATTAAATCAACTCCATGCGTAGTTGGATAGTAGGGGTATGAAAAAATGGGGTGCATTTAACATGGGAGCCCAGATAATACATAAGTACCAAATGGACTACATAATGGCATACTGGTACAGTACATTTTTTGGCTACATATATGTCATGATTTATTTACATGAAAGGGATAAAAACATCAAGGGAGAAAATGGAGACAGGCGAACAGACATGGAACAGCAAAACAGATATACCATTTATGATACAAGATAATGTGGTTAATTACATACCGGATCGTAAGGATTTAATAAGGCAGTCTTTCCCAAGAGGAATTAATTCCTATTAGGTGGTAAGTGAGTCCTTGAAACAGTATAACACCTAGTAAGGGATAATGAGAATTCCTTATCATAAATAGGTTTATTCCTTATAAATAGGTTTCACCTACTCTAATGTGGAGTTAATTCTCCCATTCAAATGGAGATTATTTGTTAAGCCATCTGTACAATGTGAGAGGAGTGCCCCACTCCATTGGTTGAGTAGACAAATGAAAGAAATACCAATTAGTGTGTTTTCTGTGGATAAACCAACCGGCTGGGTGGCGGAAGACCTTTCTCCTGGATATGCTGCTAATATATTTGCAGTCTGATGTTACGTTAGTGGATAAGGTCTCTCTTTAATGGCAGTACCTATGTACATGTCCATTTTCCAGACAATGTTTTGCCACTGGTTTGTCCATTTTACCAGTCTCTAAAGCCAGTCTGATAGTATACCTGTGGTTGGCCATGCGATCTCGGAATGGTCTTGTAGTCATCCCAACATAATATGACCCCCAGGGACATCTCAGCATGTATATAACAAATGCCAAAGTACGTGTTAGTCGATATCGGATCTTTATCCGCTTTCCAGTTAGTGGATGTGCCAATGTCCCTCCAATCAGCATTGCACTACAAGTAGTGTATCCTTTGTATCACACACATCCAGGTTTATTGGCCTGCAGCCATTGTGAACAACTGATAGGGACACCTTGCTACAAGCCACCAGCCAGCATCTGGTACAACTAAAGTAAAATTTACTGATTTCCCAATTTTTACGGGTTTTACGAACAAACTCCCCAGAGGAACTTTTGGTAATACAACTAAATGAAATGAAGTTTAGATCTTAGTATGACCAACTTCAAAGGGTTCACAATGGCTGCGGTCCAGTAATACATCTCATGTGAAATAGAATTCCCATCTTAGTGACCTTCCCCCACAGAGCGTGAATCCGCATCAGATTTCCACTGTTCTATTAATGGTTAGACCCATCTGTGTGCAGAGACAGCAGTGTCCAGGGAGCGTATCCATCACCATGGTGACTGTAACTAAGCAACACTAAGAGCATATTGATTGGCTTATACTATACAGGTAGAGATGCAAACCTAGAGGGCAGAGAGACTGAATGGGGGAAATTTACTAAGATGTGTATTCTACTTTACATGTGATGTTGCTATGGGTAACCAATCAGAATCCACTTCTTATTTATTTCACACCCTCTAGAAGATAGTAGACAGGATCTGATTGGTTGCCCATGGCAACATCACATGTGAAGTAGAATAAACATCTTCGTAAATTTCCCCCTTTGATTCCTATTGGGAGAAAATGCTGTATACTGCAAATAACACTTATTATTATTATTATTATTATTATTATTATTATTATTATTATTATTATTATTATTTACAGCACAAGCATTAGAGAGAGCTGTTGTTGCAGGGAGGTGGAAAGTTTTGGAGAATGAATAGCATTAGTATTTCTGCTTTCCAGTATCATACGCTAGTCGTCAAATACTGGATGAGAGATTCCACCATGTCCAAGGCACTGAGGTATCGATGCAGGATAGTATTAGCTTCTGCTTGTCACATATGACTGCTCTGTTGCATTTATTGCAGTGCAGAGTGTCCGCTCGGCTGTCTGATAAATGTAGGGTAGGGATTTATATCACTGTATATGTCCCCTATAGATAGAGAGAGTCTGGGAAATTAGACAGTATCTGTTCTGCTGTCTGACATCTGCTATATAAGAAGATATATAAATTATAGGCCCTTATTCTGGTTGGTGCGGTAGTGTCCGCGTGCGGTCGGTCCGCCGATGTTTTGTGTCTGCGCATGTGCAGAGGCGTCTCTGCGCATGTGCGAACGGGACGCACGGCCACATTCCGCATGAAATGTGTACACTAAGAACAGGGGGTGGAGAGGGGCGTGAAGGGCTGTTTGGGCTCATTACCATATGTTTACACCCCGCGTTTCATGGGCGTTCCCATGAAAACGCTGGGCGTACGTATGGTAATGCGGCCGTGACGCACGTGTAGGGGGCGGACATATGACATTGCCGGATGTCAGCTGCCCGCCCAGATCCCTGCTTTTGCACGGAGAATATGCCCGTGTGGTCTGAGTTTGCGGGAGCTGCCTGACCACTCGGTCCTGCATTCGATGGTATGCGACCATCGAATGATGGGGGAGGTTCCAAGAGATGGAGGAGGTGTATTCATGAGAAATACACTCGTGCTCCGTGCGGTCAGCGGCTTACCGCATTCGGATGGAGTGAGCGATCCGTACGAAAGGTGGGGTTTAGGACGCACGGTCCTGCCAGCATATTCGGCTCCATCCGCACCGACCAGAATAAGGCCCATAGAGACAGGTAGCGGTTTCTGCTGTCCTGAACTGGTTGTAATCACTATTTTCTGATGCTCTGGCAGCGTTTCTAGCTGTCAGAATGAGAGAACCGTTGTAGTATAGAGATCTACGTATAGAGCCACTTAGAATGCATCAGATAGGATTTTTAAGCAGTTTGTTTAAACTATCTAAACAGTATTACACATGAAGGCAATTTGATACAATCGTTTATAAAAAGTAGCTTTCTCAGCACACATGAAGCAATTTAAAACAATTGATATGCAGAGATACTTGTTTCTGTTTATTCAGAATCTCTATTTATCAAATGAATACACCCAAAATGCGAGATCTATGTATAGAGCCACTTGGAATGTATCAAACAGGAGTTTTAAGCAGTTTGTTTTAAACTATCTAAGCAGTATCCAATATAAAGGCAAATTGAAACAATTGTTTCTGCAAAGTAGCTTTTTTATCACATATGAAGGAATTCAAAGCAATTGATATGTGGAGGTACTGTTCTGTTTATTCAGGACCTGTAATTGCCAAATTAATACACTCAAAATGCCAATTTCAATGTTACTGAGAAATATTACAGTATATCAGTATATCTATAGCAAAGTTCAAAGGATAAGAGGGTAAGGAAAAGCCGGGAGCTTCCTATGTGGCAGGAACACATATGATACATTGTATGCAGCCCTTTCACAAGTGATGTATCACATGCGACCCCTGTTCCCCGCATGCAGGTCCGACCTTCGACTCAGGCCTGATATGCACAGGGCATCGCATCGGATCCGATGGCATGTCATACAGATGGGGCCATTCTCCTCTGTGCCACCAGCTCACCATATCTCAGTAGCTGGTGGGTTAGGATGTGTGGGCACCCCGTTCTGACGGACAGCACGATGGGAGCCACTCTAATGAGAGAGGCCCCATCTGTACACATCTAGTTTGGGCCAATTTCTCAGCCCGATCCATCGGAGATGGATGAAATTGGCCCAAATCGCTGTAAAACTTCTCCGAGCTTTGTATCTCTACCCGTATAATATAAGCTAAACGATGTGCTCTTAGATCAGTATTGATTATTTACAGTTACCATGGTGATGGATGCGCTCTGTTCATTAAGAGAAGAACGGAAATTCGGGGCAGATTCACGCTCTTTGATCCTACACCGGAAGGTAACATTTATACCGTTGTGTCTGACGACGGTTGGAATAAAGGGAAACGTTATATGAGGTGACGGACTATCTGACTTACTGAGACCAGTCTGTGAGTGCCGCCAATTTACACCAGTGTATGTGAGCTATTCCTATAACCATTGTCTCCTTATACTCAGGTGCAGATCTGTATTGCCGTGACTGCTGTATGATCTCTGTAACTGGAGGCAGAAATATAACCGGATCCTCCTCTCCCCTCCGGTGTATGTGGGAAACTGCGGCCGGCCAGTGATACGGGAGAGTAAGGTGAGCAGAGGAGCTTTTTATGCCAAGCCAGGCAGTCCTGAACTGAAAGTGATTGAGCAGGTCGTGTAGCCAAGCCAGGCAGTCCTGAACTGAAAGTGACAGCAGGTCATGTAGCCAAGCCAGGCAGTCCTGAATTGAAAGTGACAGAGCAGGTCGTGTAGCCAAGCCAGGCAGGCCTGAACTGAAAGTGACAGAGCAGGTTGCGTAGCCAAGCCAGGCAGTCCTGAACTGAAAGTGATAGAGCAGGTCATGTAGCCAAGCCAGGCAGTCCTGAACTGAAAGTGACAGAGCAGGCCGTGTAACCAAGCCAGGCAGTCCTGAACTGAAAGTGATAGAGCAGGTTGTGTAGCCAAGCCAGGCAGTCCTGAACTGAAAGTGATAGAGCAGGTCGTGTAGCCAAGCCAGGCAGTCCTGAACTGAAAGTGATAGAGCAGGTCGTGTAGCCAGGCCAGGCACACCTGAACTGAAAGTGATAGAGCAGGTCGTGTAGCCAAGCCAGGCAGTCCTGAACTGAAAGTGATAGAGCAGGTCGTGTAGCCAGGCCAGGCACACCTGAACTGAAAGTGACAGAGCAGGTTGTGTAGCCAAGACAGGCAGTCCTGAACTGAAAGTGACAGAGCAGGTTGCGTAGCCAAGCCAGGCAGTCCTGAACTGAAAGTGACAGAGCAGGCCGTGTAACCAAGCCAGGCAGTCCTGAACAGAAAGTGACTGAGCAGGTTGCGTAGCCAAGCCAGGCAGTCCTGAACTGAAAGTGATAGAGCAGGTTGTGTAGCCAAGCCAGGCAGTCCTGAACTGAAAGTGATAGAGCAGGTCGTGTAGTCAAGCCAGGCAGTCCTGAACTGAAAGTGATAGAGCAGGTCGTGTAGCCAGGCCAGGCACACCTGAACTGAAAGTAACAGAGCAGGTTGTGTAGCCAAGCCAGGCAGTCCTGAACTGAAAGTGACAGAGCAGGTCGTGTAGCCAAGCCAGGCAGTCCTGAACTGAAAGTGACAGAGCAGGTCGTGTAGCCAAGCCAGGCAGTCCTGAACTGAAAATGACATAGCATTTCATGTAGCCAAGCCAGGCAGTCCTGAACTAAACGTGATAGAGCAGGTTGTGTAGCCAAGCCAGGCAGTCCTGAACTGAAAGTGACAGAGCAGGCTGTGTAGCCCAAGCCAGGCAGTCCTTAACTGAAAGTGACATAGCAGGTCATGTAGCCAAGCTAGGCAGTCCTGAATTGAAAGTGACAGAGCAGGTCGTGTAGCCAAGCCAGGCAGTCCTGAACTAAACGTGATAGAGCAGGTTGTGTAGCCAAGCCACGCAGTCCTGAACTGAAAGTAACAGAGCAGGTTCTGTAGCCAAACCAGGCAGTTGTGAATTGAAAGTGACAGAGCAGGTTGTGTAGCCAAGTCAGGCAGTCCTGAACTGAAAGTGACAGAGCAGGTCGTGTAGCCAAGCCAGGCAGTCCTGAACTGAAAGTGACATAGCAGGTCATGTAGCCAAGCCAGGCAGTCCTGAACTAAACGTGATAGAGCAGGTTGTGTAGCCAAGCCACGCAGTCCTGAACTGAAAGTAACAGAGCAGGTTCTGTAGCCAAACCAGGCAGTTGTGAACTGAAAGTGACAGAGCAGGTTGTGTAGCCAAGTCAGGCAGTCCTGAACTGAAAGTGATTGAGCAGGTCAGGTAGCCAAGCCAGACAGTCCTGAACTGAAAGTGACAGAGCAGATCGTCTAGCCAAGCCAGGTAGTCCTGAACTGAAAGTGACAGAGCAGGTCGTGTAGCCAAGTCAGGCAGTCCTGAACTGAAAGTGATAGAGCAGGTTGTGTAGCCAAGCCAGGCAGTCCTGAACTGAAAGTGACAGAGCAGGTCGTCTAGCCAAGTCAGGCAGTCCTGAACTGAAAGTGACAGAGCAGATTGAGTAGCCAAGCCAGGCAGTCCTGAACTGAAAGTGATAGAGCAGGTTGTGTAGCCAAGCCAGGCAGTCCTGAACTGAAAGTGACATAGCAGGTCATGTAGCCAAGCCAGGCAGTCCTGAACTGAAAGTGATAGAGCAGATTGAGTAGCCAAGCCAGGCAGTCCTGAACTGAAAGTGATAGAGCAGGTTGCGTAGCCAAGCCAGGCAGTCCTGAACTGAAAGTGATAGAGCAGGTTGCGTAGCCAGGTCAGGCAGTCCTGAACTGAAAGTGATAGAGCAGGTCGTGTAGCCAGGTCAGACAGTCCTGAAGTGAAACTAAACTGTGCGTGTGTGTGTGTGTGTGCGTGTGTGTGTGTGATTGGAGAGTGAGGTGCAGGAGAGGAGTGGAGGGGCAAATATTTAACCAATATTTTTTGTTGCTCTAAGTGTCACAAATATTTGCAGTAGATTTTTCTACTGAACTCTATTCTGACGAATAAGATTAAACAATTTATCCTACCCAAGCAAGGGGACATAAACTCATAACCTAAAGGTGTTCTTCTAAGAAGTGTAAATATTATATGTTTTGTGTGTCTTTATGTATGTGTGTGTCTGATGTATAGACTTATCTTTATAAAGAATTAATAAAAGCAAAGTTTTACGAAAAAAATCCATAGGGGAATTCCCCTACTACACCCCAATAAACACTAAATTACCACTTGGATTCCTAGGACTTGTACAACCCTCTAATTGACTGAACGCTATCATAACAATCATATTGTCTGACAAGAGTGCCCCAACAAAAAGGGTCTTTTTCTTTCTATCTTCCACACTCAGACTGATACAAGCACTCACATACTCTGCCAAACAAGTGCATGGAGGGCCTTGTGATTACGTCAATGGGTCACGGATACTGACTCAAAATGCAGTGTGGAGTGTCTACTCTTTATGGGGGAAAGGTTGTTTGGGAGCGAATTAGATGACTGGATTTCTAAGGCTACTAAGGCTTTCTAAGGCTACTGCCGGGAAATGTACATTTCTCCCTATGGCATCCAAGCAGGTCTGCCGTCCCTTCTCAGGACCTAGCCAGCAGTCCTTTTGGGCTTCCAGGTTGTGCCCAAAGGTCAGAGGTGCCTCCAATGTCAACAAACTAGGGTGTAGTGCTCAATGTAATATATTGCTCAATGTAATATAGCAACAAAAAAGGCCAACAAAACTCTAGCATGTATCAAAAGGGGCATGGAAACTAGGGACTCAAAAGTAATTATACCTCTGTACAAATCATTGGTTAGACCGCACCTCGAATACGGAGTACAATTCTGGGCCCCGCACTATAAAAAGGATGTCATATAATTAGAAAAAATCCAAAGAAAAGTCACAAAGCTTATTAGGGGAATGGAGAATATAAGCTACGAGTAAAGATTAAGCAATCTGGGACTATTTACACTAGAGAAGAGACGTTTAGGGGAGACATACTCAATATGTATAAATACATTAGGGGCCACTATAAGGAACTGTCAAACACCCTTTTTTCTGCTAGACAGGAATCTAGGACGCGAGGGAATGAGTTTACATTAGAAGAAAAAAGATTTACTTCATCTAGAAGAAAAAATTATTTACAGTCAGAACAGTCAAACTTTGGAACTCTCTTCCTGGAGAAGTGGTGTCAGCAGACACTATAAATACATTTAAAATAAGGTTGGATAAACATTTATTGATTAAAAACTTTCACGGGTACGAATAAGTAACATAAACTTGTCTTTAAAATATCGGAACATACTATACAACAAGGGAGAAACTATTATAAACATAGGTTGAACTAGATCAGGGGTGGCCAACCGGTCAGAGGCAAAGAGCCGAAAAATATCGGTGGTCAAGCCAAAGAGCCAACATCATGCGCGCGCCAAAAAGGGGTGTGATCGGGGGAGTGGCCAGGGACGTGGTCATATGACACAAGGGGAGTGGCCACATGACAAAACTTTATGCCCCTAGTGCCAGATATGCCCCCCACAGTGCCAAACATCATATGCCCCCCACAGTGCCAAACATCATATGCCCCCCACAGTGCCAAACATCATATGCCCCCCACAATGCCAAACATCATATTCCCCCCCAGTGCCAATCATATGCCCCCCACAGTGCCAAACATCATATGCCCCCACAATAACAAACATCATATGCCCCCCACAATGCCAAACATCATATGCCCCCACAATGCCAAACATCATATGCCCCCCACAGTGCCAGTCATATGCCCCCCACAGTGCCAAACATCATATGCCCCCACAATAACAAACATCATATGCCCCCCACAATGCCAAACATCATATGCCCCCACAATGCCAAACATCATATGCCCCCCACAGTGCCAAACATCATATGCCCCCCACAGTGCCAAACATCATATGCCCCCCACAGTGCCAAACATCATATGCCCCCCACAGTGCCAAACATCATATGCCCCCCACAGTGCCAAACATTATATGCCCCCCACAGTGCCAAACATCATATGCCCCCACAGTTAGGAAGCTGGGCCCTCCAGCACAGGTGTTGCCCACAGTGCAACACCTATGCTGGAGAGCCCAGCTTCCTAACTAAAAGCCCCACTTAGAGGGCCAGGAGGGCCCAACAAACAAATGAGCCACGGGCCAAGAAGGCCCGACTAATGCGCCCACAGGCCGGAAGGGCCTGAATGTGCCCACGGGCCTAGTGCCTGACACCCGGTGGTCTAGGGTGGATGGGGGGTAGGAGACCAAAGGCCCCTACCTGGTGTTGGGAGAGGCCGCTGGGGGGAGCTTCGTTAGCTCTTTTGCTTCCTACCCCCGCTGGCCTCTCCGGGAGCCATCTTCTTTGTTCTTCCAGAAGGCGCCGGAGATCTTCTGTCTTGATCCCGGCGTCTTCTGGCCTCTTCAGCGGCGCCGGAACTGTTCTCCCCGCCGCCGTCTTCTGCGCCGTCCTCCGGCGGCTTCTCGCCTCTTCAGGAGCGCTCCTGTTGGCCACCGCTGAACTAGATGGACGCAAGCCTTTATAAGCCTCACCTACTATGTAACTATGTAACAATGCCAATAGAGTTCCATGAGAAAAATTCAGAAAGGCTCTGATGTTGGGGACCCAAGACCATAGCTCAAGTGCAGCTGCGTCTAAGCCCTCTGCATTACGGTGTTCACCCACCCAGAGAAATGCTCATGGTGGGAGCTTGGCTGTTGCACTTCAGTCACATGTGGGATGCCTCGTGCCTAGGTTCCATGGATCTTATTTCACAGGGCTACAGACTGGAGTTCAACAGATCGACTCCCTGAAGATATTTCAGGTCAGGACTTCCAGCAACTGTGAAGGACAAGGTTATACAGCAGCAAGCAATCACAAAGCTGATGCAATCCTGGGTCATAGTACCTGTCCCATTGCAGGAACGGGGTCTGGGGCATTACTCCTACTTCTTTGTGGTACCAAAGCCGGATGGTTCGGTCAGGCCAATCCTGAATCTGAAATCCTTTAACCCCTATCTAAAGGTGTTCAAACTCAGGATGGAGTCATTGCGGGCCCTACGGGATTATCAGTTCCAAGTCTCGACTTTCATACTGTCAACAGCTCGGTGCATCTTCACGAAGGTGATGGCAGAAATGATGCTCCTGCTCAGGTCACAAGGGATAAATGTGAGTCCCTACCTGTATGACCTACTGCTAAAAGCAAGGTCGGAGGGTGAATATATTCTCGCAATCAATCATACCATACAGGTGGTGTCAATGCGCAGGTGGCTCTTGAATCTACCAAACTCCTCCTTGGTCCTGAGCCAATGTATCCAATTTCTGGGGATGATCTTGGAAACAGTGGACCAGAAGGTATACCTCCTTGAGGACAAGGTGATAGCACTTCAGTAACTGATAGCAGAAGCTCTTGCTCAGGACCTCATTTCAGTCCATCAGTGTATCAGGTTACTGGGCAAGATGGTGGCATCCTTCTAGGCAATCCAATATGGGAAATTCCACTCCAGTATTTTCCAATTGGATATGCTGAGCAAGTGGTCCGGCTCACACCTCCACATGCACAAGAGGATAAGTCTTTCGTCTCAAGCAGTGGTGGTTTCAGTCTTCCAACCTGTTGGTGGGACCGATTTTTGGGCTCCAGGACTGGATTCTACTCATGACAGACACCAGTCTGCTAGGTTGGGGGGAAGTGACATAAGGGGTACACTTCTAGGGCAAGTAGACTCTGCGGGAATAGAAGTTGCATGTAAACAACTTGGAATTAAGAGCAGTGTACTCTTCTGCAGGCTGGCTCTCTGCTGAGAGGCCAAGCAATACATGTCCAGTCGGAAAACGCAACAACGGTTGCGTATATCAACTGCCAGGGAGGTACACAGAGCGTAACGTACAAGAGAGAAGCACCACGATTCATGTGCAGAACATCATGTGAGGGCTATCTCAGCAATCTTTGCTCTAGGAGTGGACAACTGGGAAGTGGACGATGCTCTGACAACAAGTTGGTCATACAATGTAGTATATATCTTTCCTCCAATCCCCTTGCTCGCAAGGGTCCTAAAGAGAGTGCGAAGTCTAAGATTAGAGGCAATACTGGAGCACCAGACTGGCCTTGAAGGGCCTTGTACGTGGATCTTCAGGCCATGTTAGTAGAAGATCCGGTACTTGTGTACAATCATGGCTCCCACGATGTCCATCGCATAGTAAAAAAACGCATCGCATGCGATCGCAGCGCATGCGATTTGATCGCATGCGATCGCAGCGCATGCGATTTGATCACATGCGATCGCATGCGCTTTTTAACAGAAATGCATCCAAATGCATTGAAATTTGGATCAAACATGTTCAATGCCCCCCAAATGTCATTTTTCAGGCTGTACCACCCCCACTATCAACGCGAACCCGAAGCGTGGCGAGCGCAGCGGTACGCGTCCTACAACCTTTTCATACCCCCACTATCCACGTTGGCGTGGAGAATAGAAAGTGTGGCGAGCGCAGCGAGCCACCGAGCCCGTAGCGTGGCGAGTGGACACGGATACTTTCACAGGTATCCACGTCCCCTAGCAGGCTTCACAGGTGTCCGCGTCCGCTCGCCACGCTTCGGGCTCGGTGGCTCGCTGCTCTCACCACACTTTCTATTCTCAACTCCGCGCCGACGTGGATAGTGGGGGTATGAAAAGGTCGCTGCGCTCGCCACGCTTTGGGTTTGCGTTGATAGTGGGGGTGGTACAGCCTGAAAAATGACATTTGGGGGCCATTGAACATGTTTGATACAAATTTCATTGCATTTGGATGCATTTCTGTTAAAAATCGCATGCGATCGCATGTGATGCAATTTTTTTAAAATGCATAAAACGGCAAAAATCGCATGCCATCGCATGCCACTACATATGGCATGCGATGGGAGCCGTGAAAGTACACAAGTACCGAAGATCCTTGGCATCTACCTTTCAGAGATGACCTATTCCTCCAAGGCCCGTTTGTCTACCAGGACTTAGGGCAGCTTTATTTGGCAGCCTGGAGGTTGAGCAGCAGATTTTGGCCCACAAGGGCCTTCCTGCCTCTGTAATCTGTACCATGACCCAGGCTAGAAAACTGGTAACTGCATCCCACTACCATTATATTTGGAGAAAATAATGTATATTGCCTGGTGGGAAAAAGAGAGCTTTCCATTGGCAGACTTTAAACTAGACTGCTTCTTGCAGTTTCCGCAGGCAGGTTTGGAATTGGGCCTTCGTTTGAAATCTTTAACGGCTCAAATCTCGGCTCTGTCCATTTTCTATCAAAAGAAGTTGGTGGTCTTGCCTGAGATTCAGACCTTTCTCCAAGGGGTTCTGAAAATCCAACCCCCCCCCCCTTTGTGCCATCTACGGCACAAAGGGGGAGTTATCATTTCTGAAGTCATCCTGGTTCAAGCCTTTGGAAACATCAGAAATGAAGCACGTCACGTAGAAGATGGTGGTGCTTTTGGCACTGGCTTCGGCTCCATGTGCAGTGGCGTAACTACAGTGGGTGCAGGGGATGCAATTGCTATGGGGCCCGAGGGCTTGGGGGACCCAAGGACCTAGCACGCTATCTCCTGCTCCCTTTTAATTATTTTCTATATTGCCGCGTTGCCGTCCGTGCCCACCCCCCACCCCCTCAGTGGCTATTAGCGCAGATGACAAGCAGCCAGCACACAGGAGACCTGCCGGGGTGCAAAACACCACACTCACCACCACTGCGATTGCTGGAGCCGGCGCTGGGGAAGACACTCATCACCCGACTGCTACAGCTGGTGCACAATAGACCCACCGGCGCACAGTACACCAAACCCACCACCTCCATGATTGCTGGAGCTGGCACCAGGGAACAGGACACTGCACCGGTCACCCCAACTGCTGCAGCTGGTGTACAAACTGCCGGCATTGGGACGCAGTTACACACTACTGCAAGTGCTGGAGCTGGGGCTTTGACCCGCTGACACCTGGACACAGTACCGCCCACACCACCACTGCCGGAGCCTGCTTGAGTAGAGGAGGTTCATCCACTACTTCCAACGCAGGTGAGAAATAGACCAGTCTTGCAGGGAGGGAGGTGAGGGGAATTAAAGTGATGCCTGGCCACTGTTCCAAGTTTCAAATCATTGCACACCCCTCTGTCTGCTATATCCCCTCCCCCCATGTATCCCGCTCTTCCTCCTCTTCTGTCCCCCCTTCCCCTCTACTCCTCTTTTCCCATTCTACTCTCCTCCTCGCCCCTCCCCTCCTCTCTCCTCTTCTTCCCTTGTCTCCACGTACCCTCTTGCCTTGTCTCAGCTCCTCTATCTCACTCCCTTCCCCTCCCCCCTTTCTGTCTCACTCCCTCCCTCTTACCCCTGTCTCACTCACCCTCTCTATCTCATCTATCTCCCCTCTCTTTTTCTCCCACATCGTTTTTACTCTCGACCCATCCCCTTCTCTCTCCCCTTTTTTTCTCTCCCCTTCTCTCTTCCCCTTTGAGATGAAAAATGCAAAGGGCAGCTCTCCTGGTAAGAGCTGCCCTTTGTGATCCCTGAAGCTGTCTGGACTTTAGGGTTTGTGACACAGGACTCCGCCTGCACATGGGCAGAGATGCCTGTGACTGCAGGGCATGTTAGGAGGGATCCATGTCAGATTCCTCACCCAGCACTGCAGAGAGAAGCCATAGGTTTCTATGGGTAATGTCAGTTACAGCTGGCACTACCCTCAGCAGCGGAGCAGGGTTTTTAATGCATTTGTATTTTAATGCATCATGGCCTTTGCCACTCAGTTCCCTCACGCTTTGTTCTCTCCCCCCTAATGTGCATTGTAGTGGCAATTTCAAAATGTTGCTATGGGGCCCATAAAGTTCTAGTTATGCCCCTGTCCATGTGTGTTGGAATTGGGAGCCTTGTTATGCAAGAGCCTGTATCTTGTCTTTCATGAAGATAGGGTGGAGCTTTGGACTTGTCCGCAGTTCCGGCCTAAGGTGGTTTCGGCATTACATCTGAACCAACCCATTGTGGTTCCTTTTAGTTCCAATCATCCTGGAATTCCAGAATTCTTGGATGTGGTTCGAATGCTTAAGGCGTATGTTAAATGATCTGCTCGAGTGCGTAAGACAGAATGGCTTTTTGTGTTTTATGGTGCACACAAGAAAGGTTGTCCTGCTTTAAAGCAGATGATTGCCCGTTGGATTTGTTCTACTATACAACAGGCTTATGGGGCAGCAAAATTGCCTACACCAACCTCATTGAAGGTTCATTCTATAAAGGCAGTGGGATCATCCTGGGTGGCTGCCCATTGGGTTTCAGCCCTGCAGCTCAGCAAAGCTGCTACGTGGTCAAGTCAACATACCATACAACATTTTTAAAGTTTGATACTCTGGCCAGAGAGGATACCCAGTTTGGGCAGGTGGTGTTACAGAAGTCTCCACACATTCCCGTCCGTTCTGGAAACTTTGTGACATCCTTATCGTATTGAGACCCCATATGGATGATAGAGAAAATAGGATTTTATTACCTACCAGTAAATCCTGTTCTCATAGTCCATATGGGATACTGGGCGCCTGCCTCAGTGCGGAGTTCTTCTGCATCTGGTTGTCACTATTATAGTTGTGACGTTCTTGCCTGTTGCCTAAAGTATGTTGTCACTTGAGTGACTTTATGTTTATTATGTTTCAATAAGTTTTTAACAGTTCTGTTAACTGTTATTGTGTTTGTTGTGTTGTGCTGGTATGAATCTCACCACATATCATGTATACACATATCCTTTTCTCACATACGTTCATTCTCCTTTGGGCACAGTTTTCCTTAACTGGCTTGTGGGTGGGGATGTGGAGGGGAGGAGCCAGTACACCCATTCTGAAGAAAGTTATATGTGCCTGTCTCCTGCGGAGAACCCTCAATTCTCATTATATTGAGACCCCAGTATTCCATATGGACTATGAGAATAGGATTTGCCATTAGGTAATTAAAATCCTATTTTTGTTTTTTTTGTATCTGATTCCCAAGCACCAAACCTCTCCAGATCTCTAACATAGAAATGTGTGAACCCTGATTCCTCTGCACACTTCACACTGAGCTGAGTGAATGTGAGATATCACTTTGTTTATATCCCTATGGTGTGCCTGGAGAGTGTGGTGACATCCTACTGCATCAGCTGACCGTAGGGGGGATAGGATCACTAGCATGTGCTACCCATGTATGGTCAGTATTGTATGTTCTGTACATCTGAGGTCAGAGGAAAAACATTATACAACAATGATAGACACATTAATAAACTGTGTATACTGTAGGAGGGTAGAGGTCTTTGTGCTGCACGTGTGACTGCAAATAGAGTCCCAGCAATTTGGGAACACAGAGATGTGTCCACATGCATCTATCCCCCATTCACCACAAGTCGGGTTACACATAACATGTGAGCGCACTATGACTGGGTACCGCCAAGCGTCTGATCATGTGACTTTTTTTGTTATGCGTATTATTCACAAAGTGATGCGAATAGGACACACAAGCAGCTTCTGCTTATTAAAATATGTGGCATTCCTATATATTGTGTGTGACCACTGCTGTATCTGCATATGAAAAACTGGAAAACACTAAAGTAGCATTTCTTATGTAGACGCAATGCAGGGATTCCACATATTTTAATTATCAGAAGCTGCTTGTGCGTCCTTGTCACATCGTTTTGCGAAGAAGATGCATTTTAATGGAAAAGACAGGTGTTTAAGCAGCGCCGGTTGGAAAAAAAATGTGTGATCAATTGGAATGGTTTCACAATAGAAGCATACAATTTATTATACACAATGTAGTCAAATGATTAAGAAATGAGCAGTATTTGTATTACTAAGCAATTGCTGTAAGATAATAAAAATGAAAAAATAAAAATAAAAAAATATATAAAAATTATAAAAAAAATGCTAGTGCACTAGACTAATGTCCCATGATTCCTGGTGTAGTAGGGGGGATATGTGCCAATATTTGTGGGATCAGTCTGTTCATATTATGCCCTTTTTACATCATACCCAAATTATTGAGTGTATTACCGTCCACTGGTGGGTAGTCGTCCTGTGCTGTCAGCAACCTCCTCAGCAGATGTTATGCTGTCCAAGTGGATGTCCAAATTAACTTGAAAGGTGCAAGGCGCTGGCAGTAAATGGAGATACAGCACCTGTTCTGGAACTAGTGGTGGTTTCCAATAAAGGGCTGGTGCGGATAGGTCCCAATCGAGAGTGACAGGAAAACAAATGCCAGGAATCTGGGTAGTACTCCTTCAATAGGGTCTGGGTGGCACGACTGACGCGTTTCGCTGTATTCCACAGCTTTACCAAAGGATAGGGTGTGCTTGTTCCCAGGGGGGTATTTATACTGCTTCAGGAAGTAGTAATTGATCACATGATACATGGTCACATGGTACATAAGAATGAAAAGGAGGCAAAGTACATTCATATCAACAACATACATAATGTTTTTTTTTATTTTTTATAAACTTTCTAGAATGGGAGTTGTTTAAGGATATTTCTAATATTATG
This sequence comes from Crinia signifera, assembly GCF_055691185.1. Classification (NCBI taxonomy): domain Eukaryota; kingdom Metazoa; phylum Chordata; class Amphibia; order Anura; family Myobatrachidae; genus Crinia; species Crinia signifera. The sequence continues at coordinate 332,249,511 of NC_139220.1, forward strand.
GTGGTGATTCATTGGTGGACAGAGGTCATGTGTCCCGGCTAGTCTCGCAATAATCTGTGTTCTTACAGGTGTTGTTAGTATTGTTAGCCTGTATTGGCTGTTATACATTCACGTCTGGGGATTCCCGAAAAAAACGCCACCAAAAAGTGTGGCGTTTATTTACTCTTTCTATAGGTTAGAAAGTGGGGTGAAAGTGTTAGCAGGAATGCCGCACTTCATTCTCCCTCCAGAGAAGTGAAGGAGCATGCACCCGGTGACCGGAAGTGTATACAGCGCACACGCCAAGGACGGAAGTGCGTCATTCGAAGTGCGGGTGTTCCCAGGAATAGTGCCCTGCATAACACTATGGTTTGGCTGCCGGAAGTGAGGCTTTAATGGGACTATAAAATGACAGAAGTGGGGCATATATGCGTCCCATTTTGGATATATAAGGATACATGTACAAAAAAAGGGTCTTTGCAAAGAATTATTGCTGAAAGTGAAAAAGAGATTTTAATTGTATGTATACAGTGGCAGATTCTTATAATACAAATATACAATATTTGTATGAAATATTTTTGATGTGAGATTGTGTTATCGGTGAACAATTATTTCCATTCAAGTCCTTTAACTGACACATTTCCTATCAAAATATACAGAAGGGAAAGAATGGGGAGAGAGAGGGGGGGGTGAATGATTAGTATTCTAACAGCTCAAACTGTTGCAATATGGATTTATTTCGCATAATCTTAGTAAATAGTGATTTATGACAGAAAAAATATTTAGCATCCCGAAGAAGGTGTTGGTGTTCCACTCTCAGGTCATTATCCTTACCTAGCCTTTCGGCTATAGCTTGGACTCCTAAGTGATGTGGAATATTGGAGAATAAGCTTTAGACGTCCAAGGTTAGAAAATGTAAGAGCTTTTCCAGGTTTGTTAATAGAAAAAATGCTCAGTGCTACAGTCCCACTATGGAATGGAGCAACTAGAAGGACTGTTTAACACACAAGGAGGCTGGATGTATGTGGTCACATCTGTACACAAATATAACATCATGGTCAGTGTCTGTGATATTTGCTATTGTGTATAAATATACATCTTATACAATATAAGTAGCGTTATCCTGGTAACCATTATACTTTTACATATTAACTTTCTTACAGGACATATAAGGAACAGGATTCAAATTAAGAGGACGTGGAAAGGGAAATTGTTCTCCGATCAAGCCAACTAAATACATCATATCTCCTTACACCTCAGGAGGAGGAACAAACACAATTTTATTTTCTGGATAGAAGAAACATTCAGCAACTAATTTGTTTCTCATCTCATACATGATGAGTCTCACAGGAGAGAAACCACATGTGTGTTCTGAGTGTGACAAAGGCTTTACATATATATCACAGCTTCTCATACATCGGATGAGTCTCACAGGAGAGAAACCACATGTGTGTTCTGAGTGTGGCAAAGGCTTTACATGTAAATCACAGCTTCTCATACATCAGAGGAGTCACACAGGAGAGAATCCACATGTGTGTTCTGAGTGTGAAAAAGGCTTTACATGTAAATCACAGCTTCTCATACATCAGAGGAGTCACACTGGAGAGAAGCCATATAAATGTTCTGAATGCAGAAAATGTTTTTCCCAGAAGTCAAAGCTTGTCATACATCAGAGGAGTCACACAGGAGAGAAGCCATATAAATGTTCTGAATGCAGAAAATGTTTTTCCCAGAAGTCAAAGCTTGTCATACATCAGAGGAGTCACACAGGAGAGAAGCCATATAAATGTTCTGAATGCAGCAAATGTTTTTCCCAGAAGTCACATCTTGTCCTACATCAGATGATTCACACAGGAGAGACACCGAATAAATGTTCTGAATGCAGCAAATGTTTTACTCAGAAGTCACATCTTGTCCTACATCAGAGGATTCACACAGGAGATAAACCATATCATTGTTCTGAATGCAGCAAATGTTTTTCTCAGAAGGCAGATCTTGTAAAACATCAGAGGAGTCACACAGGAGAGAAGCCATATAAATGTTTTGAATGCAGCAAATGGTTTTCTCTGAAGTCAGATCTTGTCCGACATCAGAGGAGTCACACAGGAGAGAAGCCATATAAATGTTCTGAATGCAGCAAATGCTTTTCCCTGAAGTCACATCTTGTCCTACATCAGAGGAGTCACACAGGAGAGAAACCATATAAATGTTCTGAATGCAGCAAATGTTTTTCCCAGAAGTCACATCTTGTCCAACATCAGAGGAGTCACACAGGAGAGAAGCCATATAAATGTTCTGAATGCAGCAAATGCTTTTCCCTGAAGTCACTTCTTGTCCGACATCAGAGAAGTCACACAGGAGAGAAACCATATAAATGTTCTGAATGCAGCAAATGCTTTTCCCTGAAGTCAGATCTTGTCCGACATCAGAGGAGTCACACAGGAGAGAAGCCATATAAATGTTCTGAATGCAGCAAATGTTTTTCCCAGAAGTCACATCTTGTCACACATCAGAGGAGTCACACAGGAGAGAAGCCATATAAATGTTCTGAATGCAACAAATGTATTTCCCATAAGTCAGATCTTGTCCTACATCAGAGGAGTCACACAGGAGAGAAGCCATAGAAATGCTCCGAATGCAACAAATGTTTTACCCAAGAGTCACATCTTGTCCAACATCAGAGGAGTGTGTTGGCAGTATTGATAAACAGATGGACAGACAGCACTATATGGGGTATATACAGACAGCGCCATATAGAGCAGATTGGAGGTGGTATACACAGACAAATGTATGCATAGAATACCATAAGGGGGTTTTGACGGATGGATACAGTAGGTGACTAGGACAGACAGAGCACCATATGGGGGAATAGCTTGCCAGGAGAGGGCATACAAACATTCTCTGTTCTCTGCCTCCCTTCCTGTGCATGTACACTGCTGGGCTCTGCCTCCCTCCCTGTGCACGTACACTGCTGGGCTCTGCCTCCCTCCCTGTGTACATACACTGCTGGGCTCTGCCTCCCACCCTGTGTACATACACTACTGGGCTATGCCTCCCTCCCTGTGTGTACACTGCTAGGCTCTACCCCTATCCCTGTGTACATACACTGCTGAGCTCTGCCTCCCTCTTTCCCTGTGTAAGTAAGCTGCTGTGCTCTGCCTCCCTCCCTGTGTATGTACACTGCTGTGCTCTGCTTTCTTCCTGTACATACACTGCTGGGCTCTGCCTCTCTCCCTGTGTAAATACACTGCTGGGCTTTGCCTCCCCCTCTGTACATACACTGCTGGTCTCTGACTCCCTCCCTGTGTTAATACACTGCTGGGCTCCGCCTCCCTCCCTGTGTTTGTGCACTACTGGGCTCTGCATCCCTCCCTATGTACATACTCTGCTGGGCTCTTCCTCCCTCCCTTTGTACGTGCACTGCTTGGCTCTGCCTCCCTCCCTCTCTGTGTACGTGCACTGTTGTGCTCTACTTTCCTCCCTGTACATACACTGCTGGGCTTTGCCTCTCTCCCTGTGTACATGCACTGCTGTGCTCTACCTCCCTCCCTGTGTATGTACACTGCTGTGCTCTGCCTCCCACCCTGTGTATGTTCACTGCTGGGCTCTGCCTCCTTCCCTGTATACGTGCACTGCTGGGCTCCACCTCCGTCCCTGTGTATGTGCATTGCTGGGCTCCTCCTCCCTGTACATACACTTCTGGGCCCTGCTTCCCTTCCTCTCTGTGTTTGTGTAATTCTTGGCTCTGCCTCCCTCTCTCCCTGTGTACCTACACTGCTGGGCTCTGCCTCACTCCCTCTACATACACTGTTGGTCTCTGCCTCCCTCCCTCCCTCTCTTTGTACATGCACTGCTGGGCTATGCCTGCATCCCTGTGTACATACACTGCTGGGATCTGCCTCCCTCCCTGTGTTCATACACTGCTGGGCTCTGCCTCCCTCCCTATGTATGTGCACTACTGGGTTCTGCCTCCCTCCCTGTGTATGCACAATGCTGGTTTCTGCCTCCCTCCCTGTACATACAATGCTGGGCCCTGCCGCCCTCCCTCCCTCAGTACTTGCACTTGCTTCCCTCCCTTTGTACGCGCTCTGATAGGCTCTGCCTCCCTTCCTCTCTGTATATATGCACTGCTGGGCTCTGCCTCCCTCCCTCTCTGTGTATATGTGTATATGCACTGCTGGGCTCTGCCACTCTCCCTGTGTATGTACACTACTGGGCTCTACCTCTCTCCCTCCCTGTGTATGTGCACTGCTGGGCTCTGCCACCCTCGCTGTGTACATGCTTGGCTCTGCCTCCATCCCTCTCTGTGTATGTGCACTGATGGGCTCTTCCTTCCTCCCTCCCTTTGTATGTGCACTGCTGGGTTCTGCTTCCCTCCCCATGTAGGTGCACTGCTGGGCTCTCCCCCTCCCTGTGTATGTGCACTGCTGGGCTCTGCCTCCCTCCCTCTCTGTGTAGGTGCACTGCTGGGCTCTGCCTTCTACCTCCCTGTGTACGTACACTGCTGTGCTCTGGTTCCCTCCCTGTGTATGTACACTGCTGCGCTCTTCCTCCCTCCCTCTCTGTGTACACTGCTGGTAACTTTCTCCCACACTCTCTTTGTATGTGCACTTCTGGGCTCTGCCTCCCTCCTTGTGTATATGCACTGCTGGGCTCCACCTTCCTCGCTGTGTGCATACACTGCTTGGGCTCTGCCTCCCTCCCACCCTGTGTACATGCTCTGCAGGGCTCTGCCTCCCTCTCTCTCTGTGTATGTGCACTCCTGTTCTCTGCCACCCTCCCTGTACATACACTGCTTGGCTATGACTCCCTCCTTGTGTACATGCACTGCTGGGCTCTGCCTCTCTCCCTGTGTAAGTACACTGCTGGGCTCTGCCTAAATCCCTCTCTGTGTACACTGCTGGTAACTTCCTCCCACCCTCTCTTTGTATGGGCACTTCTGGGCTCTGCCTCCCTCCTTGTGTATATGCACTGCTGGGCTCCACCTCCCTCGCTGTGTGCATACACTGCTGGGCTCTGCCTCCCTCCCTGTGTACGTGCACTGCTGGGCTTTGCCTCCCTCCCTGTGTGCGTGCCCTGCTGGGCTCCGCCTCTCTCCCTGTACATACACTGCCGGGCCCTGCGGCCCTCCCTTTGTATGTGCACTGCTGGGCTCTGCCTCCCTCTCTCCCTGTGTACGTACACTGCTGGGCTCTTCCTCCCTCCCGTTGTACATGCTCTTTTGGGCTCTGCCTCCCTCTATCTGTGTATGTGTACTGCTTGGCTCTGCCTCCCTCTATCTGTGTATGTGTACTGCTTGGCTCTGCCTCCCTCTATCTGTGTATGTGTACTGCTTGGCTCTGCCTCCCTCTATCTGTGTATGTGTACTGCTTGGCTCTGCCTCCCTCTATCTGTGTATGTGCACTGCTGGGCTCTGCCACCCTCGCTGTGTACATGCTTGGCTCTGCCTCCATCCCTCTCTGTGTATGTGCACTGATGGGCTCTTCCTTCCTCCCTCCCTTTGTATGTGCACTGCTGGGTTCTGCTTCCCTCCCCATGTAGGTGCACTGCTGGGCTCTCCCCCTCCCTGTGTATGTGCACTGCTGGGTTCTGCCTCCCTCCCTCTCTGTGTAGGTGCACTGCTGGGCTCTGCCTTCTACCTCCCTGTGTACGTACACTGCTGTGCTCTGGTTCCCTCCCTGTGTATGTACACTGCTGCGCTCTTCCTCCCTCCCTCTCTGTGTACACTGCTGGTAACTTTCTCCCACTTCTGCACTTCTGGGCTCTGCCTCCCTCCTTGTGTATATGCACTGCTGGGCTCCACCTTCCTCGCTGTGTGCATACACTGCTTGGGCTCTGCCTCCCTTCCTCCCTGTGTACATGCTCTGCAGGGCTCTGCCTCCCTCTCTCTCTGTGTATGTGCACTCCTGCTCTCTGCCACCCTCCCTGTACATACACTGCTTGGCTATGACTCCCTCCTTGTGTACATGCACTGCTGGGCTCTGCCTCCCTCCCTGTGTAAGTACACTGCTGGGCTCTGCCTAAATCCCTCTCTGTGTACACTGCTGGTAACTTCCTCCCACCCTCTCTTTGTATGGGCACTTCTGGGCTCTGCCTCCCTCCTTGTGTATATGCACTGCTGGGCTCCACCTCCCTCGCTGTGTGCATACACTGCTGGGCTCTGCCTCCCTTCCTGTGTACGTGCACTGCTGGGCTTTGCCTCCCTCCCTGTGTGCGTGCCCTGCTGGGCTCCGCCTCTCTCCCTGTACATACAGTGCCGGGCCCTGCGGCCCTCCCTTTGTATGTGCACTGCTGGGCTCTGCCTCCCTCTCTCCCTGTGTATGTACACTGCTGGGCTCTTCCTCCCTCCCGTTGTACATGCTCTTTTGGGCTCTGCCTCCCTCTATCTGTGTATGTGTACTGCTTGGCTCTGCCTCCCTCTATCTGTGTATGTGTACTGCTTGGCTCTGCCTCCCTCTATCTGTGTATGTGTACTGCTTGGCTCTGCCTCCCTCTATCTGTGTATGTGTACTGCTTGGCTCTGCCTCCCTCTATCTGTGTATGTGTATTGCTTGGCTCTGCCTCCCTCTATCTGTGTATGTGTACTTCTTGGCTCTGCCTCCCTCTATCTGTGTATGTGTACTTCTTGGCTCTGCCTCCCTCTATCTGTGTATGTGTACTGCTTGGATCTGCCTCCCTCTATCTGTGTATGTGTACTGCTTGGCTCTGCCTCCCTCTATCTGTGTATGTGTACTGCTTGGCTCTGCCTCCCTCTATCTGTGTATGTGTACTTATTGGCTCTGCCTCCCTCTATCTGTGTATGTGTACTGCTTGGCTCTGCCTCCCTCTCTCCCTGTGTATGTTAACAATTATTTATTTTTACAGAGTGCAGTGGAATTACCTTTGGAGATCCTTCCAAGCAGCCGGGCCCCATAGAAATCTCTATAGTTACACCACTGATTATAGGAACCCTGTATGCGCCTTGTACCACCCTACAGGTCTCCTCTGGTCTCTCTTCTTTCCCTCATGCCTCTTTGTTGCTTCCTTACCTCACGCACTCTGAATACTATGTACTACCTGTATCACATTGTAACCAATCATTGATGACACTAGACTGCTAAGAGTGGATTTCTAGTTGCTATGGGTTACAGTACATCCTTCCTTCTCACATGTTATTAACCAGGTCTGATTGAGAGCACATTGTGTAATAGGCGAATACTAACAGCCTCCATAATAAATAGCAGCACAGTAACAGTATACATGTTACTATGACACAGTATATACCGATATAATCTGCATGTAGACTGAAGGACGATGTTCTAACTAGAGATGTGTGTGCTCGGATTCCCCAGATCCGACCCTGCACAAACAGTAGCAATCTGAGCCCGGGTCCGAGCACCGCTCTGAGCTTCCCGTCTGACTCGGATCCAGGCACGTGGGCAAAATGTCATTGCCCGATGCTGGATTCTCGCGAGATCCGGACCGCTATGTAAATAGCAAGTGCCCGGCACCATTTGTCACTCGTGAGTTAGGAGGGTTAGGGATAGGAGTGTGCTTAGTACTGTGCAGAGCTTTGTTAGGTTAGGTAGGTTAGGGACTGGAGCTGTGTTTTTATTTTTGCTGCTGGGGCAAAAGTCAGTGCCTACTAATGCCACTGTCTGCTCTGCTCTCTGCTGTTGTGTGCTCTGCACTACCAGTGGCTGGCTGCCAGCCCAGTCAGTATTACCTCTAACTGGCCACTTCAATCAGACGTGTATATGACTGTGCAGTGTACACTGTTGTTAAATTTATTAACCACTTGTATACCAGTCTGCTGGTGCATCTGCTGGTGTATTTTTTACCTCCCTGCTGGTGTATTTTTTTTACAGCCTTATATAACTAGTAAAGATATTCTCTGCTGGTGCATCTACTGTACTGAGTCTGACATATAAATAAATATTAATGAATTAACAGTGTACTGGTGCATCTACTAAATAAAATAATATCTCTGCTGATGCATATTAATTATACTGCCGTGTATATATAATATCTCTCTGGTGATGCCTAATTAATTGCTGCCATATATATAATATCTCTCTTGTGGGGTCTAATTAATTTACTGCCGTATATATAATATCTCTCTGGTGGGGTCTAATTAATTTACTGCCATATATATAATATCTCTCTGGTGGTGCATAATTAATTTACTGCCATATATATAATATCTCCCTGGTGGTGAATAATTAATTTACTGCCATATATATAATATCTCTCTGGTGCATAATTAATTTACTGCCGTATATATAATATCTCTCTGTTGGGGCATAATTAATTTACTGCCATATATATAATATTTCTCTGTTGGGGCATAATTAATTTACTGCCATATATATAATATCTCTCTGGTGGGGCATAATTAATTTACTGCCATAAATATAATATCTCTCTGGTGGTGCATAATTAATTTACTGCCGTATATATATAATATCTCTCTGGTGGTGCATAATTAATTTACTGCCGTATATATAATATCTCTCTGGTGGTGCATAATTAATTTACTGCCGTATATATAATATCTCTCTGGTGGGGCATAATTAATTTACTGCCGTATATATATAATATCTCTCAGGTGATGCATAATTAATTTACTGCCATATATATAATATCTCTCTGTTGGGGCATAATAAATTACTGCCGTATATATAATATCTCTCTGTTGGGGCATAATAAATTACTGCCGTATATATAATATCTCTCTTGTCGGGTCTAATTAATTTACTGCCGTATATATATATAATATCTCTCTGGTGGTGCATAATTAATTTACTGCCATATATATAATATCTCCCTGGTGGTGAATAATTAATTTACTGCCATATATATAATATCTCTCTGGTGGTGCATAATTAATTTACTGCCGTATATATAATACATCTCTGGTGGGGCATAATTAATTTACTGCCATATATATAATATCTCTCTGTTGGGGCATAATTAATTTACTGCCATATATATAATATCTCTCTGGTGGGGCATAATTAATTTACTGCCATATATATAATATCTCTCTGGTGGTGCATAATTAATTTACTGCCATATATATAATATCTCTCTGTTGGGGCATAACTAATTTACTGCCGTATATGTTCTAACTAGAGATGTGCGGGCTCTTTTTCCCCAGATCCGACCCTGCACAAACAGTAGCAATCTGAGCCCGGGTCCGAGCACCGCTCTGAGCTTCCCGTCTGACTCGGATCCAGGCACGTGGGCAAAATGTCATTGCCCGATGCTGGATTCTCGCGAGATCCGGACCGCTATGTAAATAGCAAGTGCCCGGCACCATTTGTCACTCGTGAGTTAGGAGGGTTAGGGATAGGAGTGTGCTTAGTACTGTGCAGAGCTTTGTTAGGTTAGGTAGGTTAGGGACTGGAGCTGTGTTTTTATTTTTGCTGCTGGGGCAAAAGTCAGTGCCTACTAATGCCACTGTACTGCCGTATATATAATATCTCTCTGGTGGGGTCTAATTAATTTACTGCCATATATATATCTCTCTGGTGGTGCATAATTAATTTACTGCCATATATATAATATCTCCCTGGTGGTGAATAATTAATTTACTGCCATATATATAATGTCTCTCTGGTGCATAATTAATTTACTGCCGTATATATACTATCTCTTTGTTGGGGCATAATTAATTTACTGCCATATATATAATATTTCTCTGTTGGGGCATAATTAATTTACTGCCATATATATAATATCTCTCTGGTGGGGCATAATTAATTTACTGCCATATATATAATATCTCTCTGGTGGTGCATAATTAATTTACTGCCGTATATATATAATATCTCTCTGGTGGTGCATAATTAATTTACTGCCGTATATATAATATCTCTCTGGTGGTGCATAATTAATTTACTGCCGTATATATAATATCTCTCTGGTGGGGCATAATTAATTTACTGCCGTATATATATAATATCTCTCAGGTGGTGCATAATTAATTTACTGCCATATATATAATATATCTCTGTTGGGGCATAATAAATTACTGCCGTATATATAATATCTCTCTGTTGGGGCATAATAAATTACTGCCGTATATATAATATCTCTCTTGTCGGGTCTAATTAATTTACTGCCGTATATATATATATAATATCTCTCTGGTGGTGCATAATTAATTTACTGCCATATATATAATATCTCCCTGGTGGTGAATAATTAATTTACTGCCATATATATAATATCTCTCTGGTGGTGCATAATTAATTTACTGCCGTATATATAATACATCTCTGGTGGGGCATAATTAATTTACTGCCATATATATAATATCTCTCTGGTGGGGCATAATTAATTTACTGCCATATATATAATATCTCTCTGGTGGGGCATAATTAATTTACTGCCATATATATAATATCTCTCTGGTGGTGCATAATTAATTTACTGCCATATATATAATATCTCTCTGTTGGGGCATAATTAATTTACTGCCGTATATATATATAATATCTCTCTGGTGGGGCATAATAAATTTACTGCGATATATATGATATCTCTCTGGTGGGGCATAATTAATTTACTGCCGTATATATATATAATATCTCTCTGGTGGTGCATAATTAATTTACTGCCGTATATATAATATCTCTCTGGTGGTGCATAATTAATTTACTGCCGTATATATATATATATATATATATATATAATATCTCTCTGGTGGTGCATAATTAATTTACTGCCATATATATAATATCTCTCTGTTGGGGCATAATAAATTACTGCCGTATATATAATATGTCTCTGGTGGGGTCTATTTAATTTACTGCCGTATATATAATATCTCTCTGGTGGGGCATAATTAATTTACTGCCGTGTATATATATATAATATCTCTCTGGTGGGGCATAATAAATTTACTGCCATATATATAATATCTCTCTGGTGGGGCATAATTAATTTACTGCCGTATATATATATAATATCTCTCTGGTGGTGCATAATTAATTTACTGCCATATATATAATATCTCTCTGTTGGGGCATAATAAATTACTGCCGTATATATAATATGTCTCTGGTGGGGTCTAATTAATTTACTGCCGTATATATAATATCTCTCTGGTGGGGTCTAATTAATTTACTGCCATATATATAATATCTCTCTGGTGGTGCATAATTAATTTACTGCCATATATATAATATATCTCTGGTGGGGTCTATTTAATTTACTGCCGTATATATAATATCTCTCTGGTGGGGCATAATAAATTACTGCCGTATATATAATATCTCTCTGGTGGTGCATAATTAATTTACTGCCATATCTATAATATCTCTCTGGTGGTGCATAATTAATTTACTGCCATATATATAATATATCTCTGGTGGGGCATAATAATTTACTGCCGTATATATAATATATCTCGGGTGGGGCCTAATTAATTTACTGCCATATATATAATATCTCTCTGTTGGGGCATAATAAATTACTGCCGTATATATAATATCTATCTTTTGGTGCATCTACTGCCGTATATACTTGCACTCCAGTGGTGCTGTCCTGTAGTGTAATATATTGCACAACGCCACAAAAATAATGGAGATCCAAAATATGGAGAATCAAAATGGGAAAGATGATGGGCTGCTTCCTCTTCTGAATCTGCTGCAAATTCAAGTAGTAATGATGACATAGACGATGATATGCCATCAACGTCATCTGCCAAGGCTGATGTCCAGTGTCAAAGTACGGGGCATGTAAAATCCAAAAAGCCAAAGTTGAGAAAAAGGAGGACCAAAAAAAATAAATTCAAATCATTGGAGGAGAAATGTAAAATTGGCAATGTGCCATTTACGACACGGAGTGGCAAGGAACGGTTAAGGCTCTGGCCTGTATTCATGACTGGTGGTTTAACTACACATGACCATGCAAGCCCTCCTACTCCCCCCTTTAGAAATTTGAAGAGATTTCAGCTGTCATCAAAAAAACACAGCAAACATCTCTGCCTACTAAAGAAGACATGTTGTCACAAACCCCCAAGCAGAGTCCAAGGGTGTTGGTGGTTGCGATGCTTGACCTTACCATCGCTGTATAGGAAGAGCTGGCTCCTTCCACCATTTTCAGCACTCCCTCTGCATATGCTGGAAGGATCACCCATAGTGCAGTTCCTGATTTAGATAATGAAGGTGTCAATGTTGTAGACCGAGGAGGATATTGATGTAGCTGGCGCTGAGGAGGAAGTTGACGAGGAAGATGCTGAGGTGGTTTGCTTAAATGAGGCACCAGAGGGGGAAACAGTTGTTGTCCATGGGATGAAAAAGACCATCGTCCAATAAATCCACCTCTATGGTCTGGAATGTATTGCCATATGTATGGCATATGGGCAGAGGACCAATAAATCCACCTCTACAGAAGAATCCTTGGCTCAGGTAATAAACACTCTCTTTGTTCTTATCAGTGGTACCCAGAAACAAAAGAAGAGAGAAACACAATAGTGTAATACATTAAGTCACATAAGTGAATATAAATGTTCACACAGGTGGTATGACTCGTAACCTTGGTGTAAGTCTACTTTTCAAGGTAGACTACAATCGCATATAAGGGAGCGGTAAAGTCACCGTCACATCCAAACAATTCCAGATCCCAACAGCATATAAAATGAAGAAAAAAGCTGATATGGTGAAGTACAGCTTTTTATTATTAAAACAATTTCATAAAACAAAGAACAAGGTATGCCACAGCTGACTCTCACCGAGTGGTGTTGTCTACAGCAGAAGTGGTAGACAATATGCGCAGATGTAACAAGAACAAACAGGCGTCCCTGGAAGTTGATCACCCCAGCTGGTCAGATGTCCTCCTTGCTCTCCACAAAGCCAAAGCGCTTCGAAGCTCCAAGGCTTCTTATTCAAGGCATGAAAGGGATATGTGCCTAATCCCGTATTTATACTTCTATTGGGGAATCCTAATGCCAGACACAGAATAATCTATCCTTCTAATCCCGGACCTCCCCATAGAGTTGATAAATTCCCAGATTCCATGTTTTCCTGAGCACAATGAATAGCTGTAAATTTCCCACAATGTTATTTCCGGTTTCTGGCCTCCGCCGGAACCAGGAGCGACGTTTTACCGCCCTCCGTCATCAGCTGGAACCGGAAGTGATGTTATGCGGTTCACCGGCGGCTTGTTTGTGTTCCACTGAGTTTTATTCTCTATTTCCTGTCTTTTGTCCCGACGGAAGTGATGATAATTTTTGCGGAACACCAAAACCGCGAAAACACCAAGGGTACGAGTCATACCACCTGTGTGAAAATGAATATTCACTTATGTGACTTACTGTATTACACTATTGTGTTTCTCTCTTCTTTTGTTTCTGGGTACTACTGATAAGAACAAAGAGAGTGTTTATTACCTGTGCCAAGGATTTGTCAGTATACTCTTATCTTCTGTATCGATGTTTGTATGATTGGTGATTCTTACTACTGATTTGAATCCATAGGCTGCGGTTAGCACAAGGATCTATCCAATACTCTTCTTTTGTAAAATCCTCCTCTACGGTTTGGATTTTTTTTTATCCGAATCCGGACGACAAATGTATTGTAATATGTAGCTTATGTAAAGCTCCAATAAGCAGGGGTAAGGATCTTGCCCACCTAGGGAGATCCTCCCTTATACGTCACCTCAAGACCCTTCATAAATCAGTGTTTAGTTCAGGAACTGTGGCTAGCAGTCCACGGACACCTAAATCCCTTGGTCCTCCTGTTGGAGCCAAGCGCCTGAAAAGCACACCACCAACTCCCTCCTCGTCAAATTCCTCCTTAATTCGGATCGAGGGGAGTTCTGCAGGCCATGTCACCAGCATGACTGACTCCTCTTCTATCCACGATTGCTGCAGCGAGAATCCGGCAGCGCTATGCTGTAAGACCGCTACGTCTTTCACTAAGCAATTGACCAACCAACGGTCATTTGCCATGAGGACGAAATACATCAGCAGTCATCCTATGGCAAAGCGGATAGCTGCGGCCTTGACAACTATGTTGGTTTTAGATGTGCATCCAGTGTCCGCCATCAGTGGAGTGGGATTTAGAAGGTTGATGGAGGTATTGTGTCCCCGGTACCAAATCCCATCTAGATTCCACTTCACTAGGCAGGTGATACCCGCGATGTACAGGGACGTCAGAAAAAGTGTCCTCAGTGCCCTGAAAAATACGGCTGTACCCACTGTCCACTTAACTACGGACATGTGGATCAGGGCAAACTAAGGACTATATGACTGTGACATCCCACTGGGTAGATGCATTGCCTTCCTCAGCAGCAACATATCCTGCATGCCAGCTCCTTCCAAGGCAGTCTATGCTGTGTATCCCCGCTTTCAGGAAGAGGCACAACGCCGATAACCTCTTAGAGAAACTGAGGGAAATCATCTCCCAGTGACTTACCCCCCCTTAGAATCTCCTAGGTATTTGTGGTGTCGGACAACATGCGGGCATTACACATGGGCAATTTCCAGAAAGTGCCTTGTTTTGGCAAGCGATACATTTGGTGGTGCAGCATTTCATCAGAAGTGACAGGAGCGAGCAGGAGATGCTTGCTGTGGCCCGCAAAATTTGCAGGCACTCGGCATTCTGCCACTGCCACTCCACCCTCTATATGATGCAGAGAATGGAGGAGCAGCAAAAGGCAATTCAAGCCTACACGGCCACCTATGACATAAGCAGAGGAGCGGGCTGTACCTGACTCAAGTGCAGTGGAGGCTGATTTCCATGTTGTGCAAGGTTCTACAGCCCAAAACAGAAGAATAGAAAAGTCCCAAGGCGCAATAGATCCTTGCAGCCTCACTTCCAAATGGAGGACCACCCAGTAATCCTCACTCGCCAACTCTCCAGAACAAATGAGAAAGTGCAGGCGCTTGACTTGTATGTTCCGTAGTGTGATTTTTCTCTCACGTGAAAAGTAAACAGAAAAATGTGTATCAGTGACACAATATTTAATATTAAATTATGGAGGTAACATGAACCCAGGGAAGGAAATCACTCTGCAGTGAAGTGTGACAGGTGTATAGCGGTTTCTTTTAAAGGTTCACCACAGTGATTAATTTAGAAATATGTACCAAAATCAAGTGCCAAAGACTGCTTAAAGACTCCTGAAATATCAGTGAGTACGGTATGCATCTGAGCTCATTGGCACTTGATTTTGTTCTGGCCAGTACAGGAGAGTGGAGCAGGATTTGGAAAGGATTGTCATCTTCCTCCAGAGACTGAACTCTGTCACTTCTGTGTATTGGTTTCTGGTCTGGTTCTGGACGCTGCACTCTGTTATCTTCATCTTCAGAGCCAGTGTTTCAGCTCGGATTCCACATCCAGTGGTTTAGCTCAAATACCATCTGAGAGCAGGTGTCTGGATTGGTCTTGGGCACTGGGCTCTGCTGTTCCCTCCTGCAGAGTAAGTGCTTCCAATCCAGACTCCATCCTGTGATTTACTTCCAGCCTGCCCGTGGTTCAAGTGGGTCAGTTTCGTCTCACTTTTACACTTGAACGCAGAGGGAATTCTTCCTGGTAAGGAAGTTCATGGTTTTGTTATTATTAACTCCTTCCTGAGCATTGTTGCTCCAAGTGAAAGCACATTACATCTTGCTGGTTCACTTTATCTGTGTGTCTGTTTGTTCCCCATTTGTCCCCAGTGTTGGTCAGTGACACTCATAACAGATGACAAGTGACTATGACATCTTGTCTCTGTAGCGCCAGTTTATACAGGGAGATATGTGTGGGGGCCCAAACAAACCAATAATTTCAGCCACAGTTTTGTAGGCCCTGTCGCTGAAATGTTTGGTTTGTTAAAGTGTGCATGTCCTATTTCCACAACATAAGGGTGGGTGGGAGGGCCCAAGGACAATTCCATCTTGCATCACCATTCATTAATCCCAATGCTGAGAGTCATTGATATGTGAGATAAGTGGACTTGTCTTTAATCACATACAACTGCAGAGAGTCATTGATTGCTGCACGAATCGGCCACTGCTCCTCGGCTGGTCGTCACCTGGTTATGTCTGGTCAGTAGGTTCCATTCCATTCTATTGCCGTACATACAATATAATATCCCTCTGCTGGTGCATCTACTGCCTTAGATAGGGTGTTAGAGGTGTCTCTGGGAAGCACTGTACCTTAAGCACAGATAACACGTACATGACTGTCACATTCACAGACTCTGTAATGCAGATGATGATATTCCCTATATTATTCTGGGAGTCCACCGCTGCCACTCTCACACTGCATCACACAACCAGACGCCGTCGGAAGATGGCCTAGGTGACAGGAGAGTTTCTGCCACTGCCTGCAGAAGGCTGCTGAATCGCCCACTGCTCCTCGGCTGGTGGTAAAAACCATCAAGCCAGATAGTGGTCTTATTGGATATTAAACTAATAAAAACAGATACACAGCACAGCACCCTCACAGATGAACTAAATACTGTAACAATTTGCCCACTTCTCCTCGGGTGGTAGCCACATGTGGTCAGAAGATTCAACCCCTTTGCAGCTATTGCATTGCTGCACCAATCACCCACTGCTCCTCGGCTGGTCATCACCTGTGGTCAGAAGGTTCCACCCCTTTGCAGCTATTGCATTGCTGCACCAATCACCCACTGCTCCTCGGCCGCACAATTAGAAATCTCCATGTGAGATACATGGAGCATAAGAGGAATATTACTGCAATGAATAGGAACAACAGCTTATATAGACATATGGCAGGCTGCCAGAGGGGAGATATGAAGGGGATTAAAATGATAGGGATAGAACAAATCCTAAGTACTCCACGAGGTGGCGACAGATACGTCCAATTGTGCAGGCGTGAAGCCTTTTGGATTTTCTGTTTAAAAACATTGAGTCCTTTGGGCCTCAACGTCACTATAGAACTCAACGGTATATAGCCTGTATGTAGTCTTCTGTCTGTACTATTGTATGGAGTAATTGTCCCGGTTTATGGACTTTGGGTATTGAGTGTATCTGTACCACAAAAGGGTATGATGTCTTTGGAAATTGGGGGTGGTAGGGTTAAGGTATAGCCTGAGTGTAGTCTCCTGTCTGTATTTTCTCATAGAATAATTGTCCCGGTTTATGGGCTCTGGGTATTAAGTGAATGTACACCACAAAAGGGTATGTTGATTTTGGATATGGGGGGTGGGGGTGGTAGGGGTAAGGTATATATTTTTTATATATGCTTATCGTAATTTATTTGTATGTTTATATTTACATTTATATATTTTTATTTCTATATTTATTTATTTCTATTTTTATTTTATTTTTATTTTTATATTTATTTTTATTTTATTTTATTTTATTATTTTTTATCATTATTATTATTTTTATTTTATTATTACACTATATTTTATATATACTCTTTTCATCAATATAGTATGTTTATAATTGTCATGCCACTAATGGTATTATTAATGATATATATAAGAAAATTCTTATTATGATTATTTATGGTGATATGGTGACGTTGTCACTACACAATGGCGTTATGTACCCCTAAAAAGTATATGAAGATAATATAAATAGATGGACTAAATTCGTATAAATACCATCATGGGGCTGGCAATATGAATGAAAACGAGGCTTGGCAAATGACACAGTGAGAGGCGAATGAAAGAAACTAATATGGTGGCATGTAATCAAAAAGAGGCTTGGAATCGAGTGAGTCGGGACGTCACTATGGCTGCAGGTGGCCTAAACATCATAACGAGGCTTGACACGCACAGATTAAGATGGCCGCCGCAACCTATATATACAGTATAGGACGCGAAAACGAGGCTTGACACGCAAACCCGGAAGTATGGGTCTAATGAGACGCGCGAATGATCGCGCTATATAAGACAGCATAAGAGGTACTGAGCTTCAAACTGAGGAAGCCGCTGAGTCAGAATTCAGGCGGAGAAACGCGTTTTTGGAGTGAGCCTCTGTTACCATATCCCACAGACCATCAAAGTCCACTGTTAACTACTGAAAGTCCATCCCACAGCAATATCATCTGCTCAAATTATGGTTATCCGGAGGAACTCTGGTAATTAGTGGAGAAACTGGACACAGTATCTACAGCCCATTTGGATTACAAATTATGCGGGACTGGTAACTATTAAATCATTTAGTGTCATTTGCCTCTAAAAGGAACAATTCATTCCTCTCTACAGACAAAGCCTAATTGCCATATCACCATCTGCATTTATGCTTTTTTAGCAATACATGTTCTGTGTTTGTTTTGTCTTGTATTGTCTTAATCATAGTGCACTTTGTTATATTGTATTTAATTGTATGAGCTAGCCATCATGTTTTAATAAACCTGTATCATTCTCTAAAAAAACAGTGTGAATTTAATTTGACTGAGTAAGATAGCGCCTCTTAAAGTGACAGCGACCTAGGTTACTGTCACAACCTCCAGGGTGTTAGAGGTGTCTCTGGGAAGCACTGTACCTTAAGCACAGATAACACGTACATGACTGTCACATTCACAGACTCTGTAATGCAGATGATGATATTCCCTATATTATTCTGGGAGTCCACCGCTGCCACTCTCACACTTCATCACACAACCAGACGCCGTCGGAAGATGGCCTAGGTGACAGGAGCGTTTCTGCCACTGCCTGCAGAATTCTGACGAATCGCCCACTGCTCCTCGGCTGGTGGTAAACACCATCAAGCCAGATAGTGGTCTTATTGGATATTAAACTAATAAAAACAGATACACAGCACAGCACCCTCACAGATGAACTAAATACTGTAACAATTTGCCCACTTCTCCTCGGCTGGTCATCGCCTGTGGTCAGAAGATTCAACCCCTTTGCAGCTATTGCATTGCTGCACCAATCACCCACTGCTCCTCGGCTGGTCATCACCTGTGGTCAGAAGGTTCCACCCCTTTGCAGCTATTGCATTGCTGCACCAATCACCCACTGCTCCTCGGCTGGTCATTGCCTGTGGTCAGAAGGTTCCACCCCTTTGCAGCTATTGCATTGTATTTTTGGGGCCTAGTTTTTCAAACTGCCATTCTGTCTGCAGCTGCAGTGCCACTCTTACATGAGCCACGTGTTTGTGCTCAGAGCCAGATTAAGGTCTAAATGGGCCTGGAGCTGAAAATGATCAAGGGCTTATTATGCGCAATAATAGGGGTTGTGGCCAGCACCTAATAATGTGGGGGGCGTAACCAGTGTTCTGTTTGGGTGGTCTGCTCATGGGTGTGTCTCTATTTGTGTAAATACTTTCAACTAATTATATATGCCTGGAAAACGCAGGGGGCTGGCATAAGAAAAATGCATGGAGATATATTGGCGGGAGCCCTCCAAAGGTGCACCCGCAGGACGTCAATGTACTAAGATACTTGCGGGGTGAGGCGGCACTCCAGTCATAAAAAAAATACTGAAAGCCGAAACTTGGTAGACAACATTTCAACACCTTTTATGTGGTCACCTAAGTTTACCACACCATATACCCCTTATACAAATCATGAAACCCAATAGTAACCCCCTTACACTGTACTTGCCTCTTACATATAATGACACATGGAATGAGCCAAAATTCACACCGAGTGAGCCAAAATTTACACTATGGCACACAGATTGAGTCAAAATTCACGATATGCTGCACAGATTAAGGCAAAATTCACATTTTGCCACATGGATTGAGCCAAAATGCACACTATACCAGGCATGCCCAAACAGTGGCCCTCCTGCTATTGTGAAACTACACATCCCAGCATGCCTTGACATAGTTTTAGCATTCCCTAATAGCAAAACTGTGGCAATGCATGGTGGGACTTGTAGTTTCACAAAAGCTGGAGGGCCATGGTTTGGACATGCCTGCACTATACCAAACAGATTGAGCAATAATGCACAATATGCTCCATAAACAGGGGCATTGCGCGCCAAAGGCGCGCATTAAAAATTTACAGCATAATGCCCATTACATGTTAAGCCACACACCATAATCTCTATTACGTATAAACTTGCCATCGGTAATCCTTATGCCCCGACACTTTAATAAGTTATCTAAACTTATCTATCTTAACACTAAAATAAAGAGACAGACACAAGTGCTGGCGTTTCAATATGAATGTCAAATTTATTATTGACAACTATTTATATATATTGATCTTATAAAAGAGGGTGGCGGCCCTAAAGAACGGTCATAGAGAAAAGAAGGGTAAGATGACATCACACCATTCACACAACATTGGTGTTCAACTCTACCACGCAACCCACCCGTGCGGATGGTGCAGCCCATCCCCTGTCCAAGGGGCATGGGCTCGTGGCGTATCATTGAGGGGAGAGCGCACCCCACTATCCTCATATCAGCATTTGAACAAGGACCGTTCTTTACCGCCGCCAAGAAAGATAGAAAAATAGGGAGGGAGGGTGGGGAAATTCGGGCCAGAGAGGCAGATCACCTGACCCTCTGGCTATTCCTAACTGCAGGAACTCCTCCCCTGCTCCCTAATTGGCTATTGCTGCAGCATCATAGCCCCCTTAACAAACACAACTTAAAGTGCAGGCATCTCGGATTCCTTCAGCAGTTTATGGCACCTCTAGCTTAATCAGCCCTCGGTTCTCTTAAACTTGCCATTGGTAATCCTTATGCCCCGACACTTTAATAACTTATCTAAACTTATCTATCTTAACACTAAAATAAAGAGACAGACACAAGTGCTGGCGTTTCAATATGAATGTCAAATTTATTATTGACAACTATTTATATATATTGATCTTATAAAAGAGGGTGGCGGCCCTAAAGAACGGTCATAGAGAAAAGAAGGGTAAGATGACATCACACCATTCACACAGCGTTGGTGTTCAACTCTCCCACGCAACCCACCCGTGCGGATGGTGCAGCCCATCCCCTTTCCAAGGGGCATGGGCTCGTGGCGTATCATTGAGGGGAGAGCGCACCCCACTATCCTCATATCAGCATTTGAACAAGGACCGTTCTTTACCGCCACAAGCCAAGCATTAGGCTGCAGCACCGCCACCCTAACGCTCAGCACTTCTACCTAACAACCATAACTTCAACTAAAAACCTCTAAACAGGTCGTCCAGGAATATTGCCATTCCTTCGTGACTTAAATGGACACCGTCCGGCCTATACAGGGAACCCCGCTTATAGACGATGGAGTCATGCCTGATGACACCACCGCTATTCGCCAACAGGTATCGCTGCACCGCAGCATTGACCTTTCTCCGTGTGCCATCCAAGCGGGGCCCTGACCTGGCTGTCCTCCAGACCCGCCTGGGAATCATTGAGGACCAGACCAGGCGGCAGCAAGGGAGCGTCTGGGCTATAATATGCAGGTCCCTGATAATAATGGACCGCAACTCTAAGGCAGTGCATCGGTCTAGATCATTTCCGCCCAGGTGCAAAATTAGCACCTCAGGGACTCCAAAGTCCCGAACTGACCGTAGCAATAGGCCCTGCAACGCTCCCCAAAGCATGCCACGCACTCCCAACCATCGAATCATTCGAGCTTTTGCACGCATACCCTCAGTCAAACTCTCACATGCTTTTGACGCCCAGTGGACAAACGAGTGTCCCATCACCCACACCGTCTTGACGTCTCTGCGACCTGCAAGATGTAAACAGGTTAGGACGCATGCCATCAACATCTCACCGCTCTCAACAATTCAAACACACTGGAGAGGGAGAGAAGAGAAAGAAACCGTAGCCGACCAGACCTTGAGGCACACTGCACAGAAAAACCCCCGGAGTAAACTAACCAGGACGCCATGTCAAATTGGAATTAAGCCGAATTGTGCCCCCGGGGGAAAGTGGACCACCTCAAGACTCCCGCTAGAGTGAGACGAGTACTTATGCGTCCAGTCGGTTACGGTCGTGCAGATGGACAGATAGGCCAGGCCGAATGTATCTGCGGAACACTGCCGAACGCCATCGACCCAGAGACTGTATCTCTGTGTCGGATTGATCCTCAGCAGCAGCAGATGTGGCCGCCCCGATCCGGAAGGAGTAAGTTCCAAACTCCCCCGGATCCAGGCCAAGCGATCCCAGGGCACGTCGCAAGACATGGCAGAACTGGTATTTGGTCAATGAAGAGCCGTCTGAATGCATTAACCACTCCCCGGGGCGGTTGGGTCGCAACAGAGCGTAGGCACTTGCCATCGCCACTGGGCAAATCCCTTCCACCGGGCACGGCTGCAACGACAGCCATTGACCTCTCCCAGCCTGATCCGTCTTGGAACGCCGCACCCGGCACCAAACCAAATCGACCTGAATCAACACATCCTCTAACAACAGAGGCGAAGGTCGATGCTTCGATGGGGCTACCAGCTCGCCGACCCTGAAAGCTCCCTGGAACGCCATGGCATACGCCATGCGAAACAGTTGGACCTCATACTCAGAGTGACATACATCCCGAACCGCCCCCAATAAGGGAGGCAGCAGGGACACAGCAATGGGCCTTCTGCTGTCTGGAGCCACAGGGGAAGCGCCCCGCCAGCCCCTCAAGGCCCGTGACACTAGAAAAGACCGACTGGTGTCCGATCTCCCATACAGCGATGAGAAGAACGACACACCGGCCAACAGCCATCTCACGGCCGACACCGACTGCCCTCCGGAGTACAACTCCACACAAATGCCAACATGACATAACTCGGGGCCTTACCTGTTTGGGATGCGGACATCCTGAATTGTTCCCACTCAAGCCAGCCAGCTTGGTAACAATGTAGCGTCCTGGGGGCAATAGCCCGCATGGCTAGTTCCTCCATGCCGGACTGATGACCTACCAAACATAAGGAGGACAGGGCTCACCAACCAAGTCGGCCCCCGGAGCCAGAAACCGAAACCTAGCCCAGTCACGCCTGGACAGGTCGTCGGCAATCGAGTTGTCCATCCCGGGCACGTACCTGGCAACAAAATGCAAATTAATCTGCAAACATATTAACACAAGGCGCGCCAGCAAACGTACTACCGGCAGTGAAGAAGAGCTCTGTTTATTGATGGCCTGCACCACCCCCAGGTTATCACACCAGAAGGTAATGCAGGCATCGCACAGACGTTAGCCCCAAAGTTCTAGGGCCACCACTATCGGAAACAGTTCTAGCAGTAGCATGTTCCTAGTGAGCCCCTCCCCCGCCCATTCGTCAGGCTACGTCGCAGCACACAAGGAGCCATGCAGGAACGCACCAAAGCCAATTCCCCCTGCAGCATCGTTGTATAGCTGTAACTCCTCACTGTTACGCAAAGGGCTAGGCCACAGCAACACTCCATTGAAACTGCGGAGGAAAATCGAGATCCCGTTTGGGGCCTATTTGGCCCGGCCATGGAGTTCCATGGGGATAACCCTACATGCAAAGTGGAACAGTCCCAGCAGGGACTGCAGCTGTCGCACCCTGAGCTTGCTGGAGACCAGGGACTGGGAGATCGCCCCTCGCAGCCGTGCTGGCTTATCAAGGGGCAACCTGCAGCACCCGGCCCCCGTGTCAATCTCAATGCCCAAGAAGGAAAGGCACGTAGTCGGCCCCTCTGTCTTGTCCATCACAATGGGGACTCATGAGAAAACAGCTGTTGCATTGTGTTCAGGAGAGCCCCGCAGCGCGGGGAATCAGCAGGGCCAATGCACAGGAAATGTCCAGATAATGAGCGACACCTGTCTCGCCCGAACTCTCCATGACGCACCAATGCAGGAAGCTGCTAAAGCACTCGAAATATGCGCAGGACACTGAGCAGCCCATGGGTAAGCATCTATCCACATAGTAGCCCGAAGGCAGCCTAAAGCTCATGAACCTGAAGGACTCAGGATGCAGAGGCAACAGCCTAAAGGCCGACTCTATGTCCACCTTGCCTAGCAGTGCCCATTGTCCAAAGCTGCGCACTATCTCTAATGCCTCCTCGAAGGATTGGTACCGTACATGACACAACTCCGCCGGAATTGCATCATTCACGGATGAACCCGGGGGATGGGACAGATGTTGTATGAGACGGAACTTGCCCGGCTCCTTCTTCGGCACCACTCCCACAGGGGACAGGACAAAATCCTGCACCAGAGGTTCAGGAAATGGGCCCACCATCCTGACCAGGTTCACCTCCTTTGAAACTTTTTCCCAGACTATGTGGGGCATATCGATTGCGGATTTCAGGTCTCTCGGATACCCGGACGCCACCTCCCCATTTATGGGGAGAAGGAATCCCCGCGAGAAACCTTCCGCTAGAAAATGCGCCTCCTCCCGTAGAGGATACCGCCGTAGCCAACTGGCCAATGCGGTCTCCCATCACCGGAGAAGGGGCCTTACTAAGGAGGGGCAGAGGCCGGGGCAGCTCCGGCATTCTGCCTGGGAGCCGCACCCCCCCGCCGTCTTGCTGCATGGGCAGTCCTTAACAGAGTGCCCACCCCAGCACTTCGAACATTGGTGCCGGAATCTACAGCGGTTCCCCACTGCGCATCTCGCCCCATTGAAGGCAAAACATCTGCCAGCTGACTGCCCCCCCTCCGGGGCCCCCACAAAAGGATGAGGGGGCCTTGCATGGAACGGCCGGAGCCGCCGCGACTGCTGATGTAGTGGTGGTGGCGGGAAAAGTCGACGGCTTCTTAACCATCCACATTCTTACACCCAAGGGCCATGATATCGCAACCCGACTAAGGGTTATGCTTGGGTAATACATGGGTGTATGGCAGTGTGAATAGGCTAGACCCCGGTATTTCTCGCAAGATGCAAAAGCTATCTAATGGCATTGCTCAAAGCTGCCTTTCAAACAGCCAATCAAAGATACTTTTTAAACAGCCAATCAGAACTGCTCTTAGATTCCACACTTGTTGGCAGGCAGACCAGGGGAAGCAGTGTGAACAGGGCAGACACGGGAATTACGCAAGTCTAATGTGCAGTATGAATGGGGCATGTAGAGCTGAGATGATCTGTACCCCTGCAAAAACCCGGGTCCCTGCAGGGGCGGCAATGAGAATGTGGACTAACAGAATGGCTATGCAGGGCAACTTCCTGTTGCTGTGGATCTCCAGAGACCTCATACAGTGTGCAAGCTCTGTGGTACAACAAACCCCAGCAGTGCTATTTAACCCCTGCAGTCTGCAATGTCTGAATTGGCAATCACACAGCATACAGGAAGACAGTGAGAAAAGCCCTGCAGCACAACAGACCCAAGCAATGCTATTTAATCCCTGCAAGCCTGCAATATCTGCATTAGCAATCACACATCATACAGAAAGAAACTGAAAGTCTGCTGCACAACAGTCCCCAGCAATGCTATTTAACCCCTGCAGTCTACAATGACTGAATTGGCAAATCAACAGCATACAGGAAGACAGTGAGAAAAAAAAAAACCTGCAGCACAACAGACCCCAGTAATGCTATTTAACCCCTGCAGTCTGCAATATCTGCATTAGCAATCATCATACAGAAAGAAACTGAAAGTCTGCAGCACAACAGACCCCAGCAATGCTACTTAATCCCTGCAAGCCTGCAATATCTGCATTAGCAATCACACATCATACAGAAAGAAACTGAAAGTCTGCTGCACAACAGTCCCCAGCAATGCTATTTAACCCCTACCAGCCCGGAAGCCTGCAATGTCTGAATCAAGGCAGAAGGCCAAGCAGCAGCAGGGACCAGGGAAGGGAGAGCAAAGCTGGAAGTAAAGGAGTAGGAAAGGGAAGAAGATTGAAGGAGTAGGGGGAAGAAGATGAAGGAAAGGAGTAGGAAGAAAAGGCAGCTTTACACTGGGAGCAGAAGGAAATTCAGAGACCATGTGACAGGAGCACTAACTGTGCATTCTACCATATTCCTTGTAAACTTTAGCTGAGAGGGAGAACAGAAAGAAGATACAAGATGGGGGAAGAAAAGATTATAGAAGAAATACACAGAGAAATAAAGATTCTTTAGAGCACTAGCCTTACTTGTTCCTCAGTGGAAATTCGGGCCAGAGAGGCAGATCACCTGACCCTCTGGCTATTCCTAACTGCAGGAACTCCTCCCCTGCTCCCTAATTGGCTATTGCTGCAGCATCATAGCCCCCTTAACAAACACAACTTAAAGTGCAGGCATCTCGGATTCCTTCAGCAGTTTATGGCACCTCTAGCTTAATCAGCCCTCGGTTCTCTTTATGCCAAACACCATAATGCCTATTAAAAATGATGCTACATAAGTGTTGCTTACCTACATGTTAATTGACAGGGGTTCGATGTTCATTGCCAGGGGTTCCATGCTCATTGCCAGAGGTTCCATGCTCGTTTCCATGTGGGATTACATGTTAATTGCCAAGGGGGAATACATGCTCGCGGTAACTGAGGGACAGCCACCGCCAGGCAGAAATGACAGCCATTGACAGCCAGGCCAGATTAAAGCAGGCAAAAGGAGTCAGTACCCATGGGCCCCCTCTAGCTAGGGGCCCCCTGTGGTTGGCATGTATTTTGGTACTTGTTTCCTAGCACGGCCACAATCGTATGGATCGTGTACCTTTAAGTTAAGGTACACGATCCATACGATGGACCCGATTTCCTTTGAAATCAGGTCCATTTGGCCGGCTAGGACAAAATATCGGGGGCATCGCGTCGGTCGGGACCATTAACAATGGTCCCGACGCGACCGACGCGATGCCCCCGATTTCCCCATAGGCTTCAGTGTTAAAAAATATTTTAACATTGAAATCGTGTCAGGAAAGTTAAAATATCGGGGGCATCGCGTCGGTCGGGACCATTAACAATGGTCCCGACGCGATGCCCCCGATTTTTCCATAGGCTTCAATGTTAAAATATTTTTTAACATTGAAATAGTGAAAAAATGTGAAAAATGTGAAATGGGCCAATATGACCCATTTCCCATTATAGATGTCCCCGTCGTCACCCCACGATAGACGCCAACCCGAAGCGTGGCGTGGAGTTGAAAATAGAATAGTGTGGCGAGCGCAGCGAGCCACCGAGCCCGAAGCGTGGCGAGCGCCGCGAGGGGACGCGTATAACTTCACAGGTATACGCGTCCCCTCGCGGGGCTCGCTGCGCTCGCCACGCTTCGGGCTCGGTGGCTCGCTGCGCTCGCCACACTATTCTATTCTCAACTCCACGCCGACGTGGATAGTAGGGGAATGAATAGGTCGGAGGACGCGCACCGCCGCCCCTCGCGGGCTCGCTGCGCTCGCCACGCTTCGGGTTGGCGTCTATCGTGGGGTGCGGTGTATGCCGTTAAATTTGGGGGGGTTGGGAATATTTTACATTGAATCCAATGTAAAATCGGGTCCCAGGGACCCGATTTACATTTCATTAAAAAAAAAAAAATCGGGTCCAAAATCGGTCGGTCGCGTCGATCGCATCGCATGCGACCAAATCGCATGCGATGCGATCGACCCGATTTTTCCGACACGACCACCCCGATGTAAATCGGTGTGGCCGTGCTAGGCAACAAGTACCTGTATTTTTAACAAAAACATTATTATTATTTTTAGCTAAAGGTTTTGTGCATGGGAGTGGGGTAATGCTGCAGCTTCACCTATCTGCCAATGTGACAATGATTAATGGTGCTGAGCATCAGGAGCCAAGGCACACTGACTGCACTTGTGCAGTGCATTACTGGGAGTTGACTAAGTCCCATGACACTTTGCACAAGAGGACAGAGGCTGAGAGGTTTATGCTGAGCTCTGAGTGGTGGAGCTCATTACATGCTTCTCAGGCCTATCGATGACAGCAGCAGCAGCCTAGTCATGGGAGGGTTTTTAATCAGAGGCAGCACTGACACTGTGAGGTCTCCTACAGTCCTATAGAGTAAGCAGTTACCCATTGACCAAGTTTATACTGTCTTTACTCTGTGTTTTGACAGTATAATATTCTCTCATGCAGTTTGTGGCCAGTAATTACAAGTGCAAGGGGGTCCCCCTGTCTAACGTGCCCCGGGTCCCCCAAAGGCTTAATCTGGTACTGATTGACAGCCAGGCAGATCGCAGGGGGCTGCCCGGCTGTATTCAGAGCACTGCATGTCCCGGCTATTTGAAATAATACCCCTTTCACACCAGAAAATGCAGGGATTTACCCGGGAATATGGTCCCAGGATCATGCAGGGACATTCTCGGACTGGCCCCTTTTACACAAGCCTAATCCCTGCATTTTTTGGTGTGAGGGGGATATAAAACCACCGCCACCCCCCTTTAAACAAACACCTATATCTTCGGAACCAACTGACCCATTTACATGTAGGCTTCGAATGATTTTGGTCCCGTGAAACTGGGCCGTTTGGTTCCAGAGAAATCTGTCCTCAAACAACATGAAATTACATTTCAGAAATGAAAAAAAAAATTGGTTTACCCACAATATCTCTAGAACCAATTAACCCAATATGGACCAGGTATCAGATTGAAGGCCCAGCGATTTGGGTTCGACTGAGATCAACCTCGAGCTTCTGTGATGCTGTAGGGGGAACTGGCAGCCGTTGGAACCGGGTGGAGGTCGGAATTAGCGGGTCCCATGTTATCCTATGGGGACACCGTTCCAGGTTTGCCTGGTGGTATCTCTGGTTCCTGGGGGGCTAGCGACACGGGGCTGGGCTCGTTGGAAAGCCCTGGCCCTCAGCTACAAAATGGGCCTATTTGGAGAGTGTGTCTGGAGCTGTAGCTCCATCAGGCCCATTGTTAATCCGGCCCTGTTTGTGCTGCACACTTGTGTAGCTTTGCACAGTTATCCAGCTACCTCGGTGCAACCTTTTGCCCTAAAAACAATATTGGCCCTTATTCTGATCGGTGCGGTAATATCCGCGTGCGTTCGTGCCGCCAATGTTCTGTGTCTGCGCATGTGCAGAGGCGTCTCTGCGCAGGTGCGAGCGGGGCGTACGGCCAAATCCCGCATGAAATGTGAACACTCCGAACAGGGGGTGGAGAGGGGCGTGAAGGGCTATTTGGGCTCATTACCATATGCATATGCCCCGCGTTTCATGGGCGTTCCCATGCAAACGCGTATGTATGGTAATGCGGCCGTGACGCACGTTTAGGGGGCAGACATATGACATCGCCGGATGTCAGCTGCCCGCCCAGATCCCTGCTTTTGCACGGAAAAATGTCCGTGTGGTCTGAGGTTGCGGGAGCTGGTGGAGCACTCGGTCCTGCATTCGATGGTCTGCGACCATCGAATGATGGGGGAGGTTCCCTGAGATGGAGGAGGCGTATTCCGTTAAAAATACACGTGCGGTACGTTCGGTCAGCTTCTTACCGCGTACGGACGGAGTTGGCGATCCGTATGGAAGGCGGGGTTTCGCACGCACGGTCCTGGCCGTATAATCGGATCCGGCCACACCGATCAGAATAAGGGCCATTGTGAGGTGTTCAGAATAGACTGGAAATGAGTGTTATTGAGGTTAATATAGCATAGGAGCAAAAAAAATAAAAAAAATTTAATGCTTTTTTGTATAAAACCCAGAACCCAAAACGTTTAGGGGGTGTTTTGGCAAAACCCATTAGAACCCAAAACCTGAGGGTAATCAGAACCCAAAACATGAAAAGTGGCCGGTGCACATCCCTAGTTCTAACAATATCTGTAATAACCATGTATGTTACTAGTAGCTGTCCCCAGAACAGGGAAATAAAAGCTGATCTGGATAAATGGGATTCTGTTACCGATTGTATAACTATAGACTTTGTTTCTCTATAATACTTTGTACATTCTTCTACATGTTACAGATAGTTAGGTGGTCCTGTAATGATGACCATCTGGTAACCTATAATAACAACCTAAATAAACTAATGATCCTTCAGCAAATGGATTATAGGGGCGAAATGTAATAGGGTGCAATATAGATATCAGTATGATGTACAAACCCCACCTAAATGTAACTCTCTCTGCACATGTTACATCTGCCCCACCTGCAGTGCATATGGTTTTGTCCATCATTAGAGAGTGTTAGAGAATTTTCCTTTATGAGTGAACCAGAATAATCCCCTGGGTGAGTACTGCTACATCTGAGAGGAATTTTTTGAAATGACTTACTGTATATCCAAATGTAGATGAGCCCCAAAGCAGATAGTAAGGAGATACTATACTTGGTAAAGTGCTGAGAAATGGCCCTGATGATTCAATGTAAATGTATCTGTCTCTCATTCCTTCCCCCCCCCCCCAAAATGTAACAGTGTAATGTGGGCTAGGTGAAATGAGGAAGATTGCTAGACTAATGAGGGAGAGATGGAGATTGCTGCTATGTCAGGGAGTCTCCTTCAGAATGCAGGCGGGGAGGTAACTATGATGTAACAGTGTAATGTGGGCTAGGTGACATGTGGGAGATTGCTAGACTAATGAGGGAGAGAGGGAGATTGCTGCTATGTCAGGGAGTCTCCTTCAGAATGCAGGAGGGTAGGTAACTATGATGTAACAGTGTAATGTGGGCTAGGTGACATGAGGGAGATTGCTAGACTAATGAGGGAGAGAGGGAGATTGCTGCTATGTCAGGGAGTCTCCTACAGAATGCAGGAGTGTAGGCAACTATGGTGTAACAGTGTAAAGTGGGCTAGGTGAAATGAGGGAGATTGCTAGACTAATGAGGGAGAGAGGGAGATTGCTGCTATGTCAGGGAGTCTCCTGCAGAATGCAGGAGGGGAGGTAACTATGATGTAACATTGTAATGTGGGCTAGGTGAAATGAGTGAGATTGCTAGACTAATGAGGGAGAGAGGGAGATTTCTGCAATGTCAGGGAGTCTCCTGCAGAATGCAGGAGGGTAGGTAACTATGATGTAACAGTGTAATGTGGGCTAGATGACATGAAGGAGATTGCTAGACTAATGAGGGAGAGAGGGAGATTGCTGCTATGTCAAGGAGTCTCCTGCAGAATGCAGGAGTGTAGGCATCTATGGTGTAACAGTGTAATGTGGGCTAGGAGACATGAGGGAGATTGCTAGACTAATGAGGGAGAGAGGGAGATTGCTGCTATGTCCGGGAGTCTCCTACAGAATGCTGGAGTGTAGGCAACTATGGTGTAACAGTGTAATGTGGGCTAGGTGACATGAGGGAGATTGCTAGACTAATTAGGGAGAGAGGGAGATTGCTGCTATGTCAAGGAGTCTCCTGCAGAATGCAGGAGTGTAGGCAACTATGGTGTAACAGTGTAATGTGGGCTAGGTGACATGAGGGAGATTGCTAGACTAATGAGGGAGAGAGGGAGATTGCTGCTATGTCAGGGAGTCTCCTACAGAATGCAGGAGTGTAGGCAACTATGGTGTAACAGTGTAATGTGTGCTAGGTGACATGAGGGAGATTGCTAGACTAATGAAGGAGAGAGGGAGATTGCTGCTATGTCAGGGAGTCTCCAGCAGAATGCAGGAGGGGAGGTAACTATGATGTAACAGTGTAATGTGGGCTAGGTGATATGAGGGAGATTGCTAGACTAATGAGGGAGAGAGGGAGATTGCTGCTATGTCAGAGAGTCTCCTGCAGAATGCAGGAGTGTAGGCAACTATGATGTAACAGTGTAATGTGGCTAGGTGACATACGGCAGATTGCTAGACTAATGAGGGAGAGAGGGAGATTGCTGCTATGTCAGGGAGTCTCCTGCAGAATGCAGGAGGGGAGGTAACTATGATGTAACAGTGTAATGTGGGCTAGGTGACATGAAGGAGATTGCTAGACTAATTGGGGAGATTGCTGCTATGTCAGGGAGTCTCCTGCAGAGTGCAGGAGGGGAGGTAACTATGATGTAACAGTGTAATGTGTGCTAGGTGACATGAGGGAGATTGCTAGACTAATGAGGGAGAGAGGAAGATTGCTGCTATGTCAGGGAGTCTCATACAGAATGCAGAGGGGAGGTAACTATGATGTAACATTGTAATGTGGGCTAGGTGATATGAGGGAGATTGCTAGACTAATGAGGGAGAGAGGGAGATTGCTGCTATGTCAAGGAGTCTCCTGCAGAATGCAGGAGTGTAGGCAACTATGGTGTAAAAGTGTAATGTGGGCTAGGTGACATGAGGCAGATTGCTAGACTAATGAGGGAGAGAGGGAGATTGCTGCTATGTCAGGGAGTCTCCTGCAGAATGCAGGAGGGGAGGTAACTATGATGTAACAGTGTAATGTGGGCTAGGGGAAATGAGGGAGATTGCTAGACTAATGATGGAGAGAGGGAGATTGCTGCTATGTCAGGGAGTCCCCTGCAGAATGCAGGAGTGTAGGCAACTATGATGTAACAGTGTAATGTGGCTAGGTGACATGAGGCAGATTGCTAGACTAATGAGGGAGAGAGGGAGATTCCTGCTATGTCAGGGAGTCTCCTGCAGAATGCAGGAGGGGAGGTAACTATGATGTAACAGTGTAATGTGGGCTAGGTGACATGAAGGAGATTGCTAGACTAATTAGGGAGATTGCTGCTATGTCAGGGAGTCTCCTGCAGAGTGCAGGAGGGGAGGTAACTATGGTGTAACAGTGTAATGTGGGCTAGGGGACATGAGGGAGATTACTAGACTAATGAGGGAGAGAGGAAGATTGCTGCTATGTCAGGGAGTCTCTTGCAGAATGCATGAGGGGAGGTAACTATGATGTAACAGTGTAATGTGGGCTAGGTGACATGAGGGAGATTGCTAGACTGATGAGGGAGAGAGGGAGCAGGGAGTCTCCTGCAGAATGCAGGAGGGGATGTAACTATGATGTAACAGTGTAATGTGAGCTAGGTGATATGAGGGATATTGCTAGACTAATGAGGGAGAGAGGGAGATTGCTGCTATGTCAGGGAGTCTCCTGCAGAATGCAAGAGGGGATGTAACTATGATGTAACAGTGTAATGTGAGCTAGGTGATATGAGGGAGATTGCTAGACTAATGAGGGAGAGAGGGAGATTGCTGCTATGTCAGGGAGTCTCCTGCAGAATGCAGGAGGGGAGGTAACTATGATGTAACAGTGTAATGTGGGCTAGGTGACATGAAGGAGATTGCTAGACTAATTAGGGAGATTGCTGCTATGTCAGGGAGTCTCCTGCAGAGTGCAGGAGGGGAGGTAACTATGATGTAACAGTGTAATGTGTGCTAGGTGACATGAGGGAGATTGCTAGACTAATGAGGGAGAGAGGAAGATTGCTGCTATGTCAGGGAGTCTCATACAGAATGCAGAGGGGAGATAACTATGATGTAACATTGTAATGTGGGCTAGGTGATATGAGGGAGATTGCTAGACTAATGAGGGAGAGAGGGAGGTTGCTGCTATGTCAAGGAGTCTCCTGCAGAATGCAGGAGTGTAGGCAACTATGGTGTAAAAGTGTAATGTGGGCTAGGTGACATGAGGCAGATTGCTAGACTAATGAGGGAGAGAGGGAGATTGCTGCTATGTCAGGGAGTCTCCTGCAGAATGCAGGAGGGGATGTAACTATGATGTAACAGAGTAATGTGAGCTAGGTGATATGAGGGAGATTGCTAGACTAATGAGGGAGAGAGGGAGATTGCTGCTATGTCAGGGAGTCTCCTTCAGAATGCAGGAGGGGAAGTAACTATGATGTAACAGTGTAATGTGAGCTAGGTGATATGAGGGAGATTGCTAGACTAATAAGGGAGAGAGGGAGATTGCTGCTATGTCAGGGAGTCTCCTGCAGAATGCAGGAGGGGATGTAACTATGATGTAACAGTGTAATGTGAGCTAGGTGATATGAGGGAGATTGCTAGACTAATGAGGGAGAGAGGGAGATTGCTGCTATGTCAGGGAGTCTCCTGCAGAATGCAGGAGGGGAGGTAACTATGATGTAAGAGTGTAATGTGAGCTAGGTGATATGAGGGAGATTGCTAGACTAATGAGGGAGAGAGGGAGATTGCTGCTATGTCAGGGAGTCTCCTGCAGAATGCAGGAGGGGAGGTAACTATGATGTAACAGTGTAATGTGAGGTAGGTGATATGAGGGAGATTGCTAGACTAATGAGGGAGAGAGGGAGATTGCTGCTATGTCAGGGAGTCTCCTGCAGAATGCAGGAGGGAGGTAACTATGATGTAACAGTGTAATGTGGGCTAGGTAATATGAGGGAGATTGCTAGACTAATGAGGGAGAGAGGGAGATTGCTGCTATGTCAGGGAGTCTCCTGCAGAATGCAGGAGGGGAGGTAACTATGATGTAACAGTGTAATGTGGGCTAGGTGATATGAGGGAGATTGCTAGACTAATGAGGGAGAGAGGGAGATTGCTGCTATGTCAGGGAGTCTCATACAGAATGCAGAGGGGAGGTAACTATGATGTAACATTGTAATGTGGGCTAGGTGATATGAGGGAGATTGCTAGACTAATGAGGGAGAGAGGGAGATTGCTGCTATGTCAAGGAGTCTCCTGCAGAATGCAGGAGTGTAGGCAACTATGGTGTAAAAGTGTAATGTGGGCTAGGTGACATGAGGCAGATTGCTAGACTAATGAGGGAGAGAGGGAGATTGCTGCTATGTCAGGGAGTCTCCTGCAGAATGCAGGAGGGGAGGTAACTATGATGTAACAGTGTAATGTGGGCTAGGGGAAATGAGGGAGATTGCTAGACTAATGATGGAGAGAGGGAGATTGCTGCTATGTCAGGGAGTCCCCTGCAGAATGCAGGAGTGTAGGCAACTATGATGTAACAGTGTAATGTGGCTAGGTGACCTGAGGCAGATTGCTAGACCAATGAGGGAGAGAGGGAGATTCCTGCTATGTCAGGGAGTCTCCTGCAGAATGCAGGAGGGGAGGTAACTATGATGTAACAGTGTAATGTGGGCTAGGTGACATGAAGGAGATTGCTAGACTAATTAGGGATATTGCTGCTATGTCAGGGAGTCTCCTGCAGAGTGCAGGAGGGGAGGTAACTATGGTGTAACAGTGTAATGTGGGCTAGGGGACATGAGGGAGATTACTAGACTAATGAGGGAGAGAGGAAGATTGCTGCTATGTCAGGGAGTCTCTTGCAGAATGCATGAGGGGAGGTAACTATGATGTAACAGTGTAATGTGGGCTATGTGACATGAGGGAGATTGCTAGACTGATGAGGGAGAGAGGGAGCAGGGAGTCTCCTGCAGAATGCAGGAGGGGATGTAACTATGATGTAACAGTGAAATGTGAGCTAGGTGATATGAGGGAGATTGCTAGACTAATGAGGGAGAGAGGGAGATTGCTGCTATCTCAGGGAGTCTCCTGCAGAATGCAGGAGGGGATGTAACTATGATGTAACAGTGTAATGTGAGCTAGGTGATATGAGGGAGATTGCTAGACTAATGAGGGAGAGAGGGAGATTGCTGCTATGTCAGGGAGTCTCCTGCAGAATGTAGGAGGGGAGGTAACTATGATGTAACAGTGTAATGTGGGCTAGGTGACATGAAGGAGATTGCTAGACTAATTAGGGAGATTGCTGCTATGTCAGGGAGTCTCCTGCAGAGTGCAGGAGGGGAGGTAACTATGATGTAACAGTGTAATGTGTGCTAGGTGACATGAGGGAGATTGCTAGACTAATGAGGGAGAGAGGAAGATTGCTGCTATGTCAGGGAGTCTCATACAGAATGCAGAGGGGAGATAACTATGATGTAACATTGTAATGTGGGCTAGGTGATATGAGGGAGATTGCTAGACTAATGAGGGAGAGAGGGAGGTTGCTGCTATGTCAAGGAGTCTCCTGCAGAATGCAGGAGGGGATGTAACTATGATGTAACAGTGTAATGTGAGCTAGGTGATATGAGGGAGATTGCTAGACTAATGAGGGAGAGAGGGAGATTGCTGCTATGTCAGGGAGTCTCCTTCAGAATGCAGGAGGGGAGGTAACTATGATGTAACAGTGTAATGTGAGCTAGGTGATATGAGGGAGATTGCTAGACTAATAAGGGAGAGAGGGAGATTGCTGCTATGTCAGGGAGTCTCCTGCAGAATGCAGGAGGGGATGTAACTATGATGTAACAGTGTAATGTGAGCTAGGTGATATGAGGGAGATTGCTAGACTAATGAGGGAGAGAGGGAGATTGCTGCTATGTCAGGGAGTCTCCTGCAGAATGCAGGAGGGGAGGTAACTATGATGTAAGAGTGTAATGTGAGCTAGGTGATATGAGGGAGATTGCTAGACTAATGAGGGAGAGAGGGAGATTGCTGCTATGTCAGGGAGTCTCCTGCAGAATGCAGGAGGGGAGGTAACTATGATGTAACAGTGTAATGTGAGCTAGGTGATATGAGGGAGATTGCTAGACTAATGAGGGAGAGAGGGAGATTGCTGCTATGTCAGGGAGTCTCCTGCAGAATGCAGGAGTGTAGGCCACTATGCTCACCTCAAGTGGCTCACTGCTCACATGGCTCGATGAGCTCATAAGTGAGCAACCCATCTCTAGTTTGGATGTCAGGGATCTTAAGATTTGAGTCCCCCGCCCCTCCCCTCCACCCCGGCACACATGAATAGACGCATCTATTCCTGCAGCCGGAGGGGCTGGGGGCATAGCCAGCAGCTCATGGAGCTGCCGAGCATGCCCCCACAGTGGCGAAAACAGGGTGTGGCCTCACAGCAGCACTGCAAGTACAGGCCACGCCCCTTTTCTGCTAGGCCACGCTCCTAAATAATCGGCCCACGCACTATTCCTCTTTAGGACATTCAGAAGTTTGGAGGTATGCTACCTCAGGGTTGAGACTCCCGAATTTATGGGACATCTCGCGGACTCACGGAAGAGGGCCCCTTTCTCTCGCAGCAACTTCCTCGCTTGCGTGATATCAACTGCCCATGCGCTAGATGCCGGTGGCGGCAGCAGCAGTTGGGCCAGCTCTTCCGGGATCCTGCTGCTACATACGCTTTCTGGGTCCAGCCCCCTGTCCCTGCTGCTGCCGACTGTGCCGTTACGGCGCCTGTCCCGAAACAGGAAGGAGCAGGACTCAGGATAGGAGCAGCGCTGAGCACAGGCGGCGGGAGGTGAGCAGCAGTGGCGGCAGCAGGAGGAGAGGATGGCCGGTCTCCTGTGTCTGCCAGAGCCCCTGATGGCTCTGCAGCTGCGGCGGCTGGACGAGCACAAGTACAGCGTGTCCAGCTGCTCCCTGGTGGAACCCTACATGGAGATCTACTCGAACTGGCTGGTGAGGAAGGTGCCACAATGGATGGCCCCAACACTATCACCATGGTGGGATTGGTCATGAACCTGATCACCACCCTCATCCTCATCTACTACTGCCCCACAGCCACTGAGGAGGTAGGTGCCTGCATGTTGAGTATGGCTGGCAGTCGGTGTCGGTGCAGGTATGTGTGTGTGTGTGTGTATGTATAGGGAGGGAATAGGGTCTCCATGGACAGTCTCCAGTCATTGCAGTGTTTGCCCTCCCTGTTGTGTCACCTGATAGTGCACATTCTGCCAGCTCAGCATCCATCTGACATGCCACATGCCCTGGTGTCCAGAGTGTGACAATCAGACTGCTCACTCAGTATGTACATATGCAGTGACCCTGTATCTGTAATCATGTTATTTATACAGGATCCGGCCACCTGACTCCCCCCTGCCTGGTCTCCCAGCACTGTCCCCACTACACTACTCATCTCTTGCATTCCACTGACTCCCCCTCTATCTGTTCTCCCAGCACTGTCCCCACTACACTACTTCTTCCTTTCCCTCTCCCCTGACTTCCCTCTGCCCTGGTCTCCCAGCATTGTCCCCACTAGACTACCCATTCCTTGCCCTCCCCTCTGTCTGGATTCAGTATGAAATCCCGGCGGTCGGGATCCAGGCGGTCAAAATCCCGACGCCGGAATCCCGACCGCCGAAATCACGACAAGGGGGGGGACGTGGATCGCCCCCCCCCCCCCCTTTGCGGGCTCGCTTCGCTCGGCACGCTAATTTATTCTCCCTCCAGGGACACCCACGGAGGGAGAAAGTGTCTGGATTTCGGCGGTCGGGATTCCGGCGTCGGGATTCTGAACGCCGGGATCCCGACCGCTGGGATTTTAACTGCATCCCCTCTGTCTGGTTTCCCAGCACTGTCCCAACTACCAATCTTGCTCCATGCTTATCAAAATACTGTAGGGGCCCCCTGGCGACGCAAGATCCGCCCCCTGGTGATGCAAGGCCCGCCCCTGGTGATGCAAGGCCCGCCCCCTGGTGATGCAAGGCTCGCCCCTGGGCTTTTATATTTCTCCCTGAAGTGAATTGATTTTTCAAAAGTAGGCAACACTGTGATACCTTCAGCCTAAAGCTGATCTATATTTTTATTAGATCTAAACCCACATTTCTCAATATGAAAACGAAATTTATTACACATGTATTCCTTTATTATCAAGGATATAGTGGGAGAAAATAAAGATAAATATATTAGCCTGTGGACAATTGATTAATCTGTAAAATAAATGCATATAACTAAGACCTAGCAATATATTATGTAATGTGCCCTTTGTGCGTTTATTTGTAGTACACAATGAGTTAAATATTAACCTGCATACTGTCATTTCCGTCCGTAGCATGAGACTGAACTGTGGGCAAAAAAATATATAACCAGGTTGGATTTGCCCTTAGTTAAAATGGCCACCGGAGCATCGCCGTATACACACCTCTCTAGGAATAGGAAGGGGGTGGGGACTGACACAGACAAGAAGTACAATGATAGCAGCGACGCGCCCAGCCTGACCCGGAAGTGGAGGACCAGCAAATAGTGCACACACTGACCCGGAAGTAGGGGGTGTAAGTACTAGTAGGAGACAGAAGCAGCACTGACTCCTCCTGTACTTACACATTGGTACCAGCAGCTGGGAGACCCGGATTACTGTGGTCCTGAGGGGTCTGTAATACCCAGCAAGGTATGTGATTAGTCTGACCATGCCGAGTATTGTGTTATATATGTCTGTTCTACTAACAGCGGGCAGTGCTGGGGATAACAGCACTAACCACACTGACTGCTGTAAGGGAACCAGTGTGTGTGTGTGTGTATATATATATATATATATATATATATATATATATATATCTCATTGCACTAACCACACTGACTGCCCTCTATATGGGAACCAGTATATATATATATATATATATATATATATAACAAGAGTTTGGGGGGTCCGGCACTCCTCCTTGTAATCCTAGGGCCTCGGTGCCTTCCACAAAGCAATGTAGAAACAGTGTACCGAAGTACTGGGGCGGCACTCAGAGGGCTTGTCACCGATAGCAAAAAACTGCAGACCACACTAGCAGTAAAGCTGACGTTTCGATAATTTAATATCGTTATCAAAGACAAAGAGGACATGAATCCACACTTACCTATAAAGGAGAGAGATCACCCGTGACTGCGTCTGCTGCGATGCACGGCCCGGCCCGTGGCGCTGGATGCATGACGTCACCAATAGCCGCCCGCTCCGTCCGACGGGTCCGTTGCCATGGCAACGCGTTGACGCTAAGAAGAAGCAATAGATTAAAAGATTTAAACAACGCAACCTGCCACAGTGTAAATAATCCCACCAGAGTGAGAGACGTTAATTGTATAAACAAGATACAGGGGAAAAGAGAAATGTGAAGCATATGCACAATACAAGAAATATCGACAAAACATCGAAACTGATATCGAGAAAATTTAGAAAAATATTTCAATGAGGATGGAATGCATCAAAAAAATAATAAAAATAAAAAATGTGAAAATCCAGGGTATGATGTAAAGTCCTGCAAAGAGAGAGGGATAGTTAGTATTCAGAGAAAGCAGCCGAGGGATAAGTATTCGTTCAATCCTGCAGGGTGGATGGTGCTTAATCTAAATATCCATCTCGCCTCCAACTGCAAAAGTTTTTTGTCTCTGTCCCCTCCTCGAATGTTATTAGCAATCTGATCAATCATTTTATACTTGAGTGTCGGAAGCGGGTGCTTCAGGTCCCTGAAGTGCCGTGCTACCGGCTGATCTGATGGTGCTCCCTCCAGTGCTGCTTTAATCGCTGAGCGATGGGCTGCCATCCGTTCTTTAAAAGTTCTGGTGGTTTTGCTCACATATAGCAATCCACATGGACATCTGATAATATAAATGATGTAGCGACTGGAACGGGTGAGCACATGCCTTATTTTAATCCGTTGACCTGTGTGTGGATGGGCAAAAGAGTCGCCCGGTTCCAGATATCCGCAGGTGACGCACCCCGTGCACCTGTAATTACCAGGTTTTCTTGACAGAAAATGATGTTTAGGCATTTTGCCAAAGTCAGTGACGTCTGTTTTTACAATTTTGTCTCGGATGTTCACACCTCTCCTGTAACATGGCATGATATTCTTATTGGAGAGGGCAGGCAAATCGGGATCATATTTGGCTATTGGCCAAAACTTTTTTAATGCACCCACTGTTGCTGTACTGGATGTAGAATAAGTACTGATGAAAGGGATGGAATCACTAGTTTTTCTCTTGGTGCCTGAGCTACACAGAGTATCCTTCCTTGGGATAGATAATGCTTTATCCCTTGCTGATTTGAGTGTCACAGAATCATAGCCTCTCTGTTCAAATCTGTCCATCATCTCGTCCATCTGTTGTATAGTGGTCTGTTCGTAACTACAAATGCGTCTCACCCTCAGCATTTGAGAGAAAGGCAGTCCACGCTTGGCTGCACTGGGATGGTGACTCCTTGCATCAAGAAGGGTATTCCTGTCAGTTGTTTTACGATAGACTGAGGTGGTTATGGAGTTGTTCTCATGTTTAATGAGGACATCGAGATAATTAATGCTGTCAGCATCGATGGTGGATGTGAACTTAATTCGGGTATCACCTGCATTCGCTTGCAGCAGGGTTCTATCTAGTTCTTCCCGAGTACCAGTCCAAATGAGCATGATATCATCGATGTACCTTACGTAAAAGGCAATGTGTGCTCTTGCTCCTGGTTGTGACAAAATAAGTTTTTCTTCCATCTGGAACATGAAGGCATTAGCATACGTCGGGGCTACGCAACTGCCCATCGCGCAACCCCGACGCTGCAAGTAATACCCCCCGTCAAAATAAAAATAGTTGCGGGTTAACGTCAGTCTTAATAGACGTATGTAGAATTCAACAGTAGGGCCATTGTAAAGTGGGTTATTGGTGATCAGCTGTTCAGTTGCAGATAGACCCACATCATGCTGGATATTGGTGTACAAACTGACGATGTCAAGTGTACAAAACAAATAATCAGCTGGAAGGGCAGTCAGAGCCTGCAACTTTAAGATGAGGTCTGTAGTGTCCTTCAAAAACGTTGTCTGAGCCTGTACCACAGGCTGCAGGAAGGCATCCAAATATTGTGAAATAGTATAATAAAGAGAGCCACGGGCCGAAATTATTGGGCGACCGGGAGGTTTGTTCGGATTTTTATGAAGCTTTGGCAGTGTGTACAGCATAGGGGTGATTGGGAAGTTGGTTACAAGCGCATCAGCACATTTCTTCGATATGATTTTTTCATTAACAGCTGCGCTGATTATGCCATCCAACTCCAATTTGAACTGCTTGGTCGGGTCGTTAGGAAGTTTCTGGTACGTTTCGAGATCGCCCAGCTGTTGGTAGATGTCATCTTTGTACATCGACACGTCCATCACCACGACTGCCCCGCCTTTGTCGGCAGCTCGAATTACTACATCAGTGTACAGGCTCAGATCTTTGAGGGCTTTGCGTTCTCTGAAACTTAAGTTGTTATGAACAATTTTGCTGGATGTAGCTAATTTTATATTAGTTTGGTCCAGGACTCTCGATAGGCATTTGATGCTTGGATTAATCGAGTGGGGATCAAAGGTGGAGGTAGATCGTACAGGTAATTTCTCCCCTGTTAGTTCCTCTTTTCTAGAACCAAAAAATTCTTTAAGTCTGAGACTGCGACTGAATTTGAAGCTGTCTACTTTATTGCCAAAACTGTCATGAGGGTTGGTGGGTACATATGATAAACCGTGATTGAGTACAGAGAGTTCATCCTTGGTGAGCACCCTGGATGACAAATTAAAAACTACTTCTTCCCTTTTCTGGCTGCTTTTTCTGCTTCTAGCCCACTGGTGACCTCTTCTGGTGTGAGGCCTAGGGCTCCTAGCTTGGCCCTGGTGTGTACCCCTAAAGGGGGCCTTTGGGAAGTTGCTTTAGAGGTGCCTGGTCTGTCAGAGTCGCTCTGAGATGAATTCCCAGTACTGGAGTTCTCATGTGTTTTCCTCCATCTGTCCTTTTGTTGGTATCTCTTGCGGCCCCTTTGGCCTTGCGCTCTCGCAGACGGTTGATTGGCCCACTCATAGACTTTATTTTCTTGGTAGTCTTTATTTACCGCAATCACTTTGTCCCTCTTGAATTGAACCAAGTCCCTCCGATATTTATCCAATTGTGTACGCATTTGTTCTATCCAATTGTTGGATTTGTCATCCAATATTTTCTGCATGTGCGTGGCCTCAAACACTTTAATTTTTTCTTGTGCAACACTTTCTTCCCTTGTTGCCTCCTGTATCACAAGAAGCATCAAGTCAAATGAGGCTTTGTTTAAAATGGCCGCCCATTTGTGGCAAAATTCAATGTTAAATTTCCCGATCGTCGGGATGTTCCTAATACGGAACCCCCTCGGGATTTTTCTATCCCTGTAATAGTCTGACAGCGAAATGCTGTGTAAAGAGAAGTCAATCTCACGCTTTTTTAAGCGTAGTAGTTGAGCGAAGAGGCGGTCACACGATTCCTCCCCACCTTCTGTACCCAGATTTTTTTGGGACAGAATCTGTTCGGCCTCAGACTCAGAGAATGAGAGAATACGTCCACATTGGAACACCACTTTACCAAACCCATCTGTATTCTGCTGTTCCATTATGAATGGTAGATGGTATGCGGCTGTTGGTTGGTGTAATCACAGAGAGGATAAAAACAGGTGGTCTTTCTGTATAATGAAAAACGTGGGGTGCCTTGATGAAATGAGCAGACAGCGAGGTGATGGTCCCGCTGGATGTCCAATGTACAACAAGAGTTTGGGGGGTCCGGCACTCCTCCTTGTAATCCTAGGGCCTCGGTGCCTTCCACAAAGCAATGTAGAAACAGTGTACCGAAGTACTGGGGCGGCACTCAGAGGGCTTGTCACCGATAGCAAAAAACTGCAGACCACACTAGCAGTAAAGCTGACGTTTCGATAATTTAATATCGTTATCAAAGACAAAGAGGACATGAATCCACACTTACC
Source organism: Crinia signifera (assembly GCF_055691185.1). Classification (NCBI taxonomy): domain Eukaryota; kingdom Metazoa; phylum Chordata; class Amphibia; order Anura; family Myobatrachidae; genus Crinia; species Crinia signifera. The sequence goes on from NC_139220.1 coordinate 332,292,477, forward strand.
TATAAAGGAGAGAGATCACCCGTGACTGCGTCTGCTGCGATGCACGGCCCGGCCCGTGGCGCTGGATGCATGACGTCACCAATAGCCGCCCGCTCCGTCCGACGGGTCCGTTGCCATGGCAACGCGTTGACGCTAAGAAGAAGCAATAGATTAAAAGATTTAAACAACGCAACCTGCCACAGTGTAAATAATCCCACCAGAGTGAGAGACGTTAATTGTATAAACAAGATACAGGGGAAAAGAGAAATGTGAAGCATATGCACAATACAAGAAATATCGACAAAACATCGAAACTGATATCGAGAAAATTTAGAAAAATATTTCAATGAGGATGGAATGCATCAAAAAAATAATAAAAATAAAAATAAAAAATGTGAAAATCCAGGGTATGATGTAAAGTCCTGCAAAGAGAGAGGGATAGTTAGTATTCAGAGAAAGCAGCCGAGGGATAAGTATTCGTTCAATCCTGCAGGGTGGATGGTGCTTAATCTAAATATCCATCTCGCCTCCAACTGCAAAAGTTTTTTGTCTCTGTCCCCTCCTCGAATGTTATTAGCAATCTGATCAATCATTTTATACTTGAGTGTCGGAAGCGGGTGCTTCAGGTCCCTGAAGTGCCGTGCTACCGGCTGATCTGATGGTGCTCCCTCCAGTGCTGCTTTAATCGCTGAGCGATGGGCTGCCATCCGTTCTTTAAAAGTTCTGGTGGTTTTGCCCACATATAGCAATCCACATGGACATCTGATAATATAAATGATGTAGCGACTGGAACAGGTGAGCACATGCCTTATTTTAATCCGTTGACCTGTGTGTGGATGGGCAAAAAAGTCGCCCGGTTCCAGATATCCGCAGGTGACGCACCCCGTGCACCTGTAATTACCAGGTTTTCTTGACAGAAAATGATGTTTAGGCATTTTGCCAAAGTCAGTGACGTCATCCAGGGTGCTCACCAAGGATGAACTCTCTGTACTCAATCACGGTTTATCATATGTACCCACCAACCCTCATGACAGTTTTGGCAATAAAGTAGACAGCTTCAAATTCAGTCGCAGTCTCAGACTTAAAGAATTTTTTGGTTCTAGAAAAGAGGAACTAACAGGGGAGCAATTACCTGTACGATCTACCTCCACCTTTGATCCCCACTCGATTAATCCAAGCATCAAATGCCTATCGAGAGTCCTGGACCAAACTAATATAAAATTAGCTACATCCAGCAAAATTGTTCATAACAACTTAAGTTTCAGAGAACGCAAAGCCCTCAAAGATCTGAGCCTGTACACTGATGTAGTAATTCGAGCTGCCGACAAAGGCGGGGCAGTCGTGGTGATGGACGTGTCGATGTACAAAGATGACATCTACCAACAGCTGGGCGATCTCGAAACGTACCAGAAACTTCCTAACGACCCGACCAAGCAGTTCAAATTGGAGTTGGATGGCATAATCAGCGCAGCTGTTAATGAAAAAATCATATCGAAGAAATGTGCTGATGCGCTTGTAACCAACTTCCCAATCACCCCTATGCTGTACACACTGCCAAAGCTTCATAAAAATCCGAACAAACCTCCCGGTCGCCCAATAATTTCGGCCCGTGGCTCTCTTTATTATACTATTTCACAATATTTGGATGCCTTCCTGCAGCCTGTGGTACAGGCTCAGACAACGTTTTTGAAGGACACTACAGACCTCATCTTAAAGTTGACTGCCCTTCCAGCTGATTATTTGTTTTGTACACTTGACATCGTCAGTTTGTACACCAATATCCAGCATGATGTGGGTCTATCTGCAACTGAACAGCTGATCACCAATAACCCACTTTACAATGGCCCTACTGTTGAATTCTACATACGTCTATTAAGACTGACGTTAACCCGCAACTATTTTTATTTTGACGGGGGGTATTACTTGCAGCGTCGGGGTTGCGCGATGGGCAGTTGCGTAGCCCCGACGTATGCTAATGCCTTCATGTTCCAGATGGAAGAAAAACTTATTTTGTCACAACCAGGAGCAAGAGCACACATTGCCTTTTACGTAAGGTACATCGATGATATCATGCTCATTTGGACTGGTACTCGGGAAGAACTAGATAGAACCCTGCTGCAAGCGAATGCAGGTGATACCCGAATTAAGTTCACATCCACCATCGATGCTGACAGCATTAATTATCTCGATGTCCTCATTAAACATGAGAACAACTCCATAACCACCTCAGTCTATCGTAAAACAACTGACAGGAATACCCTTCTTGATGCAAGGAGTCACCATCCCAGTGCAGCCAAGCGTGGACTGCCTTTCTCTCAAATGCTGAGGGTGAGACGCATTTGTAGTGACGAACAGACCACTATACAACAGATGGACGAGATGATGGACAGATTTGAACAGAGAGGCTATGATTCTGTGACACTCAAATCAGCAAGGGATAAAGCATTATCTATCCCAAGGAAGGATACTCTGTGTAGCTCAGGCACCAAGAGAAAAACTAGTGATTCCATCCCTTTCATCAGTACTTATTCTACATCCAGTACAGCAACAGTGGGTGCATTAAAAAAGTTTTGGCCAATAGCCAAATATGATCCCGATTTGCCTGCCCTCTCCAATAAGAATATCATGCCATGTTACAGGAGAGGTGTGAACATCCGAGACAAAATTGTAAAAACAGACGTCACTGACTTTGGCAAAATGCCTAAACATCATTTTCTGTCAAGAAAACCTGGTAATTACAGGTGCACGGGGTGCGTCACCTGCGGATATCTGGAACCGGGCGACTCTTTTGCCCATCCACACACAGGTCAACGGATTAAAATAAGGCATGTGCTCACCTGTTCCAGTCGCTACATCATTTATATTATCAGATGTCCATGTGGATTGCTATATGTGGGCAAAACCACCAGAACTTTTAAAGAACGGATGGCAGCCCATCGCTCAGCGATTAAAGCAGCACTGGAGGGAGCACCATCAGATCAGCCGGTAGCACGGCACTTCAGGGACCTGAAGCACCCGCTTCCGACACTCAAGTATAAAATGATTGATCAGATTGCTAATAACATTCGAGGAGGGGACAGAGACAAAAAACTTTTGCAGTTGGAGGCGAGATGGATATTTAGATTAAGCACCATCCACCCTGCAGGATTGAACGAATACTTATCCCTCGGCTGCTTTCTCTGAATACTAACTATCCCTCTCTCTTTGCAGGACTTTACATCATACCCTGGATTTTCACATTTTTTATTTTTATTTTTATTATTTTTTTGATGCATTCCATCCTCATTGAAATATTTTTCTAAATTTTCTCGATATCAGTTTCGATGTTTTGTCGATATTTCTTGTATTGTGCATATGCTTCACATTTCTCTTTTCCCCTGTATCTTGTTTATACAATTAACGTCTCTCACTCTGGTGGGATTATTTACACTGTGGCAGGTTGCGTTGTTTAAATCTTTTAATCTATTGCTTCTTCTTAGCGTCAACGCGTTGCCATGGCAACGGACCCGTCGGACGGAGCGGGCGGCTATTGGTGACGTCATGCATCCAGCGCCACGGGCCGGGCCGTGCATCGCAGCAGACGCAGTCACGGGTGATCTCTCTCCTTTATAGGTAAGTGTGGATTCATGTCCTCTTTGTCTTTGATAACGATATTAAATTATCGAAACGTCAGCTTTACTGCTAGTGTGGTCTGCAGTTTTTTGCTATCGGTGACAAGCCCTCTGAGTGCCGCCCCAGTACTTCGGTACACTGTTTCTATATATATATATATATATATATATATATCCTGCGTGGGGCCGGCACTCCGTGGCCACTAGACTCAGCTTGCCCGGTGCCTTCCAAAAATTCCACCTTGATGCAGCGGGTACAACGTATATTTCCAGTGATGGCGGCACTCACGGACGGAATAATAAGACAACAAGACTGTCTGTGTGTCCAACGTTTCAGTGCATAGCACTTTTATCAAGAACAGTGTAACAGTGAATAACAAAACTTACCCCTATAAATAGCACGCCAACCCCTCAGAAGAGACGCTGCTTCCACCCGCTCCAGTCAGCTGCTGGTCGCGCGGCTCTGACGTCAGAATTACCCCATGTGATCCTGTTGCGTGGCAACAGCTACAAACATATAACACGCAATTAAAAATTCACATATCAATCGAAATAGGTAAAATGCATCGTGCATATATGCCTATAAAAAGTGCTAAGTGCAACACAGTAAAAAGATCTTGCAGAAGATACAAAAATATATTTAAAATTCACATCATTGCTTATGTGCCGCTAAAGGTTGACACGATGTCGACTAATCACAAATGTGCTTATAAATGTATGCTAAAGTTGCAATAATCAAATTATCTGACCCATATAAGGGATCTAAACATTTTCTAACCTGTAAAGCATCATGTCAAGCCCGTACCAGCCACAATCAAGCAAGTATGCATCAAATAAAATCATACAGTTATATTTTAACTCGAACCATTATATAATGCAGGTCATTGACATAAAAATTCATACAGTACACACTAATGGGGAGAACAATATCTATATTAACTCAAGCGATCTATTGGTGTTTATAAAAAACAATGCAGTCCTAGAGTTTCATTAAGCCCTCTAGGGGCTAGAGTACCCAATTTTTCAATCCACATTGATTCTTTTTGGAGAAGGATGATATTTCTATCCCCTCCCCTCTTAAGTGGTGGTACTTGGTCAATAATCATATAGCGGATCGCTGTGATGTTATGTTTAGCTTTAGCGAAATGCCTGGCTAGAGGCTGATCACTATCCCCTTTTAGAATGGCGGCTTTGATGGCAGAACGATGTAATGCCATTCTCTCCTTAAATTGTCGTTCAGTTTTGCCCACATATTGTAAAGAACACGGACATGTGATGATATAAATAACGTACTTGGATGTACATGACAACCTAAAATTGATATTGAATTTTTTTCCGGAAAACGGGTGATTAAATGAACCACCAGTTTGCATAAACCCACATGTCGTGCAATTTGGGCATCGAAAACAGCCCTTCTTGGGGGTCCCTAGAAAAGTGCCGCCTTTTTTCTTTGACATCTCTGTGATGTCTGTACGTACCAGGTGATTTCTGAGATTCTTATTCCTGCGATATACAGGCATTAACCTAGTATTCAACAGGTGTAAGTGGGGATCTGTATTGATGGCTGGCCAAAAGGATTTAATCTTCTTGGTGAGGGAAGGTGATTGGTGATTGTATGTATTGGACCAAATGAATTTATTGCTCTGGCCCTGTTTGTCTTTTTCTTTCCTTCCCCTATCCTCGCCCATCAATTGAGCCTGTGGGACTTAAGTGCCCTATCTCTCATTTGTTGAACAGTGTTTATTATCATATCCACGTTCATAAAATTTAGCACTCATGTCGTCTAGTGCTTTAATGGCCTCAGTCCTATCACTAGTAATCCTAAGGACCCTCAAGAATTGACTGTATGGTAAGGCTTGTTTTAAATTTTTGGGGTGTGCACTTTACGCTAATAATAAATTATTTCTATCAGTGGGTTTTTGAAAAATATTGGTACGTAGGGTGCTCCCTTCTTTGGTGATAGTAACATCAAGGTAGTTTACTGTATTCTCACTGATTTGGTAGGTCAGTTTCACTGGACTATCTGTATTGTTATGGTTATCAATGAGGGAAACAAATTCTTCTTTTGAACCCCTCCAAAAAAAAATGAGCGCTTGAAGGAGGGATGGGAATCAGAGAGCCTGATGGGTGGCGGGAGGTTGTTCCAGTGCAGGGGGCATCACGAGAGAACTCTTGGACACGGGAGTGGGAGGAGGTGATTAGGTGAGAGGTCAGGCGGAGACGGAGCGAAGAGGACAGGAGGGAGTGTGGATAGAGATCAGTGAAGAGAGGTAATGAGCGGTGGAGGAGGAGAGCCTTGTAGGTGTTGGTGAGGAGTTTAAAGAGATCTCGGAAAGGAAAGGGGAGCCAGTGAAGAGATCGACAGAGGGGGGAGGCAGAGGTAGAGCAGCGGGAGAGGAAGATGAGCCCAGCAGCGACGTTAAGAATGAATTGGAGAGGGGCGAGGCAGGCGAGAGGAAGCCCGGAGAGAAGGATGTTGCAGTAGTCAAGGCGGGAGGTGACAAGAGAGTGAATGAGAATTTTGGTCGCGTCATTAGAGAGGAATGGTCTGATGCGAAAGATGTTGCGTAGGTGAAAGCGGCAAGACTGTGAGAGCGCACAAATGTGGGGGGTGAAAGAGAGGGAGGAGTCAATGATGACACCGAGGTAGCGCGTTTGGACGGTGGAGATGATCTCAGGTTCACCAGTGCTGATGGAGAAAAGAGGGGATGTTCGGGGGATGGAAGATTAGAAGTTCAGTTTTAGCCATGTTTAGTTTCAGGAAGCATTGGATCATCCAGGCTGAGATGGCTGTGAGGCATTCGGAGATCTTGGACAGGAGTGATGGGGATAGGTCAGGGGAGGAGAAATAGATTAGGGTATCATCAGCATAAAGGTGGTAATGGAAGCCATAGGAGCTAATGAGGGTGCCCAGAGAGGTGGTGTAGAGGGAGAAGAGGAGAGGGCCAAGGACTGACCCTTGGGGAACACGACTGGCTGCGGGGTAGTAGGAGAGGAGGAGCTCGGAGTGGAGATGGAGCGATCGGAGAGGTATGAGGTGAACCAGGAGAAGACTGTGTGATGCCAAAGGAGTGGAGCGTGTTGAGCAGGAGAGGGTGGTCAACAGTGTCAAAGGCAGCCGACAGATCAAGCTGGATGATAGAGAAGAGGCCTTTGGATTTAGCCGATAGTAGTGCAGATGGAACATGCTATTTGCAGGGGCTGGCGATTCTATCACCGGCCGGCTTCCGCCAGGGGAGCGTGCGCATGAGAGACTCGCACGCGCCCCGTGGCTACGGAGCTGGCTCCGCCACCTTCCCCCGGTGCCCCTCGCCGCCTCACCGTCCCCCTATCCCTGCCCATCTCCCTGAAGAGGAGATGGGCAGGATGCCGCCATGGTCCCGTCCTAAAACTGGGAAGCGCGTGCTTGTGAGCCGCACTCGTGTCCCAGTCAGATGGAGCACCGGCGAGCGCCAGCGCAGGCATGCTGGCGATCCTCGGCCAAGGATCAGAGGCTCCATCTGTATATACATAGCAGGCACAGGCCAGCAATGTATATATTACTGGCCACCATGGGTTAAATTGAGCCAGAACGGGGCATAACTGCGTTCCGTCGGTTCATTTTGGTGGTGAAACGTCCGCTCACCTTGCCCTGCTGTCTGTCCATGCCTGCATCGTTAAAGGAGACAGCCTGCCGAGCAGTGGTAAACCTGGCTGTCTCAGACCAGGTCCAACCATCCGCTGTTCGGCTATTTCAAATGACACGCCTGCTTGCAACTCGCGAGCCACCGTTGCCTGATTGGCTGCGAGTCGCGGACAGATGGACCTGCTCTGAGACAGTCGGATTTCCCCACCGCTCTGCCCGGCGGTCTCCTTTACTGATGCAGGCAGGGACAGACAGCAGGGCAAGGGGAGCGCAAGGATGCAGAACCGCACAGTGCAGTGCACATAGCATGTTACCCCTGGCACCGTGCATGAAAACCCTAGCAATGAGCATGTAGGTAAGCAGCGCTTATGTGGCATTATATATAATGGGCATTACGGTGTGTTCCATATGTGTATTGGGCATTACATGCTTGCTTGGCGGAAGGAGGTCAGAAAGTGACTTAATGCCGCGTTTCTGGACCTGACTTGGTGGCAGTGACCTCCTGCCGCGTAGCGTTTCCTCGCTTGGTGGCAGGCGGTCTGAAAGTGACTTCATGCCGCGTTCCTCACTTGGCGGCAGTGACCTCTTGACGTCGCCAGTGTATGGAATTTCCGCACTTTCTTATCGACGCCACAGCCTCTGCTGAACTCCTGCGCCACAGCCTCTGCTCAACTCCTGCGTTAGGTAATTTTTTTTAAACTGTGTGTGCACAAAGCACATACATTAGGGGTGACTCCAGCCTGCATTCCGTTTTCACTGCTTGAGGTATAATGGGCATCATGTGTGTGGCATATGTTTAATGAGTCATTAAACATATGCCACACACATGATTCCCATTAAACATATGCCCCACACCTTGATGCTCATTAATTAATAATCATCAAGGTGTGTGGGGCATATGCCACACACATGATGCCATCATGTGCCACACACATGATGCCCATTATACAAATGCCCCACATTAATAATGAGCTTCACGCTGTGGGGCATTTGTATAATGGGCATCACGGTGTGGCATATGTATAAAGGAGTATCACGTTGTGGGGCATTTGTATAATGGAGCATCACGGTGTTGGGCATATGTATAATGGGCATCGTGTGTGTGTGTGGCATATGTATAATGGAGCTTCACATTGTGGCATATGCATAATGGAGCATCATGGTGTGGCATATGTATAATGGTGCATCACGGTGTGGGGCATTTGTATAATGGAGCATCACGGTGCGGGGCATATTTATAATGGGTATCAGGGACTGCACTATTGGGGTCATGTGTTTCTGGCACTGCACTATTGAGGGCATATGTGTATCACACCCCCATTTTCCATGGCCGCACCCCATGTGGCTACAGCTCTTAAAGAGCTGACCATGCCCCCATAGCGGAAAAAATGGGGGATGTAGCCTTGCAGGAGTTCCACAGTGGTAGCTGAACCCTCTAATTTTTGGCGAGTGCCGAAGATGTCTCTTCTCCTCTGCCTCCAGTGTTGGGAGGTATGTTTGTGACATTGGACATTTGCAGTGCGTGGCATATTGTGTCTGGGGCATTGCAGTGTGTGGCATAATGTGTCAGGGGCATTACGGATTGTGGCATTATGTGTAAAGGGCATTTTTTGGATATTATACAGATATTTTTTTTTTTTTTTTTAGTAGCTCTTCGGGCGGTTTATTTTGCCGCGAGTAGCTCCCGACCCAAAAAAGGTTGGAGACCACTGGTGTAACGTATACATTGCTGTTGCAAGTGAATGGATTTCTCCCTACGTGCACAGCTGCAAATGAAATGTTTGCCGTGCACATGGGTGGGATTTTGCTGCATGGGTGGAGTTTACCTGATTGCTGGGCTCCGAATATATGCAGCCCAGCAATCAGTTCTGAATCAGGCACCAAGAACAGAAATGCACTGAATAAAATGGCCCCTGCTCCCACCCTTGTAATTCAAACCCCGCCCATTATGTAAATCGCCTTTTATATGAAAGATTTTCAGCAAAGGCTTTAAGCTCCATACACACTGGGTGACTATGCGCAGCGTGTATGGACAGCATTGATGCCAATCATCGCTGCGGGGAAATATGCTTGCCATACACAATACAGAATGGAGACTTGTCTGTAGAGGAGTGATATGAATTATTATGTGCGAATTCAGCCCATTGGAGGAGTGGCAGGCAGACCATGGAGTCAAAATATTTCTGTAATAAAAAGCTGGGCTAACTTGGGAGGTTTTTTTGATCCCGGAATGGCCTGCAAAACGTGAAGCATGAGCCCAAAGAGGCAAGGTGGGACATAATTTTGTAGTCACGAATGTTTTCCCTGGAGGAATAGAAATTACTTTGGTCTTAGCGAATCTAGTAGCTGGGAGCACTGGACCAGGAACCTGGTCCTCTATTGAAGAAGAAAAAGATCGGGACAAGGCATCAGCTTTGCCATTTTGAGATCCAGGCCGAAAAGTTAAAGAGAAGTTGAATCTTGTAAAGAACAAAGCCCAGCGGGCTAATCTGGGGTTCAGGCATTGCGCTTTTCGCAGATAAAGAAGGTTTTTGTGATCCGTGATGATGGATACTGGGAATTTAGCTCCTTCTAAAAGATAGCACCATTTTTGTAGGGCGAGCTTGATGGACAAAAGTTCCTGCTCCCCAATGGGATAATTTCTTTCGGCTGATAAGAATTTCTTGGAAAAGAACCCACAGGGATGAATCTTGCCATCAGAGGTTTTCTGTGAAAGCACCGCTCCTACTCCCACAGATGAGGCGTCTACTTCCAATATGAATGGTCAAGAAGGATCTGGCTGAATAAGGATAGGAGCTTCAGTAAAGACTTGTTTGAGCCGGTGAAAAGCAGCAATGGCTTCAGGTGATCACTGGGACAAGGTGACCCCTTTATGGATGAGAGCAGTAATAGGACTGATGATGGAGGAAAAGTTTTTAATAAATCTTCTGTAATAGTTAGAGAATCCAATAAAACGTTGAATGGATCTTAATGTAGTAGGGCGGGACCAATCAAGAACTGCTTTTACCTTAGAAGGGTCCATAAGAAGATCTGAACCGGAAATAATGTATCCCAGAAAGGCAACTGAGGGTTTTTCAAATTCACATTTAGATAGCTTGCAGTACAATTGGTTATCCCACAATAGCTGGAGCACCTCCTTGACGTGCAGACGATGTTCCTGAAGATTCTAAGAAATTAAAATGTCATCCAGATAAACCACAACTGAATAATATAGAAGATCACGGAATATTTCATTCATAAATTCTTGAAAAATGTCAGGGGCATTACTTAACCCGAACGGCATTACTAGGTATTCATAATGACCGTCCCTTGTGTTGAATGCTGTTTTCCATTCGTCACCTGCACAAATACGAATTAAATTATAGGCCCCCCTGAGGTCTAGCTTGGAAAAGACTGTAGCCCCTTTGATCCGGTCAAATAATTCTGTAACTAGGGGAAGAGGGTACCGATTTTTTATGGTAACGTCATTTAAGGCTCTATAATCAATGCAGGGTCTAAGTCCACCGTCTTTCTTTTTTCTAAAAAAAAAAACCCCGCCCCAGCTGGAGAGGAAGATGGTCAAATAAACCCCTTTTCAAGATTTTCCTTGACATATGATGCCCTGGCTTCAGTCTCTGCAAGAGGGTTTGTCCTACCTCTGGGAGGAGTCTTTCCAGGAATCAAGTCAATTGGGCAATCCCATCGGCGATGAGGGGGTAGCTTATCTGCTGATTTTTCACAAAAGACGTCTGAGAATGCTTGGTAGGCAGAAGGTAAGAGTAGAGCTTCAGCGGTGGGTGTAGTCTGGATTGGCACAATTTTTTGAAGACAAGATTGATGACAGTTAGGACCCCAGGATAAGATTTGCATGGTTCCCCAATCCAGATGAGGAGAGTGTTTCTGGAGCCAAGGAAATCCTAAAACAATTGGGTGACTGGCTTTTGGAATCACTAAGAAATAAAGTAACTTATGGTGCAGCAGGTCGACTTGAACTGAGAGTGGAACAGTACGGTGGGTAATTGACCCTTGAGAAAGGAAGCTGCCATCCACAGCAGAAAGACGATATTCTTGATCCAATAAGACTGTTCCAAGACGATGCTGATTAACGAATTGTAACAAAATAAAAATTTCTGCTTCTCCAGAGTCCAAAAGAACTTGTACTTTAGTTGGTCCCCGAGGTAACAAGAGTTGTGAAGACAAAAGAGAATCGGACTTGAGTGGAGAAATATCTGCTTGTCCTAGCCTGGCTTCTCCAGGACCAGCTAGGACCGACCGTTTAACGGACGGCGTTGACAAGAGGCAATAATATGCCCATGCTCCCCACAGTAGAGACAAAGATTTTGGCGTTGCCTTCGTTGTAGTTCTTCAGGAGGCAAGTGGGCCCTATTAACCCGCATGCAACCAGAAGCGGAGGATGGAACTGAGTCTAGTCTGGGAGTTGTCATCGATCGACTCCGTTCTTGCCGGGACTTTTCAACTTGTCTCTCTCGGTAGCGGAGGTCTAACTTATTGCAGAGGGAAATAATGGCAGTGAGGGTACTGGGAAGGTCACGTGTTGCCAACTCGTCTTTGAGACGATCAGAAAGTCCCACCAGGAAGGTTGATACCAAGGCTTCCTCGTTCCAGGATAATTCGGACGCTAGAGTCTGAAAATGTATAACATACTGAGCAACAGATCTGGTACCTTGGCATACCCGCAGAATCTCAGTGGCAGCTGAAGTCACCCTGCCTGGTTCATCTAAAATTTTCCGAAAGTCAGCAATGAAGTTAGCGTAGTTGGTAAGCAGAGGATCTGACCGTTCCCATAGGGGAGACACCCAATCCAGGGCTGACCCAGACAGCAACAAGACTATGTAGGCAACACGGGTTAAATCTGTGAGAAAGTTCATGGGCTGGAGTGAGAAATGTACTTCACACTGGTTGATAAACCCCCGGGAGGCCCGAGGAGTGCCATCAAATTTAGCCGGGGTTGACAGATGCAGGTTAGGGGCACCCGGAGGTTGGACAGGGTTACTTGCTTGAGCCATCACAGGAGGAGTCGGCAAAGCTTGAGGCAATGATGCTTGAAGAGTTGTCTGATGCTGGGAGATTCCCTGCAGGGTCTGAGCCACTTGCCGCTGACCTTTCTCGATGGCTTGCAAGTGGCCGATAAATTCCTAACCTTAGGCCGAGTCCATTGGTGATGACCAGGAATGGGTGCAGCTTGAAGGATAGCAGGGCGTATATAGGTCCTTCTCATACGGGACCTGGGAGGAGCTCGGAGCTTGTGGACACAGATGTGAAGGATGAGTAGCAGGAGTTAGCCACGGGAAAGATAATGAAAGAGCAGATGACGGACAGGAATCAGGAACCAGTTGTGACCAGGCTGGGAGTCCACAGGTGACTGTAGGGGATAGCACCCAGGCAGGGGGTGCGCAGGAGACTGTGTCAGGCTGTAGCCAATCGGGAGGCACACTGGTGTTTGAAGTAGGTTGTACCCAAACGGAAGGTGCACAGGAGGTTGCTTGCAGGTTGCACCCAGACTGGAGGTACACAGGTGATAGCAGGAGATTGTACCCAAAAGGGAAGGTGCACATGAGGTTGTTTGCAGATTGCACCCATACTGAAGGTACACAGATGAGCAGGGCTGAATGCACCTTGAAGCAAGATGCTGGATGTGCACAGATGATCAGGACTAATTGCACTTTGAGCAAGATGCTGGAAGTGTACAGGTAGTCAGGAGAGCACAGGACGCTGGTGTTTCCTAAGGAGTGACAAGCGAAGCACTGGCGCCAGCTTGTTTCAAACAAAAGTCCTTTATCCCCCTTGAGAGTCTCTGATAGGCTACTGACTTCAGCCCGGATTGTTATTAGTGGACTCCAACAAGATGGCGCCTTTGCGCAGACGCTGTGGCTGAGGTAGTCAGAGAAGTCCCCACAGACAGCTAGAAGCACTGCAAGTTCCGCTCCGCCGCGTCCGCCATCCAGGGCGAGGAGACAGAGCCGGAATCCAGACCATAGCACTCCAAGGCGACCAGTCAGAGCGAGCACTGTCACCCACGAACCATGGTGACTGCCCAGACTCCCCTGGTGCCCTGCTTAAGCGCCAGAGACCATGCACCTGGACCAGATCCCGCCGTACCACCCGGACTGGTAAGCGTCAGGAACGGGTTGTGACACTTATAAATGTTGTGTAAGATAAATAATGGTATCTATGAAGAATGATCAATTGTGTAATTGAGTTATTGTCAAATTATGCACTGTTTAATGGTATATAAACCCTGACCAGATCCAGAGTTGTACTCCTTTGAAAAAGTTGTCTAAGGACGACGAAATGCGTCAACCACACTCTCCTGTTGGACATTGGATTCTTTTATTTGCTACCCCACTTGGACCAGCTCCTCCCACCAACCTCCATCTTGGATCCCAACCTCTTGTTGTATACCATTTCAACTGGAAACTTCATTCTGGGACACCACCACCTGCTTATTCTTGGAGCCTATCCCGATTGGGAGTCAGGACCATCTGTATCTCACATGAGCAGAAGCAAGGTACAAGGCATAGTCAGGTCTATGGACACAACCATACCCAGTTCATACATGGACTGTCAACTGGGAGATCATGTTTAACAACTGGAGGGGAACATTACTAGGAACAAGCGGGACTCACACTAAGTATAAATTCCATTGTCCTTCCCACAGTATCGTATAATTGAGTGATTTTTTTTATCTTTATTATATATATATATTTTTAGAATTTTTTTAACTTGTCCTAAATATGCAATTACTATATGCTTATTATATGTTAGATTAAAATAAACTATTTTATATGTGATACCCAATTGATCAATCTATTTTTACACTGCAATTGCAGCATATTCAAGTGCTCCACCACCTCTCTCCTGGTCTCACCAATGCCCTGTAACGAGGCACTATCACATTGGCATCCCTTGAATCCATACCCCTTTTAATGCATGCGTCCGGTTTGCTTTTGCTGCTGCACTTGAGCAGTGTGCACTACAAGCCCGGTGCTAGAGGGTTCGGCGCCCTCCTGCAAACTATACATTTTCGCCCACCCAAACTTTACAAGGGGAGGCGTGTGGCCACATAATAGTGCTCCCACTCCAAATTAAACCACACAGTAGCACAATCTTATTCACCTAACACAGCACCAGTGCCGTAACCAGCCATTTTGGTGCCATGTGTTAAAAAACAGGGACAGTGCGCAAAATTGTAGAAGCGTGGCTTCATGGAGAATTGGCGTGGTCACATAAAAGTAACAATTACACCATAATCCCATAACACATTATGCTTCACACCTCAAAGCCCATAACACATTACAGTAACCACACACAGTAATGCACATTATTCATTATGCCACACATCATGATGCCTCTTACACAATATGCATCTCTCCATAATGGCCATTACAAATTATGCCACACACCATAATTCCCCTTACACAATATGTCATGCACTATAATGCCCAAATGACATTGACACACATTATGCTACACATAATGCCCCGAGTACTCCTGCATATGCCTACATTTGTAGCAATGCTTATTCTTAACACCCACACAAGTTGTGAAAAGTAGTTGCTCTGCTTATACGTAGTGCCCACACCAGTTGCCGACATTAGTAGCACTGCGTAACCATATGCCCACACCAGTTGCTGACAGTAATAGCGCTGCCTATACACATGCCAACACCAGTTGCCAAAAGTAGTACCTCTACTTATACATAACACCCACACCAGTTGGCAAAAGTAGTTGTTCTGCTTATACGTAGTGCCCACACCAGTTGCCGACAGAAGTAACACAGTGCTACTTCTGTCGGCAACTGGTGTGGGCACTACGTATAAGCAGATACCCACATCATTTGCCGACATAAGTAGCGCTGCCTATACACGTGCCCACACCAGTTGCCGACATTAGTAGGGCTGCCTACACATGTGCCCACACCAGTTGCCGACATTAGTAGTGCTGCCTATACACGATTAGTAGTGCTGCCTCCTGATCTCTATATTAATATTTTATATGGTATACGTATTGGAAATGTTAATTGAACCTACAGGTGTATTGCCTCATTAAGAATGGTATATATACCTGGTTTAGGCTCACAGTCCCCCACACCTTTGATAAAGCTGCAGGACGCAGTGAAAAGCGTTAGGTGATTGCCCCCACCTCTGGACCTAGCTGTGACACCTCAGTTCCATTTGGACTTATATTCTATCCATTCATCCTACTGGACGTTTATTTGGCGGACACCGTGCATCTAATCCACTGGTTAACACCATCCACACCAGTGTGGACTGCCACCAAGCACGGAAGCCACATCCACATCTCATCGCAGAAATTCTCATCTGGGTAATCGCTGCAGACATATCCGGTGGTCTGAACCCTTAAGATCGGTTCCGCACCGACACAAGGTCTGCTCCATTCCAAGCGTTTTTTATTCCCTCCAGCGGCTGCCCAACAAGCCGCAACCATCGTGAGGACTCCCAGCATTACTCATATCCAAAGGATCTTCGATTCAGTATTGGTAAAGTGCACTTAGCTGTTTCTTCCATACAAGTGTCGACACAGCTCACTCCGACGTGTCCATTGAGGCGGGGCATACTTTTATTATTTCATTCATTTTGACATTCATTCCATTTTACGTTTATTTCCCCCCCTTCCACCATTATACCATTATTGTCATTATTGTTTTTACATGTTATTTATATTGTATTTTAACAAACAGTAAAATTGTTATACTTTTTCAAACACTGGTATCTTTCATTGAATTGAGCGCTGCTACACTCACCTGGTATGAGTTCTTTTCTTTGTGGTTTTTTTCTAGTGGGGAGTGACTACCCCCACAGTAAAGCAGCAGCTCTTACCAGAGACACAGCTCTTTGCAAGGCGCCTGATTATTCCTAGTGAATACCTTTTTTTCCCCTGCCTATACACGTGCCCACACCAGTTGCCAACATTAGTAGGGCTGCCTATACACGTGCCCACACCAGTTGCCGACATTAGTAGCACTGCCTATACACATGCACACACCAGTTGCTGACTGTAGCAGCACTGCGTAACCATATGCCCACACCAGTTGCCGACATAAGTAGCGCTGACTATACACGTGCCCACATCAGTTGCCGACATTAATACACTCACACTTTACAATGGTGGCAGCTCATCCTCCCCTGTTTCATTGTGTCTTCAGTCAGTCTTGCTCCCTTGTAGCTCTGCCCCTTCTGGTCCGTGTAGCTCCGCCCCCTTTTGGTCCCTGCCTATGACCAGGTTATAAGGAGCTGGGGGGGAGCTCTGTGCCTCCGGCGCTGCTGTCTGTCATGAAGTGTGACAGGCGCAGAAGCAGCCGGCAGCCACGGTGGACAGCAGAGGATGTACAGCAGCAAGGGCGCCTCTCCTGCCCGGCGCCTCCCTGCTTTGCATCCTCTGCTGAGCGGGTAGCGCCGGCCCTGGTGCACTATTACCCAATTTTGAATCTATGATGACCCCCAAGTCCTTCTCTTCAGCAGAATTCCCTACAATAACTCCATTTAGCCTATAAGTAGATTGTTCATTTTTGTTTCCATAATGAATTGCTTTACATTTTTCAACATTAAACTGCATTTTCCACCTTTCCACACACCTTTCCAGTTTATTTAAGTCACTTTGTAGTGTTTCCACATCCTCTCCTTAATCAATTTCGTGTCATCCGCAAATATTGCAATTTTACTCACTGTCACTTCCAATAACATTAATGAATTTACTAAACAAGGTGGGTCCCAATATTGAACCTTGCGAGACTCCAATTTGAACCTTACCCCAGCTGCAATGTATGCCATTTACCACCACTCTCTGTCCCCAATTGTGTAACCAGTTTTTAATCCAATTACAAATTTTATCTCCTAACCCTAAATTACCTAGTTTCATTATTAACCTTTTATGAGGCACCGTGTCAAAAGCTTTAGCAAAATCAAGCAGTATTGCATCAACAGATTTCCCTAAGTCCAGCCCCCTACTGACTTTCTCATAGAAGCTAATTAAATTAGTCTGAAATTATCTATTTTTCACGAACCCATGCTGAGTCTTACTTATCACTTTCTCCTGTTCTAAGAAATTTTGAATCTCTTATCATTCCTTCTAATATTTCCCCACAATGGATGTAAGGCTGACTGGTCTATAATTTTCAGGGTAAGGTTTGCTACCTTTCTTCCATATTTGTACTATGTTAGCTATGCGCCAGTCCCTTGGTACCATCCCCGAGTTTATTGGTTCCTCGAATATCACATATAATGGTAGTGCTAGGAAAGAACTCAATTATTTTAGTATCCTAGGGTGTATTTCATCTGGGCCACTGTTACTATTTAGGTTCTGTAATCTATTTTTGACTATTTCCTCACTCAAACATACAGTGTGGGAGCATTTAAGAGCCGAGCATTTAATCTGTGGGAGATCTTCTGAAGATTCTTCCCTTGTAAATACCGAAGCAAATTACCGTGCACCATACCTAAAATACTGACACCAGCATGCAATACTAAGCAATGCAGCACTCAATTTACTTTCATTAACCAATTGAGTAACTGCAAGCCACACTCTCCAACATCCACTGTATCTCTGGTTAAGGCTTCCTACATCTGCCCACCACTCTGTAACATGGAATTTGGGAGCTGTTTTGATGGCTCTTTACCACTCTCCATTTTTACACTTTTGGAGGAAACAGACATCTGGCCCTCTGCCACTCACTGTCACCATCCATTACTGCTGTTTAAGAACTGTGCACACATGTTTATTCCTCTCCGAAAAATGTCACATAACCCCATGACTTCATCCACCTCAATACCCTACACAATATGGGTGTGACACACGGACACAATTAATACATTTATGTGCAAGACTGCATAGAAAACATTTCACATCAAACTTGGTTACTTAACTTCTTTTAATTGGTTTTGCTGTTAGGCTTCACAGCACACAAAATAAATAATGTTTGAGAAGTGAATATACAAAATAAAAATAAAACCAGACAGGACAAAATGAACTGAAACATCTGGGGCACAATAGCTGCATGCTGAAATGAAAGTCCACCCCAGCATAGGATCTGCATCGTCATTTAATTATGCTAGCCAGGTTACAGGACATCAAACCAAGACATTGCATTTACAGAGGGAGAACTTGGAATTTTGGTACCCTGTGCACGGGAACAGAACGAGTTTGCCCACAGGAAGCGGCCCTCCACAACAAAGGACAAGATTTGGTACAGAAACAGACAAAGTCAATAGGTGGCACCCTCATTTCCCGTGGGGTTTGGGGGCTCAGATACTAAATATGGAGGTGGTGGTGGGTCAGTTCTGGCAGCACGGGTGGGGCAGCTAGATTATTGGCTGCAAGGGCCGCAAAAAAGTGCCCTGGTGGTGCAGGCAATCTCTGCAGAATGTCATTCTGGCGTATGGATTGCTGGCGCCGTGAAACTACACAAGTGTGTTCTTAGACAGCAGATCCAGGGAGGTCAGCTCAAGATGGGAAGGATAGGGCCCGCCCCCCGGTGGTCTGGCTGTGCACCTTACACTCAGCTTCCTCTTCAGGGCACATTTGAAGTCCTGCTACCTTAAAAAAATGGAAAAATAAATGTAAATCAACTACATATGTAATGGTCTCAGCTACCACACTGCGTTAGTAGTGAAAAGTCAGCATTGTGGCTGGTATGATCGGAATCAATATCATTTTGCTGCTTCCTGATTGTGGACTCCATAACACAGCATCAAACGATCAAATATTGCAACTAATTGAAGGGAAACATAATCCACATGTTTAACGGCCACAGTTTTGGACATGTTACAGTAAGGTGAGTTACCCCACATAACTTTTTACTTTCTTCATTTCCCAAAATCCTTTGTGGGTCATGCTCAAAATGCAAACATATTTATTTGCACTCTTTTTTGCACACATAATTATGGCTGAACCATGACCTATACACATCTTGTACATGGTGCAAGGTGTCAGAATCACACCACCTAGACAGCACTCAATTACATAAATTTGCTCACATGTCTAAATGAACTAATGACATATCAACAAACACACCTTTGTCCTAAAAGATGTATATTTTTTTTTGTTGTGACACAAACAAATACATATGAGTTAAAAACACACACTTGCCTTTTCCACACACACTTTATATCCCTGTACTGTTGTGCCACCTTATTAACTTCATCTGTGATTTTATCTCAAATCTTGTCCTTCGCTGAGGGGGTTAGCTTCCTGCTGACAAGTGCTGCAGTGGTGGAGTATGAGCGGCACACGGCCAGCAGCCCGGTTGTGGAAGGAGGACAGGGAGTGTGGGGTATGCAGGTGGGATCGGGTTTGGTGCCCATCCTACACAGAGAAAGAGAGCGGCTGGGGAGAGTGGGGAGGAGAAGTACGAGTGTACCTGGCCGTCCGGCCACGGATGGAGCCTGAGGCTTTCACCGAAACCCTGCTGTGGAGGACACCGTGTGACAGACGTCTGGGCTTCATTGACGATCGTTTCACCGGACAATTGTTTCACCAGAAGAGGCTTTCTCAAGGTATGCACACACCATGGAGACGCATTGGCCAATGACGCTATCAGCCTCTATAGCACTGGGACAGCACTACAGAGACTGTTAGCTGCGCCGGAGAAAGCAGGCTGTCAGTGCGGGGTGAGCTGGCTATGCAGAAGGGAGACCAGTGCTGGATCCTGGATTGGTAAGTATATTGGTGTAAAAGTAAGGTTTGTGTTTGTGTGTGAAATAAAGTTATACTTTTCTGTTTGTGCGTGTTTTATTTTAACATTCTTTTTACAGGTGGATTACAAGTCCCAGTGGGCCCATTAATGCCCTGCATGCTGAAACTTGTGGTTCTCCAAGTCCCAGCATGGTGGGGAGGTCTGCTGGCACTTTTAGTTCTCCTGCATAAAGCAATTTTATGTATGTGAGTTGTAACCCTATCAGGCCGGCGTCCACTGGCCACGGACGCCAGTGACAGCGCCAGGCTTCAGCCCTGGATGGGTGAAGCTTGTGGGGGCTTTGTTAGGGGATCCCCACTCCTCCAGGTACCTCAGCCAAGGCTGACCAGCCACGGTGCTCATGCTTCAGCCGGGGGACCTTATATAAAAAGTGTCCTCTGGCTGTGGCATGACACCGCGGGCTGTTGGAGCCCTGTGCTGGTTTCAAAATACGGGGGACCCCCAGATTTTTTGTCCCCCAGATTTTTGGAACCAGGACCGGTCCAAGAATCCGTGGCTGGTTTCAGAAATAAAGGGGACCCCTATGCTTTTTGTCCCCCGTATTTTTGGAACCAGGTCCGGCTCAATATCCTCAAGAGGGGGGACCTCACAACGTTTTGTTTTTTATAAACATAAATTCGCACATTACCTCAAATTCGCACATTTTCATGCCTAAAAATTGCCCATTAACGAACTTTATCGCACTTTTTTTCCAGAATACGCACCTCATGGGCGATTTTGAAAGTGTGAAAAAAATCACATCCTATTTAATGTCACCCTTGGTGTCATATTCTCTCGCTCAGAAATTGAGTCGTATGTTCAGTTATTAGAATATATTTTCTCACCTCCTATAAATTGCTACAGAATTTGGAGTAGGACCTTAGTATTAATCAACTATAATAAATAAATAATAAAGGTAATCTCATAATGAGTGTATATATTGTATAGATGGAGATGTTGCAGATTTGTTAGCTGTGTAGAACAGTCTCTGTGTGAGATAGATATAATTGCATTGATAATAAAAATGGACACCGTGCCTCATGATTAAATAAAAAAGAGATAGATGTATTAAAAAAGATGACGTTTGATATAGTACTCAGTAATGAGGTGGTCTACAGGGTAATATGAATCCATAATGTGATAAACTATTAACAAATTGGAAAATAATGTGAATAAGTGTGTAAAATTGATGACTAAGAATTAATAATCAATTGTGTTGAAATAGTTGACAAGAAAGTGTATTTCTGTATTAATAAAGAGAAGAGTTAGTGCATTTATCTATAATAAAGAGAATTAGTGCATTTATTTAATCTATTAGGTGATATTGGAATAATATAAAATATATGACATGGTGAGAGAAACATGCAAACAATGTGTGAATCAAATGAAACCTTAACATAAATGAGATATTTATATCATAACAAGAGTGTGTGATAATTACGAATAATTATATGGTGATGTGTACCATATTTGAAAATTAATAGTGTCATTCAGTGAATTGGTTGGGGGATTGGTGGAATTTTGAAGCCAATATTTGATATCAATTTTATAGATATACATATCTTCCTCATTAGAGTATGCATATTTATTAAACATGAGAAAATGTCCAATGACAAATGATTACACTGGAAATTGGATGATTACATTAGGAAATACTAACCAAATGATGGTTATATAGGTTGCCCCATAGTTTGTGTAATTATAGGAAAGCTGTGTAACAATTTTCCTCATTTAGACCACCTGTGGTCCGGGTATTCATCAGAAAAATAAGTCTGGCCTCTTGTTTTAGCAATTCCTTATCCAGGTTGCCCCTTCTGATGCCCATTTAGATTTTTTGCATCCAAAAACTTGAAGTTCCTTGATGAAACTTAAGGAAATGTTTAGCAACCGGTGTAAGTGGCTTCATGCAGGTGATCTCTTTTTGCATTCTTGATGCTGGATATGTGTTCCATCAGCCTTCTATGTAACGGTCTTTTCGTTTTGCCAATGTAATGTAAATTACATGGGCATTTTAGATTATAAACCACACCAACCGTGTTGCATGTGATGTAATCTTGGATTTTCCACGTTTTATAGAATTTGTCACAATAGGAAGTTGTGGGTACCGTAATAGCACAGGCCTTGCAGGTTCCGCATTTATAGGATCCTTTTTGTGGATTTTAGGGACATGGACTCTTTCAAGGTGGCTATGAACCAGGACATCTCCTAGATTACTACATCTCCTCCAACTGATTTGGATACGTTCCTCTAACACTTTAGCAAGTCTTCAAAATATTGTTATGTTTGTAGAGAATGGTTTGAATTTCCTGCCATTCTAGACAGAATGTACCAATAAAGTGTACGGTGCCCGTGGTATCCTTTGTTTTGTTAATGTTTGGAGTGAGTAGTTGTCTTATACCTTGTTCCCTTTTTCCTCCCTTCCCCTTGCTTCCACCACAATGTGGCTGTCTTTGCCCTCTATTCTACAATCATTTATTGGTTTAAGGTTTATTACCGTACCCTCCCCCACCTGCCTAGTTTACAGCTTATACAATATAAGTAGCGTTATCCTGGTAACATTATGTTTTTATATATTCATTTTCTTACAGGACATATAAGGAGCAGGATTCAAATTAAGAGGACGTGGAAAGGGAAATTGTTCTCCGATCAAGCCAACTAAATACATCATATCTCCTTACACCTCAGGAGGAGGAACAAACACTATTTTATTTTCTGGATAGAAGAAACCTTCAGCAACTAATTTGTTTCTCACCTCATACATGATGAGTCTCACAGGAGAGAAGCCACATGTGTGCTCTAAATGTGACAAAGGCTTTACATATAAATCACAGCTTCTGGTACATCAGAGGAGTCACACAGGAGAGAATCTACATGTGTGCTCTGAGTGTGACAAAGGCTTTACATATATATCACAGCTTCTCATACATCAGATGAGTCACACAGGAGAGAAGCCATATAAATGTTCTGAATGCAGCAAATGTTTTCCCCAGAAATCACATCTTGTCCTACATCAGATGAGTCACACAGGAGAGAAGCCATATAAATGTTCTGAGTGCAGCAAATGTTTTTCCCGGAAGTCACTTCTTCTCCTACATCAGAGGAGTCACACAGGAGAGAAGCCATATAAATGTTCTGAATGTAGCAAATGTTTTTCCCAGAAGTCACTTCTTGTCCAACATCAGAGGAGTCACACAGGAGAGAAGCCATATAAATGTTCTGAATGCAGCAAATGTTTTTCCCAGAAGTCAAATCTTGTCCAACATCAGACGAGTCACACAGGAGAGAAGCCATATAAATGTTCTGAATGCAGCAAATGTTTTTCCTATAAGTCACATCTTGTCCAACATCAGAGGAGTCACACAGGAGAGAAGCCATATAAATGTTCTGAATGCAGCAAATGTTTTTGTCAGAAGTTAGATCTTGTCCAACATCAGCGGAGTCACACAGGAGAGAGGCCATATAAATGTTCTGAATGCAGCAAATGTTTTTCCCAGAAGTCACAGCTTGTCCGACATCAGAGGAGTCACACAGGAGAGAAGCCATATAAATGTTCTGAATGCAGCAAATGTTTTTCTCAGAAGTCACTTCTTGTCCAACATCAGAGGAGTCACACAGGAGAGAAGCCATATAAATGTTCTGAATGCAGCAAATGCTTTTCCCGGAAGTCACATCTTGTCCAACATCAGAGGAGTCACACAGGAGAGAGGCCATATAAATGTTCTGAATGCAGCAAATGTTTTTCCCATAAGTCACATCTTGTCCAACATCAGAGGAGTCACACAGGAGAGAGGCCATATAAATGTTCTGAATGCAGCAAATGTTTTCCCCAGAAGTCACATCTTGTACTACATCAGAGGAGTCACACAGGAGAGAAGCCATATAAATGTTCTGAATGCAGCAAATGTTTTTCTCAGAAGTCAGTTTTTGTCCGACATCAGACGAGTCACACAGGAGAGAAGCCATATAAATGTTCTGAATGCAGCAAATGTTTTTCCCAGAAGTCAAATCTTGTCCAACATCAGACGAGTCACAAAGGAGAGAAGCCATATAAATGTTCTGAATGCAGCAAATGTTTTTCCCGGAAGTCACATCTTGTCCTACATCAGATGAGTCACACAGGAGAGAAGCCATATAAATGTTCTGAATGCAGCAAATGTTTTTCTCAGAAGTCACATCTTGTACTACATCAGAGGAGTCACACAGGAGAGAAACCATATACAGGTTGAGTATCCCTTATCCAAAATGCTTGGGACCAGGAGAATTTTGGATAACGGATTATTCCGTATTTCGGGAATATTTTAATATTTCAATGATGTATTTTGAAGTATCTTGCATTTTGCTGTATAAACAAATAATATACACACAAATATATTTTATTACCACATAAAATACACACAAATATATTTTATTTGTTCAAAAAACAAGGTTTCAAAACGTGAAACAAAATGTGTGTACTATCTCAGCACTGAATTTGAATGCCAAGCAATCATTGTCTTGCACATATATAGTGCCAGTTACATATCATGTCCCCAGTGATGCTGTTACAAATGTCCCCAGTGAGTTTTTAGCAAAAAACTTTCTGGAATATCTGGTTTTCGGAATAATTCGGATAACGGATATTCGGATACGGGATACTCGACCTGTAAATGTTCTGCATGCAGCAAATGTTTTTCCCAGGAGTCACATCTTGTCCAACATCAGAGGAGTCACACAGGAGAGAAGCCATATAAATGTTCTGAATGCAGCAAATATTTTTCTCCTGCTCTGTTTCACTCACTGTATGTACAATGCCGCGCTTTGCCTCTCTCCCTGTATACGTGCACTGCTGGGCTCTGCCTTCCTCGTATGTATGTACACTTCTGGGCTTTGCCTCCCTCCCTGTGTACATACACTGCAGTGGTCTGCCTCTTTCCCTGTATGTACACTGCGTGGCTCTGCCTCCTTCCCTCTACCAACACTGCTAACTCCCTCTGCCTAACTCCCTGTACGTACACTGCTGTGCTCTGCCTTCTTCCCTGTACGTACACTGCTGGGCTCGGCCTCCCTCCCTGTACGTACACTGCTGGGCTCGGCCTCCCTCCCTGTACATACACTGCTGGGCTCTGCCTCCCTCCCTTTATATGTACATTGCTGGGCCCTGCCTCCCTCCCTGTGTGTGTACATTGCTGGGCTCTGCCTCCCTCCCTGTGTACATACACTGCTGGGATCTGCCTCCCTACCTGTGTGCGTACACTGCTGTGCTCTGCCTTCTTCCCTGTACGTACACTGCTGGGCTCAGCCTCCCTCCCTGTACATACACTGCTGGGCTCTGCCTCCCTCCCTTTATATGTACATTGCTGGGCCCTGCCTCCCTCCCTGTGTATGTACATTGCTGGGCTCTGTCTCCCTCCCTGTTTACATACACTGCTGGGATCTGCCTCCATCCGTCTATACATACACTGCTGGGCTCTGCCTCCCTTAATGTACATATACTGCTGGGCTCTGTCTACCCCCCTGTACGCACACTGCTGGGATCTGCCTTTCTCCCTGTATACATACACTGCTGGGCTCTGCCTCCCTCCCTGTGTACATACACTGCTGGGCTCTGCCTCCCTTTCTGTGTACATACACTGCTGGGCTCTGCCTCCCTCTCTGTGTACATACACTGCTGGGCTCTGCCTCCCTCTCTGTGTACATACACTGCTGGGCTCTGCCTCCCTCCCTGTGTACATACACTGCTGGGCTCTGCCTCCCTCCCTGTGTATGTTTACTGCTGGTGATGCAGTGATTACAGATAAAAAATATATTGCAGTGGGATTGCCTTTGGGGACCCCCCCCCCCCAATAAAAAAAAGCAGCTGCACCCTCTATAGTTACACCACTGATTATAGGAACCCTGTATTACGGCCGTGTACCACCCTACAGGTCTCCTCTGGCCTCTCTCCTTTCTCTCATGCCTCTATATTGCTGCCTTACCTCACTCTCTCTGAATACTATGTACTACCTGTATCACATAGTAACCAATCATTATTACATGTGTTAGGTTGCTGACACTAGACTGCTAATAGTGGATTTCTAGTTGCTATGGGTTACAGCACATCCTTGCATCTCACATGTTATTAACCAGGTCTGATGGAGAGCACATTGTGTAATAGGCTAATACTAACATCCTCCATAATAAATAGCAGCCCAGTAACAGTATACACGTTACTATGACACAGTATATAGTGATTAGAGATGTGCGGCGGCCACTTTTTCGGGTTTTGGATCTGGATCTCCCTTCGTGTTTTGGATCTGGATTGGTTTTGGCAAAACCACCCTTGTGGGTTTTGGTTTTGGATCTGGATTTTTATGAAAAAATGATAAAAATGGCTAAAATAACTGAATTTGGGCCTGTTTTTGCCCCTAAAGTATTATTACCCCCAATAACATTAGTTCCCACTCATTTCTAGTCAATTTTGATCACTTCACAGCTCACAAAATTGTTTTCATTTACTGTAGTTGGGCCAAAAGGGTATACCGAGGTAGCTGGATGACTAAGCTAAGCGACAGCAGTGGGCATCACATACATGTGGACCTTACACTTCCAACCTGGCAGAGCGGCACTGCAGGGGCAGACAGGGTGGCAGTTTAATAAACTATCCCAAAAAAAGAGAAATGCTCCAAACAGCAAATACAAAGAGGTATCGGCCTTGTCATGACTGGTGGTAGCAGCTTCAGCACTCCCACTATTTCCTCCTCCATCATCCTCCAAAAATGTGTTTTTATTTTATTTATTACTTTTATTTCTTTTTCTTACTTTACACTGGACACAGCCATCACACTGGACACAGCCCCTTGGACACTGGACACAGCCTGTCACACTGGACACAGCCCCTTGGACACTGGACACTGGACACAGCCTGTCACCCTGGACACAGCCCCTGGACAATGGACACAGCCTCTGGACACAGCTCCTGTACACTGGACACAGCCGTCACACTGGACACAGCCCCTGGACAATGGACACAGCCGTCACACTGGACACAGCCTCTGGACACCGCTCCTGGACACAGCTCCTGTACACTGGACATTGGATATATGTCACGCTGGACACTGGATATATGCGTCACACAATGGTTAGATGTCACACTGGCCACTGGATATATGCCGTCACACTGGACACAGGATATATGTCCTCACACTGGACACAGGATATATGTCCTCACACTGGACACAGGATATATGTCCTCACAGTGGACACAGGATATATGTCCTCACACTGGACACAGGATATCTGTCGTCACACTGGACACTGGATATATGTCGTCACACTGGACACTGGATATATGTCGTCACACTGGACAATGGATATATGTCATGCTGGACACAGGATATATGCCGGCACACATTACATGTCACACTGGACACAGTATATATGTTGTGACTTGTGACACTGGACACAGGATATATTGTCGTCACACTGGCCACTGGATATATATCGTCACACTGGAAACAGGATAAAGTATATGTCGTCACACTGGACACTGGATATATGTCGTCACACTGGATATATGTCGTCACACTGGACACTGGATATATGTCGTCACACTGGACACTGGATATATGTCGTCACACTGGACAATGGATATATGTCGTCACAGTGGACACAGGATATATGTCGTTACACTGGACACTGGATATATGCCGGTACACATTACATGTCACACTGGACACAGGATATATGTCATCACAGTGGACACAGGATATATGTCGTCACACTGGACAATGGATATATGTCACGCTGGACACAGGATATATGCCGGCACACATTACATGTCACACTGGACACAGGATATATGTTGTGACACTAGACACAGGATATATTGTCGTCACACTGGACACTGGATAGATGTCGTCACACTGGACACAGGATATATGTCATCACACTGGACACAGGATAGATGTCGTCACTCTGGTCACAGAATATGTCATCAGTCATCACACAGGACAGGACACAGGATATATGTCGTGAGTGACTCGTGACACTGGACAATGGATAAGATATAGGCTGTCACACTGGACACAGCCCCTTGTATTACTGCAGCCCCTGTACACAGTGTACTACTCAGCAACACCGCAGCCCCTGTGTGTGAGCACTGCAGCACTGAGTTAGTTAAATCACAAAAAACACAGGGTTCAGGGCTAAAAAAATCACAACACAGGGCTTAGGGCTAAATAAATCACAACAGGGCACGGGCCACAGGACAGCCCCTGGACAGTGGACACTGCAGCCCCTGCGTGTGAGCACTGCAGCACCTAGTTAGTTAAATCACACTACAGGGCTCAGGCCTATAAACAGTCACTGACTCTCAATACAAGTCTACAACACAGGGCAGTGAGGGCACAGGGCAGGTCACGGAGCACAGGGCAGTGAGGTGAGGGCACAGGGCAGGTCACGGAGCACAGCACAGGGCAGTGAGGGCACAGGGCAGGTCATGGAGCACAGCACAGGGCAGTGAGGGCACAGGGCAGGTCACGGAGCACAGCACAGGGCAGTGAGGGCACAGGGCAGGTCACGGAGCACAGCACAGGGCAGTGAGGGCACAGGGCAGGTCACACAGCACAGGGCAGTGAGGGCACAGGGCAGGTCACGGAGCACACGGAGCTTCCCAACCACCCTCTTCCCTCTCCAAGATTGGAGTGAAGATGGCGGGGCGCGCGAGCGTCTTTTATAAGATCCCGCTCCCGTGAGAATCCGACAGCGCGATGATGACGTTCGGCCTCGTTATTGGTCCGAAATTCAGGCGGAAACTCCCGATCCGGCTCGGATCTGGCCCGGATCCCTGATATTCGGATCTGTCGGATCTCGGGGATCCGGACCCGCTCATCTCTAATACCGATATAATCTGCATGTAGACTGAAGGACGATGATCTAACAATATCTGTAATAACCATGTATATTACTAGTAGCTGTCCCCAGAACAGGGGAATAAAAGCTGATCTGGATAAATGGGATTCTGTTACCGATTGTATAACTATAGACTTTGTTTCTCTATAATACTTTGTACATTCTTCTACATGTTACAGATAGTTAGGTGGTCCTGTAGTGATGACCATCTGGTAACCTATAATAACACCCTAAATAAACTAATGATCCTTCAGTAAATGGATTATTGATGTCTTTATTACTGGTGCTGACATATAACCACAGCGTCTACCTGCCAATCGGGGATTGCTCAGTACAAGGAGAGATGCATTATATTCCCTGCTTGCTGTGGTCCTTTCTTGTCTGCTGTCCTCCAGATGGAACTCTCAGACTAGATCAGTTGCTGTGACACATAACAGCTTGGCCGTCTTATGTCCCTGGGCCTGATTCAGAGATGATCAGTAATCTGAGAAAAAGAGAACCGAGGGCTGATTAAGCTAGAGGTGCCATAAACTACTGAAGGAATCCGAGATGCCTGCACTTTAAGTTGTGTTTGTTAAGGGGGCTATGATGCTGCAGCAATAGCCAATTAGGGAGCAGGGGAGGAGTTCCTGCAGTTAGGAATAGCCAGAGGGTCAGGTGATCTGCCTCTCTGGTCCGAATTTCCTGGCTGCAAGGTGTGTTCAGAACCCCTCCTGTACAGCTACTTTGATTCTGCTTAAATTCCTTTAACTTCCTCATAATCCTCACATCTCCTCTTTCTTTATATATCTTTCTCCTCTCTCTCCCCTATCTCACTCTTTTCCGGGGTTCTGACAGCCTTTCTGTCACTGCAGTGTGCACCTCAGCAGAACGGCCTAGTTATGCCGCGCCCGCGTAGATCGCGTAACCCACCCGCCCGTTACCTGCATCAAGGCTCCCCCTCTGATCCTGCCCCGGCTGGCGGCGAGCCGGCTGGGCGGGGAGGCAGAGCGGCGGCGAGACCGGGTGCGCGAGGGGGGCCCTGCGCCGCCACCGGGGGAGCCTCCGCTATCCCCGGCGGGTGCACTAACATCCCTGCGCGGTCGCGGCCTAGTGCCGCAGGTGACCGCGTCATCAGCCGATGACGCGGTCACCCGCGGCACTAGGCCGCGACCGCGCAGGTATGTTAGTGCGCCCGCCGGGGATAGCGGAGGCTCCCCCGGTGGCGGCGCAGGTCCCAGGAGGGGTACCAGGGCGAGGGGGAATACAGCAGGGGCTGCGCTAGGCGCTCCCACGGTGTGGCAAGATGGCCGGCGGGCTCCAGCAGCGCGTAGCGGGTCCCAGCATGCCCAGAGTGCGCACACCTCAGGCAGGTAAGGCCCCGAGTGATGCCATGAAGGCTTTTGTGTGGAGTTTGTGCTCCAGGGGGCAGACTGTGTCAGCCTGAGACGGCTGTTGGCCGGTGTGTCGTTCTTCTCATCGCTGTATGGGAGATAGGACCCGGCCGGTCTTTTGTGGTGTCTAGATCCTTGAGGGGCTGGCGCCGCGCTTGCCCTGTGGCTCCGGATAGCAGACGGCACATAGACGTGTCCCTGCTGCCTCCTTTATTGGGGGCAGTGAGGGATATATGTCATTCCGATTATGAGGTCCAACTGTTCCGATTATGAGGTCCAACTGTTTCGCCTGGCATATGCTATGGCTTTCCACGGAGCTTTCAGGGTTGGCGAGCTGGTAGCCCCGTCAAGGCAGCGGCCTTCGCCTCTGTTGATAGAGGACGTGGTAATTCAGGTCGACTTGGTTTGGTGCCGGGTCCGGCGTTCCAAGACGGACCAGGCTGGGAGAGGTCAATGGCTGTCATTGCAGCCGTGCCCGGTGGAAGGGATATGCCCAGTGACGATGGCAAGCGCCTACGCCCTGTTGCGGCCCGACTGCCCGGGGGCATGGCTAATGCACTTGGATGGTTCCTCATTGACCAAATACCAGTTCTGCCACGTTTTGGGGCGTGCCCTGGTCTCGCTTGGCCTTGATCCGAGGGAGTTTGGAACACACTCTTTTCGGATTGGGGCGGCCACATCTGCCGCTGCTGGGGGTCAATCCGACGCAGAGATACAGTCTCTGGGTCGATGGCGTTCGGCAGCATTCCGCAGATACATTCGGCCTGGTCTATCTGTCCAACTGCCTGACTGTAGCCGACTGGACGCATAAGTACTCGTCTCACTTTAGCGGGAGTCTTGAGGTGGTCCACTTTCCCCCGGGGGCACAATTCGGCTGAATTACAATTTGACATGGCGTCATGGATAGTTTACTCCGGGGGTTTTCTGTGCAGTGTGCCTCAAGGTCTGGTCGGCTACGGTTTCTTTCTCTTCTCTCCCTCTCCAGTGTGTTTGACTTGTTGAGAGCGGCGAGATGTTGATGGCATGCGTCCTAACCTGTTTACATCTTGCAGGTCGCAGAGACGTCAAGACGGTGTGGGTGATGGGACACTCGTTTGTCCACTGGGCGTCAAAAGCGTGTGAGAGTTTGACTGAGGGTATGCGTGCGAAAGCTCGAATGATTCGATGGTTGGGAGTGCGTGGCATGCTTTGGGGAGCGTTGCAGGGCCTATTGCTACGGTCAGTTCGGGACTTTGGAGTCCCTGAGGTGCTAATTTTGCACCTGGGCGGAAACGATCTAGGCCGATGCACTGCCTCAGAGTTGCGGTCAATTATTATCAGGGACCTGCATATTATAGCCCAGACGCTCCCCTGCTGCCGCCTGGTCTGGTCCTCAATGATTCCCAGGCGGGTCTGGAGGACAGCCAGGTCAGGGCCCCGCTTGGATGGCGCACGGAGAAAGGTCAATGCTGCGGTGCAGCGATACCTGTTGGCGAATAGCGGTGGTGTCATCAGGCATGACTCCATCGTCTATAAGCGGGGTTCCCTGTATAGGCCGGACGGTGTCCATTTAAGTCCCGAAGGAATGGCAATATTCCTGGACGACCTGTTTAGAGGTTTTTAGTTGAAGTTATGGTTGTTAGGTAGAAGTGCTGAGCGTTAGGGTGGCGGTGCTGCAGCCTAATGCTTGGCTTGTGGCGGTAAAGAACGGTCCTTGTTCAAATGCTGATATGAGGATAGTGGGGTGCGCTCTCCCCTCAATGATACGCCACGAGCCCATGCCCCTTGGAAAGGGGATGGGCTGCACTATCCGCACGGGTGGGTTGCGTGGGAGAGTTGAACACCAACGCTGTGTGAATGGTGTGATGTCATCTTACCCTTCTTTTCTCTATGACCGTTCTTTAGGGCCGCCACCCTCTTTTATAAGATCAATATATATAAATAGTTGTCAATAATAAATTTGACATTCATATTGAAACGCCAGCACTTGTGTCTGTCTCTTTATTTTAGTGTTAAGATAGATAAGTTTAGATAAGTTATTAAAGTGTCGGGGCATAAGGATTACCGATGGCAAGTTTATGCCAGGTGACTGCGAGTAGAAAGCTGCCGCTCAGACAGAAAGCAAAAGCACCTTGGGTGACATTTAATGGGATGCGATTTTTAGTAAGGTTCTGAAATCCCACATTATCGCATTTTCCAAAATCGAGAATTTTTTGAGATAATCAACTATTTAAATTAGATGCAAATTTGCGGTAAAAAATGCGATATGGTGCGATTTTTAGTCCTGAAAATGTACGAATTAATGCAAATGTGTGGTTTGTGTAAATAAATGCATAGGGTCCCCCCTCCTGAGCAAAACCAGCCATGTGCTGGTCTCTGAAATTCAGGGGAATAAAAACATAGGGGATCCCCAGGATTTCTAAAATCAGCACCAGGCTCAAGGGCAGGTCTGGGTTCCCAAAATACAGGGGACAAAATGACTAGGGGTCCCCGAATCTTGGCAACCAGCACTGGGCCCAAACAGCCATTAAAGGGCCCACTGGGTCTTGTAGTTCTACAACATTACAAATAGTGATATAAACACACATACACACAGTTCCACACAGATGAGGGTAATCCAGGGCTGCCGACTTTTAAGGTGCGTACACACATACAGATCTATCTGGGGGGAACAAAAACCTGGAAATGTATGGGAGCATATGACAATCAAAAGATTGTTCCCAAACGCTTGAAAACAGACAGTGATCAGTCAGACAAATTGTTTAAATCATTCTGATATAACAAATTTAACAAAGCAGATACTTTTTTTTCTGTTTTCCTGAATTTGGGTTGAAATTTTCAGATTGTCATTTGCTCCCTACATTTCCAGGTTTTTGTTCCCACCAGATAGATCAGACAGAGAATCTGTGTGTACGCACCTTGAGAATCTCCTCTCCGGGAGAAGCCCTGAGAGGATACTTTCAGCAGCAGTTCAGGGGGAGGGGCTTGAACGTGACATCATTAAATCCCGCCCCCATGATGTAAAATAACCGAATTGGCTAAAATGATCCGATTGTGATGTATTAGCTCCGCCCCCTCCTCTGAGACCTGCGGATTGCGGCATTTAAATGCCGAGGTCAGGGGAAGACTGCTGCAATCGGGGCGCAGTGGGGGTCCACCTGAATCCAGGAGGGTTGCCCACCTTTCTGGGGGGCCAGGAGGGCGACCCGATTCTCGGGAGACTCCCGACCATTCTGGGAGGGTAGCAACCCTGGGATAATCATACATTAAGAGGGAAGTCCAGGCGCAGAGCATTGTGTACCGAATGCAATGGGTCATGTTGGAGGGTATGTCATTGCACTGTGCCCCAGTCCTGCTTACCATGTATGCTATCCGCAGAGCATTGCACTGTGCCCCAGTCCTCCACCATGTATGCTACTGCAGAGCATTGCACTGTGCCCCAGTCCTGCTTACCATGTATGCTATCTGCAGAGCATTGCACTGTGCCCCAGTCCTGCTTACCATGTATGCTATCTGCAGAGCATTGCACTGTGCCTCAGTCCTCCACCATGTATGCTACTGCAGAGCATTGCACTGTGCCTCAGTCCTCCACCATGTATGCTATCTGCAGAGCATTGCACTGTGCCTCAGTCCTGCTTACCATGTATGCAACTGCAGAGCATTGCACTGTGCCCCAGTCCTGCTTACCATGTATGCTACTGCAGAGCATTGCACTGTGCCTCAGTCCTCCACCATGTATGCTACTACAGAGCATTGCACTGTGCCTCAGTCCTCCACCATGTATGCTACCATACCTCCCAACTTCTGTGCTGATGAAATAGGGACACTCGCGCGGCCGAAAAGGGGGCGCGGCGTATGCTAATTAGCCGCAACCTCATTTTCATACGAGAATAGATGCTGTGCGCATGCGCACAGCGTCTTTTCTATTAGATTGGGGGTCTCCCAACTGCCACCCCCCGCAGTGGGACAATGCCTGCCGCGGGTGGTACAGCGGGACAGGACCCGAAAATCGGGTCTGTCCCGCTGTAATCGTGACAGTTGGGAGGTATGTGCTACTGCAGAGCATTGCACTGTGCCTCAGTCCTCCTCACCATGTATGCTATCTGCAGAGCATTGCACTGTGCCCCAGTCCTCCTCACCATGTATGCTATCTGCAGAGCATTGCACTGTGCCTCAGTCCTCCTCACCATGTATGCTATCTGCAGATCATTGCGCTGTGCCTCAGTCCTCCTCACCATGTATGCTACTGCAGAGCATTGCACTGTGCCTCAGTCCTCCTCACCATGTATGCTGTCTGCAGAGCATTGCACTGTGCCCCAGTCCTCCTCACCATGTATGCTACTGCAGAGCATTGCACTGTGCCTCAGTCCTACTCACCATGTATGCTACTGCAGAGCATTGCACTGTGCCTCAGTCCTCCTCACCATGTATGCTGTCTGCAGAGCATTGCACTGTGCCACAGTCCTCCTCACCATGTATGCTACTGCAGAGCATTGCACTGTGCCTCAGTCCTACTCACCATGTATCCTACTGCAGAGCATTGCACTGTGCCCCAGTCCTCCTCACCATGTATGCTATCTGTAGAGCATTGCACTGTGCCCCAGTCCTCCTCACCATGTATGCTATCTGCAGAGCATTGCACTGTGCCCCAGTCCTGCTTACCATGTATGTTATCTGCAGAGCATTGCACTGTACCTCAGTCCTCCTCACCATGTATGCTATCTGCAGAGCATTGCACTGTGCCCCATTCCTCACCATTTATGCTATCTGCAGATCATTGCACTGTGCCCCAGTCCTGCTTACCATGTATGTTATCTGCAGAGCATTGCACTGTGCCTCCGTCCTCCACCATGTATGCTATCTGCAGATTATTGCACTGTGCCTCAGTCCTCCACCATGTATGCTCTCTGCGGAGCATTGCACTCAGGTACAGTCCTAATCTGCAGAGCATTGCACTCAGGTCCAGTCCTCCTCACCATGTATGTGATCTGCAGAGCATTGCACTGTGCCTCAGTCCTCCTCACCATGTATGCTATCTGCAGAGCATTGCACTCAGGTCCAGTCCTCCTCACCATGTATGCTATCTGCAGAGCATTGCACTGTGCCCCAGTCCTCCTCACCATGTATGCAATCTGCAGAGCATTGCACTCAGGTCCAGTCCTCATCTGCAGAGCATTGCACTCGTCCAGTCCTCCTCACCATGTATGCAATCTGTAGAGCATTCCACTCAGGTCCAGTCCTCATCTACAGATCATTGCACTGTGCCCCAGTCTTCCTCACCATGCATGCTAATGCAGAGCATTGCACTCAGATCCAGTCCTTCTCACCATGTATGCTACTGTATCTGCAGAGCATTGCACTGTGCCTCAGTCCTCCTCACCATGTATGCTATCTGCAGAACATTGCACTCAGGTCCAGTCCTCATCTGCAGAGCATTGCACTCAGGTCCAGTCCTCCTCACCATGTACTGTGCTATCTGCAGATCATTGCACTGTGCCCCTGTCCTCCTCACCATGTATGCTATCTGCAGAGCATTGCACTGTACCCCAGTCCTCCTCACCATGTATGCTATCTGCAGAGCATTGCACTCAGGTTTAGTCCTCACCATGTATGCTATCTGCAGAGCATTGCACTGTGCCCAGGGTTGCCAACCCTCCCGGAATGACCAGGAGGGTCCCGGAAATCGGGTCCGCCTCCCGGAAAGCTGTCTGCAGTGTCTGGCTCCCAGGAACCTGCCCCCTCGATGGGGGGTCCGTGGGTCAGATGACTCGAATGGCATCATTTTAGTGCTGCCCACCACAGTGTAATGCCTGAAATACTGGCATTACACAGTGGGGGCGTGGCTTAATGCCGCAGATGCTTTGTACACGCCCACAAGGCAGTCTGCCCCATCATGCCCCTTTTCCACTAATAGCATGGGCCCCGCCCCCCTGCCTCACTGAGCTGGCTGGCAATATCTCAGATGTATGAAGGAGCACTATGGGGAAGAAGGGGGTATCAGTGCACTGATTCATCTTCTCCCCCATGTAAGAAGGAGCCGATGTGCGCAGGCTGATCTGCAAGGCAAATGTATGAATGGTCCACAGCGCTGACCGTTGCGCCCCCTGCCACTATCCGCTTCGACAGCTGCAGGGTGGTGAAGTCTTATCCCCACAACAACAACATCACTGTCCCTGCTGCCGGCTCCAGGCTGCGCTGAAGATCTCGCAAATGCCCAGTACAGCCGGGTAAGGGAAAGGAGATCAGTGTGAGCTGATGCGCTGTCTCCTCAATAGGACATTGCCGAAGGGTAGTTTGCGCTCCCTCGCTTCAGCAGACAAGATGTTAAAACATCTTGTCTATGGGCGATATGTAATAGGGTGCGATTTTTGGATTAGTCCAAAAATCGCACCATATCGCACAAAATCGCACCTATCCAAATCACATTTTGTGCCGCAAATTCGCATATGTAATGAGATGCAAATTTGCGGCAAAAAAGTGCGATATGGTGCGATTTCGGGCGCTTTTTTAGTCCTGAAAATGTGCGATTTTCAGTCATGAAAATCCGCACATTTTCAGTACTGTGCGCTGTGTTGTTAAAAAAAAAAAAAAAAAGGCGTGCGGTCCCCCCCCTAAGCATAACCAGCCCCGGGCTCAAAAAGCCGGTGCTGGTATCATAAAATCAAAGGAACAATCAAGTTGGGGTTCCCTGGATTTTATAAAACCAGCACCAGGCTCAAGGTCCGGCGCTGGTTCCCAAAATACGGGGGACAAAATGACTAGGGGTCCCCCGTATTTTAAGAACCAGCACCGGACACAACCAGCCAGCAGGGTAATGCCACAGCCGGGGGAAACTTATTATATAAGCTCCCGCGGCCAAAGCATTAACCCCCTGGCTGGTCAGCATGGGCAGGGGTCCTGGGGAAGTGGGGACCCCCCCAATGAAGGGGTCCCCCCCCTCCAGGACTTACCAGCCCATGCTGATAGTCCGGGGCTGTCCCCGATGCCCCTGGCCGGTGGGCATCGGGCTGATGACTTGTGTAAAAAAAAAGAATTAAAACTATTGTTTTACACTGGCGAACTATGAGTCCCAGCAAGCCTACCCCGCATGCTGGGACTTGGGGAACCACAAGTCCCAGCATGCGGGGCATTAAAGGGCCCGCTGGCACTTGTAGTTCTGCAGTGAAAAAAATAGTGCACAAAATCACACTGACACCCTGTAAAATAAAAGTTTAATACACACAAAACACACACACACTGATACTTACCTACCTTGAGCCCGTAGGTCGGTCCCTGGATCCTGGGTCCGTCCTCCGGGGCTCCAGGGCAGAAGAGTCCGGTTCCGGGGCCTTGGTCCTGGTTCCGGGGCTGGTCCTGGGGTTCCGGGGCTCCTGGGCTGCAGAATCCGGGGTCCGGGATCCGTGGTACTCCCCAGGGGTACCTAAGGAGGCAAATCCAACTCACCTGCTCCCCGGCGGCGACCTCCGGTGACAGTGCTGCTCCACACTGGTACCCGGCTTGCAGGAGTTTGTCCGGCGCTGAGATGTTTCCTCCTCGCCGTCTCTGAACAGAATGATTTCTCGGCCAATCAGGAGCCGAGAAAGTCGGCTCCTGATTGGCCAGAAATCATTCTGAATACAGACGCCGACGAAGTAACATCTAGCGCTGAGATGTTACTTCGTCGGCGTCTGTATTCAGAATGATTTCTGGCCAATCAGGAGCCGACTTTCTCGGCTCCTGATTGGCCGAGAAATCATTCTGTTCAGAGACGGCGAGGAGGAAACATCTCAGCGCCGGACAAACTCCTGCAAGCCGGGTACCAGTGTGGAGCAGCGCTGTCACCGGAGGTCGCCGCCGGGGAGAAGGTGAGTTGGATTTGCCTCCTTAGGTACCCCTGGGGAGTAACACGGATCCCGGACCCCGGATTCTGCAGCCCAGGAGCCCCGGAACCCCAGGACCAGCCCCGGAACCGGACTCTTCTGCCCTGGAGCCCCGGAGGACGGACCCAGGATCCAGGGACTGACCTACGGGCTCAAGGTAGGTAAGTATCAGTGTGTGTGTGTTTTGTGTGTATTAAACTTTTATTTTACAGGGTGTCAGTGTGATTTTGTGCACTATTTTTTTCACTGCAGAACTACAAGTGCCAGCGGGCCCTTTAATGCCCCGCATGCTGGGACTTGTGGTTGCCCAAGTCCCAGCATGCGGGGTAGGCTTGCTGGGACTCACAGTTCGCCAGTGTAAAACAATAGTTTTAATTCTTTTTTTTTACACAAGTCATCAGCCCGATGCCCACCGGCCAGGGGCATCGGGGACAGCCCCGGACTATCAGCATGGGCTGGTAAGTCCTGGAGGGGGGGGACCCCTTCATTGGGGGGGTCCCCACTTCCCCAGGACCCCTGCCCATGCTGACCAGCCAGGGGGTTAATGCTTTGGCCGCGGGAGCTTATATAATAAGTTTCCCCCGGCTGTGGCATTACCCTGCTGGCTGGTTGTGTCCGGTGCTGGTTCTTAAAATACGGGGGACCCCTAGTCATTTTGTCCCCCGTATTTTGGGAACCAGCGCCGGACCTTGAGCCTGGTGCTGGTTTTATAAAATCCAGGGAACCCCAACTTGATTGTTCCTTTGATTTTATGATACCAGCACCGGCTTTTTGAGCCCGGGGCTGGTAATGCTTAGGAGGGGGACAGCACGCCAGTTTTTTATTTAAATTTCTTTTTTAACTATTTTTTTACAGCAGAAGCATGCACAGATCTCAATGATCTGTGCATGTTTCTGCCTAACTCGCCAGTCAGAAGCTGGTCTATTTTTATTGCGATTTTTTTTAAACTCCCATATGCGACTTTAGAACTCGCATCCTATTACATATGCGAGTTCCATAGTTTACTATGGGAAAACATCTGGATGCGATTTTCAGTGTGCCTGAAAATCGCATCTTTAAAATGTGTGATTTTGCGGTAAAAAATGCGATTTTTACCGCGACTCGCATCCTATTACATGTGCGATTTTTAGAAAAAATGCGATTTTGGTCAATTTTGACCAAAAATCGCAAAAGTCTAAAAATCACACCCTATTACATATCGGCCCATGTCTCTTACTGCTTCGCCTCGTTATATATATTTATAATGTAATCATTTGTAATGATTTGCGGCACTCAAAGGGTCTTTTTTTCTCAAAAGCAAAATTTGTATTGTAATGAAGAACAGGTTACATATAAATCATGGCTGGATGCCCTGACGTTTCAATGCCGCCACTGGATTTTTCTTCAAGGGCCCATGCTTGTAACAAACTGTGCAAACAGACTGCATAAAATACAGAGAGTTTTATACTTACCTGTCCGTGCTCTGGGCAGGAGCCAGGTTCAGCGTGGAGGACTCGCGCATGCTTCCTTGTGTCCGTCCGTCCCGCGTTGATGACGTCACCTGCCTTCTGATCCTGTTGCCCTGGAGACGCATCTCTACATGAAAGCGTCTCTCCGGGTTCTAGAATACTTCAGCCGGTTGGCGTCATGCCAGCTCCCTGCCCAGCACTGAGCTAAACACATCTTAATCAGGACAATAAGGCATACTCATATATATAAAATATAACTGACTGCATCAGTATTTACAGGGTGTGGATACCTACTGTATATGTGTATTATAAATATATGTAATGGATTAATATGCATTTTAAGGCGCATTTTGTTAGAGAGTGCTAAGGTAGATGTGACATAAAGTATGCTTAGCAGGCACACTCGGATATGTTTTTTGCAAAGTTGCCTACCCTCCTGCATTCTGCAGGAGACTCCCTGACATAGCAGCAATCTCCCTCTCTCCCTCATTAGTCTAGCAATCTCCCTCATGTCACCTAGCCCACATTACACTGTTACATCATAGTTACCTCCCCTCCTGCATTCTGCAGGAGACTCCCTGACATAGCAGCAATCTCCCTCTCTCCCTCATTAGTCTAGCAATCTCCCTCATGTCACCTAGCCCACATTACACTGTTACATCACAGTTACCTCCCCTCCTGCATTCTGCAGGAGACTCTCTGAAATAGCAGCAATCTCCCTCTCTCCCTCATTAGTCTAGCAATCTCCCTCATGTCACCTAGCCGACATTACACTGTTACATCATAGTTACCTCCCCTCCTGCATTCTGCAGGAGACTCCCTGACATAGCAGCAATTTACCTCTCTCCCTCATTAGTCTAGCAATCTGCCTCATGTCACCTAGCCCACATTACACTGTTACAGCATAGTTACCTCCCCTCCTGCATTCTGCAGAAGACTCCCTGACATATCAATCTCCCTCTCGCCCTCATTAGTCTAGCAATCTCCCTCATGTCACCTAGCCCACATTACACTGTTACATCATAGTTACATCCCCTCCTGCATTCTGCAGGAGACTCCCTGACATAACAGCAATCTCCCTCTCTCCCTCATTAGTCTAGCAATCCCCCTCATGTCACCTAGCCCACATTACACTGTTACAGCATAGTTACCTCCCCTCCTGCATTCTGCAGGAGACTCCCTGAAATAGCAGCAATCTCCCTCTCTCCCTCATTAGTCTAGCAATCTCCCTCATGTCACCTAGCCCACATTACACTGTTACATCATAGTTACCTCCCCTCCTGCATTCTGCAGGAGACTCCCTGACATAACAGCAATCTCCCTCTCTCCCTCATTAGTCTAGTAATCTCCCTCATTACACCTATCCTGCACTACACTGTTAAATTTTTTTGGGGAAAAAGGAATGAGAGCTAGATAAATTCACATTGAGTCATCAGCACCATTTCCCAGCACTTTACCAAGTACAGTATAGTAGCTCTTACTAACTGCTTTAGGGCTCATCTACATTTGTATATTTCATTTTATTTATTTATTTTATTTATTTACAGTTTCTTATATAGCGCAGCAGATTCCGTTACAGTGTCTTATATAGCGCAGCAGATTCCGTTACAGTGTCTTATATAGCGCAGCAGATTCCGTTACAGTGTCTTATATAGCGCAGCAGATTCCGTTACAGTGTCTTATATAGCGCAGCAGGTTCCGTTACAGTGTCTTATATAGCGCGGCAGATTCCGTTACAGCGTCTTATATAGCGCAGCAGATTCCGTTACAGTGTCTTATATAGCGCAGCAGATTCCGTTACAGTGCCTTATATAGTGCAGCAGATTCCGTTACAGTGTCTTATATAGTGCAGCAGATTCCTTTACAGCGTCTTATTTAGTGCAGCAGATTCCGTTGCGCTTTACAATAGTAGACAGTGATAAGACAAACTGGGTAACAACAGACAGACTTGGAGGTAGGAGGGCCCTGCTGCAAGCTTACAATCTATAGGGATATAGGGGGGAAACATAAGGACAGGCACCAGTAATAGCATAGCAGTTCATTTTAAAAGGTTCCTCTCAGATGTAGCAGTACACACCCACGCTTCTAGGTGCCTCATTCACAACCTCCAGTGGTTTTTTTCCGTTTTTTACGTATGGGCTGCAGCCCCCCCCCCCAGGTAAAATCCGCCACTGTAGTGAAGCCAAATGCAGTCT
Source organism: Crinia signifera (assembly GCF_055691185.1). Lineage (NCBI taxonomy): Eukaryota > Metazoa > Chordata > Amphibia > Anura > Myobatrachidae > Crinia > Crinia signifera. The sequence continues at coordinate 332,334,105 of NC_139220.1, forward strand.
GTGAGACCGCACTGGCTTCACTGTGACTGGCACTGACTTCCTATTGGTCCGACCTGCCAGTCACCCAAGGCAGTCCCATTGGGAGTTGTTCCCTCCCTCTGGGATGCCTCTATGGGCTGTTGCATGGCAGCCCATAAAATCCAGGGTCTGCACATGCGCGGTACCTACGGCAGTACTGTCCATGTGCTGGTCCCTATATTGTACAGGCTCCGGGTCTGCACATGCGCGGTACCTACGGCAGTACTGTCCATGTGCTGGTCCCTATATTGTACAGGCTCCAGGACTGCACATGCGCGGTACCTACGGCAGTACTGTCCATGTGCTGGTCCCTATATTGTACAGGCTCCGGGACTGCACATGCGCGGTACCTACGGCAGTACTGTCCATGTGCCGGTCCCTATATTGTACAGGCTCCAGGACTGCACATGCGCGGTACCTACGGCAGTACTGTCCATGTGCCGGTCCCTATATTGTAAAGGCTCCGGGACTGCACATGCGCGGTACCTACGGCAGTACTGTCCATGTGCCGGTCTCTATATTGTACAGGCTCCGGGACTGCACATGCGCAGTACCTACGGCAGTACTGTCCATGTGCCGGTCCCTATATTGTACAGGCTCCGGGACTGCACATGCGCAGCACCTACGGCAGTACTGTCCATGTGCTGGTCCCTATATTGTACAGGCTCCGGGACTGCACATGCGCGGTACGTACGGCAGTACTGTCCATGTGCTGGTCCCTATATTGTACAGGCTCCGGGACTGCACATGCGCGGTACCTACGGCAGTACTGTCCATGTGCCGGTCCCTATATTGTACAGGCTCCAGGACTGCACATGCGCAGTACCTACGGCAGTACTGTCCATGTGCTGGTCCCTATATTGTACAGGCTCCGGGACTGCACATGCGCAGCACCTACGGCAGTACTGTCCATGTGCCGGTCCCTGTATTGTACAGGCTCCAGGACTGCACATGCGCAGTACCTACGGCAGTACTGTCCATGTGCTGGTCCCTATATTGTACAGGCTCCGGGACTGCACATGCGCAGCACCTACGGCAGTACTGTCCATGTGCCGGTCCCTGTATTGTACAGGCTCCGGGACTGCACATGCGCAGTACCTACGGCAGTACTGTCCATGTGCTGGTCCCTATATTGTACAGGCTCCAGGACTGCACATGCGCAGTACCTACGGCAGTACTGTCCATGTGCTGGTCCCTGTATTGTACAGGCTCCAGGACTGCACATGCGCGGTACCTACGGCAGTACTGTCCATGTGCCGGTCCCTATATTGTACAGGCTCCGGGACTGCACATGCGCAGTACCTACGGCAGTACTGTCCATGTGCTGGTCCCTATATTGTACAGGCTCCGGGACTGCACATGCGCGGTACCTACGGCAGTACTGTCCATGTGCCGGTCCCTATATTGTACAGGCTCCGGGTCTGCACATGCGCGGTACCTACGGCAGTACTGTCCATGTGCCGGTCCCTATATTGTACAGGCTCCGGGACTGCACATGCGCAGTACCTACGGCAGTACTGTCCATGTGCTGGTCCCTATATTGTACAGGCTCCGGGACTGCACATGCGCGGTACCTATGGCAGTACTGTCCATGTGCCGGTCCCTATATTGTACAGGCTCCGGGACTGCACATGCGCAGTACCTACGGCAGTACTGTCCATGTGCCGGTCCCTATATTGTACAGGCTCCAGGACTTCACATGCGCGGTACCTACGGCAGTACTGTCCATGTGCCGGTCCCTATATTGTACAGGCTCCGGGACTGCACATGCGCGGTACCTACGGCAGTACTGTCCATGTGCCGGTCCCTATATTGTACAGGCTCCGGGACTGCACATGCGCAGTACCTACGGCAGTACTGTCCATGTGCTGGTCCCTATATTGTACAGGCTCCGGGACTGCACATGCGCGGTACCTACGGCAGTACTGTCCATGTGCCGGTCCCTATATTGTACAGGCTCCGGGACTGGCTACATGCGCAGTACCTACGGCAGTACTGTCCATGTGCTGGTCCCTATATTGTACAGGCTCCGGGTCTGCACATGCGCAGTACCTACGGCAGTACTGTCCATGTGCCGGTCCCTATATTGTACAGGCTCCGGGTCTGCACATGCGCAGTACCTACGGCAGTACTGTCCATGTGCCGGTCCCTATATTGTACAGGCTCCGGGACTGCACATGCGCAGTACCTACGGCAGTACTGTCCATGTGCCGGTCCCTATATTGTACAGGCTCCGGGACTGCACATGCGCAGTACCTACGGCAGTACTGTCCATGTGCCGGTCCCTATATTGTACAGGCTCCGGGACTGCACATGCGCGGTACCTACGGCAGTACTGTCCATGTGCCGGTCCCTATATTGTACAGGCTCCGGGTCTGCACATGCGCAGTACCTACGGCAGTACTGTCCATGTGCCGGTCCCTATATTGTACAGGCTCCGGGTCTGCACATGCGCGGTACCTACGGCAGTACTGTCCATGTGCCGGTCCCTATATTGTACAGGCTCCGGGACTGCACATGCGCAGTACCTACGGCAGTACTGTCCATGTGCCGGTCCCTATATTGTACAGGCTCCGGGACTGCACATGCGCGGTACCTACGGCAGTACTGTCCATGTGCCGGTCCCTATATTGTACAGGCTCCGGGACTGCACATGCGCGGTACCTACGGCAGTACTGTCCATGTGCCGGTCCCTATATTGTACAGGCTCCGGGACTGCACATGCACGGTACCTACGGCAGTACTGTCCATGTGCCGGTCCCTATATTGTACAGGCTCCGGGACTGCACATGCGCAGTACCTACGGCAGTACTGTCCATGTGCCGGTCCCTATATTGTACAGGCTCCGGGTCTGCACATGCGCAGTACCTACGGCAGTACTGTCCATGTGCCGGTCCCTATATTGTACAGGCTCCGGGTCTGCACATGCGCAGTACCTACGGCAGTACTGTCCATGTGCCGGTCCCTATATTGTACAGGCTCCGGGACTGCACATGCGCAGTACCTACGGCAGTACTGTCCATGTGCCGGTCCCTATATTGTACAGGCTCCGGTACTGCACATGCGCAGTACCTACGGCAGTACTGTCCATGTGCCGGTCCCTATATTGTACAGGCTCCGGGACTGCACATGCGCGGTACCTACGGCAGTACTGTCCATGTGCCGGTCCCTATATTGTACAGGCTCCGGGACTGCACATGCGCGGTACCTACGGCAGTACTGTCCATGTGCCGGTCCCTATATTGTACAGGCTCCGGGACTGCACATGCGCGGTACCTACGGCAGTACTGTCCATGTGCCGGTCCCTTTATTGTACAGGCTCCGGGACTGCACATGCGCAGTACCTACGGCAGTACTGTCCATGTGCCGGTCCCTATATTGTACAGGCTCCGGGACTGGCTACATGCGCAGTACCTACGGCAGTACTGTCCATGTGCCGGTCCCTATATTGTACAGGCTCCGGGACTGCACATGCGCAGTACCTACGGCAGTACTGTCCATGTGCCGGTCCCTATATTGTACAGGCTCCGGGACTGCACATGCGCGGTACCTACGGCAGTACTGTCCATGTGCCGGTCCCTATATTGTACAGGCTCCGGGACTGCACATGCGCGGTACCTACGGCAGTACTGTCCATGTGCCGGTCCCTATATTGTACAGGCTCCGGGACTGCACATGCGCAGTACCTACGGCAGTACTGTCCATGTGCTGGTCCCTATATTGTACAGGCTCCGGGACTGCACATGCGCAGTACCTACGGCAGTACTGTCCATGTGCCGGTCCCTATATTGTACAGGCTCCAGGACTGCACATGCGCAGTACCTACGGCAGTACTGTCCATGTGCCGGTCCCTATATTGTACAGGCTCCGGGTCTGCACATGCGCAGTACCTAAGGCAGTACTGTCCATGTGCCGGTCCCTATATTGTACAGGCTCCGGGACTGCAAATGCGCTGTACCTACGGCAGTACTGTCCATGTGCTGGTCCCTATATTGTACAGGCTCCGGGACTGCACATGCGCGGTACCTACGGCAGTACTGTCCATGTGCCGGTCCCTATATTGTACAGGCCCCGGGACTGCACATGCGCGGTACCTACGGCAGTACTGTCCATGTGCCGGTCCCTATATTGTACAGGCTCCGGGACTGCACATGCGCGGTACCTACGGCAGTACTGTCCATGTGCCGGTCCCTATATTGTACAGGCTCCGGGACTGCACATGCGCGGTACCTACGGCAGTACTGTCCATGTGCCGGTCCCTATATTGTACAGGCTCCGGGACTGCACATGCGCAGTACCTACGGCAGTACTGTCCATGTGCCGGTCCCTATATTGTACAGGCTCCGGGACTGGCTACATGCGCGGTACCTACGGCAGTACTGTCCATGTGCCGGTCCCTATATTGTACAGGCTTCGGGACTGCACATGCGCGGTACCTACGGCAGTACTGTCCATGTGCCGGTCCCTATATTGTACAGGCTCCGGGACTGCACATGCGCAGTACCTACGGCAGTACTGTCCATGTGCCGGTCCCTATATTGTACAGGCTCCGGGACTGTGATTTCACCTCTAGGGCTGTTGGCGTAGCAGTCCATAGAAGCTGGCTACATGCGCAGCACAGAGGTTGGTACTGGGCATGCGACAGTCCCGGTGCCTGTCATCATTGTACAAGCACTGGTAACAATGCAGCGGGGACCAGGAGGAGCAGCGGTGGCAGGGGGAGCCGGCATCACAGCCAGTGGCAGCCCCCCTCCTACCATAAGGTAGGAACCACCACTGACAATCTCTATTCACAATATCTCCATACTGTATATGGAATTAGAGACGCCATTTGGGAGGAGCATGACACACCCCCTCATAAGGCGCCATGCAAAATTCTACTACCAACTGTAATCTCCCTGAAACTAGTTTTCAAAAGTAGGCAAGTATGTTTTTTTGTATATAAACTGTTGAAACTTAGCAGAGAATGCAAACTTTAGTGTTGAAAAACTGAGTCAAAGGTGGGAAATTTAGCAGAAAAGAGACACTTTAGGAATGAATAAGGTAAGGGATATTACATCCTCAACTAGAAATCAGAGGCTGATAGGATGAATCAAAGGTGGTAAATGCAGCAGATAAAGATAAAGATAAGGATAAGGAGCCTGTAGGCTCCTAATACCGCTTTTACACCGCCGAAAAATCCGGGTCAGCGGCGGGTCAGACCCGGATCTTCGGCGGTGTAAATCCCTAACGCCGTGTCCCTTTACACGGGACTTCTACCCAGGTCCTGACCTGGGTAGAACATGGCTAGGACCTGGGTAGAGGGCGGTGTAAATGGGAACGCCGGGTCGGTTGACCCGGCTCCCATTTACATGAATGGGGAACGTCCAACCTGCGGACCGCAGTGTCCGCAGGTTGGACAGGTTGTCAGCCTGACACTGACAGCCGGCGCTGCTGTCTGCTATACCCTGCAGATAGCAGCGGCGGGGGAGGGAGGTGAACAGATGCCTGTGTGCATCCATTCACCTCCTGTGCGACGGCGGGGGGGTGCGCGCGGGGACTGGGGGCATCCCAGCAGCTTACCTTAGTGCTGGGCTGCCCCCAGCAGCGTTCCGGTCCTGCGGTGGCGGTGATTGGCGCTTGGAGATGACATCATCCTGTCATCTCCAAGAACCGGGAGGGGGGGGGCGGGTGCGGGCCGGGCTGTCCGCCCGCTGTAAATTGCACTAAACCCGGCTTGAACCTGGGTCTAAAAAAGCCGGGTGCGACCCGGCGTTTTGGTGTAAAAGGGGTATAAGTTAGGAATTATGTAGAGATAAAGGTATGACATTTAGCAGAGAAGACACACTGTAGGGTAGAAAGAGTACTGAGAGTGATCATACTTGTCAAGAAAACATGTTTTGATATGTATGAATATTCCCCCTACATATGAGGGAGAGCCTAAAGGTGCCCACAGACGCATCAATTGTACCGTGCTATGCATTTTTGACTGTACAATGGTTCTATACAATTTTTCTTCCAGCATGCGATGCGATGAACCCATGTTTGTACTGTTCATTTTCAGATGTAGTCTAAAAAGTACGTGCAGCACATACTTTTTAGGACATACAATATCGGGCTCCCGTGAACGTGCATCGCATCGCAAAAGCCCATAAACACCACCCAATTATTGTACATAAGATGCGTTTTGTACTTAAAAAGTACAAAACGCATTGGATAATTGATGCGTCTGTGGGCACCTTAAGGCTGCTGTGTGCGATACATAAGGCAGTATGCAGAGGTGAAACAGCAATGTTGCTCTAGGGAGCACAGGTGCCGGTATGGCGCCGACGCGGCATAAGGGGGAGGGGCAGGCCGCGCTACTGGTGACCTGGCACAACAAAGGGGGGGGGGTCGGGATGGTATCTCCGCCCCCTTTCACACTTGTGGGACAAGGGCAGCCAATGAAGCACCAGGGGGAGGGAACTGCCAGGAAGGGGTTTAAAAGACTGGGGCAGGGGGGAGGCTGAGCACACATCATCAGAACACGATCAGAGCAGGGTTGTAGACTTCCCCCAGCAGCTTGAAACTGAAGCACAGGCCGCAGAGGGGACATAGGGCAAGGCCTCCTTACCTTGTTTCGAGCACCGAGTGGGAGATCTATCAGCCAGGGACCAGAGCAGGGCGTTAGCAGTCGGCGTCAGCCTGCCTCACAGCTGCTGAAAAAACTGCCCAAAGGGTCTGAGGGGCGTCAGCAACAGAGGCAGCATACAGCCGGCATCCATATGGCTCGAGAGGAGAGGCGGCAAGCGGAGCAGCAGCAGCATACAGCCGGCATCCATACAGCACAAGAGGAGAAGCCACAACCAGCGGAACAGAAGCACAGGGGCACGGCACAGGCATAGCCAGGAGGCAGAGGCAGTAGTGGAAATCCCCAGCGCCATCAGCAGCTACCCAGGGAGTGGAGCTGTGTCATCATGCCCCACAGCGGCCGGGAGATCTGCACCAGCAACGTCGTCGCCGGGAGACACGGGGAAGCCTATCCGCATCGTCTGAGGGATTACAGCAGCAGCATCCAGCCATCTTCCTTACAGCTTCCAGGGCCTAATCCCACAGCCAGCATGAGCACGAGGAGGAAGTGGGGGAGGAGTCCAGCAGGACAAAGGGAGCAGCAGCAGCAAATTCTTGGAGGAAGTGGGGGAGGAGAGCAGCAGCACAGAGTAGCTCGGCTGGGAGGGGCTCCCCCTAGTGGCCGCAGCACATCAAAGTGCCCAACAGCAAGGAGGAATATCAGGAATCAAGCAGGTAGTATTGGCAGCGCCAGCATGGAGCAGCTAGCACCACGGTGCAGCAGTAAGGGTCTGCTGCAGCCGCGCTAGTCGCTCAGAAGAGGAGCAAGCTTTTCATCAGGGCGAGCATGTTTATCAGCACGGATGGAGGGGATACGGAGGAAAGCATCAGAGTCCGCCTGGGTGTGGCGGCAGGAGCCGGGCAAGGGCATACCATGAGGCTGTGGCCAGGGTGATGCCCGCGGATCACCACAGAGGGCCTAATGGCCACAGGGAGGGAGCACAGGCATCAGGCCAAGAAGGTGTCGGCAGGCCATCGGGCTGCAGGGAGCAGGCAAGGAAAGCGATTGACGGGCACCGCTATGGTCGGCGTGGCTTCAGCATTTCACGTCGTCTCAGCCAGAACCCATTTGCTCATCGATGTCACCTACTTGCGCATTGTGCGGCGCAGATAGCGGGGGGCATGAGAAGAAGGTCACCATGGTCGACGCGGGAGAAAAGCAGACGACGCACAGGATTGGTAAAACAAATAACCTGAATAGCATGTAGTATGCCGAGGTAGACAGTATACAGAATGTTAGCAATACTATGTACTATGCCATGATATGTATAGACATTATCCAGAGGTTAGCAATGCTATCTAGTAGTTACTGTTTCCCTGTTTGATTATGCGTACTCCGTAACCGGGTGCTGTGGAACCCTGTGTGTGTGTGTGTATATATATATATATATATATATATATATATATATCTATGTGTGTGTGTACATAGATAAAGGATGATAATAGTAATAATAGGACGCCAATATGCGCTATCCAGGATGTAATATGCCAAGAAGGGGAGCATGACTGTTAGCAATGCTAGGTAACATGCAAGGGACTTAGAATGTTGAGCTATGCTAGAGAGTTATGCATTATAAGAACCAGGATGTTAGCAATGATGTGGGTGTGTTGTAAGGGTGCCTAGGGCGGTTTGCAGAAGGCACACGTCCCGGTACAGGGGAGGAAAGGGGGGGTGGCGTTCTTCTCATGCCCCCCCCTACGCGGAGGGACAACAAACCAACATACAGACAATCTATATTAAAAGGCAGGACTTATGGCACGCAAGAGGGGCATAAGTTAGCCACTGTAAAAATGATTTTACGGGCATTGGCTATGGATTGTCGTGTGCAATGAGGCAGAATGGACATTTTCCATAGGAATTCCTTTGTTATACGGCTGGAGGGCAGGTTAGTAGCCTCCACCATGCCAGTTAGGTGTTATTGCAGGAAGTAGCTCTGATGGACCAGGGGAGAGGGGGGAGGCGGTGTCTCCCCACCCCCCAGGGTGATAACAGCCACACAAAGGCTATGCTGGATCTGGGAGCAGGGGGGGGGGGGGGTTAGGATACCTATAACCAGGAATGTGACACCCTCCGGCAGCTCAAGAAACCCTGAAATCTATTGGGGAGCAGCCGGGGGCGGTAAGGGACAACAGCATCAAAGAACAGGCTTTAGGCAGGATGAAAGGGCCATTCGGAACCCCCTCATTGGCAGGAATAGTTAGCTCATGGTTAGGACTGGTTCCCAAAAGGGCACTTGGTAAATTTAGGCTCATTCAGCACCTGTCTTATCCGGAAGGGGCATCGGTAAACGATGCCCTTGGACAGGGGCGAGTGCTCAGTGCAATACCAGTCGTTCGACTCACCCATCAGGATAGTCCGAGCGCAAGACAGGGGGGGCGCTTATGACAAGGTTTGACACTGCCCCTGCGCCCCGAGAGTTTTTTGTCACAGAGGCTAAGTTTTGATGGGTACATCTTATAGACAAATGTCTTTCGAGGGGATGCGCTATATCTTGCTCATTTTTGAAGCAGTTAGTTCATGCCGGCAGTGGTGCTGGGAAGAGAGATTTTGGTCAGAGGCAATTGCGCACTACCTGGACGATTGCGCGGTGGCAGGGCCACCCATCTCGCCATAGTGCAACCTCCTGCGGAGGGAAGGCTGAAGGAATTCAGCGTGCCCATTGCTCCAGGAAAACGCAAGGGCCCAAAGCAGTTCTGTCTTACGTGGGGATAGGGATTGATTTGGCCAAGCAGGAGTGCAGATTGCCAGAAGTGGGAAAGCTGGTTAGAGGGGTCAGGTATTGTGCCGGAGCAAGAAAGGTGGCACCGGGGCAGCTCCAATCATTGTTGGGAAGCATCAATTTTGCTTGCAGGTTGATCCCGATGGGCAGGATATTTAAGCAACGGCGGGAGCAAGCCCGCTGTGGGCATAGCAAGGAAAAATCACTTTCTGCACATCAACAAGGAAGTGCAGAGATTTGCTAGTATGGGAGGAATTCCTCCAATGCCTAAACAGGGTGCGTATGTGGCCAGAGCCTATGCGGCCCAATCGCGCAATGCATTTATTTACGGATGCCGCATGAGCCACAGGCTTTGGGGCATACTGGCAGGGAGAATGGTGTGCCCAGTGTCGGCCACCAACGTGGGGGGAGGCAGGTCTCACCAGGAACCTTGCAGCCCTGGGGCTATTCCCAGTAGTGGTAGCAGTGACAATCTGGGGAGAGAGGCTGGCCAACAGGCAAATTCAATTATGGTGCGGCTACCCGGGGGTAGTGCAGGCAGTAAACAGCCAGCGGGCATCATCATCACCAGTAGTCAGGCTGGTTAGGAGATTGGTTGTGAAATGCCTGCGCCACAACATTACATTCAGGGCAAAGCATGTGCCAGGGGAAAAGAACGTGATAGCGGACACGCTGTCACCACAATATTACATTCAGGGAAAAGCATGTGCCAGGGGAAAGAGTGTGATAGTGGACACGCTGTCGCGGCAGAACGGGGAAGCGGTCAGGGCAGGTCTAACATGCCCTTCATGCCTCCGGCAGATAGGCAAGCCAGGTTAGCTAGCCAGGCGGAGTGGTCACCGGCACCAAGGACTTGGGAAGTATACAAGGTGGCATGGAATTGCTGGAAGGATTGCCAGGTTACGGTAGGTGCAGAGAGAATCAGCGCGCAGCAGCAGCTGTTGGCTTTCTTGGCAAAGCTCAGGCAGGAGCAGGCCTCAAAATCCCGGCTAGGCGCCTTGCTGGCAGGCATCTTGTTTCGACAAGCTCAGTGGCAGGGTCGACAGGGCGAAGTCATTCGCAGTGCATATGACCAGGAGGGGCTGGGCCAGAATGGAGGCGAAGAGGCCGGACGCAAGGCAACCCATCACAATAGAAAGGTTGTGGATTTTGTTAGACCAGATTACAACTGTCTGCCAGGGCCAGAGGGAAGCAGCCCTGTTCAGGGTGGCATCCGCAATGGCTTTTAGTAGTGGCGGGAACGAGGTTGTCAACAGGAGAGGGCCCGCAGCATAGAAATGTGGCAGTAACTAAGCAGGCGGCGCTGTGCAAGATTCACAAGTCAAAGACGGATCAGGAGGGCAAGGGTAAATGGGTCCAGCTTAACCGTCACGCGGACCCGGCAACGTGCCCGGTGGCAGTGGTTAGGGCCTTTGTAGGTATGAGGACAGCGAGCAAGGGGAATTTCCTTGCGCACGCAGAACGGGTCACCGCTAACCAAATACCAGTTTTCAGCTATCCTGAAGAAGGGCGTAGCGGCAGGCGGTGGCCGACAGGTAGGTTTAGCTCCAATTCATTGAGGATTGGGGCGGCCACTTCCATGGCTAGTGAAGGCTGCGCAGGTGCTGGGAGCAGAGCGCCGGGCAGGTGCAAATCGGATCGTTATAAGATTTATGCCAAGCTGGTCGCCAACAAGCTGACAGATAATTAACTCTCCCCCCTCCGCAGGGAATGCAAACCTAAAACAAATATGGATTGTCGGTCACTCCTACGTTCACTGGGCCGAAGTCAGGGCTGCGGCCAGGCCTTACGGCAGGCAGCTAGGGCTGCCAAGGAGCGAAGGACGAATGTTTTGGTTCTGGCAGAGGGGGATGAGGTGGAACGGGCCCAGGGAGGCATTGCCACTGGGCAAGGGGATGGCCGGCACGCCGGACACGATAGTTGGTCATCGGGGAGGTAATGAGTTAGGGGATGCCAGATCCCTTGACATGGTAAGAACGGTCAGCACCGACTTAGGGTTAGGGTACTGTCGTCCAGCAGCATCCACAGGATGGTATGGCGCGAGGCAAAGAAAGGAGGAGCCATTGGAAGGACCAGGAAGAAGGTAAAGGTGGCAATAGCCAAGCGTGTGAAGGGGGGTTATCCAACATGCAGATATCAACCCGACGATCAAGGGCATGTATGAGGCGGATGGAGGGCATTTGTCGGGCATTGGCATCGACTGGTTAACAACACACTCCGGGAAGCGCAGGGAGTGTGAGGGAAGGGCGTTTGTGCAGGGTGGGGGGTTTTCGGTGCCCGGGCAATACCCGGAAACCTCAGTGGCGGGAAGAGGCGGTGCGCAAGGCAGGCGGAGGAGGGGAACCAGCTGAGGTGGCAGATTCACCCTCGGCGCGGGGGCCGGACGCCAGGCTCCAGCTTTCGACGGCGGGCCATCGGCTGCGCGCCAGGCGAGAGTGATCTGCAGGGGCTGGCTCCCAGGAACGGGAGGGGGCGTTGCCGAGGGCCTACCACGTAGGTATGTGGCACGCCCCAGCGCGAATCAATGATCGGCATTGATAGGCTCTTGCACCTTGCCCACCGCTCTCTGTCCTCACCCTGCAAAACGTTGGTTAAGGATTGTGAATAAAACTGTGGCCAATGATTTAATCCCAAAACTTGTATCAGAGTATGATTTCAAGGGGAGGGATAATTGGGACGGTCTAGCAGGAGCACAGCAGGCCTCCCTCTCACCTTTAAGGGAGCACAGGTGCCGGTATGGCGCCGACGCGGCATAAGGGGGAGGGGCAGGCCGCGCTACTGGTGACCTGGCACAACAAAGGGGGGGGTCGGGATGGTATCTCCGCCCCCTTTCACACTTGTGGGACAAGGGCAGCCAATGAAGCACCAGGGGGAGGGAACTGCCAGGAAGGGGTTTAAAAGACTGGGGCAGGGGGGAGGCTGAGCACACATCATCAGAACACGATCCCACCCACCCACCCCTTTTTTATAGCATAAGTGCGTGAGGAAGCTTAGACATGTCAGGTCGACATGTAACAGTACTCTTTGCGAGTTATGTGCTATGTCGCAATTGTTGCAGTGATTTGTTGTAACGGTATTTTGTATGACTTATGTGCTATGGCAAAGCTGTTACAGGGATGTATTGTAATGATATTTGATATGAGTTATGTATTATGTCACAGTGGTTGCATTAATGTATGTTGCAGGGCGGGAAGAGGCGGTGCGCAAGGCAGGCGGAGGAGGGGAACCAGCTGAGGTGGCAGATTCACCCTCGGCGCGGGGGCCGCACGCCAGGCTCCAGCTTTCGACGGCGGGCCATCGGCTGCGCGCCAGGCGAGAGTGATCTGCAGGGGCTGGCTCCCAGGAACGGGAGGGGGCGTTGCCGAGGGCCTACCGCGTAGGTATGTGGCACGCCCCAGCGCGAATCAATGATCGGCATTGATAGGCTCTTGCACCTTGCCCACCGCTCTCTGTCCTCACCCTGCAAAACGTTGGTTAAGGATTGTGAATAAAACTGTGGCCAATGATTTAATCCCAAAACTTGTCTCAGAGTATGATTTCAAGGGGAGGGATAATTGGGACGGTCTAGCAGGAGCACAGCAGGCCTCCCTCTCACCTTTAAGTGTGTGGTGGTTGTCAGGGCTGCAATGCAATATTCTCATAGCTCTTAATCTAAGATATAGAGGTGATATTTATCAGAGAAGTCAAACATTAGAGGTGAAAGTACTATATTCAAGAAGATGTTAGGGGGGAAATTTAGCAGAGTAGGCAAACATCAGTTATGTAAAAGAAGAGATGTGCTGGATTGAGTAGCAATTTTCCTGATGGAGAATTAAAGAAAGGCGTTTCAGCTAAATCTTTCATTCAGTCCATCTGGTGCTGTCGAGCCCAATCGAGAAATCCATTGTGGTGAAGCCCTATCCCCACAACAACAACATCACTGTCCCTGCTGCCGGCTTCGGGCTGCGCTGGAGATCTCGCAAATGCCCAGTACAGCCGGCTAGGGGAAAGGAGATCAGTGTGAGCTGTTCTGCTTTCTCCTCAATAGGACATCGCCGAAGGGGGAGTTTGCGCTCCCCCACATCTTGTCAATGTCCCTTCCTGCTTCACCTCATTAATGAGGCGAAACAGGAAGTGTTATACTATTCTTTAAAAAGCCAGTTTTGTGCTGATAGAATATAATTTTAAGGACATTAAAGGCAGATTGTATAAAAAAATATGTATTTTGATCATACAATGAATGTTGGTTGTGTGTGTATGTATATATATATATATATCTTCCTCGGCCGCCACTCCCAATGACCGCCCAAAGCCCGCCCCATGGCTACACACCGCGCCCCCACCCCCAATACATCACTTCCTACACACAGCCTCCCAACACTCCCAATACCCACCCATCCACGGCCAAACCCCACCCCAAGCCTACACACCCCAGCCTCGCTCTCCGGACACCCTCACCACCCCTTGATGCCAGGCACTCAGCCCTGCCTCTACGCCCCATCCAAGGGACAACCCCCCACACCAGCACGGATCATAAGCCTCTGCCTTGCGCAAACACCCTTTTGTATGCAGCAGTGGCGTCCCCCGTCACCCCCCCCCCTCCTCTCCAAAGAAATGTAAATCCGACCTTGCCTGAGCACAGCAGCTTCCGGCAGCACTGAGCAGCAGAGACAGGTCCAGTACTCCAGTAACCTAGCAGCGTGTGCGTGAGCTTCCGCCGGGTGTCAGCCCCGCCTCCCGTCACCAGCCGCTATTGAGCGCTCCCCAGGGAGACGCATCCCCACGGCTCCTTCCCCCAACACTGCCATCAAAGTCCGCTGCGCAAATATCTGTGCCGCCGGCCACTTCCGCAGCAGCAGCTAATCTGCTACAGTGGCGGTCTGGGCCGGGGGGCAGGGTGCCTGGGTCCCCCCGGGCCACTCGGTTACCTAGAGTTTTGGGCCACTTTTAAAGTCTAGAAGGGCCCTGGTGGTACAGTGTGTCCTACCGCTCTGACCCGTCAACTGTGCAGCAGCTGTCACGCAGCTGGGAGCGAAGTGCCGACAAGCGGCAGTGAGAGAGTGATTAGAAGCGGCCTGCTGAGGGGTCAAGCGGGTCAGGTGCAGCCTGGCTGCTTAAGCAGCACAGTCGGTCATCAATTCCCAGGGTCTGTCTGCAGCGGTTCCTGAGCCCTCCTCCTTCCCAAGAAGCTACACCCGCAGCCTGCCCCTGTCACTCTCTGATGACACAGCGTAGTAACCGCCGGGGCTGAAGTGATGTCCTTCTCTGCCTCCTCGCCACTGCCTGCTGCAACAGTTGCGTCTCTGCAATGAAGAACCGCAGCAGAGATGCAGACTTTTTCTGTGAAGAGCAGCACTGGTAGCAGGCGCCAAGCCACACGCACCTCTCCTGTCACCTCACCTTCTCTGTTGTCGCCCTCTGTCCCCTCAACCCCATCACCTCAACCCTTTGCCTCCCCCAGCAATTCACCCTCTAACCCAGTGGTTCTCAACCTTGGTCCTCAGGACCCCCCCACAGTTCACATTTTCCAGGTCAACCTGCAGGTGCACAGGTGCACTCATTATTCACTGACACATTTTACAAGATCCAAAAGTGGGGCTAATTACTTCACTTTAGATTCTGTGTGGAGACCTGGAAAACATGAACTGTTGGGGGGGGGGGGGGGTCCTGAGGACCGAGGTTGAGAACCACTGCTCTAACCCTTGGTAACCTCACCCCTGGTCACCTAACCCACTCTCACCCCTCTGTCACCTCACCCCCCAGTCAGCTTAATTGCACTCCCGCTTTTTAGTGACCACACCCCTTTTTTCGGGCCGGTGCTCTGTAATTGCATCCTAGGCTAAAAGTTGCCAGTCAGCCCCTGATCTGCTATCACCTGCAGAAAAGAGCCACCCTGCAGCCGCTGCGCAGGACCTGCCGAGGCCACTACAGCAGCCCAGATCTAAGCAGGACTGATTGAGGCCCTGGGGGCTGAACCCAGAAACATGCACCACCATCAGGAGAATGGAGAAGGTACCTTTCCCTTTCTCTCCTTTTCTCTCTCTCAGAGCCGGCCCTAGCCTAAATTATGCCCTAGGCAAGATTTTGACTGTTGCCCCCTAGCACCGCCACTAGTTCCGTCTCTGACCCTGCTCCCCTTTCCCAAGATCATCAACCCTCATCATAGCAGTCATCATTTTGGTGCTCCTACCCGCAATATTTTAAATAGAAACAGCGCACCCATTCGGTGCGGTGCCCAAACAGGGGTGTGTTCTTGCTGGGAAGGGGCATGGCCATACAATAGTACCCCCAATTCAAATTATGCCACACAGTAGTGCAACTTTATTCACATTATATCATGCGATGGTGTCCCTTATTCACATTACATCACACAGTAGTACTACTTTACCTTATGTACATTACTCCTCATATTATTCACATTATACCATTAGAAAAAAATCCTGAGAAAATATTGTATTTTAAGCACCTCCATGGCCACACTGCAACCCAGCATAAAGCAGGGTGTGCTGGGCAGAGGAGAAGAGCTGCAGCTGCTGCTGTCACTTAAGGGGACGGGGCCCGGGGCCCGGGGCCCCCACTGGGCCCTTCCATCAGACTTTGGCCTGGGTAATTTTTACCCCCTACCCCTTTTTCTCGGCACCCCTGATAATACCACACCGTAATGCCCCTTACACATGACACACCTTATTAATGTCCTTGTAACTATAATGCCCCTTACACATTATGCCAACCTTTATTAATGCCCTTCATACACATAATGACACACATAATGCCCCTTACAGATATGTCACACATTATTAATGCCCTTATACACATGACACACATTATGCCCCTTACACATATGTCACACATTATTAATGCATTTATACATGACACACATAATGCCCCTTACACATATGCCGAACACTATTGCACAACCAACCCATCCACAGACAGGACTCGCACAGCCGCTAACAGCCTCACTCACACACACAAAATAGGCATGCTGCATATCATTTTAATCAGCAGAAGCTGCTGATGCCCCTAGGCATTCCAAATGCCCTAGGCAATTGCCTAGTTGGCCTATGCCTAAGGCCGGCTCTGCTCTCTCTCTCTCCTTCTCTCTCTCTCTCCTTCTCTCTCTCTCTCCTCTCTCTCTCTCTCCTTCTCTCCCCCTCCCTCACGCCCCACTGTCACCCATCTCTCTTTGCCTGACCCCCCTCTCTCTACCCCACTTTCACTCATCTCTTTGCCTGGACCCCCCCTCTCTGCCAAACCCCCCTCCCACCCAATCCCTATTTCCAGGCCCCACTGTCACCCATCTCTCTCTGCCTGACCTCACTGTCACCCATCTCTTTGCTTGACCCCTCTCTCTCTTTATGTAATCCCCCCTCTCTGCCTAACCCACCCAATCCCCCTCTGCCAGGGCCCTCTGTAACCCATCTCTCTTTACCTGACCCCCCTCTCTCTGCGTAACCCTCTCTGCCTCTCTGCCTAACCCCCCTCTCACCTCATCCCTTGCTCTGCCTGACCCCATTCTCACTCTCTCGGTCATAACCCCCGTTCTCTCTGCATGACCTCCCCTCTCTCTTTGTACCTGACCCCTCTCTCTCTTACCCCTAAATCCTCTCTCACCCCCTTCTCTCTATTCCTGACACTCTCTCGCTCTCCCCTATAATTTCCTCACTTTCCCTTATCCCCTGACATTCTTTCTTTGTCACTGACACCCTTTTTTCTCTCTTCTCCATGATTCTCGCTCTCGCTCGCTACCCCTTTTTATCATTCTCTCTATCTATCTATCTATCTATCTATCTATCGGGGCACCAACTATTAGCTTGCCTCCGGGAGACATGGACAAACTTACGCCACTGCACCAGAGCACACAGCCGCCAGCTCACCAGGGGTCCCGCTGCGCTCGGCAGCAGCAGGGGTACATGAGAGGCCACGGGGAGCTGGCCAGTGCCGCCAGTTTCCTTACTCTGTCAGCGGAGCACCAGAGCACACAGCCGCCAGCTCACCAGGGGTCTTGCTGCGCTAGGCAGCGGCAGGGGGGACATCAGAGGCCACGGGGAGCTGGCCAGTGCCACCAGTTTCCTTACTCTGTCAGCAGAGCGGTGCGGAGCACCAGAGCACACAACCGCCAGCTCACCAGGGGTCTCGCTGCGCTCGGCAGCGGCAGGGGGGACATCAGAGGCCACGGGGAGCTGGCCAGTGAAGATTATATGGGTCAGCAGAGCGGAGCGGCAAAGCACACCACAGGTTTGTGTTCAGCGCACCAGGGGTACCGCTGAATATGCACCCAGCCTCCCCCCACCCACACCACCACCACCCCCACGCTTCACACACCCAAAGCATCCATGCCACTGCCCGTACGTAACCAGTCCACCCACGCACCTAACCAACACACCCACAGGATCCCCCCACCTGACACAAGCCCACCCAAACACCCTTTCCACCCTCCCAACTCCACCCTCACCCACCCACACCATTACCACACCCACATGCAACCCCCCTCCACCACCCACGCATCCACTTGCACTAACACAGCAACTGCACACCCATAACCACCTCTCCACCACCAACAGTACACCAAACCCCTTCCCTAAGCCACACCAAAATCCCCCGCCCACCCCTCCAACACCTCCGACACCCACGACCCCTACCACCACACTTCCACCTACAGCACCCTCGCCCCAGCACATCACACACCTACACCACCCACATGCAACCCCCCCCAACACACACACACCTTCAACTACACCACCTGCTAAACAACCACACCAGCCCAAACCATATTTCCCGCAATAAAGGTGTTCACATGTTATGGGGCAGAGCCCCTTACGACGGTGTGAAGAGCGCCCGTAGGGCGCGATGAATCACCTAGTATATATATATATATACATATATATATATATAAATGAGACTGTTAATAATATATATCTGTGTATATATATATAAGCACAGGACAGGTGCGGATACTCAGCTATGAAATAGAAAAAAAACAGTACAGTGTCTTTAGGTGAATCAACGTTTCAGTGCTCTCTTTATTGGCACTATCGTCAGGATATGATATATATATAAGCTGAGTGCCGCACCTACCCTGTGCTTATACCCTGCTGGAGATCAGCTGTGAGGGCACCAGCGAAAGCTTATTTCGGATCAGCTTGGAGTGCCTCGAGACATATATATTAGGGCGGAGTGAAAAAACTGAAATTGAGAAATTCAAAATCGGCTAGTGTGGAAAAGTTGTGACTTGACCTGAATAAGAAACGTGCAAAAGATTTTTGATCTGAGTCAACATCTTCTGTTCTGGCAAGAGGCCTGAAGTTTCACTTTTTTGGTGAAAATGACGAAAACTATGAAGATGCTCCGATCTAGTTAAAATTATGTCAGGATGTCTTAGAGTGGTTAATTAATATACTTTAGCATAGTAAAAAACAGTACGAGCTTGTCCTAGTGCAAAGTGAATGACTTTGGTGGGAGAAAAAATCCCTAATAATTGACCCATTTTCATGGTCACAATTGTGAATATTGTGCGTTTTCTCCTGATCGTGTTTATAATAGAAGAAGCACAAATACTCTAAATGGAATTTCATTGACACTGTGTGAAATATAACACTGCATAATAGCCCTTAATCAGACCTGATCCCAGTACAAATTTGTTCTCAAAATGGGCAAAACAAATGCTGCATTGCAGGTGGGGCAGATGTAACGTGCTGAGAGAGTTAAATTTGGGTGGGGTGTGTTGAAACTGAAATCTAAATTACAGTGTAAAAATAATGCAGCCGGAATTTACCTTGCACAGAAACAAAATAACTCACACAAATCTAAAGGTGGCCATACATCTACAGATCGATTGTCAGATTGGGCCGGTTGTGGGTAGCTTGTTTTTGAGGTTGTTGCCTTGTTCTCAGGGCCAGCCATGGATTGGACGCTGCAGAACAAATCTGGCTTGTGATTTGCTGTGCAGGGATCAGGTGGGTGGGTCTGCAAGCAGCAGGGTAGTGCTGACTGCTCCCTGTAGCTGCTGTATGGTGTCGTGTGGCCTATTATCTGCAGGGATCCAGGTGACGGATAGAAGCAGGTATGTGTATGTGTGCTGCAGCAGCCTGTACATCAGCAGCCACTCAGCCTCCACATTCCAGGGCTTCCTTTTAGTTACTTAGCTTACACGGAAGCCGGGGCTGCTCTGGCCGTGCTCTGTGTGCTGCTGTACATTCCTCAGCAGCAGGGAGGGGAGCACGGGGGACTGAGGAGAGAAGGAGCTGATGAGGAAGTAGGAGATGTAAGTAGGAGACAGAAGCAGCACTGACTCCTCCTGTACTTACATCAGGGTTGCCTACCCTCCCGGAATGGCCGGGAGGATCCCGAAAATCGGGTCACCCTCCCGGCCCCCCGGAAAGGTGGCCAACCCTCCCGGATTCTGGGGGACCCCCACTCCCCCCCCCCCCTGATTGCGGCTCCCCCCCCCTGACCACAGCGTTTAAATTACCTTATGGCTGCAGATCTCTGGGGAGGGGCGGGACTAAAGCGTCATAATCGCATCCCATGCCCGGAGATAGGCAAATTGAGTAACTTTCCTTCATGGGGGCCGGGCTTAATGATGTCACGTTTAAGCCCCGCCCCTGAGCTCCTGCTGAAAGTCTCCTCTCCGGGCTTCTCCAGGAGAGGAGCTTTTAAAAGTCGGCAACCCTGACTTACACATTGGTACCAGCAGCTGGGAGACCCGGATTACTGTGGTCCTGAGGGGTCTGTAATACCCAGCAAGGTATGTGATCAGTCTGACCATGCCGAGTATTGTGTTATAGAGCAACAGGTGGTAGTGATTTTGACAAATAGCGCTCAGTGTATAACCATAATAAAGGGGAACGATACAGAATAAATTATATCACCAAATAACAGCACTTGTTTTCAGGATTTTGATGAAATCTGTAGAGATAACCACCCTTCCACAGGATATGTGACAAGGGGGCACAACAAAGGAGAAGCAAATAGTGCAAATTAACCTTTAAAAACAGGGGTTTTTAATAAAAGTCCACACTTACAACAAGTAGACAGTAAAAACAGCATAGGATTGATTCCACCAGGCAAAAACAGCATACAGGTGAAGATGTGATGACGTAGAAATCCTCTTCAATGGTCTGAGACCGACCCGTCCGGAACAGGGGAACCAGAGACCAGGGGATAAAACGTACACCGTCAGCTGTCAACGCCGGGGGATCCTCCAGGAACACTCAACGCGTTTCGAATTAGGATTCTTCCTCAGGAGTGTGTAAAGTCCATGAAGGGAACATGTCCCTATATATAGTCCTTGCGGATAGCGTGCACACTTGTGAACGCTTCCGCATTGATTACCCGGCCGGATTTCCCGTACCGCGTCATTAGAACCAAGATGGCCGTGCGTGTCACGGACTTGGTGTGGAACGCGGAAGTGAAAAAGAGCCGGTTTTGACGCGGCAATCGCTGTTCCCTTGGATACCAATGCCGGGGATTAACATTCAAGGATTGCCATGTTTAAAAAGCTCCGGCCATCTTGTTTCTCAACATTTAAAGACATATATAATAAATTCATTTCTAAAAAAGAAGAAAAAAAGTATCAATACAATGAAATGGGCAAATATTAACATAAACATAAAATAGTGAAGAATGAAAAATAGAGGTAATAATTAAGGAGGACATGAATAGAGGAGCGACCAAGTCTACAGCAGAAACGGTTTAAGCTCGAATTCACCGTTGAGGCCCTGTGGAACCAGGGTCCTCAAACGGTGAATCCACTTCATTTCCGTCTTAGATAGCCGAACCTCCATATCGCTATATCTCCAATTTGGCAGAATTTGCTCTATACCCCAAAAACTTTTTAATTTTCCTGGATTAGATCCATGATGGTCTTTAAAATGTGCAGATACTGTGTGATTGATAAAGCCTTTTTTAATATTATATATATGCTCTGCTAGGCGGACTTTCATCTGTCGGGAAGTTTTCCCGACATATGTCAGTCCACACTCGCACTGCAGAGCATATATAATACCTTTCGAATGACAAGTGATGAAATTATTAATTCTATAGGTTTTGTCATTAATTGTAAAATCGGTTTTCTTTCTTTCATCACTTTTAACAGTTTTGCACATTAGGCATGTACCGCAACGATGGAAACCGTTTGTCCTGGTACTCTTTCTTGTGGCGGTTTCCGATGAACTTTTAACCAGATGGTTGCGTAATGTAGGGGCCCTCCTATAAATAAAATTTGGCTTTTCAGGCAATATTTTGGATAACACCGGATCTCTATGTAACAATTTCCAGTTGTTCCTGAAAACCTTCTCTATCTCTCTATGTCTAGAATTATATTGACTAATAAATGAAAATTTATGAATATTGTCTTCATCTTTATTTTTAGGTTTGGTTTTTAGTAAATCGGTTCTATCTATTTCAGACACTCTTACTAAAGATTTTTGAGCGCTATTTGTCAAAATCACTACCACCTGTTGCTCTATCTATTCTCTGGTATCTTGTTGGATGTATACCTAATTGTGGTTTTGAACACAGCTGCACAAGTGTCTTTAATCGCGCACTTATTTTAGAACACCTTTGTCCTATTGTGTACCTATCCTTTACATCCTTTGTTCTGAATAAGGTGCTGCGACCATGTTTACCTATAAAACCAATAGAGATTTACTTATAAAAAATGCCTTTTCACCAACAGGTGAAACTATTGATGTTGTTATCAATGATGATTTGGGATCCGCTTTTTTAAAATTGGAAATGTTAATGCTTAAAGAAAACAAAATAAGCTGGGAATTAGCCGCATTGGAGCATTATCTATCAACCAAAATTATCCCTAAAGGGTTAAAAATCATCAAACCCCCATCTTTTGATTCTGCAGAGCCAGACTTTAGAAAGGAATGGGATATGATTCTTGACGATTGCTCTAATGCGTTAATGGGCTTAATTGTTAGGAATCGCACAAAAACTGTTAAAAGTCTTAATGATGATATTTCAGCTGCACAGACATTATTGCGTCCCTTTGAGTCTTCTGAAGACTTTAAATATTATGAAAATTCCCTGTTGCAAAAAATTGCTAAAAGCAACAAGGAATTAAAAGAAAAAAAGTATAAAAAATATCAGAGGGATGTACAAATCTTTAATAATGTAGCAAATGACCCCTTACCTGTTCCTATAAAAGTTGTTTCAAAAGTAAACCCTAAGGACAATGGTAGAAATATCAATAATACTAAGAAAAATCCAGTATGGAGAAGAACTACAAATAGGTATGAGGCTGAGACATCTACCTACCATCAGAATCATTATAGGCCTAATACACCCTTTAGAAATAATAGGAGACCATTTAACAACAGGTTCAAATATGATAATAGACCATATAACCGCTCTGATCCAATGAATAATAGAGAGAGGTTCAATGATTATGTAGGAAAACCTTATAGTAATTACACGAGGATTCCTCATGACTCACCTCAAATACAGACCACTAATCGTTTTGCACCCTTGGATAGACATGCAAATACAGATAATTATAGAACCCCCATTAATCGTTCCATTCCCCCTTCTACATCTTTTTTATCCCGGGGACATCGGATACCACAGAGGAATTGAGAAAGAAAAAAACAAGAAGAGGGAAGAGAAGTGGTGCCCCTAAAAAAGTTACCAAACCTAGGAAGAAAAAGAAGAATCCATCAAATATCACCCCCGACACATCTTCTAAAATTGATGAACTAAATAGGGGAAAGATTTTTAACTTGACTGACCGTGAACTCACCCCAGAGGAATTGAGTATTTTATCTAAGGGCCTAAAATTCGCCCCCACATTCCAACCAAACTCTTTTGATATCTTTCTTGATGTACAGAAATATATCCGAAAGTTAGCCCTCAAAAGGTTTTTTTCTAAAAATGAAGAGACAAATCCCTCTGAAAATACATCAAATGAAAGATCAAAATTTAAACCCTCCTCAACATTTAATCCCACCCATTGCAAGGGCCCTTTTTTGGAGTGTTTTAATAAGGTCGTTTGTAGTGAAATAGAAAAAATCCTAGAAAGAAAAAATAAAAAGAAATGTAATCTCAACAAAAAGGAAATTCTGGCTTTAAAAACCCTTAAAACTGATACAGATTTGGTGATTAAACCCGCCGATAAGGGGGGAGGGGTCGTACTTATGACAAGAGAATCATATCTGAAAGAAATTGATAAACAATTAACTGCAAATAATACATATAAAAAATTAAAATCTGATCCCTCTGAAAGGATAAAAAAGTCCCTCATGGAGCTCACAAATAGGGCTTTAACAATTAACATCATTACTGAAAAAGAACATGAATATATAAATATAAAAAAATCCCTCCACTCCTTGTATATATGTACTCCCTAAAGTGCACAAAGACCCCCTTCACCCCCCAGGCCGCCCAATAATTTCTGGGTGTAATAGCATCACCAGTAATTTATCAGCCTTTATTGACTATTTCCTTCAGCCATTAGTATGTGATACAAAAGCATACCTAAAGGACACTAGTGATATGCTAAGGAAATTATCAACTGTAACATGGGAAGAAGGCTGTATATTGGGGTCTGCCGACGTCAGCACTTTATATACAGTGATTACCAATGAAAAGGGTCTAGAAGCAGTCTCCTTCTTTTTGAATAAAAGCAACTTGAAAGAGCCACTTAAGGAATTCATTTTAGAAAGTATTTTATTTATTCTGACCAATAATTATTTTTTTCATGAGGGCAGTTATTATTTGCAATGCGTTGGAACGGCGATGGGCACCAGATTCGCCCCCAGCTACGCCAATCTTTTTATGGCGTTCTGGGAGGAACAAAACATCTGGCCAGGTGGCGAGCTGGTGGCGGATCTGGTGTCCTGGCACCGTTTCATCGACGACATTTTCTTTATTTGGCATGGGGATTTATCCGATTTAATTTCCTTTTCCAATTCACTTAATTCCAATACTTTCTCCATAAGTTTAAGTTTTGTTTGGAGTAAAGAATCATTGTCTTTCTTAGATTTGGTCATTTACACTGACGGCAATACTTTGAAGACCAAAACATACCGTAAGCCTACGGACTCAAATAGCTTCATCGATATTAATAGTGAACATCACTGCAATTGGCTTAATGCGATCCCCTATGGCCAATATACCAGGATCAAACGCAACTGTACAGACTCAGAGATCCTTGAGAAACAACTCGATGAAGTTACAGAAAGACTAGTAGCTAAAGGCTATCCAGAAGAGTCCTTACAAAAATCTTTAGTAAGAGTGTCTGAAATAGATAGAACCGATTTACTAAAAACCAAACCTAAAAATAAAGATGAAGACAATATTCATAAATTTTCATTTATTAGTCAATATAATTCTAGACATAGAGAGATAGAGAAGGTTTTCAGGAACAACTGGAAATTGTTACATAGAGATCCGGTGTTATCCAAAATATTGCCTGAAAAGCCAAATTTTATTTATAGGAGGGCCCCTACATTACGCAACCATCTGGTTAAAAGTTCATCGGAAACCGCCACAAGAAAGAGTACCAGGACAAACGGTTTCCATCGTTGCGGTACATGCCTAATGTGCAAAACTGTTAAAAGTGATGAAAGAAAGAAAACCGATTTTACAATTAATGACAAAACCTATAGAATTAATAATTTCATCACTTGTCATTCGAAAGGTATTATATATGCTCTGCAGTGCGAGTGTGGACTGACATATGTCGGGAAAACTTCCCGACAGATGAAAGTCCGCCTAGCAGAGCATATATATAATATTAAAAAAGGCTTTATCAATCACACAGTATCTGCACATTTTAAAGACCATCATGGATCTAATCCAGGAAAATTAAAAAGTTTTTGGGGTATAGAGCAAATTCTGCCAAATTGGAGATATAGCGATATGGAGGTTCGGCTATCTAAGACGGAAATGAAGTGGATTCACCGTTTGAGGACCCTGGTTCCACAGGGCCTCAACGGTGAATTCGAGCTTAAACCGTTTCTGCTGTAGACTTGGTCGCTCCTCTATTCATGTCCTCCTTAATTATTACCTCTATTTTTCATTCTTCACTATTTTATGTTTATGTTAATATTTGCCCATTTCATTGTATTGATACTTTTTTTCTTCTTTTTTAGAAATGAATTTATTATATATGTCTTTAAATGTTGAGAAACAAGATGGCCGGAGCTTTTTAAACATGGCAATCCTTGAATGTTAATCCTCGGCATTGGTATCCAAGGGAACAGCGATTGCCGCGTCAAAACCGGCTCTTTTTCACTTCCGCGTTCCACACCAAGTCCGTGACACGCACGGCCATCTTGGTTCTAATGACGCGGTACGGGAAATCCGGCCGGGTAATCAATGCGGAAGCGTTCACAAGTGTGCACGCTATCCGCAAGGACTATATATAGGGACATGTTCCCTTCATGGACTTTACACACTCCTGAGGAAGAATCCTAATTCGAAACGCGTTGAGTGTTCCTGGAGGATCCCCCGGCGTTGACAGCTGACGGTGTACGTTTTATCCCCTGGTCTCTGGTTCCCCTGTTCCGGACGGGTCGGTCTCAGACCATTGAAGAGGATTTCTACGTCATCACATCTTCACCTGTATGCTGTTTTTGCCTGGTGGAATCAATCCTATGCTGTTTTTACTGTCTACTTGTTGTAAGTGTGGACTTTTATTAAAAACCCCTGTTTTTAAAGGTTAATTTGCACTATTTGCTTCTCCTTTGTTGTGCCCCCTTGTCACATATCCTGTGGAAGGGTGGTTATCTCTACAGATTTCATCAAAATCCTGAAAACAAGTGCTGTTATTTGGTGATATAATTTATTCTGTATCGTTCCCCTTTATTATGGTTATACACTGAGCGCTATTTGTCAAAATCACTACCACCTGTTGCTCTATCTATTCTCTGGTATCTTGTTGGATGTATACCTAATTGTGGTTTTGAACACAGCTGCACAAGTGTCTTTAATCGCGCACTTATTTTAGAACACCTTTGTCCTATTGAGTATTGTGTTATATATGTCTGTTCTACTAACAGCGGGCAGTGCTGGGGATAACAGCACTAACCACACTGACTGCTCCCTGTATGGGAACCAGTATATATATATATATATATATATATATATATATATATCACTGCACTAACCACACTGACTGCTCTCTGTATGGGAACCAGTATATATATATATATATATATATATATATCACTGCACTAACCACACTGACTGCTCTCTGTATGGGAACCAGTATATATATATATATATATATATATATATATATATATATATATATATATATCACTGCACTAACCACACTGACTGCTCTCTGTATGGGAACCAGTATATATATATATATATATATATATATATATATATATATATATCACTGCACTAACCACACTGACTGCCCTCTGTAAGGGAACCAGTATATATATATCACGTTCATTAATGCATGTTTAAGCGACATACGATGTCTAAATACTATGTACTGTGTGATGCTAGCCAGACGCCCGCCCCTCCACACCGGAACGATGATGTCATGTTGCTGCGCCGGGAGGAGGCGCCGGCGTGGACGCTGAGCACAACGGAAGGGGATAAAGGTATGTGTTTTACCACTTTGTACATGTTACACATATAACTTAGATAAGGTATTTTAAATGATTACCATATTATCATTGCTATAAACCGTATTCTTGCGCCATAATAATCATGTGGAAGCCACTTCTAGTCTCAGTCCCTAGCAGTACTGCAGTCTCCAATAGTTCAGAGCTTTTATTTATATGTTGCAGGATCCTTTATAGACACAACTCCTCTGAATGCTGCCAGATATCAACTTTGCAGAAAGTCTTTTAAGGTGAGCTCACTTTAAACTTGTAGCATTGAATTTATATTTGTGTAATCCTCTGCGAAGATAGGTGTATAACGTGTAGTTCCCTATTACGTTATCAGAGTTATAACTTTGGATAGTGACCCTCTTGTATCGAGTCTGTACCTCTGTATCACTATCTTAGCTGTATATAATAAAGGTGACAGAGGCTGCTGAAACAAGCGTTGCCTGTATGTCTTTTGATACAAGGAGCTGTCTCTCCCTAGGCAATAACGTATCCTACCAATTAGCTGGTACTATAACAGGAACAGTCGCTTGTGCTTAGAATATGTTTGCGAAGTACAATAGAATTCTGTGTCTGTAAAGCTGTACTGACTGGAATGTTAGTTCCTAGATTATAACCAATAAGCTGACACTTTTTATATTGCTAAAATATACAGTTCAATCGATATCTTCTCCCTCTCCTTCTCTCTTTCCTTATCTACATACTGGTGCTGGGGTAATACTGTCCAACAGGAATTCACTGACAGTGATCTTCACAGATTGTGTATTTACTAAGTAGTGTATCTTGTTCATATGAGGCGATAACTTTACATCACTGAAGAATGTAACTGGAGCGCAATATCTGTAATCTATACTCCGCCTCCTCCACATGCAAACGTGTCCTGCACTGAGAGAATCGCCATGATAATACCTTGCTATATAAGTAGAAACAGAGGATGGTATTATTGCTGCTGATTTGTCCTTTACTCCCACAAGCTCACTGAATTTCCACTCTGCCTTTGCTGGCTCAGGGTATGGGTAAAAACCGGACCAGGACAAGACCCCCAGACTGCCTGAAGGGGGGGGTCGCTTGCCGGGGGGGTCTGTCTGTGACACCTGTCACCAGGGAGTGGAGGAGGGGGAGAATAAAGCCTCCCTGTATGGTCCGGGCATGTACCGTAGCAAAAAACAGAATGTTCCGGACCACACGGGAAGGCTGTAGTCTCCCCTCCCCCATGTCCCTGGTGATAGCTATCACAGGACAAGACACCCCCTCCCCGGACGATACAAGCTCCGGACTGCAGATTTTGATGTCAGGTCCGGCAGTCTGGAGTCTAGTCCGGGTCCGGTTTTTACATAGTTCCGCTGGCTCAGTCTCTGTGTATAGAATTACAGAGGTCTCTGCCCTCCTCTGCTTTAGTGAGCGCTGCACTATCTTTGCATTAGATAACAAGCTATGGAAACACTTTGTCTATGTGTAAAGTTAATTAGTCTCCTCTGTCCTGCTACACAAGGACGGGACACACTGACTGTAAATATGTTCGTGCCGGGCTCTCTGTTAACCCCTTGAGTGGTGGGTTTTGCTGGGGCAGGGCAAACCTACTAGGGCAGGTTTGTTGTCCTTCCCCAGAAAAACCCACCACAGAATCTAGGAAGCCGCCGCTCCCCCCCCCCTCACCTCCACTCCAGCGTTAGTACAACAGAGCTCTCCTGTTGCCGCCGCTTCCCCCTGCCGCCTGACAGTCATCACACAGGCGGCAGGCTCGGGGATGTTTCACGGTGGCTCGGGAGGACTCGGGTGCCTGAACTCTCCCTAGTCCTCCCAAGCCGCGCCGACCATCCCCGAGCCTGCCACCTACGTCACAGTGAATGGTGGCTGGCGGCAGGAGCGCGCCGGGTACGTTCGCCTGAGCGGAGGGGGTGGGAGGCGACAGGAGGGGGAGGGGGTGACGGGGGGACCCCTAAAGGTGTTCCTTCCACCCGGCCACACAGCCTGCTCACCCTGTCCCCCCCACCTCGTCCGCCCTGCTCTGTCAGGCAGGCTGGCTGGCTTGCTCCACATGGAGGCTGCTTCCTCCGCCCACCACACAGCCTGCTCACCCCCACGCTGGCCTGCTCAGAGCATGGAGCCCTGGCCACCAATGTTATAAGCCAGTAATATATACATTCTGGCACAGGCCAGCAATGTATATATTACAGGCACCACTGGGCACCAATGATTGCTTATTAGTAGTAGTTTATTTATTTATAAGGCGCCACAAAGTGTCCGCAGCGCCGTACATAGCAAACAAAAAACTAATTACATGGTAACTTACAGGGCGTGGTGATAAAATACAGCATAAATAGGGGTATAGCTGGTAGAACTAAAATCAGCATCAGTTCTGAAGTAGGTGTCAAAATGGTCGAGGAGACTGAAGATGAAGTAGAGGAAGGGAAGAACAGGGCAGGAGCGCTGGTGAGGTAGGGTGAGTACGGGAGGAAGGAGGGCCCTACTCATTAGAGTTAACAGACTAAAAGGAGGTGGGTGGACGAACGAAAAACAATAGGATAAGTAGGAATGGATGGGAATGGATGGAGGGGTAGGGCAGGCAGGATAGGAGGAGCGAAAGAGGTTAGGAGGAGGGATAGGCTAGTCGGAAGAAGTGGGTTTTGAGGGAGCACTTGAAGGAGTGAAGGGAATCAGAAAGCCTGATGGGTGGCGGGAGGTTGTTCCAGTGCAAGGGCGCAGCACAAGAGAAGTCTTGGACACGGGAGTGGGAGGAGGTGATTAGGTGAGAGGTCAGGCGGCGGTCTACGACGGAGCGAAGAGGACAGGAGGGAGTGTGGATAGAGATCAGTGAAGAGAGATAATGAGCGGTGGAGGAGGAGAGAGCCTTGTAGGTGGTGGTGAGGAGTTTAAAGAGAACTCGGAAAGGAAAGGGGAGCCAGTGAAGAGATCGACAGAGGGGGGAGGCGGAGGTAGAGTGGTGGGAGAGGAAGATGAGCCTAGCAGCAGAGTTAAGAATGAATTGGAGAGGGGCAAGAGGTAGCCCGGAGAGAAGGATGTTGCAGTAGTCAAGGCGAGAGATGAAAAGAGAGTGAATGACAATTTTGATCGCGCGAGTGGAGAGGAATGGTTTGATGTGAAAGATGTTGTGTAGGTGAAAGCGGCAAGACTGTGAGAGCGCAAAAATGTGGGGGGTGAAAGAGAGGGAGGAGTCAATGATGACACCGAGGCGGCACGTTTGGACGGTGGAGATGATCTCGGTTTCACCAGTGCTGATGGAGAGAAGAGGGGATGTTCGGGGGATGGAAGATTAGAAGTTCAGTTTTAGCCATGTTTAGTTTCAGGAAACATTGGATCATCCAGGCTGAGAAGGCTGTGAGGCAATCGGAGATCTTGGACAGGAGTGATGGGGATAGGTCGGGGGAGGAGAAATAGATTAGGGTATCATCAGCATAAAGGTGCTAATGGAAGCCAAAGGAGCTGATGAGGGTGCCCAGAGGGGTGGTGTAGAGGGAGAAGAGGAGAGGGCCAAGGACTGACTGAGAGGAGGAGCTCGGAGTGGAGACGGAGAAGGAGAGATCAGAGAGAGAGGTATGAGGTGAACCAGGAGAAGACCGTGTGATGCCAAAGGAGCGGAGCGTGTTGAGCAGGAGAGGGTGGTCAACAGTGTCAAAGGCAACCGACAGATCAAGCTGGATGAGGATTGAGAAGAGGCCTTTGGATTTAGCCGATAGTAGTACAGATGGAACATGCTCTTTGCAGGGGCTGGTGATTCTATCGCCAGCCCCCTCCAGCGGCCGGCTCTCGCCAGGGGAGCGTGCGCACAAGACGCTCTCAGACTCCCCATGGCTATGGAGCTGGCTCCACCACCTTCCCCCGGTGCCTCTTGCCGCCCCGCCGTCCCCTATCCCTGCCCATCTTCCTGAAGAGGAGACGGGCAGGATGCCGCCACGGCGCCGTCCTGAAACTGGGAAGCGCGTGCATGTGAGACGCACTTGTGTCCCAGTCAGATGGAGCACCGGTGAGCGCCAGCGCAGGCATGCTGGTGATCCTTGGCCAAGGATCAGAGGCTCCATCTGTATATACATAGCTGGCACAGGCCAGCAATGTATATATTACTGGCCACCATGGGTTAAATTGAGCCAGAACGGGGCATAACTGCATTCCGTCGGTTCATTTTGGAGGTGAAACGTCCGCTCACCTTGCCCTGCTTGTCTGTCCATGCCTGCATCGTTAAAGAGACAGGCTGCAGAGTGGTGGTAAACCTGGCTGTCTCAGAGCAGGTCCAACCATCCGCTGTTCGGCTATTTCAAATGACACGCCTGCTTGCAACTCGCGAGCCACCGTTGCCTGATTGGCTGCGAGTCGCGGACAGATGGACCTGCTCTGAGACAGTCGGATTTCCCCACCGCTCTGCTCCTTTACTGATGCAGGCAGGGACAGACAGCAGGGCAAGGTGAGCGTAAGGATGCAGAACCGCACAGTGCAATGCACATAGCATCTTACCCCTGGCACCGTGCATGTTACCCCTTTCACTGTGCATGAAAACCCTAGCAATGAGCATGTAGGTAAACGGCACTTATGTGGCATTATATGTAATGGACATTACAGTGTGTGGCATATATGTGTATTGGGCATTACAGTGTGTGGCATAATGTGTAATGGGCATTACAGTATGTGGTATATGTGTAATGGGCATTATGGTGTGCATAGTCCCCTGTCCCACAAAGCCATGCCTTAAATTTTCCGCAGGCCAACAATATATATGTTACCGCCGCCACTGCCCCCCCCCCCCCAATGTATATATTGTTATGGCGTAACGTATACATTGCTGTTGCAAGTGAATGGATTTCTCCCTACATGCACAGCTACAAATTAAATGTTTGCCGTGCACATGGGTGGGATTTTGCTGCACGGGTGGAGTTTACCTAATTGCTGGGCTCCGAATATATGCAGGCCAGCAATCAGTTCTAAATCAGGCACCAAGAACAGAAATGCACTTAATAAAATGGCCCCTGCTCCCACCCTTGTAATTCAAACCCCGCCCATTATGTAAATCGCCTTTTATATGAAAGATTTTAAGCAAAGGCTTTAAGGTCCATACACACTGGGCGACTATGCCCAGTGTGTATGGACAGCATTGATGCCAGTCATGCATACACACTGAGCGACTTTCCCCCTGCCCGGCACTGACGGAGGGGGGAGAATGGCTTTGCAGAGCTATGCAAAGCCATCCTGAAAGCCGCTCATCTGCTGGTATAACCAGCAGATGAACGGCTTTCCCGGCGATGATGCGGGAGCGCGCAGCAGCGATCACTGCTCATCGCCAGGGCATACACACTGGGCGGCTTTGAGCTGAAAGCCACTCAAACTACGTGTTTTCAGCGACTTTCAGCTCAAAGTCGCCCAGTGTGTATGGGCCTTTAGGCTCCTGAAAATCTCTTGCTCTTTGAGGAAAATAGCTCAGTGTGTATGCACTACTTTGGTGAAAAATCGATATATCTATCAAAGATTTTGGCAAAGTCTTTTGAAATGAAAATCTTCTAGTGTGTATTGGCCTTAACTGTATGTCTTTAAACTCCAATAACATGAATTTCTATGTTTATTTAATTATAACAAACTATATATTTACGGAGCCCACGATCTAGATTGTATGTGTGAGTTTATTGGTTCCTCAATTATTTTAGTATCCTAGGGTGTATTTCATCCGGGCAGGAGATTTGTTACTATTAAGGTTCTGTAATCTATTTTTGACTATTTTGACTATTTCCTCACTCAAACATACAGTTTGGGAGCATTTAAGAGCCGAGCATTTAATCTGTGGAAGATCTTCTGAAGATTCTTCCCTTATAAATACCGAAGCAAATTACCGTGCACCATACCTAAAATACTGACACCAGCATGCAATACTAAGCAATGCAGCACTCAATTTACTTTCATTAACCAATTGAGTAACTGCAAGCCACACTCACCAACATCCACTGTATCTCTGGTTAAGGCTTCCTACATCTGCCCACCACTCTGTAACATGGAATTTGGGAGCCGTTTTGATGGCTGTTTACCACTCTCCATTTTTACACTTTTGGAGGAAACAGACATCTGGCCCTCTGCCACTCACTGTCACTATCCATCACTGCTGTTTAAGAACTGTGCACACATGTTTATTCCTCTCCGAAAAATGTCACACAAACCCATGACTTCATCCACCTCAATACCCTACACAATATGGGAGTGACACACAGACACAATTAATACATTTATGTGCAAGACTGCATAGAAAACATTTCACATCAAACTTGGTTACTTAACTTCTTTTAATTGG
This sequence comes from Crinia signifera, assembly GCF_055691185.1. Taxonomy (NCBI): domain Eukaryota; kingdom Metazoa; phylum Chordata; class Amphibia; order Anura; family Myobatrachidae; genus Crinia; species Crinia signifera. The sequence continues at coordinate 332,367,281 of NC_139220.1, forward strand.
TTTTGCTGTTAGGCTTCACAGCACACAAAATAAATAATGTTTGAGAAATGAATATACAAAATAAAAATAAAACCAGACAGGACAAAATGTGCCATCAACTGAAACATCTGGGGCACAACAGCTGCATGCTGAAATGAAAGTCCACCCCAGCATAGGAGCTGCATCATCAAATAATTATGCTAGCCAGGTTACAGGACATCAAACCAAGACCTTGCATTTACAGAGGGAGAACTTGGAATTTTGGTACCCTGTGCACGGGAATAGAACGAGTTTGCCCACAGGCACACAACAAAGGACAAGATTTGGTACAAAAACAGACAAAGTCAATAGGTGGCACCCTCGTTTCCCGTGGGGTTTGGGGGGCTCAGATACTGAGTATGGGGGTGGTGGTGGGTCCCTTCTGGCAGCACGGGGTGGGGCAGCTAGATTATTGGCTGCAAGGGCCACAAAAAAGTGCCCTGGTGGTGCAGGCAATCTCTGCAGAATGTCATTCTGGTGTATGGATTGCTGGCGCTGTGAAAATACACAAGTGTGTTCTGAGACAGCAGATCCAGGGAGGTCAGCTCAAGATGGGAAGGATAGGGCCCGCCCCCCGGTGGTCTGGCTGTGCACCGTCCACTCAGCTTCCTCTTCAGGGCACATTTGAAGTCCTGCTACCTTAAAAAAATGGAAAAATAAATGTAAATCAACTACATATGTAATGGTCTTAACTACCACACTGCGTTAGTAGTGAAAAGTTAGCATTGTGGCTGGTATGATCTGACTCAATATAATTTTGCTGCTTCCTGATTGTGGACTCCATAACACAGTATCAAACGATCAAATATTGCAACTAATTGAAGGGAAACATAATCCACATGTTTAACGGCCACAGTTTCGGACATGTTACAGTAAGGTGAGTTACCCCACATAACATTTTACTTTGTGGGTCATGTTCAAAACGCAAACATATTTATTCACACTCTTTTTTGCACACATAATTATGGCTGAACCATGACATATACACATCTTGTACATGGTGCAAGGTGTCAGAATCACACCACCTAGACAGCACTCCCTTACATAAATTTGCTCACATGTCTAAATGAACTAACGACATATCAACAAACACACCTTTGTCCTAAAAGATGTATAGTTTTTTTGTTGTGACACAAACAAATACATATGAGTTAAAAACACACACTTGCCTTTTCCACACACACTTTATATCCCTGTACTGTGGTGCCACCTTATTCACTTCATCTGTGATTTTATCCCAAATCTTGTCCTTCGCTGAGGGGGTAAGCTTCCTGCTGACAAGTGCCGCAGTGGTGGAGTATGAGCGGCACACGGCCAGCAGCCCGGTTGTGGAAGGAGGACAGGGAGTGTGGGGTATGCAGGTGGGATCGGGTTTGGTGCCCATCCTACACAGAGAAAGAGAGCTGCTGGGGAGAGTGGGGAGGAGAAGTACGAGTGTACCTGGCCGTCCGGCCACGGATGGAGCCTGAGGCTTTCACAGAAACCCTGCTGTGGAGGACACCGTGTGACAGACGTCTGGGCTTCATTGACGATCGTTTCACCGCACGATTGTTTCACCAGAAGAGGCTTTCTCAAGGTATGCACACACCATGGAGACGCATTGGCCAATGACGCTATCAGCCTCTATAGCACTGGGACAGCACTACAGAGACTGTTAGCTGCGCCGGAGAAAGCAGGCTGTCAGTGCGGGGTGAGCTGGCTATGCAGAAGGGAGACCAGTGCTGGATCCTGGATTGGTAAGTATATTGGTGTAAAAGTAAGGTTTGTGTTTGTGTTTGAAATAAAGTTATACTTTTCTGTTTGTGCGTGTTTTATTTTAACATTCTTTTTACAGGTGGATTACAAGTCCCAGTGGGCCCATTAATGTCCCACATGCTGAAACTTGTGGTTCTCCAAGTCCCAGCATGGTGGGGAGGTCTGCTGGCACTTTTAGTTCTCTTGCATAAAGCAATTTTATGTATGTGAGTTGTAACCCTATCAGGCCGGCGTCCACTGGCCACGGACACCGGTGACAGCGCCAGGCTTCAGCCCTGGATGGGTGAAGCTTGTGGGGGGCTTTGTTAGGGGATCCCCACTCCTTCAAGTACCTCGTCCAAGGCTGACCAGCCACGGTGCTCATGTTTCAGCCGGGGGACCTTATATAAAAAGTGTCCTCTGGCTGTGGCATGACACCGCGGGCTGTTGGAGCCCGTTGCTGGTTTCAAAATACGGGGGACCCCCAGATTTTGTCCCCCATTTTTTTGGAACCAGGACCGGTCCAAGAATCCGTGGCTGGTTTCAGAAATAAAGGGGACCCCTATGCTTTTTGTCCCCTGTATTTTGGGAACCAGGTCCGGCTCAATGAGCCCGGGGCTGGATATCCTCAAGAGGGGGGACCTCACGACGTTTTGTTTTTTATAAACATAAATTCTCACATTACCTCAAATTCGCACATTTTCATGCCTAAAAATCGCACATTTTCAGGAGTAAAAATCGCCCATTAACGAACTTTATCGCACTTTTTTTCCAGAATACGCACCTCATGGGCGATTTTGAAAGTGTGAAAAAAATCACATCCTATTAAAAGTCACCCTTGGTGTCGTATTCTCTCGCTCAGAAATTGAGTCGTATGTTCAGTTATTAGAATATATTTTCTCACCTCTATAAATTGCTACAGAATTTGGAGTAGGACCTTAGTTTTAATCAACTATAATAAATAAATAATAAAGGTAATCTCATGATGAGTGTATATATTGTATAGATGGAGATGTTGCAGATTTGTTAGCTGTGTAGAACAGTCTCTGTGTGAGATAGATATAATTGCATTGATAATAAAAATGGACACCGTGCCTCATGATTAAATAAAAAAGAGATAGATGTATTAAAAAAAGATGACGTTTGATATAGTACTCAGTAATGAGGTGGTCTACAGGGTAATATGAATCCGTAATGTGATAAACTATTAACAAATTGGAAAATAATGTGAATAAGTGTGTAAAATTGATGACTAAGAATTAATAATCAATTGTGTTGAAATAGTTGACAAGAAAGTGTATTTATGTATTAATAAAGAGAAGAGTTAGTGCATTTATCTATAATAAAGAGAATTAGTGCATTTATTTACTATATTAGGTGATATTGGAATAATATAAAATATATTACATGGTGAGTGAAGCATGCAAACAATGTGTGAATCAAATGAAACCTTAACATAAATGAGATATTTATATCATAACAAGAGTGTGTGATAATGACGAATAATTATATGGTGATGTGTACCAGATTTGAAAATCATTAGTGTCATTCAGTGAAATGGTTGGGGGATTGGTGGAATTTTGAAGCCAATATTTGATATCAATTTTATAGATATACATATCTTCCTCATTAGAGTATGCCTATTTATTAAACATGAGAAAATTTCCAATGACAAATGATTACACTGGAAATTGGATGATTACATATGGAAATACTAACCAAATGATGGTTATATGGGTTGCCTCATAGTTTGTGTAATTATAGGAAAGCTGTGTAACAATTTTCCTCATTTAGGCCACCTGTGGTCCGGGTATTCATCAGAAAAATAAGTCTGGCCTCTTGTTTTAGCAATTCCTTATCCTGGTTGCCCCTTCTGATGCCCATTTAGATTTTTTGCATCCAAAATCTTGAAGTCCATTGGGGTTTCCTTGATGAAACTTAAGGAAATGTTTAGCAACCGGTGTAAGTGGCTTCATGCAGGTGATCTCTTTTTGCATTCTTGATGCTGGATATGTGTTCCATCAGCCTTCTATGTAACGGTCTTTTCGTTTTGCCAATGTAATGTAAATTACATGGGCATTTTAGATTATAAACAACACCAACCGTGTTGCATGTGATGTAATCTTGGATTTTCCACGTTTTATAGAATTTGTCACAATAGGAAGTTGTGGGTACCGTAATAGCACAGGCCTTGCAGGTTCCGCATTTATAGGATCCTTTTTTGTGGATTTTAGGGACATGGACTCTTTCAAGGTGGCTATGAACCAGGACATCTCCTAGATTACTACATCTCCTCCAACTGATTTGGATACGTTCCTCTAACACTTTAGCAAGTCTTCAAAATATCGATATGTTTGTTGAGAATGGTTTGAATTTCCTGCCATTCTAGACAGAATGTACCAATAAAGTGTACGGTGCCCGTGGTATCCTTTGTTTTGTTAATGTTTGGAGTGAGTAGTTGTCTTATACCTTGTTCCCTTTTTCCTCCCTTCCCCTTGCTTCCACCACAATGTGGCTGTCTTTGCCCTCTATTCTACAATCATTTATTGGTTTAAGGTTTATTACAATACCCTCCCCCACCTGCCTAGTTTACTTCTTATACTATAAAAGTAGCGTTATCCTGGTAACCATTATGTTTTTATATATTCATTTTCTTACAGGACATATAAGGAGCAGGATTCAAATAAAGAGGACGTGGAAAGGGAAATTGTTCTCCGATCAAGCCAACTAAATACATCATATCTCCTTACACCTCAGGAGGAGGAACAAACACTATTTTATTTTCTGGATAGAAGAAACCTTCAGCAACTAATTTGTTTCTCACCTCATACATGATGAGTCTCACGGGAGAGAAACCACATGTGTGCTCTGAGTGTGACAAAGGCTTTACATATATATCACAGCTTCTCAGACATCAGAGGAGTCACACAGGAGAGAAGCCATATAAATGTTCTGAATGCAGCAGATGTTTTTCCCAGAAGTCAGCTCTTTTCCTACATCAGAGGAGTCACACAGGAGAGAAACCACATGTGTGCTCTGAGTGTGACAAAGGCTTTACATATAAATCACAGCTTCTCAGACATCAGAGGAGTCACACAGGAGAGAAACCACATGTGTGCTCTGAGTGTGACAAAGGCTTTACATGTAAATCACAGCTTCTCATACATCAGAGGAGTCACACCGGAGATAATCTACATGTGTGCTCTGAGTGTGACAAAGGCTTTACATGTAAATCACAGCTTCTCAGACATCAGAGGAGTCACACAGGAGAGGAGCCATATAAATGTTCTGAATGCAGCAAATGTTTTTCCCGGAAGTCACATCTTGTCCGACATCAGAGGAGTCACACAGGAGAGAAGCCATATAAATGTTCTGAATGCAGCAAATGTTTTCCCCAGAAGTCAGATCTTGTCCTACATCAGAGGAGTCACACAGGAGAGAAGCCATATAAATGTTCTGAATGCAGCAAATGTTTTTCCCAGAAGTCACATCTTGTCCAACATCAGAGGAGTCACACAGGAGAGAAGCCATATAAATGTTCTGAATGCAGCAAATGTTTTTCCCGGAAGTCACATCTTGTCCAACATCAGAGGAGTCACACAGGAGAGAAGCCATATAAATGTTCTGAATGCAGCAAATGTTTTTCCCAGAAGTCACATCTTGTCCTACATCAGAGGAGTCACACAGGAGAGAAGCCATATAAATGTTCTGAATGCAGCAAATGTTTTTCTCAGAAGTCAGATCTTGTCCTACATCAGAGGAGTCACACAGGAGAGAAGCCATATAAATGTTCTGAATGCAGCAAATGTTTTACTCAGAAGGCACATCTTGTCCAACATCAGAGGAGTCACACAGGAGAGAAGCCATATAAATGTTCTGAATGCAGCAAATGTTTTTCCCAGAAGTCAGATCTTGTCACACATCAGAGGAGTCACACAGGAGAGAAGCCATATAAATGTTCTGAATGCAGCAAATGTTTTTCCCAGAAGTCACATCTTGTCCTACATCAGAGGAGTCACACAGGAGAGAAACCATATACATGTTGAGTATCCCTTATCCAAAATGCTCGGGACCAGGAGAATTTTGGATAACGGATTATTCCGTATTTCGGAATATTTTAATATTTCAATGATGTATTTTGAAGTATCTTGCATTTTGCTGTATAAACACATAATATACACACAAATACATTTTATTACCACATAAAATACACACAAATATATTTTATTTGTTCAAAAAACAAGGTTTCAAAACGTGAAACAAAATGTGTGTACTATCTCAGCACTGAATTTGAATGCCAAGCAATCATTGTCTTGCACATATATAGTGCCAGTTACATATCATGTCCCTAGTGATGCTGTTACAAATGTCCCCAGTGAGTTTTCAGCAAAAAAAAATGTTTTTTTCACTTTCTGGAATGTCTGGTTTTCGGAATAATTCGGATAATGGATATTCGGATATGGGATACTCGACCTGTAAATGTTCTGCATGCAGCAAATGTTTTTCCCAGGAGTCACATCTTGTCATACATCAGAGGAATCACACAGGAGAGAAGCCATATAACTGTTCTGAATGCAGCAAATGTTTTTCCCAGAAGTCACAGCTTGTCCAACATCAGAGGAGTCACACAGGAGAGAAGCCATATAAATGTTCTGAATGCAGCAAATGTTTTTCCCATAAGTCACTTCTTGTCCAACATCAGAGGAGTCACACAGGAGAGAAGCCATATAAATGTTCTGAATGCAGCAAATGTTTTTCCCAGACGTCACTTCTTGTCCTACATCAGAGGAGTCACACAGGAGAGAGGCCATATAAATGTTCTGAATGCAGCAAATGTTTTTCCCAGAAGTCACATCTTGTCAGACATCAGAGGAGTCACACAGGAGAGAAGCCATATAACTGTTCTGAATGCAGCAAATTTTTTTCCCAGAAGTCACATCTTGTCAGACATCAGAGGAGTCACACAGGAGAGAAACCATATAACTGTTCTGAATGCAGCAAATGTTTTTCCCAGAAGTCACATCTTGTCAGACATCAGAGGAGTCACACAGGAGAGAAGCCATATAACTGTTCTGAATGCAGCAAATTTTTTCCCCAGAAGTCAGATCTTGTCCTACATCAGAGGAGTCACACAGGGGAGAAGCCATATAAATGTTCTGAATGCAGCAAATGTTTTTCCCAGAAGTCAGATCTTGTCCTACATCAGAGGAGTCACACAGGGGAGAAGCCATATAAATGTTCTGAATGCAGCAAATGTTTTTCCCAGAAGTCACATCTTGTCCTACATCAGAGGAGTCACACAGGAGAGAAGCCATATAAATGTTCTGAATGCAGCAAGTGTTTTTCCCAGAAGTCACATCTTGTCCTACATCAGAGGAGTCACACAGAAGAGAAGCCATATAAATGTTTTGAATGTAGCAAATATTTTTCTTCTGCTCTGTTTCACTCACTGTATGTACAATGCCGCGCTTTGCCTCTCTCCCTGTGTATGTGCACTGCTGGGCTTTGTCTTCCTCCGTATGTATGTACACTTCTGGGCTTTGCCTCCCTCCCTGTGTACATACACTGCTGTGGTCTGCCTCTTTCCCTGTATGTACACTGCGTGGCTCTGCCTCCTTCCCTCTACCAACACTGCTAACTCCCTCTGCCTAACTCCCTGTATGTACACTGCTGTGCTCTGCCTTCTTCCCTGTACGTACACTGCTGGGCTCGGCCTCACTCCCTGTACATACACTGCTGGGCTCTGCCTCCCTCCCTGTACATACACTGCTGGGCTCTGCCTCCCTCCCTTTATATGTACATTGCTGGGCCCTGCCTCCCTCCCTGTGTATGTACATTGCCGGGCTCTGTCTCCCTCCCTGTTTACATACACTGCTGGGATCTGCCTCCATCCCTCTATACATACACTGCTGGGCTCTGCCTCCCTCCCTGTACATATACTGCTGGGCTCTGTCTACCCCCCTGTACGCACACTGCTGGGATCTGCCTTTCTCCCTGTATACATACACTGCTAGGCTCTGCCTCCCTCTCTGTGTACATACACTGCTGGGCTCTGCCTCCCTCCCTGTATACATACACTGCTGGGCTCTGCCTTTCTCCCTGTATACATACACTGCTAGGCTCTGCCTCCCTCTGTGTTCATACACTGCTGGGCTCTGCCTCCCTCCCTGTGTACATACACTGCTGGGCTCTGCCTCCCTCCCTGTGTACATACACTGCTGGGCTCTGCCTCCCTCCCTGTGTACATACACTGCTGGGCTCTGCCTCCCTCTCTGTGTACATACACTGCTTGGCTCTGCCTCCCTCTCTGTGTACATACACTGCTGGGCTCTGCCTCCCTCCCTGTGTACATACACTGCTGGGCTCTGCCTCCCTCTCTGTGTACATACACTGCTTGGCTCTGCCTCCCTCCCTGTGTACATACACTGCTTCGCTCTGCCTCCCTCCCTGTGTACATACACTGCTGGGCTCTGCCTCCCTCCCTGTGTACATACACTGCTGGGCTCTGCCTCCCTCCCTGTACATACACTGCTGGGCTCTGCCTCCCTCTCTGTGTATGTTTACTGCTGGGCTCCGAAGCAGTAATTACAGATAAAAAATATATTGCAGTGGGATTGCCTTTGGGGACCCCCCCCCCCAAAAAAAAAGCAGCTGCACCCTCTATAGTTACACCACTGATTATAGGAACCCTGTATGCGGCCTTGTACCACCCTACAGATCTCCTCTGGTCTCTCTCCTTTCCCTCATGCTTCCATATTGCTGCCTAACCTCACTCTCTCTGAATACTATGTACCACCTGTATCACATAGTAACCAATCATAATTACATGTGTTAGGTTGCTGACACTAGAATGCTAATAGTGGATTTCTAGTTGCTATGGGTTACAGCACCTCCTTGCATCTCACATGTTATTAACCAGGTCTGATGGAGATCACATTGTGTAATAGGCTAATACTAACATCCTCCATAATAAATAGCAGCCCAGTAACAGTATACACGTTAATATGACACAGTATATACCGATTAGAGATGTGCGGCGGACACTTTTTCGGGTTTTGGTTTTGGATCTGGATCTCCCTTCGTGTTTTGGATCTGGATTGGTTTTGGCAAAACCACCCTTGTGGGTTTTGGTTTTGGATCTGGATTTTTATGAAAAAATGCTAAAAATGGCTAAAATAACAGAATTTGGGCCTGTTTTTGCCCCTAAAGTATTATTAACCTCAATAACATTAGTTCCCACTCATTTCTAGTCAATTTTGATCACTTCACAGCTCACAAAATTGTTTTCATTTACTGTAGTTGGGCCAAAAGGGTATACCGAGGTAGCTGGATGACTAAGCTAAGCGACAGCAGTCGGCATCACATACATGTGGACCTTACACTTCCAACCTGGCAGAGCGGCACTGCAGGGGCAGACAGGGTGGCAGTTTAATAAACTATCCCAAAAAAAGAGAAATGCTCCAAACAGCAAATACAAAGAGGTATCGGCCTTGTCATGACTGGTGGTAGCAGCTTCAGCACTCCCACTATTTCCTCCTCCATCATCCTCCAAAAATTTGTTTTTATTTTATTTATTACTTTTATTTATTTTTCTTACTTTACACTGGACACAGCCTGTCACACTGGACACAGCCCCTTGGACACTGGACACTGCCCCTGGACACTGGACACAGCCTGTCACCCTGGACACAGCCCCTGGACAATGGACACAGCCTCTGGACACAGCTCCTGTACAATGGACACAGCCGTCACACTGGACACAGCCCCTGGACAATGGACACAGCCGTCACACTGGACACAGCCTCTGGACACCGCCCCTGGACACAGCTCCTGTACACTGGACAATGGATATATGTCACGCTGGACACTGGATATATGCCGTCACACAATGGTTAGATGTCACACTGGCCACTGGATATATGTCGTCACACTGGACACAGGATATATGTCATCACACTGGACACAGATTACATGTCGTCACACTGGACACTGGATATATGTCGTCACAGTGGACACAGGACATATGTCGTCACACTGGACACAGGATATATGTCGTCACAGTGGACACAGGATATCTGTCGTCACACTGGACACTGGATATATGTCGTCACACTGGACAATGGATATATGTCACGCTGGACACAGGATATATGCCGGCACACATTACATGTCACACTGGACACAGCATATATGTTGTGACTTGTGACACTGGACACAGGGGGCGAAATGTAATAGGGTGCGATTTTTTAGACATGTGCGATTTTTGGTCAAAAACGGCCGAAATCGCACATTTTCCGAAAATCGCACATTTAATAGGTTGAAAATCGCGGTAAAAAATCACACTTTTTACCGCGAAATCGCACTTTTAGAAGTGCGATTTTTAGTCACATTTCAATTCGCATCCAGATGTTTTCCCATTATAAAGTATACAACTCGCAAATGTAATAGGGTGCGATTTTTGGTAAATGTTACCAAAAATCGCAAAAAAAATAGACCAGGTTCTGACAGGCGAATTTGACAGAACCATGCACAGATCATTGAGATCTGTGCATGGTTCTGTTAATAAAAATGTGTAAAAGTGTTTTTATAAAAAAAAAACGGCGTGGGGTCCCCCCTCCTAAGCATAACCAGCCCCGGGCTCATTGAGCCGGACCTGGTTCCAAAAATACGGGGGGACAAAAAGCATAGGGGTCCCCCGTATTTCTGAAACCAGCCCCGGACTCTTGGACCGGTCGTTCCAAAAATACGGGGGACAAAAAATCTGGGGGTCCCCCGTATTTTGAAACCAGCACCGGGCTCCAACAGCCCGCGGTGTCATGCCACAGCCGGGGGACACTTTTTATACAAGGTCCCCCGGCCAAAACATGAGCACCGTGGCTGGTCAGCCTTGGACGGGGTACCTGGAGGAGTGGGGACCCCCCCAATAAAGGGGTCCCCCCCCCCCAGGCTTCACCCGTCCAGGGCTGAAGCCCGGGGCTGTCACCGGTGTCCGTGGCCAGTGGACGCCGGCCTGATAGGGTTAAATCCATCATACATATCATTACATTGCTTTTTACCGGCGAACTACAAGTGCCAGCAGACCTCCCCCGCATGCTGGGACTTGGAGAACCACAAGTCCCAGCATGCGGGGCATTAATGGGCCCGCTGGGACTTGTAGTCCACCTGTAAAAAGAATGTTTATAAAAAACACACACACAGAGAAGTACAAGTTTATTACACACACACACCTCACTTTTACACCAGCGTTACTTACCATTCCTGGATCCAGCGCTGGTCTGGCTGCTTTACAGCCGGCTCCCCCCGCACTGACAGGCAGCGGGGAGAACCGGCTTTCTCCGTTGCCTGTCACCGGCTTTCTCCGTCCGTAGCTTCTGTAGCGCTGTCCGAGTGCTACAGAGGCTGAGAGCGTGATTGGCTGAGCTACAGTATGCGTCTCCATGGAGACGCATAGCTCAGCCAATCAGGACTGAGCTATGCGTCTCCATGGAGACGCATACTGTAGCTCAGCCAATCACGCTCTCAGCCTCTGTAGCACTCGGACAGCGCTACAGAAGCTACGGAGAAAGCCGGTGACAGGCAACGGAGAAAGCCGGTTCTCCCCGCTGCCTGTCAGTGCGGGGGGAGCCGGCTGTAAAGCAGCCAGACCAGCGCTGGATCCAGGAATGGTAAGTAACGCTGGTGTAAAAGTGAGGTGTGTGTGTGTAATAAACTTGTACTTCTCTGTGTGTGTGTTTTTTATAAACATTCTTTTTACAGGTGGACTACAAGTCCCAGCGGGCCAATTAATGCCCCGCATGCTGGGACTTGTGGTTCTCCAAGTCCCAGCATGCGGGGGAGGTCTGCTGGCACTTGTAGTTCGCCGGTAAAAAGCAATGTAATGATATGTATGATGGATTTAACCCTATCAGGCCGGCGTCCACTGGCCACGGACGCCGGTGACAGCCCCGGGCTTCAGCCCTGGACGGGTGAAGCCTGGGGGGGGGGACCCCTTTATTGGGGGGGTCCCCACTCCTCCAGGTACCCCGTCCAAGGCTGACCAGCCACGGTGCTCATGTTTTGGCCGGGGGACCTTGTATAAAAAGTGTCCCCCGGCTGTGGCATGACACCGCGGGCTGTTGGAGCCCGGTGCTGGTTTCAAAATACGGGGGACCCCCAGATTTTTTGTCCCCCGTATTTTTGGAACCAGGACCGGTCCAAGAGTCCGGGGCTGGTTTCAGAAATACGGGGGACCCCTATGCTTTTTGTCCCCCCGTATTTTTGGAACCAGGTCCGGCTCAATGAGCCCGGGGCTGGTTATGCTTAGGAGGGGGGACCCCACGCCATTTTTTTTTTTACTTTTTTTTTTTAGCACAAAATCGCATTTATGAAAATGCGCACATTTTCATGACTGAAAATGCGCACATTTTCATGACTAAAAATCGCGGCAAATCGCGGCAAATCGCATTTTTTGCCGCTAATTCGCATCTCATTACATATGCGAATTCGCGGCAAAAAACGCGATTTTTAAAGGTGCGATTTCTGGCGAGTTTGGAACTCGTCCAAAAATCGCACCCTATTACATTTCGCCCAGGATATATTATCATCACACTGGCCACTGGATATATGTCGTCACACTGGACACAGGATATATGTCGTCACACTGGACACTGGATATATGTCGTCACACTGGACACAGGATATATGTCGTCACACTGGACACTGGATATATGTCGTCACACTGGACAATGGATATATGTCGTCACAGCGGACACAGGATATATGTCGTCACACTGGATATATGTCGTCACACTGGACAATGGATATATGTCACGCTGGACACAGGATATGTCGTCACACTGGACAATGGATATATGTCACGCTGGACACAGGATATATGCCGGCACACATTACATGTCACACTGGACACAGGATATATGTTGTGACTTGTGACACTGGACACAGGATATATTGTCGTCACACTGGACACTGGATATATGTCGTCACACTGGACACAGGATATATGTCGTCACACTGGATATATGTCGTCACACTGGCCACTGGATATATGTCGTCACACTGGACACAGGATATATGTCGCCACACTGGACACTGTATATATGTCGTCAAACTGGACACTGGATATATGTCGTCACACTGGACACTGGATATATGTCGTCACACTGGACACAGGATATATGTCGTCACACTGGACACTGGATATATGTCGTCACACTGGACACAGGATATATGTCGTCACACTGGACACAGGATATATGTCGTCACACTGGACACTGGATATATGTCGTCACACTGGACACTGGATATATGTCGTCACACTGGACAATGGATATATGTTGTCACACTGGACACTGGATATATGTCGTCACACTGGATAATGGATATATGTCATCACAGTGGACACAGGATATATGTCGTCACACTGGACACTGGATATATGTTGTCACACTGGACAATGGATATATGTCACGCTGGACACAGGATATATGCCGGCACACATTACATGTCACACTGGACACAGGATATATGTTGTGACGTGACACTGGACACAGGATATATTGTCGTCACACTGGACACTGGATAGATGTCGTCACACTGGATACAGGATATATGTCGTCACACTGGACACAGGATATGTCGTCAGTCATCACACAGGACAGGACACAGGATATATGTCGTGAGTGACTTGTGACACTGGACAATGGATAAGATATAGGCTGTCACACTGGACACAGCCCCTTGTGTTACTGCAGCCCCTGTACACAGTGTACTACTCAGCAGCACTGCAGCCCCTGCTTGTGAGCACTGCAGCACTGAGTTAGTTAGTTAAATCACAAAAAACACAGGGTTCAGGGCTAAATAAATCACAACACAGGGCTTAGGGCTAAATAAATCACAACAGGGCACGGGCCACAGGACAGCCCCTGGACAGTGGACACTGCAGCTCCTGCGTGTGAGCACTGCAGCACCTAGTTAGTTAAATCACACTACAGGGCTCAGGCCTATAAACAGTCACTGACTCTCAATACAAGTCTACAACACAGGGCAGTGAGGGCACAGGGCAGGTCACGGAGCACAGCACAGCACAGGGCAGTGAGGGCACAGGGCAGGTCACGGAGCACAGCACAGGGCAGTGAGGGCACAGGGCAGGTCACGGAGCACAGCACAGCACAGGGCAGTGAGGGCACAGGGCAGGTCATGGAGCACAGCACAGGGCAGTGAGGGCACAGGGCAGGTCACGGAGCACAGCACAGGGCAGGGAGGGCACAGGGCAGGTCACGGAGCACAGCACAGGGCAGTGAGGGCACAGGGCAGGTCACGGAGCACAGCACAGGGCAGTGAGGGCACAGGGAAGGTCACGGAGCACAGCACAGCACGGAGCACATGGCACAGAGCACAGCACGGAGCACACGGAGCTTCCCAACCACCCTCTTCCCTCTCCAAGATTGGAGTGAAGATGGCGGGGCGCGCGTGCGTCTTTTATAAGATCCCGCTCCCACGAGAATCCGACAGCGCGATGATGACGTTCGGCCTCGTTATTGGTCCGGAATTCAGGCGGAAACTCCCGAGCTGGCTCGGATCTGGCCCGGATCCCCGATATTCGGATCTGTCGGATCTCGGGGATCCGGACCCGCTCATCTCTAATACCGATATAATCTGCATGTAGACTGAAGGACGATGATCTAACAATATCTGTAATAACCATGTATATTACTAGTAGCTGTCCCCAGAACAGGGGAATAAAAGCTGATCTGGATAAATGGGATTCTTTTACCGATTGTATAACTATAGACTTTGTTTCTCTATAATACTTTGTACATTCTTCTACATGTTACAGATAGTTAGGTGGTCCTGTAATGATGACCATCTGTAACCTATAATAACAACCTAAATAAACTAATGATCCTTCAGTAAATGGATTATTGATGTCTTTATTCCTGGTGCTGACATATAACCACAGCGACTACCTGCCAATCGGGGATTGCTCAGTACAAGGAGAGATGCATTATATTCCCTGCTTGCTGTGGTCCTTTCTTGTCTGCTGTCCTCCAGATGGAACTCTCAGACTAGATCAGTTGCTGTGACACATAACAGCTTGGCCGTCTTATGTCCCTGGGCCTGATTCAGAGATGATCAGTAATCTGAGAAAATGGCCGGTGACTGCGAGTAGAAAGCTGCCGCTCAGACAGAAAGCGAAAACACCTTGGGTGACATTTAATGGAATGCGGTTTTTAGTAATGTTCTGAAATCGCACATTATCGCATTTTCCAAAATCGAGAATTTTTTGAGATAATCAACTATTTAAATTAGATGCAAATTTGCGGTAAAAAATGCGATATGGTGCGATTTTTAGTCCTGAAAATGTGCGAATTACTGCACGTGTGGTTTGTGTAAATAAATGCATAGGGTCCCCCCTCCTGAGCAAAACCAGCCATGTGCTGGTTTCTGAAATTCAGGGGAATAAAAACATAGGGGATCCCCAGTATTTCTAAAACCAGCACCAGGCTCAAGGGCAGGTCTGGGTTCCCAAAATACAGGGGACAAAATGACTAGGGGTCCCCGAATCTTGGCAACCAGCACTGGGCCCAAACAGCCATTAAAGGGCCCACTGGGTCTTGTAGTTCTACAACATTACAAATAGTGATATAAAACACACATACACACAGTTCCACACAGATGAGGGTAATCCAGGGCTGCCGACTTTTAAGGTGCGTACACACATACAGATTTTCTGTCTGATCTATCTGGGGGGAACAAAAACCTTGAAACGCTTGAAAACAGACAGTGATCAGTCAGACAAATTGTTTAAATCATTCTGATAAAACAAATTTAACAAAGCAGATACTTTTTTTTCTGTTTTCCTGAATTTGGGTTGAAATTTTCAGATAGTCATTTGCTCCCATACATTTCCAGGTTTTTGTTCCCACCAGATAGATCAGACGGAGAATCTATGCACCTTGAGAATCTCCTCAGTGCTGCCCACCACAGTGTAATGCCTGAAATACTGGCATTACACAGCGGGGGCGTGGCTAAATGCTGCAGATGCTTTGTACATGCCCACAAGGCAGTCTGCCACATCATGCCCCTTTTCCACTCATAGCATGGGCCCCGCCCCCCTGCCTCACTGAGCTGGCTGGCAATTTATCAGATGTATGAAGGAGCACTATGGGGAAGAAGGGGGTATCAGTGCACTGATTCATCTTCTCCCCCATGTAAGAAGGAGCCGATGTGCGCAGGCTGATCTGCAAGGCAAATGTATGAATGGTCCACAGCGCTGACCGTTGCGCCCCCTGTCGCTATCCGCTTCGACAGCTGCAGGGTGGTGAAGTCTTATCCCCACAACAACAACATCACTATCCCTGCAGCCGGATCCAGGCTGCGCTGAAGATCTCGCAAATGCCCAGTACAGCCGGGTAAGGGAAAGGAGATCAGTGTGAGCTGATGCGCTGTCTCCTCAATAGGACATTGCCGAAGGGGAGTTTGCGCTCCCTCGCTTCAGCAGACAAGATGTTAAAACATCTTGTCAATGTCTCTTGCTGCTTCGCCTCGTTATATATATTTATAATGTAATCATTTGTAATGATTTGCGGCACTCAAAGGGTCTTTTTTTCTCAAAAGCAAAATTTGTATTGTAATGAAGAACAGGTTACATATAAATCATGGCTGGATGCCCCGACGTTTCAATGCCGCCACTGGATTTTTCTTCAAGGGCCCATGCTTGTAACAAACTGTGCAAACAGACTGCATAAATACAGAGAGTTTTATACTTACCTCTCCGTGCTCTGGGCGGGAGCCAGGTTCAGCGTGGAGGACTCGCGCATGCTTCCTTGTGTCCGTCCGTTCCGCGTTGATGACGTCACCTGCCTTCTGATCCTGTTGCCCTGGAGACGCATCTCTACATGAAAGCTTCTCTCCGGGTTCTAGAATACTTCAGCCGGTTGGCGTCATGCCAGCTCCCTGCCCAGCACTGAGCTAACCACATCTAAATCAGGACAATAAGGCATACTCATATATATAAAAAATAACTGACTGCATCAGTATTTACTGGGTGTGGATACCTACTGTATATGTGTATTATTAATATATGTAATGGATTAATATGCATTTTAAGGCGCATTTTGTTAGAGAGTGCTAAGGTAGATGTGACATAAAGTATGCTTAGCAGGCACACTCGGATATGTTTTTTGCATAGTTGCCTACCCTCCTGCATTCTGCAGGAGACTCCCTGACATAGCAGCAATCTCCCTCTCTCCCTCATTAGTCTAGCAATCTCCCTCATGTCACCTAGCCCACATTACACTGTTACATCATAGTTACCTCCCCTCCTGCATTCTGCAGGAGACTCCCTGACATAGCAGCAATCTCCCTCTCTCCCTCATTAGTCTAGCAGTCTCCCTCATGTCACCTAGCCCACATTACACTGTTACATCATAGTTACCTCCCCTCCTGCATTCTGCAGGAGACTCCCTGACATAGCAGCAATCTCCCTCTCTCCCTCATTAGTCTAGCAATCTCCCTCATGTCACCTAGCCCACATTACACTGTTACATCATAGTTACCTCCCCTCCTGCATTCTGCAGGAGACTCCCTGACATAGCAGCAATCTCCCTCTCTCCCTCATTAGTCTAGCAATCTCCCTCATGTCACCGAGCCCACATTACACTGTTACATCATAGTTACATCCCCTCCTGCATTCTGCAGGAGACTCCCTGAAATAGCAGCAATCTCCCTCTCTCCCTCATTAGTCTAGCAATCTCCCTCATGTCACCTAGCCCACATTACACTGTTACATCATAGTTACATCCCCTCCTGCATTCTGCAGGAGACTCCCTGAAATAGCAGCAATCTCCCTCTCTCCCTCATTAGTCTAGCAATCTCCCTCATGTCACCTAGCCCACATTACACTGTTACATCATAGGTACCTCCCCTCCTGCATTCTGCAGGAGACTCCCTGACATAACAGCAATCGCCCTCTCTCCCTCATTAGTCTAGTAATCTCCCTCATTACACCTATCCCGCACTACACTGTTACATTTTTTGGGGGAAAAAGGAATGAGAGCTAGATAAATTTACATTGAGTCATCAGCACCATTTCCCAGCACTTTACCAAGTACAGTATAGTACTGTAGCTCTTACTAACTGCTTTAGGGCTCATCTACATTTGTATATTTCATTTTATTTATTTATTTTATTTATTTACAGTTTCTTATATAGTGCAGCAGATTCCGTTACAGTGTCTTATATAGCACAGCAGATTCCGTTACAGCGTCTTATATAGCGCAGCAGATTCCGTTACAGTGTCTTATATAGTGCAGCAGATTCCGTTACAGTGTCTTATATAGCGCAGCAGATTCCGTTACAGTGTCTTATATAGTGCAGCAGATTCCGTTACAGTGTCTTATATAGTGCAGCAGATTCCGTTACAGTGTCTTATATAGTGCAGCAGATTCCGTTACAGTGTCTTATATAGTGCAGCAGATTCCGTTACAGTGTCTTATATAGTGCAGCTGATTCCGTTACAGTGTCTTATATAGCGCAGCAGATTCCGCTTTACAATTGTAGACAGTGATAAGACAAACTGGGTAACAACAGACAGACTTGGAGGTAGGAGGGCCCTGCTGCAAGCTTACAATCTATAGGGATATAGGGGGGAAACATAAGGACAGGCACCACTAATAGCATAGCAGTTAATTTTAAAAGATTCCTCTCAGATGTAGCAGTACACACCCACGCTTCTAGGTGCCACATTCACAATCTCCAGTGGCGGTTTTTTAGGTATGGGCTGCAGCCCCCCCCCCCAGGTAAAATCCGCCACTGTAGTGAAGCCAAATGCAGTCTGTGAGACTGCACTGGCTTCACTGTGACTGGCACTGACTTCCTATTGGAAGTCCGACCTGCCAGTCACCCAAGGCAGTCCCATTGGGAGGTGTTCCCTCCCTCTGGGATGCCTCTATGGGCTGCTGCATGGCAGCCCATAAAATCCAGGGTCTGCACATGCGCAGTACCTACGGCAGTACTGTCCATGTGCCGGTCCCTATATTGTACAGGCTCCGGGACTGCACATGCGCGGTACCTACGGCAGTACTGTCCATGTGCCGGTCCCTATATTGTACAGGCTCCGGGACTGCACATGCGCAGTACCTACGGCAGTACTGTCCTTGTGCCGGTCCCTATATTGTACAGGCTCCGGGACTGCACATGCGCGGTACCTACGGCAGGACTGTCCATGTGCTGGTCCCTATATTGTACAGGCTCCGGGACTGCACATGCGCAGTACCTACGGCAGTACTGTCCATGTGCCGGTCCCTATATTGTACAGGCTCCGGGACTGCACATGCGCGGTACCTACGGCAGTACTGTCCATGTGCCGGTCCCTATATTGTACAGGCTCCGGGACTGCACATGCGCAGTACCTACGGCAGTACTGTCCATGTGCTGGTCCCTATATTGTACAGGCTCCAGGACTGCACATGCGCAGTACCTACGGCAGTACTGTCCATGTGCCGGTCCCTATATTGTACAGGCTCCGGGTCTGCACATGCGCGGTACCTACGGCAGTACTGTCCATGTGCCGGTCCCTATATTGTACAGGCTCCGGGACTGCACATGCGCAGCACCTACGGCAGTACTGTCCATGTGCCGGTCCCTATATTGTACAGGCTCCGGGACTGCACATGCGCGGTACCTACGGCAGTACTGTCCATGTGCCGGTCCCTATATCGTACAGGCTCCAGGACTGCACATGCGCGGTACCTACGGCAGTACTGTCCATGTGCCGGTCCCTATATTGTACAGGCTCCAGGACTGCACATGCGCAGCACCTACGGCAGTACTGTCCATGTGCCGGTCCCTATATTGTACAGGCTCTGGGACTGCACATGCGCGGTACCTACGGCAGTACTGTCCATGTGCCGGTCCCTATATTGTACAGGCTCCGGGACTGTGATTTCACCTCTAGGGCTGTTGGCGAAGCAGTCCATAGAAGCTGGCTACATGCGCAGCACAGAGGTTGGTACTGGGCATGCGACAGTCCCGGTGCCTGTCGTCATTGTACAAGCACTGGTAACAATGCAGCAGGGACCAGGAGGAGCAGTGGTGGCAGGGGGGAGCCGGCATCACAGCCAGCGGCAGCCCCCCTCCTACCATAAGGTAGGAACCACCACTGACAATCTCTATTCACAATATCTCCATACTGTATATGGAATTAGAGACACCCTTTGGGAGGAGCATGACACACCCCCTCATAAGGCGCCGTGCAAAATTCTACTACCAACTGTAATCTCAATTAAACTAGTTTTCAAAAGTAAGCAAGTATGGTTTTTTGTATATAAACTGTTGAAACTTAGCAGAGAATGCAAACTTTAGTGTTGAAAAACTGAGTCAAAGGTGGGAAATTTAGCAGAAAAGAGACACTTTAGGAATGAATAAGGTAAGGGATATTACATCCTCAACTAGAAATTAGAGGCTGATAGGATGAATCAAAGGTGGTAAATGCAGCAGATAAGATAAAGATAAGGATAAGGAGCCTGTAGGCTCCTAAGTTAGGAATTATGTAGAGATAAAGGTATGACATTTAGCAGAGAAGACACACTGTAGGGTAGAAAGAGTACTGAGAGTGATCATACTTGTCAAGAAAACATGTTTTGATATGTATGAATATTCCCCCTACATATGAGGGAGAGCCTAAAGGTGCCCACAGACGCATCAATTGTACCGTGCTATGCGTTTTTGACTGTACAATGGTTCTATACAATTTTTCTTCCAGCATGCGATGAGATGAACCCATGTTTGTAATGTTCATTTTCATATGTAGTCTATAGAGTACGTGCAGCACATACTTTTTAGGACATACAATATCGGGCTCCCGGGAACGTGCATCGCATCGCAAAAGCCCATAAACACCACCCAATTATTGTACATAAGATGAAAAAAGTACAAAACGCATTTGATAATTGATGCGTCTGTGGGCACCTTAAGGCTGCTGTGTGCGATGCATAAGGCAGTATGCAGAGGTGAAACAGCAATGTTGCTCTAGTGTGTGGTGGTTGTCAGGGCTGCAATGCAATATTCTCATAGCTCTTAATCTAAGATATAGAGGTGATATTTATCAGAGAAGTCAAACATTCGCGGTGAAAGTACTATATTCAAGAAGATGTTAGGGGGGAAATTTAGCAGAGTAGGCAAACATCAGTTATGTAAAAGAAGAGATGTGCTCGATTGAGTAGCAATTTTCCTGATGGAGAATTAAAGAAAGGCGTTCCAGCTAAATCTTTCATTCAGTCCATCTGGTGCTGTCGAGCCCAATCGATAAATCCATTGTGGTGAAGCCCTATCCCCACAACAACAACATCACTGTCCCTGCTGCCGGCTCCGGGCTGCGCTGGATATCTCGCAAATGCCCAGTACAGCCGGCTAGGGGAAAGGAGATCAGTGGGAGCTGTTCTGCTGTCTCCTCAATAGGACATCGCCGAAGGGGGAGTTTGCGCTCCCCCACATCTTGTCAATGTCCCTTCCTGCTTCACCTCATTAATGAGGTGAAACAGGAAGTGTTATACTATTCTTTAAAAAGCCAGTTTTGTGCTGATAGAATATAATTTTAAGGACATTAAAGGCAGATTGTATAAAAAATATGTATTTTGATCATACAATGAATGTTTGTTGTGTTTGTATGTATATATATATATATATATATATATATATATCTTATATATTTAGCCAGAACCGTCACTCACAATCAGTGTAGGCAACGGTGGGCGGGCTTCCACGGGTGATTGACAGGCCCGTCCACCGTTAGCCACACTGCAAAACCTGGCCACTTCCGTTCTACACACTATTTTACTCTACACAGCAGCTCCCACACTATCCGCCCCCTCCTCGGCCGCCACTCCCCATGACCGCCCAAAGCCCGCCCCATGGCTACACACCGCGTTCCCACCCCCAATACATCCCTTCCTACACACAGCCTCCCAACACTCCCAATACCCACCCATCCATGGCCAAACCCCGGTCCCACACCTACACACCGCCCCCCCCCCCAGCCTAGCCCTCCGGACTCCCTCACCACCCCTTGATGCCAGGCACTCAGCCCTGCCTCTACGCCCCATCCAAGGGACAACCCCCCACACCCGCATGGATCATAAGCCTCTGCCTTGCGCAAACACCCTTTTGTTTGCAGCGGTGGCGTCCCCCATCACCCCCCTCCTCTCCAAAGAAATGTAAATCCGACCTTGCCTGAGCGCAGCAGCTTCCGGCAGCACTGAGCAGCAGAGACAAGTCCAGTACTCCAGTAACCTAGCGGCGTGTGCGTGAGCTTCCGCCGGGTGTCAGCCCCGCCTCCCGTCACCAGCCGCTATTGAGGGCTCCCCAGGGAGAAGCATCCCCACGGCTCCTTCCCCCAACACTGCCATCAAAGTCCGCTGCGCAAATATCTGTGCCGCCGGCCACTTCCGCAGCAGCAGCTAATCTGCTACAGTGGCAGTCTGGGCCGGGGGGCAGGGTGCCATGTGCCCCCCGGGCCACTCGGTTACCTAGAGTTTTGGGCCACTTTTAAAGTCTAGTAGGGCCCTGGTGGTCAAGTGTGTCCTACCGCTGTGACCCGTCAACTGTGCAGCAGCTGTCACGCAGCCGGGAGCG
The DNA here is from genome assembly GCF_055691185.1 of Crinia signifera. NCBI lineage: Eukaryota > Metazoa > Chordata > Amphibia > Anura > Myobatrachidae > Crinia > Crinia signifera. Next base: position 332,389,664 of record NC_139220.1, read on the forward strand.
AAGTGCCGACAAGCGGCAGTGAGAGAGTGATTAGAAGCGGCCTGCTGAGGGGTCAAGCGGGTTAGGTGCAGCCTGGCTGCTTAAGCAGCACAGTCGGTCATCAATTCCCAGGGTCTGTCTGCGGCGGTTCCTGAGCCCTCCTCCTTCCCAAGAAGCTACACCCGCAGCCTGCCCCTGTCACTCTCTGATGACACAGCGTAGTAAGCGCTGGAGCTGAAGTGATGTCCTTCTCTGCCTCCTCGCCACTGCCTGCTGCAACAGTTGCGGCTCTGCAATGAAGAACTGCAGCAGAGATGCAGACTTTTTCTGTGAAGAGCAGCACTGGTAGCAGGCGCCAAGCCACACGCAGGTACCCACAGAAACACCCCCCCCCCCAACACTTAATCCAGCCCGGGGTACCTGTTCTGTCAGCACGTAATTCAACGTTAATCACCTTGAAACCGCCTAGAAAAATCCCTGTTTATTTTACCAAATGCCATGGAGGGGGATGGCACCACATCACACCCGTCATCTCACTCCCTCTTGCCCCCTATCAACCCCCCTTCTTCTCCACAGCACCTCTCCTGTCACCTCACCTTCGCTGTTGTAGCCCTCTGTCACCTCAACCCCATCACCTCAACCCTTTGCCTCCCCCAGCAATTCACCCTCTAACCCAGTGGTTCTCAACCTTGGTCCTCAGGACCCCCCCACAGTTCACATTTTCCAGGTCAACCTGCAGGTGCACAGGTGCACTCATTATTCACTGACACATTTTACGAGATCCAAAAGTGGGGCTAATTACTTCACTTTTGATTCTGTGTGGAGACCTGGAAAACATGAACTGTTGGGGGGGGTCCCCTGAGGACCGAGGTTGAGAACCACTGCTCTAACCCTTGGTAACCTCACCCCTGGTCACCTAACCCACTCTCACCCCTCTGTCACCTCACCTCCCAGTCAGCTTAATTGCACTCCCGCTTTTTAGTGACCACACCCCTTTTTTCGGGCCGGTGCTCTGTAATTGCCCCCTAGGCTAAAAGTTGCCAGTCAGCCCCTGATCTGCTATCACCTGCAGAAAAGAGCCACCCTGCAGCCGCTGCGCAGGACCTGCCGAGGCCACTACAGCAGCCCAGATCTAAGCAGGACTGATTGAGGCCCTGGGGCTGAACCCAGAAACATGCACCACCATCAGGAGAATGGAGAAGGTACCTTTCCCTTTCTCTCCTTTTCTCTCTCTCTCTCCTTCTCTCTCCCTCTCCTTCTCTCTCTCTCCTCTCTCTCTTCTTCTCTCTCCCCCCCCCCCTCACGCCCCACTGTCACCCATCTCTCTTTGCCTGACCCCCCTCTCTCTACCCCACTGTCACTCATCTCTTTGCCTGGACCCCCCCTCTCTGCCTAACCCCCCTCCCACCCAATCCCTCTCTTCCAGGCCCCACTGTCACCCATATCTCTCTGCCTGACCTCACTGTCACCCATCTCTTTGCTTGACCCCTCTCTCTTTATGTAATCCCCCCTCTCTGCCTAACCCACCCAATCCCCCTCTGCCAGGGCTCTCTGTAATCCACCTCTCTTTACCTGACCCCCCTCTCTCTGCGTAACCCTCTCTCCCTCTCTGCCTAACCCCCCTCTCACCACATCCCTCGCTCTTCCTGACCCCATTCTCACTCTCTCGGTCATAACCCCCCTTCTCTCTGCATGACCTCCCCTCTCTCTTTGTACCTGACCCCTCTCTCTCTCTTACCCTTAAATCCTCTCTCACCCCCTTCTCTCTATTCCTGACACTCTCTCGCTCTCCCCTATAATTTCCTCACTTTCCCTTATCCCCTGACATTCTTTCTTTGTCGCTGACACCCTTCTTTCTCTCTTCTCCATGATTCTCGCTCTCGCTCGCTACCCCTTTTTATCATTCTCTCTAGCTATCTATCTATCTATGGGGGCACCAACTATTAGCTTGCCTCCGGGAGACATGGACAAACTTACGCCACTGCACCAGAACAAACAGCCGCCAGCTCACCAGGGGTCCCGCTGCGCTCGGCAGCGGCAGGGGTACATGAGAGGCCACAGGGAGCTGTCCAGTGCCACCAGTTTCCTTACTCTGTCAGCGGAGCGGAGCACCAGAGCACACAGCCGATAGCTCACCAGGGGTCTTGTTGCGCTAGCCAGCGGCAGAGGGGACATCAGAGGCCACGGGGAGCTGGCCAGTGCCGCCAGTTTCCTTACTCTGTCAGCAGAGCGGAGCGGAGCACCAGAGCACACAGCCGCCAGCTCACCAGGGGTCTCGCTGCGCTCGGCAGCGGCAGGGGGGACATCAGAGGCCACGGGGAGCTGGCCAGTGCCACCAGTTTCCTTACTCTGTCAGCAGAGCGGAGCGGAGCACCAGATCACACCGCCGCCAGCTCACCAGGGGTCTCGCTGTGCTCGGTAGCGGCAGGGGGGACATCAGAGGCCACGGGGAGCTGGCCAGTGAAGATTATATGGGTCAGCAGAGCGGAGCGGCAGAGCACACCACAGGTTTGTGTTCAGCGCACCAGGGGTACCGCTGAATATGCACCCAGCCATCCCCCACCCACACCACCACCACCACCACGCTTCACACACCCAAAGCATCCATGCCACTGCCCGTTCGTAACCAGTCCACCCACGCACCTAACCAACACACCCACAGGGTCCCCCCACCTGACACAAGCCCACCCAAACACCCTTTCCACCCTCCCAACACCACCCTCACCCACCCACACCACTACCACACCCACATGCAACCCCCCTCCACCACCCACGCATCCACTTGCACAAACACAGCAACTGCACACCCATAACCACCCCTCCACCACCAACAGTACACCAAACCCCTTACCTAAGCCACACCAAAATCCCCCACCCACCCCTCCCAACACCTCCGACACCCATGACCCCTACCACCACTCTTCCACCTACAGCACCCTCGCCCCAGCACCTCACACACCTACACCACCCACATGCAACCCCCCCCAACACACACACACTTTCAACTACACCACCTGCTAAACAACCACACCAGCCCACACCATATTTCCCGCAATAAAGGTGTTCACATGTTATGGGGCGGAGCCCCTTACGACGGTGTGAAGAGCGCCCGTAGGGCGCGATGAATCACCTAGTATATATATACATATATATATATATATGAGACTGTTAATAATATATATCTGTATATATATATATAAGCACAGGACAGGTGCGGCACTCAGCTATGAAATAGAAAAACAACAGTACAGTGTCTTTAGGTGAATCAACGTTTCAGTGCTCTCTTTATTGGCACTATCGTCAGGATATGATAAATATAAGCTGAGTGCCGCACCTACCCTGTGCTTATACCCTGCTGGAGATCAGCTGTGAGGGCACCAGCGCCAGCTTATTTCGGATCAGCTTGGAGTGCCGGTCCCATCGAGACTTATATATATATATATATATATATATATATATATATATATATATATAGTTTGCGGGGACCTGGGACTGGCTTAATCATTTTCACTTGCTCCGGTGCCTCCGTATCCACCGCAGAGGGACTGAGTCTGAACTTTATGACGTGACCATGCTGGGCGGCGGGGCCGTAACACAGCTGACCAGTGGACCCTCCCCTCCCACACCTGGGTGAGGGCATGGGTGCCGGACGTGTTCCCGATGTCGGGATCCCGACTGTCGGAACCCCATACCACACAGGAGGGTATAAGGTGAGCACTTTTTTCATTATGTATTGTACATCCTGACGATTTTTCGCTAAGAAATGAAACGTTGATGTGAATGACCGTGTGGTGATCTTCATTTATTGAAAATTCTCAGAGTGCCACGTTAATTACTAAGAGATATAGATATATCTATCCATCAGTAGTGGCCGGCACTCACATGAATGTCTGGTAAACTGCCGGGGTGCCAATGCAAGGATATAGATGCAGCAGAGATGGATGTCACTCCTCCGGACTTGCAAATAATGAATGCAACACACAGGGTAGTGGTCAACATTTCGGAAGCTTTACTTCCTTTTTCAAGACAGTGGGGTGCAATACAAAGCAAAAATGAAAAACAAGCTTACCTATAAAGAGTGCACAAGGAGAGATCTGCCCAGCAAGTGTGACCGGCTCATGGTCCGTGCCGTCCTCCTGGCCCGGCGTCTCCCGGAAGTGTGGGATGACGTCACATCCACCGCAATCATCTGGTGCTCTGGCCGTCAGCAGAGGAGGCATGCCCAATGCCATCAGTCTCCGTTGCTAGGGGAGACTGACGGCAATAGTCAGGCACTCAGGAGCTGAACTCTGCATGGAGTGAAACCCGCTACCCTGATAAGGGCTGCAGGATCGTTCATACCGAGTATCACACAGACAATCAAAATACACCACTAGCCGGCACGCGCTTCGCAAATTAGCTTCCTCAGGGCCAACCTGCCTTCAGATCTGGCATGGATTATATATGTGTTCATCCAATCATCATGTGTGTGTGGAGAGCGTCATACGTAGATATCCAAGAGGTGTCGCCAGTGGAATGATTGGCAAGTAGTCTACAATGCATGCAGTTATTCAAGTGGAATACTTTTGAGTATTGATAAAATATGCGGTTGTAATCAACTGGGATACATTGTATCAAGAGATGTTGTATATGTAACTGGTCTGTCACTGATACATGCTGAATAAAAACCAATCTGTGTAGTGTTGTACAGTGTACAATGGAGGACCGGTACATGCTAATCTGTTAGTATAATATTGTATAACTATAAATACAGTAATGTGCAATTGTAGCACCCCGTAAATTATAGATATTAGTAATGTTTGTATTGAAAATAAGGGGGAAGTAGAAGAAACGAGCAGAAGGAAAGAGAGGAGGAATATACCGTTCATTTCTAACTGTATTGGACAAGAAAAAAAGGGCTCGTGGCAGAGAGTGAGGACTCTGCTAATGTGATAGTATGTGAGATAGTGAAAACTGGGAAACTGCAAGCAGTGATGAGAACTCATAAAATGTGCGTGATCCTGGTGAGACTACCTAATAATAACATACTATTAGTGTGCCAGAAGTGTAAAGATCACTATGATACCTATAAAATATACATAGAATTTTTAACCACTAATCTATATTTTTATGAGAATGGACAAATAAAAGTGATTCGAAAGGATGGATAAATATATTTGTAAAGGTGCCCATACACGCTGCGATTATCACATGCACCATGTACAAAACGCATCACATGTGCGATAATCGCACCGTGTTTAGGGGGGGATGCGATGTGATGCGCGTACCCGCAAGTGCGATATTGTATAGTACAAAAAGTATGTGCAGGCAATACTTTTTGTACTACATCGTATCGCATTGCATTATACAAAATACAGATCGCTACACAATCTGTAGGAACATCGCACAGCTCCATTGTATGGTACAAAACGCACAGCACACTCCTATCTCAGCGTGTACGGGCACCTTTAGGTATTTACTTTCTTAGTGCAATATTGGTAAATGTGATAACATGTTTGTTACAGGAATTAAAATAATAATAATAATAATAATAATAATAATAATAAATGAATAACAAGAAAATAAAGAGATACAAATGAATGTATAAATAAATATAAAATAACAATGAAGATGTGGTAAAGCCTGTCTGAATAAGTGCCTGCTGTAAAGGGAAGGGATTTCAGACCATGTGATATGGTGATGACAAATGAGAGGGAACAGGTACATGAGTGGTAATCATGGAACAGTTAGTTTATATTGATGTGATACCTTGATGTAATAAGATACCATATCGTTTATATAGTGATTCAATATACGGGCTTACTCCAATGTATATGCGTGTACAGATAACACGGAAGTTTGATGTGTGGGTAGTTTCATGCTATTAATATTTCTGCAAATCTCTGGCACCAGAAGTGTCTGGGAGGTGCTAGATCTGATACAGATGGGTTACAGCAGTGGTTCCCAAACTGTGTGCCTAGGCACCTTGGGGTGCCCCAGGACACTTACAGGGGTGCCTTGGGTTGGTGGACCAGGATCAATTCATATTATTTATGGTCAATGTACCAGGCAAAATCAGTGCTGATGGCTGCCAATCATAATATATGTGGACAAACAGGAGCAAATCCTGTCCCTCACCAGATAACTGTGACATATAAACACAATGTACATAATTTAATTTTTTTTTCTCAATTTCTCGATAAGAAGCATTTGGCCTAGGGGTGCCTTGAAAATATTTTGATGCTCTAGGGCGCCGTGATTCAAAAAAGTTTGGGAACCACTGGGTTACAGGAATGCAGTATAACTGTTTTCTTCATTTAATCCCTTCGGGGACATGGTGTCCATGTTCACACATCCACATCATGGCGGCTCTCATGGACGAAATAACTGCAATAACACACGGTATGTGGTCAACGTTTCATTGCTCTTTTATCAAGAACAGAGCACTGAAACATTGAACACATACAGTGTGTTATTGCCGTTATTTCGTCCGGGAGTGTCGCCGTGAAGTGGATGTGTGTATGTATGTGTGTATATATATATATATATATATATATATATATATATATATATAACAAATGTACGTTGGGCTTGTTTGGGGGCTTTTTAGGATTGGGTTGGGCTTGCTTTGGGCTTGTTTTTCCTAACATTTCAGTTGCTTGTTTTTCATTTCAGAGTTGGCAACACAGGTGGGGACTGACACACACAGGAAGTACAATGGTAGCAGGGACCTTTGCATGGTTGCCAATTCCACTTATTTTTCCTGCTAGTTGTGGGTAGCTTGTTTTTGGACTTGTTGCCTTGTTCTCAGGGCCAGCCATGGATTGGACGCTGCAGAACAAATCTGACTTGTGATTTGCTGTGCAGGGATCAGATGGGTGGGTCTGCAAGCAGCAGGGTAGTGCTGACTGCTCCCTGTAGCTGCTGTATGGTGTGCTGCCTGTTATCTTCAGGAATCAGGGTGACGGATAGAAGCAGGTATGTGTATGTGTGACGGATAGAAGCAGGTATGTGTATGTGTGCTGCAGCAGCCTGTACATCATCAGCCACTCAGCCCTCCACATTCCCTGGGCTTCCTTATAGTTACTTAGCTCACACGGAAGCCGGGGCTGCTCTGGTCGTGCTCTGTGTATTCCTCAGCAGCAGGGAGGGGGAGGACGGGGGACTGAGGAGAGAAGGAGCTGATGAGGAAGTAGGAGATGTAAGTAGGAGACAGAAGCAGCACTGACTCCTCCTGTACTTACATCAGGGTTGCCTACCCTCCCGGAATGGCCGGGAGGGTCCCGAAAATCGGGGCACCCTCCCGGCCCTCCGGAAAGGTGGCCAACCCTCCCGGATTCTGGGGGACCCCTGCTTCCTCCCCCCTGATTGTGGCTCCCCCCCCCTGACCACGGCGTTTAAATTACCTTATGGCTGCAGATCTCTGGGGAGGAGCGGTGCTAAAGCGTCATAATCACGTCATTTAGCCCCGCCCCCTCCCCGGAGATAGGCAAATTGAGTAACTTTCCTTCATGGGGGTGGGGCTTAAGTATATCATGTTTAAGCCCCGCCCCAGAGCTCCTGCTGAAAGGCTCATCTCCGGGCTTCTCCAGGAGAGGAGCTTTTAAAAGTCGGCAACCCTGACTTACACATTAGTACCAGCAGCTGGGAGACCCGGATTACTGTGGTCCTGAGGGGTCTGTAATACCCAGCAAGGTATGTGATTAGTCTGACCATGCAGAGTATTGTGTTATATATGTCTGTTCTACTAACAACGGGCAGTGCTGGGTATAACAGCACTAACCACACTGACTGCTCTCTATATGGGAACCTGTGTGTGTGTGTCTGTGTATATATATATATATATATAAGATGCACACGGTGTAGACGGCACTCAGTCAGAGGGGATTTGTGTAGCGTTGAAAGAAGCTCACACCGGACAAGAGCTCATGTGCTGACAGTTTCGGAACGATTTATTCCTTCATCAGAGTACAATAAGCAAACACCAAGCACTCACCTAAGTAAGCTCCCCTCCACCTATCCCACCACCGTAGGCTCCGGTGTCCCAGCGAGAGTGACCAGGTGTGACGTCATCAGCGCCCCGCCCCGCATCAGCTCCAGCGGGTAACCATGGAGACCTAATAAACAAAATGTGAAAAATTAAAAAAGTGAGACATGGAACGGAGCGGTTACCGCTTAGGCAGTAGGTATCAAAGCTAGATAGATGTACAAGGGGATACTGATATATTATAAACACAAAATGCAACAGTTGCAATAATCAATTGATTATTGCAACTGTTGCATTTTGTGTTTATAATATATCAGTATCCCCTGGTACATCTATCTAGCTTTGATACCTACTGCCTAAGCGGTAACCGCTCCGTTCCATGTCTCACTTTTTTAATTTTTCACATTATGTTCATTAGGTCTCCATGGTTACCCGCTGGAGCTGATGCGGGGCGCGGCGCTGATGACGTCACACCTGGTCACTCTCGCTGGGACACCGGAGCCTACGGTGGTGGGATAGGTGGAGGGGAGCTTACTTAGGTGAGTGCTTTGTGTTTGCTTATTGTACTCTGATGAAGGAATAAATCGTTCCGAAACTGTCAGCACATGAGCTCTTGTCCGGTGTGAGCTTCTTTCAACGCTACACAAATCCCCTCTGACTGAGTGCCGTCTACACCGTGTGCATCTTGTATCTTTTGTTTGAAAGGCACCGGGGGTCATTGACTATGTTTTATGGAGTGCCGGTTACATCGTTGGATATATATATATATATATACATATAGCATTGTACTAACCACACTGACTGCCTTTTATAAGGGAACCAATATGTATATATATATATATATATATATATATATATATATATATATATATATATATATATATATATATATATATATATAAATGGGGACAGAGTACCCCAGCCGTGCTTCTACAAAGGTATGGCAGCAACTCTGAGGAGCCCTCTGTTAGACAGGACCCAGGATAGAGATAGAAAGAAATAGATTCTCAGAATGCGCCCTTCCTGAAGTACAGGTGACAGGATAATTATTTTTGTCCAATAACAAACAGAGTTATAATAACAATATAAAAAAAATTTTTTGACAATAAAAAATTCTTTATTAAAAGATGTCTTCTCAGTGATGGTATAATCCCAACGCGTTTCGTCACCAAATTGACTTCATCAGGGGCATTTTGACAGCAGAACAATACACAGGAATTTCACACCGAATAAGGTTCCTTTAGTAAGGTTCATATATAGCAGACAAAGGATAAGCAACCAACACCTAAGTGTAAGTTGCTTTTAAGAAGCGCAGTTCTGCTTAGTAATTATGACACAGTGAGATTAATTATAAAAATGAAAAATATTTATTTAAAATATATAAAAAAGGTATATTTCATTTATGGAATTGTGCACAATTATAACGTAGACAAACTAGACATACAACAAACAACATATAAGAACTGCAGTATTGCATAAGGTTTTTACTTTGAGGCTACAATAGCAATTCACAGTCAATGAGGCTATGAGGCATTTGATAGTTACCAGTCCTGCACTTGAATATGGACCCTTTTCATTGGGTCAGACGCTTGTGGCATAAACAGCAAAGTCAGTCTCTCCAGTTACCAGATGGTTATCCGGATAAATCTTTCCAAATAGGAGACTTACTCCTGCTTCCAGGCACCTAATTGTAGGTATTTATAATCCACCACAGCGCTGGTACTTGTAAACAATGCAGGGTCAGGTATCAAGAGGCTCACTTCAAAAACGCGTTTCTCCGCCTGATAATACGCTCGGCGGCTTCCTCAGTCATATATAGCAGTCTGTAAGCACCAGTCACTATTTTCTTGTTATTGCACTTAAACCTTGACAAAGGGGTGAATGATACCCCGAAACGTTGGTTTGCTTTAATACACGCTGTTGAAAATCCTTGGAGTGCCGCTGTCTGTTCCTTCCTACGAAACTACCTGTTTGTTCCAGAAGGCACCCAGGTACTGAATCCCAGCTGAGGGAGTGCCAGGCCGTCTACCTCTCTCTCTCACCATATTATCATTGCTATAAACTGTATTCTTGCGCCATAATAATCATGTGGAAACCACTTCTAGTCTCAATCCCTAGCAGTACTGCAGTCTCCAATAGTTCAGTGCTTTTATTTATATGTTGCAGGATCCTTTATAGACACAACTCCTCTGAATGCTGCCAGATATCAACTTTGCAGAAAGTCTTTTAAGGTGAGCTCACTTTAAACTTGTAGCATTGAATTTATATTTGTGTAATCCTCTGCGGAGATAGGTGTATAACGTGTAGTTCCCTATTACGTTATCAGAGTTATAACTTTGGATAGTGACCCTCTTGTATCGAGTCTGTCCCTCTCTATCACTATCTTAGCCAGTGGCGTAAATAAGCCTCCGCAGCCCCACGCTCTAACAGAGCCAGCAGCAAGAGAGCTGCAGCAGCCACTTCTCCGCCTCTGGCTGTGTGAGGACGCAGTGACAGGGTCACTGAGCGTCCTCACACAGACAGCCAGAGAGCGCTCCCCTTCCACCCTGCCTGCTGCCCACCCACCTTACACGCTGCGCTGGCGCTGCTAATTATTCCGGGCTCCCTGTGGCTTTACTGGCTGGGTGAGTGGCTGACTGCTATACACAGTCAGTGCGGGCTGGGCAAGGGACGGCCGGGAGGAATGATAAGTGCTCTCCTGGCTGCTCTGAACGTCTGACACCTGCCCCGCAGCCCCAGCATGTCCTCAGATGTAGAGGTTCAGGGCTGGAGCAGTTGAGGCAGTGTCAGTGTCACAGGCAGCTTCCTGATACACAGCTGCTGCTGTGTCTGTGATTATGGAGCCAGCCCCTCCCCCGGGACCTGCCACCAATGAGCAGAGCTCATATACAAAGTCTTCCCTTCCTGTCCCCTGACCTCCCTTCTGCAGCACTGACTCGTCTCCTCCCAGCCAGCATCAGCCCAGCCTCCGAGTCCTGCAAGGCTCTTCACTTTTAGAATACACTACAGGTAATTGCTTAAGTAGGGTCAAATATACTGTAGATGTGGAGTGTCAGTGTGGCAATCATTTGTGTATTTATTTGTTGTGTGTGTGTGTGTGTGTGTGTGTGTGTCTGTGTGTACAGTACATGGGGGCTGTTTTTTCCATTTATTTTATTTGTTTAAATATACTAAGTGTGAGGATCTCTGAAGATTTCTGATATTTATCATCTCTATATCTATATATATCAGATATATTTATTTATATAAATATAGTCCCAAAAGAATAAGCTCATCCAAAGTATTCATGCAATCCAGCACATACAGATGCACCCACGCGACCTGGGCACACATGGTGGTACATTTACTAAGATGGGCGTGCTATGGATGATGCCCATAGCAACCAAACAGGTTCTACTATTTATTTATTTATTTAGCACATTCTACAAGATAAAAGCTAGAATCTGATTGGTTGCTATGGGCAACATTCTATCTTCAATATAACTCACGTCTTCGTAAAATTACCCCATTGTTTGTTGTGCTGCGTGTGAATCTTAATATACTGGGCGGTGTCTAAACCTAACCTCCCAAGCCCCAAAGCCTGACCATAACCCCTGCCTTGCATGTCCACAAATCTCCCTCCACAGCCTAACCCTAAATCACTAGTACCTAAACCCAATCCCCCCTTGCTTGGTCTTTTTTTGCATATAATTTTGGCAGGGGGGAGCAAAATTTCTAGTTACGCCACTGATCTTAGCTGTATATAATAAAGGTGACAGAGGCTGCTGAAACAAGCGTTGCCTGTATGTCTGTTGATACAAGGAGCTGTCTCTCCCTAGGCAATAACGTATCCTACCAATTAGCTGGTCCTATAACAGGAACAGTCGCTTGTGCTTAGAATATGTTTGCGAAGTACAATAGAATTCTGTGTCTGTAAAGCTGTACTGACTGGAATGTTAGTTCCTAGATTATAACCAATAAACTGACACTTTTTATATTGCTAAAATATACAGTTCAATAGATATCTTCCCCCTCTCCTTCTCTCTTTCCTTATCTACATACTGGTGCTGGGGTAATACTGTCCAACAGGAATTCACTGACAGTGATCTTCACAGATCGTGTATTAACTAAGTAGTGTATCTTGTTCAAATGAGGCGATAACTTTACATCACTGAAGAATGTAACTGGAGCACAATATCTGTAATCTATACTCCGCCTCCTCCACATGCAAACGTGTCCTGCACTGAGAGAATCACTGAGATAATACCTTGCTATATAAGTAGAAACAGAGGATGGTATTATTGCTGCTGATTTGTCCTTTACTCCCACAAGCTCACTGAATTTCCACTCTGCCTTTGCTGGCTCAGGATATGGGTAAAAACCGGCCCAGGACAAGACCCCTGGACTGCCGGGGGGGTGTCCTGTCCGGGGGGGCTGTCTGTGACACCTGTCACCAGGGAGTGGAGGAGGGGGAGAATAAAGCCTCCCTGTATGGTCCGGGCATGTAGCAAAAAACAGAACGTTCCGGACCACACGGGAAGGCTGTAGTCTCCCCTTCCCCATGTCCCTGGTGATAGCTGTCACAGGGACCCCCCGGACAAGACACGCCCGGACCGGACGATACAAGCTCCGGACTGCAGATTTTGATGTCAGGTCCGGCAGTCTGGAGTCTGGTCCGGGTTTTACATAGTTCCGCTGGCTCAGTCTCTGTGTATAGAATTACGGAGGTCTCTGCCCTCCTCTGCTTTAGTGAGCGCTGCACTATCTTTGCATTAGATAACAAGATATGGAAACACTTTGTCCATGTGTAAAGTTAATTAGTCTCCTCTGCCCTGCTACACAAGGACGGGGCACACTGACTGTAAATATGTTCCTGTCGGGCTCTCTGTTAACCCCTTGAGTGGTGGGTTTTGCTGGGGCAGGGCATACCTACTAAGGATGGTTTGTCGTCCTTCCCCAGAAAAACCCACCACAGAATCTAGGAAGCCGCCGCTCCCCCCCCCCCTCACCTCCACTCCGGCGTTAGTACGCCAGAGCTTCCCTGTTGCCGCCGCTTCCCCCTGCCGACTGACAGTCATCACACAGGCGGCAGGCTCTGGGATGTTTCACGGTGGCTCGGGAGGACTCGGGTGCCTGAACTCTCCCTAGTCCTCCCAAGCCGCGCCGACCATCCCCGAGCCTGCCACCTACGTCACAGTGAATGGTGGCTGGCAGGAGCGTGGTACGTTCGCCTGAGCGGAGGGGGTGGGAGGCGACAGGAGGGGGAGGGGGGTGACGGGGGGACCCCTAAAGGTGTTCCCTCCGCCTGGCCACAAAGCCTGCTCACCCTTCCCCCCCGCCTCGTCCGCCCCGCTCTGTCAGGCAGGCTGGCTGGCTTGCTCCACACGGAGGCTGCTTCCTCCGCCCGCCACATAGCCTGCTCACCCCGCCCCCTGCCCTGCTCAGAGCATGGAGCCCTGGCCACCAATGTTATAAGCCAGTAATATATACATTGCTGGCACAGGGCAATGTATATATTACAGGTACCACTGGGCACCAATGATTGCTTATTAGTAGTAGTTTGTATTGCTTGTTTTTTATAAGGCGCCACAAAGTGTCCGCAGCGCCGTACATAGCAAACAAAAAAACAAATGACAAGGTAACTTACAGGGTGTGGTGATAAAATACAGTATAAATAGGGGTATAGCTGGTAAAACTAAAATCAGCATCAGTTCTGAAGTAGGTGTCAAAATGGTCGAGGAGACTGAAGATAAAGTAGAGGAAGGGAAGAACAGGGCAGGAGCGCTGGCGAGGTAAAGAGGTAGGGTGAGTACGTGACGAAGGAGGGCCCTACTCATAAGAGTTAACAGACTAAAAGGAGGTGGGTGGACGAACGAAAAACAATAGGATAAGTAGGAATGGATGGGAATGGATGGAGGAGTAGGGCAGGCAGAATAGGAGGAGCGAAAGAATGTTAGGAGGAGGTATAGGCTAGTCGGAAGAAGTGGGTTTTGAGGGAGCGCTTGAAGGAGGGAAGGGAATCAGAAAGCCTGATGGGTGGCGGGAGGTTGTTCCAGTGCAGGGGGGCAGCACGAGAGAAGTCTTGGACACGGGAGTGGGAGGAGGTGATTAGGTGAGAGGTCAGGGGGCGGTTTACGATTGAGCGAAGAGGACAGGAGGGAGTGTGGATAGAGATCAGTGAAGAGAGGTAATGAGCGGTGGAGGAGGAGAGAGCCTTGTAGGTGGTGGTGAGGAGTTTAAAGAGAACTCGGAAAGGAAAGGAGAGCCAGTGAAGAGATCGACAGAGGGGGGAGGTTGAGGTAGAGCGGCGGGAGAGGAAGATGAGCCTAGCAGCTGAGTTAAGAATGAATTGGAGAGGGGCAGGAAGTAGCCCGGAGAGAAGGATGTTGCAGTAGTCAAGGCAAGAGATGAAAAGAGAGTGAATGAGAATTTTGGTCGCGTGAGTGGAGAGGAATGGTCTGATGCGAAAGATGTTGCATAGGTGAAAGCGGCAAGACTGTGAGAGCGCACAAATGTGGGGGGTGAAAGAGAGGGAGGAGTCAATGATGACACCAAGGCAGCACTTTTTGACGGTGGAGATGATCTCGGGTTCACCAGTGCTGATGGAGAGAAGAGGGGATGTTCGGGAAATGGAAGATTAGAAGTTCAGTTTTAGCCATGTTTAGTTTCAGGAAACATTGGATCATTCAGGCTAAGATGGCTGTGAGGCATTCGGAGATCTTGGAAAGGAGTGATGGTGATAGGTCGGGGGAGGAGAAATAGATTAGGGTATCATCAGCATAAAGGTGCTAATGGAAGCCAAAGGAGCTGATGAGGGTGCCCAGAGAGGTGGTGTAGAGGGAGAAGAGGAGAGGGCCAAAGACTGACCCTTGGGGAACACGACTGGCTGCGGGGTAGTAGGAGAGGAGGAGCTCGGAGTGGAGACGGAGAAGGAGAGATCAGAGAGGTATGAGGTGAACCAACAGAAGACCGTGTGATGCCAAAGGAGCGGAGCATGTTGAGCAGGAGAGGGTGGTCAACAGTGTCAAAGGCAACCGACAGATCAAGCTGGATGAGGATTGAGAAGAGGCCTTTGGATTTAGCCGATAGTAGTACAGATGGAACATGCTCTTTGCAGGGGCTGGCGATTCTATCACCAGCCCCCTCCAGCGGCTGGCTCTCGCCAGGGGAGCGTGCGCACAAGACGCTCGCAGGCGCCCCATGGCCACCTTCCCCCGGTGCCTCTTGCCGCCCCGCCGTCCCCTATCCCTGCCCATCTTCCTGAAGAGGAGACGGACAGGATGCCGCCACGGCGCTGTCCTGAAACTGGGAAGCGTGTGCATGTGAGACGCACTCGTGTCCCAGTCAGATGGAGCACCGGCGAGCGCCAGCGCAGGCATGCTGGCGATCCTCGGCCAAGAATCAGAGGCTCCATCTGTATATACATAGCTGGCACAGACCAGCAATGTATATATTACTGGCCACCATGGGTTAAATTGAGCCAGAACGGGGTATAACTGCGTTCCGTCGGTTCATTTTGGAGGTGAAACGTCCGCTCACTTTGCCCTGCTGTCTGTCCATGCCTGCATCGTTAAAGGAGACAGCCTGCATAGCGGTGGTAAACCTGGCTGTCTATGAGCAGGTCCAACCATCCGCTGTTCGGCTATTTCAAATGGCACGCCTGCTTGCAACTCGCGAGCCACCGTTGCCTGATTGGCTGCGAGTCGCGGACAGATGGACCTGCTCTGAGACAGTCGGATTTCCCCACCGCTCTCCTTTACTGATGCAGGCAGGGACAGACAGCAGGGCAAGGTGAGCGTAAGGATGCAGAACCGCACAGTGCAATGCACATAGCATCTTACCCCTGGCACCGTGCATGTTACCCCTGGCACCGTGCATGAAAACCCTTGCAATGAGCATGTAGGTAAACGGCACTTATGTGGCATTATATGTAATGGGCATTACAGTGTGTGGCATATGTGTATTGGGCATTACAGTGTGTGGCAAAATGTGTAATGGGCATTACAGTATGTGGTATATGTGTAATGGGCATTATGGTGTGCATAGTCCCCTGTCCCACAAAGCCATGCCTTAAATTTTCCGCAGGCCAACAATGTATATGTTACCGCCGCCACTGCCCCCCCCAATGTATATTTTGTTATAGCGTAACGTATACATTGCCGGTGCAAGTGAATGGATTTCTCCCTACGTGCACAGCTACAAATGAAATGTTTGCCGTGCACATGGGAGGGATTTTGCTGCACGGGTGGAGTTTACCTAATTGCTGGGCTCCGAATATATTCAGCTCAGCAATCAGTTCTGAATCAGGCACCAAGAACAGAAATGCACTGAATAAAATGGCCCCTGCTCCCACCCTTGTAATTCAAACCCTGCCCATTATGTAAATCACCTTTTATATGAAAGATTTTTAAGGTCCATACACACTGAGCGACTTTCGCCCTGCCCGGCGCTGATGGAGGGGGGAGAATGGCTTTGCAGAGCTATGCAAAGCCATCCTGAAAGCCGCTCATCTGCTGGTATAACCAGCAGATGAACGGCTTTCCCCGCGATGATACGGGAGCGCGCAATAAACTCCAATAACATGAATTTCTATGTTTATTTAATTGTAACAAACTATATCTTAAATATATACCATATTCTTAATTTCATATATTCTTTTATATTTTATATTTTTTCCTCCTGTTGCTAATTGTGAATAATCGGTACTGCTTTCCGAGCACGGAGCCCACGATCTAGATTGTATGTGTGGGGCTGATATCTCAAGCATCTCATGCATCTTATGTGTTTGTGTGGCATAAGATGCATGAGATGATGCAATCGACGCGATAAACAAGATTTTTACATTGGAATCAATGTAAAAAGCCCCCAATTCCAATTTTAATTGCTAACCCTCCCCCCCCCCGTCATGGGTGAAATGCCCCCCCCCCCATTGTTAATGCCACCCCACTATTGACGCCAACCTGAAGCGTGGCAAACGCAGCTATCCCGCGAGGGGCGGCGGTATGCGCCCTCCGACCTTTTCATACCCCCACTATCCACGTTGGCGTGGAGTTGATTTTATATAGTGTGGCGAGCGCAGCGAGCCACCAAGCCCGAAGCGTGGCGAGCGCAGCGTGCCCCGCGAGCGGACGCGGATACCTTCACAGGTATCCGCGTCCCCTCGCGGGCTTCACAGGTATCCGCGTCCCCTCGCGGGGCTTGCTGCGCTCGCCACGCTTCGGGCTCAGTGGCTCTCTGCGCTCGCCACACTTTGTAAAATCAACTCCACGCCGAAGTGGATAGTGGGGGTATGAAAAGGTCGGAGTATGCGTACCGCCGCTCCCCTCGCTGGCTCGCTGCGCTCGCCACGCTTCGGGTTGGCGTTGATAGTGCTGGTGGCGTTAACAATGGTTATTGGGGACTCACGATTTTTTTTATCTCATGGATCTCATGCATCTTATGGATGCAACTGAATAGAAGGGGATTGACTTGCAAAGACGCAGGTCACAAAAAAGCAAAATGTGCTTTTTGGGCACACTCTTTGTATATAATTATGTAATGTAGTATTGATTCATTAAAACGTAACTTTTATTAAGACTTTACCTAAAAGAAGGATGACTATCTAACTCTTCTTTGAAAAGAAAAATTCTCACTTGAAAGAGAAAAAGATTAAAATGTCCGCAAGTGCCAGTCTTGCTCTGCTATGAATGAGTCAGAGCATATATTGGTCAGGCATGCAGTTAACGTTACTTGTCATAGGCATTCCTTTTGTAACGCTGCCTATTTATTGAGGCGTTGTATAACAGTGATTTCTCACTCCCTCTGATTATTTTTCAGGGCAAGTGCTGACAATTTTATTGTGACTAATAGTGGAATATATGTCCTATTGTGGTCACTGTCAGGTTGCTCCTTGTGTTCAACGCTTGTGGTTATGTATTGATGGTCTAATAGGTCTAAGTATTTGAACCATTAGTTTAATTATTCGCTGTGCAACGGACAATCAAAATAGCCATGTGGGAGTCTTGGCTCGCATTCATTAAAGGAATCTCACACACAGATGGAAATATTCCCCTGCAGTAGGTTTCTCCTTGGCATCATGTCATGACCAACCATGCGTGTACCATACCAGGTGTTCACCAGGGACTTGGCCTCTGATTACTTGTCTGGCCCCCTACTGTATATATTCTATTGTTATATAGAAATATTTAGGGGTATACAGGTACACTGTGTGTTGTGGTCTCTGTTATACGATGTCAGGTTGACTGCTATGGGGAAAAAATAGATAGAACACTTCTGCTGTCGGGTCAGATATATGTCATCCCTGATGCGTCTAGCAGTGCAGGGAAACTATTCATATAACCTGGCCGGATGAGAGAGTGTTGAAGAGATCACAGTTTACTGGAGCATAGTCGGGTAGCTTGTGAACCAAGGCTTCTGCTTTTGAGGATCTGTATTAATACATCGAATCCCCAATGAGAGAGCCTGTTGCTGGTCACCTGCTGATCCCGGGAATTATTAGATACTCTCAAACAGTGCACATACATACATGGGTAATTTTTTTGGGGGTATATTCCCAGTGTGCACATAGATTTTTTAGTAAACTTAATCGTTTGTCATAACAGTCTTTGACCACACTAATACGTATTCCTTATTTGAAGCTGCCTTATAACTCCTCTGTGCACATAAAAAGATGATTAGGTCGATGTCACCACCTTTTGGAGATCAAACAGCACCTGTAACAAAACGCTCTGCACACATAAGTTGTGCTGAATAGTGCTGTAGCCTTGTAGCCACCTGTATCCTATACGTCTATTCACTGCTGGGCTATCACCCTACACAGATAGCTCCACTGTGTCAGGCTACAGCCTGTGATCCCCTACCAACTACTGCTATTTGATTGCAGCTGTTAGGGTAGATTTACATACAAGATTGGTTACTTGCAGCGCATACACATCATGAGATGATTGGATCAATATTGCCACTTTAAGAAATACAGCAGTGGCAATATTGATCCAATCATCTCATGATGTGTATGCGCTGCAAGTAACCAACCTTGTATGTTAACCCCTTCACGACATTTGACGTATATATACGTCATGGTCGGGAAGTACTTCCCGACACATGACGTATATATACGTCATGACTTCTAACTGTCACTGCGTCTAGAGACGCAGTGACAGTTAGGTGATGTCTGCTGTCCCTGACAGCAGACATCCCCCCTCGCTGCCCAGGGGGGGCAGGGGTGCCCCCCCCGGTCGGCGATCGCTGTGATTGGCTGTTCAAATCTGAACAGCCATTCACAGCGTTTCCTGTGTTACCGGCGGCTAAGCCGCTCGGTAACACAGGGATCGGTGGTGATCGGTGCTGTCAAGTACAGCACCGATCACCTCCGATGTGCAGCCCCCCCCTCAAACCCGCCGGGCACTCACCCGGCAGCAGTGGCAGCAGTAGCGGCTCCCCCGGAGCGTCTGAAGCGCACGCAGCGCTGACCTCCTCCCCCCTCCCCCCGCAGCAGCAGCAGCAGCATCAAGCTGCAGAAAAAGTAAAAAAAATAATATATATATATATGTGTGTGTGTATGTGTATATATATATATATATATATATATATATACACACACATATATATATATATATATATGTGTGTGTGTGTGTGTGTGTGTATATACCGCACCGCCAGCCCCCCACAGGCAGCCCCCCTCCCTCCCACCCACCCGGCTGCCGCAGCACCAGCACCCCTCCCACCCCCCCGCCAGCCGCAGCGCCAGCCCCCCTCCCAAAGCTGGTGATTAAAATGGGGTCACTTGTGGGGGGGTTCCACTGTATTGGTGCTTCGGGGGTCTTGCTAATGCGACATAGCACCCACCATTCATTCCACCACCAAAAATCACTCCTTCCCTTCTGAGTCCTGCCATGCACCCAACTGGTATTTTTTGGTCACACGTGAGGCATTTCCGTACTCGGGAGAAATTGGGGCACAGATTTTGGGGTGCTTTGTCTCCTTCATTCCTTGTGAAAATAAAAAATTTTGAGCCAGAACTGCATTTTTTCTTTAAAAAATTACATTTTTTTACACAAAAATGCAGATCTGGCTCAAAATTTTTCATTTTCACAAGGAATGAAGGAGACAAAGCACCCCAAAATCTGTGCCCCAATTTCTCCCGAGTACGGCAATGCCTCATGTGTGACCAAAAAATACCAGTTGGGTGCATGGCAGGACTCAGAAGGGAAGGAGTGATTTTTGGATTTTGCAGCACAGATTCTGGTTGAATGACCCCCGAAACACCCATACAGTGGAACCCCCCCACAAGTGACCCCATTTTGCAAACTACACCCTTCAGGGAATTCATCAAGGGGTATAGTGTACATTTCAAACCCCCCGGGGTTTCACCAATTTTGATACAACTGAGCTGTGAAAATGAAAAATTATTTTTTTTTCATTTTCACTGCCCAGTTGTACCACAATTGGTGAAACCCCTGGGGGTTTGAAATGTACACTATACCCCTAGATGAATTCCCTGAAGGGTGTAGTTTGCAAAATGGGGTCACTTGTGGGGGGGTACCTAACTTTTAGCATCTTATGGTGCCTAGAAACCTACATTGTGCCTAAAAAATAATCTCATAAAAAGGAGGCTCCAAAATCAAGTAGGTGCTCCTTCTATTATGAAGCCTGTGGTTTGGTCACCGTGCACACTAGGGCCACATATAGGATATTTATGAAAACCAAAGAATTGGGGGAATCAATTTTTAGTCACATTTCTCTAGTAAAATCTACTGTGTTCCTTAGAAAAATGTATTAAAATTGAAACTCTGCAAAAAAAAAGAAATTTTGAAATTTCACCTACACTGTTTTAATTCCTGTGAAACACCTAAAGGGTTAACAAACTTCCAAAATGCTGTTTTGAATACTGTGAGGGGTGCAGTTTTTGAAATGGCATCATTTATGGGGGTGTCTCACATACAAGTCACTCAAAGTCACATCATAACTGACCTGGTCCCTAAAAAAATCAGAGTTTGAAATTTTCTTGAAAATTTGAGAATTTGCTATTCATATTTTAAGCCTCCTAGTGTCCAAAAAAATGAAAATGAGGTTGAAATAATGATGGCAACATAAAGTAGACATATGGTCTATGTTAGTTATTCACTATTTTGAGTGGTAAGATTATTTGTCTCACAAGCAGAAAATTTAACATTTTGCAAATCGCAAAATTTTCCATTTTTTTACGACATTTTGGTATTTTTCACAAAAAAACACAGACTGTATCCACGAAAATTTACCACTAACTTGAAGTACAATGTGTCACGAGAAAACAATCTCAAAATCACTGGGATAAGTAAAAGCAAAAAAAAGTTATCCCCACTTAAGTGATACATGCCAGATTTGAAAAAAAGGGCTCTGTCAGGAAGGCAAAAACTGGCTCTGTCATGAAGGGGTTAAATCTACCCTAACAGCTGCAATCAAATAGCAGTAGTTGGTAGGGGATCACAGGCTGTAGCCTGACACAGTGGAGCTATCTGTGTAGGGTGATAGCCCAGCAGTGAATAGACGTATATGATACAGGTGGCTACAAGGCTACAGCACTATTCAGCACAACTTATGTGTGCAGAGCGTTTTGTTACAGGTGCTGTTTGATCTCCAAAAGGTGGTGACATCGACCTAATCATCTTTTTATGTGCACAGAGGAGTTATAAGGCAGCTTCAAATAAGGAATACGTATTAGTGTGGTCAAAGACTGTTATGACAAACGATTAAGTTTACTAATAAATCTATGTGCACACTGGGAATATACCCAAAAAAATTACCCATGTATGTATGTGCACTTTTTGAGAGTATCTAATAATTCCCGGGATCAGCAGGTGACCAGCAACAGGCTCTCTCATTGGGGATTCGATGTATTAATACAGATCCTCAAAAGCAGAAGCCTTGGTTCACAAGCTACCCGACTATGCTCCAGTAAACTGTGATCTCTTCAACACTCTCTCATCCGGCCAGGTTATATGAATAGTTTCCCTGCACTGCTAGACGCATCAGGGATGACATATATCTGACCCGACAGCAGAAGTGTTCTA
Source organism: Crinia signifera (assembly GCF_055691185.1). Taxonomy (NCBI): domain Eukaryota; kingdom Metazoa; phylum Chordata; class Amphibia; order Anura; family Myobatrachidae; genus Crinia; species Crinia signifera. The sequence continues at coordinate 332,411,636 of NC_139220.1, forward strand.
TCTATTTTTTCCCCATAGCAGTCAACCTGACATCGTATAACAGAGACCACAACACACAGTGTACCTGTATACCCCTAAATATTTCTATATAACAATAGAATATATAGGGGGCCAGACAAGTAATCAGAGGCCAAGTCCCTGGTGAACACCTGGTATGGTACACGCATGGTTGGTCATGACATGATGCCAAGGAGAAACCTACTGCAGGGGAATATTCCCATCTGTGTGTGAGATTCCTTTAATGAATGCGAGCCAAGACTCCCACATGGCTATTTTGATTGTCCGTTGCACAGCGAATAATTAAACTAATGGTTCAAATACTTAGACCTATTAGACCATCAATACATAACCACAAGCGTTGAACACAAGGAGCAACCTGACAGTGACCACAATAGGACATATATTCCACTATTAGTCACAATAAAATTGTCAGCACTTGCCCTGAAAAATAATCAGAGGGAGTGAGAAATCACTGTTATACAACGCCTCAATAAATAGGCAGCGTTACAAAAGGAATGCCTATGACAAGTAACGTTAACTGCATGCCTGACCAATATATGCTCTGACTCATTCATAGCAGAGCAAGACTGGCACTTGCGGACATTTTAATCTTTTTCTCTTTCAAGTGAGAATTTTTCTTTTCAAAGAAGAGTTAGATAGTCATCCTTCTTTTAGGTAAAGTCTTAATAAAAGTTACGTTTTAATGAATCAATACTACATTACATAATTATATACAAAGAGTGCGCCCAAAAAGCACATTTTGCTTTTTTGTGACCTGCGTCTTTGCAAGTCAATCCCCTTCTATTCAGTTGTATTCTCTGAATGTTTGGGCGCACCACCAATTGATGACTAGGAGATTTTTCGTCAATAGTTTCAAATATTGGTCTTTCAAAATTAGTCTAACATAATTACTTGATATGAACCATAGTCTGTGCGGATCCACCCTCCACTTACATTACATCTTATGGATGCATAAGATCCATGAGATTAAAAAATCGGGTCCATCGCGTTGATTTTATGCCTTAAGTACCTTAAACTTAAGGCATACAATCAATAAGACGAGCGCCGTGCTAGGAAAGCAGTACCGAAAAATCATTATCAATAATCAGCATCTTTTAGATTAAAACTGTTTTTTATTAATATTATTTACTGTATATTTGGTAGTGGCTCACAGCACAGGATATGCTGTGATCTAGGAATCCTCTCAAAAATGCCTCTTTTGGTCAAAGTGGGACATGCATTGTGTCCCATACATTTTCTATTACCGCAAAAGTTTGTGTTACCATGGTAACCTATATACAGTAGTTCTTACGAGATTAGAAGTAGCCCGCTTGATGTGATAATATATGTAGTCTAAGTTTGCCCATTTTATAGTATTGCCTGCCTTATTATAGATGTAGATATAAGGTTCCTGTTGCAAATTCTCATATCAGTAGCGATAATTGTGGACGAACAACCAGAAACCGGAAGTTGCGTTCCACTCCATCTCTGTTCCCTCCTCCACTCTAAGCCCTATTAATGATACATTTCAATATAGGTTTCCTATGCATTTTTGTATTGCAGGCATGTAATATAAGCTACCTGCGTTCCACCAACCAGAAGTAGGACGCGGCGTGCGTTCCAACAACCGGAAGTGAGGCTCAATTAGATAAACCAATTTTATTTGTGATTCTCTATGAATTGTAATATATATATAATATTTTGACTGCCTCCTATAATGTCATTATTTACACAACCTTATTGTCAGTACCTGGGAATTATGTGGATCCGGGTGACAACCAGGAACGGGTGCAGCTTGAAGGATAGCAGGGTGTATATAGGTCCTTCTCATACGGGACCTGGGAGGAGCTCGGAGCTTGTGGAAACTGACGTGAAGGATGAGTCTCAGGAGTTAGCCACGGGAAAGATAATGAAAGAGCAGGTGACGGACAGGAATCAGGAACCAGTTGTGACCAGGCTGGGAGTACACAGGTGACTGTAGCGGATAGCACCCAGGCAGGGGGTGCGGAGGAGACTGTGTCAGGCTGTAGCCAATCGGGAGGCACACCGGTGGTTGAAGTAAGTTGTACCCAAATGGAAGGTGCACAGGAGGTTGCTTGCAGGCTGCACTCAGACTGGAGGTACACAGGTGATAGCAGGAGATTGTACCCAAACGGAAGGTGCACAGGAGGTTGCTTGCAGTCTGCACCCAGACTGATGGTACACAGGTGATAGCAGGAGATTGTACCTAAACGGAAGATGCACAGGAGATTGCTTGCAGATTGCACCCAGACTGAAGGTACACAGATGAGCAGGGCTGATTGCACCTTGAAGCAAGATGCTGGAGGTGCACAGATGATCAGGACTAATTGCACTTTGAGCAAGACGCTGGAAGTGCACAGGTAGTCAGGAGAGCACAGGACGCTGCTGTTTCCTAAGGAGTGACAAGCGAAGCACTGGCGCCAGCTTGTTTCAAACAAAAGTCCTTTATCCCCCTTGAGAGTCTCTGATAGGCTTCTGACTTCAGCCCGGATTGTTATTGGTGGACTCCAACAAGATGGCGCTGTGGCTGAGGTAGTATGCCCTGAGTCAGAGAAGTCCCCACAGACGTCTGGAAGCACTGCAAGTTCCGCTCCGCCACTTCCGCCATCCAGGGCGAGGAGACCGAGTCGGAATCCAGACCAGAGCACGCCACGCCAGTACAAGGCGACCAGTCAGAGCGGGCACTGTCACCCACGAACCATGGTGACTGCCCAGACTCCCCTGGTGCCCTGCTCAAGCGCCAGAGACCATGCACCTGGACCAGATCCCGCCGTACCACCCGGACTGGTAAGCGTCAGGAAACGGCTGTGACACTTATAAATGTTGTGTAAGATAAATAATGATATCTATTAAGAATGATCAAATGGGTATTTGAGTTATTGTCAAATGATGCACTTCCTGTTTAATGGTATATAAACCCTGACCAGATCCAGAGTGGTACTCCTTTGAAAAAGTTGTCTAAGGATGACGAAATGTGTCAGCCACACTCTCCTGTTGGACATTGGATTCTTTTATTTGCTACCCCACTTGGACCAGCTCTCCTCACCAACCTCCATCTTGGATCCCAACCTCTTGTTGTATACCATTTCAACTGGAAACTTCATTCTGGGACACCACCACCTGCTTATTCTTGGAGCCTATCCCGATTGTGAGTCAGGACCATCTGTATCTCACATGAGCAGAAGCAAGGTACAAGGCATCCAGTCAGGTCTATGGGCACCCACCATACCAGTTCATACATGGACTATCAACTGGGAGATCATGTTTAACAACTGGAGGGGAGCATTACTAGGAACAAGCGGGACTCACACTAAGTATAAATTCCATTGTCCTTCCCACAGTATTGTATAATTGAGTGAATTTTTTGTCTTTATTATATATATTTTTTTAGAAATTTTTTAACATGTCCTAAATATGCAATTACTATATGCTTATTATATGTTAGATTAAAATAAACTATTTTATATGTGATACCCAATTGATCAATCTATTTTTTACACTGCAATTGCAGCATATTCAAGTGCTCCACCACCTCTCTCCTGGTCTCACCAATGCCCTGTAACGAGGCACTATCACATTGGCATCCCTTGAATCCATACCCCTTTTAATGCATGCGTCCGGTTTGCTTTTGCTGCTGCACTTGAGCAGTGTGCACTACAAGCCCGGTGCTAGAGGGTTCGGCGCCCTCCTGCAAACTATACATTTTCGCCCACCCAAACTTTACAAGGGGAGGCGTGTGGCCACATAATAGTGCTCCCACTCCAAATTAAACCACACAGTAGCACAATCTTATTCACCTAACACAGCACCAGTGCCGTAACCAGCCATTTTGGTGCCATGTGTTAAAAAACAGGGACAGTGCGCAAAATTGTAGAAGCGTGGATTCATGGAGAATTGGCGTGGTCATATAAAAGTACCAATTACACCATAATCCCATAACACATTATGCTTCACACCTCAAAGCCCATAACACTCTACAGTAACATTATTCATTATGCCACACATCATGATGCCTCTTACACAATATGCAGCTCTCCATAATGCCCATTACAAATTATGCCACACACCATAATTTCCCTTACACAATATGTCATGCACTATAATGCCCAAATGACATTGACACACATTATGCTACACATAATGCCCCGAGTACTCCTGCATATGCCTACATTTGTAGCATTGCTTATTCTTAACACCCACACAAGTTGTGAAAAGTAGTTGCTCTGCTTATACGTAGTGCCCACACCAGTTGCCGACATTAGTAGCACTGCGTAACTATATGCCCACAGCAGTTGCTGACAGTAATAGCGCTGCCTATACACATGCCAACACCAGTTGCCAAAAGTAGTACCTCTACTTATACATAACACCCACACCAGTTGGCAAAAGTAGTTGTTCTGCTTATACGTAGTGCCCACACCAGTTGCCGACAGAAGTAACACAGTGCTACTTCTGTCGGCAACTGTTGTGGGCACTACGTATAAGCAGATACCCACATCATTTGCCGACATAAGTAGGGCTGCCTACACATGTGCCCACATCAGTTGCTGACAGTAGTAGCGCTGCCTATACATGTGCCCACACCAGTTGCCGACATTAGTAGGGCTGCCTACACATGTGCCCACACCAGTTGCCGACATTAGTAGTGCTGCCTATACACGTGCCCACACCAGTTGCCAACATTAGTAGGGCTGCCTACACACATGGACACACCAGTTGCTGACTGTAGCAGCACTGCGTAACCATATGCCCACACCAGTTGCCGACATAAGTAGCGCTGCCTATACACGTGCCCACATCAGTTGCCGACATTAATACACTCACACTTTACAATGGTGGCAGATCATCCTCCCCTGTTTCCTTGTGTCTTCAGTCAGTCTTGCTCCCTTGTAGCTCTGCCCCTTCTGGTCCGTGTAGCTCCGCCCTCTTTTGGTCCCTGCCTATGACCAGGTTATAAGGAGCTGGGAGGGAGCTAATTGCTTTACATTTTTCAACATTAAACTGCATTTTCCACCTTTCCACACACCTTTCCAGTTTATTTAAGTCACTTTGTAGTGTTTCCACATCCTCTCCTGAGTTTATTTCCTTAATCAATTTCGTGTCATCCGCAAATATTGCCATTTTACTCACTGTCACTTCCAATAACAATAATGAATTTACTAAACAAGGTGGGTCCCAATATTGAACCTTGCGAGACTCCAATTTGAACCTTACCCCAGCTGCAATGTATGCCATTTACCACCACTCTCTGTCCCCAATTGTGTAACCAATTTTTAATCCAATTACAAATTTTATCACCTAACCCTAAATTACCTAGTTTCATTATTAACCTTTTATGAGGCACCATGTCAAAAGCTTTAGCAAAATCAAGCAGTATTGCATCAACAGATTTCCCTAAGTCCAACCCCCTACTGACTTTCTCATAGAAGCTAATTAAATTAGTCTGAAATTATCTATTTTTCACGAACCCATGCTGAGTCTTACTTATCACTTTCTCCTGTTCAGTTGAATCTCTTATCATTCCTTCTAATATTTCCCCACAATGGATGTAAGGCTGACTGGTCTATAATTTTCAGGGTAAGGTTTGCTACCTTTCTTCCATATTTGTACTACGTTAGCTATGCACCAGTCCCTTGGCACCATCCCCGAGTTTATTGGTTCCTCGAATATCACATATAATGGTAGTGCTAGGAAATAACTCAATTATTTCAGTATCCTAGGGTGTATTTCATCCGGACCAGGAGATTTGTTACTATTTAGGTTCTGTAATCTATTTTTGACTATTTCCTCACTCAAACATACAGTTTGGGAGCATTTAAGAGCCGAGCATTTAATCTGTGGGAGATCTTCTGAAAATTCTTCCCTTATAAGTACCGAAGCAAATTACCACGAACCATACCTAAAATACTGACACCAGCATGCAATATTAAGCAATGCAGCACTCAATTTAATTTCATTAACCAATTGAGTAACTGCAAGCCACACTCACCGACATCCACTGTATCTCTGGTTAAGGCTTCCTACATTTGCCCACCACTCTGTAACATGGAATTTGGGAGCTGTTTTGATGGCTGTTTACCACTCTCTATTTTTACACTTTTGGAGGAAACAGACATCTGGCCCTCTGCCACTCACTGTCACTATCCATCACTGCTGTTTAAGAACTGTGCACACATGTTTATTCCTCTCCGAAAAATGTCACATAACCCCATGACTTCATCCACCTCAATACCCGACACAATATGGGAGTGACACACGGACACAATTAATACATTTATGTGCAAGACTGCATAGAAAACATTTCACATCAAACTTGGTTACTTAACTTCTTTTAATTGGTTTTGCTGTTAGGCTTCACAGCACACAAAATAAATAATGTTTGAGAAATGAATATACAAAATAAAAATAAAACCAGACAGGACAAAATGAACTGAAACATCTGGGGCACAACAGCTGCATGCTGAAAGGAAAGTCCACCCCAGCATAGGATCTGCATCATCAGATAATTATGCTAGCCAGGTTACAGGACATCAAACCAAGACCTTGCATTTACAGAGGGAGAACTTGGAATTTTGGTACCCTGTGCACGGGAATAGAACGAGTTTGCCCACAGGAAGTGGCCCTCCACAACAAAGGACAAGATTTGGTACAAAAACAGACAAAGTCAATAGTTGGCACCCTCTTTGGCCCGTGAGGTTTGGGGGGCTCAGATATTGAATATGGGGGTGGTGGTGGGTCCCTTCTGGCAGCACGGGGTGGGGGAGCTAGATTATTGGCTGCAAGGGCCGCAAAAAAGTGCCCTGGTGGTGCAGGCAATCTCTGCAGAATGTCATTCTGGCGTATGGATTGCTGACGCCGTGAAACTACACAAGTGTGTTCTGAGACAGCAGACCCAGGGAGGTCAGCTCAAGATGGGAAGGATAGGGCCCGCCCCCCCCCCCCCCCCCCGGTGGTCTGGCTGTGCACCGTCCACTCAGCTTCCTCTTCAGGGCACATTTGAAGTCCTGCTACCTTAAAAAAATGGAAAAATAAATGTAAATCAACTACATATGTAATGGTCTCAGCTACCACACTGCGTTAGTAGTGAAAAGTTAGCATTGTGGCTGGTATGATCGGAATCAATATAATTTTGCTGCTTCCTGATTGTGGACTCCATAACACAGCATCAAACTATCAAATATTGCAACTAATTGAAGGGAAACATAATCCACATGTTTAACGGCCACAGTTTTGGACATGTTACAGTAAGGTGAGTTACCCCACATAACATTTTACTTTCTCCATTTCCCAAAATCCTTTGTGGGTCATGTTCAAAATACAAACATATTTATTCGCACTCTTTTTTGCACACATAATTATGGCTGAACCATAACCTATACACATCTTGTACATGGTGCAATGTGTCAGTATCACACCACATATACAGCACTCCCTTACATAAATTTGCTCACATGTCTAAATGAACTAACGACATATCAACAAACACACCTTTGTCCTAAAAGATGTATAGTTTTTTTTGTTGTGACACAAACAAATACATATGAGTTAAAAACACACACTTGCCTTTTCCACACACACTTTATATCCCTGTACTGTGGTGCCACCTTATTCACTTCATCTGTGATTTAATGCCAAATCTTGTCCTTCGCTGAGGGGGTTAGCTTCCTGCTGACAAGTGCCGCAGTGGTGGAGTATGAGCGTCACACGGCCAGCAGCCCTGTTTTGAAAGGAGGACAGGGAGTGTGGGGTATGCAGGTGGGATCGGGTTTGGTGCCCATCCTACACAGAGAAAAAGAGCGGCTGGGAAGAGTGGGGAGGAGAAGTACGGGTGTACCTGGCCGTCCGGCCACGGATGGAGCCTGAGGCTTTCACTGAAACCCTGCTGTGGAGGACACCGTGTGACAGACGTCTGGGCTTCATTGACGATCGTTTCACCGGACGATTGTTTCACCAGAAGAGGCTTTCTCAAGGTATACACACACCATGGAGACGCATTGGCCAATGACGCTATCAGCCTCTATAGCACTGGGACAGCACTACAGAGACTGTTAGCTGCGCCGGAGAAAGCAGGCTGTCAGTGCGGGGTGAGCTGGCTATGCAGAAGGGAGACCAGTGCTGGATCCTGGATGGTAAGTATATTGGTGTAAAAGTAAGGTTTGTGTTTATGTGTGAAATAAAGTTATACTTTTCTGTTTGTGCGTGTTTTATTTTAACATTCTTTTTACAGGTGAATTACAAGTCCCAGTGGGCCCATTAATGCCCCGCATGCTGAAACTTGTGGTTCTCCAAGTCCCAGCATGCGGGGGAGGTCTGCTGGCACTTTTAGTTCTCCTGCATAAAGCAATTTTATGTATGTGAGTTGTAACCCTATCAGGCCATGGACGCTGGTGACAGCGCCAGGCTTCAGCCCTGGATGGGTGAAGCTTGTGTGGGCTTTGTTAGGGGATCCCCACTCCTCCTGGTACCTCGTCCAAGGCTGACCAGCCACGGTGCTCATGTTTCAGCCGGGGGACCTTATATAAAAAGTGTCCTCTGGCTGTGGCATGACACCGCGGGCTGTTGGAGCCCGGTGCTGGTTTCAAAATACGGGGGACCCCCAGATTTTGTCCCCCAGATTTTTGTAACCAGGACCGGTCCAAGAATCCGTGGCTGGTTTCAGAAATAAAGGTTACCCCTATGCTTTTTGTCCCCCGTATTTTTGGAACCAGGTCCGGCTCAATGAGCCCGGGGCTGGATATCCTCAAGAGGTGGGACCTCACGACGTTTTGTTTTTAATAAACATAAATTCGCACATTACCTCAAATTCGCACATTTTCATGCCTAAAAATCGCACATTTTCATGCCTAAAAATCGCCCATTAACGAACTTTATCGCACTTTTTTTCCAGAATACGCACCTCATGGGCGATTTTGAAAGTGTGAAAAAAATCACATCCTATTTAATGTCACCCTTGGTGTCGTATTCTTTCTCTCAGAAATTGAGTCGTATGTTCAGTTATTAGAATATATTTTCTCACCTCTATAAATTGCTACAGAATTTGGAGTAGGACCTTAGTTTTAATCAACTATAATAAATAAATAATAAAGGTAATCTCATGATGAGTGTATATATTGTATAGATGGAGATGTTGCAGATTTGTTAGCTGTGTAGAACAGTCCCTGTGTGAGATAGATATAATTGCATTGATAATAAAAATTGACACCGTGCCTCATGATTAAATAAAAAAGAAATAGATGTATTAAAAAAAGATGAAGTTTGATATAGTACTCAGTAATGAGGTGGTCTACAGGGTAATATGAATCCGTAATGTGATAAACTATTAACAAATTGGAAAATAATGTGAATAAGTGTGTAAAATTGATGATCAATTAATAATCAATTGTGTTGAAATAGTTGACAAGAAAGTGTATTTCTGTATTAATAAAGAGAAGAGTTAGTGCATTTATCTATAATAAAGAGAATTAGTGCATTTATTTAATCTATTAGGTGATATTGGAATAATATAAAATATATGACATGGTGAGAGAAACATGCAAACAATGTGTGAATCAAATGAAACCTTAACATAAATGAGATATTTATATCATAACAAGAGTGTGTGATAATGACGAATAATTATATGGTGATGTGTACCATATTTGAAAATCATTAGTGTCATTCAGTGAATTGGTTGGGGGATTGGTGGAATTTTGAAGCCAATATTTGATATCAATTTTATAGATATACATATCTTCCTCATTAGAGTATGCCTATTTATTAAACATGAGAAAATTTCCAATGACAAATGATTACACTGGAAATTGGATGATTACATTAGGAAATACTAACCAAATGATGGTTATATAGGTTGCCCCATAGTTTGTGTAATTATAGGAAAGCTGTGTAACAATTTTCCTCATTTAGACCACCTGTGGTCCGGGTATTCATCAGAAAAATAAGTCTGGCCTCTTGTTTTAGCGATTCCTTATCCAGGTTGCCCCTTCTGATGCCCATTTAGATTTTTTACATCCAAAAACTTGAAGTCCATTGGGGTTTCCTTGATGAAACTTAAGGAAATGTTTAGCAACCGGTGTAAGTGGCTTCATGCAGGTGATCTCTTTTTGCATTCTTGATGCTGGATATGTGTTCCATCAGCCTTCTATGTAACGGTCTTTTCGTTTTGCCAATGTAATGTAAATTACATGGGCATTTTAGATTATAAACAACACCAACCGTGTTGCATGTGATGTAATCTTGGATTTTCCACGTTTTATAGAATTTGTCACAATAGGAAGTTGTGGGTACCGTAATAGCACAGGCCTTGCAGGTTCCGCATTTATAGCATCCTTTTTTGTGGATTTTAGGGACATGGACTCTTTCAAGGTGGCTATGAACCAGGACATCTCTTAGATTACTACATCTCCTCCAACTAATTTGGATACATTCCTCTAACACTTTAGCAAGTCTTCAAAATATTGATATGTTTGTTGAGAATGGTTTGAATTTCCTGCCATTCTAGACAGAATGTACCAATAAAGTGTACGGTGCCCGTGGTATCCTTTGTTTTGTTAATGTTTGGAGTGAGTAGTTGTCTTAAACCTTGTTCCCTTTTTCCTCCCTTCCCCTTGCTTCCACCACAATGTGGCTGTCTTTGCCCTCTATTCTACAATTATTTATTGGTTTAAGGTTTATTACCGTACCCTCCCCCACCTGCCTAGTTTACAGCTTATACAATATAAGTAGTTATCCTGGTAACCATTATGTTTTTATATATTAATTTTCTTACAGGACATATAAGGAGCAGGATTCAAATTAAGAGGACGTGGAAAGGGAAATTGTTCTCCGATCAATCCAACTAAATACATCATATCTCCTTACACCTCAGGAGGAGGAACAAACACTATTTTATTTTCTGGATAGAAGAAACCTTCAGCAACTAATTTGTTTCTCACCTCATACATGATGAGTCTCACAGGAGAGAAACCACATGTGTGCTCTAAATGTGACAAAGGCTTTACATATAAATCACAGCTTCTCAGACATCAGAGGAGTCACACAGGAGAGAAACCACATGTGTGCTCTGAGTGTGACAAAGGCTTTACATGTAAATCACAGCTTCTCATACATCAGAGGAGTCACACCGGAGAGAATCTACATGTGTGCTCTGAGTGTGACAAAGGCTTTACATGTAAATCACAGCTTCTCAGACATCAGAGGAGTCACACAGGAGAGAAGCCATATAAATGTTCTGAATGCAGCAAATGTTTTTCCCGGAAGTCACATCTTGTCCGACATCAGAGGAGTCACACAGGAGAGAAGCCATATAAATGTTCTGAATGCAGCAAATGTTTTCCCCAGAAGTCACAGCTTGTCCTACATCAGAGGAGTCACACAGGAGAGAAGCCATATAAATGTTCTGAATGCAGCAAATGTTTTTCCCAGAAGTCACATCTTGTCCAACATCAGAGGAGTCACACAGGAGAGAAGCCATATAAATGTTCTGAATGCAGCAAATGTTTTTCCCAGAAGTCACATCTTGTCCTACATCAGAGGAGTCACACAGGAGAGAAGCCATATAAATGTTCTGAATGCAGCAAATGTTTTTCTCAGAAGTCACTTCTTGTCCAACATCAGAGGAGTCACATAGGAGAGAAACCATATAATTGTTCTGAATGCAGCAAATGTTTTTCCCAGAAGTCACATCTTGTCCAACATCAGAGGAGTCACACAGGAGAGAAGCCATATAAATGTTCTGAATGCAGCAAATGTTTTTCTCAGAAGTCAGATCTTGTCCTACATCAGAGGAGTCACACAGGAGAGAAGCCATATACATGTTCTGAATGCAGCAAATGTTTTTCTCAGAAGTCACATCTTGTCCTACATCAGAGAAGTCACACAGGAGAGAAGCCATATACATGTTCTGAATGCAGCAAATGTTTTTCTCAGAAGTCACATCTTGTCCTACATCAGAGGAGTCACACAGGAGAGAAGCCATATACATGTTGAGTATCCCTTATCCAAAATGCTCGGGACCAGGAGAATTTTGGATAACGGATTATTCTGTATTTCGGAATATTTTAATATTTCAATGATGTATTTTGAAGTATCTTGCATTTTGCTGTATAAACACATAATATAAACACAAATATATTTTATTACCACATAAAATACACACAAATATATTTTATTTGTTAAAAAAACAAGGTTTCAAAACGTGAAACAAAATGTGTGTACTATCTCAGCACTGAATTTGAATGCCAAGCAATCATTGTCTTGCACATATATAGTGCCAGTTACATATCATGTCCCCAGTGATGCTGTTACAAATGTCCCCAGTGAGTTTTTAGCAAAAAAAAAATTTTTTTTCACTTTCTGGAATGTCTGGTTTTCGGAATAATTCGGATAACGGATATTCGGATACGGGATACTCGACCTGTAAATGTTCTGCATGCAGCAAATGTTTTTCCCAGGAGTCGCATCTTGTCCGACATCAGAGGAGTCACACAGGAGAGAAGCCATATAAATGTTCTGAATGCAGCAAATGTTTTTCCCAGAAGTCACAGCTTGTTATACATCAGAGGAGTCACACAGGAGAGAAACCATATAAATGTTCTGAATGCAGCAAATGGTTTTCTCTGAAGTCACATCTTGTCCTACATCAGAGGTGTCACACAGGAGAGAAGCCATATAAATGTTCTGAATGCAGCAAATGTTTTTCCCAGAAGTCACAGCTTGTCCTACATCAGAGGAATCACACAGGAGAGAAGCCATATTAATGTTCTGCATGCAGCAAATGTTTTTCCCAGAAGTCACAACGGTACTTCTTTACTTTCACGGCGCCAGCATGGCGCCGCGCGTACTTCCGGATTACGCTCGCCACTAATTAAGTTAAATAAACGGAGTTAACGCCATGCCAACATGGATAGTTCATACCCCCACTATCCATGTTGGCATGGAGTTGATTTTAATTAGCGTGGCGAGCGTAGCGAGCCACCGAGCCCGCAGCGTGGGCGAGCGAAGCGAGCCCCGCAAGGGGACTCTGACGCGCGGCGCCATGCTGGCGCCGTGAAAGTAAAGAAGTACCGTCACAGCTTGTCCAACATCAGAGGAGTCACACAGGAGAGAAGCCATATAAATGTTTTGAATGTAGCAAATATTTTTCTTCTGCTCTGTTTCACTCACTGTATGTACAATGCCGCGCTTTGCCTCTCTCCCTGTGTACGTGCACTGCTGGGCTTTGCCTTCCTCCGTATGTATGTACACTTCTCGGCTTTGCCTCCCTCCCTGTGTACATACACTGCTGTGGTCTGCCTCTTTCCCTGTATGTACACTGCGTGGCTCTGCCTCCTTCCCTCTACCAACACTGCTAACTCCCTCTGCCTAACTCCCTGTATGTACACTGCTGTGCTCTGCCTTCTTCCCTGTACGTACACTGCTGGGCTCGGCCTCACTCCCTGTACATACACTGCTGGGCTCTGCCTCCCTCCCTTTATATGTACATTGCTGTGCCCTGCCTCCCTCCCTGTGTATGTACATTGCCGGGCTCTGGGCCTTATTTTGGTTCATTCTTTCTGACAAAATCCTTCTTAGATGGGCAAAACCATGTGCACTGCAGGTGGGGCAGGTGTTACTTGTGCAGAGAAAATTAGATTTGGGTGGGGTTTTACTTTAAAGTGATCTATATTGCAGTGTAAAAATAAAGCAGTCAGTATTTTCCCTGCACAGAAACAAAATTACTCACCCAAATCTAATTCTCTCTGCACATGTTAAATCTGCCCCCCCTGCAGTGCACATGGTTTTGCCCATCTAAGAAGGATTTTGTCAGAAAGAATGAACCAAAATAAGGCCCTCTGTCTCCCTCCCTGTTTACATACACTGCTGGGATCTTCCTCCATCCCTCTATACATACACTGCTGGGCTCTGCCTCCCTCCCTGTACATATACTGCGGGGCTCTGTCTACCCCCCTGTACACACACTGCTGGGCTCTGCCTTCCTCCCTGTACATATACTGCTGGGCTCTGTCTACCCCCCTGTACGCACACTGCTGGGATCTGCCTTTCTCCCTGTGTACATACACTGCCGGGCTCTGCCTCCCTCTCTGTGTACATACACTGCTCGGCTCTGCCTCCCTCTCTGTGTACATACACTGCTGGGCTCGGCCTCCCTCCCTGTACATACACTGCTGGGCTCGGCCTCCCTCCCTTTATATGTACATTGCTGGGCCCTGCCTCCCTCCCTGTGTATGTACATTGCCGGGCTCTGTCTCCCTCCCTGTTTACATACACTGCTGGGATCTGCCTCCATCCCTCTATACATACACTGCTGGGCTCTGCCTCCCTCCCTGTACATATACTTCTGGGCTCTGTCTACCCCCCTGTACGCACACTGCTGGGCTCTGCCTCCCTCCCTGTGTACATACACTGCTGGGCTCTGCCTTTCTCCCTGTATACATACACTGCTGGGCTCTGCCTCCCTCCCTGTGTACATACACTGCTGGGCTCTGCCTCCCTCCCTGTGTACATACACTGCTGGTCTCTGCCTCCCTCCGTGTATACATATACTGCTGGGCTCTGCCTCCCTCTCTGTGTACATACACTGCTGGGCTCTGCCTCCCTCCCTGTGTACATACACTGCTGGGCTCTGCCTCCCTCCGTGTATACATATACTGCTGGGCTCTGCCTCCCTCTCTGTGTACATACACTGCTGAGCTCTGCCTCCCTCCCTGTGTACATACACTTCTTGGCTCTGCCTCCCTCCCTGTGTACATACACTGCTGGGCTCTGCCTCCCTCTCTGTGTACATACACTGCTGGGCTCTGCCTCCCTCTCTGTGTACATACACTGCTGGGCTCTGCCTCCGTCCCTGTGTACATACACTGCTGGGCTCTGCCTCCCTCTCTGTGTATGTTTACTGCTGGACTCTGCCTCCCTCTCTGTGTACATACACTGCTGGGCTCTGCCTCCCTCCCTGTGTATGTTTACTGCTGGGCTCCGAAGCAGTGATTACAGATAAAAAATATATTGCAGTGGGATTGCCTTTGGGGAACCCCAGCCCCCCCAAAAAAGCAGCTGCACCCTCTATAGTTACACCACTGATTATAGGAACCCTGTATGCGGCCGTGTACCACCCTACAGGTCTCCTCTGGTCTCTCTCCTTTCCCTCATGCCTCCATATTGCTGCCTTACCTCATGCACTCTGAATACTATGTACTACCTGTATCACATAGTAACCAATCAGTATTACATGTGTTAGTTGATGACACTAGACTGCTAAGAGTGGATTTCTAGTTGCTATGGGTTACAGCACCTCCTTGCATCTCACATGTTATTAACCAGTTTCTTTTGGGGTGGAGTTGGATTGGCACAGGTAAGGTTTTAATGTTAATTTGAAATGTAAACCAACATGTGTGCCGTTGCTCGGTAATAAATTAAACGGCAAGGGCTAACGGTTGGTGGTGCTCCCAAATGGAGTTCAAATGTTGAACTGAAAAGGAAAGTCAGAGGTGACTTGAAGGGAACCCGACAAGGTTTTTTGGGGCACGCTTGTAAGTAATGATATATGTTTGATATGGTGTCTAATATTTAAAACATAACTTTCTCTACCGTCCAATGGGATACTGGGCTTCACTACTATGGGGATTGAGACCTCCGCAGGAGAGACAGGCACATAAAAAAACTTTCAGTGTGGGTGCACTGGCTCCTCCCCTCAATCTCCCTCCACTAGTCAGTTTTGAAAAATGTGCCTCAGGAGAGGCAGTGCTTCTGGATGCTCCAGAGTTTTTTCCACATTTATTTTCAAGTTTGTTATTTTGGGGCGCTGTAGTGACCACACAGCTGTCCTGCTTCGTGGGTGTCAGGGGAAGGGTCAGTCCCCGACCTCTTCAGGTGCAGAGCTGACCCTGCTACAGGACAATCCAGTCCTGCGTGGGACTTGTCACCGCACAGCATTGCGCTGTAGCGAGCAAGTCCCCTAGCCGCCGCACACCCCTGACAGGTCTGAAGACATCGGTGGTGAGTACAGGCTGGGGGTCCCACAAGGGGTCCCCGCAGCCATTTCTGGTGCGGCAAGACGACGGCTAGTAATGGCGGCTCTCCAGCAGGGACCGCGTGAACACCGCGTCTGATAACTGGCATAGGGGTGCTGCCGCTGGACCACCAGGGACACCCCTCAGGGTAATAATGTATGTTATATATATTTTACACCTTTATTAATGTCAGTATAATTCTTTGTAAGCGCCAGCTCCGTGTAAGGGGGCGGGGCTTCACTCAGAGCGGGACCAAGCTCTGCTGGGCGCGCGCTGTCACTTCCTGCTTCTTCACACGCTGCCAGACTCCATTACAGGGCTCCTCACTGGCGTGGTGGATCCGGGTACTTGCAGCACGGCAGAGACAGCAGGTTTTTTTTTTTTTTTTTTTTATAGCGATTTAGCGCTGCTGCGCTATCTAGCTTAGTCAGACACTGTGTTGTTTATATCACTGTGTTTAGCGTTACCAGCTCACCCAGATCTGTGAGTTCAGGTTAAGGGTGCACTTGGCTCCCCAATTGCTCTGTTTTTTCCCCACTGTTTAGTTACAGACACAGCATAAAGCAAGCACATAGTCTGTTTTCACTCAGAGGAAACACATCCAGCAGTGTGTGCACGTGTGTGACTGCGTGGGGGTTGTGTTTGTTACTACAGACATTGTAGTATTATCTCATCATGGTGAAAAAAGTTCACTTGTATGGTGTGTAGCACCAAGTTTGTGCCCAAGTCACAGTCCCAGGTTACTTGTGAGGCTTGTATGTCACCACAGCCCAGTAGTGCTGACACCCAGATCAGTGGGGTTCCCCCACAGCTTGCGGGGCAATCGCAGGCAGACGAGCAGGAGCCTGTGTGGGCCTCCAACATAAAGACCTTGTTGGATTCTGTGGCTTCACAGCTTTCCACTAACACTCAGCAAACGCAGAGGGTTCAGAGGGAATTATCCATGTTATCTGCTAGGGTGGATATTCTTCATACCCAAAATGTACCTCCCCCGCCCGCACAGCCTCAAAAGAGGCAAGCTACTGCTATGGATCCTGACACAGATGAGGACGATGAGGACATATTGGAGGAGGGTGAGGAGCAGGGTCTGCAGGAACCAGCTCCTGAGACGGCAGTACATGGTCCCGAGCCCCTTATCAGGGCCATTAGGGATGTTTTAGATCTCCCTGTAGAGGCATCCACAGAAGGAGACCCTTTCTTCATGACCCAGAAGAAACAGCCAGTGTACTTCCCTGAGCAGGCAGAGTTAGAAACTGCTTTCAGGGCTGCATGGCAAAACCCTGATAAGAGGTTTACTCTTTCAAAAAGGTTCACAAATGCTTATCCTTTTGAACCTTTGGGCAGAAAGAAATGGGAGGAGCCACCAGTAGTGGACTCCTCTGTTTCCCGCCTCTCTAAGAAGGTGTTGTTACCAGTCCCAGGGGTATCCACCCTTAAGGACGGAAGGCTGGAAGCTACCCTCAAGTCCATATATACGGCTAGTGGAGCATCCCAGCGTCCAGTTTTAGCCAGCTGCTGGATGGCCAAGGCTATTCATACCTGGTCAACCCAGATTCAGGAAGGCTTGTTGGGTGACATGACTGTGGCCCAGATAGGGGACAGCCTGCGTCACATTCAGGACACCGCAAAAATACTGTGCGAGGCACAGAAGGAATTGGGCGCAATCAACGCGCGCAATTCAGCCATGGCGGTGTCAGCCAGACGGGCCTTGTGGCTGCGGCAGTGGTCTGCAGATGTAGACTCAAAGAAGAGTGTGGAGGGTATTCCCTTTACAGGAGAATGGCTGTTTGGCAGTGAATTAGACGGTTGGATTTCCAAAGCCACGGCAGGAAAATCTACCTTTCTTCCATCAGCCCCCACGGTTGCAAAGCGTACCTTCACAGGTGCTTCCCAGCAGTCCTTTCGTGGGAACAGGTTTCGCCCCAAGGCTAGGGGCGCCTCCAATGCCAGCAGGGGCACGAGAGGCAAGTTTAGGAAGCCTAACACCTCCAACACCCAGGACCGTCCAAATGCCGCGACTTCCTCTAAGCCTGCAGCATGACGGGGTTTTCCCGCCACGAGACTCTCTCGCGGTGGGAGCGCGATTGTTGCATTTCAGCCATGTGTGGGACGCCTCGGGTCTGGATACCTGGGCCAGAGGTCTCATTTCTCTAGGTTACAAGCTGGAATTCGACAAACCCCCTCCCAGACGATACTTCAGGTCGGCACTTCCAGCATCCCAGGAGGATCAGGTGCTCCTTCAGGGGGCCATTACCAGGCTGCTTCAGTCTCAGGTAATTGTACCGGTGCCAGTCACGGAGCAGGGCCAGGGATATTATTCCAACTTATTCCTGGTACCGAAGCCAGACGGCTCAGTAAGACCCATCCTGAATCTAAAGTCACTGAACCCCTTCCTGCGCGTGTTCAAGTTCAGGATGGAGTCCTTGCGCTCTGTGATCGCCAGCCTAGAAAGAGGGGAGTTCCTGGCCTCTATAGACGTCAAAGACGCCTATCTACACATTCCTATCTGGCCCCCACACCAAATCTATCTCAGGTTTGCCTTGGGGAACAACCATTACCAATTCCGGGCATTACCTTTCGGCCTGTCGACAGCCCCGCGGGTTTTCACAAAGGTAATGGCGGAAATGATGTCACTACTCAGGCTCCGAAGGGTGAATGTAGTGCCATACCTGGACGACCTGCTAATAAAAGCAGGGTCGGCGGAGGCTTTAAGCAGTGCTCTCAATCTGTCCATACAGGTGCTAAGAGACCACGGGTGGATCCTAAACATGCCCAAATCATCGCTGGTTCCAACCCAGAGGATGGTTTTCTTGGGCATGATCCTGGATACATCAGAACAAAAAGTTTTTCTGCCGATGGAAAAAGTCACTGCAATACAACAGCTGGTCAGGGAGGTCCTGCAGTCACCTCTGGTACAGATCCATCTTTGCCTCCGGCTTCTAGGCAAGATGGTGGCTTCATTCGAAGCAATACAATTTGGCCGCTTCCATTCCAGGACCTTTCAATTGGATATTCTGACAAAATGGTCCGGCTCCCCCATGCAGATGCGCAGAAGGATTGGCCTTGCAACAAGAACCAGGATCTCGCTACAGTGGTGGCTAGATTCATCCAATTTGTTGGCAGGCAGACGGTTTCAGATCCAGGACTGGATTCTGGTAACCACGGACGCCAGCCTGAGGGGCTGGGGAGCTGTGACACAGGGAGTCCGCCTACAGGGTCGATGGTCTCCACTGGAGTCAGGCCTTCATATCAACAAGCTGGAGTTGAGGGCGGTCTACTATGCCCTGTTACAGGCAGCTCCATTGTTACAGGGAAAGGCGATCCAGGTCCAGTCGGACAATGCCACCACTGTGGCCTATATAAATCGGCAGGGTGGTACCAAGAGCATGCCTTGCATGAGAGAAGCGTCAAAAATTCTGTCCTGGGCGGAACAGAATGTCCAGGCCCTGTCTGCCATTTTTATCCCGGGGGTCGACAATTGGGAGGCAGACTTCCTGAGTCGTCACGATCTTCACCCGGGAGAGTGGGGCCTTCACACTCAAGTGTTCAATGCCATAGTGGATCTGTGGGGGCTCCCTCAGATCGACCTGATGGCTTCACGATTGAACCACAAGGTAGCAATGTACTGTGCACGGACCAGAGACCCAGGGGCGATAGCCGTGGACGCTCTCACCTGGACCTGGGATTTCCAATTGGTGTACCTCTTCCCACCTCTCCCATTGTTGGCTCGGGTGCTAAAGCGGCTCCGGCATCAGGGGACGGAGGCCATACTGGTGGCACCAGACTGGCCAAGAAGGGCCTGGTACGGGGACATTCAGGCCATGCTAGTGGAAGACCCGTGGCGTCTGCCCCTAAGAGAAGACCTGCTCCTCCAGGGCCCGTTCGTCTTCCAGGACTTACATCGGCTACGTTTAACGGCCTGGAGGTTGAGCGGCAGATCTTAGTCCACAAGGGTCTCCACCCCTCTGTCGTCACTACAATGATAAAAGCCAGGAAGCCGGTGACGGCTGCTCATTATCATGTAATATGGCGCAGATATATTGCCTGGTGTGAGAAGAATGACTTGCCTCCGGCCAGTTTTCGATTAAACAGTCTGCTACGTTTCCTTCAGGCTGGCCTGGATAAGGGACTCAGATTGGGTTCCTTAAAGGTCCAAATCTCCGCACTATCTGTGTTTTTTCAGAAAAAGATTGCGGCCTTGCCGGAAGTGCAAACCTTCTTACAGGGGGTGCTCAGGATTCAGCCCCCCTTTGTGCCTCCCACTGCACCATGGGATTTGGAAGTAGTTCTTACTTTCTTAAAATCAGCCCGTTTTGTTCCACTGGAAGAGTCTGAGCTGCGACACCTCACTTGGAAGACTGTTGTTCTGCTGGCGCTAGCTTCGGCCAGGAGGGTGTCCGAGCTCGGGGCCTTGTCTTGTCGGAGCCCTTACCTTGTGTTCCACAACGATAGGGCGGAACTCAGGACTAGACCACAATTCCTTCCAAAGGTGGTGTCAGGGTTCCACCTAAACCAACCTATTGTGGTTCCTTCTAGCGCGACACACCCAGATATACCAGATACCTTGGATGTAGTCCTCACCCTTAAGGGGTATGTCAAGCGCACAGCTAGGATCCGTAAGACGGACAGCCTGTTTGTGCTTTATGATGCGCAGAAGAAGGGTTTACCTGCTTCAAAGCGTACCATTGCCAGGTGGATAAGATGTACTATCCAACAGGCTTATGCATCAGCTGGTTTGTCGCTTCCTTTTTCAGTAAAGGCTCATTCAACCAGGTCTGTAGGTACCTCTTGGGCGGCTGCTCGAGGGGTGTCGGCAATGCAGCTATGCAGGGCCGCAACTTGGTCAGGGCAACACACATTTGTGAAGTTCTACAAGTTTGACACCCTGGCCAGGGAGGATTCCCAGTTCGGGAATGCGGTTCTACAGCAGAATCCGCACGTTCCCACCCGTTCTGGTAGCTTTGGGACCTCCCCATAGTAGTGAAGCCCAGTATCCCATTGGACGGTAGAGAAAATAGGATTTTGGGTACCTACCGGTAAATCCTTTTCTCGTAGTCCATATGGGATACTGGGAGCCCGCCTCAGTGCGGCTTTTTCTGCTGTCAGATCTACTTTATGGTTAGGCTTATGCCTTGTTTTCTATAGAATAAATATGTCTATAGATTGTTCTAGTTACAGGTGTCCTCTTAAGTTGTTAGGATTCACCTCTCTTATATGTTTTTTGTTCGTTTGGGTGTGCTGGATGAATCTCACTACAATACATTATCACATACTCCTCACATGCTCTCCTTCGGCACAGTTTTTGCATTAACTGACTAGTGGAGGGAGATTGAGGGGAGGAGCCAGTGCACCCACACTGAAAGTTTTTTTATGTGCCTGTCTCTCCTGCGGAGGTCTCAATCCCCATAGTAGTGAAGCCCAGTATCCCATATGGACTACGAGAAAAGGATTTACCGGTAGGTACCCAAAATCCTATTTTTAATTATCGAAACACTTAAAAAACAGGTTTAGCATAAGAGGGGTTGTACATTTACTGAGGAAATTCAGTTTGTTGGATTAATTCTTCCTCCTCCAAGCAATAAATCAAAGTAATGCTGACTAGGTCAGGTATTTAATTAGATAAGCTTAGCGAAAATTGGTCACACATATAGCTATTTCTTATTCTGACAGTTATAACAAAAAATGATGTCTGTTTATCATCTAGGATTGAAATAGCAATTCAGATGGCGCAGGACACACCACCCCTCAGTAGTCAATTAAAATTGTCTGTAATATCAGACGAGAAGACAGGGGTTTAGAATCACAAATTGACAGGAGAAAATCAGGATAGAAGTAAAGAGGTGTGAATGGAGCGTCACTCTCACAGCTGTTGTCTTCTGCTGTTGCGGTGAATTACGGCACCGACTATTCCCTGTTAGTTCCCCAGACAGGTACTTGGTCGGCCCTTCACTGCTTAGCTTCTGGGTTCGGATGGTACCAGGCGATTCAGTGAGGTATGGCCGTATGTTTGAAGTGCGAGAGCCCTGCTGGTGGAAAGTGGGCTCAAGCGTGCTTCTGCTGTTGGTCCTGCAGTAATAGGATCCTCCCTGTTACCATCGAGGCCTTGCAGGGTGAATAATTAGCAGGAGGGCCAATGAGAGAGTCACTAGGGTGAGATATAGGGTAGTAAGAAAGAGGGGGGATCTTGTGTCTGAGCCCAACTTCTGCTGTCCCCAATCTTACGATGTATAGGATTGGGGATGAGAGAGACGGGGTGAGGCGATCCTCCCTGGAGTGGAAACCACGAGAATTAAGATGAGAGTAAAGAGGTGAATGTACCCTCAGTCCAGGAACTGGGCTAGTGTTCCAGGTGTCAGAATAGGGTTTGTCTGATCACCCAGTTCACCCAGGGGTTTGTTTAGTACTGTTTAGTGAGTAAAGGAAACAGTGACAAATCCTGACATTTAGCCAACTTGGCAGATTTTTGTCGCTGTAGTATTGCAAAGTAACACTTCTTGCGGTTAGACACGGTTAATGGCGTCTTACAGTCAATAGACAAAAAAACCCCGAAAAAACAGAAAACAAAGTAGTTTGATAGCCACAACAATGATTTTTGGGTATACTGTGTACTGAATGGATCCTGACTGATTAACAGTTAGTGGATTAAAGTGGATGTGGACTTAGTCTACAGGTCAAAGTATATGCGAGGTATACTGGACAGCAGGCATAATCTGTCTATTTACAAGGCAGGTTGGTAAGTTGGGTCTGACAGATCCTGACCCTTTGCCAAATCTGCAGATCCTAGTGTGTATATGGCACAAATTGTATGACAGAATCCTATAAGTCCTCTAAGTACATGAAGTAATTTTGTACAATCAGGAAATCCTGTGAAAGTAAAATTATTTAGATCCTGGTGTGTATACAGCACAAATTATATGACAAAATCACATATAAGTCTTCTAAGCACATACAGTAATATTGTGCAATCAGGCGATCCTGTGAAGGTAAAGTTGTTTGCATGTACATATGCACATCCTGTGCTTGGAGCAGTGTAAAGAGGCTCTGGTGAGTGTGCACTGCAGTTCAATATACCGAGCAATCTACAGTGAGAGATCACCTAAAGTTTTCCCAGGCATAACACATATCATTAGCTGATGTGTAAAAGTGGTCCTGTAGCGTTATGCTACTACGCAAGCGCGTCTGTCCTATACACAGAGCTGCGCTAAGTGAAGCGGCTCTGGAGTGTGGGTGCTGCCGATTAAATTGTTTGCAGGCGCAGCCTGCTTTTACCTTGCTGCCCAGATGCAGCGAAGAAGGCGGGAGGTAGTCGGACGCCGGAGCCGGGTGTCCGTAGAGAGCACGGTCAAGGGTGTCCTGAGGGGGGTGTGTCCTGCGAGTCAGAGGACACGTGTTTCGCAGAGAAGCTTGTTCACTGACGCGTGGAGGACAAGGGGGGGATTCCCCTCTTATGACGGAAATGACAGCCAACCCGGAGAGGCACTGCTGATTGACATAGGAAGCAGCCAATCAGAATGGCCTGTGACGCACCTCTCAGCTGTCAAGAATAGCTGGAGTGTGAGTCCCGTGAACAAAGATGAGAAGCGTCAGATCGTTCTGACGTTAGTGTGTTTGATTGGTTTGATCCATCACACATGTAGCCAGGGAGGTGATGCCGCAAATAAACGGCATAATAGAATATAATATATTATAATATATAACGTATAACGCTTGGTAGATACGCGCCCATAATGTAATGATTAATCTTGCAATAGAATGTAGATAAAACGATCTACCAGGCAGGCTTATCAATATTGTGGTTATTCACAAAACAGCATGTGATAGTGGAGGCTTAAACACATTGCCTATTCAGGTGACAGTGACGTTTTTTGAATGGTGCAGCTGCAGGGTTAGCAAAAATTATATACATATAAATATATATATATCTAAAACAAGGAAAATAGAAGAGGGCGCTTCATGGTGCATTAAAAGAGTTTAATAGGATCCAACAATAAAAGCTTCTGATCCACAGTAAAAGCAATCGCTCGTACCACAATAATGAGCGCTGTGGGCTGGTTACCACAAGGCATATATCATGAACCACAAGGGCAATAACAGCTCACTGATCACCGGCAGGCAGGTGGAGGCTCCTGGACACTAGGCTTCTCATACGCTGGGTTGCGCTGGACGGATAGGAGGACCACGGAGACACCGACACGGCTTGGAGCGGCGAAACAGCAAGGACGGGCAGAGAGTCACAGGCCACGCCCTGACGCGTTTCGTCACTGGGACTTCGTCAGAGGGCGTGGCTACTGTGACGTCCGGCTCGGAATTTAAGCAAGACTCCTACCAATGAGATTGCTCTCATCACGGAGTGATGCAATGCTGGTTGTGGCCAGCCTAATTAATTTAGCGAAGCTAATTAAAAACATACATATAAAACAATATTTTTATACTGCACAGAATATCAATAAATTGGACATTCAGCGACCAGCTGGATATACACAAATATTTAAAAAACATTTTTTACAAATCAGCACAATCGCTGATCGAAAAAAATCGACACATGTCGATTAACATACAAACATAAGACGCAGACAAGGCTGCAAGCAATATTTCATAATAATACATAAAACATACTTAAAAAGAGCATAAATAATTCCATTATGAAGGTTAATAATAACCTAAGAAAAAAAGATAAGAAAAAAAGAGGAAAAAAAAAAAGAGAAAAAGAGTTAATACACCAGGATTGTTACAATTTATCTGATGAAAGGCGTAACTTCATAGCCCTCATTTAATCCTACTGGCACTAAAGTTCCCAGCTTCAGAATCCAATAGGTTTCCCTTTTGATGAGGTATTTATCAATGTCGCCTCCTCTATTACCCTGTTTAATTTGTTCTATACCTTTAAACGAAAGGCTAGAGGGATCACAATTATGGAATTCTTTAAAGTGCCTAGGTATACTATGATTCATTACCCCATGCTTAATATTACGTACATGCTCAAGGATACGAATCTTAAGGCATCTTTTTGTCTTGCCGACATATCTAAAACCACATCCACATTTGCTGCATGAAGAAGCCGTCGTAGGCGAAACACGTGTCCAGCCGCCCCCCACGTCACTAAGAGAACCAGCAGCGGGATTACCACTGACCAGCGCTCACAAACTCAACTCTCACCAGCAACGCCTCTGCCGGGACTCCACAGCCTGCACTTGCGGCTTGCTCACCCGGAAGACCTCGCCACTGACACCCGCATTGCCGGAGGAGTGTCAGCGTCACCTCCTACATGATACGCCATCCACCTGCCGGAGCACAAGCAGGTTAAGGTACGGGAGCAGACTGCGGACTCTCAGAGTGTCCCAGTCTTGCTCCGTCAGATCAACTATTACAGTACCCGTTATCATCTGCCAATAGCTTTCACGTATTTGCCACACACGGGTCTGGCTATATTGTATCCATTTGTATACTAGCACTATAGTATCCTCCAGCCTTTAACCTGCATCAAGCTTATTGCCACAGGATACTTAATTTCGGTGTGTGGTTAATTAACTGACTGGGAGCTGTATACTTTAAACCACCACAGCTAACTGGCTCTAAATAACAGTAAATCTTACTGGCACCCGGCAACATAGGAGAATCTATTTTCAGAATGATGGTACAATATATTGTATAACACTGCTGTATTTTCAATTAGAATTTGTGTTATAATCATTTACCTCTCTACAAGCATCATTTGGTATAAACCCTCACCCACAACATAATCTTGTGGATACAATCCGGATGTACCAGGGATTACAGTGACTTTAGAGATCTATCTTTTTACCAATTAATTGCAGTATTACAGGTTTTGTGAGCATAGCTGTGACAGCAATAATCTCGGATACGCAAGCGGTTGACTGAGGCCATTGGGGGTGACTAAGGTCCCCATACAGTATACCACCATACCTCGCTGGCCTGCCCAACACCCTTCCGAACTTGGAAGCCAAGCAGTGAAGGGCCTGGACAGTATTCAGGTGGGTGACCCCTGGAGAAGTCCAGGTGTGGTATCTTTTTGTGTGGGGTCCCGGTGTCACCAAACCAGTGGTTTCAGAGCCGCCTACTGCTTGTGTTCCTTATAAATTAGCCAATTTAGGCCCATTATTGTATACTATATACCTGTTCTTGACGTGGGGCAGCTAATCCCCCCCACAAAAAACAACAATTTCCCTGGGGATTCAACTCATTTTTGCAGCCTACGGTCACTCGGGCTCATGTACCTGAGATGACTACATGCACTGAATGATATACAAAGGTGTGATTGTAACCTATTTTTCATTGGATATACTATACTTAGATATATCTCATACAATCACACAACAAAACCCAAGCAAATCAACATAATATTTGTCAACGCGCCTATTATCTTAAGAGTTTATAATAAAAGCTAAGTTTTAACTTAATTTCATAATACATCAAATTGTTTTTCATTACAAGAGTGCGCCCACAAAGCGTTTACTGTCTTTTGCCTTGCACCCCTGCAAGGTCAAAAAATCCCCCATTTTCAGTTTAGTTACTGAACGCTGGGCGCACCACCAGCACCAGAATCACAAGCATCAGCCCAAGTGGTTTATCACGCTGGTACAAGATTATTTCTAACTAATCCAATTTAAGCTGTCGCGGGTCCATCCCCCCTGTCTTTATACCCTATATCTCACCCTAGTGACTCTCTCATTGGCCCTCCTGCTAATTATTCACCCTGCAAGGCCTCGATGGTAACAGGGAGGATCCTATTACTGCAGGACCAACAGCAGAAGCACGCTTGAGCCCACTTTCCACCAGCAGGGCTCTCGCACTTCAAACATACGGCCATACCTCACTGAATCGCCTGGTACCATCCGAACCCAGAAGCTAAGCAGTGAAGGGCCGACCAAGTACCTGTCTGGGGAACTAACAGGGAATAGTCGGTGCCGTAATTCACCGCAACAGCAGAAGACAACAGCTGTGAGAGTGACGCTCCATTCACACCTCTTTACTTCTATCCTGATTTTCTCCTGTCAATTTGTGATTCTAAACCCCTGTCTTCTCGTCTGATATTACAGACAATTTTAATTGACTACTGAGGGGTGGTGTGTCCTGCGCCATCTGAATTGCTATTTCAATCCTAGATGATAAACAGACATCATTTTTTGTTATAACTGTCAGAATAAGAAATAGCTATATGTGTGACCAATTTTCGCTAAGCTTATCTAATTAAATACCTGACCTAGTCAGCATTACTTTGATTTATTGCTTGGAGGAGGAAGAATTAATCCAACAAACTGAATTTCCTCAGTAAATGTACAACCCCTCTTATGCTAAACCTGTTTTTTAAGTGTTTCGATAATTAAAAGTTATGTTTTAAATATTAGACACCATATCAAACATATATCATTACTTACAAGCGTGCCCCAAAAAACCTTGTCGGGTTCCCTTCAAGTCACCTCTGACTTTCCTTTTCATGTTATTAACCAGGTCTGATGGAGAGCACATTGTGTAATAGGACGATACTAACATCCTCCATAATAATTAGCAGCCCAGTAACAGTATACACGTTACTATGACACAGTATATAGTGATATAACCAGCATGTAGACTGAAGGACGATGATCTAACAATATCTGTAATAACTATGTATATTACTAGTAGCTGTCCCCAGAACAGGGGAATAAAAGCTGATCTGGATAAATGGGATTCTGTTACCGATTGTATAACTATAGACTTTGTTTCTCTATAATACTTTGTACATTCTTCTACATCTTACAGATAGTTAGGTGGTCCTGTAATGATGACCATCTGGTAACCTATAATAACACCCTAAATAAACTAATGATCCTTCAGCAAATGGATTATTGATGTCTTTATTACTGGTGCTGACATATAACCACAGCGTCTACCTGCCAATCGGGGATTGCTCAGTACAGGGAGAGATGCATTATATTCCCTGCTTGCTGTGGTCCTTTCTTGTCTGCTGTCCTCCAGATGGAACACTCAGACTAGATCAGTTGCTGTGACACATAACAGCTTGGCCGTCTTATGTCCCTGGGCCTGATTCAGAGATGATCGGTTTCACGGACCCACTGGTCACTGTTCCAGATACATCAGTCTGAGAATCACCAGCCGTGACCGGGGTTCACTTTGGACACACGGTTCCTCTATATACGGTCACTGCCACCAAAGCAAGTTTGGAAAGAGCGCTTGCATACGCCCAGATACACAATACAATATATAAAAGGCTTGTAGAGAAAACCCGCCCTCAGCGTGAATCCTAAGAACACAAAGTCAGAACTGGAAATATGAATTATTATTCCATGAATACTTCAGAGCTTAGTTATAAAGATGGTTACGAAGATGATTACAAAGATTGTAAAAGTACACACAGTGTCATACAATTTCTAGGAAATAAACTGGAAAAGATCCAGAAATTCTAATACACTTACTCAGACACTCAGGTATTTCTGTCTGTGGGAGACCTTCACAGAGTTGGAGGTATGGTCATTCCCAGCATATAGCCAAAGTCCCCAAAAATGAACACAAGCTATAGGGAGAGCAAAGTAATAATACCTGCAGATTCCGCCCCCCACCTTTGGGATTTTGACCATTTCCCTGCTGGACACTAATGACTGTCCCTAAATAATTGATCTACATGAAAGGATGAGTCCATTGCTTTTAAGTGACTTGTACAAACTCCTTACACAGTGGAATGCAACAGACAGGAAGCCAAGTCTGATATAAGATCTGCATTGAAGGGGGAGAACATCTCTGCCCTCTCTCTGGACAATAGTAATCAAACCCCCAATCGGGTTTATGAGGGGTCTCAGATCCTTATCAGACAGCCTAACTTCAGAGACATTAACAGAACAGTACAGATTTGTTCTGTATTCCCTCAGAGTGACAATCTCCTAGTCTCCCTGGGGTTATGTCCACAATGCTTACAATCTGCAGAGGGAAATGACAGGCAGCCTCCTTAGCCCTCTTTGGGTCACATTAATTCGCAAGCAGAACACAAGAAAACATTTATAATACACAGTAATAGGAAACAAGTTTTTGCGATCTGATCCTGTAATTAGGGCCGGTGTCAGGCACCGGAGCGCCCCAGGCGAGTCCGGGTGGGGGCGCCCGGTTCCCGGGGGTGGGGGGTACCTGTTGCGCTGTCTGGGGAGCGGGCAGGGGGGTCCATGCTGGCGTCTGACAGGAGCCTGCAGTGGTGTCCTTGCCATGCGGGTACCTGTGTATAAACACTGTGTACACTGTGTATAAAGCTGGTGGCGGTGTACACTGTGTATAAAGCTGGCGGGGGCGAGGGGTCCCTGCAGTGAATAAGAAATAACTAGCGCTCTGTGGCTTCACCTGAAGCGCTTCTGTTTTGAAAACAATGGCCGCACGCTGATTGACTGAATCTCAGCCAATCAGCGCGTGGCCAGTGTTTTCAAACCCGGCCACCGCATAGCCCGTCGGATAGTGCTATTTATTTCTTATTCACTGCAGGGACCCCCCACCGCCGCCAGCTTTATACACAGCGCCACAGGTACCCGCGCGGCAAGGACCCCCCTGCCCGCTCCCCAGACGGCGCAGCAGGTACCCCCTTTGAACGAGGGGCAAACTGCCACCCTCCAGTGGCCGGCGTCCTAGGCAAATGACCTGCCTAGTGGTGGCGCCGGCCCTGCCTGTAATGAATCATTAAGAAATGGGTTTGTAATCAGTGCACTGAATCTTGTTCGGCTAGCAGCTGCACTTTAAGGGTGACTAATCCTTTGCTTGTACATAAATAATTGGGTTTTTATAGTGCTGCGCTCTGCCTAAGTATTAAGGTGTGTGCGTGGTCAGAATAACAGTACGTTATTGAACTTGAAAAAAACACACTTTACTGATAAATCAAGGTGCAAATTGACATATACATGCAAGATTTAAAGATAAAATATAAATGAAAGTCAATTCATACACACATTGTCTGCAAGTATAAGTGAATAATAATTTAAATAAGCAACAGTTGCCGATATGTGCACAAACTCCCAAGGAGTCAGATTGGTGGTCTGTCCTGGTTGGGCAGTGTGTACGCTCTTGCGGAGCTGTTGTTTTAAAAAGTAAATTTCACGTCAGAGATGAGACACAACCTTAAGTTGTTAATAGCAACGGGGGAAGGTGAGTTGCAGATGGTAATTGGCAGTCTCGGAATGGTACTGAGCGCGGCGTCCCGCTAACTCAGATGTACTTTGTCAGATCTTCAGGTACCCCTTTAGATGTTAAGAGTGTGTTGGTTTTCGGAGGAGCTGTGGATGGTGCATGTAGGTAAGCCAGGTGGGCTAGTGCACCCACCGATGTTTGCTGTGCGTGTGTGGAGACACAACGCACAGCACCTCGGTCCTTTGGTGACTGCCTGTTTCAAGGATGTGGACCGCGCCGCCTGAGTCACCTTCGGTCACTCGTGCGCCGCGCACCGACCTCCTTGCCTGGGAGTCCTCCTGCCTCTCGTCACACTGGTCTACCTCCTACTTACCCGTCCTCACAGTAACTGCTTCCGGCTGTCTTAGCTTCCGCTCCGTCTCCGTTCTGTTTGCAGCTTGTCAGTTTGCTGCAGCACTGCGGGAAATTGCGGGATGGTTTGATGTTCTCCTCTCTGGTGTGGAACAGTCCAAATGTCTAATGGATATCACTCCAACGCGTTTCGGCCTTATTAGCCTTCTTCTAGGGAGATAGATGTATGTCCAAAGTTGTGGTTTTTATCTGTCCCTCCATTTAAACAAGCTGTCTGTCATTGGTTCATTTCCGTATGTTCTCATTGGTTAATTTCCATGCTTGTGCAAGATTGGTTAGGTCATATGTCAATCATGATTGACATGTTAAGGTGTGTTGCTAATCAGTTGATTAGTTACACAGTGTGTAGATTGCCATGACAGGCTGTCTTCACATTCTGGTGGCAAGTAAATGAAAACTTGTGCTTTGTATTCATCATCCTAACATTTTAAACATTTAGTCATAAAAAATTGGTTTTATAAGTACTGTTTTAATGAAAGTTGGACTATGTTCTAGTTATGCATTGCTGCAACACCTTAATCATTTCTTACCTACTATTGCTTTTACCTCATTATCTAGATTTAAGCCTCTGGGTTTCAAGGTTTTTAGTGTATACATCCACTTTAGTTCTAGCTTGTTAATTTTAAGTGTGAAGTCGCCCCCTCTCCAGTTTTGTTTCACTTCTTGAATGCCTATAAACCTCAAACTGCTAGGGTCCCCATTGTGGTGGTCACAGAAATGTTTTGAGAGATTATGTTCCTCATGTTTTTTCTTTATGTTGCGTACATGTTCTGCTATTCTGGTTTTGAGTGTCCTTGTTGTTCTGCCTACGTATTGTTTGTGGCACCCACATTCCATAAGATAGATTACCCCCTTACTGTTGCATGTTATCATGTTCTTGATTATAAATGACTCTTGTGTGATGGATGATTTGAATTCAGTAATAGGTTTTGTTGATTTTATTTGCTGGTTGGTACATCCTACACATGTCCCGCAGTGGAAGAAGCCTTTACTGGGTTGGCTAGTGCCTATTGTTGTCTGTGTTTTAGTCTTGGGGGGAATGTGGTTGGTGACAAGTTTACTCCTGATGTCTGGGGCTTTCCTGAATACCACTCTGGGTTGTTTAGGCAAAATGTCAGATAGTGTTTCGTCTTCCAATAGTAAGGGCCAGTGTTTCCTAAGGCTTTTTTGTAGTATTTTGGATTCCTTAGATTACTGTGTGATAAATAATGTCTCTTGGTATGTGTCTGATTTCTTTTTCTTTGTAGCTTAGAAGGTCCTTTCTGTCTAAAGTTTCTACTTCTTGTATCGCTAGCTGTAAGTCTTTCTCTTTGTAGTCTTTCTCTCTGAATTGGTCTGCCATTACTCTACTTTGTTCTATAAAGTCTTCATGTTTCGAGCAGTTACGTTTTACTCTTATGAATTGGCTCTTTGGTATTGATTGTAGCCAGCTCGGGTGGTGCCAGCTGCTTGACCTTATGAAACTATTAACATCAACTGATTTCCTAAATGTGTTGGTATGAATTTGGTTATTTTCTATAAAGATGTTCAGATCTAAAAATTGTACATTGGTCTTACTGTACTGCGTGGTGAAAACTAGATTGTTGTGATTGTTATTCATGGATGTCAGAAAATTTTGTAGTGATAATTCGTCCCCTCTCCAAATGAATATGACGTCATCTATGAATCTATTCCAGAGCACGAGATTCTCCCCCGGGCCGTCCGTACCCCATATGTGCTGGTCCTCCCACCAGCTCATAAAGAGGTTTGCGTACCCCGGGGCGAATCTCGTGCCCATAGCTGTGCCAGGGTGTCAACAGCATTGCATACCATTTAACAAAAGACCAAACAATCCCACAAGACCAAATTGAATTTATTTTGCACAGTATCAATTTCATTTTAAAACACAATTATGTTTGGTTCGAGAACAATTTCTACCTGCAGACAACTGGCACAGCTATCATATTCATTTGGAGAGGGGACGAATTATCACTACAAAATTTTCTGACATCCATGAATAACAATCACAACAATCTAGTTTTCACCACGCAGTACAGTAAGACCAATAAAAAAAAAAAAAGGGGTTGTTGTTCACTTGATAGAAGCGAACCAAAGAAAGAAAAAAGCTTTGTGGGCGCACTCTTATATAAGATAAGAGTGCGCCCACAAAGCTTTTTTCTTTCTTTGGTTCGCTTCTATCAAGTGAACAACAACCCCTTTTTCAGTTACAATACTGAATTTTGGGGCGCACCACCAATCAATGACTATTAGAATTTACTATGGATAGTCCTTCATATTGGTTCTACAATTAATACTTTAGCATAATTTTCAGTCTGTGCGGGTTCTACCACACCCCCCCTTACCATTACAAGTTACTGAGGTTTCTCTCAGCTCTTGAATCCAGCACGACCAGAGTATTTATACTACCAATATCGATCCTTGTCCTTTATCCAATCATCAACACCCAATTAAATGTCTACCTTCAGTTTGAAGAACGAATTACAACAAAAACGAAGAATTGACAATCTAGATAACATCTTCCCCACGACCGTAAGTGAGACAGTCCCGGATGTAAACTGGACTGAAGACTTAACAAAATTAAAATTCACTCTGCAACGCCAAACTAGAGTGAACTGGGACTTAACCAGTCTTGAAAACTATTGCCGACAAAAAATCACGCCAAGGGGACTTAGACCTAAGACCTTTCCAGCCTTTGAGCTATGCACTGATAACTTGAAAAAAGAGTGGGAAAACAGTCTTCTAAAATGTTCGCAAGAACTAATGGCCATTCTGATTCAACATGACCACCTAACTCTGGAAGCCATCACAAAAGAGATCGAAATCCTGGGCAAAAAATTGGAACCCTGGGAACAATCGGCAGCCTTCCAACAGCAATTTGAAAAAAACAAAAAAGAACTTGAGGATTACGAAAAAACCATTATTGAACGAAAGAAAAACAAGTTCTTCAGAGACCAAACCGACTTCCATACAGGCCGAGTCTTCCACTGGGGCAAAAGGAACAACCAACAAAGAACATACAGACATCCTCTATCAGCATCCGAAACTGATTTTTCAAGCACGGATGAGCAGAGCGACGACAGTTCATTTCAGGGAGACGAACCAACACTGAGACAACCTACCAACCCGAGCCAATTTCTCCAAACAACAGGCCAAACACCATCAGGGCATTTTTTAGAATTCGGTCGTGGAAACAGAGGCCCAAAAGAAAAACAAGACGGGCCAAAAAGAAGGGAAAGAAAAAGAAGGGACTTCTCAAGATGGGTACCACGACCACAGAACCGTTACCCATTGAGGGGAGTGGACGCAGTGAATCCGAGATATCCAAATTACAGATCATAAATCTCTCTAATCACATCCTTTCCGAAACCCAAATCAATGTACTACAAAAAGGCCTGACTTTCTGTCCAAATAGTCCCTTTGACCGCTTTCAATGGGAAACAAATTTGCAACTCTTCAGTAGGAAACTACTATTAACGAAATTCTTTTCCAGAAAGGAAGGATCAGCATCGGATAGTTCATGGTCAGCACAAGAACAAGAAGCCATCAGGGCATTGGAAGATTTGGAGGGAGAAATAGAAACAACAAGTAGACCCCTATGCAAAAAAAGATCCACTTTTTTTCCACCGATCAATATCTGCCCGGAGGTCAGAGTATTCACAAATATGGTCTCAAAGGACCTTGATGATTTACACAAAAAGAAAAAATACACCAGATATGGCAAAAATATCAGCAAGGACGAAAAACAGGCCATACTAGAGATCAAAAATTGGGATGACGTGATAATCAAAGCCTCAGATAAAGGGGGAAATATTGTATTGTGGCCAACCGATCTATACTTGACTGAGGTCAATCGCCAACTGGAAGACAAGACTTGTTATACTAAGACACTTTTTGACCCTACATCCAATTTCAAGACACAATATGAAAACATCATCAAGAGGGCCTTTGAAAATGGCATTATTACCAAAACAGAATATCAATTTCTGCAAACCCCCAACCCCCGGACAGCCACTTTTTATTTACTGCCGAAGGTCCATAAAAACCTCACTGCCCCCC
This sequence comes from Crinia signifera, assembly GCF_055691185.1. NCBI lineage: Eukaryota > Metazoa > Chordata > Amphibia > Anura > Myobatrachidae > Crinia > Crinia signifera. Next base: position 332,446,246 of record NC_139220.1, read on the forward strand.
CAGGTCGCCCAATAGTATCAGGCAATGGGGCCCTGATTGAAAAAGCCTGCATCTTTCTTGATACTCACTTGAGACAACATGTCACCTCCCTTCCATCATATACACAGGATACGGCAGATGTTTTAAGAAAACTACATGATGTACGCTTAGAGGAAACTGAGATCTTAGTAAGCCTTGACGTTGAAGCCCTGTACACATGCATTAGACACGATCTTGGCATTGCTGCAGTAAAATACTTCCTCCAGATGGAAGGTTTCGGTGACTTCCAGAATTTCCTTGTGGAATTAATGGAGTTTGTACTCCACAAAAATTACTTTACCTTCAACAACCGCTTCTACATCCAGGGGAGAGGCACGGCGATGAGGGCGGCTTGTGCGCCCACATACGCTAACCTCTTCCTTGGATGGTGGGAGCGGGAGTATGTCTTCCATGAGAACAACCACATGTACGAGAGCTCGATAACTTTGTGGATGCGTTATATCGATGATGTCCTCATGATTTGGAATGGTACAGAAGAAAGGCTACAGAAATTTATTGATCACCTTAACAATAATAACCTCAATCTCAGACTAACATCGGACCATAGCAGCACCACCATAACCTTCCTGGATCTGAGGATATACCGAGGAGAGGAAAACATGATCAACACTGAAATATACAGGAAGTCAACAGCAACTAACAGCTTACTGTACAATACCAGCGCTCACTTCCCTCCCACCATCGCCAACATCCCCAAAGGGGAATTTTTAAGATTACGGCGAAATTGCTCCAGTGAAGAAATATACAAAAACAACTGTGATGATCTTAGCCACAGACTACAACAAAGAGGATACTCAAAAAGATCAATCAAGAAGGCACGAGAGATGGTGGCTAAGACTGACAGGTCAAAAATGCTTTTCAAAGAAAACGAACCTGCTCCAACAAAAGAAGACTCGACCATACGATTTGTCGGCAATTTTTGTACTGAGTGGAGAGAGATAAAACGAATTATTCAAAAACATTGGCCAATCATTCTGAGTGACCCTGACTTAGCCCAAAAACTTAACACCAAAGTCGACATGAGTTGGAGAAGAGCTCCAAGCCTAAAGGACCAACTTGTGCACAGTCACTACTCTGGCCCCAAAACCAAGAACACTTTCCCTTCCGGTAGCTACCCGTGTGGAGGGTGTAAGGCATGTGAATTCATAAAAAAGGTCACAACAATCAATGACAAATATGGACAACCAATTCCCCTCAAAGGTTATTTCAACTGTAAGAGCAAGAATTTAATCTACTGCATCATGTGCGACTGCAACACACTATATGTTGGAATGACCAGCCGTATGTTGAAACAAAGAGCCCTTGAACACCTGGGGAATATACGCAATGCCCATACTGACATCACCAAGATGAAACAACTGACTACTGTGGCTAGACATTACCATCAACAACATGGAGGCAAACCTGTTGGTTTCAAAATCTTTGGTCTCGAACAAGTCCACCTTGGCCTAAGGGGCGGAAACTTGAATCAAACACTTCTCCAGAAGGAGGGCAAGTGGATTTTCCGTCTAGGGTCACTAGCCCCACACGGCCTCAATGAAGATATAAAATATGGTGCTTTCCTCAAGTAAATCCTCAAGTAAATCTTTCACCTATCTCACTTCCTACCTGAACACCTTACTTTCCATTATAATTATCACATACCCATGGTAGCCACCTATAAACACCCTCTCATCCTTCATTAGATTCATCCCCATCATCACCATTTACCACCAGCTCCATCACCTCACCTACCATATCCTCACTATACAATAACACACCACTTACATCACACTTTTTTCACCTGGCCCCGATATTTCTCAATCACACTACACCCCCACTTTAGGAAGAGCACCTACTTTTCATATTCAATTGAATCGCCATCAATCCACAGCGTTCACACTCACTTCACTACTCCCAATACCATCACCTTATACACCTCTGATAGATTTATATTCAATCACCCCACAAAATATTTAACACCCTTATATCATTTTATAAATCAACAAACCTGATATCAGGTATCAAATACAAACTAAAGGAATTTTGAAAAAACACAGGTGTCGACACGCTGGTCGACAATTTTGCATTTAGTCAACGGTTCAGGTCAATCCTCTTTACAATTATTATATGTTGTCTTGAAAATAACAAACCCTAATTCAGGTATAAAATATTAATAAAATGAATCTTGTAAAATACAGGTGTCGACACGTGGGTCGACACACTCAATAGGACATTGAGTCAACTGTTCAGGTCATTCTTCGTTATTTTTGTTATTTTTTATTGTCATAGTCTTTGCCAAACAAAGGAATTCCACTTTTAAATGCCATCAGAGTACAAAATACTCCTTACAGCAGCCAAATAGCAACCAACTCACTAATTATTTAAAGTCCAACAGCAGACACGCTGTACAGAACTACTATAACATGTTGATTTAACTAGAAACAGTCAAACACCAATCGAGGTTGCTTCAGACAAAAGACTCCCGCTGATTGGACAGCGGCGATGTCAATCAAACACAAAAGGATGATGATTGGATCTACTTCACAATAAGAGTAAGGGCACTTGCCCACAAACAAAATGGCGCATACTGACGAAGCCTAAATCGGCGAAACACGTGTATTGACGGACCCCAGCTACAGCAGCAGCGGCGATCCAGTGCCCACCAGCTCCCTCACCAGCTTGGATACCCCAGCCCCCCACCACGGACCCCCGAGGTCCCTCCACATCCAAACGCCAGGACCCGGCGTTGAAGGTACTGGTGTCCCCTGCCTGCACTTAGCGGCAGAGTGACACCCCTCTCTCTAACTACCGCACTAATTCAGTGCTTATGCTTCCAGTACTCAAGCTTATCTATTAGTTGGACATAAATTTATTATAACATAAAGACTGCCAGCATTTCTGGCATTAGCGCTGGGTCACAGTGCTCTTTTCCTATCTGCAGCATATGATCATCAACTGCTAAACACCACTGACACTAACGCTGGGTCATAGTGCTTTTTTCTCCTGCAGCAGCAGCTCCCAATGAAATAACTTTGTTTGCCAGGGGATATTATTGTTGAGTGGCTGGTATTTTCCATTACCTGAATACAGGTTAATAACATTCATCTCACTGCCTAAATACTGGTGACCATTAAATTGTGACTATACCACCCAGATTAAGATTTAAATCCTGCATTTAATTCCTATATTTCTCTGCTCCTCACCCAATTCTTTCTCTTCCCCTTCTCCATCCCCTGCTCTTTCCCTCCCCCCCCCCCGCGCACCTCAATTCTTTACCCTTTCTTTACTCTTCCTTCTGTATTTTTACCTCGTATATATTTTCATTTCCTCACTTTATTCCATTTCATAAATTTGTGCACCTCTTGCCTGTGTCTTCACTTACCATTATATATTCCCAAAGGTACACTCGGCTCCCAATAAGGGCAAATCTCTGTTGCCACGTACAGTTGCAATTTGCCAAATACTGACCTCCTTGGATTTCTTTGTAAACCATATGGTATGAAATTAGCTATAAATGCTCTAATTGCAGTTAACCAGGCAACCGCTGAATGGGAATTTAGTCCTAATTATACCACCATACCTCACTGGAACTGCCCAAAAACTTCCCGAACTTGGAAGCAAAGCAGTGAAGGGCCAGTTCAGTATTTTGGTGGGAGACCCCTGAAGAATTACTGGTGTGGTATCCAAAAATTGGACAAGTATATTCCCCAAATAGATTGCACTGGATACGCCTACTGTATGAGCAATACAAGCTACAAATACCAATAAACCCTGTCGCTGGGGCAACCGATATCTCCTTAAGGCAATTCCAGCCTTCCAATTGTGGGATACTAACCATTCAACTTCGCCTATAATCACATTGTGTATATATACCAATGAAGATTAGGAACTAATGCGCTGAATGGAGATTAATGTGTGAAAAAGCTACTAGTGCTATCACACTACATTTTATAAATTTAATTATAGACTTTGTTCTAATTATTTTCTCTGTCCTTCCATTCCTTGTAACGGCTCTTGTTACTTCATTTTATCAGGATCTTAATAAAAGTTAAATTTTAAATCAACATCATATTTACATACAAAAAATAAGAGTGCGCCCACAAAGCTTTTTTCTTTCTTTGGTTCGCTTCTATCAAGTGAACAACAACCCCTTTTTCAGTTACAATACTGAATTTTGGGGCGCACCACCAATCAATGACTATTAGAATTTACTATGGATAGTCCTTCATATTGGTTCTACAATTAATACTTTAGCATAATTTTCAGTCTGTGCGGGTTCTACCACACCCCCCCTTACCACAGTAAGACCAATGTACAATTTTTAGATCTGAACATCTTTATAGAAAATAACCAAATTCATACCAACACATTTAGGAAATCAGTTGATGTTAACAGTTTCATAAGGTCAAGCAGCTGGCACCACCCGAGCTGGCTACAATCAATACCAAAGAGCCAATTCATAAGAGTAAAACGTAACTGCTCGAAACATGAAGACTTTATAGAACAAAGTAGAGTAATGGCAGACCAATTCAGAGAGAAAGACTACAAAGAGAAAGACTTACAGCTAGCAATACAAGAAGTAGAAACTTTAGACAGAAAGGACCTTCTAAGCTACAAAAAAAAGAAATCAGACACATACCAAGAGACATTATTTATCACACAGTATTCTAAGGAATCCAAAATACTACAAAAAAGCCTTAGGAAACACTGGCCCTTACTATTGGAAGACGAAACACTATCTGACATTTTGCCTAAACAACCCAGAGTGGTATTCAGGAAAGCCCCAGACATCAGGAGTAAACTTGTCACCAACCACATTCCCCCCAAGACTAAAACACAGACAACAATAGGCACTAGCCAACCCAGTAAAGGCTTCTTCCACTGCGGGACATGTGTAGGATGTACCAACCAGCAAATAAAATCAACAAAACCTATTACTGAATTCAAATCATCCATCACACAAGAGTCATTTATAATCAAGAACATGATAACATGCAACAGTAAGGGGGTAATCTATCTTATGGAATGTGGGTGCCACAAACAATACGTAGGCAGAACAACAAGGACACTCAAAACCAGAATAGCAGAACATGTACGCAACATAAAGAAAAAACATGAGGAACATAATCTCTCAAAACATTTCTGTGACCACCACAATGGGGACCCTAGCAGTTTGAGGTTTATAGGCATTCAAGAAGTGAAACAAAACTGGAGAGGGGGCGACTTCACACTTAAAATTAACAAGCTAGAACTAAAGTGGATGTATACACTAAAAATCTTGAAACCCAGAGGCTAAAATCTAGATAATGAGGTAAAAGCAATAGTAGGTAAGAAATGATTAAGGTGTTGCAGCAATGCATAACTAGAACATAGTCCAACTTTCATTAAAACAGTACTTATAAAACCAATTTTTTATGACTAAATGTTTAAAATGTTAGGATGATGAATACAAAGCACAAGTTTTCATTTACTTGCCACCAGAATGTGAAGACAGCCTGTCATGGCAATCTACACACTGTGTAACTAATCAACTGATTAGCAACACACCTTAACATGTCAATCATGATTGACATATGACCTAACCAATCTTGCACAAGCATGGAAATTAACCAATGAGAACATACGGAAATGAACCAATGACAGACAGCTTGTTTAAATGGAGGGACAGATAAAAACCACAACTTTGGACATACATCTATCTCCCTAGAAGAAGGCTAATAAGGCCGAAACGCGTTGGAGTGATATCCATTAGACATTTGGACTGTTCCACACCAGAGAGGAGAACATCAAACCATCCCGCAATTTCCCACGGTGCTGCAGCAAACTGACAAGCTGCAAACAGAACGGAGACGGAGCGGAAGCTAAGACAGCCGGAAGCAGTTACTGTGAGGACGGGTAAGTAGGAGGTAGACCAGTGTGACGAGAGGCAGGAGGACTCCCAGGCGAGGAGGTCGGTGCGCGGCGCACGAGTGACCGAAGGTGACTCAGGCGGCGCGGTCCACATCCTTGAAACAGGCAGTCACCAAAGGACCGAGGTGCTGTGCGTTGTGTCTCCACACACGCACAGCAAACATCGGTGGGTGCACTAGCCCACCTGGCTTACCTACATGCACCATCCACAGCTCCTCCGAAAACCAACACACTCTTAACATCTAAAGGGGTACCTGAAGATCTGACAAAGTACATCTGAGTTAGCGGGACGCCGCGCTCAGTACCATTCCGAGACTGCCAATTACCATCTGCAACTCACCTTCCCCCGTTGCTATTAACAACTTAAACAATTTAACAATTTTAAAACAACAGCTCCGCAAGAGCGTACACACTGCCCAACCAGGACAGACCACCAATCTGACTCCTTGGGAGTTTGTGCACATATCGGCAACTGTTGCTTATTTAAATTATTATTCACTTATACTTGCAGACAATGTGTGTATGAATTGACTTTCATTTATATTTTATCTTTAAATCCTGCATGTATATGTCAATTTGCACCTTGATTTATCAGTAAAGTGTGTTTTTTTCAAGTTCAATAACGTACTGTTATTCTGACCACACACACACCTTAATACTTAGGCAGAGCGCAGCACTATAAAAACCCAATTATTTCTGTAATGAATCAGGACAATCGGTAATCATGCTGGGGTTAGCCACACCCACCAGCCAATAAGGAGTGGCCATTGGCTGGTGGGTGGGACTAACCCCTGGCATGTGGGAGGATCCGCAAATGTAAACAAACATTTATCAGCCTGATGCCCACCGCCCTCCCACTATTCTGGGAGGGGGTCCCCACTTCTCCAGGGTCCCTTCCTGTGCTGACCAGCAACAGGAATAAATGCAGTGGTCATGGGAAATGACATAAAAATTTTCTCACGGCTGTAGCATAACCCTGTTTGCTGTTTGGGTCTGGTGCTGGTTGCAAAAACACGGGGGACCCCTAGTCATATTGTCCTGGTCTGGTGCTGGTTTTAGAAAACCGTGGAATCCCCTATGTCAGGACAGGCCAACCTGTGGCTCTCCAGATGTTGTGAAACTACAAATCCCAGCATGCCTTGCCACAGTTTTAACACTCCCTTATAGCTAAACTGTGGCAAGGCATGATGGGATTTGTAGTTTGACAACATATGGAGAGTCACAGGTTTGCCAGGCCTGCCCTATGATTTTGCTCTCCCGAATTTGTAAAACCAGGACTGTTTCTATGAGCCACATTTTTTTAACATTACCATGTACATATCGCACTGTCAAACTCAACATGTTGAAATGGGTCTATTTGTTTGTGATAATGTTTTCCAAAATTTGCATCCAATTCAATTTGTATACTGATAATGGGAAAACATTGGGATGTGTATTGAAATGTGACAAAAAGTCGACAGATCAGAATGTGAGATTAAACAAAAACTGCATTTTTTTTTATTAATTCGTATCCTTTTAAGTTGCGATTTTGGGAAAACATGCGAATTTCAGCCTTTTTTTTTTAACATAAAATCGCAAAAGTTGAAATACTTCATCCCAGTAAATGTCACCCCTTGTGTCCATTAGCGAATGTATTGCAACACTATCACAGATCGCTATCCACTCACAAATCCATATGCAATTCCTGATGCATTGAAAGGACTTTGCTGTCTGTGACAATGAGAGGTAGGTCTGAGGCTTCCACTAATCTGCGACTGAGATGGGCAGAACGATGCCAGCGCAGACATCAAAGATCCTCTATTATAAGGCCTAAGAAATTGTCAGGTTCCCACTCCCACACGCTGGCTTCCTGTCAGACAACCTCTGGCCATTTTGGGCGGTATTCAATGAGGCTGATTCGCCATGTTTTTATGGCGAATTTGTGCTGTTTGGCGAATTTTTTACTAAAACGGTGAATCACCCTATTCAATGACCAGATGGCGAATACATTTGAAGGTTTTTTTCGCCATGATTCACCGAGTAGCAATCGCTATCTTTTTATGGTGAAGTGGAAGGTGAACTTTTAAAATAAAGTGTTTGGTTTTTTACATTTGGTGTAAAAAAATCAGGAATTTTATTCTGAGGAGGGGCATGCTATTTTTATTCATGTGCTGTAAGCACATGAATATATATTTAATTTAAAAAAAAATATATATATATATTTTTTTTTACACTGTCCAGCCAGAAGGGGGCGGCGGAGCCGAGCCGCTCATTAGATATTCATATATTCACTGCACCAGATCGTTACATATGCATGATCGGGTGTAGTGAATATACCCGGTCCCCTGCTGGCACCCCCGGGGGGCAGCCTGTGCTGCCTGGCACCCGGGGAGCCCACCTCCCCCCCACATACGCTCTGGGGCAGGCAGGGAGACTTCCATCTCCCTGCCTGACACCGTCCTCAGGCTCCCTGCGGCGTTCGCCGCAGGAGCTCATATTCGCCGGTCAGGGGCAGCGAGCCCCTGACTCGTTGAATACCGGAGCCGGCGAGGCTCCGGAACGTGGCGAATGTGCAGAGAATCCTAAACAGGATACGCTCCACCCCTACCGGTATTCACATTGAATACCGCCCTTTGTGTACCTATTGCGACAAGGAAGCATATACACTGGAACCGATGAAGTTGTGGTCTTTATTTTTGTAGCAGGTACACAGCATACCAGGTAATCACAGCAAGAATGGTTCCAGCTTTGCAGCATACAGGTGTTACAGCATAGTACACCTCCTTCACTCACAGATCCTTATTCAGAGCTGAGCTCAGTACAAATTTGTTTGGAAAATGGGCAAAACCATGTGCTCTGCAGGTGGGGCAGATGTAACATGTACAGAGTCAGTTAGATTTGGGTGGGGTGTGCTGGAACTGAAATCTAAATTGCAGTGTAAAAATAATGCAGCCAGTATTTACCCTGCGCAGAAACAAAATAACTCACACAAATCTAACTCTCTCTATACATGTTACATCTGCCACACCTGCAGTGCACATGGTTTTGCCCATTTTCCAAACAAATTTGTACTGAGCTCAGATCTGAATAAGGGCCACAGTCACATAATTAGAAATTGACTCTATTAGGATTTTTCCCCTTTCTCTCTCCGTGTTGCTGCTGCTGTTGTACTCGTCCTACAAGCTCTCTCCTGGATGGCAATGCTTTCCTCCTGATATGCCTCCACAACCTCTCTGTTGGAGGCCATGGGCCTATCCCGGCATGTCACCAATATTTTCAGCTCCCCTCTGCTGAAGAGCCTAGCTCTCCTCGGTGCACTACCATTAGCAGCCATACTGTTTATTGTAGTAGAGAGGAGACAATAAAAATGGCGCCCACATGCATCCTGTGCGGAGCAAGCGTCGCATCCTGCGCGCCCGCCAGTGAGGAGTGAAAACCAAACCAATGGGAAGCATTAGCGTCTCATTATAACCTGCCCATACCAAGTAATAAAATAGTGTAATGATACTGTACACAATTCAATGTAATTGTATTTATTAGTGTCTACAGTACTGTAGCTTACTGGACAGTACAGTAGTAGCAGAGTAGTTCCTGCGCTACAGAGCTTTATAACACTGCAGTCACTTCATGCACACGCTGCAGCACACATTCCACTCATGCGCAGTGAAGATTTCAAAAAGTGACGACTGGTGGATGATTACTGGTATTACACACTTCCGGAGACGCCACTGCGAAGCACCAAGATTTTAAAATGTATTGCGCACCTTGAGCTGTGGGTCGCCATGGCGGGCTGGCGGGACAACTGCCATACTGTAGGTAGAATGAATGAACGACGCTACATCTGTTAATGTTAATTGATAGGGGTTTGTTGATCAATGACAGGGGCTTCATAATTGATGCCACAAAGGATTACATGCTCGCTGCCACAGGGTAGTGAAATGATAGTTGCCATGGGGGAGTGGAATGCTCATTGCTATGGGGGAGTAGAATACATGTTGTCAAGGGGGAGTGTAATCAATGCTTATTGCCAAGGGGAAGTTAAGAGCAGTGAATGAGGTTGCGGCAGGCATCCGGGCAAGCAATCAGGGCAGATCCATGCTATTTCAAATCTCCCACCAGCTCACGGTCTGGCAGCCAATAAGGAGCCACCACTGCCACTCCCAATTGGCTGCCAGACCGCAAGCTCCGATTGGCTTACCAGACGACACATGATATGAAATAGCCAACCCAAAGAGCAGGTTCGCGGCTAACTCCTCTCATCCCACCCGCCAAGTGGAGGCACGGTTCCCAATTATTGGGGGTTATTCTGATTGTGTCGGATGGCTGCGTGTACAGATGGACAGTCGATGTTGTGTGTGTGCGCGCGCAAGTGCGAATGCCTCGCATGTCTGAACACGGCGTGAATTCCGTGCGGAAAATGATCGTACACAACCATCCAAGCAGGGGGTGGAGAGGGGCGTGAAGGGCTGTTTGGGCTCATTACCATATGCATACGCCCCATGTTTCATGGGCGTTCCCATAAATAAATCACTGGGCGGGCATATGGAAATCCGGCCGTGACGCATGCGTGGGGGCGGACAGCTGACATAGAATGTAAGCTGCCCGTCCATATCCCTGCTTTCACACGGATAATTGTCTGAGTGGTCTGGCTGACCACTGGGTCCATCATTCGATGGTCAGAGACTATCGGAGGATGAGGGAGGTTCCCACAGGCCAGCGAGTGGGTGTTCACATAAAACATCCACTCGCGGTCCATTTGCTTGGCGTCCTACCGCATGCGGATGGCATGAGCGATCTGTCCGACTCAATCAGAATAAGGGTCATTGTATAGTCCGGGTACGCCACCCTTCTGGACTATGGACATCGAGCTTGATTACCAGAGTATGCGGAGCAATCTTGGATGGGTGGTAACCCTATCGGCATAAGTGGGCAGGTCAGAGCGGAGGTCTCAGAAGCCAGGCTAGGGCAAGCCCATCAGGAGCAGCAGCTGCAGGACTCACCTGAGGGCTCTTCAGCATCCTCGGCTCAGAGTCAGCCTCACTCAGGCTGGGAGGAGCAGAGGGGTTTAGGGCAAGAGCAGAGCCTATGGCTTCTAGGGCAGGGGCACCGAGCTCAGCTATACCACAGCGAGGCCCTGGGGCGGATTGGGAATTAAAACCAGCCGGGAAATATCTTGAAGCAGCCCTAATGGGGGGGGGGGGGGGGCAGGGCAGATGTTGCGTGCCATTTTCGCAGGGAGGGAGGGGGCAGTGGGTGGCATAGAATGCTGGAAGGGGAGATGCAGGGTGGCTGAGGACAAGGGGAGGAAGGACGTACACAGGGTGGCACAGGATGCAGGGTAGGAGGGGGTATGCAGAGTGGCAGGGGATGCAGGGAGGGGAGTCGCAAAGTGGTGGAGGATGCAGGGAGGGGAGACGCAGAGTGGCGTTGGTTGCATGGCAGCAGAGGATACAGGGAGGGGGAACGCAGGGTAGCGTAGGATGTGGGGTGACAGAGGATTCAGGTAGAGAGGGGGAAGCAGGGTGGCGGAGGAAGCAGGGTGGGAGGGGGTATGCAGGGTGGCATATATTTCACTGAGGCCACAAATTATTATCCAGTGCCATGTTTACCCTCCTGTGGCCGCCCTCAGAGTCAGATCGTCACCTGCTGGCTGCTGTTTAGTATCTGGTGCACTGCCTGCTCCTGCTGCCGCCGCCCATCGGATCCATCCAGCCCAGCGTGCGAGCCATTCCTACGCGCTGCTCCTGGGATGTCACGTGGGCATCGCAGGGCTGGCAACAGAAATCTTGGGGCCCCATACACTAATATCTGTGCGGGCCCCCATCACCCATGCTGGAACATAAACTGTGCCCATTACTGGATTGCTGGGGAGCAGGGAGGGATGGTTAGATTGGGATGAAAAAACAGCCAAGGAAATTTCAGGAAGCGGCCCTATTTTCTGCGGCCTGTGCTCTATCACACTGATGCACTCCCTCAACCTGCGGCCTGCCCTTTATCACACTGATGCACTCCCTCAACCTGCGGCCTGTGCTCTATCACACTGACGCACTCCCTCATCTGGTGGCCTGCACTTTACCCCACTAACGCACTCCCTCAACCTTCGGCCTGCACTCTATCACACTAACGCACTCCCTCATCCTGCAGCCTGCACTCTATCACACTGATGCACTCCCTCACCCCAGGTCCTGTACTCTATCACACTGATGCACTCCCTCATCCTGCAGCCTGCGCTCTATCACACTGATGCACTGCTTCATCCTGCAGCCTGTGCTCTATCACACTGACGCACTCCCTCAACCTGTGGCCTGCGCTCTATCACACTGATGCACTGCCTCATCCTGCAGCCTGTGCTCTATCACACTGATGCACTCCCTCAACCTGTGGCCTGTGCTCTATCACACTGATGCACTCCCTCAACCTTCGGCCTGCACTCTATCAAACTGACGCACTCCCTCATCCTGCAGCCTGCACTCTATCACACTGACGCACTCCCTCATCCTGCAGCCTGCACTCTATCACACTGATGCACTCCCTCATCCTGCAGCCTGTGCTCTATCACACTGACGCACTCCCTCAACCTGTGGCCTGCGCTCTATCACACTGATGCACTCCCTCACCCTGCTGCATGCATTCTCTATCACACTGATGCACTCCCTCATCCTGCAGCCTGCGCTCTATCACACTGATGCACTGCCTCATCCTGCAGCCTGTGCTCTATCACACTGACGCACTCCCTCAACCTGTGGCCTGCGCTCTATCACACTGATGCACTGCCTCATCCTGCAGCCTGTGCTCTATCACACTGATGCACTCCCTCAACCTGTGGCCTGTGCTCTATCACACTGACGCACTCCATCATCTGGTGGCCTGCACTTTATCCCACTAACGCACTCCCTCAACCTTCGGCCTGCACTCTATCACACTGACACAGTATTAAGAGAAAGTGCAGCCTGTCTTACTTTTGTTGATGAAAGGCAGACACAAAACAAGCCTGCACATGGTTCCTCTTCCTGTAGCAGAACTGCACTCTTCTGCAGCGACTCCCATCCCAAACGCTGAGGCAGGGCCAGGATCCCACCTCCTTCTTTCCTAGGCACCAATGAACTGATGCACTCCCCTGTCCTGATAGGTGGCGCCGGCGGCTGTCAATCATGGCAGCAGGAAGCCAAGTTGCGCGGGCCATAAACGCAGCACCGCAGAACAGATTGGTGAGTGATCCAATCTGTGTTGGTGGTGGGGGGGTCGGGGGCCTGTGGCAGCGCACCCATACGTCTTCCGGACTGCAGGAGTAGCTGTGTGCGCCCGCGCATGCGCACCAGCCCTCCTGCTGCCATTTTAAATTTTGGAGATCCCGAGGCTGGCTGCGGCCATCTTTAATTAGGGCACAGTGCCGCGGCCCAGCACGGAGATGGCGCGGCTCAGTTAGGGAGGGTGGGAGGTCCTTTCTACTAAAAATTGTGCCGGCCCACAAGTTAGGAGGCAGGAGTGGAGGTGGCTGAGTGCAGACTTTAAGAACCAGATTGCAAATGGCATAAGTGCCCGGTCACAAACGCTGAGGAGCCAGAGCACATGTGCCGGGCACAGGAAAGATCCAGCTTGAACCTGCAGATTAATATGCAGGTTACACAGCAGAATGCATATTCGGCGGCTATCTCTCGAGTCCCGCCTGCACAGCATCTCAGAGGGAGCAGCAGTGACAGACTGACTTTTTTGATGGACAGTCTGGTCCATTCTTCTGCCGGACTGCCAGTTTCCAGACATTGTATAGTCCAGGAACACCACCAGTCCAAACTCTGGGCTTAATTACCTGACTGTCCGGAGTAATCCTGGATGGGTGCTAACCATGTCTAGATTACATCAGCCTGCTGATGGTGTACTAGAGATTTGCAGTCAGTCTCTCTCTCTCTGCCAATACCTTCAGCCTAAGTCTGATCTATATTTTTATTAGATCTAAACCTACATATCTAAAAAATAAAACAAAATTTATTATACATGTATTCCTTCAATATTAAGGATATGTTAGGGACCTCGGAGGTACCCACCGAACCTGAACCCTAACTCTGTTTGTCTCTCCCCGTGGTTAGCGGACAGGTGCAGTGCTATGCTTCACCTTTAGCAGCCGTGTTCGAAGTAGCTGGTTGGGCCAGCTCCAACCCCGATGCCCCCAGGTCTTATGTGAGACAACTCATCCACGAGACAGAGAGATGAGCAAAAGGATTAACTAACTAAACCAAAATGGAACAGTGGAATACCTCCACAAGCAACAAACTTCCAGCGAGGAATCCAGGAGCAAGGCCCCACAGAACCCCTGGGAATGCAACAATGCACAAGATGGAACCGAATAACCCAAATAGTAAATGTAACAATACACAGGATGGTAACAGTGGTCAAAATATACCAACTGAGAAATGAATGCAACAATGCAAAAGATGATACCACAAGTGATAAATGCAATCAACCCCTGACTTATCTGGAAGATGGGAATCACAGGTATCAAAGAGGTTGAGCAAGCAGGAGAGCTGAGACTGGAAGCTGGCTGAGATGCTGCACACAAGAACACTGGACAGCAGGACACTGGAACTGGGAACACTGGTAGTCACAAGAAACACAGAACTATAACCAGCATCTGTGCTCAGCAGACGCCGGCCTTATATTTCAAAAACGCTGCCCTGCGAAGTGTGATGTCAGCCACTGCCACTGATGCGTGCTGTCGTCTGCAGAGGGTGGAAGGTCGGGCCATTGCCTAACAACGGACCCAACTGTTCCTCCCTACCCACCTGGCTACTGCCAAGGAACATGGCCACCGCCTGCTGTGTCCCAGAGCCTCTGGCTCTGTCACTGACAGCAGCACTGCCGGAGGCAGAGGAGCAGCAGCGGTGGCGCCAAACAGGATGTGGTGGGAGAAAATAATAATAAATATATTAACACATCACATGTGAATTAGAATACAGATCTTAGTAAATTTTCCCAAATGAGTTAAATATTAAACTGCAAACTGTCATTACCTTCGAAACTGTCTTGTACTGTAATTTGTTATGTGTTTTTGATTATAACTATGCTCTGTAAAGCGCTGCGGAATCTGTGTGCGCTATATAAGAAACTGTTAATAAATAAATAAATAAATAAGACTGAACTGTGGGCAAAAGTATATAGCTCTCACCCATTTCTACACTTGCCTGTCCTGAGACAGCTGTAACCCAACTGAACCAGACTCTACAAACTGCCCTTGATGAAGCTGCTCCAGCTACTCCCCACAATCCACGTAGGCTTAGATGCCAACCATGGCACTCTAAATTAACAAGACACCTGCAAAAACTATCACGTAGATTTGAACGTCAGCGGCGTAAATCTCAAAATCCAAGTGACTGTCACATTTAAGACAACCTACCACTCCTATCGTAATGCTCTAGACAAACTAAACAAACTTATTTTCAATCTCTCATCTCTTCTCAGGCCACTAACCCCAAGCGACTTTTGAATACATTTAAATCAATTCTTTACCCTCCTTCACCCTCCCCACCTGCCAATATCAGGGCGCAAGAGCTTGCTTCCTTGTTCAAGGAAAAGATTTCTAAAATCCAAGAACAAATGGCATGCTCTTCCTCAGCCAGTGGCTTGCTAACTTAATTCCAGAGCCCTTTGCCACTTTCTCCTCATTTGACCCCACAAGTGAGGATGAAGTATTCACACTATTCTCATCTTCCAACTCCACTAACGCTCCTCTTGATCCTATACCCTTACAAGTCAGTAAAGCTCTGTCTCCTGTGCTTATCCAAAGCTTAACTAAAATCTGTAACCACTCTCTCTACTGGTATCTTTGCTTCTCTGTACAAGCATGCACTTATTATTCCCATTCTAAAAAAAACACAATTCTGATCCAAACTGTCTCTCTAACTACCGTCCTATCTCTCAGCTCCCATGCCTCTCCAAGCTAGTTGAGAAATTTGCCTACACTCGCCTCACAAATTTTCTTAACTCCTACAACTTATTGGACCCACTTCGGTCAGGCTTTCGCTCTCAACACTCCACAGAGACAGCACTGACTAAAGTAGTCAATAATCTGGCCACTGCTAAATCTAAAGGCCATTTCTCACTTCTTATTCTTCTAGATCTCTCAGCTGCCTTAGACACTGTCGAACACTCTCTTCTCATACACACACACTACAATCCCTAGGTCTTCAGAACACAGCCCTTTCTTGGTTTACTTCCTACTTATCTAATCGCTCTTTCAGTGTTCCTTTCTCTGATTCTACCTTTCTCCTCACTACCTCTGTTTGTTGGCGTACCACAAGGTTCAGGTTTAGGTCCTCTGCTTTTCTCAATCTATCCCTCCTCACTAGGGAAACTATTCACTTCTTTTGGACTTGAGTATCATCTGTACACTGATGATACTCAGATCTATCTATCCTCCTCGGAATTGTCACCTACAGTATTGCTCCGTGTCTCTGAATGTCTTTCTGCCAATTCATCTTGGATGTCATTTCACCACCTCAAACTCAACATTTCCAAAACAGAATTAATTATATTCCCATCAGCCAAGAGTAGTTACCAACCTGATATCTCTATCACTGTTGAGAACACAACAATTAATCCTACTCCACAATCTCACTGCCTAGGGTTCATCCTCGACTCTGAACTGTCCTTGATTCCTAACATTCAATCTGTCTCTAAATCATGCTAACTTCATCTATAAAACATATCCAAAATTGGTTCGCACCTTACACAAGACACTGCAAAAACTCTAATCCATGCACTCATTATATCATGCATTGATTATTGCAATAGACTCCTTACCGGTCTTCCTAAGAAGAGACTCTCACCGCTACAATCTACTTTGAATGCAGCTGCGAGGCTGATCTTCCTGGCTAGATGCTCATCATCTGCTGATTCGCTCTGCCAGTCCCTCCATTGGTTGCTTGTATATTACTGCATTCAATACAAAATACTACTACTTACATACAAAGCCATTACTCTGACTACACCGACTTATATCTCTTCGCTTATCTCAAAATATATCCCCACCCGACCTCTCCGCTCTGCACAAGATCTGCGTCTCTCATCCACACTCATTACTCGCTCCCACTTACACTTGCAGGATTTTTGTTGGGCAGCACCCACCTTATGGAATGCCCTTCCACGCATACTAAGACTCTCCTCTAGCTTCCAAAATTTCAAGCATTCCCTGAAAATTCACCTCTTCAGGCAAGCTTATCATATTCAGTACCCCCCACACAACCTCCTGTAGCATTTACAGTGTATATTTAATTGCATCCCACCAGGACTGTTTTGTAATCTGGTGGGACTGCCATGCTATGGAATTATATCCTTATGTATCCCTCCTATTAGCCCTATAGAATGTAAGATTGTGAGCAGGGCCCTCCTACCTCCATGTCAGTTTGTATCTACCCAGTTTGTTTAATCACTGTAGTTTGCAATTGTAAAGCGCAACGGAATATGCTGCGCTATATAAGAACTGTAAATATAGCCATCTTGGATTTGCCCTTAGGCAAAATGGCCACTGTAGCATCACCATATATACACCTCTCTAGAATAAAAAGGGGGTGGGGACTGACACAAACAGGAAGTGCAATGATAGCTGGGACCTGCATAAGAGTGCACCAGTGTGGCCATTTCCGCTTACAATTCTGCTTGTTTTTTCCCAATTAGCTTGTTTTTCCTGCTAGTTGTGGGTAGCTTGTTTTTGAGGTTGTTGCCTTGTTCTCAGGGCCAGTCGTGGATTGGACGCTGCAGAACAAAGCTGGCTCGTGATTTGCTGTGCAGGGATCAGGTGGGCACGTCTGCAAGAAGTGATCACTGCTCCCTGCAGCTGCTGTTTTGTATGGTGTGTTGCCTGTTATCTGCAGGGACCCAGGTGATGGATAGAAGCAGGTATGTGTATGTGTGCTGCAGCAGCCTGTACATCAGCAGCCACTCAGCCCTCACATGTTCCCCTGGGCTTCCTTATAGTTACTTAGCTCACACGGAAGCCGGGGCTGCTCTGGCCGTGCTCTGTGTGCTGCTGTACATTCCTCATCAGCAGGGAGGGGGAGGACGGGGACTGCTGCACTAATCTCACCCTGTACTCGGGCTGAGAACACAGACTTATCAGAGGTGCAGCAGGGAGGGGGAGGACGGGGGACTGCTGCACTAATCTCACCCTGTACTCGGGCTGAGAACACAGACTTATCAGAGGTGCAGCAGCAGCAGGGAGGGGGAGGACGGGGACTGCTGCACTAATCTCACCCTGTACTCGGGCTGAGAACACAGACTTATCAGAGGTGCAGCAGCAGCAGGGAGGGGGAGTACGGGGGACTGCTGCACTAATCTCACCCTGTACTCGGGCTGAGAACACAGACTTATCAGAGGTGCAGCAGGGAGGGGGAGTACGGGGACTGCTGCACTAATCTCACCCTGTACTCGGGATGAGAACACAGACTTATCAGAGGTGCAGCAGGGAGGGGGAGTACGGGGACTGCTGCACTAATCTCACCCTGTACTCGGGATGAGAACACAGACTTATCAGAGGTGCAGCAGCAGCAGGGAGGGGGAGTACGGGGGACTGCTGCACTAATCTCACCCTGTACTCGGGCTGAGAACACAGACTTATCAGAGGTGCAGCAGGGAGGGGGAGTACGGGGACTGCTGCACTAATCTCACCCTGTACTCAGGCTGAGAACACAGACTTATCAGAGGTGCAGCAGCAGCAGGGAGGGGGAGGACGGGGACTGCTGCACTAATCTCACCCTGTACTCGGGATGAGAACACAGACTTATCAGAGGTGCAGCAGGGAGGGGGAGTACGGGGACTGCTGCACTAATCTCACCCTGTACTCGGGATGAGAACACAGACTTATCAGAGGTGCAGCAGCAGCAGCAGGGAGGGGAGGACGGGGGACTGCTGCACTAATCTCACCCTGTACTCGGGATGAGAACACAGACTTATCAGAGGTGCAGCAGCAGGGAGGGGAGGACGGGGACTGCTGCACTAATCTCACCCTGTACTCGGGCTGAGAACACAGACTTATCAGAGGTGTAGCAGCAGCAGGGAGGGGGAGGACGGGGGACTGATGCACTAATCTCACCCTGTACTCGGGCTGAGAACACAGACTTATCAGAGGTGCAGCAGCAGCAGGGAGGGGGAGGACGGGGACTGCTGCACTAATCTCACCCTGTACTTGGGCTGAGAACACAGATATCAGAGGTGCAGCAGCAGCAGGGAGGGGGAGGACGGGGACTGCTGCACTAATCTCACCCTGTACTCGGGCTGAGAACACAGACTTATCAGAGGTACAGCAGCAGCAGGGAGGGGGAGGACAGGGGACTGCTGCACTAATCTCACCCTGCACTCAGGCTGAGAACACAGACTTATCAGAGGTGCAGCAGCAGCAGGGAGGGGGAGGACGGGGGACTGCTGCACTAATCTCACCCTGTACTCGGGCTGAGAACACAGACTTATCAGAGGTGCAGCAGCAGCAGGGAGGGGGAGGACGGGGGACTGCTGCACTAATCTCACCCTGTACTCGGGCTGAGAACACAGACTTATCAGAGGTGCAGCAGCAGCAGGGAGGGGGAGGATGGGGGACTGCTGCACTAATCTCACCCTGTACTGGGCTGAGAACACAGACTTATCAGAGGTGCAGCAGCAGCAGGGAGGGGGAGGACGGGGGACTGCTGCACTAATCTCACCCTGTACTCGGGCTGAGAACACAGACTTATCAGAGGTGCAGCAGCAGCAGGGAGGGGGAGGACGGGGACTGCTGCACTAATCTCACCCTGTACTCGGGCTGAGAACACAGACTTATCAGAGGTGCAGCAGCAGGGAGGGGGAGGACGGGGGACTGCTGCACTAATCTCACCCTGTACTCGGGCTGAGAACACAGACTTATCAGAGGTGCAGCGGCAGGGAGGGGGAGGACGGGGGACTGCTGCACTAATCTCACCCTGTACTCGGGCTGAGAACACAGACTTATCAGAGGTGCAGCAGCAGGGAGGGGGGGGACGGGGGACTGCTGCACTAATCTCACCCTGTACTCGGGCTGAGAACACAGACTTATCAGAGGTGCAGCAGGGAGGGGGAGTACGGGGGACTGATCCACTAATCTCACCCTGTACTCGGGCTGAGAACACAGACTTATCAGAGGTGCAGCAGAGGGAGGGGGAGGATTGGGGACAGAAGCAGCACTCCTCCTGTACTAAAGGTGCCCACACTCTAGAAAGATCTGCTATCATAAGATGTGCGCATAAATTAGCCTTCAAATCTTTTGTCTGTCCTGGACAAAAGATTTCAGGCAAGCGCACCTCTTTACCAAAGATTTTTCTTAAGATCCCATGCGCGTTCCTATAGATCTTTTGTCAAATCATCTGATCTTTCATGCAGCACGTAAGATCAGAAGATTTAGCAAAAGATCCACGGGAGCGCGCATCGGACCAAAACCGGCCGATGTTCGACCGATTATCAGTAAACATCGGATGATATATCGGCCAATTTATCGTAAATCGGCCAATCGGCCAAAAAATGTTCTAGTGTGTAGGCACCTTTACACAGATTACTGTGGTCCTGAGGGGTCTGTAATACCCAGCAAGGTATGTGATTAGTCTGACTGCTGAATATCTCTTTTATTTAGCCATTCATTATATTTATCTGTCACTCATCCCCACTGCGTATAATGCTGGGTGGTATTAGAAGAGTGATTGACAGCGTTATACACACAAAGTTCCCACCAAGCGTTATACACAAACCCGCCCCCCAGGGAAAAGACCAGTGTTATACACACCACCACCCCCTTGACATCACCTTCCCCCACCCATCCAGGGCTACAGTACACTGCCACCATCCACCATTACTCCACAGCTACCAGGTGAGCGGCAGGTCTGCCCGCACCCCCGCGACCCACCCTCCCATGATTCGTGGGCCCCCGCGCCCCCCCTCGCGATTTGCGGACCCCTGTGACCCCCCCTTCCCGCGATTCACGGCACCCCTTGTGACCCCCCCTCCCACAATCTACGGACCCCCATGACCCCCCTACCGCGATTCGCAGCCCCTCTCCTGCATTTCAAGGACCACCACAACCCCCCTCCCGCAATTTGCAGCCCACCACTACCCCCTCCCATGATTCACGCCCCCGCGATTCATAACACCCCCCCCTGCGCCCTCCTCCCGCAATTTGCGCCCCCCCTTCTGCAATTTGCGCCCCCCCTTCCCGCAATTTGCGGACCCCCCTTCCCATGATTCACTCCCCCCCCCGTGCCGCCCCCCTCCCGCGATTGGCAGACCCCCACAATCCCCCTTCCCGCGATTCACGGCACCCTCCACCCACCCCCGTTCTGCGATTTGCGGACCCCCGCGACCCCCCCTCCCGCAATTTGCGGACCCCCCTTCCCGGGATTCGAGCAACATTCAAAAGGTCGACATGGGGTTTTTCACTGTTTTTTTTACCCGAATGTCAACACATTCGACATGGACACAGTTTAAAGTGCACCACATCTCCTCGCTACACTCGGCTCACTATTCTATTCTCCCACCAAGCCCTAGAGCATGGGTCTTCAACCTATGGCCCTCCAGATGTTGTGAAACTACATGTCCCAGCATGCATTGCCACGTTTTTTCCTATAAGAGCATGCCAAAACTGTCAGGGCATGCTGGGACATGTAGTTCCACAACATCTGGAGGGCCACAGGTTGAAGACCTGTGCCCTAGTGGATGGTAGGGTATGAAATACCGCCTGTCGGCACAGGGCAGTTAAAAAACTGTGGAAAACCCCATGTCCACCTTTTGAATGTCGTCCTAGACACGGTCGAACTAATGACCTGTCGAACTAATGACCTTTTGACCTAGAATCATGTTCACCTTTTCCCATGTCGATCTAGACCTATGTCGACCTAAAGACTGTCGACCATCATTCTGTAGACCAAATGACCGCATCCCGTACTAGTGATAGCACTAACCACACTGACTGCCCTCTATAAAGAAAAAATTAATTGATAACATTTAGAATGTAAATTTGTTTAAAAATTGTAAAAAACAAAAATGGACGGTACTTATGTAATATCTGGATTCCTCGCGGGGCTCGCTGCGCTCACCACGCTTCGGGCACGGTGGCTCGCTGCGCTCGCCACACTATATTAAATCAACTCCATGCGTAGTTGGATAGTAGGGGTATGAAAAAATGGGGTGCATTTAACATGGGAGTCCAGATAATACATAAGTACCAAATGGACTACATAATGGCATACTGGTACAGTACATTTTTTGGCTACATATATGTCATGATTTATTTACATGAAAGGGATAAAAACATCAAGGGAGAAAATGGAGACAGGCGAACAGACATGGAACAGCAAAATAGATATACCATTTATGGTACAAGATAATGTGGTTAATTACATACCGGATCGTAAGGATTTAATAAGGCAGTCTTTCCCAAGAGGAATTAATTCCTATTAGGTGGTAAGTGAGTCCTTGAAACAGTATAACACCTAGTAAGGGATATTGAGAATTCCTTATCATAAATAGGTTTATTCCTTATCATAAATAGGTTTCACCTACTCTAATGTGGAGTTAATTCTCCCATTCAAATGGAGATTATTTGTTAAGCTATCTGTACAATGTGAGAGGAGTGCCCCACTCCATTGGTTGAGTAGACAAATGAAAGAAGTACCAATTAGTGGGTTTTCTGTGGATAAACCAATCGGCTGGGTGGCGGAAGACCTTTCTCCTGGATATGCTGCTAATATATTTGCAGTCTGATGTTACGTTAGTGGATAAGGTCTCTCTTTAATGGCAGTACCTATGTACATGTCCATTTTCCAGACAATGTTTTGCCACTGGTTTATCCATTTTACCAGTCTCTAAAGCCAGTCTGATAGTATACCTGTGGTTGGCCATGCGATCTCGGAATGGTCTTGTAGTCATCCCAACATAATATGACCCACAGGGACATCTCAGCATGTATATAACAAATGCCAAAGTACGTGTTAATCGATATCGGATCTTTATCCGCTTTCCAGTTAGTGGATTTGCCAATGTCCCTCCAATCAGCATTGCACTACAAGTAGTGTATCCTTTGTATCACACACATCCAGGTTTATTGGCCTGCAGCCATTGTGAACAACTGATAGGGACACCTTGCTACAAGCCACCAGCCAGCATCTGGTACAACTAAAGTAAAATTTACTGATTTCCCAATTTTTACGGGTTTTACGAACAAACTCCCCAGAGGAACTTTTGGTGATACAACTAAATGAAATGAAGTTTAGATCTTAGTATGACCAACTTCAAAGGGTTCACAATGGCTGCGGCCCAGTAATACATCTCATGTGAAATAGAAACTCCCATCTTAGTGACCTTCCCCCACAGAGCGTGAATCCGCATCAGATTTCCACTGTTCTCTTAATGGTTAGACCCATCTGTGTGCAGAGACAGCAGTGTCCGGTGAGCGTATCCATCACCATGGTAACTGTAACTAAGCAACACTAAGAGCATATTGATTGGCTTATACTATACAGGTAGAGATGCAAACCTAGAGGGCAGAGAGACTGAATGGGGGAAATTTACTAAGATGTGTATTCTACTTTACATGTGATGTTGCTATGGGCAACCAATCAGAATCCACTTCTTATTTATTTCGCACCCTCTAGAAGATAGTAGACAGGATCTGATTGGTTGCCCATGGCAACATCACATGTGAAGTAGAATAAACATCTTCGTAAATTTCCCCCTTTGATTCCTATTGGGAGAAAATGCTGTATACTGCAAATAACACATTATTATTTATTATTATTATTTATTATTATTATATACAGCACAAGCATTAGAGAGAGCTGTTGTTGCAGGGAGGTGGAAAGTTGTGGAGAATGAATAGCATTAGTGTTTCTGCTTTCCAGTATCATACGCTAGTCATCAAATACTGGATGAGAGATTGCACCATGTCCAAGGCACTGAGGTATCGATGCAGGATAGTATTAGCTTCTGCTTGTCACATATGACTGCTCTGTTGCATTTATTGCAGTGCAGAGTGTCCGCTCGGCTGTCTGATAAATGTAGGGTAGGGATTTATATCACTGTATATGTCCCCTATAGATAGAGAGAGTCTGGGAAATTAGACAGTATCTGTTCTGCTGTCTGACATCTGCTATATAAGCAGATATATAAATTATAGGCCCTTATTCTGGTTGGTGCGGTAATGGCCGCGTGCGGTCGGTCCGCCGATGTTTTGTGTCTGCGCATGTGCAGAGGCGTCTCTGCGCATGTGCGAACGGGACGCACGGCCACATTCCGCATGAAATGTGTACACTAAGAACAGGGGGTGGAGAGGGGCGTGAAGGGCTGTTTGGGCTCATTACCATATGTTTACACCCCGCGTTTCATGGGCGTTCCCATGAAAACGCTGGGCGTACGTATGGTAATGCGGTCGTGACGCACGTGTAGGGGGCGGACATATGACATCGCCGGATGTCAGCTGCCCGCCCAGATCCCTGCCTTTGCATGGAGAAATGCCCGTGTGGTCTGAGGTTGCAGGAGCTGCCTGACCACTCGGTCCTGCATTCGATGGTCTGTGACCATCGAATGATGGGGGAGGTTCCCTGAGATGGAGGAGGTGTATACATGAGAAATCCACTTGTGCTCCGTGCGGTCAGCGGCTTACCGCATTCGGACGGAATGAGCAATCCGTACGAAAGGGGGGTTTAGTACGCACGGTCCTGGCCGCATATTCGGCTCCGTCCGCACCGACCAGAATAAGGCCCATAGAGACAGGTAGCGGTTTCTGCTGTCCTGAACTGGCTGTAATCACTATTTTCTAATGCTCTGGCAGCGTTTCTAGCTGTCAGAATGAGAGAACCGTTGTAGTAGAGAGATCTATGTATAGAGCCACTTAGAATGCGTCAGATCGGATTTTAAAGCAGTTTGTTTAAACTATCTAAACAGTATTACACATGAAGGCAATTTGATACAATCGTTTATAAAAAGTAGCTTTCTCAGCACACATGAAGCAATTTAAAACAATTGATATGCAGAGGTACTTGTTTCTGTTTATTCAGAATCTCTAGTTATCAAATGAATACACCCAAAATGCGAGATCTATGTATAGAGCCACTTGGAATGTATCAAACAGGATTTTTAAGCAGTTTGTTTTAAACTATCTAAGCCAGGGGTCTTCAACCCACTCATGGCCCGCGGAGCTGATCTCAGTGGCCCCCTGCCCGCCAGCCCGCCATGCACAGTAAAAGAAAATGCTGCCGAGGGAGGCAGCGTAATGGAGTCCCCCCGGGTGCCGCCTACCCGATTTCCATTGGCTGCAGGCAGGGCAGAGGAGTGGATCCAGCGCGGCTGAGGGAGGAGGAGGCACGTCTGGTCACGAGCTGGGGAGTTGGGACCCGGCGAAGCTGCGGGAGGAGGAGACGCAGCTGGCGGGAGCAGGGGACCCGGTGCTGGAACTGCAGGAGGAGGAGGCACAGCTGGCGGAGGGGACCCGGCGAAACTGCAGGAGGAGGCATGGATGGTGGAAGCAGGTGACCCGGCAAAGCTGCAGGATGAGGAAGTACAGCTGGCGGGAGCAGGGGACCTGGCATTGTGTGTGAGGGGCACTGCTGGGGCATTGTGTGTGAGGGGCACTGCTGGGGCATTGTGTGTGAGGGGCACTGCTGGGGCATTGTGTGTGAGGGGCACTGCTGGGGCATTGTGTGTGAGGGGCACAGCTGGGGCATTGTGTGTGAGGGGCACTGCTGGGGCATCATATGTATAAGCAGGAGTACTGCTGGCATTATGGTCTGTGGCATAATGGGCATCAGTGTGGGGCATAATGTGCAATGGGCATAATTTTTGTGTGGATTAATGTGTAATGGGCATCACGGTGTGCGGCATAATGTGTAATGTGTATTATGGATAAACAGTGTAACAGTGTATATTGATTTAAGTAGCCTTTCATTGTTTGGGTTCGATCTGTGAGGCGTACTAGGTCACTGTGTGGGCCTTCATGTTTATATGACATTGTGCAGCCTTCAGTCAACTTAAGCGTGTGAGGACAATGACCATTCCTGCGGTAACCAATGTCTGGTCATGCAGGTTGAAAAGTGAGGTGTCAGGTAATTGTTTTCCTGCTAGTTCACACTCGTTATAATTAGGCCACACCCCTTTTTTGGGAGCGTGCCTACGGCGCGTGCAATTTATTCAATATCAAATTATATATGGGGGGGGGGGGGGAGCACAAATTTTACTGTTTGCACTGGAACCCAAATTGGCTGCTGATAACTATTTGGGTATGTGTGTGTGTGTGGGGGGGTTATGTGCTGAGTATGGGCGGCTGTGCCAACTATCTATGAAGGAATGTGCTGACGTTATAGGGGAGCTGTGATTCTATGAGGCTGTCCGAAATACCGCAGTAGAGTATAGTGGCCCTCGGGCTTCACTGGATTTTGTTAGGTGGCCCACGCTGTCTTAAAGGTTGAAGACCCCTGATCTAAGCAGTATCCAATATAAAGGCGAATTGAAACAATTGTTTCTGCAAAGTAGCTTTTTTTTATCACATATGAAGGAATTCAAAGCAATTGATATGTGGAGGTACTGTTCTGTTTATTCAGGACCTCTAATTGCCAAATTAATACACTCAAAATACCAATTTCAATGCTACTGAGAAATATAACAGTATATCAGTATATCTAGAGCAAAGTTCAAAGGATAAGAGGGTAAGGAAGACCCGGGACCTTCCTATGTGGCAGGAACACATATGATATATTGTATGCAGCCCTTTCACAAGTGATGTATCACATGCGACCCCTGTTCCCCGCATGCAGGTCCGACCTTCGACTCAGGCCTGATATGCACAGGGCATCGCATCGGATTCGATGGCATGTCATACAGATGGGGCCATTCTCCACCGTGCCACCAGCTCACCATATCTCAGTAGCTGGTGGGTTAGGATGTGTGGGCACCCCGTTCTGTCGGACAGTACGATGGGAGCCACTCTAATGAGAGTGGCCCCATCTGTACACATCTAGTTTGGGCCAATTTCTCAGCCCGATCCATCGGAGATGGATGAAATTGGCCCAAATCGCTGTAAAACTTCTCCGAGCTTTGTATCTCTACCCGTATAATATAAGCTAAACGATGTGCTCCTAGATCAGTATTGATTATTTACAGTTACCATGGTGATGTATACACTCTGTTAATTAAGAGAAGAATGGAAATTCGGGGCAGATTCACGCTCTTTGAACCTACACCGGAAGGTAACATTTATACCGTTGTGTCTGACGACGGTTGGAATAAAGTGAAACGTTATATGAGGTGACGGACTATCTGACTCAGTGAGACCAGTCTGTGAGTGCCGCCAATTTACACCAGTATATGTGAGTTATTCCTATAATCATTTCCTCCATTTTCTCATTTGCAGAATCTGTATTGCCGTGACTTGCTGTATGATCTCTGTAACTGGAGGCAGAAATATAACCGGATCCTCCTCTCCCCTCCGGTGTATGTGGGAAACTGCGGCCGGCCAGTGATACGGGAGAGTAAGGTGAGCAGAGCAGCTTTTTATGCCAAGCCAGGCAGTCCTGAACTGAAAGTGACAGAGCAGGTCGTGTAGCCAAGCCAGGCAGTCCTGAACTGAAAGTGATAGAGCAGGTCGTGTAGCCAAGCCAGGCAGTCCTGAACTGAAAGTGATAGAGCAGGTCGTGTAGCCAAGCCAGGCAGTCCTGAACTGAAAGTGACAGAGCAGGTCGTGTAGCCAAGCCAGGCAGTCCTGAACTGAAAGTGACAGAGCAGGTCGTGTAGCCAAGCCAGGCAGTCCTGAACTGAAAGTGACATAGCAGGTCGTGTAGCCAAGCCAGGCAGTCCTAAACTGAAAGTAACAGAGCAGGTCGAGTAGCCAAGCCAGGCAATCCTGAACTGAAAGTGACAGAGCAGGTTGTGTAGCCAAGCCAGGCAGTCCTAAACTGAAAGTGACAGAGCAGGTTGTGTAGCCAAGACAGGCAGTCCTGAACTGAAAGTGACAGAGCAGGTTGTGTAGCCAAGCCAATCAGTCCTGAACTAAAAGTGACAGAGCAGGATGTGTAGCCAAGCCAGGCAGTCCTGAACTGAAAGTGACAGAGCAGGCCGTGTAGCCAAGCCAGGCAGTCCTGAACTGAAAGTGACAGAGCAGGTCGTGTAGCCAAGCCAGACAGTCCTGAACTGAAAGTGACAGAGCAGGTCGTGTAGCCAAGCCAGGCAGTCCTGAACTGAAAGTGATAGAGCAGGTCGTGTAGCCAAGCCAGACAGTCCTGAACTGAAAGTGACAGAGCAGGTCGTGTAGCCAAGCCAGGCAGTCCTGAACTGAAAGTGATAGAGCAGGTCGTGTAGCCAAGCCAGACAGTCCTGAACTGAAAGTGACAGAGCAGGTCGTGTAGCCAAGCCAGGCAGTCCTGAACTAAAAGTGACAGAGCAGGTCGTGTAGCCAAGCCAGGCAGTCCTGAACTGAAAGTGATAGAGCAGGTCGTGTAGCCAAGCCAGGCAGTCCTGAACTGAAAGTGATAGAGCAGGTCGTGTAGCCAAGCCAGAAAGTCCTGAACTGAAAGTGACAGAGCAGGTCGTGTAGCCAAGCCAGGAAGTCCTGAACTGAAAGTGACAGAGCAGGTCGTGCAGCCAAGCCAGGCAGTCCTGAACTGAAAGTGACAGAGCAGGTCGTGTTGCCAAGCCAGGCAGTCCTGACCTGAAAGTGACAGAGCATGTCGTGTAGCCAAGCCAGGCAGTCCTGAACTGAAAGTGACAGAGCAGGTCGTGTAGCCAAGCCAGGCAGTCCTGAACTGAAAGTGACAGAGCAGGTTGTGTAGCCAAGCCAGGCAGTCCTGAACTGAAAGTGACAGAGCAGGTTGTGTAGCCAAGACAGGCAGTCCTGAACTGAAAGTGACAGAGCAGGTTGTGTAGCCAAGACAGGCAGTCCTGAACTGAAAGTGACAGAGCAGGATGTGTAGCCAAGCCAGGCAGTCCTGAACTAAACATGATAGAGCAGGTCATGTAGCCAAGCCACGCAGTCCTGAACTGAAAGTAACAGAGCAGGTTCTGTAGCCAAGCCAGGCAGTTGTGAACTGAAAGTGACAGAGCAGGTTGTGTAGCCAAGCCAGGCAGTCCTGAACTGAAAGTGATAGAGCAGGTCGTCTAGCCAAGTCAGGCAGTCCTGAACTGAAAGTGATTGAGCAGGTCAGGTAGCCAAGCCAGGCAGTCCTGAACTGAAAGTGACAGAGCAGGCCGTTTAGCCAAGCCAGGCAGTACTGAACTGAAAGTGACAGAGCAGGTTGTGTAGCCAAGACAGGAAGTCCTGAACTGAAAGTGACAGAGCAGGTTGTGTAGCCAAGCCCGGCAGTCCTGAACTGAAAGTGACAGAGCAGGTCGTGTAGCCAAGCCAGGCAGTCCTGAACTGAAAGTGACATAGCAGGTCGTGTAGCCAAGCCAGGCAGTCCTAAACTGAAAGTAACAGAGCAGGTCGAGTAGCCAAGCCAGGCAGTCCTGAACTGAAAGTGACAGAGCAGGTTGTGTAGCCAAGCCAGGCAGTCCTGAACTGAAAGTGACAGAGCAGGTTGTGTAGCCAAGACAGGCAGTACTGAACTGAAAGTGACAGAGCAGGTTGTGTAGCCAAGCCAATCAGTCCTGAACTAAAAGTGACAGAGCAGGATGTGTAGCCAAGCCAGGCAGTCCTGAACTGAATGTGACAGAGCAGGCCGTGTAGCCAAGCCAGGCAGTCCTGAACTGAAAGTGACATAGCAGGTCGTGTAGCCAAGCCAGGCAGTCCTGAACTGAAAGTAACAGAGCAGGTTGTGTAGCCAAGCCAGGCAGTCCTGAACTGAAAGTGACAGAGCAGGATGTGTAGCCAAGCCAGGCAGTCCTGAACTAAACATGATAGAGCAGGTCGTGTAGCCAAGCCAGGCAGTCCTGAACTTAACGTGATAGAGCAGGTCGTGTAGCCAAGCCACGCAGTCCTGAACTGAAAGTGACAGTGCAGGTTGTGTAGCCAAGCCAGGCAGTCCTGAACTGAAAGTGACAGAGCAGGCCGTGTAGCCAAGCCAGGCAGTCCTGAACTGAAAGTGACATAGCAGGTCGTGTAGCCAAGCCAGGCAGTCCTGAACTGAAAGTGACAGAGCAGGATGTGTAGCCAAGTCAGGCAGTCCTGAACTTAACGTGATAGAGCAGGTCGTCTAGCCAAGTCAGGCAGTCCTGAACTGAAAGTGATTGAGCACGTCAGGTAGCCAAGCCAGGCAGTCCTGAACTGAAAGTGACAGAGCAGATTGCGTAGCCAAGCCAGGCAGTCCTGAACGGAAAGTGATAGAGCAGATTGCGTAGCCAGGTCAGGCAGTCCTGAACTGAAGTGATAGAGCAGATTGCGTAGCCAGGTCAGGCAGTCCTGAACTGAAAGTGATAGAGCAGGTCGTGTAGCCAGGTCAGACAGTCCTGAAGTGAAACTAAACTGTGCGTGTGTGTGTGCGTGTGTGTGTGTGTGATTGGATAGTGAGGTGCAGGAGAGGAGTGGAGGGGCAAATATTTAACCAATATTTTTTGTTGCTCTAAGTGTCACAAATATTTGCAGTAGATTTTTCTACTGAACTCTATTCTGACGAATAAGATTATACAATTTATCCTACCCAAGCAAGGGGACATAAATTCATAACCTGAAAGGTGGTCTTCTAAGAAGTGTAAATATTATATGTTTTGTGTGTCCTTATGTATGTGTGTGTGTGATGTATAGACTTATCTTATAAAGAATTAATAAAAGCGAAGTTTTACTAAAAAAAAATCCATAGGGGAATTCCCCCTACTACACCCCAATAAACACTAAATTACCACTTAGATTCCTAGCACTTGTACAACCCTCTAATTGACTGAACGCTATCATAACAATCATATTGTCTGACAAGAGTGCCCCAACAAAAAGGGTCTTTTTCTTTCTATCTTCCACACTCAGACTGATACAAGCACTCACATACTCTGCCAAACAAGTGCATACTGAGCACTGGCATGGAGGGCCTTGTGATTACGTCAATGGGTCACGGATACTGACTCAAAATGCAGTGTGGAGTGTCTACTCTTTATGGGGGAAAGGTTGTTTGGGAGCGAATTAGATGACTGGATTTCTAAGGCTACTGCCAGGAAATGTACATTTCTACCTATGGCATCCAAGCAGGTCTGCCGTCCCTTCTCAGGACCTAGCCAGCAGTCCTTTTGGGCTTCCAGGTTGTGCCCAAAGGTCAGAGGTGCCTCCAATGTCAACAAACTAGGGTGTAGTGCTCAATGTAATATATTGCTCAATGTAATATAGCAACAAAAAAGGCCAACAAAACTCTAGCATGTATCAAAAGGGGCATGGAAACTAGGGACTCAAAAGTAATTATACCTCTGTACAAATCATTGGTTAGACCGCACCTTGAATACGGAGTACAATTCTGGGCCCCGCACTATAAAAAGGATGTCATAGAATTAGAAAAAATCCAAAGAAAAGCCACAAAGCTTATTAGGGTAATGGAGAATATAAGCTACGAGTAAAGATTAAGCAATCTGGGACTATTTACACTAGAGAAGAGACGTTTAGGGGAGACATACTCAATGTGTATAAATACATTAGGGGCCAATATAAGGAACTGTCAAACACCCTTTTTTCTGC
Organism: Crinia signifera; assembly: GCF_055691185.1. Taxonomy (NCBI): domain Eukaryota; kingdom Metazoa; phylum Chordata; class Amphibia; order Anura; family Myobatrachidae; genus Crinia; species Crinia signifera. Next base: position 332,477,774 of record NC_139220.1, read on the forward strand.
TAGACAGGAATCTAGGACGCGAGGGCATGAGTTTACATTAGAAGAAAAAGATTTACTTCATCTAGAAGAAAAAAATTATTTACAGTCAGAACAGTCAAACTTTGGAACTCTCTTCCTGGAGAAGTGGTGTCAGCAGACACTATAAATACATTTAAAATAAGGTTGGATAAACATTTATTGGTTAAAAACTTCCACGGGTATGAATAAGTAACATAATCTGTCTTTAAAATATCGGAACATACTATACAACAAGGGAGAAACTATTATAAACATAGGTTGAACTAGATGGACGCAAGCCTTTATAAGCCTCACCTACTATGTAACTATGTAACAATGCCAATAGAGTTCCATGAGAAAAAATCAGAAAAGCTCTGATGTTGGGGTCCCAAGACCATAGCTCAAGTGCAGCTGCGTCTAAGCCCTCTGCATTACGGTGTTCACCCACCCAGAGAAATGCTCATGGTGGGAGCTTGGCTGTTGCACTTCAGTCACATATGGGATGCCTCGTGCCTAGGTTGCTGGATCTTATTTCACAGGGCTACAGACTGGAGTTCAACAGATCGACTCCCTGAAGATATATCAGGTCAGGACTTCCAGCAGCTGTGAAGGACAAGGTTATACAGCAGCAAGCAATCACAAAGCTGGTGCAATCCTGGGTCATAGTACCTGTCCCATTGCAGGAACGGGGTCTGGGGCATTACTCCTACGTCTTTGTGGTACCAAAGCCGGATGGTTCGGTCAGGCCAATCCTGAATCTGAAATCCTTGAACCCCTATCTAAAGGTGTTCAAACTCAAGATGGAGTCATTGCAGGTGGTAATCGCCAGTTAGGAAGAAGGAAAATTCCTTGCTTCCCTAGACACCAAAGATGCAGATCTTCATATTCCACTTTGGCCAACAAACCAGGCATACATAAGGTTCGTTCTATGGGATTATCAGTTCCAAGTCTCGACTTTCGTACTGTCAACAGCTCGGTGCATCTTCACGAAGGTGATGGCAGAAATGATGCTCCTGCTCAGGTCACAAGGGATAAATGTGATTCCCTACCTGGATGACCTACTGCTAAAAGCAATGTCGGAGGGTGAATATATTCTCACAATCAATCATACAATACAGGTGCTATCAATGCGCAAGTGGCTCTTGAATCTACCAAACTCCTCCTTGGTCCCGAGCCAATGTATCCAATTTCTGATGATCTTGGAAACAGTGGACCAGAAGGTATACCTCCTGGGGGACAAGGTGATAGCACTTCACTAGCTGATAGCAGAAGCTCTTGCTCAGGACCTCATTTCAGTCCATCAGGTTATTGGGCAAGATGGTGGCATCCTTCTAGGCAATCCAATATGGGAGATTCCACTCCAGTATTTTCCAATTGGATGTGCTGAGCAAGTGTCCGGCTCACACCTCCACATGCACAAGAGGATAAGTCTGTCGTCTCAAGCCAAGCTATCTCTGCAGTGGTGGTTTCAGTCTTCCAACCTGTTGGTGGTACCGATTTTTGGGCTCCAGGACTGGATTCTACTCATGACAGACACCAGTCTGCTAGGTTGGGGGGAAGTGACATAAGGGTACACTTCTAGGGCAAGTAGACTCTGCGGGAATACAAGTTGCATGTAAACAACTTGGAATTAAGAGCAGTGTACTCTTCTGCAGGCTGGCTCTCTGCTGAGAGGCCAAGCAATACATGTCCAGTCGGAAAACGCAACAACGGTTGCGTATATCAACTGCCAGGGAGGTACACAGAGCCTAGCGTGCAAGAGAGAAGCACCAAGATTCATGGGCAGAACATCATGTGAGGGCTATCTCAGCAATCTTTGCTCTGGGAGAGGACAACTGGGAAGTGGACGATGCTCTGACAACAGGTTGGTCATACAATGTAGTCTATATCTTTCCTCCAATCCCCTTGCTCGCAAGGGTCCTAAAGAGAGTGTGAAGTCTAAGATTAGAGGCAATACTGGAGCACCAGACTGGCCTCGAAGGGCCTTGTACGTGGATCTTCAGGCCATGTTAGTAGAAGATCCTTGGCATCTACCTTTCAGAGATGACCTATTCCTCCAAGGCCCGTTTGTGTACCAGGACTTAGGGTGGCTTTATTTGGCAGCCTGGAGGTTGAGCAGCAGATTTTGGCCCACAAGGGCCTTCCTGCCTCTGTAATCTGTACCATGACCCAGGCTAGAAAACTGGTAACTGCATCCCACTACCATTATATTTGGAGAAAATACTGTATATTGCCTGGTGGGAAAAAGAGAGCTTTCCATTGGCAGACTTTAAACTAGACTGCTTCTTGCAGTTTCTGCAGGCAGGTTTGGAATTGGGCCTTCGTTTGAAATCTTTAAAGGCTCAAATCTCGGCTCTGTCCATTTTCTTTCAAAATAAGTTGGTGGTCTTGCCTGAGATTCAGACCTTTCTCCAAGGGGTTCTAAAAATCCAATCCCCCCTTTGTGCCATCTACGGCACAAAGGGGGAGTTTGATGCGCTGTTATCATTTCTGACGTCATCCTGGTTCAAGCCTTTGGAAACATCAGAAATGAAGCACGTCACGTAGAAGATGGTGGTGCTTTTGGCACTGGCTTCGGCTCCATGTGCAGTGGCGTAACTACAATGGGTGCAGGGGATGCAATTGCTATGGGGCCCGAGGGCTTGGGGGGCCCAAGGACCTAGCACGCTATCTCCTGCTCCCTTTTAATTATTTTCTATATTGCCGCGTTGCCGTCCGTGCCCATCCGCCACCCCCTCAGTGGCTATTAGCGCAGATGACAAGCAGCCAGCACACAGGAGACCTGCGGGGTGCAGAACACCACACTCGCCACCACTGCGATTGCTGGAGCCGGCGCTGGGGAAGACACTCATCAACCGACTGCTACAGCTGGTGCACAATAGACCCACCGGCGCACAGTACACCAAACCCACCACCTCCATGATTGCTGGAGCTGGCACCAGGGAACAGGACACTGCACCGGTCACCCCAACTGCTGCAGCTGGTGTACAAACTGCCGGCATTGGGACGCAGTTACACACTACTGCAAGTGCTGGAGCCGGGGCTTTGACCCGCTGACGCCTGGACACAGTACCGACCACACCACCACTGCCGGAGCCTGCTTGAGTAGAGGAGATTCATCCACTACTTCCAACGCAGGTGAGAAATAGACCAGTCTTGGAGGGAGGGAGGTGAGGGGAATTAAAGTGATGCCTGGCCACTGTTCCAAGTTTCAAATCATTGCACACCCCTCTGTCTGCTCTATCCCCTCCCCCCATGTATCCCGCTCTTCCTCCTCTTCTGTCCCCCCTTCCCCTCTACTCCTCTTTTCCCATTCTACTCTCCTCCTCGCCCCTCCCCTCCTCTCTCCTCTTCTTCCCTTGTCTCCACGTACCCTCTTGCCTTGTCTCAGCTCCTCTATCTCACTCCCTTCCCCTCCCCCCTTTCCCTGTCTCACTCCCTCTCTCTCCCTCTTTCCCCTGTCTCACTCACCCTCTCTATCTCATCTATCTCCCCTCTCTTTTTCTCCCACATCGTTTTTACTCTCTACCCATCCCCTTCTCTCTCCCCTTTTTTTCTCTCCCCTTCTCTCTTCCCCTTTGCGATGAAAAATGCAAAGGGCAGCTCTCCTGGTAAGAGCTGCCCTTTGTGATCCCTGAAGCTGCCCTTTGTGATCCCTGAAGCTGTCTGGACTTTAGGGTTTGTGACACAGGACTCCGCCTGCACATGGGCAGAGACGCCTGTGACTGCAGGGCATGTTAGGAGGGATCCATGTCAGATTCCTCACCCAGCACTGCAGAGAGAAGCCATAGGTTTCTATGGGTAATGTCAGTTACAGCTGGCACTACCCTCAGCAGCGGAGCAGGGTTTTTAATGCATTTGTACTTTAATGCATCATGGCCTTTGCCACTCAGTTCCCTCACGCTTTGTTCTCTCCCCCTAATGTGCATTGTAGTGGCAATTTCAAAATGTTGCTATGGGGCCCATAAAGTTTTAGTTATGCCCCTGTCCATGTGTGTTGGAATTGGGAGCCTTGTTATGCAAGAGCCTGTATCTTGTCTTTCATGAAGATAGGGCAGAGCTTTGGACTTGTCCGCAGTTCCGGCCTAAGGTGGTTTCGGCATTACATCTGAACCAACCCATTATGGTTCCTTTTAGTTCCAATCATCCTGGAATTCCAGAATTCTTGGATGTGGTTCGAATGCTTAAGGCGTATGTTAAATGATCTGCTCGAGTGCGTAAGACAGAATGGCTTTTTGTGTTTTATGGTGCACACAAGAGAGGTTGTCCTGCTTTAAAGCAGATGATTGCCCGTTGGATTTGTTCTACTATACAACAGGCTTATGGGGCAGCAAAATTGCCTACACCAACCTCATTGAAGGTTCATTCTATAAAGGCAGTGGGATCATCCTGGGTGGCTGCCCATGGGGTTTCAGCCCTGCAGCTCAGCAAAGCTGCTACGTGGTCAAGTTTGATACTCTGGCCAGAGAGGATACCCAGTTTGGGCAGGTGATGTTACAGAAGTCTCCACACATTCCCGTCCGTTCTGGAAACTTTGTGACATCCTTATCGTATTGAGACCCCATATGGATGATAGAGAAAATAGGATTTTATTACCTACCAGTAAATCCTGTTCTCATAGTCCATACGGGATACTGGGCGCCGGCCTCAGTGCGGATTTCTTCTGCATCTGGTTGTCACTATTATAGTTGTGACGTTCTTGCCTGTTGCCTAAAGTATGTTGTCACTTGAGTGACTTTATGTTTATTATGTTTCTATAAGTTTTTAACAGTTCTGTTAACTGTTATTGTGTTTGTTGTGTTGTGCTGGTATGAATCTCACCACATATCATGTATACGCATATCCTTTTCTCACATACGTTCATTCTCCTTTGGGCACAGTTTTCCTTAACTGGCTTGTGGGTGGGGATGTGGAGGGGAGGAGCCAGTACACCCATTCTGAAGAAAGTTATATGTGCCTGTCTCCTGCGGAGAACCCTCAATTCTCATTATATTGAGACCCCAGTATTCCATATGGACTATGAGAATAGGATTTGCCATTAGGTAATTAAAATCCTATTTTTGTTTTTTTTGTATTTGATTCCCAAGCACCAAACCTCTCCAGATCTCTAACATAGAAATGTGTGAACCCTGGTTCCTCTGCACACTTCACACTGAGCTGAGTGAATGTGAGATGATCACTTTGTTCATATCCCTATGGTGTGCCTGGAGAGTGTGGTGACATCCTACTGCATCAGCTGACCATAGGGGGATAGGATCACTAGCATGTGCTACCCATGTATGGTCAGTATTGTATGTTCTGTACATCTGAGGTCAGAGGAAAAACATTATACAACAATTATAGACACATTAATAAACTGTGTATACTGTAGGAGGGTAGAGGTCTTTGTGCTGCACGTGTGACTGCAAATAGAGTCCCAGCAATTTGGGAACACAGAGATGTGTCCACATGCATCTATCCTCCATTCACCACAAGTCGGGTTACACATAACATGTGAGCGCACTATGACTGGGTACCGCCAAGCGTCTGATCATGTGACTTTTTTTGTTATGCGCATTATTCACAAAGTGATGCGAATAGGACACACAAGCAGCTTCTGCTTATTAAAATATGTGGCATTCCTATATATTGTGTGTGACCACTGCTGTATCTGCATATGAAAAACTGGAAAACACTAAAGTAGCATTTCTTATGTAGACACAATGCAGGGATTCCACATATTTTAATTATCAGAAGCTGCTTGTGCGTCCTTGTCACATCGCTCTGCGAAGAAGATGCATTTTAATGGAAAAGACCGGTGTTTAAGCAGCGCTGGTTGGAAAAAAAAATGTGTGATCAATTGGAATGGTTTCACAATAGAAGCATACAATTTATTATACACAATGTAGTCAAATGATTAAGAAATGAGCAGTATTTGTATTACTAAGCAATTGCTGTAAGATAATAAAAAAATTAAAAAATTAAAAAATATATAAAAATTATAAAAAAAATGCTAGTGCACTAGACTAATGTCCCATGATTCCTGGTGTAGTAGGGGGGATATGTGGCAATATTTGTGGGATCAGTCTGTTCATATTATGCCCTTTTTACATCATACCCAAATTATTGAGTGTATTACCGTCCACTGGTGGGTAGCCGTCCTGTGCTGTCAGCAACCTCCTCAGCAGATGTTATGCTGTCCAAGTGGATGTCCAAATTAACTTGAAAGGTGCAAGGCGCTGGCAGTAAATGGAGATACGGCTCCTGTTCTGGAACTAGTGGAGGTTTCCAATAAAGGGCTGGTTCGGATAGGTCCCAATCGAGAGTGACAGGAAAACAAATGCCAGGAATCTGGGTAGTACTCCTTCAATAGGGTCTGGGTGGCATGACTGACGCGTTTCGCTGTATTCCACAGCTTTACCAAAGGATAGGGTGTGTTTGTTCCCAGGGGGGTATTTATACTGCTTCGGGAAGTAGTAATTGATCACATGATACATGGTCACATGGTACATAAGAATGAAAAGGAGGCAAAGTACATTCATATCAACAACATACATAATGTTTTTTTTTTATAAACTTTCTAGAATGGGAGTTGTTTAAGGATATTTCTAATATTATGGTGGTGATTCATTGGTGGACAGAGGTCATGTGTCCCGGCTAGTCTCGCAATAATCTGTGTTCTTACAGGTGTTGTTAGTATTGTTAGCCTGTATTGGCTGTTATACATTCACGTCTGGGGATTCCCGAAAAAAACGCCACCAAAAAGTGTGGCGTTTATTTACTCTTTCTATAGGTTAGTTGACCAAATGGGGTGGAAGTGTTAGCAGGAATGCCGCACTTCATTCTCCCTCCAGAGAAGTGAAGGAGCATGCACCCGGTGACCGGAAGTGTATACAGCGCACACGCCAAGGACGGAAGTGCGTCATTCGAAGTGCGGGTGTTCCCAGGAATAGTGCCCTGCATAACACTATGGTTTGGCTGCCGGAAGTGGGGCTTTAATGGGACTATAGGATGACAGAAGTGGGGCATATATGCGTCCCATGTGGGATATATAAGGATACATGTACAAAAAAAGGGTCTTTGCAAAGAATTATTGCTGAAAGTGAAAAAGAAGAGATTTTAATTTTATGTATACAGTGGCAGATTCTTATAATACAAATATACAATATTTGTATGAAATATTTTTGATGTGAGATTGTGTTATCGGTGAACAATTATTTCCATTCAAGTCCTTTAACTGACACATTTCCTATCAAAATATACAGAAGGGAAAGAATGGGGAGAGAGAGAGGGGGGGGGGGGGTGAATGATTAGTGTTCTAACAGCTCAAACTGTTGCAATATGGATTTATTTCGCATAATCTTAGTAAATAGTGATTTATGACAGAAAAAATATTTTCCTAATCAGTTGTTTATTTTTTATTAATATTTAAATCATAAATTCTATGCATTATTTATTTATTGTAAAGGTTCCTTTTTCACTTTTTTATTATCTCAGTCATTTTCTCCTTTGAGAAAGCAGGGAAGGGGAGGGGGGAGGAAGGGAGAAAAAGTGGGGGGAGTGGGGATATATCGAAAATAGGTTTAATTATCAACAGATAGCTTAGTTAGGCAAACTCATAATAGAATATTTAGTTCAGCAGACTCCTTTCGGCCTCCTGGATGAATTGAACCTAGTTGATGCTTCCAGAAGACCTCCTGACGGGCAAGGCTTCTAAAGAGGTCTCCCCATCTTGGTGTTGCGGCAATGTGTTCTATCCCGACAATTTTCAATTCTGAGGGGTCCATATTATGGTGAAGGAAGAAGTGTTTTGATACACTATGCGTTAGAATCCCTTTCATAATATTTTGTCGGTGCTCAAGGAACCTAATTTTTAGTTATCTGGTCATGCGACCTACATAGTGAAGGTTACGGTTACACCTCAGAACATATATGATATAAGTGGAGTTACAGTTTATGAATTGTGTTAGGACATAAGGTTTTTCTTTTTGTGAAACTTGTTAAGTCTTTGTGTTCATCATATGTGTGCACGTGTTACATTTATAGCAGCCCTTTGGTTTGGTTGGAAGCCATGTGTTCATAGAATCCGGAATCTGATCTATATTTTTCAAAAAGCTGGGAGCCAGTTTTTTGAGAGTGGTGTTCTTCTTGAAGATGAATGGGGGTTCAACTAGAAGGGATTGGTTCAGTATTGGGTCTTGTTTGAGGATGTTTGTAGTTCTTTTTTTATGATTTTTGATCTTACTGCTTGCACTGTTATAAGTGGCAATGTACGCCAGTTTTCTAGTCAGAGGTCTCTGAGGGCCTTCATCCTATCTCCTATTCTTCCCTTTAAGGAGTTGTTCTCTTTCGCAGTTTAGTGATTCCGTGTATGCTTTCTCTCTTAGGCCTGGAGGATAGTCTCTTTGTAAAAAGGCGGAAGTCATTTTTTTGGACTGGAACATGAAATTTTGAGTGTTGGAGCATTTCCTTCTCAGACATGTAAACTGACCTTTAGGTATTGCTCATTTCCAGGGGAGGTAGTGCTCACTTTGAAAGTGTAAATAGGCATTTATCCCTACTTCTTTGTTATGGTTCTTTGTGGCTATCTGATTTCCCATGATCTCCAATGAGATACCCAAAATTAAATATTGGTGGGGTGAAAGTGATGGGTGAACTTGAAATTATTATCATTGTGATTTTAAATAGTCTACAAAAGATTGTTCTGAAAGTGCATCCCCATCCCAAATAATAAAAAGGTCATCGGTGTACCGCCCATAGAAAACCAGGCTTGCGCCAAACTCTCTCCCCCAAATCAGTTGGTCCTCAAATTGCCCCATATATAAATTAGCGTAGCTTGGTGCAAACCTGGTTCCCATTGCGGTATCCATGACTTGTAAATAGTGCTTGTCCAAAAAAAGAAAATAATTGTGTTGTAAAATAAAAAGAATAGCATCCCGAAGAAGGTGTTGGTGTTCCACTCTCAGGTCATTATCCTTACCTAGCCTTTCGGCTATAGCTTGGACTCCTAAGTGATGTGGAATATTGGAGAATAAGCTTTGGACGTCCAAGGTTAGAAAATGTAAGAGCTTTTCCAGGTTTGTTAATGGAAAAAATGCTCAGTGCTACAGTCCCACTATGGAATGGAGCAACTAGAAGTACTGTTTAACACACAAGGAGGCTGGATGTATGTGGTCACATCTGTACACAAATGTAACATCATTGTCAGTGTCTGTGACATTTGCTATTGTGTCATTATATATACGTCTTATACAATAAAAGTAGCGTTATCCTGGTAACCATTATGCTTTTACATATTAACTTTCTTACAGGACATATAAGGAACAGGATTCAAATTAAGAGGACGTGGAAAGGGAAATTGTTCTCCGATCAAGCCAACTAAATACATCATATCTCCTTACACCTCAGGAGGAGGAACAAACACTATTTTATTTTCTGGATAGAAGAAACCTTCAGCAACTAATTTGTTCTCACCTCATACATGATGAGTCTCACAGGAGAGAAACCACATGTGTGCTCTGAGTGTGACAAAAGCTTTACATATAAATCACAGCTTCTCATACATCAGATGAGTCACACAGGAGAGAAACCACATGTGTGTTCTGAGTGTGGCAAAGGCTTTACATGTAAATCACAGCTTCTCATACATCAGAGGAGTCACACAGGAGAGAATCCACATGTGTGTTCTGAGTGTGAAAAAAGCTTTACATGTAAATCACGGCTTCTCATACATCAGAGGAGTCACACTGGAGAGAAGCCAAATAAATGTTCTGAATGCAGCAAATGTTTTTCCCAGAAGTCAAAGCTTGTCATACATCAGAGGAGTCACACAGGAGAGAAGCCATATAAATGTTCTGAATGCTGCAAATGTTTTACCCGGAAGTCACATCTTGTCCTACATCAGATGAGTCACACAGGAGAGAAGCCATATAAATGTTCTGAATGCAGCAAATGTTTTTCCCGGAAGACACATCTTGTCCTACATCAGATGATTCACACAGGAGAGACACCGAATAAATGTTCTGAATGCAGCAAATGTTTTACTCAGAAGTCACATCTTGTCCTACATCAGAGGATTCACACAGGAGATAAACCATATCATTGTTCTGAATGCAGCAAATGTTTTTCTCAGAAGGCAGATCTTGTAAAACATCAGAGGAGTCACACAGGAGAGAAGCCATATAAATGTTCTGAATGCAGCAAATGGTTTTCTCTGAAGTCAGATCTTGTCCGACATCAGAGGAGTCACACAGGAGAGAAACCATATAAATGTTCTGAATGCAGCAAATGTTTTACTCATAAGTCACATCTTGTCACACATCAGAGGAGTCACACAGGAGAGAAGCCATATAAATGTTCTGAATGCAGCAAATGCTTTTCCCTGAAGTCAGATCTTGTCCTACATCAGAGGAGTCACACAGGAGAGAAGCCATATAAATGTTCTGAATGCAGCAAATGCTTTTCCCTGAAGTCACATCTTGTCCTACATCAGAGGAGTCACACAGGAGAGAAGCCATATAAATGTTCTGAATGCAGCAAATGTTTTTCCCAGAAGTCACTTCTTGTCCGACATCAGAGGAGTCACAAAGGAGAGAAACCATATAAATGTTCTGAATGCAGCAAATGTTTTTCCCAGAAGTCACATCTTGTCCTACATCAGAGGAGTCACACAGGAGAGAAGCCATATAAATGTTCTGAATGCAGCAAATGTTTTACTCAGAAGTCACATCTTGTCACACATCAGAGGAGTCACACAGGAGAGAGGCCATATAAATGTTCTGAATGCAGCAAATGTTTTACTCAGAAGTCACATCTTGTCACACATCAGAGGAGTCACACAGGAGAGAAGCCATATAAATGTTCTGAATGCAGCAAATGCTTTTCCCTGAAGTCACTTCTTGTCCGACATCAGAGGAGTCACACAGGAGAGAAGCCATATAAATGTTCTGAATGCAGCAAATGTTTTTCCAAGAAGTCAGATCTTGTCCTACATCAGAGGAGTCACACAGGAGAGAAGCCATATAAATGTTCTGAATGCAGCAAATGTTTTTCCCTGAAGTCACATCTTGTCCTACATCAGAGGAGTCACACAGGAGAGAAGCCATAGAAATGCTCCAAATGCAACAAATGTTTTACCCAAGAGTCACATCTTGTCCAACATCAGAGGAGTGTGTTGGCAGTATTGATAAACAGATGGACAGACAGCACTATATGGGGTATATACAGACAGCGCCATATAAAGCAGATTGGAGGTGGTATACACAGACAAATGTATGCATAGAATACCATAAGGGGGTTTTGACGGATGGATACAGTAGGTGACTAGACAGACAGAGCACCATATGGGGGAATAGCTTGCCAGGAGAGGGCATACAGACATTCTCTGTTCTCTGCCTCCCTTCCTGTGCATGTACACTGCTGGGCTCTGCCTCCCTCCCTGTGCACGTACACTGCTGGGCTCTGCCTCCCTCCCTGTGTACATACACTGCTGGGCTCTGCCCCTCTCCCTATAAATACACTGCTGTGCTTTGCCTCCCTCCCTGTGTACATACACTACTGGGCTATGCCTCCCTCCCTGTGCGTACACTGCTAGGCTCTACCTCCATCCCTGTGTACATACACTGCTGAGCTCTGCCTCCCTCTTTCCCTGTGTAAGTAAGCTGCTGTGCTCTGCCTCCCTCCCTGTGTATGTACACTGCTGTGCTCTGCTTTCTTCCTGTACATACACTGCTGGGCTCTGCCTCTCTCCCTGTGTAAATACACTGCTGGGCTTTTCCTCCCCCTCTGTACATACACTGCTGGTCTCTGACTCCCTCCCTGTGTTAATACACTGCTGGGCTCCGCCTCCCTCCCTGTGTTTGTGCACTGCTGGGCTCCGCCTCCCTCCCTGTGTTTGTGCACTGCTGGGCTCTGCCTCCCTCCCTATGTACATACTCTGCTGGGCTTTTCCTCCCCCCCTCCCTCCCTTTGTACGTGCACTGCTTGGCTCTGCCTCCCTCCCTCTCTGTGTTGTGCTCTACTTTCCTCCCTGTACATACACTGCTGGGCTTTGCCTCTCTCCCTGTGTACATGCACTGCTGTGCTCTACCTCCCTCCCTGTGTATGTACACTGCTGTGCTCTGCCTCCCACCCTGTGTATGTTCACTGCTGGGCTCTGCCTCCTTCCCTGTATACGTGCACTGCTGGGCTCCACCTCCGCCCCTGTGTATGTGCATTGCTGGGCTCCTGCTCCCTGTACATACACTTCTGGGCCCTGCTTCCCTTCCTCTCTGTGTTTGTGCAATTCTTGGCTCTGCCTCCCTCTCTCCCTGTGTACCTACACTGCTGGGCTCTGCCTCACTCCCTCTACATACACTGCTGGTCTCTGCCTCCCTCCCTCTCTTTGTACATGCACTGCTGGGCTATGCCTGCATCCCTGTGTACATACACTGCTGGGAACTGCCTCCCTCCCTGTGTTCATACACTGCTGGGCTCTGCCTCCCTCCCTATATGTGCACTACTGGGTTCTATCTCCCTCCCTGTGTATGCACAATGCTGGTTTCTGCCTCCCTCCCTGTACATACAATGCTGGGCCCTGCCTCCCTCCCTCCCTCAGTACTTGCACTTGCTTCCCTCCCTGTGTACGCGCTCTGATAGGCTCTGCCTCCCTTCCTCTCTGTATATATGCACTGCTGGGCTCTGCCTCCCTCCCTCTCTGTGTATATGTGTATATGCACTGCTGGGCTCTGCCACTCTCCCTGTGTATGTACACTACTGGGCTCTACCTCTCTCCCTCCCTGTGTATGTGCACTGCTGGGCTCTGCCACCCTCGCTGTGTACATGCTTGGCTCTGCCTCCATCCCTCTCTGTGTATGTGCACTGATGGGCTCTTCCTTCCTCCCTCCCTTTGTATGTGCACTGCTGGGTTCTGCTTCCCTCCCCATGTAGGTGCACTGCTGGGCTCTCCCCCTCCCTGTGTATGTGCACTGCTGGGCTCTGCCTCCCTCCCTCTCTTTGTAGGTGCACTGCTGGGCTCTGCCTTCTACCTCCCTGTGTACGTACACTGCTGTGCTCTGGTTCCCTCCCTGTGTATGTACACTGCTGCGCTCTTCCTCCCTCTCTGTGTACACTGCTGGTAACTTTCTCCCACACTCTCTTTGTATGTGCACTTCTGGGCTCTGCCTCCCTCTTTGTGTATATGCACTGCTGGGCTCCACCTTCCTCGCTGTGTGCATACACTGCTTGGGCTCTGCCTCCCTCCCTCCCTCCCTGTGTACATGCTCTGCAGGGCTCTGCCTCCCTCTCTCTCTTTGTATGTGCACTCCTGTTCTCTGCCAACCTCCCTGTACATACACTGCTTGGCTATGACTCCCTCCTTGTGTACATGCACTGCTGGGCACTGCCTCCCTCCCTGTGTAAGTACACTGCTGGGCTCTGCCTAAATCCCTCTCTGTGTACACTGCTGGTAACTTCCTCCCACCCTCTCTTTGTATGGGCACTTCTGGGCTCTGCCTCCCTCCTTGTGTATATGCACTGCTGGGCTCCACCTCCCTCGCTGTGTGCATACACTGCTGGGCTCTGCCTCCCTCCCTGTGTACGTGCACTGCTGGGCTTTGCCTCCCTCCCAGTGTGCGTGCCCTGCTGGGCTCCGCCTCTCTCCCTGTACATACACTGCCGGGCCCTGCGGCCCTCCCTTTGTATGTGCACTGCTGGGCTCTGCCTCCCTCTCTCCCTGTGTACGTACACTGCTGGGCTCTTCCTCCCTCCCGTTGTACATGCTCTTTTGGGCTCTGCCTCCCTCTATCTGTGTATGTGTACTGCTTGGCTCTGCCTCCCTCTATCTGTGTATGTGTACTGCTTGGCTCTGAATCTCCCTCTATCTGTGTATGTGTACTGCTTGGCTCTGCCTCCCTCTATCTGTGTATGTGTACTGCTTGGCTCTGCCTCCCTCTATCTGTGTATGTGTACTGCTTGGCTCTGCCTCCCTCTATCTGTGTATGTGTACTGCTTGGCTCTGCCTCCCTCTATCTGTGTATGTGTACTGCTTGGCTCTGCCTCCCTCTATCTGTGTATGTGTACTGCTTGGCTCTGCCTCCCTCTATCTGTGTATGTGTACTGCTTGGCTCTGCCTCCCTCTATCTGTGTATGTGTACTTCTTGGCTCTGCCTCCCTCTATCTGTGTATGTGTACTTCTTGGCTCTGCCTCCCTCTATCTGTGTATGTGTACTGCTTGGCTCTGCCTCCCTCTATCTGTGTATGGGTACTTCTTGGCTCTGCCTCCCTCTATCTGTGTATGTGCACTGCTGGGCTCTGCCTCCCTCTCTCCCTGTGTACGTACACTGCTGGGCTCTTCCTCCCTCCCGTTGTACATGCTCTTTTGGGCTCGGCCTCCCTCTATCTGTGTATGTGTACTGCTTGGCTCTGCCTCCCTCTATTTGTGTATGTGTACTTCTTGGCTCTGCCTCCCTCTATCTGTGTATGTGTACTGCTTGGCTCTGCCTCCCTCTCTCCCTGTGTATGTTAACAAGTATTTATTTTTACAGAGTGCAGTGGAATTACCTTTGGAGATCCTTCCAAGCAGCCAGGCCCCATAGTAATCTCTATAGTTACACCACTGATTATAGGAACCCTGTATGCGGCCTTGTACCACCCTACAGGTCTCCTCTCGTCTCTCTTCTTTCCCTCATGCCTCCATATTGCTGCCTTACCTCACGCACTCTGAATACTATGTACTACCTGTATCACATAGTAACCAATCATTATTACATGTGTTAGTTGATGACACTAGACTGCTAAGAGTGGATTTCTAGTTGCTATGGGTTACAGTAAATCCTTGCTTTTCACATGATATTATCCAGGTCTGATGGAGAGCACATTGTGTAATAGGCGAATACTAACATTCTCCATAATAAATAGCAGCACAGTAACAGTATACACGTTACTATGACACAGTATATACCGATATAATCTGCATGAAGGACGATGTTCTAACTAGAGATGTGCGTGCTCGGATTCCTCAGATCCGACCCTGCACAAACAGTAGCAATCTGAGCCCGGGTCCGAGCACCGCTCTGAGCTTCCCGTCTGACTCGGATCCAGGCACGTGGGCAAAATGTCATTGCCCGATGCTGGATTCTCGCGAGATCTGGACCGCTATGTAAATAGCAAGTGCCCGGCACCATTTGTCACTCGTGAGTTAGGAGGGTTAGGGATAGGAGTGTGCTTAGTACTGTGCAGAGCTTTGTTAGGTTAGGTAGGTTAGGGACTGGAGCTGTGTTTTTATTTTTGCTGCTGGGTCAAAAGTCAGTGCCTACTAATGTCACTGTCTGCTCTGCTCTCTGCTGTTGTGTGCTCTGCACTACCAGTGGCTGGCTGCAAGCCCAGTCAGTATTACCTCTACCTGGCCAATTCAATCAGACGTGTATATGACTGTGCAGTGTACACTGTTGTTAAACTTATTAACCACTTGTATACCAGTCTGCTGGTGCATCTGCTGGTGTATTTTTTACCTCCCTGCTGGTGTATTTTTTTTACAGCGTTATATAACTAGTAAAGATATTCTCTGCTGGTGCATCTACTGTACTGAGTCTGACATATAAATAAATATTAATGAATTAACAGTGTACTGGTGCATCTACTAAATAAAATAATATCTCTGCTGATGCATATTAATTATACTGCCGTGTATATATAATATCTCTTTGGTGATGCCTAATTAATTTGCTGCCGCATATATAATATCTCTCTGGTGGGGCATAATTAATTTACTGCCATATATATAATATCTCCCTGGTGGTGCCTAATTAATTTACTGCCATTTATATAATATCTCTCTGGTGGGGCATAATTAATTTACTGCCATATATACAATATCTCTCTGGTGGGGCATAATTAATTTACTGCCATATATATAATATCTCTCTGGTGGGGTCTATTTAATTTACTGCCGTATATAAAATATATCTCTGATGGGGCCTAATTAATTTACTGCCGTATCTTTCTATATAATAAGTTGAAGAGTCTGTGTGCGTGCGTGTGTGTGTGCGTGCGTGTGTGTGTGCGTGTCCGTTGCATTGCGGACACACCGTGGCACTCAGAGCCACCAAATTCTGCAACAAGATACCTCTGTACCCGGTGGTGTGCACCTCGAAGCCGTTTTTGGGAAATTTCACTTAGAAATTTAAAAAACACCAAGTTTTAATTTGCCTTAATTGATGATCTGGGAAAAGGATCGACGATCTGGGAAACCGTTGCGAAGGAACAACTCCACACCTGATTTCATTGCTGTCATTGAGTATGAATGACACATTCTAACACTATGGCGGAGACTTTAAGCAATTAGGAATGAATGAGGATATACATAGACCACACATCACACACAAATGTACACATTGTACACGTGCACACACACACACAGTACACCACATACGCACACATAGTACACAACACACACATATATACGTAGCGAGCTTCACACACTTACACATTGGACAGATACAAACACAACAAAACACACACATAACACACCACATGCAGTACATCACAAACCCATATACACTACAACACACACTCAAAAACAGTACAACAAACACACACACTTAAACATTGTGCAGATACAGAAACACACACAAACATTGCCAGGATAGGCACAGCACACTACACTACACACACATGTATACGTAGCGCACCTCACAAACTTACACATTCGGCAGATACACACAACACACACACATAACACACCACTCACAGTACAACACACACCCACATTCACTACAACACACAGCCAAAAACAGTACAATACACAGATCACACACACTTAAACATTGCACAGATACACACGGCACACTACACACACACATTTATACGTAGCACACCTTACGCACTTACACATAGGGCAGATAAACACAGCACACACACACATAACATACCTCTAACAACACAACACACACCCACATTCACTACAACAAACAGCCAAAAATAGTACAATACACAGATCACATACACTTAAACATTGCACAGATACACACGGCACACACATTTATACGTAGCACACCTTACGCACTTACACATAGGGCAGATACACACAGCACACACACACATAACATACCTCTAACAACACAACACACACCCACATTCACCATACACACCCAAAAAACAGTACAACATACACAAAACACACACTTAAACATTGCACATATACACAAAGACACAACATACACATACTGTATATACATAGCACACCTCACACACTTACGCATTGGACAGATACATGCAACACACACAACCACATACACTACATCACACACACAAAAACAGTACAACACACAGAACACATAAAAAATTGACGTTTATTTAACAGTCTGTACCAGCAAATAAAAACTGTACCTAATGTACCGTTTTTTTCTTTTTTCCGCATATCCGTCTCTCCAGTCCTCCAGCCTGTCACTGCACTCCCCAGCCAGTTGCACTGAGAAATCTTTGTCCTGGCCAATGCACCCCTTGATCAATACAAAGTGGGTACACTGCACTCACCCTGTCAGTTGTATGTTAGGCACTGCTCTGCCTTGAGGGTTTCCCAGACTCTTTTGGCTCATAGATAATGTTTGGTCGATGGGCATGAGCGCTGCATGTATTCGTTTGAATGTTATGAGTGTAAGAATTTGAAGAATAATACTGAGATGAAGATTTGCCACGTTAAAGTGTACAATTTACTCAATAAATCGTGAAAAAAATATATGTACATAGAAGTACAACCAAGAAATAAAAGTAGGTTTAAAAAATAAATTCTAATTCAAACTGATAATTGTTTGGATGGGGTGGGTTGCCAAACAAATCTATAAGTGGAGGGGGGTATGGATTTTGTGGGCATAATTGGTGTTTGGTACACCTACAGGGGGTCCCCAGTTGATGAGAAATTTTCACTACAGTGTCACCGTAGGGGGAAATCCAATTGGGGTTCAGGTGGTCTTTTAGGGACCCCTTTACAATCCCGTTGGTCTCTTCTCCTAAAGCCTATGGTCTCCCTCAGTGAGTAACAATTATTAAGGGAGACCGTAGGCTCAAGGAGAAGAGACCTACGGGATTGTAAAGGGTTCCTAAAAGACCACCTGGACCCGAATTGGGAATCCCCTTATGGTGACACTGTGACCATGACACTGTAGTGAAAATCCCATCAAATGAGTAGCCCCAGTAGGTGTACCAAACACCAATTATGCCCACAATATCCATATCCCCTCCTTCTATAGATTTGTTTCACAACCCACCCCCATCCAAACAATTATGAGTTTGAATCAGAACTTATTTTTTAATCCTACTTTCATTTCTTGATTGTACTTCTATGTACACTTATATCTTTTCATGATTTATTGAGTAAATTGTACACTTTAACATGGAAAATCTTTATCTCAGTCTTATTCTTCAACTTCTTACACTCCAAACCTTATCAATGCACCCATTGATGATTGCGATGGCTGGATCGGTGGATTGGCCCGGCGGGTGTAGGGAAGAATTTGGCCCATTGCACCCATTCCCAGTGGTGCATTGCAGTGTTGTGCGGGTAGCCTGCGTCGCGTTATGACGTCATGTGGCCAGGCCTGCGGACATACTCCCACACTCAGGGGCTGCCCCACTGGTAGAGATGACCGGTGCATGTGCTTTACAGATCTCCAGACCTCAGAGACTGCTGCAGGCTGGATTGGTGAGGGGAGTGGCAGGGAGCGTTGAATTTTTTAATAATTATGGCGCGGTAAGTAACGCCCACCCCGGTCTCCACGCACTCAGCACCTGTATTTACACATCGTAGAAACTGTACCATTGAAAGTATAGAAATGGAGGTGTGGCCACATCCCTTTCTGATTTTGTACCGATTTCTGACCCTCAGATGTGGAGGCTATGTCATAGGTGCTAAATCTCAGGAGTGGATGTAGAATTCATCAACACATACAAGTTATCAACTCAGGATCGTTGTGTTTCAAACAACACCACCACACCTGAATTCATTGCCGTCATTGAGTATCAATGCAAACACATTCTACACAACACTTTTATGGCAAGCTGCTCAATCAGAGGTCTGCCATTCAGGTGCCAACAGGGAGGGGTAAATCTGGTTAGGAAAAAAAACAGTTTGTATCCCTATTGCACACTGAATGAGAAATATACATATAATAATCAGGGCCGGCGCCACCACTAGGCAAATCTAGGCATTTGCCTAGGGCGCCGGCCACTGGAGGGCGGCATTTTGCTCCCCCTCCCCCGTGCCGCGGGGGTAGCTGTCCTGCGGCGCTGTGTATTTAACCCCTTGAGTGGTTTGCCCAGAGATTTTCCGGGCTCAGCTGCGCTGCCGCAGCGGGCTGTCCCGGAAAATCTCCGGGCAAACCACTAACATACAATAGGTGCGCGCCAGTGGTGTCCAGGTGTGCACCACTGGCGCAGCACCTCTAGTGCCCACCCCCCGCCACAAACCTTGTGTCCCCCCCTGTCTCCAACATGACCTTTTGTCCGGCGGCAACGATCCCCTGCCGCCCGCTAGCCGCCCGCCGCCCGTCACTCATTTTACAGTGACGTCGGCGGCAGGCTCGGGTATGGTCGGCGCGGGAGGACTCGGGAGCGCTCAGGCACCCGAGTCCTTCCAAGCCACCGCGATCATCCCTCAGCCTGCCGCCGACGTCACTGCTAAAAGTGACAGGCGGCCGGGAGTCTGACAGTGCAGCGGCAGCACGGGAGCTCCGGCGTACTAACGCCGGAGCAGAGGTGAGGGGGGGGGGGGAGAGGCTTACAAATACACAGCGCCGCAGGACAGCTACCTTCCCCCCCCCCCCGGCACCGGGGCGCCCCCACCCCGACTCGCCTGGGGCGCTCCGGTGCCTTGCACCGGCCCTGATAATAATCAGATAATACAGAGATCTTTGTTGCATATATCTGCAGATATAGGGTTAAGCCCCCAGGCCGTACGTCAAGGCATCTCTGTCACTGGGGGTCCCTAACACTGGGTATGGGTCTGGGGTGTGGGCCCCCAATATGCCGGCACAGGCTGACTACTCCAGGGCAGCACACAAATGAAAGTTAGTAGGTGTTAAATAAGAAACACATAAGTGCTATGTAAGGAGGTGAAGGTGTGGTTAAAATAATACATACAATGTGATAGGGAAAAACATAAATGTTAATAAAGTGTTAGGGTGTGCTAACCTGGAGCAGACCAGCCATACCAACAAAGAGGGAATCACACTCCCAAACCCATCCCATGCACAATAACAAATTTATGGGCCTAATAGCCCAGTGTAAGGCCACATGATAATGGCTTACAACATCTGAGAGCCAGCTTACCTGGAGATACCCCTGGCTTCTCCAATGGCACTCAGGTGTCAGCAATCCCTCCTAATGCTGACCCATCTATGCCTCTCTCAACTGCACAACACTTTTATTGGCAAGCTGCTCAATCAGAGGTCTGTCATTCAGGTGCCAACAGGGAGGGGTAAATCTGGTTAGGAAAAAAACAGTTTGTATCCCTATTGCACACTGAATGAGAAATATACATATAATAATCAGATAATACAGAAATCTTTGTTGCATATATCTGCAGATATAGGGTTAAGCCCCCAGGCCGTACGTCAAGGCATCTCTGTCACTGGGGGTCCCTAACACATTCTAACATTATGGTGAAATCTACAACAAATTACAATCTTAGGTCTTTGGCACAGCATACTGTAAGATTACATTTTTCAGCAATTTTGGAAATAAAAAAACCCCAAGGTTTTCCCGGGCAACGCCGGGAGGGTCAGCTAGTATATAATATAACTCTGATGGGGCCTAATTAATTTACTGCCGTATATATAATATTTATCTTTTGGTGCATCTACTGCCGTATATACTTGCACTCCAGTGGTGCTGTCCTGTAGTGTAATATATTGCACAACTCCACAAAAATAATGGAGATCCAAAATATGGAGAATCAAATTGGGAAAGATGAAGGGCCGCTTCCTCTTCTGAATCTGCTGCAAATGCAAGTAGTAATGATGACATAGACGATGATATGCCATCAACGTCATCTGCCAAGGCTGATGTCCAGTGTCAAAGTACGGGGCATGTAAAATCCAAAAAGCCAAAGTTGAGAAAAAGGAGGACCAAAAAAAATAAATTCAAATCATTGGAGGAGAAATGTAAAATTGGCAATGTGCCATTTACGACACGGAGTGGCAAGGAACGGTTAAGGCCCTGGCCTGTATTCATGACTGGTGGTTTAACTACACATGACCATGCAAGCCCTCCTACTCCCCCCTTTAGAAATTTGAAGAGATTTCAGCTGTCATCAAAAACACAGCAAACATCTCTGCCTACTAAAGAAGACATGTTGTCACAAACCCCCAAGCAGAGTCCAAGGGTGTTGGTGGTTGCGATGCTTGACCTTACCATCGCTGTATAGGAAGAGCTGGCTCCTTCCACCATTTCAGCACTCCCTCTGCATATGCTGGAGGGATCACCCACAGTGCAGTTCCTGATTTAGATAATGAAGGTGTCAATGTTGTAGACCGAGGAGGATATTGATGTAGCTGGCGCTGAGGAGGAAGTTGACGAGGAGGATGCTGAGGTGGTTTGCTTAAATGAGGCACCAGAGGGGGAAACAGTTGTTGTCCATGGGATGAAAAAGACCATCGTCCAAAAAATCCACCTCTATGGTCTGGAATGTATTGCCATATGTATGGCCTATTGGCAGAGGACCAATAAATCCACCTCCTACAGAAGAATCATTGGCTCAGGTAATAAACACTCTCTTTGTTCTTATCAGTGGTACCCAGAAACAAAAGAAGAGAGAAACACAATAGTGTAATACATTAAGTCACATAAGTGAATATAAATGTTCACACAGGTGGTATGACTCGTACCCTTGGTGTAAGTCTACTTTTCAAGGTAGACTACAATCGCATATAAGGGAGCGGTAACGTCACCGTCACATCCAAACAATTCCAGATCCCAACAGCATATAAAATGAAGAAAAAAGCTGATATGGTGAAGTACAGGTTTTTATTATTAAAACAATTTCATAAAACAAAGAACAAGGTATGCCACAGCTGACTCTCACCGAGTGGTGTTGTCTACAGCAGAAGTGGTAGACAATATGCGCAGATGTTACAACAACAAACAGGCGTCCCTTGAAGTTGATCACCCCAGCTGGTCAGATGTCCTCCTTGCTCTCCACAAAGCCAACGTGCTTCGAAGCTCCAAGGCTTCTTATTCAAGGCATGAAAGGGATATGTGCCTAATCCCGTATTTATACTTCTATTGGGGAATCCTAATGCCAGACACAAAGTAATCTATCCTTATAATCCCGGACCTCCCCATAGAGTTGATAAATTCCCCGATTCCATGTTTTCCTGAGCACAATGAATAGCTGTAAATTTCCCGCAATGTTATTTCCGGTTTCCGGCCTCCGCCGGAACCAGAAGCGACTTTTTACCGCCCTCCGTCATCAGCTGGAACCGGAAGTGATGTTATGCGGTTCACCGGCGGCTTGTTTGTGTTCCACTGAGTTTTATTCTCTATTTCCTGTCTTTGGTCCCGGCGGAAGTGATGATAATTTTTGCGGAACACCAAAACCGCAAAAACACCAATGTTACGAGTCATACCACCTGTGTGAAAATGAATATTCACTTATGTGACTTACTGTATTACACTATTGTGTTTCTCTCTTCTTTTGTTTCTGGGTACTACTGATAAGAACAAAGAGAGTGTTTATTACCTGTGCCAAGGATTTGTCAGTATACTCTTTTCTTCTGTATCGATGTTTGTATGATTGGTGATTCATACTACTGATTTGAATCCATAGGCTGCGGTTAGCACAAGGATCTATCCAATAGTCTTCTTTTGTAAAATCCTCCTCTACGGTTTGGATTTTTTTTTATCCGAATCCGGACGACAAATGTATTGCCATATGTAGCTTATGTAAAGCTCCAATAAGCAGGGGTAAGGATCTTACCCACCTAGGGAGATCCTCCCTTATACGTCACCTCAAGACCCTTCATAAATCAGTGTTTAGTTCAGGAACTGTGGCTAGCAGTCCACGGACACCTAAATCCCTTGGTCCTCCTTTTGGAGCCAAGCGCCTGAAAAGCACACCACCAACTCCCTCCTCGTCAAATTCCTCCTTAATTCGGATCGGGGGGAGTCCTGCAGGCCATGTCACCAGCATGACTGACTCCTCTTCTATCCACGATTGCTGCAGCGAGAATCCTGCAGCGCTACGCTGTAAGACGGCTACGTCTTTCACTAAGCAATTGACCATCCAACGGTCATTTGCCATGAGGATGAAATACATCAGCAGTCATCCTATGGCAGCTATGTTGGTTTTAGATGTGCATCCAGTGTCCGCCATCAGTGGAGTGGGATTTAGACGGTTGATGGAGGTATTGTGTCCCCGGTACCAAATCCCATCTAGATTCCACTTCACTAGGCAGGTGATACCCGCGATGTACAGGGACGTCAGAAAAAGTGTCCTCAGTGCCCTGAAAAATACGGCTGTACCCAGTGTCCACTTAACTACGGACATGTGGACAAGTGGATCATGGCAAACTAAGGACTATATGACTGTGACATCCCACTGGGTAGATGCATTGCCTTCCTCAGCAGCAACATATCCTGCATGCCAGCTCCTTCCAAGGCAGTCTATGCTGTGTATCCCCACTTTCAGGAAGAGGCACAACGCCGATAACCTCTTAGAGAAACTGAGGGAAATCATCTCCCAGTGGCTTACCCCCCCTTAGACTCTCCTGGGTATTTGTGGTGTCGGACAACATGCGGGCATTACACATGGGCAATTTCCAGAAAGTGCCTTGTTTTGGCAAGCGATACATTTGGTGGTGCAGCATTTCATCAGAAGTGACAGGAGCGTGCAGGAGATGCTTGCTGTGGCCCGCATAATTTGCAGGCACTCGGCATTCTGCATCTGCCACTCCACCCTCTATATGATGCAGAGAATGGAGGAGCAGCAAAAGGCAATTCAAGCCTACACGGCCACCTATGACATAAGCAGAGGAGCGGGGCTGTACCTGACTCAAGTGCAGTGGAGGCTTATTTCCATGTTGTGCAAGGTTCTACAGCCCAAAACAGAAGAATAGAAAAGTCCCAAGGCGCAATAGATCCTTGCAGCCTCACTTCCAAATGGAGGACCACCCAGTAATCCTCACTCGCCAACTCTCCAGAACAAATGAGAAAGTGCAGGCGCTTGACTTGTATGTTCCGTAGTGTGATTTTTCTCTCACGTGAAAAGTAAACAGAAAAATGTGTATCAGTGACACAATATTTAATATTAAATTATGGGGGTAACATGAACCCAGGGAAGGAAATCACTCTGCAGTGAAGTGTGACAGGTGTATAGCGGTTTCTTTTAAAGGTTCACCACAGTGATGAATTTAGAAATATGTACTAAAATCAAGTGCCAATGACTGCTTAAAGACTCCTGAAATATCAGTGAGTACGGTATGCATCTGAGCTCATTGGCACTTGATTTTGTTCTGGCCAGTACAGGAGAGTGGAGCAGGATTTGGAAAGGATTGTCATCTTCCTCCAGAGACTGAACTCTGTCACTTCTGTGTATTGGTTTCTGGTCTGGTTCTGGACGCTGCACTCTGTTATCTTCATCTTCAGAGCCAGTGTTTCAGCTCGGATTCCACATCTAGTGGTTTAGCTCAAATACCATCTGAGAGCAGGTGTCTGGATTGGTCTTGGGCACTGGGCTCTGCTGTTCCCTCCTGCAGAGTAAGTGCTTCCAATCCAGACTCCATCCTGTGATTTACTTCCAGCCTGCCCGTGGTTCAAGTGGGTCAGTTTCGTCTCACTTTTACACTTGAACGCAGAGGGAATTCTTCCTGGTAAGGAAGTTCATGGTTTTGTTATTATTAACTCCTTCCTGAGTATTGTTGCTCCAAGTGAAAGCACATTACATCTTGCTGGTTCACTTTATCTGTGTGTCTGTTTGTTCCCCATTTGTCCCCAGTGTTTGTCAGTGACACTCATAACAGATGACAAGTGACTATTAAATCTTGTCTCTTTACAGCCAGTTTATACAGGGAGATATGTGTGGGGGCCCAAACAAACCAATCATTTCAGCCACAGTTTTGTAGGCCCTGTCGCTGAAATGTTTGGTTTGTTAAAGTGTGCATGTCCTATTTCCACAACATAAGGGTGGGTGGGAGGGCCCAAGGACAATTCTATCTTGCATCACCATTCATTAATCCCAATGCTGAGAGTCATTGATATGTGAGATAAGTGGACTTGTCTTTAATCACATACAACTGCAGAGAGTCATTGATTGCTGCACGAATCGGCCACTGCTCCTCGGCTGGTCGTCACCTGGTTATGTCTGGTCAGTAGGTTCCATTCCATTCTACTGCCGTACATACAGTATAATATCCCTCTGCTGGTGCATCTACTGCCTTAGATAGGGTGTTAGAGGTGTCTCTGGGAAGCACTGTACCTTAAGCACAGATAACACGTACATGACTGTCACATTCACAGACTCTGTAATGCAGATGATGATATTCCCTATATTATTCTGGGAGTCCACCGCTGCCACTCTCACACTGCATCACACAACCAGACGCCGTCGGAAGATGGCCTAGGTGACAGGAGAGTTTCTGCCACTGCCTGCAGAAGGCTGCCGAATCGCCCACTGCTCCTTGGCTGGTGGTAAACACCATCAAGCCAGATAGTGGTCTTATTGGATATTAAACTAATAAAAACAGATACACAGCACAGCACCCTCACAGATGAACTAAATACTGTAACAATTTGCCCACTTCTCCTCGGCTGGTCATCGCCTGTGGTCAGAAGATTCAACCCCTTTGCAGCTATTGCATTGCTGCACCAATCACCCACTGCTCCTCGGCTGGTCATCGCCTGTGGTCAGAAGGTTCCACCCCTTTGCAGCTATTGCATTGCTGCACCAATCACCCACTGCTCCTCGGCTGGTCATCACCTGTGGTCAGAAGGTCCCACCCCTTTGCAGCTATTGCATTGCTGCACCAATCACCCACTGCTTCTCGGCTGGTCGTCACCTGTGGTGAGAAGGTCCCACCCCTTTGCAGCTATGGCATTGTCTTTTTGGGGCCTAGTTTTTCAAACTGTTATTCTGTCTGCAGCTGCAGTGACACTCTTACATGCACCACGTGTTTGTGCTGCACACTTGTGTGGCTTAGCATAGTTATCCAGCTACCTCGGCGCAACCTTTTGCCCTAAAAACAATATTGTGAGGTGTTCAGAATAGACTGGAAATGAGTGTTATTGAGGTTAATATAGCATAGGAGCAAAAAAAAAAAAAAACAACTTTTTTTAATGCTTTTTTTTATAGCATAGGAGCAAAAAAAAACTTTTTTTGTATAAAACCCAGAACCCAAAACGTTTAGGGGGTGTTTTGGCAAAACCCATTAGAACCCAAAACCTGAGGGTGATCAGAACCCAAAACATGAAAAGTGGTCGGTGCACATCCCTAGTTCTAACAATATCTGTAATAACCATGTATATTACTAGTAGCTGTCCCCAGAACAGGGGAATAAAAGCTGATCTGGATAAATGGGATTCTGTTACCGATTGTATAACTATAGACTTTGTTTCTCTATAATACTTTGTACATTCTTGTACATGTTACAGATAGTTAGGTGGTCCTGTAATGATGACCATCTGGTAACCTATAAGAACACCCTAAATAAACTAATGATCCTTCAGCAAATGGATTATAGGGGCGAAATGTAATAGGGTGCGATTTTTTTTGTAAGAAAAAAATCTCACCTTTAAAAATCGTGTTTTTTGCAGCGAATTCGCATATGTAATGAGATGCGAATTTGCGGCAAAAAAGTGCGATATGGTGCGATTTCGGGCGATCTTTAAGTCCTAAAAATGTGCGATTTTCAGTCATGAAAATCGGCACATTTTCAGTACTGTGCGGTGTGTTGATAAAAAAAAAAAAAGAAAAAAAACGGCGTGCGGTCCCCCTCCTAAGCATAACCAGCCCCGGGCTCAAAAAGCCGGTGCTGGTATCATAAAATCCGAGGGAGAAACAAATAGGGGTTCCCTTGATTTAATGAAACCAGCACCAGGCTCAAGGTCCAGCGCTGGTTCCCAAAATACGGGGGACAAAATGACTAGGGGTCCCCCGTATTTTAAGAACCAGCACCAGACCCAACCAGCCAGCAGGGTAATGCCACAGCCGGGGGACACTTATTATATAAGGTCCCGCGGCCAAAGCATTATCCCCGTGGCTGGTCAGCATGGGCAGGGGTCCTGGAGAAGTGGGGACCCCCCCAATGAAGGGGTCCCCCCCTCCAGGACTTACCAGCCCATGCTGAAAGTCCGGGGCTGTCCCCGATGCCCCTTGGCGGTGGGCATCGGGCTGATGAAAAGTGTAAAAAAAAGAATAAAAACTATTGTTTTATACTGTAGAACTATGAGTCCCAGCAAACCTACCCCGCATGCTGGGACTTGGAGAACCACAAGTCCCAGCATGTGGGGCATTAAAGGGCCCGCTGGCACTTGTAGTTCCACAGTACAAAAAATAGTTAAATAAAACACACTGACACCCTGAAAAATAAAAGTTTAATACATCCACAGCCCACACATACTGATACTTACCTACCTTGAGCCCGTAGGTCGGTCCCTGGATCCTGGGTCCGGGGCTCCAGGGCTGAAGAGTCCGGTTCCGGGGCCTTGGTCCTGGTTCCGGGGCTGGTTCGGGGCTCCAGGGCTGAAGAGCCCGGTTCCGGGGCCTTGGTCCTGGTTCCGGGGCTGGTCCGGGGTCCTGGGCTCCAGGGCTGATGTCTCCGGGGTCCAGGATCCAAAGTAATCGGAAATCCTACTCACCTGGTCCCCGGCGACGACCCCGGCATCTTCTCCGGCAGACGCGCTGCTCCCGGCTGGTACCCGCTCATGGACTGGAGAGGCGCAGAGATGTTTCATCTTCTGCGCCTTTCCTCGGGATGATTATATTGGCTGCCTAGCGGCCAATCAGGAGCCGAGAAAGTCGGCTCTTGATTGGCCGCTAGGCGGCCAATATAATCATTCAGAGGTGCAGCAGCAGCAGGGAGGCGGAGGACGGGGGACTGCTGCACTAATCTCACCCTCTACTCGGGCTGAGAACACAGACTTATCAGAGGTGCAGCAGGGAGGGGGAGGACAGGGGATTGCTGCACTAATCTCACCCTCTACTCGGGCTGAGAACACAGACTTATCAGAGGTGCAGCAGCAGCAGGGAAGGGAGGACGGGAACTGCTGCACTAATCTCACCCTGTATTCGGGCTGAGAACAGAGACTTATCAGAGGTGCAGCAGCAGGGAGGGGGAGGACGGGGGACTGCTGCACTAATCTCACCCTGTACTCGGGCTGAGTATACAGACTTATCAGAGGTGCAGCAGCAGCAGGGAGTGAGGACGGGGACTGCTGCACTAATCTCACCCTGTACTCGGGCTGAGAACACAAACTTATCAGAGGTGCAGCAGCAGGGAGGGGGAGGACGGGGGACTGCTGCACTAATCTCACCATGTACTCAGGCTGAGAACACAGACTTATCAGAGGTGCAGCAGCAGGGAGGGGGAGGACGGGGACTGCTGCACTAATCTCACCCTGTACTCGGGCTGAGAACACAGATTTATCAGAGGTGCAGCAGAGGGAGGGGGAGGACGGGGACTGCTGCACTAATCTCACCCTGTACTCAGGCTGAGAACACAGACTTATCAGAGGTGCAGCAGCAGCAGGGAAGGGGAGGACGGGGGACTGCTGCACTAATCTCACCCTGTACTCAGGCTGAGAACACAGACTTATCAGAGGTGCAGCAGAGGGTGGGGGAGGATGGGGGACAGAAGCAGCACTCCTCCTGTACTAAAGGTGCCCACACTCTAGAAAGACATTACAACAGAGCGCACTCGACGAGCGTGCGCACATACATTACAATAGAGCGCACAAAGCAGCAGTGGTCCCTTTTTGCAGTTGTGGACTCAATTAACCCCTTCCCGCCGCAGCCTGTTTTTGCCTTCCTGACAGAGCCCTTTTTTTCAAATCTGACAGGTATCACTTAAGTGGGGATAACTTTTTTTTGCTTTTACTTATCCCAGTGATTTTGAGATTGTTTTCTCGTGACACATTGTACTTCAAGTTAGTGGTAAATTTGGGTCGATACAGTCTGTGTTTTTTTGTGAAAAATACCAAAATGGAAAATTTAGCAATTTTTAAAATGTTAAATTTTCTGCTTGTGAGACAAATAATCATACCACTCAAAATAGTTAATAACTAACATAGAACATATGTCTACTTTATGTTTCCATCATTATTTCAACATCCTTTTAATTTTTTTGGACACTAGGAGGCTTAAAATATGAATAGCAAATTCTCAAATTTTCAAGAAAATTTCAAACACTGATTTGTTTAGGGACCAGTTCAGTTCTGATGTGACTTTGAGGGACTTGTATGTGAGACACCCCCATAAATGATGCCATTTCAAAAACTGCACCCCTCACAGTATTCAAAAAAGCATTTTGGAAGTTTGTTAACCCTTTAGGTGTTTCACAGGAATTAAAACAAAGTGTAGGTGAAATTTCAAAATTTCATTTTTTTTGCAGATTTTCAATTTTAATACATTTTTCTAAGGAACACAGTAGATTTTACTAGAGAAATGTGACTAAAAATTGATTCCCCCAATTCTTTTGTTTTCATAAATATCCTATATGTGGCCCTAGTGTGCACGTTGACCAAACCACAGGCTTCATAATAGAAGGAGCACCTACTTGATTTTGGAGCCTCCTTTTTATGAGATTATTTTTTAGGCACCATGTAGGTTTCTAGGCACCATAAGATGCTAAAAGTTAGGAACCCCCCCACAAGTGACCCCATTTTGCAAACTACACCCCTCAGGGAATTCATCTAGGGGTATAGTGTACATTTCAAACCCCCAGGGGTTTCACCAATTGTGGTACAACTGGGCAGTGAAAATGAAAAATTATTTTTTTTTACACAAAAATGCAGTTCTGGCTCCAAATTTTTCATTTTCACAAGGAATGAAGGAGACAAAGCACCCCAAAATCTGTGCCCCAATTTCTCCCGAGTACGGCAATGCCTCACATGTGACCAAAAAATACCATTTGGGTGCATGGCAGGACTCAGAATGGAAGGAGTGATTTTTGGATTTTGCAGCTCAGATTCTGGTGGAATGTTGGTGGGTGCTATGTCGCATTAGCAAGACCCCCGAAGCACCAATACAGTGGAACCCCCCCACAAGTGACCCCATTTTGCAAAGTACACCCCTCAGGGAATTCATCTAGGGGTATAGTGTACATTTCAAACCCCCAGGGGTTTCACCAATTTTGATACAACTGGGCTGTGCAAATGAAAAATTACATTTTTTACACAAAAATGCAGTTCTGGCTCAAAATTTTTCATTTTCACAAGGAATGAAGGAGACAAAGCACCCCAAAATCTGTGCCCCAATTTCTCCCGAGTACGGCAATGCCTCACATGTGACCAAAAAATACCATTTGGGTGCATGGCAGGACTCAGAAGGGAAGGAGTGATTTTTGGATTTTGCAGCTCAGATTCTGGTGGAATGTTGGTGGGTGCTATGTCGCATTAGCAAGACCCCCAAAGCACCAATACAGTGGAACCCCCCCACAAGTGACCCCATTTTGCAAACTACACCCCTCAGGGAATTCATCTAGGGGTATAGTGTACATTTCAAACCCCCAGGGGTTTCACCAATTTTGATACAACTGGGCTGTGCAAATGAAAAATTACATTTTTTACACAAAAATGCAGTTCTGGCTCCAAATTTTTCATTTTCACAAGTAATGAAGGAGACAAAGCACCCCAAAATCTGTGCCCCAATTTCTCCCGAGTACGGCAATGCCTCACATGTGACCAAAAAATACCATTTGGGTGCATGGCAGGACTCAGAAGGGAAGGAGTGATTTTTGGATTTTGCAGCTCAGATTCTGGTGGAATGTTGGTGGGTGCTATGTCGCATTAGCAAGACCCCCGAAGCACCAATACAGTGGAACCCCCCCACAAGTGACCCCATTTTGCAAACTACACCCCTCAGGAAATTCATCTAGGGGTATAGTGTACATTTCAAACCCCCAGGGGTTTCACCAATTTTGATACAACTGGGCTGTGCAAATGAAAAATTACATTTTTTACA
The DNA here is from genome assembly GCF_055691185.1 of Crinia signifera. Taxonomy (NCBI): domain Eukaryota; kingdom Metazoa; phylum Chordata; class Amphibia; order Anura; family Myobatrachidae; genus Crinia; species Crinia signifera. The sequence continues at coordinate 332,508,894 of NC_139220.1, forward strand.
CAAAAATGCAGTTCTGGCTCCAAATTTTTCATTTTCACAAGGAATGAAGGAGACAAAGCACCCCAAAATCTGTGCCCCAATTTCTCCCGAGTACGGCAATGCCTCACATGTGACCAAAAAATGCCATTTGGGTGCATGGCAGGACTCAGAAGGGAAGGAGTGATTTTTGGATTTTGCAGCTCAGATTCTGGTGGAATGTTGGTGGGTGCTATGTCGCATTAGCAAGACCCCCGAAGCACCAATACAGTGGAACCCCCCCACAAGTGACCCCATTTTGCAAAGTACACCCCTCAGGGAATTCATCTAGGGGTATAGTGTACATTTCAAACCCCCAGGGGTTTCACCAATTTTGATACAACTGGGCTGTGCAAATGAAAAATTACATTTTTTTACACAAAAATGCAGTTCTGGCTCAAAATTTTTCATTTTCACAAGGAATGAAGGAGACAAAGCACCCCAAAATCTGTGCCTCAATTTCTCCCGAGTACGGCAATGCCTCACATGTGACCAAAAATACCATTTGGGTGCATGGCAGGACTCAGAAGGGAAGGAGTGATTTTTGGATTTTGCAGCTCAGATTCTGGTGGAATGTTGGTGGGTGCTATGTCGCATTAGCAAGACCCCCGAATCACCAATACAGTGGAACCCCCCCACAAGTGACCCCATTTTGCAAACTACACCCCTCAGGGAATTCATCTAGGGGTATAGTGTACATTTAAAACCCCCAGGGGTTTCACCAATTTTGATACAACTGGGCTGTGCAAATGAAAAATTACATTTTTTACACAAAAATGCAGTTCTGGCTCCAAATTTGTCATTTTCACAAGGAATGAAGGAGACAAAGCACCCCTAAATCTGTGCCCCAATTTCTCCCGAGTACGGCAATGCCTCACATGTTACCAAAAAATACCATTTGGGTGCATGGCAGGACTCAGAAGGGAAGGAGTGATTTTTGGATTTTGCAGCTCAGATTCTAGTGGAATGTTGGTGGGTGCTATGTCGCAAAAGCAAGACCCCCGAAGCACCAATACAGTGGAACCCCCCCCACAAGTGACCCCATTTTGCAAACTACACCCCTCAGGGAATTTATCTAGGGGTATAGTGTACATTTCAAACCCCCAGGGGTTTCACCAATTTTGATACAACTGGGCTGTGCAAATGAAAAATTACATTTTTTACACAAAAATGCAGTTCTGGCTCCAAATTTTTCATTTTCACAAGGAATGAAGGAGACAAAGCACCCCAAAATCTGTGCCCCAATTTCTCCCGAGTACGGCAATGCCTCACATGTGACCAAAAAATACCATTTGGGTGCATGGCAGGACTCAGAAGGGAAGGAGTGATTTTTGGATTTTGCAGCTCAGATTCTGGTGGAATGTTGGTGGGTGCTATGTCGCATTAGCAAGACCCCCAAAGCACCAATACAGTGGAACCCCCCCACAAGTGACCCCATTTTGCAAACTACACCCCTCAGGGAATTCATCTAGGGGTATAGTGTACATTTCAAACCCCCAGGGGTTTCACCAATTTTGATACAACTGGGCTGTGCAAATGAAAAATTACATTTTTTTACACAAAAATGCAGTTCTGGCTCAAAATTTTTCATTTTCACAAGGAATGAAGGAGACAAAGCACCCCAAAATTTGTGCCCCAATTTCTCCCGAGTACGGCAATGCCTCACATGTGACCAAAAAATACCATTTGGGTGCATGGCAGGACTCAGAAGGGAAGGAGTGATTTTTGGATTTTGCAGCTCAGATTCTGGTGGAATGTTGGTGGGTGCTATGTCGCATTAGCAAGACCCCCGAAGCACCAATACAGTGGAACCCCCCCACAAGTGACCCCATTTTGCAAACTACACCCCTCAGGGAATTCATCTAGGGGTATAGTGTACATTTCAAACCCCCAGGGGTTTCACCAATTTTGATACAACTGGGCTGTGCAAATGAAAAATTACATTTTTTACACAAAAATGCAGTTCTGGCTCCAAATTTTTCATTTTCACAAGGAATGAAGGAGACAAAGCACCCCAAAATCTGTGCCCCAATTTCTCCCGAGTACGGCAATGCCTCACATGTGACCAAAAAATACCATTTGGGTGCATGGCAGGACTCAGAAGGGAAGGAGTGATTTTTGGATTTTGCAGCTCAGATTCTGGTGGAATGTTGGTGGGTGCTATGTCGCATTAGCAAGACCCCCGAAGCACCAATACAGTGGAACCCCCCCACAAGTGACCCCATTTTGCAAACTACACCCCTCAGGGAATTCATCTAGGGGTATAGTGTACATTTCAAACCCCCAGGGGTTTCACCAATTTTGATACAACTGGGCTGTGCAAATAAAAAATGACATTTTTTTACACAAAAATGCAGTTCTGGCTCCAAATTTTTCATTTTCACAAGGAATGAAGGAGACAAAGCACCCCAAAATCTGTGCCCCAATTTCTCCCGAGTACGGCAATGCCTCACATGTGACCAAAAAATACCATTTGGGTGCATGGCAGGACTCAGAAGGGAAGGAGTGATTTTTGGATTTTGCAGCTCAGATTCTGGTGGAATGTTGGTGGGTGCTATGTCGCATTAGCAAGACCCCCGAAGCACCAATACAGTGGAACCCCCCCCACAAGTGACCCCATTTTGCAAACTACACCCCTCAGGGAATTCATCTAGGGGTATAGTGTACATTTCAAACCCCCAGGGGTTTCACCAATTTTGATACAACTGGACTGTGCAAATGAAAAATTACTTTTTTTACACAAAAATGCAGTTCTGGCTCCAAATTTTTCATTTTCACAAGGAATGAAGGAGACAAAGCACCCCAAAATCTGTGCCCCAATTTCTCCCGAGTACGGCAATGCCTCACATGTGACCAAAAAATACCATTTGGGTGCATGGCAGGACTCAGAAGGGAAGGAGTGATTTTTGGATTTTGCAGCTCAGATTCTGGTGGAATGTTGGTGGGTGCTATGTCGCATTAGCAAGACCCCCAAAGCACCAATACAGTGGAACCCCCCCACAAGTGACCCCATTTTGCAAACTACACCCCTCAGGGAATTCATCTAGGGGTATAGTGTACATTTCAAACCCCCAGGGGTTTCACCAATTTTGATACAACTGGGCTGTGCAAATGAAAAATTAAATTTTTTACACAAAAATGCAGTTCTGGCTCCAAATTTTTCATTTTCACAAGTAATGAAGGAGACAAAGCACCCCAAAATCTGTGCCCCAATTTCTCCCGAGTACGGCAATGCCTCACATGTGACCAAAAAATACCATTTGGGTGCATGGCAGGACTCAGAAGGGAAGGAGTGATTTTTGGATTTTGCAGCTCAGATTCTGGTGGAATGTTGGTGGGTGCTATGTCGCATTAGCAAGACCCCCGAAGCACCAATACAGTGGAACCCCCCCACAAGTGACCCCATTTTGCAAACTACACCCCTCAGGGAATTCATCTAGGGGTATAGTGTACATTTCAAACCCCCAGGGGTTTCACCAATTTTGATACAACTGGGCTGTGCAAATGAAAAATTACATTTTTTACACAAAAATGCAGTTCTGGCTCCAAATTTTTCATTTTCACAAGGAATGAAGGAGACAAAGCACCCCAAAATCTGTGCCCCAATTTCTCCCGAGTACGGCAATGCCTCACATGTGACCAAAAAATACCATTTGGGTGCATGGCAGGACTCAGAAGGGAAGGAGTGATTTTTGGATTTTGCAGCTCAGATTCTGGTGGAATGTTGGTGGGTGCTATGTCGCATTAGCAAGACCCCCGAAGCACCAATACAGTGGAACCCCCCCACAAGTGACCCCATTTTGCAAAGTACACCCCTCAGGGAATTCATCTAGGGGTATAGTGTACATTTCAAACCCCCAGGGGTTTCACCAATTTTGATACAACTGGGCTGTGCAAATGAAAAATTACATTTTTTTACACAAAAATGCAGTTCTGGCTCCAAATTTTTCATTTTCACAAGGAATGAAGGAGACAAAGCACCCCAAAATCTGTGCCCCAATTTCTCCCGAGTACGGCAATGCCTCACATGTTACCAAAAAATACCATTTGGGTGCATGGCAGGACTCAGAAGGGAAGGAGTGATTTTTGGATTTTGCAGCTCAGATTCTAGTGGAATGTTGGTGGGTGCTATGTCGCAAAAGCAAGACCCCCGAAGCACCAATACAGTGGAACCCCCCCACAAGTGACCCCATTTTGCAAACTACACCCCTCAGGGAATTCATCTAGGGGTATAGTGTACATTTCAAACCCCCAGGGGTTTCACCAATTTTGATACAACTGGGCTGTGCAAATGAAAAATTACATTTTTTACACAAAAATGCAGTTCTGGCTCCAAATTTTTCATTTTCACAAGGAATGAAGGAGACAAAGCACCCCAAAATCTGTGCCCCAATTTCTCCCGAGTACGGCAATGCCTCACATGTGACCAAAAAATACCATTTGGGTGCATGGCAGGACTCAGAAGGGAAGGAGTGATTTTTGGATTTTGCAGCTCAGATTCTGGTGGAATGTTGGTGGGTGCTATGTCGCATTAGCAAGACCCCCAAAGCACCAATACAGTGGAACCCCCCCACAAGTGACCACATTTTGCAAACTACACCCCTCAGGGAATTCATCTAGGGGTATAGTGTACATTTCAAACCCCCAGGGGTTTCACCAATTTTGATACAACTGGGCTGTGCAAATGAAAAATTACATTTTTTTACACAAAAATGCAGTTCTGGCTCAAAATTTTTCATTTTCACAAGGAATGAAGGAGACAAAGCACCCCAAAATTTGTGCCCCAATTTCTCCCGAGTACGGCAATGCCTCACATGTGACCAAAAAATACCATTTGGGTGCATGGCAGGACTCAGAAGGGAAGGAGTGATTTTTGGATTTTGCAGCTCAGATTCTGGTGGAATGTTGGTGGGTGCTATGTCGCATTAGCAAGACCCCCGAAGCACCAATACAGTGGAACCCCCCCACAAGTGACCCCATTTTGCAAACTACACCCCTCAGGGAATTCATCTAGGGGTATAGTGTACATTTCAAACCCCCAGGGGTTTCACCAATTTTGATACAACTGGGCTGTGCAAATGAAAAATTACATTTTTTACACAAAAATGCAGTTCTGGCTCCAAATTTTTCATTTTCACAAGGAATGAAGGAGACAAAGCACCCCAAAATCTGTGCCCCAATTTCTCCCGAGTACGGCAATGCCTCACATGTGACCAAAAAATACCATTTGGGTGCATGGCAGGACTCAGAAGGGAAGGAGTGATTTTTGGATTTTGCAGCTCAGATTCTGGTGGAATGTTGGTGGGTGCTATGTCGCATTAGCAAGACCCCCGAAGCACCAATACAGTGGAACACCCCCACAAGTGACCCCATTTTGCAAACTACACCCCTCAGGGAATTCATCTAGGGGTATAGTGTACATTTAAAACCCCCAGGGGTTTCACCAATTTTGATACAACTGGGCTGTGCAAATAAAAAATAACATTTTTTACACAAAAATGCAGTTCTGGCTCCAAATTTGTCATTTTCACAAGGAATGAAGGAGACAAAGCACCCCTAAATCTGTGCCCCAATTTCTCCCGAGTACGGCAATGCCTCACATGTTACCAAAAAATACCATTTGGGTGCATGGCAGGACTCAGAAGGGAAGGAGTGATTTTTGGATTTTGCAGCTCAGATTCTGGTGGAATGTTGGTGGGTGCTATGTCGCATTAGCAAGACCCCCGAAGCACCAATACAGTGGAACCCCCCCACAAGTGACCCCATTTTGCAAAGTACACCCCTCAGGGAATTCATCTAGGGGTATAGTGTACATTTCAAACCCCCAGGGGTTTCACCAATTTTGATACAACTGGGCTGTGCAAATGAAAAATTACATTTTTTTACACAAAAATGCAGTTCTGGCTCCAAATTTTTCATTTTCACAAGGAATGAAGGAGACAAAGCACCCCAAAATCTGTGCCCCAATTTCTCCCGAGTACGGCAATGCCTCACATGTTACCAAAAAATACCATTTGGGTGCATGGCAGGACTCAGAAGGGAAGGAGTGATTTTTGGATTTTGCAGCTCAGATTCTAGTGGAATGTTGGTGGGTGCTATGTCGCAAAAGCAAGACCCCCGAAGCACCAATACAGTGGAACCCCCCCACAAGTGACCCCATTTTGCAAACTACACCCCTCAGGGAATTCATCTAGGGGTATAGTGTACATTTCAAACCCCCAGGGGTTTCACCAATTTTGATACAACTGGGCTGTGCAAATGAAAAATTACATTTTTTACACAAAAATGCAGTTCTGGCTCCAAATTTTTCATTTTCACAAGGAATGAAGGAGACAAAGCACCCCAAAATCTGTGCCCCAATTTCTCCCGAGTACGGCAATGCCTCACATGTGACCAAAAAATACCATTTGGGTGCATGGCAGGACTCAGAAGGGAAGGAGTGATTTTTGGATTTTGCAGCTCAGATTCTGGTGGAATGTTGGTGGGTGCTATGTCGCATTAGCAAGACCCCCAAAGCACCAATACAGTGGAACCCCCCCACAAGTGACCACATTTTGCAAACTACACCCCTCAGGGAATTCATCTAGGGGTATAGTGTACATTTCAAACCCCCAGGGGTTTCACCAATTTTGATACAACTGGGCTGTGCAAATGAAAAATTACATTTTTTTACACAAAAATGCAGTTCTGGCTCAAAATTTTTCATTTTCACAAGGAATGAAGGAGACAAAGCACCCCAAAATTTGTGCCCCAATTTCTCCCGAGTACGGCAATGCCTCACATGTGACCAAAAAATACCATTTGGGTGCATGGCAGGACTCAGAAGGGAAGGAGTGATTTTTGGATTTTGCAGCTCAGATTCTGGTGGAATGTTGGTGGGTGCTATGTCGCATTAGCAAGACCCCCGAAGCACCAATACAGTGGAACCCCCCCACAAGTGACCCCATTTTGCAAACTACACCCCTCAGGGAATTCATCTAGGGGTATAGTGTACATTTCAAACCCCCAGGGGTTTCACCAATTTTGATACAACTGGGCTGTGCAAATGAAAAATTACATTTTTTACACAAAAATGCAGTTCTGGCTCCAAATTTTTCATTTTCACAAGGAATGAAGGAGACAAAGCACCCCAAAATCTGTGCCCCAATTTCTCCTGAGTACGGCAATGCCTCACATGTGACCAAAAAATACCATTTGGGTGCATGGCAGGACTCAGAAGGGAAGGAGTGATTTTTGCAGCTCAGATTCTGGTGGAATGTTGGTGGGTGCTATGTCGCATTAGCAAGACCCCCGAAGCACCAATACAGTGGAACCCCCCACAAGTGACCCCATTTTGCAAACTACACCCCTCAGGGAATTCATCTATGGGTATAGTGTACATTTCAAACCCCCAGGGGTTTCACCAATTTTGATACAACTGGGCTGTGCAAATGAAAAATTACATTTTTTTACACAAAAATGCAGTTCTGGCTCCAAATTTTTCATTTTCACAAGGAATGAAGGAGACAAAGCACCCCAAAATCTGTGCCCCAATTTCTCCCGAGTACGGCAATGCCTCACATGTGACCAAAAAATACCATTTGGGTGCATGGCAGGACTCAGAAGGGAAGGAGTGATTTTTGGATTTTGCAGCTCAGATTCTGGTGGAATGTTGGTGGGTGCTATGTCGCATTAGCAAGACCCCCGAAGCAACAATACAGTGGAACCCCCCCACAAGTGACCCCATTTTGCAAACTACACCCCTCAGGGAATTCATCTAGGGGTATAGTGTACATTTCAAACCCCCAGGGGTTTCACCAATTTTGATACAACCGGGCTGTGCAAATGAAAAATTACATTTTTTACACAAAAATGCAGTTCTGGCTCCAAATTTTTCATTTTCACAAGGAATGAAGGAGACAAAGCATCCCAAAATCTGTGCCCCAATTTCTCCCGAGTACGGCAATGCCTCACATGTGACCAAAAAATACCATTTGGGTGCATGGCAGGACTCAGAAGGGAAGGAGTGATTTTTGGATTTTGCAGCTCAGATTCTGGTGGAATGTTGGTGGGTGCTATGTCGCATTAGCAAGACCCCCGAAGCACCAATACAGTGGAAAACCCCCACAAGTGACCCCATTTTGCAAACTACATCCCTCACGGAATTCATCTAGGGGTATAGTGTACATTTCAAACCCCCAGGGGTTTCACCAATTTTGATACAACTGGGCTGTGCAAATGAAAAATTACATTTTTTTACACAAAAATGCAGTTCTGGCTCAAAATTTTTCATTTTCACAAGGAATGAAGGAGACAAAGCACCCCAAAATCTGTGCCCCAATTTCTCCCGAGTACGGCAATGCCTCACATGTGACCAAAAAAATACCATTTGGGTGCATGGCAGGACTCAGAAGGGAAGGAGTGATTTTTGGATTTTGCAGCTCAGATTCTGGTGGAATGTTGGTGGGTGCTATGTCGCATTAGCAAGACCCCCGAAGCACCAATACAGTGGAACCCCCCCACAATTGACCCCATTTTGCAAACTACACCCCTCAGGGAATTCATCTAGGGGTATAGTGTACATTTAAAACCCCCAGGGGTTTCACCAATTTTGATACAACTGGGCTGTGCAAATGAAAAATTACATTTTTTACACAAAAATGCAGTTCTGGCTCCAAATTTTTCATTTTCACAAGGAATGAAGGAGACAAAGCACCCCAAAATCTGTGCCCCAATTTCTCCCAAGTACGGCAATGCCTCACATGTGACCAAAAAATACCATTTGGGTGCATGGCAGGACTCAGAAGGGAAGGAGTGATTTTTGGATTTTGCAGCTCAGATTCTGGTGGAATGTTGGTGGGTGCTATGTCGCATTAGCAAGACCCCCAAAGCACCAATACAGTGGAACCCCCCCACAAGTGACCCCATTTTGCAAACTACACCCCTCAGGGAATTCATCTATGGGTATAGTGTATATTTCAAACCCCCAGGGGTTTCACCAATTTTGATACAACTGGGCTGTGCAAATGAAAAATTACATTTTTTTACACAAAAATGCAGTTCTGGCTCAAAATTTTTCATTTTCACAAGGAATGAAGGAGACAAAGCACCCCAAAATTTGTGCCCCAATTTCTCCCGAGTACGGCAATGCCTCACATGTGACCAAAAAATACCATTTGGGTGCATGGCAGGACTCAGAAGGGAAGGAGTGATTTTTGGATTTTGCAGCTCAGATTCTGGTGGAATGTTGGTGGGTGCTATGTCGCATTAGCAAGACCCCCGAAGCACCAATACAGTGGAACCCCCCCACAAGTGACCCCATTTTGCAAACTACACCCCTCAGGGAATTCATCTAGGGGTATAGTGTACATTTCAAACCCCCAGGGGTTTCACCAATTTTGATACAACTGGGCTGTGCAAATGAAAAATTACATTTTTTACACAAAAATGCAGTTCTGGCTCCAAATTTTTCATTTTCACAAGGAATGAAGGAGACAAAGCACCCCAAAATCTGTGCCCCAATTTCTCCCGAGTACGGAAATGCCTCACATGTGACCACAAAATACCATTTGGGTGCATGGCAGGACTCAGAAGGGAAGGAGTGATTTTTGGATTTTGCAGCTCAGATTCTGGTGGAATGTTGGTGGGTGCTATGTCGCATTAGCAAGACCCCCGAAGCACCAATACAGTGGAACCCCCCCACAAGTGACCCCATTTTGCAAACTACACCCCTCAGGGAATTCATCTAGGGGTATAGTGTACATTTAAAACCCCCAGGGGTTTCACCAATTTTGATACAACTGGGCTGTGCAAATGAAAAATTACATTTTTTTACACAAAAATGCAGTTCTGGCTCAAAATTTTTCATTTTCACAAGGAATGAAGGAGACAAAGCACCCCAAAATCTGTGCCCCAATTTCTCCCGAGTACAGCAATGCCTCACATGTGACCAAAAAATACCATTTGGGTGCATGGCAGGACTCAGAAGGGAAGGAGTGATTTTTGGATTTTGCAGCTCAGATTCTGGTGGAATGTTGGTGGGTGCTATGTCGCATTAGCAAGACCCCCGAAGCACCAATACAGTGGAACCCCCCCACAAGTGACCCCATTTTGCAAACTACACCTCTCAGGGAATTCATCTAGGGGTATAGTGTACATTTCAAACCCCCAGGGGTTTCACCAATTTTGATACAACTGGGCTGTGCAAATGAAAAATTACATTTTTTACACAAAAATGCAGTTCTGGCTCCAAATTTTTCATTTTCACAAGGAATGAAGGAGACAAAGTACCCCAAAATCTGTGCCCCAATTTCTCCTGAGTATGGCAATGCCTCACATGTGACCAAAAAATACCATTTGGGTGCATGGCAGGACTCAGAAGGGAAGGAGTGATTTTTGCAGCTCAGATTCTGGTGGAATGTTGGTGGGTGCTATGTCGCATTAGCAAGACCCCCGAAGCACCAATACAGTGGAACCCCCCCACAAGTGACCCCATTTTGCAAACTACACCCCTCAGGGAATTCATCTAGGGGTATAGTGTACATTTCAAACCCCCAGGGGTTTCACCAATTTTGATACAACTGGGCTGTGCAAATGAAAAATTAAATTTTTTACACAAAAATGCAGTTCTGGCTCCAAATTTGTCATTTTCACAAGGAATGAAGGAGACAAAGCACCCCAAAATCTGTGCCCCAATTTCTCCCGAGTACGGCAATGCCTCACATGTGACCAAAAAATACCATTTGGGTGCATGGCAGGACTCAGAAGGGAAAGAGTGATTTTTGGATTTTGCAGCTCAGATTCTGGTGGAATGTTGGTGGGTGCTATGTCGCATTAGCAAGACCCCCGAAGCACCAATACAGTGGAACCCCCCCACAAGTGACCCCATTTTGCAAACTACACCCCTCAGGGAATTCATCTAGGGGTATAGTGTACATTTCAAACCCCCAGGGGTTTCACCAATTTTGATACAACTGGGCTGTGCAAATGAAAAATTACATTTTTTACACAAAAATGCAGTTCTGGCTCCAAATTTTTCATTTTCACAAGGAATGAAGGAGACAAAGCACCCCAAAATCTGTGCCCCAATTTCTCCCGAGTACGGCAATGCCTCACATGTGACCAAAAAATACCATTTGGGTGCATGGCAGGACTCAGAAGGGAAGGAGTGATTTTTGGATTTTGCAGCTCAGATTCTGGTGGAATGTTGGTGGGTGCTATGTCGCATTAGCAAGACCCCCGAAGCACCAATACAGTGGAACCCCCCCACAAGTGACCCCATTTTGCAAACTACACCCCTCAGGGAATTCATCTAGGGGTATAGTGTACATTTCAAACCCCCAGGGGTTTCACCAATTTTGATACAACTGGGCTGTGCAAATGAAAAATTAAATTTTTTACACAAAAATGCAGTTCTGGCTCCAAATTTGTCATTTTCACAAGGAATGAAGGAGACAAAGCACCCCAAAATCTGTGCCCCAATTTCTCCCGAGTACGGCAATGCCTCACATGTGACCAAAAAATACCATTTGGGTGCATGGCAGGACTCAGAAGGGAAGGAGTGATTTTTGGATTTTGCAGCTCAGATTCTGGTGGAATGTTGGTGGGTGCTATGTCGCATTAGCAAGACCCCCGAAGCACCAATACAGTGGAACCCCCCCACAAGTGACCCCATTTTGCAAACAACACCCCTCAGGGAATTCATCTAGGGGTATAGTGTACATTTCAAACCCCCAGGGGTTTCACCAATTTTGATACAACTGGGCTGTGCAAATGAAAAATTACATTTTTTACACAAAAATGCAGTTCTGGCTCCAAATTTTTCATTTTCACAAGGAATGAAGGAGACAAAGCACCCCAAAATCTGTGCCCCAATTTCTCCCGAGTACGGCAATGCCTCACATGTGACCAAAAAATACCATTTGGGTGCATGGCAGGACTCAGAAGGGAAGGAGTGATTTTTGGATTTTGCAGCTCAGATTCTGGTGGAATGTTGGTGGGTGCTATGTCGCATTAGCAAGACCCCCGAAGCACCAATACAGTGGAACCCCCCCACAAGTGACCCCATTTTGCAAACAACACCCCTCAGGGAATTCATCTAGGGGTATAGTGTACATTTCAAACCCCCAGGGGTTTCACCAATTTTGATACAACTGGGCTGTGCAAATGAAAAATTACATTTTTTACACAAAAATGCAGTTCTGGCTCCAAATTTTTCATTTTCACAAGGAATGAAGGAGACAAAGCACCCCAAAATCTGTGCCCCAATTTCTCCCGAGTACGGCAATGCCTCACATGTGACCAAAAAATACCATTTGGGTGCATGGCAGGACTCAGAAGGGAAGGAGTGATTTTTGGATTTTGCAGCTCAGATTCTGGTGGAATGTTGGTGGGTGCTATGTCGCATTAGCAAGACCCCCGAAGCACCAATACAGTGGAACACCCCCACAAGTGACCCCATTTTGCAAACTACACCCCTTAGGGAATTCATCTAGGGGTATAGTGTACATTTCAAACCCCCTGGGGTTTCACCAATTTTGATACAACTGGGCTGTGCAAATGAAAAATTACATTTTTTACACAAAAATGCAGTTCTGGCTCAAAATTTTTCATTTTCACAAGGAATGAAGGAGACAAAGCACCCCAAAATCTGTGCCCCAATTTCTCCCGAGTACGGCAATGCCTCACATGTGACCAAAAAATACCATTTGGGTGCATGGCAGGACTCAGAAGGGAAGGAGTGATTTTTGGATTTTGCAGCTCAGATTCTGGTGGAATGTTGGTGGGTGCTATGTCGCATTAGCAAGACCCCCGAAGCACCAATACAGTGGAACCCCCCCACAAGTGACCCCATTTTGCAAAGTACACCCCTCAGGGAATTCATCTAGGGGTATAGTGTACATTTCAAACCCCCAGGGGTTTCACCAATTTTGATACAACTGGGCTGTGCAAATGAAAAATTACATTTTTTTACACAAAAATGCAGTTCTGGCTCAAAATTTTTCATTTTCACAAGGAATGAAGGAGACAAAGTACCCCAAAATCTGTGCCTCAATTTCTCCCGAGTACGGCAATGCCTCACATGTGACCAAAAAATACCATTTGGGTGCATGGCAGGACTCAGAAGGGAAGGAGTGATTTTTGGATTTTGCAGCTCAGATTCTGGTGGAATGTTGGTAGGTGCTATGTCGCATTAGCAAGACCCCCGAAGCACCAATACAGTGGAACCCCCCCACAAGTGACCCCATTTTGCAAACTACACCCCTCAGGGAATTCATCTAGGGGTATAGTGTACATTTCAAACCCCCAGGGGTTTCACCAATTTTGATACAACTGGGCTGTGCAAATGAAAAATTACATTTTTTTACACAAAAATGCACTTCTAGCTCAAAATTTTTCATTTTCACAAGGAATGAAGGAGACAAAGCACCCCAAAATCTGTGCCCCAATTTCTCCCGAGTACGGCAATGCCTCACATGTGACCAAAAAATACCATTTGGGTGCATGGCAGGACTCAGAAGGGAAGGAGTGATTTTTGGATTTTGCAGCTCAGATTCTGGTGGAATGTTGGTGGGTGCTATGTCGCATTAGCAAGACCCCCGAAGCACCAATACAGTGGAACCCCCCCACAAGTGACCCCATTTTGCAAACTACACCTCTCAGGGAATTCATCTAGGGGTATAGTGTACATTTCAAACCCCCAGGGGTTTCACCAATTTTGATACAACTGGGCTGTGCAAATGAAAAATTACATTTTTTACACAAAAATGCAGTTCTGGCTCCAAATTTTTCATTTTCACAAGGAATGAAGGAGACAAAGCACCCCAAAATCTGTGCCCCAATTTCTCCCGAGTACGGCAATGCCTCACATGTGACCAAAAAATACCATTTGGGTGCATGGCAGGACTCAGAAGGGAAGGAGTGATTTTTGGATTTTGCAGCTCAGATTCTGGTGGAATGTTGGTGGGTGCTATGTCGCATTAGCAAGACCCCCGAAGCACCAACACAGTGGAACCCCCCCACAAGTGACCCCATTTTGCAAACTACACCCCTCAGGGAATTCATCTAGGGGTATAGTGTACATTTCAAACCCCCAGGGGTTTCACCAATTTTGATACAACTGGGCTGTGCAAATGAAAAATTACATTTTTTACACAAAAATGCAGTTCTGGCTCAAAATTTTTCATTTTCACAAGGAATAAAGGAGACAAAGCACCCCAAAATCTGTGCCCCAATTTCTCCCGAGTACGGCAATGCCTCACATGTGACCAAAAAATACCATTTGGGTGCATGGCAGGACTCAGAAGGGACGGAGTGATTTTTGGATTTTGCAGCTCAGATTCTGGTGGAATGTTGGTGGGTGCTATGTCGCATTAGCAAGACCCCCGAAGCACCAATACAGTGGAACCCCCCCACAAGTGACCCCATTTTGCAAAGTACACCCCTCAGTGAATTCATCTAGGGGTATAGTGTACATTTCAAACCCCCAGGGGTTTCACCAATTTTGATACAACTGGGCTGTGCAAATGAAAAATTACATTTTTTTACACAAAAATGCAGTTCTGGCTCAAAATTTTTCATTTTCACAAGGAATGAAGGAGACAAAGCACCCCAAAATCTGTGCCTCAATTTCTCCCGAGTATGGCAATGCCTCACATGTGACCAAAAAATACCATTTGGGTGCATGGCAGGACTCAGAAGGGAAGGAGTGATTTTTGGATTTTGCAGCTCAGATTCTGGTGGAATGTTGGTGGGTGCTATGTCGCATTAGCAAGACCCCCGAAGCACCAATACAGTGGAACCCCCCCACAAGTGACCCCATTTTGCAAACTACACCCCTCAGGGAATTCATCTAGGGGTATAGTGTACATTTAAAACCCCCAGGGGTTTCACCAATTTTGATACAACTGGGCTGTGCAAATGAAAAATTACATTTTTTACACAAAAATGCAGTTCTGGCTCCAAATTTTTCATTTTCACAAGGAATGAAGGAGACAAAGCACCGCAAAATCTGTACCCCAATTTCTCCCGAGTACGGCAATGCCTCACATGTGACCAAAAAATACCATTTGGGTGCATGGCAGGACTCAGAAGGGAAGGAGTGATTTTTGGATTTTGCAGCTCAGATTCTGGTGGAATGTTGGTGGGTGCTATGTCGCATTAGCAAGACCCCCAAAGCACCAATACAGTGGAACCCCCCCACAAGTGACCCCATTTTGCAAACTACACCCCTCAGGGAATTCATCTAGGGGTATAGTGTACATTTCAAACCCCCAGGGGTTTCACCAATTTTGATACAACTGGGCTGTGCAAATGAAAAATTACATTTTTTTACACAAAAATGCAGTTCTGGCTCAAAATTTTTCATTTTCACAAGGAATGAAGGAGACAAAGCACCCCAAAATTTGTGCCCCAATTTCTCCCGAGTACGGCAATGCCTCACATGTGACCAAAAAATACCATTTGGGTGCATGGCAGGACTCAGAAGGGAAGGAGTGATTTTTGGATTTTGCAGCTCAGATTCTGGTGGAATGTTGGTGGGTGCTATGTCGCATTAGCAAGACCCCCGAAGCACCAATACAGTGGAACCCCCCCACAAGTGACCCCATTTTGCAAACTACACCCCTCAGGGAATTCATCTAGGGGTATAGTGTACATTTCAAACCCCCAGGGGTTTCACCAATTTTGATACAACTGGGCTGTGCAAATGAAAAATTACATTTTTTACACAAAAATGCAGTTCTGGCTCCAAATTTTTCATTTTCACAAGGAATGAAGGAGACAAAGCACCCCAAAATCTGTGCCCCAATTTCTCCCGAGTACGGCAATGCCTCACATGTGACCAAAAAATACCATTTGGGTGCATGGCAGGACTCAGAAGGGAAGGAGTGATTTTTGGATTTTGCAGCTCAGATTCTGGTGGAATGTTGGTGGGTGCTATGTCGCATTAGCAAGACCCCCGAAGCACCAATACAGTGGAACACCCCCACAAGTGACCCCATTTTGCAAACTACACCCCTCAGGGAATTCATCTAGGGGTATAGTGTACATTTCAAACCCCCAGGGGTTTCACCAATTTTGATACAACTGGGCTGTGCAAATGAAAAATTACATTTTTTTACACAAAAATGCAGTTCTGGCTCAAAATTTTTCATTTTCACAAGGAATGAAGGAGACAAAGCACCCCAAAATCTGTGCCCCAATTTCTCCCGAGTACGGCAATGCCTCACATGTGACCAAAAAATACCATTTGGGTGCATGGCAGGACTCAGAAGGGAAGGAGTGATTTTTGGATTTTGCAGCTCAGATTCTGGTGGAATGTTGGTGGGTGCTATGTCGCATTAGCAAGACCCCCGAAGCACCAATACAGTGGAACCCCCCCACAAGTGACCCCATTTTGCAAACTACACCCCTCAGGGAATTCATCTAGGGGTATAGTGTACATTTCAAACCCCCAGGGGTTTCACCAATTTTGATACAACTGGGCTGTGCAAATGAAAAATTACATTTTTTTACACAAAAATGCAGTTCTGGCTCAAAATTTTTCATTTTCACAAGGAATGAAGGAGACAAAGCACCCCAAAATTTGTGCCCCAATTTCTCCCGAGTACGGCAATGCCTCACATGTGACCAAAAAATACCATTTGGGTGCATGGCAGGACTCAGAAGGGAAGGAGTGATTTTTGGATTTTGCAGCTCAGATTCTGGTGGAATGTTGGTGGGTGCTATGTCGCATTAGCAAGACCCCCGAAGCACCAATACAGTGGAACCCCCCCACAAGTGACCCCATTTTGCAAACTACACCCCTCAGGGAATTCATCTAGGGGTATAGTGTACATTTCAAACCCCCAGGGGTTTCACCAATTTTGATACAACTGGGCTGTGCAAATGAAAAATTACATTTTTTACACAAAAATGCAGTTCTGGCTCCAAATTTTTCATTTTCACAAGGAATGAAGGAGACAAAGCACCCCAAAATCTGTGCCCCAATTTCTCCCGAGTACGGCAATGCCTCACATGTGACCAAAAAATACCATTTGGGTGCATGGCAGGACTCAGAAGGGAAGGAGTGATTTTTGGATTTTGCAGCTCAGATTCTGGTGGAATGTTGGTGGGTGCTATGTCGCATTAGCAAGACCCCCGAAGCACCAATACAGTGGAATCCCCCCACAATTGACCCCATTTTGCAAACTACACCCCTCAGGGAATTCATCTAGGGGTATAGTGTACATTTCAAACCCCCAGGGGTTTCACCAATTTTGATACAACTGGGCTGTGCAAATGAAAAATTACATTTTTTACACAAAAATGCAGTTCTGGCTCCAAATTTTTCATTTTCACAAGGAATGAAGGAGACAAAGCACCCCAAAATCTGTGCCCCAATTTCTCCCGAGTACGGCAATGCCTCACATGTGACCAAAAAATACCATTTGGGTGCATGGCAGGACTCAGAAGGGAAGGAGTGATTTTTGGATTTTGCAGCTCAGATTCTGGTGGAATGTTGGTGGGTGCTATGTCGCATTAGCAAGACCCCCGAAGCACCAATACAGTGGAACCCCCCCACAAGTGACCCCATTTTGCAAACTACACCCCTCAGGGAATTCATCTAGGGGTATAGTGTACATTTCAAACCCCCAGGGGTTTCACCAATTTTGATACAACTGGGCTGTGCAAATGAAAAATTACATTTTTTACACAAAAATGCAGTTCTGGCTCCAAATTTTTCATTTTCACAAGGAATGAAGGAGACAAAGCACCCCAAAATCTGTGCCCCAATTTCTCCCGAGTACGGCAATGCCTCACATGTGACCAAAAAATACCATTTGGGTGCATGGCAGGACTCAGAAGGGAAGGAGTGATTTTTGGATTTTGCAGCTCAGATTCTGGTGGAATGTTGGTGGGTGCTATGTCGCATTAGCAAGACCCCCGAAGCACCAATACAGTGGAATCCCCCCACAATTGACCCCATTTTGCAAACTACACCCCTCAGGGAATTCATCTAGGGGTATAGTGTACATTTCAAACCCCCAGGGGTTTCACCAATTTTGATACAACTGGGCTGTGCAAATGAAAAATTACATTTTTTACACAAAAATGCAGTTCTGGCTCCAAATTTTTCATTTTCACAAGGAATGAAGGAGACAAAGCACCTCAAAATCTGTGCCCCAATTTCTCCCGAGTACGGCAATGCCTCACATGTGACCAAAAAATACCATTTGGGTGCATGGCAGGACTCAGAAGGGAAGGAGTGATTTTTGGATTTTGCAGCTCAGATTCTGGTGGAATGTTGGTGGGTGCTATGTCGCATTAGCAAGACCCCCGAAGCACCAATACAGTGGAACCCCCCCACAAGTGACCCCATTTTGCAAACTACACCTCTCAGGGAATTCATCTAGGGGTATAGTGTACATTTCAAACCCCCAGGGGTTTCACCAATTTTGATACAACTGGGCTGTGCAAATGAAAAATTACATTTTTTACACAAAAATGCAGTTCTGGCTCCAAATTTGTCATTTTCACAAGGAATGAAGGAGACAAAGCACCCCAAAATCTGTGCCCCAATTTCTCCTGAGTACGGCAATGCCTCACATGTGACCAAAAAATACAATTTGGGTGCATGGCAGGACTCAGAAGGGAAGGAGTGATTTTTGCAGCTCAGATTCTGGTGGAATGTTGGTGGGTGCTATGTCGCATTAGCAAGACCCCCGAAGCACCAATACAGTGGAATCCCCCCACAATTGACCCCATTTTGCAAACTACACCCCTCAGGGAATTCATCTAGGGGTATAGTGTACATTTCAAACCCCCAGGGGTTTCACCAATTTTGATACAACTGGGCTGTGCAAATGAAAAATTACATTTTTTACACAAAAATGCAGTTCTGGCTCCAAATTTTTCATTTTCACAAGGAATGAAGGAGACAAAGCACCCCAAAATCTGTGCCCCAATTTCTCCCGAGTACGGCAATGCCTCACATGTGACCAAAAAATACCATTTGGGTGCATGGCAGGACTCAGAAGGGAAGGAGTGATTTTTGGATTTTGCAGCTCAGATTCTGGTGGAATGTTGGTGGGTGCTATGTCGCATTAGCAAGACCCCCGAAGCACCAATACAGTGGAACCCCCCCACAAGTGACCCCATTTTGCAAACTACACCCCTCAGGGAATTCATCTAGGGGTATAGTGTACATTTCAAACCCCCAGGGGTTTCACCAATTTTGATACAACTGGGCTGTGCAAATGAAAAATTACATTTTTTACACAAAAATGCAGTTCTGGCTCCAAATTTTTCATTTTCACAAGGAATGAAGGAGACAAAGCACCCCAAAATCTGTGCCCCAATTTCTCCCGAGTACGGCAATGCCTCACATGTGACCAAAAAATACCATTTGGGTGCATGGCAGGACTCAGAAGGGAAGGAGTGATTTTTGGATTTTGCAGCTCAGATTCTGGTGGAATGTTGGTGGGTGCTATGTCGCATTAGCAAGACCCCCGAAGCACCAATACAGTGGAACCCCCCCACAAGTGACCCCATTTTGCAAACTACACCCCTCACGGAATTCATCTAGGGGTATAGTGTACATTTAAAACCCCCAGGGGTTTCACCAATTTTGATACAACTGGGCTGTGCAAATGAAAAATTACATTTTTTGACACAAAAATGCAGTTCTGGCTCAAAATTTTTCATTTTCACAAGGAATGAAGGAGACAAAGCACCCCAAAATTTGTGCCCCAATTTCTCCCGAGTACGGCAATGCCTCACATGTGACCAAAAAATACCATTTGGGTGCATGGCAGGACTCAGAAGGGAAGGAGTGATTTTTGGATTTTGCAGCTCAGATTCTGGTGGAATGTTGGTGGGTGCTATGTCGCATTAGCAAGACCCCCGAAGCACCAATACAGTGGAACCCCCCCACAAGTGACCCCATTTTGCAAACTACACCCCTCAGGGAATTCATCTAGGGGTATAGTGTACATTTCAAACCCCCAGGGGTTTCACCAATTTTGATACAACTGGGCTGTGCAAATGAAAAATTACATTTTTTACACAAAAATGCAGTTCTGGCTCCAAATTTTTCATTTTCACAAGGAATGAAGGAGACAAAGCACCCCAAAATCTGTGCCCCTATTTCTCCCGAGTACGGCAATGCCTCACATGTGACCAACAAATACCATTTGGGTGCATGGCAGGACTCAGAAGGGAAGGAGTGATTTTTGGATTTTGCAGCTCAGATTCTGGTGGAATGTTGGTGGGTGCTATGTCGCATTAGCAAGACCCCCGAAGCACCAATACAGTGGAACCCCCCCACAAGTGACCCCATTTTGCAAACTACACCCCTCAGGGAATTCATCTAGGGGTATAGTGTACATTTCAAACCCCCAGGGGTTTCACCAATTTTGATACAACTGGGCTGTGCAAATGAAAAATTACATTTTTTACACAAAAATGCAGTTCTGGCTCCAAATTTTTCATTTTCACAAGGAATGAAGGAGACAAAGCACCCCAAAATCTGTGCCCCAATTTCTCCCGAGTACGGCAATGCCTCACATGTGACCAAAAAATACCATTTGGGTGCATGGCAGGACTCAGAAGGGAAGGAGTGATTTTTGGATTTTGCAGCTCAGATTCTGGTGGAATGTTGGTGGGTGCTATGTCGCATTAGCAAGACCCCCGAAGCACCAATACAGTGGAAAACCCCCACAAGTGACCCCATTTTGCAAACTACATCCCTCACGGAATTCATCTAGGGGTATAGTGTACATTTCAAACCCCCAGGGGTTTCACCAATTTTGATACAACTGGGCTGTGCAAATGAAAAATTACATTTTTTTACACAAAAATGCAGTTCTGGCTCAAAATTTTTCATTTTCACAAGGAATGAAGGAGACAAAGCACCCCAAAATCTGTGTCCCAATTTCTCCCGAGTACGGCAATGCCTCACATGTGACCAAAAAAATACCATTTGGGTGCATGGCAGGACTCAGAAGGGAAGGAGTGATTTTTGGATTTTGCAGCTCAGATTCTGGTGGAATGTTGGTGGGTGCTATGTCGCATTAGCAAGACCCCCGAAGCACCAATACAGTGGAACCCCCCCACAAGTGACCCCATTTTGCAAACTACACCCCTCAGGGAATTCATCTAGGGGTATAGTGTACATTTAAAACCCCCAGGGGTTTCACCAATTTTGATACAACTGGGCTGTGCAAATGAAAAATTACATTTTTTACACAAAAATGCAGTTCTGGCTCCAAATTTTTCATTTTCACAAGGAATGAAGGAGACAAAGCACCCCAAAATCTGTGCCCCAATTTCTCCCAAGTACGGCAATGCCTCACATGTGACCAAAAAATACCATTTGGGTGCATGGCAGGACTCAGAAGGGAAGGAGTGATTTTTGGATTTTGCAGCTCAGATTCTGGTGGAATGTTGGTGGGTGCTATGTCGCATTAGCAAGACCCCCAAAGCACCAATACAGTGGAACCCCCCCACAAATGACCCCATTTTGCAAACTACACCCCTCAGGGAATTCATCTAGGGGTATAGTGTATATTTCAAACCCCCAGGGGTTTCACCAATTTTGATACAACTGGGCTGTGCAAATGAAAAATTACATTTTTTTACACAAAAATGCAGTTCTGGCTCAAAATTTTTCATTTTCACAAGGAATGAAGGAGACAAAGCACCCCAAAATTTGTGCCCCAATTTCTCCCGAGTACGGCAATGCCTCACATGTGACCAAAAAATACCATTTGGGTGCATGGCAGGACTCAGAAGGGAAGGAGTGATTTTTGGATTTTGCAGCTCAGATTCTGGTGGAATGTTGGTGGGTGCTATGTCGCATTAGCAAGACCCCCGAAGCACCAATACAGTGGAACCCCCCCACAAGTGACCCCATTTTGCAAACTACACCCCTCAGGGAATTCATCTAGGGGTATAGTGTACATTTCAAACCCCCAGGGGTTTCACCAATTTTGATACAACTGGGCTGTGCAAATGAAAAATTACATTTTTTACACAAAAATGCAGTTCTGGCTCCAAATTTTTCATTTTCACAAGGAATGAAGGAGACAAAGCACCCCAAAATCTGTGCCCCAATTTCTCCCGAGTACGGAAATGCCTCACATGTGACCACAAAATACCATTTGGGTGCATGGCAGGACTCAGAAGGGAAGGAGTGATTTTTGGATTTTGCAGCTCAGATTCTGGTGGAATGTTGGTGGGTGCTATGTCGCATTAGCAAGACCCCCGAAGCACCAATACAGTGGAACCCCCCCACAAGTGACCCCAATTTGCAAACTACACCCCTCAGGGAATTCATCTAGGGGTATAGTGTACATTTAAAACCCCCAGGGGTTTCACCAATTTTGATACAACTGGGCTGTGCAAATGAAAAATTACATTTTTTTACACAAAAATGCAGTTCTGGCTCAAAATTTTTCATTTTCACAAGGAATGAAGGAGACAAAGCACCCCAAAATCTGTGCCCCAATTTCTCCCGAGTACAGCAATGCCTCACATGTGACCAAAAAATACCATTTGGGTGCATGGCAGGACTCAGAAGGGAAGGAGTGATTTTTGGATTTTGCAGCTCAGATTCTGGTGGAATGTTGGTGGGTGCTATGTCGCATTAGCAAGACCCCCGAAGCACCAATACAGTGGAACCCCCCCACAAGTGACCCCATTTTGCAAACTACACCTCTCAGGGAATTCATCTAGGGGTATAGTGTACATTTCAAACCCCCAGGGGTTTCACCAATTTTGATACAACTGGGCTGTGCAAATGAAAAATTAAATTTTTTACACAAAAATGCAGTTCTGGCTCCAAATTTTTCATTTTCACAAGGAATGAAGGAGACAAAGTACCCCAAAATCTGTGCCCCAATTTCTCCTGAGTATGGCAATGCCTCACATGTGACCAAAAAATACCATTTGGGTGCATGGCAGGACTCAGAAGGGAAGGAGTGATTTTTGCAGCTCAGATTCTGGTGGAATGTTGGTGGGTGCTATGTCGCATTAGCAAGACCCCCGAAGCACCAATACAGTGGAACCCCCCCACAAGTGACCCCATTTTGCAAACTACACCCCTCAGGGAATTCATCTAGGGGTATAGTGTACATTTCAAACCCCCAGGGGTTTCACCAATTTTGATACAACTGGGCTGTGCAAATGAAAAATTAAATTTTTTACACAAAAATGCAGTTCTGGCTCCAAATTTGTCATTTTCACAAGGAATGAAGGAGACAAAGCACCCCAAAATCTGTGCCCCAATTTCTCCCGAGTACGGCAATGCCTCACATGTGACCAAAAAATACCATTTGGGTGCATGGCAGGACTCAGAAGGGAAGGAGTGATTTTTGGATTTTGCAGCTCAGATTCTGGTGGAATGTTGGTGGGTGCTATGTCGCATTAGCAAGACCCCCGAAGCACCAATACAGTGGAACCCCCCACAAGTGACCCCATTTTGCAAACTACACCCCTCAGGGAATTCATCTAGGGGTATAGTGTACATTTCAAACCCCCAGGGGTTTCACCAATTTTGATACAACTGGGCTGTGCAAATGAAAAATTACATTTTTTACACAAAAATGCAGTTCTGGCTCCAAATTTTTCATTTTCACAAGGAATGAAGGAGACAAAGCACCCCAAAATCTGTGCCCCAATTTCTCCCGAGTACGGCAATGCCTCACATGTGACCAAAAAATACCATTTGGGTGCATGGCAGGACTCAGAAGGGAAGGAGTGATTTTTGGATTTTGCAGCTCAGATTCTGGTGGAATGTTGGTGGGTGCTATGTCGCATTAGCAAGACCCCCGAAGCACCAATACAGTGGAACCCCCCCACAAGTGACCCCATTTTGCAAACTACACCCCTCAGGGAATTCATCTAGGGGTATAGTGTACATTTCAAACCCCCAGGGGTTTCACCAATTTTGATACAACTGGGCTGTGCAAATGAAAAATTAAATTTTTTACACAAAAATGCAGTTCTGGCTCCAAATTTGTCATTTTCACAAGGAATGAAGGAGACAAAGCACCCCAAAATCTGTGCCCCAATTTCTCCCGAGTACGGCAATGCCTCACATGTGACCAAAAAATACCATTTGGGTGCATGGCAGGACTCAGAAGGGAAGGAGTGATTTTTGGATTTTGCAGCTCAGATTCTGGTGGAATGTTGGTGGGTGCTATGTCGCATTAGCAAGACCCCCGAAGCACCAATACAGTGGAACCCCCCCACAAGTGACCCCATTTTGCAAACAACACCCCTCAGGGAATTCATCTAGGGGTATAGTGTACATTTTAAACCCCCAGGGGTTTCACCAATTTTGATACAACTGGGCTGTGCAAATGAAAAATTAAATTTTTTACACAAAAATGCAGTTCTGGCTCCAAATTTTTCATTTTCACAAGGAATGAAGGAGACAAAGCACCCCAAAATCTGTGCCCCAATTTCTCCCGAGTACGGCAATGCCTCACATGTGACCAAAAAATACCATTTGGGTGCATGGCAGGACTCAGAAGGGAAGGAGTGATTTTTGGATTTTGCAGCTCAGATTCTCGTGGAATGTTGGTGGGTGCTATGTCGCATTAGCAAGACCCCCGAAGCACCAATACAGTGGAACACCCCCACAAGTGACCCCATTTTGCAAACTACACCCCTCAGGGAATTCATCTAGGGGTATAGTGTACATTTCAAACCCCCAGGGGTTTCACCAATTTTGATACAACTGGGCTGTGCAAATGAAAAATTACATTTTTTACACAAAAATGCAGTTCTGGCTCAAAATTTTTCATTTTCACAAGGAATGAAGGAGACAAAGCACCCCAAAATCTGTGCCCCAATTTCTCCCGAGTACGGCAATGCCTCACATGTGACCAAAAAATACCATTTGGGTGCATGGCAGGACTCAGAAGGGAAGGAGTGATTTTTGGATTTTGCAGCTCAGATTCTGGTGGAATGTTGGTGGGTGCTATGTCGCATTAGCAAGACCCCCGAAGCACCAATACAGTGGAACCCCCCCACAAGTGACCCCATTTTGCAAAGTACACCCCTCAGGGAATTCATCTAGGGGTATAGTGTACATTTCAAACCCCCAGGGGTTTCACCAATTTTGATACAACTGGGCTGTGCAAATGAAAAATTACATTTTTTTACACAAAAATGCAGTTCTGGCTCAAAATTTTTCATTTTCACAAGGAATGAAGGAGACAAAGCACCCCAAAATCTGTGCCTCAATTTCTCCCGAGTACGGCAATGCCTCACATGTGACCAAAAAATACCATTTGGGTGCATGGCAGGACTCAGAAGGGAAGGAGTGATTTTTGGATTTTGCAGCTCAGATTCTGGTGGAATGTTGGTGGGTGCTATGTCGCATTAGCAAGACCCCCGAAGCACCAATACAGTGGAACCCCCCCCCACAAGTGACCCCATTTTGCAAACTACACCCCTCAGGGAATTCATCTAGGGGTATAGTGTACATTTCAAACCCCCAGGGGTTTCACCAATTTTGATGCAACTGGGCTGTGCAAATGAAAAATTACATTTTTTTACACAAAAATGCACTTCTAGCTCAAAATTTTTCATTTTCACAAGGAATGAAGGAGACAAAGCACCCCAAAATCTGTGCCCAAATTTCTCCCGAGTACGGCAATGCCTCACATGTGACCAAAAAATACCATTTGGGTGCATGGCAGGACTCAGAAGGGACGGAGTGATTTTTGGATTTTGCAGCTCAGATTCTGGTGGAATGTTGGTGGGTGCTATGTCGCATTAGCAAGACCCCCGAAGCACCAATACAGTGGAACCCCCCCACAAGTGACCCCATTTTGCAAAGTACACCCCTCAGGGAATTCATCTAGGGGTATAGTGTACATTTCAAACCCCCAGGGGTTTCACCAATTTTGATACAACTGGGCTGTGCAAATGAAAAATTACATTTTTTTACACAAAAATGCAGTTCTGGCTCAAAATTTTTCATTTTCACAAGGAATGAAGGAGACAAAGCACCCCAAAATCTGTGCCTCAATTTCTCCCGAGTATGGCAATGCCTCACATGTGACCAAAAAATACCATTTGGGTGCATGGCAGGACTCAGAAGGGAAGGAGTGATTTTTGGATTTTGCAGCTCAGATTCTGGTGGAATGTTGGTGGGTGCTATGTCGCATTAGCAAGACCCCCGAAGCACCAATACAGTGGAACCCCCCCACAAGTGACCCCATTTTGCAAACTACACCCCTCAGGGAATTCATCTAGGGGTATAGTGTACATTTAAAACCCCCAGGGGTTTCACCAATTTTGATACAACTGGGCTGTGCAAATGAAAAATTACATTTTTTACACAAAAATGCAGTTCTGGCTCCAAATTTTTCATTTTCACAAGGAATGAAGGAGACAAAGCACCCCAAAATCTGTACCCCAATTTCTCCCGAGTACGGCAATGCCTCACATGTGACCAAAAAATACCATTTGGGTGCATGGCAGGACTCAGAAGGGAAGGAGTGATTTTTGGATTTTGCAGCTCAGATTCTGGTGGAATGTTGGTGGGTGCTATGTCGCATTAGCAAGACCCCCAAAGCACCAATACAGTGGAACCCCCCCACAAGTGACCCCATTTTGCAAACTACACCCCTCAGGGAATTCATCTAGGGGTATAGTGTACATTTCAAACCCCCAGGGGTTTCACCAATTTTGATACAACTGGGCTGTGCAAATGAAAAATTACATTTTTTTACACAAAAATGCAGTTCTGGCTCAAAATTTTTCATTTTCACAAGGAATGAAGGAGACAAAGCACCCCAAAATTTGTGCCCCAATTTCTCCCGAGTACGGCAATGCCTCACATGTGACCAAAAAATACCATTTGGGTGCATGGCAGGACTCAGAAGGGAAGGAGTGATTTTTGGATTTTGCAGCTCAGATTCTGGTGGAATGTTGGTGGGTGCTATGTCGCATTAGCAAGACCCCCGAAGCACCAATACAGTGGAACCCCCCCACAAGTGACCCCATTTTGCAAACTACACCCCTCAGGGAATTCATCTAGGGGTATAGTGTACATTTCAAACCCCCAGGGGTTTCACCAATTTTGATACAACTGGGCTGTGCAAATGAAAAATTACATTTTTTACACAAAAATGCAGTTCTGGCTCCAAATTTTTCATTTTCACAAGGAATGAAGGAGACAAAGCACCCCAAAATCTGTGCCCCAATTTCTCCCGAGTACGGCAATGCCTCACATGTGACCAAAAAATACCATTTGGGTGCATGGCAGGACTCAGAAGGGAAGGAGTGATTTTTGGATTTTGCAGCTCAGATTCTGGTGGAATGTTGGTGGGTGCTATGTCGCATTAGCAAGACCCCCGAAGCACCAATACAGTGGAACCCCCCCACAAGTGACCCCATTTTGCAAACTACACCCCTCAGGGAATTCATCTAGGGGTATAGTGTACATTTCAAACCCCCAGGGGTTTCACCAATTTTGATACAACTGGGCTGTGCAAATGAAAAATTACATTTTTTTACACAAAAATGCAGTTCTGGCTCAAAATTTTTCATTTTCACAAGGAATGAAGGAGACAAAGCACCCCAAAATCTGTGCCCCAATTTCTCCCGAGTACGGCAATGCCTCACATGTGACCAAAAAATACCATTTGGGTGCATGGCAGGACTCAGAAGGGAAGGAGTGATTTTTGGATTTTGCAGCTCAGATTCTGGTGGAATGTTGGTGGGTGCTATGTCGCATTAGCAAGACCCCCGAAGCACCAATACAGTGGAACCCCCCCACAAGTGACCCCATTTTGCAAACTACACCCCTCAGGGAATTCATCTAGGGGTATAGTGTACATTTCAAACCCCCAGGGGTTTCACCAATTTTGATACAACTGGGCTGTGCAAATGAAAAATTACATTTTTTTACACAAAAATGCAGTTCTGGCTCAAAATTTTTCATTTTCACAAGGAATGAAGGAGACAAAGCACCCCAAAATTTGTGCCCCAATTTCTCCCGAGTACGGCAATGCCTCACATGTGACCAAAAAATACCATTTGGGTGCATGGCAGGACTCAGAAGGGAAGGAGTGATTTTTGGATTTTGCAGCTCAGATTCTGGTGGAATGTTGGTGGGTGCTATGTCGCATTAGCAAGACCCCCGAAGCACCAATACAGTGGAACCCCCCCACAAGTGACCCCATTTTGCAAACTACACCCCTCAGGGAATTCATCTAGGGGTATAGTGTACATTTCAAACCCCCAGGGGTTTCACCAATTTTGATACAACTGGGCTGTGCAAATGAAAAATTACATTTTTTACACAAAAATGCAGTTCTGGCTCCAAATTTTTCATTTTCACAAGGAATGAAGGAGACAAAGCACCCCAAAATCTGTGCCCCTATTTCTCCCGAGTACGGCAATGCCTCACATGTGACCAACAAATACCATTTGGATGCATGGCAGGACTCAGAAGGGAAGGAGTGATTTTTGGATTTTGCAGCTCAGATTCTGGTGGAATGTTGGTGGGTGCTATGTCGCATTAGCAAGACCCCCGAAGCACCAATACAGTGGAACCCCCCCACAAGTGACCCCATTTTGCAAACTACACCCCTCAGGGAATTCATCTAGGGGTATAGTGTACATTTCAAACCCCCAGGGGTTTCACCAATTTTGATACAACTGGGCTGTGCAAATGAAAAATTACATTTTTTACACAAAAATGCAGTTCTGGCTCCAAATTTGTCATTTTCACAAGGAATGAAGGAGACAAAGCACCCCAAAATCTGTGCCCCAATTTCTCCTGAGTACGGCAATGCCTCATATGTGACCAAAAAATACAATTTGGGTGCATGGCAGGACTCAGAAGGGAAGGAGTGATTTTTGCAGCTCAGATTCTGGTGGAATGTTGGTGGGTGCTATGTCGCATTAGCAAGACCCCCGAAGCACCAATACAGTGGAATCCCCCCACAATTGACCCCATTTTGCAAACTACACCCCTCAGGGAATTCATCTAGGGGTATAGTGTACATTTCAAACCCCCAGGGGTTTCACCAATTTTGATACAACTGGGCTGTGCAAATGAAAAATTACATTTTTTACACAAAAATGCAGTTCTGGCTCCAAATTTTTCATTTTCAAAAGGAATGAAGGAGACAAAGCACCCCAAAATCTGTGCCCCAATTTCTCCCGAGGACGGCAATGCCTCACATGTGACCAAAAAATACCATTTGGGTGCATGGCAGGACTCAGAAGGGAAGGAGTGATTTTTGGATTTTGCAGCTCAGATTCTGGTGGAATGTTGGTGGGTGCTATGTCGCATTAGCAAGACCCCCGAAGCACCAATACAGTGGAACCCCCCCACAAGTGACCCCATTTTGCAAACTACACCTCTCAGGGAATTCATCTAGGGGTATAGTGTACATTTCAAACCCCCAGGGGTTTCACCAATTTTGATACAACTGGGCTGTGCAAATGAAAAATTACATTTTTTACACAAAAATGCAGTTCTGGCTCCAAATTTGTCATTTTCACAAGGAATGAAGGAGACAAAGCACCCCAAAATCTGTGCCCCAATTTCTCCTGAGTACGGCAATGCCTCACATGTGACCAAAAAATACAATTTGGGTGCATGGCAGGACTCAGAAGGGAAGGAGTGATTTTTGCAGCTCAGATTCTGGTGGAATGTTGGTGGGTGCTATGTCGCATTAGCAAGACCCCCGAAGCACCAATACAGTGGAACCCCCCACAAGTGACCCCATTTTGCAAACTACACCCCTCAGGGAATTCATCTAGGGGTATAGTGTACATTTCAAACCCCCAGGGGTTTCACCAATTTTGATACAACTGGGCTGTGCAAATGAAAAATTACATTTTTTACACAAAAATGCAGTTCTGGCTCCAAATTTTTCATTTTCACAAGGAATGAAGGAGACAAAGCACCCCAAAATCTGTGCCCCAATTTCTCCCGAGTACGGCAATGCCTCACATGTGACCAAAAAATACCATTTGGGTGCATGGCAGGACTCAGAAGGGAAGGAGTGATTTTTGGATTTTGCAGCTCAGATTCTGGTGGAATGTTGGTGGGTGCTATGTCGCATTAGCAAGACCCCCGAAGCACCAATACAGTGGAACCCCCCCACAAGTGACCCCATTTTGCAAACTACACCCCTCAGGGAATTCATCTAGGGGTATAGTGTACATTTCAAACCCCCAGGGGTTTCACCAATTTTGATACAACTGGGCTGTGCAAATGAAAAATTAAATTTTTTACACAAAAATGCAGTTCTGGCTCCAAATTTTTCATTTTCACAAGGAATGAAGGAGACAAAGCACCCCAAAATCTGTGCCCCAATTTCTCCCGAGTACGGCAATGCCTCACATGTGACCAAAAAATACCATTTGGGTGCATGGCAGGACTCAGAATGGAAGGAGTGATTTTTGGATTTTGCAGCTCAGATTCTGGTGGAATGTTGGTGGGTGCTATGTCGCATTAGCAAGACCCCCGAAGCACCAATACAGTGGAACCCCCCCACAAGTGACCCCATTTTGCAAACTACACCCCTCAGGGAATTCATCTAGGGGTATAGTGTACATTTCAAACCCCCAGGGGTTTCACCAATTTTGATACAACTGGGCTGTGCAAATGAAAAATTACATTTTTTACACAAAAATGCAGTTCTGGCTCCAAATTTGTCATTTTCACAAGGAATGAAGGAGACAAAGCACCCCAAAATCTGTGCCCCAATTTCTCCCGAGTACGGCAATGCCTCACATGTGACCAAAAAATACCATTTGGGTGCATGGCAGGACTCAGAAGGGAAGGAGTGATTTTTGGATTTTGCAGCTCAGATTCTGGTGGAATGTTGGTGGGTGCTATGTCGCATTAGCAAGACCCCCGAAGCACCAATACAGTGGAACCCCCCCACAAGTGACCCCATTTTGCAAACTACACCCCTCAGGGAATTCATCTAGGGGTATAGTGTACATTTCAAACCCCCAGGGGTTTCACCAATTTTGATACAACTGGGCTGTGCAAATGAAAAATTACATTTTTTACACAAAAATGCAGTTCTGGCTCCAAATTTTTCATTTTCACAAGGAATGAAGGAGACAAAGCACCCCAAAATCTGTGCCCCAATTTCTCCCGAGTACGGCAATGCCTCACATGTGACCAAAAAATACCATTTGGGTGCATGGCAGGACTCAGAAGGGAAGGAGTGATTTTTGGATTTTGCAGCTCAGATTCTGGTGGAATGTTGGTGGGTGCTATGTCGCATTAGCAAGACCCCCGAAGCACCAATACAGTGGAACCCCCCCACAAGTGACCCCATTTTGCAAACTACACCCCTCAGGGAATTCATCTAGGGGTATAGTGTACATTTCAAACCCCCAGGGGTTTCACCAATTTTGATACAACTGGGCTGTGCAAATGAAAAATTACATTTTTTACACAAAAATGCAGTTCTGGCTCCAAATTTTTCATTTTCACAAGGAATGAAGGAGACAAAGCACCCCAAAATCTGTGCCCCAATTTCTCCCGAGTACGGCAATGCCTCACATGTGACCAAAAAATACCATTTGGGTGCATGGCAGGACTCAGAAGGGAAGGAGTGATTTTTGGATTTTGCAGCTCAGATTCTGGTGGAATGTTGGTGGGTGCTATGTCGCATTAGCAAGACCCCCGAAGCACCAATACAGTGGAACCCCCCCACAAGTGACCCCATTTTGCAAACTACACCCCTCAGGGAATTCATCTAGGGGTATAGTGTACATTTCAAACCCCCAGGGGTTTCACCAATTTTGATACAACTGGGCTGTGCAAATGAAAAATTACATTTTTTACACAAAAATGCAGTTCTGGCTCCAAATTTTTCATTTTCACAAGGAATGAAGGAGACAAAGCACCCCAAAATCTGTGCCCCAATTTCTCCCGAGTACGGCAATGCCTCACATGTGACCAAAAAATACCATTTGGGTGCATGGCAGGACTCAGAAGGGAAGGAGTGATTTTTGGATTTTGCAGCTCAGATTCTGGTGGAATGTTGGTGGGTGCTATGTCGCATTAGCAAGACCCCCGAAGCACCAATACAGTGGAACACCCCCACAAGTGACCCCATTTTGCAAACTACACCCCTCAGGGAATTCATCTAGGGGTATAGTGTACATTTAAAACCCCCAGGGGTTTCACCAATTTTGATACAACTGGGCTGTGCAAATAAAAAATAACATTTTTTACACAAAAATGCAGTTCTGGCTCCAAATTTGTCATTTTCACAAGGAATGAAGGAGACAAAGCACCCCTAAATCTGTGCCCCAATTTCTCCCGAGTACGGCAATGCCTCACATGTTACCAAAAAATACCATTTGGGTGCATGGCAGGACTCAGAAGGGAAGGAGTGATTTTTGGATTTTGCAGCTCAGATTCTGGTGGAATGTTGGTGGGTGCTATGTCGCAATAGCAAGACCCCCGAAGCACCAATACAGTGGAACCCCCCACAAGTGACCCCATTTTGCAAACTACACCCCTCAGGGAATTCATCTAGGGGTATAGTGTACATTTCAAACCCCCAGGGGTTTCACCAATTTTGATACAACTGGGCTGTGCAAATGAAAAATTACATTTTTTGACACAAAAATGCAGTTCTGGCTCAAAATTTTTCATTTTCACAAGGAATGAAGGAGACAAAGCACCCCAAAATTTGTGCCCCAATTTCTCCCGAGTACGGCAATGCCTCACATGTGACCAAAAAATACCATTTGGGTGCATGGCAGGACTCAGAAGGGAAGGAGTGATTTTTGGATTTTGCAGCTCAGATTCTGGTGGAATGTTGGTGGGTGCTATGTCGCATTAGCAAGACCCCCGAAGCACCAATACAGTGGAACCCCCCCACAAGTGACCCCATTTTGCAAACTACACCCCTCAGGGAATTCATCTAGGGGTATAGTGTACATTTCAAACCCCCAGGGGTTTCACCAATTTTGATACAACTGGGCTGTGCAAATGAAAAATTACATTTTTTACACAAAAATGCAGTTCTGGCTCCAAATTTTTCATTTTCACAAGGAATGAAGGAGACAAAGCACCCCAAAATCTGTGCCCCTATTTCTCCCGAGTACGGCAATGCCTCACATGTGACCAACAAATACCATTTGGGTGCATGGCAGGACTCAGAAGGGAAGGAGTGATTTTTGGATTTTGCAGCTCAGATTCTGGTGGAATGTTGGTGGGTGCTATGTCGCATTAGCAAGACCCCTGAAGCACCAATACAGTGGAACCCCCCCACAAGTGACCCCATTTTGCAAACTACACCCCTCAGGGAATTCATCTAGGGGTATAGTGTACATTTCAAACCCCCAGGGGTTTCACCAATTTTGATACAACTGGGCTGTGCAAATGAAAAATTACATTTTTTACACAAAAATGCAGTTCTGGCTCCAAATTTTTCATTTTCACAAGGAATGAAGGAGACAAAGCACCCCAAAATCTGTGCCCCAATTTCTTCCGAGTACGGCAATGCCTCACATGTGACCAAAAAATACCATTTGGGTGCATGGCAGGACTCAGAAGGGAAGGAGTGATTTTTGGATTTTGCAGCTCAGATTCTGGTGGAATGTTGGTGGGTGCTATGTCGCATTAGCAAGACCACCGAAGCACCAATACAGTGGAATCCCCCCACAAGTGACCCCATTTTGCAAACTACACCCCTCAGGGAATTCATCTAGGGGTATAGTGTACATTTCAAACCCCCAGGGGTTTCACCAATTTTGATACAACTGGGCTGTGCAAATGAAAAATTACATTTTTTACACAAAAATGCAGTTCTGGCTCCAAATTTTTCATTTTCACAAGGAATGAAGGAGACAAAGCACCCCAAAATCTGTGCTCCAATTTCTCCCGAGTACGGCAATGCCTCACATGTGACCAAAAAATACCATTTGGGTGCATGGCAGGACTCAGAATGGAAGGAGTGATTTTTGGATTTTGCAGCTCAGATTCTGGTGGAATGTTGGTGGGTGCTATGTCGCATTAGCAAGACCCCCGAAGCACCAATACAGTGGAACCCCCCCACAAGTGACCCCATTTTGCAAACTACACCCCTCAGGGAATTCATCTAGGGGTATAGTGTACATTTCAAACCCCCAGGGGTTTCACCAATTTTGATACAACTGGGCTGTGCAAATGAAAAATTACATTTTTTACACAAAAATGCAGTTCTGGCTCCAAATTTGTCATTTTCACAAGGAATGAAGGAGACAAAGCACCCCAAAATCTGTGCCCCAATTTCTCCTGAGTACGGCAATGCCTCACATGTGACCAAAAAATACAATTTGGGTGCATGGCAGGACTCAGAAGGGAAGGAGTGATTTTTGCAGCTCAGATTCTGGTGGAATGTTGGTGGGTGCTATGTCGCATTAGCAAGACCCCCGAAGCACCAATACAGTGGAATCCCCCCACAATTGACCCCATTTTGCAAACTACACCCCTCAGGGAATTCATCTAGGGGTATAGTGTACATTTCAAACCCCCAGGGGTTTCACCAATTTTGATACAACTGGGCTGTGCAAATGAAAAATTACATTTTTTACACAAAAATGCAGTTCTGGCTCCAAATTTTTCATTTTCACAAGGAATGAAGGAGACAAAGCACCCCAAAATCTGTGCCCCAATTTCTCCCGAGTACGGCAATGCCTCACATGTGACCAAAAAATACCATTTGGGTGCATGGCAGGACTCAGAAGGGAAGGAGTGATTTTTGGATTTTGCAGCTCAGATTCTGGTGGAATGTTGGTGGGTGCTATGTCGCATTAGCAAGACCCCCGAAGCACCAATACAGTGGAACCCCCCCACAAGTGACCCCATTTTGCAAACTACACCCCTCAGGGAATTCATCTAGGGGTATAGTGTACATTTCAAACCCCCAGGGGTTTCACCAATTTTGATACAACTGGGCTGTGCAAATGAAAAATTACATTTTTTACACAAAAATGCAGTTCTGGCTCCAAATTTTTCATTTTCACAAGGAATGAAGGAGACAAAGCACCCCAAAATCTGTGCCCCAATTTCTCCCGAGTACGGCAATGCCTCACATGTGACCAAAAAATACCATTTGGGTGCATGGCAGGACTCAGAAGGGAAGGAGTGATTTTTGGATTTTGCAGCTCAGATTCTGGTGGAATGTTGGTGGGTGCTATGTCGCATTAGCAAGACCCCCGAAGCACCAATACAGTGGAACCCCCCCACAAGTGACCCCATTTTGCAAACTACACCCCTCACGGAATTCATCTAGGGGTATAGTGTACATTTAAAACCCCCAGGGGTTTCACCAATTTTGATACAACTGGGCTGTGCAAATGAAAAATTACATTTTTTGACACAAAAATGCAGTTCTGGCTCAAAATTTTTCATTTTCACAAGGAATGAAGGAGACAAAGCACCCCAAAATTTGTGCCCCAATTTCTCCCGAGTACGGCAATGCCTCACATGTGACCAAAAAATACCATTTGGGTGCATGGCAGGACTCAGAAGGGAAGGAGTGATTTTTGGATTTTGCAGCTCAGATTCTGGTGGAATGTTGGTGGGTGCTATGTCGCATTAGCAAGACCCCCGAAGCACCAATACAGTGGAACCCCCCCACAAGTGACCCCATTTTGCAAACTACACCCCTCAGGGAATTCATCTAGGGGTATAGTGTACATTTCAAACCCCCAGGGGTTTCACCAATTTTGATACAACTGGGCTGTGCAAATGAAAAATTACATTTTTTACACAAAAATGCAGTTCTGGCTCCAAATTTTTCATTTTCACAAGGAATGAAGGAGACAAAGCACCCCAAAATCTGTGCCCCTATTTCTCCCGAGTACGGCAATGCCTCACATGTGACCAACAAATACCATTTGGGTGCATGGCAGGACTCAGAAGGGAAGGAGTGATTTTTGGATTTTGCAGCTCAGATTCTGGTGGAATGTTGGTGGGTGCTATGTCGCATTAGCAAGACCCCCGAAGCACCAATACAGTGGAACCCCCCCACAAGTGACCCCATTTTGCAAACTACACCCCTCAGGGAATTCATCTAGGGGTATAGTGTACATTTCAAACCCCCAGGGGTTTCACCAATTTTGATACAACTGGGCTGTGCAAATGAAAAATTACATTTTTTACACAAAAATGCAGTTCTGGCTCCAAATTTTTCATTTTCACAAGGAATGAAGGAGACAAAGCACCCCAAAATCTGTGCCCCAATTTCTCCCGAGTACGGCAATGCCTCACATGTGACCAAAAAATACCATTTGGGTGCATGGCAGGACTCAGAAGGGAAGGAGTGATTTTTGGATTTTGCAGCTCAGATTCTGGTGGAATGTTGGTGGGTGCTATGTCGCATTAGCAAGACCCCCGAAGCACCAATACAGTGGAACCCCCCCACAAGTGACCCCATTTTGCAAACTACACCCCTCAGGGAATTCATCTAGGGGTATAGTGTACATTTCAAACCCCCAGGGGTTTCACCAATTTTGATACAACCGGGCTGTGCAAATGAAAAATTACATTTTTTACACAAAAATGCAGTTCTGGCTCCAAATTTTTCATTTTCACAAGGAATGAAGGAGACAAAGCACCCCAAAATCTGTGCCCCAATTTCTCCCCAATTACGGCAATGCCTCACATGTGACCAAAAAATACCATTTGGGTGCATGGCAGGACTCAGAAGGGAAGGAGTGATTTTTGGATTTTGCAGCTCAGATTCTGGTGGAATGTTGGTGGGTGCTATGTCGCATTAGCAAGACCCCCGAAGCACCAATACAGTGGAAAACCCCCACAAGTGACCCCATTTTGCAAACTACATCCCTCACGGAATTCATCTAGGGGTATAGTGTACATTTCAAACCCCCAGGGGTTTCACCAATTTTGATACAACTGGGCTGTGCAAATGAAAAATTACATTTTTTACACAAAAATGCAGTTCTGGCTCCAAATTTTTCATTTTCACAAGGAATGAAGGAGACAAAGCACCCCAAAATCTGTGTCCCAATTTCTCCCGAGTACGGCAATGCCTCACATGTGACCAAAAAAATACCATTTGGGTGCATGGCAGGACTCAGAAGGGAAGGAGTGATTTTTGGATTTTGCAGCTCAGATTCTGGTGGAATGTTGGTGGGTGCTATGTCGCATTAGCAAGACCCCCGAAGCACCAATACAGTGGAACCCCCCCACAAGTGACCCCATTTTGCAAACTACACCCCTCAGGGAATTCATCTAGGGGTATAGTGTACATTTAAAACCCCCAGGGGTTTCACCAATTTTGATACAACTGGGCTGTGCAAATGAAAAATTACATTTTTTACACAAAAATGCAGTTCTGGCTCCAAATTTTTCATTTTCACAAGGAATGAAGGAGACAAAGCACCCCAAAATCTGTGCCCCAATTTCTCCCAAGTACGGCAATGCCTCACATGTGACAAAAAAAATACCATTTGGGTGCATGGCAGGACTCAGAAGGGAAGGAGTGATTTTTGGATTTTGCAGCTCAGATTCTGGTGGAATGTTGGTGGGTGCTATGTCGCATTAGCAAGACCCCCAAAGCACCAATACAGTGGAACCCCCCCACAAGTGACCCCATTTTGCAAACTACACCCCTCAGGGAATTCATCTAGGGGTATAGTGTATATTTCAAACCCCCAGGGGTTTCACCAATTTTGATACAACTGGGCTGTGCAAATGAAAAATTACATTTTTTTACACAAAAATGCAGTTCTGGCTCAAAATTTTTCATTTTCACAAGGAATGAAGGAGACAAAGCACCCCAAAATTTGTGCCCCAATTTCTCCCGAGTACGGCAATGCCTCACATGTGACCAAAAAATACCATTTGGGTGCATGGCAGGACTCAGAAGGGAAGGAGTGATTTTTGGATTTTGCAGCTCAGATTCTGGTGGAATGTTGGTGGGTGCTATGTCGCATTAGCAAGACCCCCGAAGCACCAATACAGTGGAACCCCCCCACAAGTGACCCCATTTTGCAAACTACACCCCTCAGGGAATTCATCTAGGGGTATAGTGTACATTTCAAACCCCCAGGGGTTTCACCAATTTTGATACAACTGGGCTGTGCAAATGAAAAATTACATTTTTTACACAAAAATGCAGTTCTGGCTCCAAATTTTTCATTTTCACAAGGAATGAAGGAGACAAAGCACCCCAAAATCTGTGCCCCAATTTCTCCCGAGTACGGAAATGCCTCACATGTGACCACAAAATACCATTTGGGTGCATGGCAGGACTCAGAAGGGAAGGAGTGATTTTTGGATTTTGCAGCTCAGATTCTGGTGGAATGTTGGTGGGTGCTATGTCGCATTAGCAAGACCCCCGAAGCACCAATACAGTGGAACCCCCCCACAAGTGACCCCAATTTGCAAACTACACCCCTCAGGGAATTCATCTAGGGGTATAGTGTACATTTAAAACCCCCAGGGGTTTCACCAATTTTGATACAACTGGGCTGTGCAAATGAAAAATTACATTTTTTTACACAAAAATGCAGTTCTGGCTCAAAATTTTTCATTTTCACAAGGAATGAAGGAGACAAAGCACCCCAAAATCTGTGCCCCAATTTCTCCCGAGTACAGCAATGCCTCACATGTGACCAAAAAATACCATTTGGGTGCATGGCAGGACTCAGAAGGGAAGGAGTGATTTTTGGATTTTGCAGCTCAGATTCTGGTGGAATGTTGGTGGGTGCTATGTCGCATTAGCAAGACCCCCGAAGCACCAATACAGTGGAACCCCCCCACAAGTGACCCCATTTTGCAAACTACACCTCTCAGGGAATTCATCTAGGTGTATAGTGTACATTTCAAACCCCCAGGGGTTTCACCAATTTTGATACAACTGGGCTGTGCAAATGAAAAATTACATTTTTTACACAAAAATGCAGTTCTGGCTCCAAATTTTTCATTTTCACAAGGAATGAAGGAGACAAAGTACCCCAAAATCTGTGCCCCAATTTCTCCTGAGTATGGCAATGCCTCACATGTGACCAAAAAATACCATTTGGGTGCATGGCAGGACTCAGAAGGGAAGGAGTGATTTTTGCAGCTCAGATTCTGGTGGAATGTTGGTGGGTGCTATGTCGCATTAGCAAGACCCCCGAAGCACCAATACAGTGGAACCCCCCCACAAGTGACCCCATTTTGCAAACTACACCCCTCAGGGAATTCATCTAGGGGTATAGTGTACATTTCAAACCCCCAGGGGTTTCACCAATTTTGATACAACTGGGCTGTGCAAATGAAAAATTACATTTTTTACACAAAAATGCAGTTCTGGCTCCAAATTTTTCATTTTCACAAGGAATGAAGGAGACAAAGCACCCCAAAATCTGTGTCCCAATTTCTCCCGAGTACGGCAATGCCTCACATGTGACCAAAAAAATACCATTTGGGTGCATGGCAGGACTCAGAAGGGAAGGAGTGATTTTTGGATTTTGCAGCTCAGATTCTGGTGGAATGTTGGTGGGTGCTATGTCGCATTAGCAAGACCCCCGAAGCACCAATACAGTGGAACCCCCCCACAAGTGACCCCATTTTGCAAACTACACCCCTCAGGGAATTCATCTAGGGGTATAGTGTACATTTAAAACCCCCAGGGGTTTCACCAATTTTGATACAACTGGGCTGTGCAAATGAAAAATTACATTTTTTACACAAAAATGCAGTTCTGGCTCCAAATTTTTCATTTTCACAAGGAATGAAGGAGACAAAGCACCCCAAAATCTGTGCCCCAATTTCTCCCAAGTACGGCAATGCCTCACATGTGACAAAAAAAATACCATTTGGGTGCATGGCAGGACTCAGAAGGGAAGGAGTGATTTTTGGATTTTGCAGCTCAGATTCTGGTGGAATGTTGGTGGGTGCTATGTCGCATTAGCAAGACCCCCAAAGCACCAATACAGTGGAACCCCCCCACAAGTGACCCCATTTTGCAAACTACACCCCTCAGGGAATTCATCTAGGGGTATAGTGTATATTTCAAACCCCCAGGGGTTTCACCAATTTTGATACAACTGGGCTGTGCAAATGAAAAATTACATTTTTTTACACAAAAATGCAGTTCTGGCTCAAAATTTTTCATTTTCACAAGGAATGAAGGAGACAAAGCACCCCAAAATTTGTGCCCCAATTTCTCCCGAGTACGGCAATGCCTCACATGTGACCAAAAAATACCATTTGGGTGCATGGCAGGACTCAGAAGGGAAGGAGTGATTTTTGGATTTTGCAGCTCAGATTCTGGTGGAATGTTGGTGGGTGCTATGTCGCATTAGCAAGACCCCCGAAGCACCAATACAGTGGAACCCCCCCACAAGTGACCCCATTTTGCAAACTACACCCCTCAGGGAATTCATCTAGGGGTATAGTGTACATTTCAAACCCCCAGGGGTTTCACCAATTTTGATACAACTGGGCTGTGCAAATGAAAAATTACATTTTTTACACAAAAATGCAGTTCTGGCTCCAAATTTTTCATTTTCACAAGGAATGAAGGAGACAAAGCACCCCAAAATCTGTGCCCCAATTTCTCCCGAGTACGGAAATGCCTCACATGTGACCACAAAATACCATTTGGGTGCATGGCAGGACTCAGAAGGGAAGGAGTGATTTTTGGATTTTGCAGCTCAGATTCTGGTGGAATGTTGGTGGGTGCTATGTCGCATTAGCAAGACCCCCGAAGCACCAATACAGTGGAACCCCCCCACAAGTGACCCCAATTTGCAAACTACACCCCTCAGGGAATTCATCTAGGGGTATAGTGTACATTTAAAACCCCCAGGGGTTTCACCAATTTTGATACAACTGGGCTGTGCAAATGAAAAATTACATTTTTTTACACAAAAATGCAGTTCTGGCTCAAAATTTTTCATTTTCACAAGGAATGAAGGAGACAAAGCACCCCAAAATCTGTGCCCCAATTTCTCCCGAGTACAGCAATGCCTCACATGTGACCAAAAAATACCATTTGGGTGCATGGCAGGACTCAGAAGGGAAGGAGTGATTTTTGGATTTTGCAGCTCAGATTCTGGTGGAATGTTGGTGGGTGCTATGTCGCATTAGCAAGACCCCCGAAGCACCAATACAGTGGAACCCCCCCACAAGTGACCCCATTTTGCAAACTACACCTCTCAGGGAATTCATCTAGGTGTATAGTGTACATTTCAAACCCCCAGGGGTTTCACCAATTTTGATACAACTGGGCTGTGCAAATGAAAAAT
Organism: Crinia signifera; assembly: GCF_055691185.1. Lineage (NCBI taxonomy): Eukaryota > Metazoa > Chordata > Amphibia > Anura > Myobatrachidae > Crinia > Crinia signifera. The sequence goes on from NC_139220.1 coordinate 332,550,129, forward strand.
TACATTTTTTACACAAAAATGCAGTTCTGGCTCCAAATTTTTCATTTTCACAAGGAATGAAGGAGACAAAGTACCCCAAAATCTGTGCCCCAATTTCTCCTGAGTATGGCAATGCCTCACATGTGACCAAAAAATACCATTTGGGTGCATGGCAGGACTCAGAAGGGAAGGAGTGATTTTTGCAGCTCAGATTCTGGTGGAATGTTGGTGGGTGCTATGTCGCATTAGCAAGACCCCCGAAGCACCAATACAGTGGAACCCCCCCACAAGTGACCCCATTTTGCAAACTACACCCCTCAGGGAATTCATCTAGGGGTATAGTGTACATTTCAAACCCCCAGGGGTTTCACCAATTTTGATACAACTGGGCTGTGCAAATGAAAAATTAAATTTTTTACACAAAAATGCAGTTCTGGCTCCAAATTTGTCATTTTCACAAGGAATGAAGGAGACAAAGCACCCCAAAATCTGTGCCCCAATTTCTCCCGAGTACGGCAATGCCTCACATGTGACCAAAAAATACCATTTGGGTGCATGGCAGGACTCAGAAGGGAAGGAGTGATTTTTGGATTTTGCAGCTCAGAATCTGGTGGAATGTTGGTGGGTGCTATGTCGCATTAGCAAGACCCCCGAAGCACCAATACAGTGGAACCCCCCCACAAGTGACCCCATTTTGCAAACTACACCCCTCAGGGAATTCATCTAGGGGTATAGTGTACATTTCAAACCCCCAGGGGTTTCACCAATTTTGATACAACTGGGCTGTGCAAATGAAAAATTACATTTTTTACACAAAAATGCAGTTCTGGCTCCAAATTTTTCATTTTCACAAGGAATGAAGGAGACAAAGCACCCCAAAATCTGTGCCCCAATTTCTCCCGAGTACGGCAATGCCTCACATGTGACCAAAAAATACCATTTGGGTGCATGGCAGGACTCAGAAGGGAAGGAGTGATTTTTGGATTTTGCAGCTCAGATTCTGGTGGAATGTTGGTGGGTGCTATGTCGCATTAGCAAGACCCCCGAAGCACCAATACAGTGGAACCCCCCCACAAGTGACCCCATTTTGCAAACTACACCCCTCAGGGAATTCATCTAGGGGTATAGTGTACATTTCAAACCCCCAGGGGTTTCACCAATTTTGATACAACTGGGCTGTGCAAATGAAAAATTAAATTTTTTACACAAAAATGCAGTTCTGGCTCCAAATTTGTCATTTTCACAAGGAATGAAGGAGACAAAGCACCCCAAAATCTGTGCCCCAATTTCTCCCGAGTACGGCAATGCCTCACATGTGACCAAAAAATACCATTTGGGTGCATGGCAGGACTCAGAAGGGAAGGAGTGATTTTTGGATTTTGCAGCTCAGATTCTGGTGGAATGTTGGTGGGTGCTATGTCGCATTAGCAAGACCCCCGAAGCACCAATACAGTGGAACCCCCCCACAAGTGACCCCATTTTGCAAAGTACACCCCTCATGGAATTCATCTAGGGGTATAGTGTACATTTCAAACCCCCAGGGGTTTCACCAATTTTGATACAACTGGGCTGTGCAAATGAAAAATTACATTTTTTACACAAAAATGCAGTTCTGGCTCCAAATTTTTCATTTTCACAAGGAATGAAGGAGACAAAGCACCCCAAAATCTGTGCCCCAATTTCTCCCGAGTACGGCAATGCCTCACATGTGACCAAAAAATACCATTTGGGTGCATGGCAGGACTCAGAAGGGAAGGAGTGATTTTTGGATTTTGCAGCTCAGATTCTGGTGGAATGTTGGTGGGTGCTATGTCGCATTAGCAAGACCCCCGAAGCACCAATACAGTGGAACCCCCCCACAAGTGACCCCATTTTGCAAAGTACACCCCTCATGGAATTCATCTAGGGGTATAGTGTACATTTCAAACCCCCAGGGGTTTCACCAATTTTGATACAACTGGGCTGTGCAAATGAAAAATTACATTTTTTTACACAAAAATGCAGTTCTGGCTCAAAATTTTTCATTTTCACAAGGAATGAAGGAGACAAAGCACCCCAAAATCTGTGCCTCAATTTCTCCCGAGTACGGCAATGCCTCACATGTGACCAAAAAATACCATTTGGGTGCATGGCAGGACTCAGAAGGGAAGGAGTGATTTTTGGATTTTGCAGCTCAGATTCTGGTGGAATGTTGGGGGGTGCTATGTCGCATTAGCAAGACCCCCGAAGCACCAATACAGTGGAACCCCCCCCACAAGTGACCCCATTTTGCAAACTACACCCCTCAGGGAATTCATCTAGGGGTATAGTGTACATTTCAAACCCCCAGGGGTTTCACCAATTTTGATACAACTGGGCTGTGCAAATGAAAAATTACATTTTTTTACACAAAAATGCACTTCTAGCTCAAAATTTTTCATTTTCACAAGGAATGAAGGAGACAAAGCACCCCAAAATCTGTGCCCAAATTTCTCCCGAGTACGGCAATGCCTCACATGTGACCAAAAAATACCATTTGGGTGCATGGCAGGACTCAGAAGGGACGGAGTGATTTTTGGATTTTGCAGCTCAGATTCTGGTGGAATGTTGGTGGGTGCTATGTCGCATTAGCAAGACCCCCGAAGCACCAATACAGTGGAACCCCCCCACAAGTGACCCCATTTTGCAAAGTACACCCCTCAGGGAATTCATCTAGGGGTATAGTGTACATTTCAAACCCCCAGGGGTTTCACCAATTTTGATACAACTGGGCTGTGCAAATGAAAAATTACATTTTTTTACACAAAAATGCAGTTCTGGCTCAAAATTTTTCATTTTCACAAGGAATGAAGGAGACAAAGCACCCCAAAATCTGTGCCTCAATTTCTCCCGAGTATGGCAATGCCTCACATGTGACCAAAAAATACCATTTGGGTGCATGGCAGGACTCAGAAGGGAAGGAGTGATTTTTGGATTTTGCAGCTCAGATTCTGGTGGAATGTTGGTGGGTGCTATGTCGCATTAGCAAGACCCCCGAAGCACCAATACAGTGGAACCCCCCCACAAGTGACCCCATTTTGCAAACTACACCCCTCAGGGAATTCATCTAGGGGTATAGTGTACATTTCAAACCCCCAGGGGTTTCACCAATTTTGATACAACTGGGCTGTGCAAATGAAAAATTACATTTTTTACACAAAAATGCAGTTCTGGCTCCAAATTTGTCATTTTCACAAGGAATGAAGGAGACAAAGCACCCCAAAATCTGTGCCCCAATTTCTCCCGAGTACGGCAATGCCTCACATGTGACCAAAAAATACCATTTGGGTGCATGGCAGGACTCAGAAGGGAAGGAGTGATTTTTGGATTTTGCAGCTCAGATTCTGGTGGAATGTTGGTGGGTGCTATGTCGCATTAGCAAGACCCCCGAAGCACCAATACAGTGGAACCCCCCCACAAGTGACCCCATTTTGCAAACTACACCCCTCAGGGAATTCATCTAGGGGTATAGTGTACATTTCAAACCCCCAGGGGTTTCACCAATTTTGATACAACTGGGCTGTGCAAATGAAAAATTACATTTTTTACACAAAAATGCAGTTCTGGCTCCAAATTTTTCATTTTCACAAGGAATGAAGGAGACAAAGCACCCCAAAATCTGTGCCCCAATTTCTCCCGAGTACGGCAATGCCTCACATGTGACCAAAAAATACCATTTGGGTGCATGGCAGGACTCAGAAGGGAAGGAGTGATTTTTGGATTTTGCAGCTCAGATTCTGGTGGAATGTTGGTGGGTGCTATGTCGCATTAGCAAGACCCCCGAAGCACCAATACAGTGGAACCCCCCCACAAGTGACCCCATTTTGCAAACTACACCCCTCAGGGAATTCATCTAGGGGTATAGTGTACATTTCAAACCCCCAGGGGTTTCACCAATTTTGATACAACTGGGCTGTGCAAATGAAAAATTACATTTTTTACACAAAAATGCAGTTCTGGCTCCAAATTTTTCATTTTCACAAGGAATGAAGGAGACAAAGCACCCCAAAATCTGTGCCCCAATTTCTCCCGAGTACGGCAATGCCTCACATGTGACCAAAAAATACCATTTGGGTGCATGGCAGGACTCAGAAGGGAAGGAGTGATTTTTGGATTTTGCAGCTCAGATTCTGGTGGAATGTTGGTGGGTGCTATGTCGCATTAGCAAGACCCCCGAAGCACCAATACAGTGGAACCCCCCCACAAGTGACCCCATTTTGCAAACTACACCCCTCAGGGAATTCATCTAGGGGTATAGTGTACATTTCAAACCCCCAGGGGTTTCACCAATTTTGATACAACTGGGCTGTGCAAATGAAAAATTAAATTTTTTACACAAAAATGCAGTTCTGGCTCCAAATTTGTCATTTTCACAAGGAATGAAGGAGACAAAGCACCCCAAAATCTGTGCCCCAATTTCTCCCGAGTACGGCAATGCCTCACATGTGACCAAAAAATACCATTTGGGTGCATGGCAGGACTCAGAAGGGAAGGAGTGATTTTTGGATTTTGCAGCTCAGATTCTGGTGGAATGTTGGTGGGTGCTATGTCGCATTAGCAAGACCCCCGAAGCACCAATACAGTGGAACCCCCCCACAAGTGACCCCATTTTGCAAACAACACCCCTCAGGGAATTCATCTAGGGGTATAGTGTACATTTCAAACCCCCAGGGGTTTCACCAATTTTGATACAACTGGGCTGTGCAAATGAAAAATTACATTTTTTACACAAAAATGCAGTTCTGGCTCCAAATTTTTCATTTTCACAAGGAATGAAGGAGACAAAGCACCCCAAAATCTGTGCCCCAATTTCTCCCGAGTACGGCAATGCCTCACATGTGACCAAAAAATACCATTTGGGTGCATGGCAGGACTCAGAAGGGAAGGAGTGATTTTTGGATTTTGCAGCTCAGATTCTGGTGGAATGTTGGTGGGTGCTATGTCGCATTAGCAAGACCCCCGAAGCACCAATACAGTGGAACACCCCCACAAGTGACCCCATTTTGCAAACTACACCCCTCAGGGAATTCATCTAGGGGTATAGTGTACATTTCAAACCCCCAGGGGTTTCACCAATTTTGATACAACTGGGCTGTGCAAATGAAAAATTACATTTTTTACACAAAAATGCAGTTCTGGCTCAAAATTTTTCATTTTCACAAGGAATGAAGGAGACAAAGCACCCCAAAATCTGTGCCCCAATTTCTCCCGAGTACGGCAATGCCTCACATGTGACCAAAAAATACCATTTGGGTGCATGGCAGGACTCAGAAGGGAAGGAGTGATTTTTGGATTTTGCAGCTCAGATTCTGGTGGAATGTTGGTGGGTGCTATGTCGCATTAGCAAGACCCCCGAAGCACCAATACAGTGGAACCCCCCCACAAGTGACCCCATTTTGCAAAGTACACCCCTCAGGGAATTCATCTAGGGGTATAGTGTACATTTCAAACCCCCAGGGGTTTCACCAATTTTGATACAACTGGGCTGTGCAAATGAAAAATTACATTTTTTTACACAAAAATGCAGTTCTGGCTCAAAATTTTTCATTTTCACAAGGAATGAAGGAGACAAAGCACCCCAAAATCTGTGCCTCAATTTCTCCCGAGTACGGCAATGCCTCACATGTGACCAAAAAATACCATTTGGGTGCATGGCAGGACTCAGAAGGGAAGGAGTGATTTTTGGATTTTGCAGCTCAGATTCTGGTGGAATGTTGGTGGGTGCTATGTCGCATTAGCAAGACCCCCGAAGCACCAATACAGTGGAACCCCCCCCCACAAGTGACCCCATTTTGCAAACTACACCCCTCAGGGAATTCATCTAGGGGTATAGTGTACATTTCAAACCCCCAGGGGTTTCACCAATTTTGATGCAACTGGGCTGTGCAAATGAAAAATTACATTTTTTTACACAAAAATGCACTTCTAGCTCAAAATTTTTCATTTTCACAAGGAATGAAGGAGACAAAGCACCCCAAAATCTGTGCCCAAATTTCTCCCGAGTACGGCAATGCCTCACATGTGACCAAAAAATACCATTTGGGTGCATGGCAGGACTCAGAAGGGACGGAGTGATTTTTGGATTTTGCAGCTCAGATTCTGGTGGAATGTTGGTGGGTGCTATGTCGCATTAGCAAGACCCCCGAAGCACCAATACAGTGGAACCCCCCCACAAGTGACCCCATTTTGCAAAGTACACCCCTCAGGGAATTCATCTAGGGGTATAGTGTACATTTCAAACCCCCAGGGGTTTCACCAATTTTGATACAACTGGGCTGTGCAAATGAAAAATTACATTTTTTTACACAAAAATGCAGTTCTGGCTCAAAATTTTTCATTTTCACAAGGAATGAAGGAGACAAAGCACCCCAAAATCTGTGCCTCAATTTCTCCCGAGTATGGCAATGCCTCACATGTGACCAAAAAATACCATTTGGGTGCATGGCAGGACTCAGAAGGGAAGGAGTGATTTTTGGATTTTGCAGCTCAGATTCTGGTGGAATGTTGGTGGGTGCTATGTCGCATTAGCAAGACCCCCGAAGCACCAATACAGTGGAACCCCCCCACAAGTGACCCCATTTTGCAAACTACACCCCTCAGGGAATTCATCTAGGGGTATAGTGTACATTTAAAACCCCCAGGGGTTTGACCAATTTTGATACAACTGGGCTGTGCAAATGAAAAATTACATTTTTTACACAAAAATGCAGTTCTGGCTCCAAATTTTTCATTTTCACAAGGAATGAAGGAGACAAAGCACCCCAAAATCTGTACCCCAATTTCTCCCGAGTACGGCAATGCCTCACATGTGACCAAAAAATACCATTTGGGTGCATGGCAGGACTCAGAAGGGAAGGAGTGATTTTTGGATTTTGCAGCTCAGATTCTGGTGGAATGTTGGTGGGTGCTATGTCGCATTAGCAAGACCCCCAAAGCACCAATACAGTGGAACCCCCCCACAAGTGACCCCATTTTGCAAACTACACCCCTCAGGGAATTCATCTAGGGGTATAGTGTACATTTCAAACCCCCAGGGGTTTCACCAATTTTGATACAACTGGGCTGTGCAAATGAAAAATTACATTTTTTTACACAAAAATGCAGTTCTGGCTCAAAATTTTTCATTTTCACAAGGAATGAAGGAGACAAAGCACCCCAAAATTTGTGCCCCAATTTCTCCCGAGTACGGCAATGCCTCACATGTGACCAAAAAATACCATTTGGGTGCATGGCAGGACTCAGAAGGGAAGGAGTGATTTTTGGATTTTGCAGCTCAGATTCTGGTGGAATGTTGGTGGGTGCTATGTCGCATTAGCAAGACCCCCGAAGCACCAATACAGTGGAACCCCCCCACAAGTGACCCCATTTTGCAAACTACACCCCTCAGGGAATTCATCTAGGGGTATAGTGTACATTTCAAACCCCCAGGGGTTTCACCAATTTTGATACAACTGGGCTGTGCAAATGAAAAATTACATTTTTTACACAAAAATGCAGTTCTGGCTCCAAATTTTTCATTTTCACAAGGAATGAAGGAGACAAAGCACCCCAAAATCTGTGCCCCAATTTCTCCCGAGTACGGCAATGCCTCACATGTGACCAAAAAATACCATTTGGGTGCATGGCAGGACTCAGAAGGGAAGGAGTGATTTTTGGATTTTGCAGCTCAGATTCTGGTGGAATGTTGGTGGGTGCTATGTCGCATTAGCAAGACCCCCGAAGCACCAATACAGTGGAACCCCCCCACAAGTGACCCCATTTTGCAAACTACACCCCTCAGGGAATTCATCTAGGGGTATAGTGTACATTTCAAACCCCCAGGGGTTTCACCAATTTTGATACAACTGGGCTGTGCAAATGAAAAATTACATTTTTTTACACAAAAATGCAGTTCTGGCTCAAAATTTTTCATTTTCACAAGGAATGAAGGAGACAAAGCACCCCAAAATCTGTGCCCCAATTTCTCCCGAGTACGGCAATGCCTCACATGTGACCAAAAAATACCATTTGGGTGCATGGCAGGACTCAGAAGGGAAGGAGTGATTTTTGGATTTTGCAGCTCAGATTCTGGTGGAATGTTGGTGGGTGCTATGTCGCATTAGCAAGACCCCCGAAGCACCAATACAGTGGAACCCCCCCACAAGTGACCCCATTTTGCAAACTACACCCCTCAGGGAATTCATCTAGGGGTATAGTGTACATTTCAAACCCCCAGGGGTTTCACCAATTTTGATACAACTGGGCTGTGCAAATGAAAAATTACATTTTTTTACACAAAAATGCAGTTCTGGCTCAAAATTTTTCATTTTCACAAGGAATGAAGGAGACAAAGCACCCCAAAATTTGTGCCCCAATTTCTCCCGAGTACGGCAATGCCTCACATGTGACCAAAAAATACCATTTGGGTGCATGGCAGGACTCAGAAGGGAAGGAGTGATTTTTGGATTTTGCAGCTCAGATTCTGGTGGAATGTTGGTGGGTGCTATGTCGCATTAGCAAGACCCCCGAAGCACCAATACAGTGGAACCCCCCCACAAGTGACCCCATTTTGCAAACTACACCCCTCAGGGAATTCATCTAGGGGTATAGTGTACATTTCAAACCCCCAGGGGTTTCACCAATTTTGATACAACTGGGCTGTGCAAATGAAAAATTACATTTTTTACACAAAAATGCAGTTCTGGCTCCAAATTTTTCATTTTCACAAGGAATGAAGGAGACAAAGCACCCCAAAATCTGTGCCCCTATTTCTCCCGAGTACGGCAATGCCTCACATGTGACCAACAAATACCATTTGGATGCATGGCAGGACTCAGAAGGGAAGGAGTGATTTTTGGATTTTGCAGCTCAGATTCTGGTGGAATGTTGGTGGGTGCTATGTCGCATTAGCAAGACCCCCGAAGCACCAATACAGTGGAACCCCCCCACAAGTGACCCCATTTTGCAAACTACACCCCTCAGGGAATTCATCTAGGGGTATAGTGTACATTTCAAACCCCCAGGGGTTTCACCAATTTTGATACAACTGGGCTGTGCAAATGAAAAATTACATTTTTTACACAAAAATGCAGTTCTGGCTCCAAATTTGTCATTTTCACAAGGAATGAAGGAGACAAAGCACCCCAAAATCTGTGCCCCAATTTCTCCTGAGTACGGCAATGCCTCATATGTGACCAAAAAATACAATTTGGGTGCATGGCAGGACTCAGAAGGGAAGGAGTGATTTTTGCAGCTCAGATTCTGGTGGAATGTTGGTGGGTGCTATGTCGCATTAGCAAGACCCCCGAAGCACCAATACAGTGGAATCCCCCCACAATTGACCCCATTTTGCAAACTACACCCCTCAGGGAATTCATCTAGGGGTATAGTGTACATTTCAAACCCCCAGGGGTTTCACCAATTTTGATACAACTGGGCTGTGCAAATGAAAAATTACATTTTTTACACAAAAATGCAGTTCTGGCTCCAAATTTTTCATTTTCACAAGGAATGAAGGAGACAAAGCACCCCAAAATCTGTGCCCCAATTTCTCCCGAGGACGGCAATGCCTCACATGTGACCAAAAAATACCATTTGGGTGCATGGCAGGACTCAGAAGGGAAGGAGTGATTTTTGGATTTTGCAGCTCAGATTCTGGTGGAATGTTGGTGGGTGCTATGTCGCATTAGCAAGACCCCCGAAGCACCAATACAGTGGAACCCCCCCACAAGTGACCCCATTTTGCAAACTACACCTCTCAGGGAATTCATCTAGGGGTATAGTGTACATTTCAAACCCCCAGGGGTTTCACCAATTTTGATACAACTGGGCTGTGCAAATGAAAAATTACATTTTTTACACAAAAATGCAGTTCTGGCTCCAAATTTGTCATTTTCACAAGGAATGAAGGAGACAAAGCACCCCAAAATCTGTGCCCCAATTTCTCCTGAGTACGGCAATGCCTCACATGTGACCAAAAAATACAATTTGGGTGCATGGCAGGACTCAGAAGGGAAGGAGTGATTTTTGCAGCTCAGATTCTGGTGGAATGTTGGTGGGTGCTATGTCGCATTAGCAAGACCCCCGAAGCACCAATACAGTGGAACCCCCCACAAGTGACCCCATTTTGCAAACTACACCCCTCAGGGAATTCATCTAGGGGTATAGTGTACATTTCAAACCCCCAGGGGTTTCACCAATTTTGATACAACTGGGCTGTGCAAATGAAAAATTACATTTTTTACACAAAAATGCAGTTCTGGCTCCAAATTTTTCATTTTCACAAGGAATGAAGGAGACAAAGCACCCCAAAATCTGTGCCCCAATTTCTCCCGAGTACGGCAATGCCTCACATGTGACCAAAAAATACCATTTGGGTGCATGGCAGGACTCAGAAGGGAAGGAGTGATTTTTGGATTTTGCAGCTCAGATTCTGGTGGAATGTTGGTGGGTGCTATGTCGCATTAGCAAGACCCCCGAAGCACCAATACAGTGGAACCCCCCCACAAGTGACCCCATTTTGCAAACTACACCCCTCAGGGAATTCATCTAGGGGTATAGTGTACATTTCAAACCCCCAGGGGTTTCACCAATTTTGATACAACTGGGCTGTGCAAATGAAAAATTAAATTTTTTACACAAAAATGCAGTTCTGGCTCCAAATTTTTCATTTTCACAAGGAATGAAGGAGACAAAGCACCCCAAAATCTGTGCCCCAATTTCTCCCGAGTACGGCAATGCCTCACATGTGACCAAAAAATATCATTTGGGTGCATGGCAGGACTCAGAATGGAAGGAGTGATTTTTGGATTTTGCAGCTCAGATTCTGGTGGAATGTTGGTGGGTGCTATGTCGCATTAGCAAGACCCCCGAAGCACCAATACAGTGGAACCCCCCCACAAGTGACCCCATTTTGCAAACTACACCCCTCAGGGAATTCATCTAGGGGTATAGTGTACATTTCAAACCCCCAGGGGTTTCACCAATTTTGATACAACTGGGCTGTGCAAATGAAAAATTACATTTTTTACACAAAAATGCAGTTCTGGCTCCAAATTTGTCATTTTCACAAGGAATGAAGGAGACAAAGCACCCCAAAATCTGTGCCCCAATTTCTCCCGAGTACGGCAATGCCTCACATGTGACCAAAAAATACCATTTGGGTGCATGGCAGGACTCAGAAGGGAAGGAGTGATTTTTGGATTTTGCAGCTCAGATTCTGGTGGAATGTTGGTGGGTGCTATGTCGCATTAGCAAGACCCCCGAAGCACCAATACAGTGGAACCCCCCCACAAGTGACCCCATTTTGCAAACTACACCCCTCAGGGAATTCATCTAGGGGTATAGTGTACATTTCAAACCCCCAGGGGTTTCACCAATTTTGATACAACTGGGCTGTGCAAATGAAAAATTACATTTTTTACACAAAAATGCAGTTCTGGCTCCAAATTTTTCATTTTCACAAGGAATGAAGGAGACAAAGCACCCCAAAATCTGTGCCCCAATTTCTCCCGAGTACGGCAATGCCTCACATGTGACCAAAAAATACCATTTGGGTGCATGGCAGGACTCAGAAGGGAAGGAGTGATTTTTGGATTTTGCAGCTCAGATTCTGGTGGAATGTTGGTGGGTGCTATGTCGCATTAGCAAGACCCCCGAAGCACCAATACAGTGGAACCCCCCCACAAGTGACCCCATTTTGCAAACTACACCCCTCAGGGAATTCATCTAGGGGTATAGTGTACATTTCAAACCCCCAGGGGTTTCACCAATTTTGATACAACTGGGCTGTGCAAATGAAAAATTACATTTTTTACACAAAAATGCAGTTCTGGCTCCAAATTTTTCATTTTCACAAGGAATGAAGGAGACAAAGCACCCCAAAATCTGTGCCCCAATTTCTCCCGAGTACGGCAATGCCTCACATGTGACCAAAAAATACCATTTGGGTGCATGGCAGGACTCAGAAGGGAAGGAGTGATTTTTGGATTTTGCAGCTCAGATTCTGGTGGAATGTTGGTGGGTGCTATGTCGCATTAGCAAGACCCCCGAAGCACCAATACAGTGGAACCCCCCCACAAGTGACCCCATTTTGCAAACTACACCCCTCAGGGAATTCATCTAGGGGTATAGTGTACATTTCAAACCCCCAGGGGTTTCACCAATTTTGATACAACTGGGCTGTGCAAATGAAAAATTACATTTTTTACACAAAAATGCAGTTCTGGCTCCAAATTTTTCATTTTCACAAGGAATGAAGGAGACAAAGCACCCCAAAATCTGTGCCCCAATTTCTCCCGAGTACGGCAATGCCTCACATGTGACCAAAAAATACCATTTGGGTGCATGGCAGGACTCAGAAGGGAAGGAGTGATTTTTGGATTTTGCAGCTCAGATTCTGGTGGAATGTTGGTGGGTGCTATGTCGCATTAGCAAGACCCCCGAAGCACCAATACAGTGGAACACCCCCACAAGTGACCCCATTTTGCAAACTACACCCCTCAGGGAATTCATCTAGGGGTATAGTGTACATTTAAAACCCCCAGGGGTTTCACCAATTTTGATACAACTGGGCTGTGCAAATAAAAAATAACATTTTTTACACAAAAATGCAGTTCTGGCTCCAAATTTGTCATTTTCACAAGGAATGAAGGAGACAAAGCACCCCTAAATCTGTGCCCCAATTTCTCCCGAGTACGGCAATGCCTCACATGTTACCAAAAAATACCATTTGGGTGCATGGCAGGACTCAGAAGGGAAGGAGTGATTTTTGGATTTTGCAGCTCAGATTCTGGTGGAATGTTGGTGGGTGCTATGTCGCAATAGCAAGACCCCCGAAGCACCAATACAGTGGAACCCCCCACAAGTGACCCCATTTTGCAAACTACACCCCTCAGGGAATTCATCTAGGGGTATAGTGTACATTTCAAACCCCCAGGGGTTTCACCAATTTTGATACAACTGGGCTGTGCAAATGAAAAATTACATTTTTTGACACAAAAATGCAGTTCTGGCTCAAAATTTTTCATTTTCACAAGGAATGAAGGAGACAAAGCACCCCAAAATTTGTGCCCCAATTTCTCCCGAGTACGGCAATGCCTCACATGTGACCAAAAAATACCATTTGGGTGCATGGCAGGACTCAGAAGGGAAGGAGTGATTTTTGGATTTTGCAGCTCAGATTCTGGTGGAATGTTGGTGGGTGCTATGTCGCATTAGCAAGACCCCCGAAGCACCAATACAGTGGAACCCCCCCACAAGTGACCCCATTTTGCAAACTACACCCCTCAGGGAATTCATCTAGGGGTATAGTGTACATTTCAAACCCCCAGGGGTTTCACCAATTTTGATACAACTGGGCTGTGCAAATGAAAAATTACATTTTTTACACAAAAATGCAGTTCTGGCTCCAAATTTTTCATTTTCACAAGGAATGAAGGAGACAAAGCACCCCAAAATCTGTGCCCCTATTTCTCCCGAGTACGGCAATGCCTCACATGTGACCAACAAATACCATTTGGGTGCATGGCAGGACTCAGAAGGGAAGGAGTGATTTTTGGATTTTGCAGCTCAGATTCTGGTGGAATGTTGGTGGGTGCTATGTCGCATTAGCAAGACCCCCGAAGCACCAATACAGTGGAACCCCCCCACAAGTGACCCCATTTTGCAAACTACACCCCTCAGGGAATTCATCTAGGGGTATAGTGTACATTTCAAACCCCCAGGGGTTTCACCAATTTTGATACAACTGGGCTGTGCAAATGAAAAATTACATTTTTTACACAAAAATGCAGTTCTGGCTCCAAATTTTTCATTTTCACAAGGAATGAAGGAGACAAAGCACCCCAAAATCTGTGCCCCAATTTCTTCCGAGTACGGCAATGCCTCACATGTGACCACAAAATACCATTTGGGTGCATGGCAGGACTCAGAAGGGAAGGAGTGATTTTTGGATTTTGCAGCTCAGATTCTGGTGGAATGTTGGTGGGTGCTATGTCGCATTAGCAAGACCCCCGAAGCACCAATACAGTGGAATCCCCCCACAAGTGACCCCATTTTGCAAACTACACCCCTCAGGGAATTCATCTAGGGGTATAGTGTACATTTCAAACCCCCAGGGGTTTCACCAATTTTGATACAACTGGGCTGTGCAAATGAAAAATTACATTTTTTACACAAAAATGCAGTTCTGGCTCCAAATTTTTCATTTTCACAAGGAATGAAGGAGACAAAGCACCCCAAAATCTGTGCTCCAATTTCTCCCGAGTACGGCAATGCCTCACATGTGACCAAAAAATACCATTTGGGTGCATGGCAGGACTCAGAATGGAAGGAGTGATTTTTGGATTTTGCAGCTCAGATTCTGGTGGAATGTTGGTGGGTGCTATGTCGCATTAGCAAGACCCCCGAAGCACCAATACAGTGGAACCCCCCCACAAGTGACCCCATTTTGCAAACTACACCCCTCAGGGAATTCATCTAGGGGTATAGTGTACATTTCAAACCCCCAGGGGTTTCACCAATTTTGATACAACTGGGCTGTGCAAATGAAAAATTACATTTTTTACACAAAAATGCAGTTCTGGCTCAAAATTTTTCATTTTCACAAGGAATGAAGGAGACAAAGCACCCCAAAATCTGTGCCCCAATTTCTCCCGAGTACGGCAATGCCTCACATGTGACCAAAAAATACCATTTGGGTGCATGGCAGGACTCAGAAGGGAAGGAGTGATTTTTGGATTTTGCAGCTCAGATTCTGGTGGAATGTTGGTGGGTGCTATGTCGCATTAGCAAGACCCCCGAAGCACCAATACAGTGGAACCCCCCCACAAGTGACCCCATTTTGCAAAGTACACCCCTCAGGGAATTCATCTAGGGGTATAGTGTACATTTCAAACCCCCAGGGGTTTCACCAATTTTGATACAACTGGGCTGTGCAAATGAAAAATTACATTTTTTTACACAAAAATGCAGTTCTGGCTCAAAATTTTTCATTTTCACAAGGAATGAAGGAGACAAAGCACCCCAAAATCTGTGCCTCAATTTCTCCCGAGTACGGCAATGCCTCACATGTGACCAAAAAATACCATTTGGGTGCATGGCAGGACTCAGAAGGGAAGGAGTGATTTTTGGATTTTGCAGCTCAGATTCTGGTGGAATGTTGGTGGGTGCTATGTCGCATTAGCAAGACCCCCGAAGCACCAATACAGTGGAACCCCCCCCCACAAGTGACCCCATTTTGCAAACTACACCCCTCAGGGAATTCATCTAGGGGTATAGTGTACATTTCAAACCCCCAGGGGTTTCACCAATTTTGATGCAACTGGGCTGTGCAAATGAAAAATTACATTTTTTTACACAAAAATGCACTTCTAGCTCAAAATTTTTCATTTTCACAAGGAATGAAGGAGACAAAGCACCCCAAAATCTGTGCCCAAATTTCTCCCGAGTACGGCAATGCCTCACATGTGACCAAAAAATACCATTTGGGTGCATGGCAGGACTCAGAAGGGACGGAGTGATTTTTGGATTTTGCAGCTCAGATTCTGGTGGAATGTTGGTGGGTGCTATGTCGCATTAGCAAGACCCCCGAAGCACCAATACAGTGGAACCCCCCCACAAGTGACCCCATTTTGCAAAGTACACCCCTCAGGGAATTCATCTAGGGGTATAGTGTACATTTCAAACCCCCAGGGGTTTCACCAATTTTGATACAACTGGGCTGTGCAAATGAAAAATTACATTTTTTTACACAAAAATGCAGTTCTGGCTCAAAATTTTTCATTTTCACAAGGAATGAAGGAGACAAAGCACCCCAAAATCTGTGCCTCAATTTCTCCCGAGTATGGCAATGCCTCACATGTGACCAAAAAATACCATTTGGGTGCATGGCAGGACTCAGAAGGGAAGGAGTGATTTTTGGATTTTGCAGCTCAGATTCTGGTGGAATGTTGGTGGGTGCTATGTCGCATTAGCAAGACCCCCGAAGCACCAATACAGTGGAACCCCCCCACAAGTGACCCCATTTTGCAAACTACACCCCTCAGGGAATTCATCTAGGGGTATAGTGTACATTTAAAACCCCCAGGGGTTTCACCAATTTTGATACAACTGGGCTGTGCAAATGAAAAATTACATTTTTTACACAAAAATGCAGTTCTGGCTCCAAATTTTTCATTTTCACAAGGAATGAAGGAGACAAAGCACCCCAAAATCTGTACCCCAATTTCTCCCGAGTACGGCAATGCCTCACATGTGACCAAAAAATACCATTTGGGTGCATGGCAGGACTCAGAAGGGAAGGAGTGATTTTTGGATTTTGCAGCTCAGATTCTGGTGGAATGTTGGTGGGTGCTATGTCGCATTAGCAAGACCCCCGAAGCACCAATACAGTGGAACCCCCCCACAAGTGACCCCATTTTGCAAACTACACCCCTCAGGGAATTCATCTAGGGGTATAGTGTACATTTCAAACCCCCAGGGGTTTCACCAATTTTGATACAACTGGGCTGTGCAAATGAAAAATTACATTTTTTTACACAAAAATGCAGTTCTGGCTCAAAATTTTTCATTTTCACAAGGAATGAAGGAGACAAAGCACCCCAAAATCTGTGCCCCAATTTCTCCCGAGTACGGCAATGCCTCACATGTGACCAAAAAATACCATTTGGGTGCATGGCAGGACTCAGAAGGGAAGGAGTGATTTTTGGATTTTGCAGCTCAGATTCTGGTGGAATGTTGGTGGGTGCTATGTCGCATTAGCAAGACCCCCGAAGCACCAATACAGTGGAACCCCCCCACAAGTGACCCCATTTTGCAAACTACACCCCTCAGGGAATTCATCTAGGGGTATAGTGTACATTTCAAACCCCCAGGGGTTTCACCAATTTTGATACAACTGGGCTGTGCAAATGAAAAATTACATTTTTTTACACAAAAATGCAGTTCTGGCTCAAAATTTTTCATTTTCACAAGGAATGAAGGAGACAAAGCACCCCAAAATTTGTGCCCCAATTTCTCCCGAGTACGGCAATGCCTCACATGTGACCAAAAAATACCATTTGGGTGCATGGCAGGACTCAGAAGGGAAGGAGTGATTTTTGGATTTTGCAGCTCAGATTCTGGTGGAATGTTGGTGGGTGCTATGTCGCATTAGCAAGACCCCCGAAGCACCAATACAGTGGAACCCCCCCACAAGTGACCCCATTTTGCAAACTACACCCCTCAGGGAATTCATCTAGGGGTATAGTGTACATTTCAAACCCCCAGGGGTTTCACCAATTTTGATACAACTGGGCTGTGCAAATGAAAAATTACATTTTTTACACAAAAATGCAGTTCTGGCTCCAAATTTTTCATTTTCACAAGGAATGAAGGAGACAAAGCACCCCAAAATCTGTGCCCCTATTTCTCCCGAGTACGGCAATGCCTCACATGTGACCAACAAATACCATTTGGATGCATGGCAGGACTCAGAAGGGAAGGAGTGATTTTTGGATTTTGCAGCTCAGATTCTGGTGGAATGTTGGTGGGTGCTATGTCGCATTAGCAAGACCCCCGAAGCACCAATACAGTGGAACCCCCCCACAAGTGACCCCATTTTGCAAACTACACCCCTCAGGGAATTCATCTAGGGGTATAGTGTACATTTCAAACCCCCAGGGGTTTCACCAATTTTGATACAACTGGGCTGTGCAAATGAAAAATTACATTTTTTACACAAAAATGCAGTTCTGGCTCCAAATTTGTCATTTTCACAAGGAATGAAGGAGACAAAGCACCCCAAAATCTGTGCCCCAATTTCTCCTGAGTACGGCAATGCCTCATATGTGACCAAAAAATACAATTTGGGTGCATGGCAGGACTCAGAAGGGAAGGAGTGATTTTTGCAGCTCAGATTCTGGTGGAATGTTGGTGGGTGCTATGTCGCATTAGCAAGACCCCCGAAGCACCAATACAGTGGAATCCCCCCACAATTGACCCCATTTTGCAAACTACACCCCTCAGGGAATTCATCTAGGGGTATAGTGTACATTTCAAACCCCCAGGGGTTTCACCAATTTTGATACAACTGGGCTGTGCAAATGAAAAATTACATTTTTTACACAAAAATGCAGTTCTGGCTCCAAATTTTTCATTTTCACAAGGAATGAAGGAGACAAAGCACCCCAAAATCTGTGCCCCAATTTCTCCCGAGGACGGCAATGCCTCACATGTGACCAAAAAATACCATTTGGGTGCATGGCAGGACTCAGAAGGGAAGGAGTGATTTTTGGATTTTGCAGCTCAGATTCTGGTGGAATGTTGGTGGGTGCTATGTCGCATTAGCAAGACCCCCGAAGCACCAATACAGTGGAACCCCCCCACAAGTGACCCCATTTTGCAAACTACACCTCTCAGGGAATTCATCTAGGGGTATAGTGTACATTTCAAACCCCCAGGGGTTTCACCAATTTTGATACAACTGGGCTGTGCAAATGAAAAATTACATTTTTTACACAAAAATGCAGTTCTGGCTCCAAATTTGTCATTTTCACAAGGAATGAAGGAGACAAAGCACCCCAAAATCTGTGCCCCAATTTCTCCTGAGTACGGCAATGCCTCACATGTGACCAAAAAATACAATTTGGGTGCATGGCAGGACTCAGAAGGGAAGGAGTGATTTTTGCAGCTCAGATTCTGGTGGAATGTTGGTGGGTGCTATGTCGCATTAGCAAGACCCCCGAAGCACCAATACAGTGGAACCCCCCACAAGTGACCCCATTTTGCAAACTACACCCCTCAGGGAATTCATCTAGGGGTATAGTGTACATTTCAAACCCCCAGGGGTTTCACCAATTTTGATACAACTGGGCTGTGCAAATGAAAAATTACATTTTTTACACAAAAATGCGGTTCTGGCTCCAAATTTTTCATTTTCACAAGGAATGAAGGAGACAAAGCACCCCAAAATCTGTGCCCCAATTTCTCCCGAGTACGGCAATGCCTCACATGTGACCAAAAAATACCATTTGGGTGCATGGCAGGACTCAGAAGGGAAGGAGTGATTTTTGGATTTTGCAGCTCAGATTCTGGTGGAATGTTGGTGGGTGCTATGTCGCATTAGCAAGACCCCCGAAGCACCAATACAGTGGAACCCCCCCACAAGTGACCCCATTTTGCAAACTACACCCCTCAGGGAATTCATCTAGGGGTATAGTGTACATTTCAAACCCCCAGGGGTTTCACCAATTTTGATACAACTGGGCTGTGCAAATGAAAAATTAAATTTTTTACACAAAAATGCAGTTCTGGCTCCAAATTTTTCATTTTCACAAGGAATGAAGGAGACAAAGCACCCCAAAATCTGTGCCCCAATTTCTCCCGAGTACGGCAATGCCTCACATGTGACCAAAAAATATCATTTGGGTGCATGGCAGGACTCAGAATGGAAGGAGTGATTTTTGGATTTTGCAGCTCAGATTCTGGTGGAATGTTGGTGGGTGCTATGTCGCATTAGCAAGACCCCCGAAGCACCAATACAGTGGAACCCCCCCACAAGTGACCCCATTTTGCAAACTACACCCCTCAGGGAATTCATCTAGGGGTATAGTGTACATTTCAAACCCCCAGGGGTTTCACCAATTTTGATACAACTGGGCTGTGCAAATGAAAAATTACATTTTTTACACAAAAATGCAGTTCTGGCTCCAAATTTGTCATTTTCACAAGGAATGAAGGAGACAAAGCACCCCAAAATCTGTGCCCCAATTTCTCCCGAGTACGGCAATGCCTCACATGTGACCAAAAAATACCATTTGGGTGCATGGCAGGACTCAGAAGGGAAGGAGTGATTTTTGGATTTTGCAGCTCAGATTCTGGTGGAATGTTGGTGGGTGCTATGTCGCATTAGCAAGACCCCCGAAGCACCAATACAGTGGAACCCCCCCACAAGTGACCCCATTTTGCAAACTACACCCCTCAGGGAATTCATCTAGGGGTATAGTGTACATTTCAAACCCCCAGGGGTTTCACCAATTTTGATACAACTGGGCTGTGCAAATGAAAAATTACATTTTTTACACAAAAATGCAGTTCTGGCTCCAAATTTTTCATTTTCACAAGGAATGAAGGAGACAAAGCACCCCAAAATCTGTGCCCCAATTTCTCCCGAGTACGGCAATGCCTCACATGTGACCAAAAAATACCATTTGGGTGCATGGCAGGACTCAGAAGGGAAGGAGTGATTTTTGGATTTTGCAGCTCAGATTCTGGTGGAATGTTGGTGGGTGCTATGTCGCATTAGCAAGACCCCCGAAGCACCAATACAGTGGAACCCCCCCACAAGTGACCCCATTTTGCAAACTACACCCCTCAGGGAATTCATCTAGGGGTATAGTGTACATTTCAAACCCCCAGGGGTTTCACCAATTTTGATACAACTGGGCTGTGCAAATGAAAAATTACATTTTTTACACAAAAATGCAGTTCTGGCTCCAAATTTTTCATTTTCACAAGGAATGAAGGAGACAAAGCACCCCAAAATCTGTGCCCCAATTTCTCCCGAGTACGGCAATGCCTCACATGTGACCAAAAAATACCATTTGGGTGCATGGCAGGACTCAGAAGGGAAGGAGTGATTTTTGGATTTTGCAGCTCAGATTCTGGTGGAATGTTGGTGGGTGCTATGTCGCATTAGCAAGACCCCCGAAGCACCAATACAGTGGAACCCCCCCACAAGTGACCCCATTTTGCAAACTACACCCCTCAGGGAATTCATCTAGGGGTATAGTGTACATTTCAAACCCCCAGGGGTTTCACCAATTTTGATACAACTGGGCTGTGCAAATGAAAAATTACATTTTTTACACAAAAATGCAGTTCTGGCTCCAAATTTTTCATTTTCACAAGGAATGAAGGAGACAAAGCACCCCAAAATCTGTGCCCCAATTTCTCCCGAGTACGGCAATGCCTCACATGTGACCAAAAAATACCATTTGGGTGCATGGCAGGACTCAGAAGGGAAGGAGTGATTTTTGGATTTTGCAGCTCAGATTCTGGTGGAATGTTGGTGGGTGCTATGTCGCATTAGCAAGACCCCCGAAGCACCAATACAGTGGAACACCCCCACAAGTGACCCCATTTTGCAAACTACACCCCTCAGGGAATTCATCTAGGGGTATAGTGTACATTTAAAACCCCCAGGGGTTTCACCAATTTTGATACAACTGGGCTGTGCAAATAAAAAATAACATTTTTTACACAAAAATGCAGTTCTGGCTCCAAATTTGTCATTTTCACAAGGAATGAAGGAGACAAAGCACCCCTAAATCTGTGCCCCAATTTCTCCCGAGTACGGCAATGCCTCACATGTTACCAAAAAATACCATTTGGGTGCATGGCAGGACTCAGAAGGGAAGGAGTGATTTTTGGATTTTGCAGCTCAGATTCTGGTGGAATGTTGGTGGGTGCTATGTCGCAATAGCAAGACCCCCGAAGCACCAATACAGTGGAACCCCCCACAAGTGACCCCATTTTGCAAACTACACCCCTCAGGGAATTCATCTAGGGGTATAGTGTACATTTCAAACCCCCAGGGGTTTCACCAATTTTGATACAACTGGGCTGTGCAAATGAAAAATTACATTTTTTGACACAAAAATGCAGTTCTGGCTCAAAATTTTTCATTTTCACAAGGAATGAAGGAGACAAAGCACCCCAAAATTTGTGCCCCAATTTCTCCCGAGTACGGCAATGCCTCACATGTGACCAAAAAATACCATTTGGGTGCATGGCAGGACTCAGAAGGGAAGGAGTGATTTTTGGATTTTGCAGCTCAGATTCTGGTGGAATGTTGGTGGGTGCTATGTCGCATTAGCAAGACCCCCGAAGCACCAATACAGTGGAACCCCCCCACAAGTGACCCCATTTTGCAAACTACACCCCTCAGGGAATTCATCTAGGGGTATAGTGTACATTTCAAACCCCCAGGGGTTTCACCAATTTTGATACAACTGGGCTGTGCAAATGAAAAATTACATTTTTTACACAAAAATGCAGTTCTGGCTCCAAATTTTTCATTTTCACAAGGAATGAAGGAGACAAAGCACCCCAAAATCTGTGCCCCAATTTCTCCCGAGTACGGCAATGCCTCACATGTGACCAAAAAATACCATTTGGGTGCATGGCAGGACTCAGAAGGGAAGGAGTGATTTTTGGATTTTGCAGCTCAGATTCTGGTGGAATGTTGGTGGGTGCTATGTCGCATTAGCAAGACCCCCGAAGCACCAATACAGTGGAACCCCCCCACAAGTGACCCCATTTTGCAAACTACACCCCTCAGGGAATTCATCTAGGGGTATAGTGTACATTTCAAACCCCCAGGGGTTTCACCAATTTTGATACAACTGGGCTGTGCAAATGAAAAATTACATTTTTTACACAAAAATGCAGTTCTGGCTCCAAATTTTTCATTTTCACAAGGAATGAAGGAGACAAAGCACCCCAAAATCTGTGCCCCAATTTCTCCCGAGTACGGCAATGCCTCACATGTGACCAAAAAATACCATTTGGGTGCATGGCAGGACTCAGAAGGGAAGGAGTGATTTTTGGATTTTGCAGCTCAGATTCTGGTGGAATGTTGGTGGGTGCTATGTCGCATTAGCAAGACCCCCGAAGCACCAATACAGTGGAACCCCCCCACAAGTGACCCCATTTTGCAAACTACACCCCTCAGGGAATTCATCTAGGGGTATAGTGTACATTTCAAACCCCCAGGGGTTTCACCAATTTTGATACAACTGGGCTGTGCAAATGAAAAATTACATTTTTTACACAAAAATGCAGTTCTGGCTCCAAATTTTTCATTTTCACAAGGAATGAAGGAGACAAAGCACCCCAAAATCTGTGCCCCAATTTCTCCCGAGTACGGCAATGCCTCACATGTGACCAAAAAATACCATTTGGGTGCATGGCAGGACTCAGAAGGGAAGGAGTGATTTTTGGATTTTGCAGCTCAGATTCTGGTGGAATGTTGGTGGGTGCTATGTCGCATTAGCAAGACCCCCGAAGCACCAATACAGTGGAACACCCCCACAAGTGACCCCATTTTGCAAACTACACCCCTCAGGGAATTCATCTAGGGGTATAGTGTACATTTAAAACCCCCAGGGGTTTCACCAATTTTGATACAACTGGGCTGTGCAAATAAAAAATAACATTTTTTACACAAAAATGCAGTTCTGGCTCCAAATTTGTCATTTTCACAAGGAATGAAGGAGACAAAGCACCCCTAAATCTGTGCCCCAATTTCTCCCGAGTACGGCAATGCCTCACATGTTACCAAAAAATACCATTTGGGTGCATGGCAGGACTCAGAAGGGAAGGAGTGATTTTTGGATTTTGCAGCTCAGATTCTGGTGGAATGTTGGTGGGTGCTATGTCGCAATAGCAAGACCCCCGAAGCACCAATACAGTGGAACCCCCCACAAGTGACCCCATTTTGCAAACTACACCCCTCAGGGAATTCATCTAGGGGTATAGTGTACATTTCAAACCCCCAGGGGTTTCACCAATTTTGATACAACTGGGCTGTGCAAATGAAAAATTACATTTTTTGACACAAAAATGCAGTTCTGGCTCAAAATTTTTCATTTTCACAAGGAATGAAGGAGACAAAGCACCCCAAAATTTGTGCCCCAATTTCTCCCGAGTACGGCAATGCCTCACATGTGACCAAAAAATACCATTTGGGTGCATGGCAGGACTCAGAAGGGAAGGAGTGATTTTTGGATTTTGCAGCTCAGATTCTGGTGGAATGTTGGTGGGTGCTATGTCGCATTAGCAAGACCCCCGAAGCACCAATACAGTGGAACCCCCCCACAAGTGACCCCATTTTGCAAACTACACCCCTCAGGGAATTCATCTAGGGGTATAGTGTACATTTCAAACCCCCAGGGGTTTCACCAATTTTGATACAACTGGGCTGTGCAAATGAAAAATTACATTTTTTACACAAAAATGCAGTTCTGGCTCCAAATTTTTCATTTTCACAAGGAATGAAGGAGACAAAGCACCCCAAAATCTGTGCCCCAATTTCTTCCGAGTACGGCAATGCCTCACATGTGACCAAAAAATACCATTTGGGTGCATGGCAGGACTCAGAAGGGAAGGAGTGATTTTTGGATTTTGCAGCTCAGATTCTGGTGGAATGTTGGTGGGTGCTATGTCGCATTAGCAAGACCCCCGAAGCACCAATACAGTGGAATCCCCCCACAAGTGACCCCATTTTGCAAACTACACCCCTCAGGGAATTCATCTAGGGGTATAGTGTACATTTCAAACCCCCAGGGGTTTCACCAATTTTGATACAACTGGGCTGTGCAAATGAAAAATTACATTTTTTACACAAAAATGCAGTTCTGGCTCCAAATTTTTCATTTTCACAAGGAATGAAGGAGACAAAGCACCCCAAAATCTGTGCTCCAATTTCTCCCGAGTACGGCAATGCCTCACATGTGACCAAAAAATACCATTTGGGTGCATGGCAGGACTCAGAATGGAAGGAGTGATTTTTGGATTTTGCAGCTCAGATTCTGGTGGAATGTTGGTGGGTGCTATGTCGCATTAGCAAGACCCCCGAAGCACCAATACAGTGGAACCCCCCCACAAGTGACCCCATTTTGCAAACTACACCCCTCAGGGAATTCATCTAGGGGTATAGTGTACATTTCAAACCCAAAGGGGTTTCACCAATTTTGATACAACTGGGCTGTGCAAATGAAAAATTACATTTTTTACACAAAAATGCAGTTCTGGCTCCAAATTTGTCATTTTCACAAGGAATGAAGGAGACAAAGCACCCCAAAATCTGTGCCCCAATTTCTCCTGAGTACGGCAATGCCTCACATGTGACCAAAAAATACAATTTGGGTGCATGGCAGGACTCAGAAGGGAAGGAGTGATTTTTGCAGCTCAGATTCTGGTGGAATGTTGGTGGGTGCTATGTCGCATTAGCAAGACCCCCGAAGCACCAATACAGTGGAATCCCCCCACAATTGACCCCATTTTGCAAACTACACCCCTCAGGGAATTCATCTAGGGGTATAGTGTACATTTCAAACCCCCAGGGGTTTCACCAATTTTGATACAACTGGGCTGTGCAAATGAAAAATTACATTTTTTACACAAAAATGCAGTTCTGGCTCCAAATTTTTCATTTTCACAAGGAATGAAGGAGACAAAGCACCCCAAAATCTGTGCCCCAATTTCTCCCGAGTACGGCAATGCCTCACATGTGACCAAAAAATACCATTTGGGTGCATGGCAGGACTCAGAAGGGAAGGAGTGATTTTTGGATTTTGCAGCTCAGATTCTGGTGGAATGTTGGTGGGTGCTATGTCGCATTAGCAAGACCCCCGAAGCACCAATACAGTGGAACCCCCCCACAAGTGACCCCATTTTGCAAACTACACCCCTCAGGGAATTCATCTAGGGGTATAGTGTACATTTCAAACCCCCAGGGGTTTCACCAATTTTGATACAACTGGGCTGTGCAAATGAAAAATTACATTTTTTACACAAAAATGCAGTTCTGGCTCCAAATTTTTCATTTTCACAAGGAATGAAGGAGACAAAGCACCCCAAAATCTGTGCCCCAATTTCTCCCGAGTACGGCAATGCCTCACATGTGACCAAAAAATACCATTTGGGTGCATGGCAGGACTCAGAAGGGAAGGAGTGATTTTTGGATTTTGCAGCTCAGATTCTGGTGGAATGTTGGTGGGTGCTATGTCGCATTAGCAAGACCCCCGAAGCACCAATACAGTGGAACCCCCCCACAAGTGACCCCATTTTGCAAACTACACCCCTCACGGAATTCATCTAGGGGTATAGTGTACATTTAAAACCCCCAGGGGTTTCACCAATTTTGATACAACTGGGCTGTGCAAATGAAAAATTACATTTTTTGACACAAAAATGCAGTTCTGGCTCAAAATTTTTCATTTTCACAAGGAATGAAGGAGACAAAGCACCCCAAAATTTGTGCCCCAATTTCTCCCGAGTACGGCAATGCCTCACATGTGACCAAAAAATACCATTTGGGTGCATGGCAGGACTCAGAAGGGAAGGAGTGATTTTTGGATTTTGCAGCTCAGATTCTGGTGGAATGTTGGTGGGTGCTATGTCGCATTAGCAAGACCCCCGAAGCACCAATACAGTGGAACCCCCCCACAAGTGACCCCATTTTGCAAACTACACCCCTCAGGGAATTCATCTAGGGGTATAGTGTACATTTCAAACCCCCAGGGGTTTCACCAATTTTGATACAACTGGGCTGTGCAAATGAAAAATTACATTTTTTACACAAAAATGCAGTTCTGGCTCCAAATTTTTCATTTTCACAAGGAATGAAGGAGACAAAGCACCCCAAAATCTGTGCCCCTATTTCTCCCGAGTACGGCAATGCCTCACATGTGACCAACAAATACCATTTGGGTGCATGGCAGGACTCAGAAGGGAAGGAGTGATTTTTGGATTTTGCAGCTCAGATTCTGGTGGAATGTTGGTGGGTGCTATGTCGCATTAGCAAGACCCCCGAAGCACCAATACAGTGGAACCCCCCCACAAGTGACCCCATTTTGCAAACTACACCCCTCAGGGAATTCATCTAGGGGTATAGTGTA
This sequence comes from Crinia signifera, assembly GCF_055691185.1. Classification (NCBI taxonomy): domain Eukaryota; kingdom Metazoa; phylum Chordata; class Amphibia; order Anura; family Myobatrachidae; genus Crinia; species Crinia signifera. The sequence goes on from NC_139220.1 coordinate 332,576,768, forward strand.
CATTTCAAACCCCCAGGGGTTTCACCAATTTTGATACAACTGGGCTGTGCAAATGAAAAATTACATTTTTTACACAAAAATGCAGTTCTGGCTCCAAATTTTTCATTTTCACAAGGAATGAAGGAGACAAAGCACCCCAAAATCTGTGCCCCAATTTCTCCCGAGTACGGCAATGCCTCACATGTGACCAAAAAATACCATTTGGGTGCATGGCAGGACTCAGAAGGGAAGGAGTGATTTTTGGATTTTGCAGCTCAGATTCTGGTGGAATGTTGGTGGGTGCTATGTCGCATTAGCAAGACCCCCGAAGCACCAATACAGTGGAACCCCCCCACAAGTGACCCCATTTTGCAAACTACACCCCTCAGGGAATTCATCTAGGGGTATAGTGTACATTTCAAACCCCCAGGGGTTTCACCAATTTTGATACAACCGGGCTGTGCAAATGAAAAATTACATTTTTTACACAAAAATGCAGTTCTGGCTCCAAATTTTTCATTTTCACAAGGAATGAAGGAGACAAAGCACCCCAAAATCTGTGCCCCAATTTCTCCCGAGTACGGCAATGCCTCACATGTGACCAACAAATACCATTTGGGTGCATGGCAGGACTCAGAAGGGAAGGAGTGATTTTTGGATTTTGCAGCTCAGATTCTGGTGGAATGTTGGTGGGTGCTATGTCGCATTAGCAAGACCCCCGAAGCACCAATACAGTGGAAAACCCCCACAAGTGACCCCATTTTGCAAACTACATCCCTCACGGAATTCATCTAGGGGTATAGTGTACATTTCAAACCCCCAGGGGTTTCACCAATTTTGATACAACTGGGCTGTGCAAATGAAAAATTACATTTTTTACACAAAAATGCAGTTCTGGCTCCAAATTTTTCATTTTCACAAGGAATGAAGGAGACAAAGCACCCCAAAATCTGTGTCCCAATTTCTCCCGAGTACGGCAATGCCTCACATGTGACCAAAAAAATACCATTTGGGTGCATGGCAGGACTCAGAAGGGAAGGAGTGATTTTTGGATTTTGCAGCTCAGATTCTGGTGGAATGTTGGTGGGTGCTATGTCGCATTAGCAAGACCCCCGAAGCACCAATACAGTGGAACCCCCCCACAAGTGACCCCATTTTGCAAACTACACCCCTCAGGGAATTCATCTAGGGGTATAGTGTACATTTAAAACCCCCAGGGGTTTCACCAATTTTGATACAACTGGGCTGTGCAAATGAAAAATTACATTTTTTACACAAAAATGCAGTTCTGGCTCCAAATTTTTCATTTTCACAAGGAATGAAGGAGACAAAGCACCCCAAAATCTGTGCCCCAATTTCTCCCAAGTACGGCAATGCCTCACATGTGACAAAAAAAATACCATTTGGGTGCATGGCAGGACTCAGAAGGGAAGGAGTGATTTTTGGATTTTGCAGCTCAGATTCTGGTGGAATGTTGGTGGGTGCTATGTCGCATTAGCAAGACCCCCAAAGCACCAATACAGTGGAACCCCCCCACAAGTGACCCCATTTTGCAAACTACACCCCTCAGGGAATTCATCTAGGGGTATAGTGTATATTTCAAACCCCCAGGGGTTTCACCAATTTTGATACAACTGGGCTGTGCAAATGAAAAATTACATTTTTTTACACAAAAATGCAGTTCTGGCTCAAAATTTTTCATTTTCACAAGGAATGAAGGAGACAAAGCACCCCAAAATTTGTGCCCCAATTTCTCCCGAGTACGGCAATGCCTCACATGTGACCAAAAAATACCATTTGGGTGCATGGCAGGACTCAGAAGGGAAGGAGTGATTTTTGGATTTTGCAGCTCAGATTCTGGTGGAATGTTGGTGGGTGCTATGTCGCATTAGCAAGACCCCCGAAGCACCAATACAGTGGAACCCCCCCACAAGTGACCCCATTTTGCAAACTACACCCCTCAGGGAATTCATCTAGGGGTATAGTGTACATTTCAAACCCCCAGGGGTTTCACCAATTTTGATACAACTGGGCTGTGCAAATGAAAAATTACATTTTTTACACAAAAATGCAGTTCTGGCTCCAAATTTTTCATTTTCACAAGGAATGAAGGAGACAAAGCACCCCAAAATCTGTGCCCCAATTTCTCCCGAGTACGGAAATGCCTCACATGTGACCACAAAATACCATTTGGGTGCATGGCAGGACTCAGAAGGGAAGGAGTGATTTTTGGATTTTGCAGCTCAGATTCTGGTGGAATGTTGGTGGGTGCTATGTCGCATTAGCAAGACCCCCGAAGCACCAATACAGTGGAACCCCCCCACAAGTGACCCCAATTTGCAAACTACACCCCTCAGGGAATTCATCTAGGGGTATAGTGTACATTTAAAACCCCCAGGGGTTTCACCAATTTTGATACAACTGGGCTGTGCAAATGAAAAATTACATTTTTTTACACAAAAATGCAGTTCTGGCTCAAAATTTTTCATTTTCACAAGGAATGAAGGAGACAAAGCACCCCAAAATCTGTGCCCCAATTTCTCCCGAGTACAGCAATGCCTCACATGTGACCAAAAAATACCATTTGGGTGCATGGCAGGACTCAGAAGGGAAGGAGTGATTTTTGGATTTTGCAGCTCAGATTCTGGTGGAATGTTGGTGGGTGCTATGTCGCATTAGCAAGACCCCCGAAGCACCAATACAGTGGAACCCCCCCACAAGTGACCCCATTTTGCAAACTACACCTCTCAGGGAATTCATCTAGGTGTATAGTGTACATTTCAAACCCCCAGGGGTTTCACCAATTTTGATACAACTGGGCTGTGCAAATGAAAAATTACATTTTTTACACAAAAATGCAGTTCTGGCTCCAAATTTTTCATTTTCACAAGGAATGAAGGAGACAAAGTACCCCAAAATCTGTGCCCCAATTTCTCCTGAGTATGGCAATGCCTCACATGTGACCAAAAAATACCATTTGGGTGCATGGCAGGACTCAGAAGGGAAGGAGTGATTTTTGCAGCTCAGATTCTGGTGGAATGTTGGTGGGTGCTATGTCGCATTAGCAAGACCCCCGAAGCACCAATACAGTGGAACCCCCCCACAAGTGACCCCATTTTGCAAACTACACCCCTCAGGGAATTCATCTAGGGGTATAGTGTACATTTCAAACCCCCAGGGGTTTCACCAATTTTGATACAACTGGGCTGTGCAAATGAAAAATTAAATTTTTTACACAAAAATGCAGTTCTGGCTCCAAATTTGTCATTTTCACAAGGAATGAAGGAGACAAAGCACCCCAAAATCTGTGCCCCAATTTCTCCCGAGTACGGCAATGCCTCACATGTGACCAAAAAATACCATTTGGGTGCATGGCAGGACTCAGAAGGGAAGGAGTGATTTTTGGATTTTGCAGCTCAGAATCTGGTGGAATGTTGGTGGGTGCTATGTCGCATTAGCAAGACCCCCGAAGCACCAATACAGTGGAACCCCCCCACAAGTGACCCCATTTTGCAAACTACACCCCTCAGGGAATTCATCTAGGGGTATAGTGTACATTTCAAACCCCCAGGGGTTTCACCAATTTTGATACAACTGGGCTGTGCAAATGAAAAATTACATTTTTTACACAAAAATGCAGTTCTGGCTCCAAATTTTTCATTTTCACAAGGAATGAAGGAGACAAAGCACCCCAAAATCTGTGCCCCAATTTCTCCCGAGTACGGCAATGCCTCACATGTGACCAAAAAATACCATTTGGGTGCATGGCAGGACTCAGAAGGGAAGGAGTGATTTTTGGATTTTGCAGCTCAGATTCTGGTGGAATGTTGGTGGGTGCTATGTCGCATTAGCAAGACCCCCGAAGCACCAATACAGTGGAACCCCCCCACAAGTGACCCCATTTTGCAAACTACACCCCTCAGGGAATTCATCTAGGGGTATAGTGTACATTTCAAACCCCCAGGGGTTTCACCAATTTTGATACAACTGGGCTGTGCAAATGAAAAATTAAATTTTTTACACAAAAATGCAGTTCTGGCTCCAAATTTGTCATTTTCACAAGGAATGAAGGAGACAAAGCACCCCAAAATCTGTGCCCCAATTTCTCCCGAGTACGGCAATGCCTCACATGTGACCAAAAAATTCCATTTGGGTGCATGGCAGGACTCAGAAGGGAAGGAGTGATTTTTGGATTTTGCAGCTCAGATTCTGGTGGAATGTTGGTGGGTGCTATGTCGCATTAGCAAGACCCCCGAAGCACCAATACAGTGGAACCCCCCCACAAGTGACCCCATTTTGCAAACAACACCCCTCAGGGAATTCATCTAGGGGTATAGTGTACATTTCAAACCCCCAGGGGTTTCACCAATTTTGATACAACTGGGCTGTGCAAATGAAAAATTACATTTTTTACACAAAAATGCAGTTCTGGCTCCAAATTTTTCATTTTCACAAGGAATGAAGGAGACAAAGCACCCCAAAATCTGTGCCCCAATTTCTCCCGAGTACGGCAATGCCTCACATGTGACCAAAAAATACCATTTGGGTGCATGGCAGGACTCAGAAGGGAAGGAGTGATTTTTGGATTTTGCAGCTCAGATTCTGGTGGAATGTTGGTGGGTGCTATGTCGCATTAGCAAGACCCCCGAAGCACCAATACAGTGGAACACCCCCACAAGTGACCCCATTTTGCAAACTACACCCCTCAGGGAATTCATCTAGGGGTATAGTGTACATTTCAAACCCCCAGGGGTTTCACCAATTTTGATACAACTGGGCTGTGCAAATGAAAAATTACATTTTTTACACAAAAATGCAGTTCTGGCTCAAAATTTTTCATTTTCACAAGGAATGAAGGAGACAAAGCACCCCAAAATCTGTGCCCCAATTTCTCCCGAGTACGGCAATGCCTCACATGTGACCAAAAAATACCATTTGGGTGCATGGCAGGACTCAGAAGGGAAGGAGTGATTTTTGGATTTTGCAGCTCAGATTCTGGTGGAATGTTGGGGGGTGCTATGTCGCATTAGCAAGACCCCCGAAGCACCAATACAGTGGAACCCCCCCCACAAGTGACCCCATTTTGCAAACTACACCCCTCAGGGAATTCATCTAGGGGTATAGTGTACATTTCAAACCCCCAGGGGTTTCACCAATTTTGATACAACTGGGCTGTGCAAATGAAAAATTACATTTTTTTACACAAAAATGCACTTCTAGCTCAAAATTTTTCATTTTCACAAGGAATGAAGGAGACAAAGCACCCCAAAATCTGTGCCCAAATTTCTCCCGAGTACGGCAATGCCTCACATGTGACCAAAAAATACCATTTGGGTGCATGGCAGGACTCAGAAGGGACGGAGTGATTTTTGGATTTTGCAGCTCAGATTCTGGTGGAATGTTGGTGGGTGCTATGTCGCATTAGCAAGACCCCCGAAGCACCAATACAGTGGAACCCCCCCACAAGTGACCCCATTTTGCAAAGTACACCCCTCAGGGAATTCATCTAGGGGTATAGTGTACATTTCAAACCCCCAGGGGTTTCACCAATTTTGATACAACTGGGCTGTGCAAATGAAAAATTACATTTTTTTACACAAAAATGCAGTTCTGGCTCAAAATTTTTCATTTTCACAAGGAATGAAGGAGACAAAGCACCCCAAAATCTGTGCCTCAATTTCTCCCGAGTATGGCAATGCCTCACATGTGACCAAAAAATACCATTTGGGTGCATGGCAGGACTCAGAAGGGAAGGAGTGATTTTTTGATTTTGCAGCTCAGATTCTGGTGGAATGTTGGTGGGTGCTATGTCGCATTAGCAAGACCCCCGAAGCACCAATACAGTGGAACCCCCCCACAAGTGACCCCATTTTGCAAACTACACCCCTCAGGGAATTCATCTAGGGGTATAGTGTACATTTCAAACCCCCAGGGGTTTCACCAATTTTGATACAACTGGGCTGTGCAAATGAAAAATTACATTTTTTACACAAAAATGCAGTTCTGGCTCCAAATTTTTCATTTTCACAAGGAATGAAGGAGACAAAGCACCCCAAAATCTGTGCCCCTATTTCTCCCGAGTACGGCAATGCCTCACATGTGACCAACAAATACCATTTGGGTGCATGGCAGGACTCAGAAGGGAAGGAGTGATTTTTGGATTTTGCAGCTCAGATTCTGGTGGAATGTTGGTGGGTGCTATGTCGCATTAGCAAGACCCCCGAAGCACCAATACAGTGGAACCCCCCCACAAGTGACCCCATTTTGCAAACTACACCCCTCAGGGAATTCATCTAGGGGTATAGTGTACATTTCAAACCCCCAGGGGTTTCACCAATTTTGATACAACTGGGCTGTGCAAATGAAAAATTACATTTTTTACACAAAAATGCAGTTCTGGCTCCAAATTTTTCATTTTCACAAGGAATGAAGGAGACAAAGCACCCCAAAATCTGTGCCCCAATTTCTCCCGAGTACGGCAATGCCTCACATGTGACCAAAAAATACCATTTGGGTGCATGGCAGGACTCAGAAGGGAAGGAGTGATTTTTGGATTTTGCAGCTCAGATTCTGGTGGAATGTTGGTGGGTGCTATGTCGCATTAGCAAGACCCCCGAAGCACCAATACAGTGGAACCCCCCCACAAGTGACCCCATTTTGCAAACTACACCCCTCAGGGAATTCATCTAGGGGTATAGTGTACATTTCAAACCCCCAGGGGTTTCACCAATTTTGATACAACCGGGCTGTGCAAATGAAAAATTACATTTTTTACACAAAAATGCAGTTCTGGCTCCAAATTTTTCATTTTCACAAGGAATGAAGGAGACAAAGCACCCCAAAATCTGTGCCCCAATTTCTCCCGAGTACGGCAATGCCTCACATGTGACCAAAAAATACCATTTGGGTGCATGGCAGGACTCAGAAGGGAAGGAGTGATTTTTGGATTTTGCAGCTCAGATTCTGGTGGAATGTTGGTGGGTGCTATGTCGCATTAGCAAGACCCCCGAAGCACCAATACAGTGGAAAACCCCCACAAGTGACCCCATTTTGCAAACTACATCCCTCACGGAATTCATCTAGGGGTATAGTGTATATTTCAAACCCCCAGGGGTTTCACCAATTTTGATACAACTGGGCTGTGCAAATGAAAAATTACATTTTTTTACACAAAAATGCAGTTCTGGCTCAAAATTTTTCATTTTCACAAGGAATGAAGGAGACAAAGCACCCCAAAATTTGTGCCCCAATTTCTCCCGAGTACGGCAATGCCTCACATGTGACCAAAAAATACCATTTGGGTGCATGGCAGGACTCAGAAGGGAAGGAGTGATTTTTGGATTTTGCAGCTCAGATTCTGGTGGAATGTTGGTGGGTGCTATGTCGCATTAGCAAGACCCCCGAAGCACCAATACAGTGGAACCCCCCCACAAGTGACCCCATTTTGCAAACTACACCCCTCAGGGAATTCATCTAGGGGTATAGTGTACATTTCAAACCCCCAGGGGTTTCACCAATTTTGATACAACTGGGCTGTGCAAATGAAAAATTACATTTTTTACACAAAAATGCAGTTCTGGCTCCAAATTTTTCATTTTCACAAGGAATGAAGGAGACAAAGCACCCCAAAATCTGTGCCCCAATTTCTCCCGAGTACGGAAATGCCTCACATGTGACCACAAAATACCATTTGGGTGCATGGCAGGACTCAGAAGGGAAGGAGTGATTTTTGGATTTTGCAGCTCAGATTCTGGTGGAATGTTGGTGGGTGCTATGTCGCATTAGCAAGACCCCCGAAGCACCAATACAGTGGAACCCCCCCACAAGTGACCCCAATTTGCAAACTACACCCCTCAGGGAATTCATCTAGGGGTATAGTGTACATTTAAAACCCCCAGGGGTTTCACCAATTTTGATACAACTGGGCTGTGCAAATGAAAATTTACATTTTTTTACACAAAAATGCAGTTCTGGCTCAAAATTTTTCATTTTCACAAGGAATGAAGGAGACAAAGCACCCCAAAATCTGTGCCCCAATTTCTCCCGAGTACAGCAATGCCTCACATGTGACCAAAAAATACCATTTGGGTGCATGGCAGGACTCAGAAGGGAAGGAGTGATTTTTGGATTTTGCAGCTCAGATTCTGGTGGAATGTTGGTGGGTGCTATGTCGCATTAGCAAGACCCCCGAAGCACCAATACAGTGGAACCCCCCCACAAGTGACCCCATTTTGCAAACTACACCCCTCAGGGAATTCATCTAGGGGTATAGTGTACATTTCAAACCCCCAGGGGTTTCACCAATTTTGATACAACTGGGCTGTGCAAATGAAAAATTACATTTTTTACACAAAAATGCAGTTCTGGCTCCAAATTTTTCATTTTCACAAGGAATGAAGGAGACAAAGTACCCCAAAATCTGTGCCCCAATTTCTCCTGAGTATGGCAATGCCTCACATGTGACCAAAAAATACCATTTGGGTGCATGGCAGGACTCAGAAGGGAAGGAGTGATTTTTGCAGCTCAGATTCTGGTGGAATGTTGGTGGGTGCTATGTCGCATTAGCAAGACCCCCGAAGCACCAATACAGTGGAACCCCCCCACAAGTGACCCCATTTTGCAAACTACACCCCTCAGGGAATTCATCTAGGGGTATAGTGTACATTTCAAACCCCCAGGGGTTTCACCAATTTTGATACAACTGGGCTGTGCAAATGAAAAATTAAATTTTTTACACAAAAATGCAGTTCTGGCTCCAAATTTTTCATTTTCACAAGGAATGAAGGAGACAAAGCACCCCAAAATCTGTGCCCCAATTTCTCCCGAGTACGGCAATGCCTCACATGTGACCAAAAAATACCATTTGGGTGCATGGCAGGACTCAGAAGGGAAGGAGTGATTTTTGGATTTTGCAGCTCAGAATCTGGTGGAATGTTGGTGGGTGCTATGTCGCATTAGCAAGACCCCCGAAGCACCAATACAGTGGAACCCCCCCACAAGTGACCCCATTTTGCAAACTACACCCCTCAGGGAATTCATCTAGGGGTATAGTGTACATTTCAAACCCCCAGGGGTTTCACCAATTTTGATACAACTGGGCTGTGCAAATGAAAAATTACATTTTTTACACAAAAATGCAGTTCTGGCTCCAAATTTTTCATTTTCACAAGGAATGAAGGAGACAAAGCACCCCAAAATCTGTGCCCCAATTTCTCCCGAGTACGGCAATGCCTCACATGTGACCAAAAAATACCATTTGGGTGCATGGCAGGACTCAGAAGGGAAGGAGTGATTTTTGGATTTTGCAGCTCAGATTCTGGTGGAATGTTGGTGGGTGCTATGTCGCATTAGCAAGACCCCCGAAGCACCAATACAGTGGAACCCCCCCACAAGTGACCCCATTTTGCAAACTACACCCCTCAGGGAATTCATCTAGGGGTATAGTGTACATTTCAAACCCCCAGGGGTTTCACCAATTTTGATACAACTGGGCTGTGCAAATGAAAAATTAAATTTTTTACACAAAAATGCAGTTCTGGCTCCAAATTTGTCATTTTCACAAGGAATGAAGGAGACAAAGCACCCCAAAATCTGTGCCCCAATTTCTCCCGAGTACGGCAATGCCTCACATGTGACCAAAAAATACCATTTGGGTGCATGGCAGGACTCAGAAGGGAAGGAGTGATTTTTGGATTTTGCAGCTCAGATTCTGGTGGAATGTTGGTGGGTGCTATGTCGCATTAGCAAGACCCCCGAAGCACCAATACAGTGGAACCCCCCCACAAGTGACCCCATTTTGCAAACTACACCCCTCAGGGAATTCATCTAGGGGTATAGTGTACATTTCAAACCCCCAGGGGTTTCACCAATTTTGATACAACTGGGCTGTGCAAATGAAAAATTACATTTTTTACACAAAAATGCAGTTCTGGCTCCAAATTTTTCATTTTCACAAGGAATGAAGGAGACAAAGCACCCCAAAATCTGTGCCCCTATTTCTCCCGAGTACGGCAATGCCTCACATGTGACCAACAAATACCATTTGGGTGCATGGCAGGACTCAGAAGGGAAGGAGTGATTTTTGGATTTTGCAGCTCAGATTCTGGTGGAATGTTGGTGGGTGCTATGTCGCATTAGCAAGACCCCCGAAGCACCAATACAGTGGAACCCCCCCACAAGTGACCCCATTTTGCAAACTACACCCCTCAGGGAATTCATCTAGGGGTATAGTGTACATTTCAAACCCCCAGGGGTTTCACCAATTTTGATACAACTGGGCTGTGCAAATGAAAAATTACATTTTTTACACAAAAATGCAGTTCTGGCTCCAAATTTTTCATTTTCACAAGGAATGAAGGAGACAAAGCACCCCAAAATCTGTGCCCCAATTTCTCCCGAGTACGGCAATGCCTCACATGTGACCAAAAAATACCATTTGGGTGCATGGCAGGACTCAGAAGGGAAGGAGTGATTTTTGGATTTTGCAGCTCAGATTCTGGTGGAATGTTGGTGGGTGCTATGTCGCATTAGCAAGACCCCCGAAGCACCAATACAGTGGAACACCCCCACAAGTGACCCCATTTTGCAAACTACACCCCTCAGGGAATTCATCTAGGGGTATAGTGTACATTTCAAACCCCCAGGGGTTTCACCAATTTTGATACAACTGGGCTGTGCAAATGAAAAATTACATTTTTTTACACAAAAATGCAGTTCTGGCTCAAAATTTTTCATTTTCACAAGGAATGAAGGAGACAAAGCACCCCAAAATCTGTGCCCCAATTTCTCCCGAGTACGGCAATGCCTCACATGTGACCAAAAAATACCATTTGGGTGCATGGCAGGACTCAGAAGGGAAGGAGTGATTTTTGGATTTTGCAGCTCAGATTCTGGTGGAATGTTGGTGGGTGCTATGTCGCATTAGCAAGACCCCCGAAGCACCAATACAGTGGAACCCCCCCACAAGTGACCCCATTTTGCAAACTACACCCCTCAGGGAATTCATCTAGGGGTATAGTGTACATTTCAAACCCCCAGGGGTTTCACCAATTTTGATACAACTGGGCTGTGCAAATGAAAAATTACATTTTTTTACACAAAAATGCAGTTCTGGCTCAAAATTTTTCATTTTCACAAGGAATGAAGGAGACAAAGCACCCCAAAATTTGTGCCCCAATTTCTCCCGAGTACGGCAATGCCTCACATGTGACCAAAAAATACCATTTGGGTGCATGGCAGGACTCAGAAGGGAAGGAGTGATTTTTGGATTTTGCAGCTCAGATTCTGGTGGAATGTTGGTGGGTGCTATGTCGCATTAGCAAGACCCCCGAAGCACCAATACAGTGGAACCCCCCCACAAGTGACCCCATTTTGCAAACTACACCCCTCAGGGAATTCATCTAGGGGTATAGTGTACATTTCAAACCCCCAGGGGTTTCACCAATTTTGATACAACTGGGCTGTGCAAATGAAAAATTACATTTTTTACACAAAAATGCAGTTCTGGCTCCAAATTTTTCATTTTCACAAGGAATGAAGGAGACAAAGCACCCCAAAATCTGTGCCCCTATTTCTCCCGAGTACGGCAATGCCTCACATGTGACCAACAAATACCATTTGGATGCATGGCAGGACTCAGAAGGGAAGGAGTGATTTTTGGATTTTGCAGCTCAGATTCTGGTGGAATGTTGGTGGGTGCTATGTCGCATTAGCAAGACCCCCGAAGCACCAATACAGTGGAACCCCCCCACAAGTGACCCCATTTTGCAAACTACACCCCTCAGGGAATTCATCTAGGGGTATAGTGTACATTTCAAACCCCCAGGGGTTTCACCAATTTTGATACAACTGGGCTGTGCAAATGAAAAATTACATTTTTTACACAAAAATGCAGTTCTGGCTCCAAATTTTTCATTTTCACAAGGAATGAAGGAGACAAAGCACCCCAAAATCTGTGCCCCAATTTCTCCCGAGTACGGCAATGCCTCACATGTGACCAAAAAATACCATTTGGGTGCATGGCAGGACTCAGAAGGGAAGGAGTGATTTTTGGATTTTGCAGCTCAGATTCTGGTGGAATGTTGGTGGGTGCTATGTCGCATTAGCAAGATCCCCGAAGCACCAATACAGTGGAATCCCCCCACAATTGACCCCATTTTGCAAACTACACCCCTCAGGGAATTCATCTAGGGGTATAGTGTACATTTCAAACCCCCAGGGGTTTCACCAATTTTGATACAACTGGGCTGTGCAAATGAAAAATTACATTTTTTACACAAAAATGCAGTTCTGGCTCCAAATTTTTCATTTTCACAAGGAATGAAGGAGACAAAGCACCCCAAAATCTGTGCCCCAATTTCTCCCGAGGACGGCAATGCCTCACATGTGACCAAAAAATACCATTTGGGTGCATGGCAGGACTCAGAAGGGAAGGAGTGATTTTTGGATTTTGCAGCTCAGATTCTGGTGGAATGTTGGTGGGTGCTATGTCGCATTAGCAAGACCCCCGAAGCACCAATACAGTGGAACTCCCCCACAAGTGACCCCATTTTGCAAACTACACCTCTCAGGGAATTCATCTAGGGGTATAGTGTACATTTCAAACCCCCAGGGGTTTCACCAATTTTGATACAACTGGGCTGTGCAAATGAAAAATTACATTTTTTACACAAAAATGCAGTTCTGGCTCCAAATTTGTCATTTTCACAAGGAATGAAGGAGACAAAGCACCCCAAAATCTGTGCCCCAATTTCTCCTGAGTACGGCAATGCCTCACATGTGACCAAAAAATACAATTTGGGTGCATGGCAGGACTCAGAAGGGAAGGAGTGATTTTTGCAGCTCAGATTCTGGTGGAATGTTGGTGGGTGCTATGTCGCATTAGCAAGACCCCCGAAGCACCAATACAGTGGAACCCCCCACAAGTGACCCCATTTTGCAAACTACACCCCTCAGGGAATTCATCTAGGGGTATAGTGTACATTTCAAACCCCCAGGGGTTTCACCAATTTTGATACAACTGGGCTGTGCAAATGAAAAATTACATTTTTTACACAAAAATGCAGTTCTGGCTCCAAATTTTTCATTTTCACAAGGAATGAAGGAGACAAAGCACCCCAAAATCTGTGCCCCAATTTCTCCCGAGTACGGCAATGCCTCACATGTGACCAAAAAATACCATTTGGGTGCATGGCAGGACTCAGAAGGGAAGGAGTGATTTTTGGATTTTGCAGCTCAGATTCTGGTGGAATGTTGGTGGGTGCTATGTCGCATTAGCAAGACCCCCGAAGCACCAATACAGTGGAACCCCCCCACAAGTGACCCCATTTTGCAAACTACACCCCTCAGGGAATTCATCTAGGGGTATAGTGTACATTTCAAACCCCCAGGGGTTTCACCAATTTTGATACAACTGGGCTGTGCAAATGAAAAATTAAATTTTTTACACAAAAATGCAGTTCTGGCTCCAAATTTTTCATTTTCACAAGGAATGAAGGAGACAAAGCACCCCAAAATCTGTGCCCCAATTTCTCCCGAGTACGGCAATGCCTCACATGTGACCAAAAAATACCATTTGGGTGCATGGCAGGACTCAGAATGGAAGGAGTGATTTTTGGATTTTGCAGCTCAGATTCTGGTGGAATGTTGGTGGGTGCTATGTCGCATTAGCAAGACCCCCGAAGCACCAATACAGTGGAACCCCCCCACAAGTGACCCCATTTTGCAAACTACACCCCTCAGGGAATTCATCTAGGGGTATAGTGTACATTTCAAACCCCCAGGGGTTTCACCAATTTTGATACAACTGGGCTGTGCAAATGAAAAATTACATTTTTTACACAAAAATGCAGTTCTGGCTCCAAATTTGTCATTTTCACAAGGAATGAAGGAGACAAAGCACCCCAAAATCTGTGCCCCAATTTCTCCCGAGTACGGCAATGCCTCACATGTGACCAAAAAATACCATTTGGGTGCATGGCAGGACTCAGAAGGGAAGGAGTGATTTTTGGATTTTGCAGCTCAGATTCTGGTGGAATGTTGGTGGGTGCTATGTCGCATTAGCAAGACCCCCGAAGCACCAATATAGTGGAACCCCCCCACAAGTGACCCCATTTTGCAAACTACACCCCTCAGGGAATTCATCTAGGGGTATAGTGTACATTTCAAACCCCCAGGGGTTTCACCAATTTTGATACAACTGGGCTGTGCAAATGAAAAATTACATTTTTTACACAAAAATGCAGTTCTGGCTCCAAATTTTTCATTTTCACAAGGAATGAAGGAGATAAAGCACCCCAAAATCTGTGCCCCAATTTCTCCCGAGTACGGCAATGCCTCACATGTGACCAAAAAATACCATTTGGGTGCATGGCAGGACTCAGAAGGGAAGGAGTGATTTTTGGATTTTGCAGCTCAGATTCTGGTGGAATGTTGGTGGGTGCTATGTCGCATTAGCAAGACCCCCGAAGCACCAATACAGTGGAACCCCCCCACAAGTGACCCCATTTTGCAAACTACACCCCTCAGGGAATTCATCTAGGGGTATAGTGTACATTTCAAACCCCCAGGGGTTTCACCAATTTTGATACAACTGGGCTGTGCAAATGAAAAATTACATTTTTTACACAAAAATGCAGTTCTGGCTCCAAATTTTTCATTTTCACAAGGAATGAAGGAGACAAAGCACCCCAAAATCTGTGCCCCAATTTCTCCCGAGTACGGCAATGCCTCACATGTGACCAAAAAATACCATTTGGGTGCATGGCAGGACTCAGAAGGGAAGGAGTGATTTTTGGATTTTGCAGCTCAGATTCTGGTGGAATGTTGGTGGGTGCTATGTCGCATTAGCAAGACCCCCGAAGCACCAATACAGTGGAACCCCCCCACAAGTGACCCCATTTTGCAAACTACACCCCTCAGGGAATTCATCTAGGGGTATAGTGTACATTTCAAACCCCCAGGGGTTTCACCAATTTTGATACAACTGGGCTGTGCAAATGAAAAATTACATTTTTTACACAAAAATGCAGTTCTGGCTCCAAATTTTTCATTTTCACAAGGAATGAAGGAGACAAAGCACCCCAAAATCTGTGCCCCAATTTCTCCCGAGTACGGCAATGCCTCACATGTGACCAAAAAATACCATTTGGGTGCATGGCGGGACTCAGAAGGGAAGGAGTGATTTTTGGATTTTGCAGCTCAGATTCTGGTGGAATGTTGGTGGGTGCTATGTCGCATTAGCAAGACCCCCGAAGCACCAATACAGTGGAACACCCCCACAAGTGACCCCATTTTGCAAACTACACCCCTCAGGGAATTCATCTAGGGGTATAGTGTACATTTAAAACCCCCAGGGGTTTCACCAATTTTGATACAACTGGGCTGTGCAAATAAAAAATAACATTTTTTACACAAAAATGCAGTTCTGGCTCCAAATTTGTCATTTTCACAAGGAATGAAGGAGACAAAGCACCCCTAAATCTGTGCCCCAATTTCTCCCGAGTACGGCAATGCCTCACATGTTACCAAAAAATACCATTTGGGTGCATGGCAGGACTCAGAAGGGAAGGAGTGATTTTTGGATTTTGCAGCTCAGATTCTGGTGGAATGTTGGTGGGTGCTATGTCGCAATAGCAAGACCCCCGAAGCACCAATACAGTGGAACCCCCCACAAGTGACCCCATTTTGCAAACTACACCCCTCAGGGAATTCATCTAGGGGTATAGTGTACATTTCAAACCCCCAGGGGTTTCACCAATTTTGATACAACTGGGCTGTGCAAATGAAAAATTACATTTTTTGACACAAAAATGCAGTTCTGGCTCAAAATTTTTCATTTTCACAAGGAATGAAGGAGACAAAGCACCCCAAAATTTGTGCCCCAATTTCTCCCGAGTACGGCAATGCCTCACATGTGACCAAAAAATACCATTTGGGTGCATGGCAGGACTCAGAAGGGAAGGAGTGATTTTTGGATTTTGCAGCTCAGATTCTGGTGGAATGTTGGTGGGTGCTATGTCGCATTAGCAAGACCCCCGAAGCACCAATACAGTGGAACCCCCCCACAAGTGACCCCATATTGCAAACTACACCCCTCAGGGAATTCATCTAGGGGTATAGTGTACATTTCAAACCCCCAGGGGTTTCACCAATTTTGATACAACTGGGCTGTGCAAATGAAAAATTACATTTTTTACACAAAAATGCAGTTCTGGCTCCAAATTTTTCATTTTCACAAGGAATGAAGGAGACAAAGCACCCCAAAATCTGTGCCCCTATTTCTCCCGAGTACGGCAATGCCTCACATGTGACCAACAAATACCATTTGGGTGCATGGCAGGACTCAGAAGGGAAGGAGTGATTTTTGGATTTTGCAGCTCAGATTCTGGTGGAATGTTGGTGGGTGCTATGTCGCATTAGCAAGACCCCCGAAGCACCAATACAGTGGAACCCCCCCACAAGTGACCCCATTTTGCAAACTACACCCCTCAGGGAATTCATCTAGGGGTATAGTGTACATTTCAAACCCCCAGGGGTTTCACCAATTTTGATACAACTGGGCTGTGCAAATGAAAAATTACATTTTTTACACAAAAATGCAGTTCTGGCTCCAAATTTTTCATTTTCACAAGGAATGAAGGAGACAAAGCACCCCAAAATCTGTGCCCCAATTTCTTCCGAGTACGGCAATGCCTCACATGTGACCAAAAAATACCATTTGGGTGCATGGCAGGACTCAGAAGGGAAGGAGTGATTTTTGGATTTTGCAGCTCAGATTCTGGTGGAATGTTGGTGGGTGCTATGTCGCATTAGCAAGACCCCCGAAGCACCAATACAGTGGAATCCCCCCACAAGTGACCCCATTTTGCAAACTACACCCCTCAGGGAATTCATCTAGGGGTATAGTGTACATTTCAAACCCCCAGGGGTTTCACCAATTTTGATACAACTGGGCTGTGCAAATGAAAAATTACATTTTTTACACAAAAATGCAGTTCTGGCTCCAAATTTTTCATTTTCACAAGGAATGAAGGAGACAAAGCACCCCAAAATCTGTGCTCCAATATCTCCCGAGTACGGCAATGCCTCACATGTGACCAAAAAATACCATTTGGGTGCATGGCAGGACTCAGAATGGAAGGAGTGATTTTTGGATTTTGCAGCTCAGATTCTGGTGGAATGTTGGTGGGTGCTATGTCGCATTAGCAAGACCCCCGAAGCACCAATACAGTGGAACCCCCCCACAAGTGACCCCATTTTGCAAACTACACCCCTCAGGGAATTCATCTAGGGGTATAGTGTACATTTCAAACCCCCAGGGGTTTCACCAATTTTGATACAACTGGGCTGTGCAAATGAAAAATTACATTTTTTACACAAAAATGCAGTTCTGGCTCCAAATTTGTCATTTTCACAAGGAATGAAGGAGACAAAGCACCCCAAAATCTGTGCCCCAATTTCTCCCGAGTACGGCAATGCCTCACATGTGACCAAAAAATACCATTTGGGTGCATGGCAGGACTCAGAAGGGAAGGAGTGATTTTTGGATTTTGCAGCTCAGATTCTGGTGGAATGTTGGTGGGTGCTATGTCGCATTAGCAAGACCCCCGAAGCACCAATACAGTGGAACCCCCCCACAAGTGACCCCATTTTGCAAACTACACCCCTCAGGGAATTCATCTAGGGGTATAGTGTACATTTCAAACCCCCAGGGGTTTCACCAATTTTGATACAACTGGGCTGTGCAAATGAAAAATTACATTTTTTACACAAAAATGCAGTTCTGGCTCCAAATTTTTCATTTTCACAAGGAATGAAGGAGACAAAGCACCCCAAAATCTGTGCCCCAATTTCTCCCGAGTATGGCAATGCCTCACATGTGACCAAAAATACCATTTGGGTGCATGGCAGGACTCAGAAGGGAAGGAGTGATTTTTGGATTTTGCAGCTCAGATTCTGGTGGAATGTTGGTGGGTGCTATGTCGCATTAGCAAGACCCCCGAAGCACCAATACAGTGGAACCCCCCCACAAGTGACCCCATTTTGCAAACTACACCCCTCAGGGAATTCATCTAGGGGTATAGTGTACATTTCAAACCCCCAGGGGTTTCACCAATTTTGATACAACTGGGCTGTGCAAATGAAAAATTACATTTTTTACACAAAAATGCAGTTCTGGCTCCAAATTTTTCATTTTCACAAGGAATGAAGGAGACAAAGCACCCCAAAATCTGTGCCCCAATTTCTCCCGAGTACGGCAATGCCTCACATGTGACCAAAAAATACCATTTGGGTGTATGGCAGGACTCAGAAGGGAAGGAGTGATTTTTGGATTTTGCAGCTCAGATTCTGGTGGAATGTTGGTGGGTGCTATGTCGCATTAGCAAGACCCCCGAAGCACCAATACAGTGGAACCCCCCCACAAGTGACCCCATTTTGCAAACTACACCCCTCAGGGAATTCATCTAGGGGTATAGTGTACATTTCAAACCCCCAGGGGTTTCACCAATTTTGATACAACTGGGCTGTGCAAATGAAAAATTACATTTTTTACACAAAAATGCAGTTCTGGCTCCAAATTTTTCATTTTCACAAGGAATGAAGGAGACAAAGCACCCCAAAATCTGTGCCCCAATTTCTCCCGAGTACGGCAATGCCTCACATGTGACCAAAAAATACCATTTGGGTGCATGGCAGGACTCAGAAGGGAAGGAGTGATTTTTGGATTTTGCAGCTCAGATTCTGGTGGAATGTTGGTGGGTGCTATGTCGCATTAGCAAGACCCCCGAAGCACCAATACAGTGGAACACCCCCACAAGTGACCCCATTTTGCAAACTACACCCCTCAGGGAATTCATCTAGGGGTATAGTGTACATTTCAAACCCCCAGGGGTTTCACCAATTTTGATACAACTGGGCTGTGCAAATGAAAAATTACATTTTTTTACACAAAAATGCAGTTCTGGCTCAAAATTTTTCATTTTCACAAGGAATGAAGGAGACAAAGCACCCCAAAATCTGTGCCCCAATTTCTCCCGAGTACGGCAATGCCTCACATGTGACCAAAAAATACCATTTGGGTGCATGGCAGGACTCAGAAGGGAAGGAGTGATTTTTGGATTTTGCAGCTCAGATTCTGGTGGAATGTTGGTGGGTGCTATGTCGCATTAGCAAGACCCCCGAAGCACCAATACAGTGGAACCCCCCCACAAGTGACCCCATTTTGCAAACTACACCCCTCAGGGAATTCATCTAGGGGTATAGTGTACATTTAAAACCCCCAGGGGTTTCACCAATTTTGATACAACTGGGCTGTGCAAATAAAAAATAACATTTTTTACACAAAAATGCAGTTCTGGCTCCAAATTTGTCATTTTCACAAGGAATGAAGGAGACAAAGCACCCCTAAATCTGTGCCCCAATTTCTCCCGAGTACGGCAATGCCTCACATGTTACCAAAAAATACCATTTGGGTGCATGGCAGGACTCAGAAGGGAAGGAGTGATTTTTGGATTTTGCAGCTCAGATTCTGGTGGAATGTTGGTGGGTGCTATGTCGCAATAGCAAGACCCCCGAAGCACCAATACAGTGGAACCCCCCCACAAGTGACCCCATTTTGCAAACTACACCCCTCAGGGAATTCATCTAGGGGTATAGTGTACATTTCAAACCCCCAGGGGTTTCACCAATTTTGATACAACTGGGCTGTGCAAATGAAAAATTACATTTTTTGACACAAAAATGCAGTTCTGGCTCAAAATTTTTCATTTTCACAAGGAATGAAGGAGACAAAGCACCCCAAAATTTGTGCCCCAATTTCTCCCGAGTACGGCAATGCCTCACATGTGACCAAAAAATACCATTTGGGTGCATGGCAGGACTCAGAAGGGAAGGAGTGATTTTTGGATTTTGCAGCTCAGATTCTGGTGGAATGTTGGTGGGTGCTATGTCGCATTAGCAAGACCCCCGAAGCACCAATACAGTGGAACCCCCCCACAAGTGACCCCATTTTGCAAACTACACCCCTCAGGGAATTCATCTAGGGGTATAGTGTACATTTCAAACCCCCAGGGGTTTCACCAATTTTGATACAACTGGGCTGTGCAAATGAAAAATTACATTTTTTACACAAAAATGCAGTTCTGGCTCCAAATTTTTCATTTTCACAAGGAATGAAGGAGACAAAGCACCCCAAAATCTGTGCCCCTATTTCTCCCGAGTACGGCAATGCCTCACATGTGACCAACAAATACCATTTGGGTGCATGGCAGGACTCAGAAGGGAAGGAGTGATTTTTGGATTTTGCAGCTCAGATTCTGGTGGAATGTTGGTGGGTGCTATGTCGCATTAGCAAGACCCCCGAAGCACCAATACAGTGGAACCCCCCACAAGTGACCCCATTTTGCAAACTACACCCCTCAGGGAATTCATCTAGGGGTATAGTGTACATTTCAAACCCCCAGGGGTTTCACCAATTTTGATACAACTGGGCTGTGCAAATGAAAAATTACATTTTTTACACAAAAATGCAGTTCTGGCTCCAAATTTTTCATTTTCACAAGGAATGAAGGAGACAAAGCACCCCAAAATCTGTGCACCAATTTCTCCCGAGTACGGCAATGCCTCACATGTGACCAAAAAATACCATTTGGGTGCATGGCAGGACTCAGAAGGGAAGGAGTGATTTTTGGATTTTGCAGCTCAGATTCTGGTGGAATGTTGGTGGGTGCTATGTCGCATTAGCAAGACCCCCGAAGCACCAATACAGTGGAATCCCCCCACAAGTGACCCCATTTTGCAAACTACACCCCTCAGGGAATTCATCTAGGGGTATAGTGTACATTTCAAACCCCCAGGGGTTTCACCAATTTTGATACAACTGGGCTGTGCAAATGAAAAATTACATTTTTTACACAAAAATGCAGTTCTGGCTCCAAATTTTTCATTTTCACAAGGAATGAAGGAGACAAAGCACCCCAAAATCTGTGCCCCAATTTCTCCCGAGTACGGCAATGCCTCACATGTGACCAAAAAATACCATTTGGGTGCATGGCAGGACTCAGAAGGGAAGGAGTGATTTTTGGATTTTGCAGCTCAGATTCTGGTGGAATGTTGGTGGGTGCTATGTCGCATTAGCAAGACCCCCGAAGCACCAATACAGTGGAACCCCCCCACAAGTGACCCCATTTTGCAAACTACACCCCTCAGGGAATTCATCTAGGGGTATAGTGTACATTTCAAACCCCCAGGGGTTTCACCAATTTTGATACAACTGGGCTGTGCAAATGAAAAATTACATTTTTTACACAAAAATGCAGTTCTGGCTCCAAATTTTTCATTTTCACAAGGAATGAAGGAGACAAAGCACCCCAAAATCTGTGCCCCAATTTCTCCCGAGTACGGCAATGCCTCACATGTGACCAAAAAATACCATTTGGGTGCATGGCAGGACTCAGAATGGAAGGAGTGATTTTTGGATTTTGCAGCTCAGATTCTGGTGGAATGTTGGTGGGTGCTATGTCGCATTAGCAAGACCCCCGAAGCACCAATACAGTGGAACCCCCCCACAAGTGACCCCACTTTGCAAACTACACCCCTCAGGGAATTCATCTAGGGGTATAGTGTACATTTGAAACCCCCAGGGGTTTCACCAATTTTGATACAACTGGGCTGTGCAAATGAAAAATTACATTTTTTACACAAAAATGCAGTTCTGGCTCCAAATTTTTCATTTTCACAAGGAATGAAGGAGACAAAGCACCCCAAAATCTGTGCCCCAATTTCTCCCGAGTACGGCAATGCCTCACATGTGACCAAAAAATACCATTTGGGTGCATGGCAGGACTCAGAAGGGAAGGAGTGATTTTTGGATTTTGCAGCTCAGATTCTGGTGGAATGTTGGTGGGTGCTATGTCACATTAGCAAGACCCCCGAAGCACCAATATAGTGGAACCCCCCCACAAGTGACCCCATTTTGCAAACTACACCCCTCAGGGAATTCATCTAGGGGTATAGTGTACATTTCAAACCCCCAGGGGTTTCACCAATTTTGATACAACTGGGCTGTGCAAATGAAAAATTACATTTTTTTACACAAAAATGCAGTTCTGGCTCAAAATTTTTCATTTTCACAAGGAATGAAGGAGACAAAGCACCCCAAAATCTGTGCCCCAATTTCTCCCGAGTACGGCAATGCCTCACATGTGACCAAAAAATACCATTTGGGTGCATGGCAGGACTCAGAAGGGAAGGAGTGATTTTTGGATTTTGCAGCTCAGATTCTGGTGGAATGTTGGTGGGTGCAATGTCACATTAGCAAGACCCCCGAAGCACCAATATAGTGGAACCCCCCCACAAGTGACCCCATTTTGCAAACTACACCCCTCAGGGAATTCATCTAGGGGTATAGTGTACATTTCAAACCCCCAGGGGTTTCACCAATTTTGATACAACTGGGCTGTGCAAATGAAAAATTACATTTTTTACACAAAAATGCAGTTCTGGCTCCAAATTTTTCATTTTCACAAGGAATGAAGGAGACAAAGCACCCCAAAATCTGTGCCCCAATTTCTCCCGAGTACGGCAATGCCTCACATGTGACCAAAAAATACCATTTGGGTGCATGGCAGGACTCAGAAGGGAAGGAGTGATTTTTGGATTTTGCAGCTCAGATTCTGGTGGAATGTTGGTGGGTGCTATGTCACATTAGCAAGACCCCCGAAGCACCAATATAGTGGAACCCCCCCACAAGTGACCCCATTTTGCAAACTACACCCCTCAGGGAATTCATCTAGGGGTATAGTGTACATTTCAAACCCCCAGGGGTTTCACCAATTTTGATACAACTGGGCTGTGCAAATGAAAAATTACATTTTTTTACACAAAAATGCAGTTCTGGCTCAAAATTTTTCATTTTCACAAGGAATGAAGGAGACAAAGCACCCCAAAATCTGTGCCCCAATTTCTCCCGAGTACGGCAATGCCTCACATGTGACCAAAAAATACCATTTGGGTGCATGGCAGGACTCAGAAGGGAAGGAGTGATTTTTGGATTTTGCAGCTCAGATTCTGGTGGAATGTAGGTGGGTGCTATGTCGCATTAGCAAGACCCCCGAAGCACCAATACAGTGGAACCCCCCCACAAGTGACCCCATTTTGCAAACTACACCCCTCAGGGAATTCATCTAGGGGTATAGTGTACATTTCAAACCCCCAGGGGTTTCACCAATTTTGATACAACTGGGCTGTGCAAATGAACAATTACATTTTTTACACAAAAATGCAGTTCTGACTCAAAATTTTTCATTTTCACAAGGAATGAAGGAGACAAAGCACCCCAAAATCTGTGCCCCAATTTCTCCCGAGTACGGCAGTGCCTCACATGTGACCAAAAAATGGCAGGACTCAGAAGGGAAGGAGTGATATTTGGATTTTGCAGCACAGATTCTGGTGGAATGTTGATGGGTGCTATGTCGCATTAGCAAGACCTCCGAAGCACCAATACAGTGGAACCCCCCACAAGTGACCCCATTTTGCAAACTACACCCCTCAGGGAATTCATCTAGGGGTATAGTGTACATTTCAAACCCCCAGGGGTTTCACCAATTTTGATACAACTGGGCTGTGCAAATGAAAAATTACATTTTTTACACAAAAATGCAGTTCTGGCTCCAAATTTTTCATTTTCACAAGGAATGAAGGAGACAAACCACCCCAAAATCTGTGCCCCAATTTCTCCCGAGTATGGCAATGCCTCATATGTGACCAAAAAATACCAGTTGGGTGCATGGCAGGACTCAGAAGGGAAGGAGTGATTTTTGGATTTTGCAGCTCAGATTCTGGTGGAATGAATGGTGGGTGCTATGTGGCATTAGCAAGACCCCCGAAGCACGGTGAAATGATGAACCTAATAATCCATAGATGTGTGGTATATTTTAAAACACTCCTTTATACATAGGCCGGGTTTGTCGGGGCAAGTTTCACAGTGGAAAATAGTTTCCTTTCTTATTCCCTTTTTATAGCAAACTTTGCACCTTTTTTGTGTCCTGCCCTTTCTTGCAGTGGAGGGGATTTCGTTAGGAAAATGCTGCCCTGGTACAATACGGGGGCCAGTACTAGAAGTACTGGGGCCCTCTGCCTGCTGGTTCCCAAATATTAGGCCCTTTATGACTTCCTCTTGAAAGTGCATAAATGTCCCCCTCTGGCTGGTAGAACGGAATAGCACGTAAGCGTTATACAGTGCCATCTGGATGATATACACGGCCAGCTTCTTGTACCAGATTTTTTTTTTCCGCAGGGGACTGTACGGCTTCAGTACCTGATCTGAAAGATCCACTCCGCCCATGTACTTATTGTAATCTAGGATACAATTAGGTTTTGAGGTGTGGGTACTGGTACCTCGTACAGGGATGGAGGTGGTACTGTCTCCATGAATTGTTGTCAGTATAAGGACATCCCTCTTGTCCTTATATTTGACCAACAACATATTTTCGGTGGATTGTGCCCTGCTTTCACCCCTTCTCAGTAATTGGGCAATGTGCGTTTTTGGGAGGCCTCTTTGGTTCTTGCGCACAGTACTGCAAGCTGCTGTACCTCTTGAACCAAGGGCCTTAAACAGGGGGATGCTAGTGTAAAAGTTATCCACATAGAGGTGGTAACCTTTATCCAGGAAGGGGTGCACTAAATCCCAGACAATTTTTCCACTAACACCTACGAGGGAGGGGGGGCATTCTGGCGGTTCAATTCTTGAATCCTTCCCTTCATATACCCTAAACCTGTGGGTGTACCCTGAGGTGCTTTCACACAGTTTATACATTTTTATGCCATACCTTGCCCTCTTACTGGGAAGGTACTGGCGGAATTTAACCCTTCCTTTAAAATGTATAAGGGACTCGTCGATACAAATAAATTTTTCAGGGATGTACATCTCTGCAAATTTGGCACTGAAATGATCAATGACCGGCCTGACTTTGAATAGCCGGTCAAAGGTGGGATCATCTCTGGGTGGGCACTGTGCATTATCGGTGTAATGTAAAAATTTAAGGATTATCTCAAAACGAGTCCGAGTCATGGCCATACGGTAAAGTGGGGTGCTGTACAGAACATCTGTACTCCAATATTGCCTAATTTCTGGCTTTTTTACTATGCCCATATGTAACACCAGACCCCAAAACGTCATCATCTCTACTGCATCTACAGGGGTCCACCTAGCAAATGATGACGTGGGGTTTTGAGCAATAAACTGCTGGGCATATAAATTAGTTTGGTCCACCATTAAATTTATAAAATCATCAGAGAAAAATAATTTGAAAAAGTCAATTTCTCTGAGACCTGCTGAATCAAATTGGATTCCTGGGATGGCCAAAAACTCAGGAACCTGGGGCTCAAAATTGTCTGGTGGTGGGGTCCATACGGGATCAATCATTTGGGGGGGGTCTCAGCTGCTCTACGGGGGCGTCTTTGAGGGGGTCCCTCATCAGCAGAGGAGGAAGAGGAGCTTAAGGCGAATCCTTCAAATTCCCCGCTTGCATCACTGGCTGTGTCAGAGTCAGAGTCAGAGGCAAGCATGGCATATGCCTCCTCCGCTGAATACATTCTTCTGGATGACTGGGATGACATTTGGGATGACATTTGGGATGCCATTTTTATTTTTGTGTTTCTGTAAGTGTAATGTTTCAACATGTGTATAGTGTAGGGGGGGTACAAACTTTATTTCAACACGGGGGTATGTAGTGTGTAGTGTGTATGTAGTGCAGAAAAAAAATACTTTATACAGGAATTTGATCCCAATAAAAAAAAAAAATTGAAGGGGTTAAAAAAAAAAAAGGTCCTGCGCCAAAAATTGAGCACAGATGTTGGTCAGTAACGTCCGTCACTGAACAGCGCTCAAAGGCAACAGGACACCCACAAAAGCAACGTGGGTGTAAAAACAATTAAAAAAAAAAATAAACCACAGCACTCTCCAAAAAAAAAACAATTTAAAAAAACTGCAGAAAAAAAATGATATCAACCCTGTGCCAAAAATGCTGTTCAGTGATGTACGTCACTGATCAGTGGCCACAGGACACCCACAAAAGCAACGTGGGTGTAATAAACCACAGCACTCTCCAAAAAAAAAAACAATTTAAAAAAACTGCAGAAAAAAAATTATATCAACCCTGTGCCAAAAATGCTGTTCAGTGATGTACGTCACTTATCAGCGGCCACAGGACACCCACAAAAGCACCCACAAAAGCAACGTGGGTGTAAAAACAAAACCCCACTGCAATCCCCCCCCCCCAAAAAAAAACTGCAGATCAGTGATGCAGTGATGCGACACTGATTAGCAGTGAGGGGC
The DNA here is from genome assembly GCF_055691185.1 of Crinia signifera. NCBI lineage: Eukaryota > Metazoa > Chordata > Amphibia > Anura > Myobatrachidae > Crinia > Crinia signifera. Next base: position 332,603,082 of record NC_139220.1, read on the forward strand.
AGCAGGCAGACAACTGTGGGTGCAACCTGACAGGGTATATATATATAAAAAAAAAACCCTGGACCCCCAAAAAGTTGCTGATCAGTTAATTAATTTAAACTGATCAGCACAAAAGGGGGGGCAGCAGTCAGTTGCACAGGCAGCACAACCTTTGGTGCAACTGACAGGTATATATATATATAAAAAAAAAAGGTACTTATGTAGTATCTGGGCTGCCGATTTTTTGATTGTATGCCTTACGTTAAGGCATACAATCAGATGCGATGCGATGCGATATCGCATCGCATTGCATCGCATGCGACCATCGGATGCGATGACCCGATTTTTCCATAGGAATCAATGTTAAAATGGACTGAGTCCATTTTAACATGGAATTCAATGGGAAAAAGGGGTCCTTTTCATACCCCTACTATCCAAGTGGGCATGGAGTTGGATATAAACCTGTGGCGAGCGTAGCGAGCCACCGAGCCCGAAGCGTGGCGAGCGAAGCGAGCCCCGCGAGGGGACGGTATTCTGTGTCCCCTCGCGGGGCTCGCTACGCTCGCCACGCTTCGGGCTCGGTGGCTCGCTACGCTCGCCACAGGTTTATATCCAACTCCATGCCCACTTGGATAGTAGGGGTATGAAAAGGACCCCTTTTTCCCATTGAATTCCATGTTAAAATGGACTCAGTCCATTTTAACATTGATTCCTATGGAAAAATCGGGTCATCGCATCGCATCGCATCCGATGGTTGCATGCGATGCGATGTACCCGATTTAGAAATCGGCAGCCCAGATACTACATAAGTACCAAAAAAAACCCCAAAAAGTTGCTGATCAGCACAGATATACTGATCAGCACAAAAGGGGTGCAGCAGACACAAAATATAGCACTCTCTATCACTCTCTATCACTCTCTGTCACTATCTCTCACTATCTCTCACGATCTGTGACTCTATGACACTGCAGCAGCAGGACACAGGAAGTCACAAGATCCAGGAAGCATCCAGCTGCTGGCAGCACGCTACCAGCGGTGATCAGCGGTGATCAGGTAAGTATCAGGCAAGGTTCAGGTATGTATATCACGACAGAGTGGCCGGTGACCGCTCTGCACGCAATTCCAGACCGGAATGGCGTCTGCAGCGCAGTCACCGTTAGTTTAAATGACGCGCCTTGGCTGTGATTGGTCCGTCGGTCCGACGGACCAATCACAGCCTTGGGGGCAGGTGGGGTGAGGTGGGGTGAGGTGTGGTCATCACCGGTGACCCCCTCATGCCCCCTCACACCCGGCGGTGATTGACACCTGTGTTACTGAGCGTCTGATTCGCCGGTAACACAGGAAAACGCTGCGACTGGCTGTTCACATTGAACAGCCAATCACAGCGATCGCCGACGGGGGGGGGAAGCATCGCCACCCCCCCTGGGCATGCAGGGACATGTCTGCTGTCAGGGACAGCAGACATGTTTAAACTGTCCCCGCGTCTATAGACGCGGGGACAGTTTAAAGTCATGACGTATATATACGTCATGTGTCGGGAAGTACATCCCGGCCATGACGTATATATACGTCAAATGTCGGGAAGGGGTTAATGTGTGTTTCACCCATTAGCTACATTGTGTGCTGTGTTTTGAATGTTTAAATGTTTAATATCATTTTGAAGTAAAGTTAACACAAATGCTGAATGTCATTTTCCAATTATATATAAGTGACGCACAAAATTTAAATTTCCTTCCAAAGTTGCGCAGCCAAAATCTTTAGCCGCACACAGCCTTGGTCAACTTAGAGGGAACATTGATTTACAGTATATCTAATTGCATCCCACCAGGACTGTCCTGTAATCTGATGGGACTGCCATGCTATGGAATTCTATCCTTATGTATCCCTTCTATTATCCCTATAGATTGTAAGATTGCGAGCAGGGCCCTCCTACCTCCATGTATCTACCCAGTTTGTTTAATCACTGTAGTTTGCAATTGTAAAGCGCAACGTAATATGCTGTGCTATATAAGAACTGTAAATATAGGGGATGCAGTTACGATCCCGGCGGTCGGGATCCCGGCGTTCAGAATCCCGACGCCGGAATCCTGACCGCCGAAATGCCGACACTTTCTCCCTCCTGGGGTGTCCACGACACCCCTGGAGGGACAATAAATTAGTGTGCCGAGTGCAGCGAGGCACCGGGCCCGCTGCGTGGCGAGCGCAGCGAGCCCGCAAGGGGGGGCGATTCACGTCCCCCCTTGTCGGCATTTCGGCTGTCGGGATTCCGGCGTCGGGATTCTGAACCCCGGGATCCTGACCGCCGGGATTCAATACTGAATCCAAATATAGCCATCTTGGATTTGCCCTTAGTTAAAATGGCCACTGTAGCATCACCATATATACACCTCTCTAGAATAAAAAGGGGGTGGGGACTGACACAAACAGGAAGTGCAATGATAGCTGGGACCTGTATAAGAGTGCACCAGTGTGGCCAATTCCGCTTATAATTCTGCTTGGTTTTTCCCAATTAGCTTGTTTTCCTGCTAGTTGTGGGTAGCTTGTTTGTGAGGTTGTTGCCTTGTTCTCAGGGCCAGTCGTGGATTGGACGCTGCAGAACAAATCTGGCTCGTGATTTGCTGTGCAGGGATCAGGTGGGTGGGTCTGCAAGCAGCAGGGTAGTGCTCACTGCTTCCTGTAGCTGCTGTATGGTGTGCTGCCTGATATCTGCAGGGATCTGGGTGACGGATAGAAGCAGGTATGTGTATGTGTGCTGCAGCAGCCTGTACATCAGCAGCCACTCAGCCTCCACATTCCCTGGGCTTCCTTATAGTTACTTATCTCACACGGAAGCCGGGGCTGCTCTGGCCGTTCTCTGTGTGCTGCTGTACATTCCTCAGCAGCAGGGAGGGGGAGGACGGGGGACTGCTGCACTAATCTCACCCTGTACTCGGGCTGAGAACACAGATTTATCAGAGGTGCAGCAGCAGCAGGGAGGGGGAGGACGGGGACTGCTGCACTAATCTCACCCTGTACTCAGGCTGAGAACACAGACTTATCAGAGGTGCAGCAGCAGCAGGGAGGGGGAGGACGGGGACTGCTGCACTAATCTCACCCTGTACTCCGGCTGAGAACACAGACTTATCAGAGGTGCAGCAGCAGCAGGGAGGGGGAGGACGGGGGACTGCTGCACTAATCTCACCCTGTACTCGGGCTGAGAACACAGACTTATCAGAGGTGCAGCAGCAGCAGGGAGGGGGAGGACGGGGACTGCTGCACTAATCTCACCCTGTACTCGGGCTGAGAACACAGACTTATCAGAGGTGCAGCAGCAGCAGGGAGGGGGAGGACGGGGGACTGCTGCACTAATCTCACCCTGTACTGGGGCTGAGGACGCAGACTTATCAGAGGTGCAGCAGCAGCAGGGAGGGGAGGACGGGGGACTGCTGCACTAATCTCACCCTGTACTCGGGCTGAGAACATAGACTTATCAGAGGTGCAGCAGCAGCAGGGAGGGGGAGGACGGGGGACTGCTGCACTAATCACACCCTGTACTCGGGCTGAGAACACAGACTTATCAGAGGTGCAGCAGGGAGGGGGAGGAGGGGGACTGCTGCACTAATATTACCCTGTACTCGGGCTGAGAACACAGACTTATCAGAGGTGCAGCAGCAGCAGGGAGGGGGAGGACAGGGGACTGCTGCACTAATCTCACCCTGTACTCGGGCTGAGAACACAGACTTATCAGAGGTGCAGCAGCAGCAGGGAGGGGGAGGACGGGGACTGCTGCACTAATCTCACCCTGTACTCGGGCTGAGAACACAGACTTATCAGAGGTGCAGCAGGGAGGGGGAGGATGGGGGACAGAAGCAGCACTCCTCCTGTACTAAAGGTGCCCGCACTCTAGTATAATGCTGGGTGGTATTAGAAGAGTGATTGACAGCGTTATACACACAAAGTTCCCACCAAGCGTTATACACAAACCCGCCCCCCAGGAAAAAGTCCAGTGTTATACACACCACCACCCCCTTCACATCACCTTCCCCCACCCAGTCAGGGCTACAGTACACCATCCACCATTACTCCACAGCCACCAGGTGAGCGGCAGGTCTGCCCGCACCCCCGCGACCCACCCTCCCATGATTCGTGGGCCCCCGCGCCCCCCCCTCGCGATTTGCTGACCCCTGTGACCCCCCCTTCCCGCGATTCACGCCCCCTGCGATTCACGGCACCCCCTGTGACCCCCCTCCCACAATTTGCGGACCCCCATGACCCCCCTACCGCGATTCGCAGCCACCCTCCTGCGTTTCAAGGACCCCCGCGCCCCCCCTTTCCCGCGATTCACGTCGACCCCACTCTCGCGATTTGCGGCCCCACTCCCGCAATTCACGGACCACCACAACCCCCCTCCCGCAATTTGCAGACCACCACTACCCCCTCCCATGATTCACGCCCCCGTGATTCATGACACTCCCCCTGCGCCCCCCCCTCCCGCAATTCGCGGACCCCCTCAACCCCCTCCTGCAATTCTCGCCCCCCCTTCCCGCAATTTGCGGACCCCCCTTCCCATGATTCACGTCCCCCCGTGCCGCCCCCCTCCCGCGATTTGCGGACCCCCACAACCCCCCGTCCCGCGATTCACGGCACCCCCCCCCCCTCTGCTATTTGCGGACCCCCGCGACCCCCCCCCCCTCCCGCAATTTGCGGACCCCCCTTCCTGGGATTCGAGCAACATTCAAAAGGTCGACATGGGTTTTTTCACTGTTTTATTTACCCGAATGTCAACACATTCGACATGGACAAAGTTTATAGTGCACCACATCCGCTCGCTACACTCGGCTCACTATTTTATTCTCCCACCACGCCCTAAGCATGGGTCTTCAACCTGTGGCCCTCCAGATGTTGTGAAACTACATGTCCCAGCATGCATTGCCACATTTTTTCCTATAAGAGCATGCCAAAACTGTCAGGGCATGCTGGGAAATGTAGTTCCACAACATCTGGAACTACAGTGGATGCCCTAGTGGATGGTAGGGTATGAAATACCGCCTGTCGGCACAGGGCAGTTAAAAAACTGTCAAACCCCATGTCGACCTTTTGAATGTCGTCCTAGACACGGTCGAACTAATGACCTGTCGAACTAATGACCTTTTGACCTAGAATCATGTTCACCTTTTCCCATGTCGATCTAGACCTATGTCGACCTAATGACTATCGACCATCATTCTGTAGACCAAATGACCGCATCCCGTACTAGTGATAGCACTAACCACACTGACTGCCCTCTATAAGGAAACCACTATATATATATATATATATATATATATATATATATATATATATATATATATATATATATATATATATATATATGTCACTCACCAGTCTTGCAGCTTACATAAGTGTTTTTAATCAGGCAGCATGGCAGACAATTGTCCGGTCAACATTTCGATCCACCTCTAGGACCTTTGTCATGAGTCCTATACATGGAAAGCAGACTCTTGTGTCGCGCCCAGAGAATTGATGTAATTTTTTGTATGTTGGGGCTGCCTATCTCACAAGATCCCCGGTTGGAGGGGGAATATGGGAGCACAGTTGTGAGTTGGCGCCACTAATGATGATCTTCACAATTTCATCAGTCCATCCTTAATAGAATTCACTCTAGTATATAGAATGAGTCCAAATAATTAAAAAAATTTATTAAAAACGTCTCTTAATCAACAAAGTGGCAACAAGTCATCCAGATCTTAATGGTTTTCATTGAGACAATTCAAACGCTTGATAACAGCAGAAGAAAGCCAACGCGTTTCGCCCTTAAAGGGACTTCATTAGGGGTTAACTACAAAATTAATTGATAACATTTAGAATGTAAATTTGTTTAAAAATTGTAAAAAACAACAATGGACTACATAATGGCATACTGGTACAGTACATTTTTTGGCTACATATGTCATGATTTCTTTACATGAAAGGGATAAAAACATCAAGGGAGAAAATGGAGACAGGTGAACCGACATGGAACAGCAAAACAGATATACCATTTATGGTACAAGATAATGTGGTTAATTACATACCGCATCGTAAGGATTTAATAAGGCAGTCTTTCCCAAGAGGAATTAATTCCTATTAGGTGGTAAGTGAGTCCTTGAAACAGTATAACACCTAGTAAGGGATAATGAGAATTCCTTATCATAAATAGGTTTATTCCTTATCAGAAATAGGTTTCTCCCATTCAAATGGAGATTATTTGTTAAGCCATCTGTACAATTTGAGAGGAGTACCCCACTCCATTGGTTGAGTAGACAAATGAAAGAAGTACCAATTAGTGTGTTTTCTGTGGATAAACCAACCGGCTGGGTGGCGGAAGACCTTTCTCCTGGATATGCTGCTAATATATTTGCAGTCTGATGTTACGTTAGTGGATAAGGTCTCTCTTTAATGGCAGTACCTATGTACAAATGTTCCATTTAGTGTGAAACCACTTACTGGGACTAAGAGGGTTATTTTGGTTCACTCTTTCTGACAAATTCCTTCTTAGATGGACAAAACCATGTGCACTGCAGGCGGGCAGATGCAACTTGTGCAGGGAGAATTAGATTTGGGTGACTTATTCTCAGTACTATTGGGATGGAATCTGACATAATTAAATCCCCTTAAATGTAACATCTGGTAGGAATACATAACAAACTACAGATTAATTCATTACAAGCATATATCAGTTATGCAAAGTTCTACATACTATCTGCAATAGTCAATTTAGGTTGCTTACCCTTCAATGAGTGTGCTCTGGTCACAGGCTCTGTCTGAATGAGACTGCTCTATTCTCTGATGAGGGTTAAATAGGGCTAGGGGATGACATCACTTCCTCTCATTGGCTAAATAACTGGGATAATAAGACTGTTGATACTCTGTCATTTTGATACCCAAACGCCTTCCTGGTAAAGGGTTTGCCTGGAACTGAAGCCTCGGTGGGGGCAGACAGGATCCTGCAGACTGGTGGGTGCCTGCAGGCCAGAAGACCATGTGTGCCACGGCCAGGTGGTCCTTCTGGTCCAGCCTCCTCTTTCCTCATTGCGGGGGGCTGAGCTGATGCCTGCGCGTCACAGCCGGGTGAAGCGGCCAGGGGATCCTGGATACTTTTATGTAACAAAATCAAGCGCTTGTGTTGTGAATATTGCTAATGTGCATGCCCCACAAAATAAGTAAAATAAAAATAAATATAAAAATCAAATTAATAATAATAATAATAAGGGCCAGGGGATCCTGCTGGAGGCTGCGGTGGACTCCTCTGGTGGGGCCGTGGATGCTGCCACACTCTGGCGCCCTCTGTTCCTTCTCCACCTCCCTTCCACCTCTTCCTCTGTCTCTGTGTTAAGCGCCGCAGGAGCGCTCCAGGAAGGACAGAGCGGCATGTTCGTTCAGCCGCCTGTCCTTCCGGCTCTGACGTCCGTTTGCTAAGCAACCAGGGACGCCGAAGGACGCCGGGGGGACTTCCTGCCCACGGCAGCGCCGTTGCCTAGCAACGGCAGACGCTGCCGGGCAGAGAGGCAGGATAGCCTCTAATACTGTAGGTTAAAATAAAGCAGACCACAGGTGTCTGAGGGGGTTTATCAGGGCAGGCGGGGCTCAGGCCCCAGTTCCATTGGCTCCTGTCTTCTTTATCTAGGGAGCCAGCCCAGCAGTCCTCGCCGGTGATAGCTCCTGTTTGGTCCTATCTGCCAGCTCCTGTCCGGTCTGCTTCCCTGCTGTTCCCAGTGGTATCCTTGTGGACATCCCATCTTCAGGGTTCTCCCAGCGTCGTGAGTTGCCCCACTTGGGGTAGTTTCCTTTTGCCTTTTTTCATTATTGTTCCTTGCCTTGTATATCTTCTTTCTGTCTGCCGGTTTGGCAGGTCCTTTTCGTTGGGGCATCTATTTTCAGCTCCCATCCTTTTCCTCCCCTTGCTTCCCAGTCCACCTGGGAATCTCAGTCCCTCTAGTTCTATTGTGCTTTTGTATTTTGCTTTGTATTCTTTTTGTTCCCTGGGCGACTGTTGTCGCGGGTTGTGGCTGCGTTAGCCAGGGTTCGGCAAGTTGCCGTTTGTTAATTTTAGTTAGGACCCTTAGCCAGCTTTCCTCTTGGCCGTACCCTAGGGGGGTCCCCGGCTCCTTGTCCTTCCGTAACTCCTGGCTGCACCGGAGCTTGGGCGGGCGTAACTCGCCCATTCAAACGTGGCGGCTACAGGCGAAGCCTAGAATATCTGCAGGAGTCGGTCACCCAGCCTGGGGGGTACAACAGAGGTAGTGTAGGGTTTTTGCCGTGGCTGTCCTAAACAGCAGTCCCGGCTGTGGGGTCACACCCGAAACCTAACACTCGGCCTCCCTCGTGCTCGTCCTCTCCCTTCTGCAAGGCTCCCCATCTCCGGTGGCCGGGGAGGAAAGCTCCGGTGGATGGGAGCTCGCATGTGTGTGGCCATCCTTGGCCCCACCAGATGCAAAAAAATATATATATTTGTATATATAAATGTCCAAAAGAACAGCACTCAGGAGGCAGTAATTAAACAAAAAAACAAGTCTGTATTAAAGAACAAGCTTTCGGGGTGTGACCCCCTTCATCAGGTCTGTACCTGATGAAGGGGGTCACACCCCGAAAGCTCGTTCTTTATTACAGACTTGTTGTTTTGTTTAATAACTGCCTCCTGAGTGCTGTTCTTTTGGACATTTGCATAATTTTTCTTCGGGCACCGGGGCCTATTGTCATTTGAGCTACTAGAGAGTGCCGGTTGATTTGGATCTTTATTTGTATATATAGATATGCTTTCTTACAGGGATGTTATTAGTCTAGTGCTATTCGGTCCCTCACACCATTAGTACCAACAAACATATTCAAAAAATAGAAAATAGAAAACTGGATGTGTTCCAGGTCCATCTCCATCACCAGAAGCAATTTAATGGACTATTTTCATTTAGGCTTTGCGGGGCTACAGTGTCCAGTGTGTAGATTGATTTCACTTTGCGTTGCCGTAAAGTTCTCATTCGGTCCCCACCATGAATTGGTTTGGATACATGGTCACTCAACATTGATTTAATGCTGGCTTCTTGGTGTCCATATTCCAGACAATGTTTTGCCACTGGTTTTATCCATTTTACCAGTCTCTAAAGCCAGTCTGATAGTATACCTGTGGTTGGCCATGCGATCTCGGAATGGTCTTGTAGTCATCCCAACATAATATGACCCACAGGGACATATCAGCATGTATATAGCAAATGCCAAAGTACGTGTTAGTCGATATCGGATCTTTATCCGCTTTCCAGTTAGTGGATGTGCCAATGTCCCTCCAATCAGCATTGCACTACAAGTAGTGCATCCTTTGTATCACACACATCCAGGTTTATTGGCCTGCAGCCATTGTGAACAACTGATAGGGACACTTTGCTACAAGCCACCAGCCAGCATCTGGTACAACTAAAGTAAAATTTACTGATTTCACAATTTTTACGGGTTTTACGAACAAACTCCCCAGAGGAACTTTTGGTGATACAACTAAATGAAATGAAGTTTAGATCTTAGTATGACCAACTTCAAAGGGTTCACAATGGCTGCAGTCCAGTAATACATCTCATGTGAAATAGAAACTCCCATCTCAGTGACCTTCCCCCACAGAGCGTGAATCCGCACCGGATTTCCACTGTTCTCTTAATGGTTAGACCCATCTGTGTGCAGAGACAGCAGTGTCCGGTGAGCGTATCCATCACCATGGTGACTGTAACTAAGCAACACTAAGAGCATATTGATTGGCTTATACTATACAGGTAGAGATGCAAAGCTAGAGGGCAGAGAGACTGAATGGGGGACATTTACTAAGATGTGTTTTCTACTTTACATGTGATGTTGCTATGGGCAACCAATCAGAATCCACTTCTTATTTATTTCGCACCCTCTAGAAGATAGTAGACAGGGTCTGATTGGTTGCCCATAGCAACATCACATGTGAAGTAGAATAAACATCTTCGTAAATATCCCCCTTTGATTCCTATTGGGAGAAAATGCTGTATACTGCAAATAACTTATTATTATTATTATTATTATTATTATTATTATTATTTACAGCACAAGCATTAGAGAGAGCTGTTGTTGCAGGGAGGTGGAAAGTTGTGGAGACTGAATAGCATTAGTGTTTCTGCTTTCCAGTATCATACGCTAGTCATCAAATACTGGACGAGAGATTCCACCATGTCCAAGGCACTGATAGTATTAGCTTCTGCTTGTCACAAATGACTGCTCAGAGCATCTCTGTTGCATTTATTGCAGTGCAGAGTGTCCGCTCGGCTGTCTGATAAATGTAGGGTAGGGATTTATATCACTGTATATGTCCCCTATAGATAGAGAGAGTCTGGGAAATTAGACAGTATCTGTTCTGCTGTCTGACATCTGCTATATAAGCAGATATATAAATTATAGGCCCTTATTCTGATCGGTGCGGTAATATCTGCGTGCAGTCGGTCCTCCGATGTTTTGTGTCTGCGCATGTGCAGAGGCGTCTCTGCGCATGTGCGACCGGGACGCATGTCCAAATTCCGCATGAAATGTGTACACTACGAACAGGGGGTGGAGAGGGGCGTGAAGGGCTGTTTGGGCTCATTACCATATGTTTACACCCCGCGTTTCATGGGCGTTCCCATGCAAACGCTGGGCGTACGTATGGTAATGCAGTCGTGACGCATGTGTAGGGGGCGGACATATGACATCGCCGGATGTCAGCTGCCCGCCCAGATCCCTGCTTTTGCACGGAGAAATGTCCGTGTGGTCTGAGCTCGCGGGAGCTGCCTGACCACTCGGTCCTGCATTCGATGGTCTGCGACCATCGAATGATGGGGGAGGTTCCCTGAGATGGAGGAGGCGTATTCATGAGAAATACACTCGTGCTCCATGCGGTCAGCGGCTTACCGTATTCGGACGGAGTGAGCGATCCGTACGAAAGGCGGGGTTTAGGACGCACGGTCCTGGCCGCATATTCGGCTCCAACCGCACCGACCAGAATAAGGCCCATAGAGACAGGTAGCGGTTTCTGCTGTCCTGAACTGGCTGTAATCACTATTTTCTGATGCTCTGGCAGCGTTTCTAGCTGTCAGAATGAGAGAACCGTTGTAGTATAGAGATCTATGTATAGAGCCACTTAGAATGCGTCAGATCGGATTTTTAAACAGTTTGTTTAAACTATCTAAACAGTATTACACATGAAGGCAATTTGATACAATCGTTTATAAAAAGTAGCTTTCTCAGCACACATGAAGCAATTTAAAACAATTGATATACAGAGGCACTTGTTTCTGTTTATTCAGAATCTCTATTTATCAAATGAATACACCCAAAATGCGAGATCTATGTATAGAGCCACTTGGAATGTATCAAACAGGATTTTTAAGCAGTTTGTTTTAAACTATCTAAGCAGTATCCAATATAAAGGCAAATTGAAACAATTGTTTCTGGAAAGTAGCTTTTTTTATCACATATGAAGGAATTCAAAGCAATTGATATGTGGGGGTACTGTTTCTGTTTATTCAGGACCTGTAATTGCCAAATTATTACACTCAAAATGCCAATTTCAATGTTACTGAGAAATATAACAGTATATCAGTATATCTATAGCAAAGTTCAAAGGATAAGAGGGTAAGGAAAAGCCGGGAGCTTCCTATGTGGCAGGAACACATATGATATATTGTATGCAGCCCTTTCACAAGCAGGGGTGCCGAGAGGGGGGGGGGGGCAGGTACAGTTTACCCGGGTCCGGGCCTGTCATGGGGGCCCTGGTCTGGACACACAGTTTTTTTTATTTCTTGGCGAGTGTGCCGGGTCAGAATGCTCTTCAGGAGTGGCATTGGGAGTGCGGATGTGGGCGGATGTGGGCCGGCGTGGGGGCAGCAGCATCACAGAGGTCCTTCTGAGCTTTGTTCCATCCTCTGACTCCAGGGCCTGCTGAGAGCCAGCCACGTGACTTGGCAGTTTACCATGGCTCGGTGACAGGAGGATACTTAGGGTAGGTAGTCCATGGGTGCCGGGAGGAACTGAGTCAGAGAGAGGCCACCTCCCGTGGGAGCACCACCCACTCCACAGATTCCAGCCCACAACGCTTCCCACATTCCCATCCCAGCCGCCACCAGCAGCAGCAGGTGCCATGTCTCCAGCCCAGCAGTCACAGACCTGGTTCCCCACCCATGTCCAGGTCACTGTGTTCCAAGGTGGAAGGTGGGTGGCTGGTTGCTCTGTGTCTGCTGCCTCCCTCCATGGTGCTGGGGCTGAGATCCAACTCTGGAAGTCAGCATGTAACCCCTGGCAGAGCATGTACTGGAACTCCATGGCAACGAGCGTGTTAACCCCTGGCAGAGCATGTAACCCCTGGCAGAGCATGTACTGGAACTCCATGGCAACGAGCGTGTTAACCCCTGGCAGAGCATGTAACCCATGGCAGAACATGTAAATCCATGGCAACGAGCATGTTAACCCCTGGCAGAGCATGTAACTCCTGGCAGAGCAGGTTAAACCCATGGCAAAGAGCATGTTAACCCCTAATATGCAATCAACATTACAGTGTGTGGAACAACATGTAATGGGTATTATGGCATGTGGTAAAATATGTAATAGGTATTACGGTGTGTGGCATAATGTGTAATGGGTGTGTAACATGTGTAATAGGCATTACAGTGTAAAGTTTTGTCCCTGTATCCACCTTGGAAGCAGTGGCGTAACAATGGGTCCACAGAGCAGGGAGCTCTGTCGGTGGGGGCCCCAGGAAGTTTTTGTACCGGGGCCCAGGATTTCTCTTGGCGGCCCTGTTCACAAGTGATGTATCACATGCGACCCCTGTTCCCCGCATGCAGGTCCGACCTTCGACTCAGGCCTGATATGCACAGGGCATCGCATCGGATCCGATGGCATGTCATACAGATGGGGCCATTCTCCTCAGTGCCACCTGCTCACCATATCTCAGTAGCTGGTGGGTTAGGATGTGTGGGCACCCCGTTCTGTCGGACAGCACGATGGGAGCCACTCTAATGAGAGTGGCCCCATCTGTACACATCTAGTTTGGGCCAATTTCTCAGCCCGATCCATCGGAGATGGATGAAATTGGCCCAAATCGCTGTAAAACTTCTCCGAGCTTTGTATCTCTACCCGTATAATATAAGTTAATGATGTGCTCTTAGATCAGTATTGATTATTTACAGTTACCATGGTGATGGATACACTCTGTTAATTAAGAGAAGAACGGAAATTCGGGGCAGATTCACGCTCTTTGAACCTACACCGGAAGGTAACATTTATACCGTTGTGTCTGACGACGGTTGGAATAAAGTGAAACGTTATATGAGGTGACGGACTATCTGACTTACTGAGACCAGTCTGTGAGTGCCGCCAATTTACACCAGTATATGTGAGTTATTCCTATAACCATTGTCTCCTTATACTCAGGTGCAGATCTGTATTGCCGTGACTGCTGTATGATCTCTGTAACTGGAGGCAGAAACATAACCGGACCCTCCTCTCCCCTCCGGTGTATGTGGGAAACTGCAGCTGGCCAGTGATACGGGAGAGCAAGGTGAGCAGAGCAGCTTTTTATGCCAAGCCATAGCCTGAATTGAAAGTGACAGAGCAGGTCGTGTAGCCAAGCCAGGCAGGCCTGAACTGAAAGTGACAGAGAAGGTTGCGTAGCCAAGCCAGGCAGTCCTTAACTGAACGTGATAGAGCAGGTCGTGTAGCCAAGCCAGGCAGTCCTGAACTGAAAGTGTCAGAGCAGGTCGTGTTGCCAAGCCAGGCAGTCCTGAACTGAAAGTGACAGAGCAGGTCGTGTAGCCAAGCCAGGCAGTCCTGAACTGAAAGTGATAGAGCAGGTCGTGTAGCCAAGCCAGGCAGTCCTAAACTGAAAGTGACAGAGCAGGCCGTGTAACCAAGCCAGGCAGTCCTGAACTGAAAGTGACAGAGCAGGTTGTGTAGCCAAGACAGGCAGTCCTGAACTGAAAGTGACAGAGCAGGCCGTGTAACCAAGCCAGGCAGTCCTGAACTGAAAGTGACAGAGCAGGTTGCGTAGCCAAGCCAGGCCGAACTGAACTGAAAGTGATAGAGCAGGTCGTGTAGCCAAGCCAGGCAGTCCTGAACTGAAAGTGATAGAGCAGGTCGTGTAGCCAAGCCAGGCAGTCCTGAACTGAAAGTGATAGAGCAGGTCATGTAGCCAGGCCAGGCACACCTGAACTGAAAGTAACAGAGCAGGTTGTGTAGCCAAGCCAGGCAGTCCTGAACTGAAAGTGACAGAGCAGGTCGTGTAGCCAAGCCAGGCAGTCCTGAACTGAAAGTGACAGAGCAGGTCGTGTAGCCAAGCCAGGCAGTCCTGAACTGAAAGTGACAGAGCAGGTCGTGTAACCAAGCCAGGCAGTCCTGAACTGAAAGTGATAGAGCAGGTTATGTAGCCAAGCCAGGCACACCTGAACTGAAAGTGACAGAGCAGGTTGTGTAGCCAAGCCAGGCAGTCCTGAACTGAAAGGGACAGAGCAGGTCGTGTAGCCAAGCCAGGCAGTCCTGAACTGAAAGTGACAGAGCAGGTCGTGTAGCCAAGCCAGGCAGTCCTGAACTGAAAATGACATAGCAGGTCATGTAGCCAAGCCAGGCAGTCCTGAACTAAACGTGATAGAGCAGGTTGTGTAGCCAAGCCACGCAGTCCTGAACTGAAAGTAACAGAGCAGGTTCTGTAGCCAAACCAGGCAGTTGTGAACTGAAAGTGACAGAGCAGGTTGTGTAGCCAAGTCAGGCAGTCCTGAACTGAAAGTGATAGAGCAGGTCGTCTAGCCAAGTCAGGCAGTCCTGAACTGAAAGTGATAGAGCAGGTCGTCTAGCCAAGTCAGGCAGTCCTGAACTGAAAGTGACAGAGCAGGTTGTGTAGCCAAGCCAGGCAATCCTGAACTGAAAGTGACATAGCAGGTCATGTAGCCAAGCCAGGCAGTCCTGAACTAAACGTGATAGAGCAGGTTGTGTAGCCAAGCCACGCAGTCCTGAACTGAAAGTAACAGAGCAGGTTCTGTAGCCAAACCAGGCAGTTGTGAACTGAAAGTGACAGAGCAGGTCAGGTAGCCAAGCCAGACAGTCCTGAACTAAAAGTGACAGAGCAGATCGTCTAGCCAAGCCAGGTAGTCCTGAACTGAAAGTTACAGAGCAGATTGTGTAGCCAAGCCAGGCAGTCCTGAACTGAAAGTGATAGAGCAGATTGTGTAGCCAAGCCAGGCAGTCCTGAACTGAAAGTGATAGAGCAGGTTGCGTAGCCAGGTCAGGCAGTCCTGAACTGAAAGTGATAGAGCAGGTCGTGTAGCCAGGTCAGGCAGTCCTGAACTGAAAGTGATAGAGCAGATTGTGTAGCCAAGCCAGGCAGTCCTGAACTGAAAGTGATAGAGCAGGTTGCGTAGCCAGGTCAGGCAGTCCTGAACTGAAAGTGATAGAGCAGGTCGTGTAGCCAGGTCAGACAGTCCTGAAGTGAAACTAAACTGTGCGTGTGTGTGTGTGTGCGTGTGTGTGTGTGATTGGAGAGTGAGGTGCAGGAGAGTAGTGGAGTGGCAAATATTTAACCAATAGTTTTTGTTGCTCTAAGTGTCACAAATATTTGCAGTAGATTTTTCTACTGAACTCTATTCTGACGAATAAGATTATACAATTTATCCTACCCAAGCAAGGGGACATAAATTCATAACCTGAAAGGTGTTCTTCTAAGAAGTGTAAATATTATATGTTTTGTGTGTCCTTATGTATGTGTGTGTGTGATGTATAGACTTATCTTATAAAGAATTAATAAAAGCGAAGTTTTACGAAAAAAATCCATAGGGGAATTCCCCCTACTACACCCCAATAAACACTAAATTACCACTTAGATTCCTAGGACTTGTACAACCCTCTAATTGACTGAACGCTATCATAACAATCATATTGTCTGACAAGAGTGCCCCAACAAAAAGGGTCTTTTTCTTTCTATCTTCCACACTCAGACTGATAAAAGCACTCACATACTCTGCCAAACAAGTGCATACTGAGCACTGGCATGGAGGGCCTTGTGATTACGTCAATGGGTCACGGATACTGACTCAAAATGCAGTGTGGAGTGTCTACTCTTCATGGGGGAAAGGTTGTTTGGGAGCGAATTAGATGACTAGATTTCTAAGGCTACTGCCGGGAAATGTACATTTCTCCCTATGGTATCCAAGCAGGTCTGCCGTCCCTTCTCAGGACCTAGCCAGCAGTCCTTTTGGGCTTCCAGGTTGTGCCCAAAGGTCAGAGGTGCCTCCAATGTCAACAAACTAGGGTGTAGTGCTCAATGTAATATATTGCTCAATGTAATATAGCAACAAAAAAGGCCAACAAAACTCTAGCATGTATCAAAAGGGTCCCCGCACTATAAAAAGGATGTCATAGAATTAGAAAAAATCCAAAGAAAAGCCACAAAGCTTATTAGGGGAATGGAGAATATAAGCTACGAGTAAAGATTAAGCAATCTGGGACTATTTACACTAGAGAAGAGACGTTTAGGGGAGACATACTCAATATGTATAAATACATTAGGGGCCACTATAAGGAACTGTCAAACACCCTTTTTTCTGCTAGACAGGAATCTAGGACGCGAGGGCATGAGTTTAGATTAGAAGAAAAAAGATTTACTTCATCTAGAAGAAAAAAATTATTTACAGTCAGAACAGTCAAACTTGGGAACTCTCTTCCTGGAGAAGTGGTGTCAGCAGACACTATAAATACATTTAAAATAAGGTTGGATAAACATTTATTGGTTAAAAACTTCCACGGGTACGAATAAGTAACATAATCTGTCTTTAAAATATCGGAACATACTATACAACAAGGGAGAAACTATTATAAACATAGGTTGAACTAGATGGACGCAAGCCTTTATAAGCCTCACCTACTATGTAACTATGTTACAATGCCAAAAGAGTTCCATGAGAAAAATTCAGAAAGGCTCTGATGTTGGGGACCCAAGACCATAGCTCAAGTGCAGCTGCGTCTAAGCCCTCTGCATTACGGTGTTCACCCACCCAGAGAAATGCTCATGGTGGGAGCTTGGCTGTTGCACTTCAGTCACATGTGGGATGCCTCGTGCCTAGGTTCCATGGATCTTATTTCACAGGGCTACAGACTGGAGTTCAACAGATCGACTCCCTGAAGATATTTCAGGTCAGGACTTCCAGCAGCTGTGAAGGACAAGGTTATACAGCCGCAAGCAATCACAAAGCTGATGCAATCCTGGGTCATAGTACCTGTCCCATTGCAGGAACGGGGTCTGGGGCATTACTCCTACTTCTTTGTGGTACCAAAGCTGGATGGTTCGGTCAGGCCAATCCTGAATCTGAAATCCTTTAACCCCTATCTAAAGGTGTTCAAACTCAGGATGGAGTCATTGCGGGCCCTACGGGATTATCAGTTCCAAGTCTCGACTTTCATACTGTCAACAGCTCGGTGCATCTTCACGAAGGTGATGGCAGAAATGATGCTCCTGCTCAGGTCACAAGGGATAAATGTGAGTCCCTGAAGAAGACCCTTCAAGGGTCGCAACGCGTTGGAGAGACACCACACCTATCCAAGTCCAAGTCTCCTCCCGGCTGGGAGTAGAGTGCACGGAGCGTGTAGGGACTGAGACGCCGGTGCCGGGATCTCGCGCTAACGGTACCCGGAAGTCTCACCCCAAACACAATCTGTGAAACCCGGCGGGCTGCACGACTGAGGTGCGCATCGAGAGGTGATCGCGGCGTGGGACCAGAGGAGGACACAGTCCGGCGAACACAGGTCAGAGGTGTACTGCGGTCGGGACGGGACGCCAGCCCCCCGCACCACCAGTCCTGTGCAACTTAGACTTTCTCCCCCCCCCCCATTCCAGACTGCCTTTTGCCACCACACTTGTGCAGCATATCCCGCTGCCCACCACCTTGGGAACTTGAGCCACAGGCTCGTCACACTTGCACTACAGCACTTGCTTATTGTTCTGCAACACTGGACATTGTCAATTACATGCGTAGCAAGACACATGTTATAACTTTGTTCCTCACCGCAGCAATAAATGTGTGCTTTTTTCACCTGCAATCACGTCCAGCATTCATTTGTATATTGATATATGTAGACATACTGAGCGCAAGACCTCATAAAAACCCTTTGTCCATACTATCCAATAGAGGGCAGCCCCCCCTCTTTGAGGACCTGCAGCTTGTATGCTATCACACCCCCAATTGGGTTAGCGCCAACCAACCTTTTTCTGTTTAAATGTGAGTCCATACCTGGATGACCTACTGCTAAAAGCAAGGTCGGAGGGTGAATATATTCTCGCAATCAATCATACCATACAGGTGCTGTCAATGCGCAGGTGGCTCTTGAATCTACCAAACTCCTCCTTGGTCCTGAGCCAATGTATCCAATTTCTGGGGATGATCTTGGAAACAGTGGACCAGAAGGTATGCCTCCTTGAGGACAAGGTGATAGCACTTCAGTAACTGATAGCAGAAGCTCTTGCTCAGGACCTCATTTCCGTCCATCAGTGTATCAGGTTACTGGGCAAGATGGTGGCATCCTTCTAGGCAATCCAATATGGGAGATTCCACTCCAGTATTTTCCAATTGGATGTGCTGAGCAAGTGGTCCGGCTCACACCTCCACATGCACAAGAGGATAAGTCTGTCGTCTCAAGCCAAGCTATCTCTGCAGTGGTGGTTTCAGTCTTCCAACCTGTTGGTGGGACCGATTTTTGGGCTCCAGGACTGGATTCTACTCATGACAGACACCAGACTGCTAGGTTGGGGGGAAGTGACATAAGAGGTACACTTCTAGGGCAAGTAGACTCTGCGGGAATACAAGTTGCATGTAAACAACTTGGAATTAGGAGCAGTGTAGTCTTCTGCAGGCTGGCAGAGAGGCCAAGCAATACATGTCCAGTCGGAAAACGCAACAACGGTTGCTTATATCAACTGCCAGGGAGGTACACAGAGCGTAGCGTGCAAGAGAGAAGCACCAAGATTCATGGGCAGAACATCATGTCAGGGGTATCTCAGCAATCTTTGCTCTAGGAGAGGACAACTGGGAAGTGGACGATGCTCTGACAACAAGTTGGTCATACGATGTAGTCTATATCTTTCCTCCAATCCCCTTGCTCGCAAGGATCCTAAAGAGAGTGCGAAGTCTAAGATTAGAGGCAATACTGGAGCACCAGACTGGCCTCGAAGGGCCTTGTACGTGGATCTTCAGGCCATGTTAGTAGAAGATCCTTGGCATCTACCTTTCAGAGATGACCTATTCCTTCAAGGCCCGTTTGTCTACCAGGACTTAGGGCGGCTTTATTTGGCAGCCTGGAGGTTGAGCAGCAGATTTTGGCCCACAAGGGCCTTCCTGCCTCTGTAATCTGTACCATGACCCAGGCTAGAAAACTGGTAACTGCATCCCACTACCATTATATTTGGAGAAAATACTGTATATTGCCTGGTGGGAAAAAGAGAGCTTTCCATTGGCAGACTTTAAACTAGACTGCTTCTTGCAGTTTCTGCAGGCAGGTTTGGAATTGGGCCTTCGTTTGAAATCTTTAAAGGCTCATATCTCGGCTCTGTCCATTTTCTTTCAAAAGAAGTTGGTGGTCTTGCCTGAGATTCAGACCTTTCTCCAAGGGGTTCTGAAAATCCAACCCCCCCCCCCCCTTCGTGCCATCTACGGCACAAAGGGGGAGTTTGATGCGCTGTTATCATTTCTGAAGTCATCCTGGTTCAAGCCTTTGGAAACATCAGAAATGAAGCACGTCACGTAGAAGATGGTGGTGCTTTTGGCACTGGCTTCGGCTCCATGTGCAGTGGCGTAACTACAGTGGGTGCAGGGGATGCAATTGCTATGGGGCCCGAGGGCTTGGGGGGCCCAAGGACCTAGCACGCTATCTCCTGCTCCCTTTTAATTATTTTCTATATTGCCGCGTTGCCGTCCGTGCCCACCCCCCCTTCAGTGGCTATTAGCGCAGATGACAAGCAGCCAGCACACAGGAGACCTGCCGGGGTGCAGAACACCACACTCGCCACCACTGCGATTGCTGGAGCCGGCGCTGGGGAAGACACTCATCACCCGACTGCTACAGCTGGTGCACAATAGATCCACCGGCGCACAGTACACCAAACCCACCACCTCCATGATTGCTGGAGCTGGCACCAGGGAACAGGACACTGCACCGGTCACCCCAACTGCTGCAGCTGGTGTACAAACTGCCGGCATTGGGACGCAGTTACACACTACTGCAAGTGCTGGAGCCGGGGCTTTGACTCGCTGACGCCTGGACACAGTACCGCCCACACCACCACTGCCGGAGCCTGCTTGAGTAGAGGAGATTCATCCACTACTTCCAACGCAGGTGAGAAATAGACCAGTCTTGCAGGGAGGGAGGTGAGGGGAATTAAAGTGATGCCTGGCCACTGTTCCAAGTTTCAAATCATTGCACACCCCTCTGTCTGCTCTATCCCCTCCCCCCATGTATCCCGCTCTTCCTCCTCTTCTTTTCCCCCCTTCCCCTCTACTCCTCTTTTCCCATTCTACTCTCCTCCTCGCCCCTCCCCTCCTCTCTCCTCTTCTTCCCTTGTCTCCACGTACCCTCTTGCCTTGTCTCAGCTCCTCTATCTCACTCCCTTCCCCTCCCCCCTTTCCCTGTCTCACTCCCTCTCTCTCCCTCTTTCCCCTGTCTCACTCACCCTCTCTATCTCATCTATCTCCCCTCTCTTTTTCTCCCACATCGTTTTTACTCTCGACCCATCCCCTTCTCTCTCCCCTTTTTTTCTCTCCCCTTCTCTCTTCCCCTTTGAGATGAAAAATGCAAAGGGCAGCTCTCCTGGTAAGAGCTGCCCTTTGTGATCCCTGAAGCTGTCTGGACTTTAGGGTTTGTGACACAGGACTCCGCCTGCACGTGGGCAGAGACGCCTGTGACTGCAGGGCATGTTAGGAGGGATCCATGTCAGATTCCTCACCCAGCACTGCAAAGAGAAGCCATAGGTTTCTATGGGTAATGTCAGTTACAGCTAGCACTACCCTCAGCAGCGGAGCAGGGTTTTTAATGCATTTGTACTTTAATGCATCATGGCCTTTGCCACTCAGTTCCCTCACGCTTTGTTCTCTCCCCCTAATGTGCATTGTAGTGGCAATTTCAAAATGTTGCTATGGGGCCCATAAAGTTCTAGTTATGTCCATGTGTGTTGGAATTGGGAGCCTTGTTATGCAAGAGCCTGTATCTTGTCTTTCATGAAGATAGGGCAGAGCTTTGGACTTGTCCGCAGTTCCGGCCTAAGGTGGTTTCGGCATTACATCTGAACCAACCCATTGTGGTTCCTTTTAGTTCCAATCATCCTGGAATTCCAGAATTCTTGGATGTGGTTCGAATGCTTAAGGCGTATGTTAAATGATCTGCTCGAGTGCGTAAGACAGAATGGCTTTTTGTGTTTTATGGTGCACACAAGAAAGGTTGTCCTGCTTTAAAGCAGATGATTGCCCGTTGGATTTGTTCTACTATACAACAGGCTTATGGGGCAGCAAAATTGCCTACACCAACCTCATTGAAGGTTCATTCTATAAAGGCAGTGGGATCATCCTGGGTGGCTGCCCATGGGGTTTCAGCCCTGCAGCTCAGCAAAGCTGCTACGTGGTCAAGTCAACATACCATACAACATTTTTAAAGTTTGATACTCTGGCCAGAGAGGATACCCAGTTTGGGCAGGTGGTGTTACAGAAGTCTCCACACATTCCCGTCCGTTCTGGAAACTTTGTGACATCCTTATCGTATTGAGACCCCATATGGATGATAGAGAAAATAGGATTTTATTACCTACCAGTAAATCCTGTTCTCATAGTCCATATGGGATGCTGGGCGCCAGTTCTGTTAACTGTTATTGTGTTTGTTGTGTTGTGCTGGTATGAATCTCACCACATATCATGTATACGCATATCCTTTTCTCACATACGTTCATTCTCCTTTGGGCAGTTTTCCTTAACTGGCTTGTGGGTGTGAATGTGGAGAAAGTTATATGTGCCTGTCTCCTGCGGAGAACCCTCAATTCTCATTATATTGAGACCCCAGTATGCCATATGGACTATGAGAATAGGATTTGCCATTAGGTAATTAAAATCCTATTTTTGTTTTTTTTGTATCTGATTCCCAAGCACCAAACCTCTCCAGATCTCTAACATAGAAATGTGTGAACCCTGGTTCCTCTGCACACTTCACACTGAGCTGAGTGAAAGTGAGATGATCACTTTGTTCATATACCTATGGTGTGCCTGGAGAGTGTGGTGACATCCTACTGCATCAGCTGACCGTAGGGGGGATAGGATCACTAGCATGTGCTACCCATGTATGGTCAGTATTGTATGTTCTGTACATCTGAGGTCAGAGGAAAAACATTATACAACAATGATAGACACATTAATATACCGTGTATACTGTAGGAGGGTAGAGGTCTTTGTGCTGCCTGTGTGACTGCAAATAGAGTCCCGGCAATTTGGGAACACAGAGATGTGTCCACATGCATCTATCCCCCACTCACCACAAGTCGGGTTACACATAACATGTGAGCGCACTATGACTGGGTACCGCCAAGCGTCTGATCATGTGACTTTTTTTGTTATGCGCATTATTCACAAAGTGATGCGATAGGACACACAAGCAGCTTCTGCTTATTAAAATATGTGGCATTCCTATATATTGTGTGTGACCACTGCTGTATCTGCATATGAAAAACTGGAAAACACTAAAGTAGCATTTCTTATGTAGACACAATGCAGGGATTCCACATATTTTAATTATCAGAAGCTGCTTGTGCGTCCTTGTCACATCGCTCTGCGAAGAAGATGCATTTTAATGGAAAAGACAGGTGTTTAAGCAGCGCTGGTTGGAAAAAAATGTGTGATCTATTGGAATGGTTTCACAATAGAAGCATGCAATTTATTATACACAATGTAGTCAAATGATTAAGAAATGAGCAGTATTTGTATTACTAAGCAATTGCTGTAAGATAATAAAAAATGAAAAAATAAAAAAATATATAAAAACTATAAAAAAAATGCTAGTGCACTAGACTAATGTCCCATGATTCCTGGTGTAGTAGGGGGGATATGTGGCAATATTTGTGGGATCAGTCTGTTCATATTATGCCCTTTTTACATCATACCCAAATTATTGAGTGTATTACCGTCCACTGGTGGGTAGTCATCCTGTGCTGTCAGCAACCTCCTCAGCAGATGTTATGCTGTCCAAGTGGATGTCCAAATTAACTTGAAAGGTGCAAGGCGCTGGCAGTAAATGGAGATACGGCTCCTGTTCTGGAACTAGTGGAGGTTTCAATAAAGGGCTGGTTCGGATAGGTCCCAATCGAGAGTGACAGGAAAACAAATGCCAGGAATCTGGGTAGTACTCCTTCAATAGGGTCTGGGTGGCACGTCTGACGCGTTTCGCTGTATTCCACAGCTTTACCAAAGGATAGGGTGTGCTTGTTCCCAGGGGGGTATTTATACTGCTTCAGGAAGTAGTAATTGATCACATGATACATGGTCACATGGTACATAAGAATGAAAAGGAGGCAAAGTACATTCATATCAACAACATACATAATGTTTTTTTTTTATATAAACTTTCTAGAATGGGAGTTGTTTAAGGATATTTCTAATATTATGGTGGTGATTCATTGGTGGACAGAGGTCATGTGTCCCGGCTAGTCTCTCAATAATCTGTGTTCTTACAGGTGTTGTTAGTATTGTTATTGGCTGTTATACATTCACGTCTGGGGATTCCCAAAAACAAACGCCACCAAAAAGTGTGGCGTTTATTTACTCTTTCTATAGGTTAGTTGACCAAGTGGGGTGGAAGTGTTAGCAGGAATGCCGCACTTCATTCTCCCTCCAGAGAAGTGAAGGAGCATGCACCCGGTGACCGGAAGTGTATACAGCGCACACGCCAAGGACGGAAGTGCGTCATTCGAAGTGCGGGTGTTCCCAGGAACAGTGCCCTGCATAACACTATGATCTGGCTGCCGGAAGTGGGGCTTTAATGGGACTATAGGATGACAGAAGTGGGGCATATATGCGTCCCATTTTGGATATATAAGGATACATGTACAAAAAAAAGGGTCTTTGCAAAGAATTATTGCTGAAAGTGAAAAAGAAGAGATTTTAATTTTATGTATACAGTGGCAGATTCTTATAATACAAATATACAATATTTGTATGAAATACTTTTGATGTGAGATTGTGTTATCGGTGAACAATTATTTCCATTCAAGTCCTTTAACTGACACATTTCCTATCAAAATATACAGAAGGGAAAGAATGGGGAGAGAGAGAGAGGGGGGGGGGGGTGGTGAATGATTAGTGTTCTAACAGCTCAAACTGTTGCAATATGGATTTATTTCGCATAATCTTAGTAAATAGTGATTTATGACAGAAAAAATATTTTCCTAATCAGTTGTTTATTTTTTATTAATATTTATATTATAAATTCTATGCATTATTTATTTATTGTAAAGGTTCCTTTTTCACTTTTTTTTTATCTCAGTCATTTTCTCCTTTGATAAAGCAGGGAAGGGGAGGGGGGAGAGAAAAAAGGGGAGGGGGGAGGGGGGAGAGAAAAAAGGGGAGGGGGGAGGAAGGGAGAAAAAGTGGGGGGAGTGGGGATATATCGAAAATAGGTTTAATTATTAACAGATAGCTTAGTTAGGCAAACTCATAATAGAATATTTAGTTCAACAGACTCCTTTCGGCCTCCTGGATGAATTGAACCTAGTTGATGCTTCCAGAAGACCTCCTGACGGGCAAGGCTTCTAAAGAGGTCTCCCCATCTTGGTGTTGCGGCAATGTGTTCTATCCCGACAATTTTCAATTCTGAGGGGTCCATATTATGGTGAAGGAAGAAGTGTTTTGATACACTATGCGTTAGAATCCCTTTCATAATATTTTGTCGGTGCTCAAGGAACCTAATTTTTAGTTATCTGGTCATGCGACCTACATAGTGAAGGTTACGGTTACACCTCAGAACATATATGATATAAGTGGAGTTACAGTTTATGAATTGTGTTAGGACATAAGGTTTTTCTTTTTGTGAAACTTGATAAGTCTTTGTGTTCATCATATGTGTGCACGTGTTTCATTTATAGCAGCCCTTTGGTTTGGTTGGAAGCCATGTGTTCATAGAATCCGGAATCTGATCTATATTTTTCAAAAAGCTGGGAGCCAGTTTTTTGAGAGTGGTATTCTTCTTCAAGATAAATGGGGGTTCAACTAGAAGGGATTGGTTCAGTATTGAGTCTTGTTTGAGGATGTTGTAGTTCTTTTTTTATGATTTTTGATCTTACTGCTTGCACTGTTATAAGTGGCAATGTACGCCAGTTTTCTAGTCAGAGGTCTTTGAGGGCCTTCATCCTATCTTCTATTCTTCCCTTTAAGGAGTTGTTCTCTTTCACAGTTTTGTGATTCCATGTATGCTTTCTCTCTTAGGTCTGGAGGATAGTCTCTTTGTAAAAAGGCGGAAGTCATTTTTTTGGACTGGAACATGAAATTTTGAGTGTTGGAGCATTTCCTTCTCAGACATGTAAACTGACCTTTAGGTATTGCTCATTTCCAGGGGAGGTAGTGCTCACTTTGAAAGTGTAAATAGGCATTTATCCCTACTTCTTTGTTATGGTTCTTTGTGGCTATCTGATTTCCCATGATCTCCAATGAGATACCCAAAATTAAATATTGGTGGGGTGAAAGTGATGGGTGAACTTGAAATTATTATCATTGTGATTTTAAATAGTCTACAAAAGATTGTTCTGAAAGTGCACCCCCATCCCAAATAATAAAAAGGTCATCGGTGTACCGCCCATAGAAAACCAGGCTTGCGCCAAACTCTCTCCCCCAAATCAGTTGGTCCTCAAATTGCCCCATATATAAATTGGCGTAGCTTGGTGCGAACCTGGTTCCCATTGCGGTATCCATGACTTGTAAATAGTGCTTGTCCAAAAAAAGAAAATAATTGTGTTGTAAAATAAAAAGAATAGCATCCTGAAGAAGGTGTTGGTGTTCCACTCTCAGGTCATTATCCTTACCTAGCCTTTCGGCTATAGCTTGGACTCCTAAGTGATGTGGAATATTGGAGAATAAGCTTTGGACGTCCAAGGTTAGAAAATTGTAAGAGCTTTTCCAGGTTTGTTAATGGAAAAAATGCTCAGTGATACAGTCCCACTATGGAATGGAGCAACTACAAGGACTGTTTAACACACAAGGAGGCTGGATGCATGTGGTCACATCTGTACACAAATATAACATCATGGTCAGTGTCTGTGATATTTGCTATTGTGTATAAATATACATCTTATACAATAAAAGTAGCGTTATCCTGGTAACCGTTATGCTTTTACATATTAACTTTCTTACAGGACATATAAGGAGCAAGATTCAAATGAAGACGACGTGGAAAGGGAAATTGTTCTGCGCTCAAGCCAACTAAATACATCATATCTCCTTACACCTCAGGAGGAGGAACAAACACTATTTTATTTTCTGGATAGAAGAAACCTTCAGCAACTAATTTGTTCTCACCTCATATATGATGAGTCTCACAGGAGAGAAACCACATGTGTGTTCTGAGTGTGACAAAGGCTTTACATGTAAATCACGGCTTCTCATACATCAGAGGAGTCACACAGGAGAGAAACCACATGTGTGCTCTGAGTGTGGCAAAGGCTTTACATGTAAATCACAGCTTTTCAGACATCAGAGGAGTCACACAGGAGAGAATCCACATGTGTGCTCTGAGTGTGACAAAGGCTTTATATATAAATCACAGCTTCTCATACATCAGAGGAGTCACACTGGAGAGAAGCCATATAAATGTTCTGAATGCAGAAAATGTTTTTCCCAGAAGTCAAAGCTTGTCATACATCAGAGGAGTCACACAGGAGAGAAGCCATATATATGTTCTGAATGCTGCAAATGTTTTACCCGGAAGTCACTTCTTCTTCGACATCAGAGGAGTCACACAGGAGAGAATCCATATAAATGTTCTGAATGCAGCAAATGTTTTTCCCGGAAGACACATCTTGTCCTACATCAGATGATTCACACAGGAGAGACACCGAATAAATGTTCTGAATGCAGCAAATGTTTTTCTCATAAGGCAGATCTTGTAATACATCAGAGGAGTCACACAGGAGAGAAGCCATATACATGTTCTGAATGCAGCAAATGTTTTACTCAGAAGTCACATCTTGTCCTACATCAGAGGATTCACACAGGAGATAAACCATATCATTGTTCTGAATGCAGCAAATGTTTTTCTCAGAAGGCAGATCTTGTAAAACATCAGAGGAGTCACACAGGAGAGAGGCCATATAAATGTTCTGAATGCAGCAAATGGTTTTCTCTAAAGTCAGATCTTGTCCGACATCAGAGGAGTCACACAGGAGAGAAGCCATATAAATGTTCTGAATGCAGCAAATGTTTTTCCCAGAAGTCAGATCTTGTCACACATCAGAGGAGTCACACAGGGGAGAAGCCATATAAATGTTCTGAATGCAGCAAATGCTTTTCCCTGAAGTCACGTCTTGTCCGACATCAGAGGAGTCACACAGGAGAGAAGCCATATAAATGTTCTGAATGCAGCAAATGTTTTTCCCAGAAGTCACATCTTGTCCAACATCAGAGGAGTCACACAGGAGAGAAGCCATAGAAATGTTCTGAATGCAGCAAATGTTTTTCCCAGAAGTCAGATCTTGTCCTACATCAGAGGAGTCACACAGGAGAGAAGCCATAGAAATGCTCCGAATGCAACAAATGTTTTACTCAAGAGTCACATCTTGTCCAACAACAGAGGAGTGTGTTGGCAGTATTAATAAACAGATGGACAGACAGCACTATATGGGGTATATACAGACAGCGCCATATAGAGCAGATTGGAGGTGGTATACACAGACAAATGTATGCATAGAATACCATATGGAGGTTTTGACGGATGGATACAGTAGGTGACTAGGACAGACAGAGCACCATATGGGGGAATAGCTTGCCAGGAGAGGGCATAAAGACATAAAGACGCCTCTCTCCCTGTGTAAATACACTGCTGGGCTTTGCCTCCCCCTCTGTACATACACTGCTGGCTGGTCTTTGACTCCCTCCCTGTGTTAATACACTGCTGGGCTCCGCCTCCCTCTCTGTGTTTGTGCACTGCTGGGCTCTGCCTCCCTCCCTATGTACATACTCTGCTGGGCTCTTCCTCCCTCTTTTTGTACGTGTACTGCTGGGCTCTGCCTCCCTCCCTCTCTGTGTACGTGCACTGTTGTGCTCTACTTTCCTCCCTGTACATACACTGCTGGGCTTTGCCTCTCTCCCTGTGTACATTCACTGCTGTGCTCTACCTCCCTCCCTGTGTATGTTCACTGCTGGGCTCTGCCTCCCTCCCTGTATACGTGCACTGCTGGGCTCCACCTCCGTCCTTGTGTATGTGCATTGCTGGGCTCTTGCTTCCTGTACAGACACTTCTGGGCCCTGCTTCCCTTCCTCTCTGTGTTTGTGCAATTCTTGGATCTGCCTCCCTCTCTCCCTGTGTACCTACACTACTGGGCTCTTCCTCAATCCCTCTACATACACTGCTGGTCTCTGCCTCCCTCCCTGTGTCCGTGCTCTGCTGGGCTTTCCCTCCCTCCCTCTCTTTGTACATGCACTGCTGGGCTATGCCTGCATCCCTGTGTACATACACTGCTGGGACCTGCCTCCCTCCCTGTGTTCATACACTGCTGGGCTCTGCCTCCCTCCCTATGTATGTGCACTACTGGGTTCTGCCTCCCTCCCTGTGTATGCACAATGCTGGTTTCTGCCTCCCTCCCTGTACATACAATGCTGGGCCCTGCCTCCCTCCCTCAGTACTTGCACTTGCTTCCCTCCCTGTGTACGCGCTCTGATAGGCTCTGCCTCCCTTCCTCTCTGTATAAATGCACTGCTGGGCTCTGCCTCCCTCCCTCTCTGTGTATATGTGTATATGCACTGCTGGGCTCTGCCACTCTCCCTGTGTATGTACACTACTGGGCTCTACCTCTCCCCCTCCCTGTGTATGTGCACTGCTGGGCTCTGCCACCCTCGCTGTGTACATGCTTGGCTCTGCCTCCATCCCTCTCTGTGTATGTGCACTGATGGGCTCTTCCTTCCTCCCTCCCTTTGTATGTGCACTGCTGGGTTCTGCTTCCCTCCCCATGTAGGTGCACTGCTGGGCTCTCCCCCTCCCTGTGTATGTGCACTGCTGGGCTCTGCCTCCCTCCCTCTCTGTGTAGGTGCACTGCTGGGCTCTGCCTTCTACCTCCCTGTGTCCATACACTGCTGTGCTCTGGTTCCCTCCCTGTGTATGTACACTGCTGGGCTCTTCCTCCCTCCCTGTGTATATGTACTGTCACAAATTACCCCTGTTGGGTCTGTGTGAATGCAGCCTGACTCCTGTGTCCTCAAGGTGCAATGCAGCTGTTGTATAATTAGGCCAATAGCTCTGGACCTTGTTTCTCAGGCTGATCATCTGTAGTAAGTCCCCTCGTTAATGGAGCTTAGGTATTCTGATTGGGAGTGTTCCCTTTATCTCCCATGCTGCCTTTCACCCAGAGGCCTGTGATTGGTACAGTCTATCTGAATCTGTTCTCTGGTCATCAGCCATATTCCTCAGCCCTCCTGACCCTTCCTTGGTCCAGTGTTCCTAGTGCTTTCTGTTCTGCAGAGGATTAAGTGCTGGTTTTTCCATCTACAGTATTTCTGCTGATCCCTTTTAGAGTGTATATGTATGGAGTGATATGGGGTTTGCCATCCAGCCCCACACGGGTTATATTGTGTATTATTAACATCTTCATGCATTGTTGCATTTATGCCAATAGCAAGGACATACTGTCTTCTGTGTTTTTGTAGTCAGTGTGGTAGTGAGGAATTACTTATTTGGTTGCATTGTTGCATTCCTGGGAGTTCAGTGGGGGATTGCTCCCATATTCTTCCACTTAACTCCCTGGTGTTTCTGACTTAAGTAGGGGTTACTTATAATTGTACGTTGGTCTGCTGAAGGATCGCTTCCCGTGGAGTAAAGCCGTGCCACATTTTGCTTTGTTTCCCATTTCAGTTGGTTTTAGTTAGTTTCCCTCTTGTCCGCTCTGGAGGTGTTTTGCATCTTCTTTCCTTTCAAACTCCTGGTGGCACTGGGGTTGTGGTGAACCTAATTTACCCCTTTTATAGTTGAAGTCTTAGCTCTGCAGGTGCCTATAAGCTCTGGAGGTATTAATAGAGTTAGGGTTGGGATTGTGGCCTGTCCATCCCGGTAACCTTTTGTCTGAAATCCCAGCAGAGTCCTAACCAGTACACTGCAGGGCTCTGCCTCCCTCTCTCTCTGTGTATGTGCACTCCTGTTCTCTGCCACCCTCCCTGTACATACACTGCTTGGCTATGACTCCCTCCTTGTGTACATGCACTGCTGGGCTCTGCCTCCCTCCCTGTGTATGTACACTGCTGGGCTCTGCCTCCATCCCTCTCTGTGTACACTGCTGGTAACATTCTCCCATCCTGTCTTTGTATGTGCACTTCTGGGCTCTGCCTCCCTCCTTGTGTATATGCACTGCTGGGCTCCACCTTCCTCGCTGTGTGCATACACTGCTTGGGCTCTGCCTCCCTCCCTGTGTACATGCTCTGCCTCCCTCTCTCTCTGTGTATGTGCACTCCTGTTCTCTGCCACCCTCCCTGTACATACACTGCTTGGCTATGACTCCCTCCTTGTGTACATACACTGCTGGGCTCTGCCTCCATCCCTCTCTGTGTACACTGCTGGTAACTTCCTCCCACCCTCTCTTTGTATGGGCACTTCTGGGCTCTGCCTCCCTTCTTGTGCATATGCACTGCTGGGCTCCACCTCCCTCGCTTTGTGCATACACTGCTTGGGCTCTGCCTCCCTCCCTCCCTGTGTAGATACACTGCTTGGCTCTGCCTCCCTCGCTGTGTGCATACACTGCTGGGCTCTGCCTCCCTCCCTGTGTACGTGCACTGCTGGGCTTTGCCTCCCTCCCTGTGTGCGTGCCCTGCTGGGCTCCGCCTCTCTCCCTGTACATACACTGCCGGCCCTGCGTCCCTCCCTTTGTATGTGCACTGCTGGGCTCTGCCTCCCTCTCTCCCTGTGTACGTACACTGCTGGGCTCTTCCTCCCTCCCGTTGTACATGCTCTTTTGGGCTCTGCCTCCCTCTATCTGTGTATGTGTACTGCTTGGCTCTGCCGCCCTCTATCTGTGTATGTGTACTTCTTGGCTCTGCCTCCCTCTATCTGTGTATGTGTACTGCTTGGCTCTGCCTCCCTCTATCTGTGTATGTGTACTGCTTGGCTCTGCCTCCCTCTATCTGTGTATGTGTACTTCTTGGCTCTGCCTCCTTCTCTCCCTGTGTATGTTAACAAGTATTTATTTTTACAGAGTGCAGTGGAATTACCTTTGGAGATCCTTCCAAGCAGCCGGGCCCCATAGTAATCTCTATAGTTACACCACTGATTATAGGAACCCTGTATGCGGCCTTGTACCACCCTACAGGTCTCCTCTGGTCTCTCTCCTTTCCCTCATGCCTCCATATTGCTGCCTAACCTCACACACTCTGAATACTATGTACTACCTGTATCACATAGTAACCAATCATTATTAAATGTGTTAGGTTGCTGACACTAGACTGCTAATAGTGGATTTCTAGTTGCTATGGGTTACAGCACATCCTTGCTTTTCACATGTTATTAACCAGGTCTGATGGAGAGCACAATGTGTAATAGGCAAATACTAACATCCTCCATAATAAATAGCAGCACAGTAACAGTATACACGTTACTATGACACAGTATATACCGATATAATCTGCATGAAGGACGATGTTCTAACTAGAGATGTGTGTGCTTGGATTCCCCAGATCCGACCCTGCACAAACAGTAGCAATCTGAGCCCGGGTCCGAGCACCGCTCTGAGCTTTCCGTCTGACTCGTTTCCAGGCACGTGGGCAAAATGTCATTGCCCGATGCTGGATTCTCGCGAGATCCGGACCGCTATGTAAATAGCAAGTGCCCGGCACCATTTGTCCTTTGTGAGTTAGGAGGGTTAGGGATAGGAGTGTGCTTAGTACTGTGCAGAGCTTTGTTAGGTTAGGTAGGTTAGGGACTGGAGCTGTGTTTTTATTTTTGCTGCTGGGGCAAAAGCCAGTGCCTACTAATGTCACTGTCTGCTCTGCTCTCTGCTGTTGTGTGCTCTGCACTGCCAGTGAGTGGCTGCAAGCCCAGTCAGTATTACCTCTACCTGGCCAATTCAATCAGACGTGTATATGACTGTGCAGTGTACACTGTTGTTAAACTTATTAACCACTTGTATACCAGTCTGCTGGTGCATCTGCTGGTGTATTTTTTACTTCCCTGCTGGTGTATTTTTTTACAGCGTTATATAACTAGTAAAGATATTCTCTGCTGGTGCATCTACTGTACTGAGTCTGACATATAAATAAATATTAATGAATTAACAGTGTACTGGTGCATCTACTAAATAAAATAATATCTCTGTTGATGCATATTAATTATACTGCCGTGTATATATAATATCTCTTTGGTGATGCCTAATTAATTTACTGCCATATATATAATATCTCTCTTGTGGGGTCTAATTAATTGCTGCCATATATATAATATCTCTCTGGTGGGGTCTAATTAATTTACTGACATATATATATAATATCTCTCTGGTGGGGCATAATTAATTTACTGCCGTATATATAATATGTCTCTGGTGGGGCATAATTAATTTACTGCCGTATATATAATATGTCTCTGGTGGTGCATAATTAATTGCTGCCATATATATAATATCTCTCTGCTGATGCATATTAATTATACTGCCGTATATATAATATCTCTCTGGTGGGATCTAATTAATTATACTGCCATATATATAATATCTCTCTGGTGGGGCATAATTAATTTACTGCCGTATATATAATATGTCTCTGGTGGTGCATAATTAATTGCTGCCATATATATAATATCTCTCTGCTGATGCATATTAATTATACTGCCGTATATATAATATCTCTCTGGTGGGGCATAATTAATTTACTGCCATATATATAATATCTCTCTGGTGGGGCCTAATTAATTTACTGCCATATATATAATATATCTCTGGTGGTGCATAATTAATTTACTGCCGTATATATATAATTTCTCTCTGGTGGGGCCTAATTAATTTACTGCCATATATATAATATCTCTCTGTTGGGGCATAATTAATTTACTGCCGTATATATATAATTTCTCTCTAGTGGGGCCTAATTAATTTACTGCCATATATATAATATCTCTCTGTTGGTGCATAATTAATTTACTGCCATATATATAATATCTCTCTGGTGGGGTCTATTTAATTTACTGCCGTATATATAATATCTCTCTGTTCGGGCCTAATTAATTTACTGCCGTATTTATAATATCTCTCTGGTGGGGCATAATAAATTACTGCCGTATATATAATACAGGTTGAGTATCCCCTATCCGAAATGCTCGGGACCGCGAGCATTTCGGATAGGGGAATTTTCCGGTTTTTGGAATATTTTTTTTGCAGCCATACTTACCTGTCCCCTGATGGTCCCCGGGCGTCCACAGCAGGCCTCCGGCATCTTCTCCTGGTCTCCAGCGGTCCCAGGAATGCATTGCGTGAGTGTGCGCGCGCACCGGTGACGTCACCGGCGCGCGCGCACACTCGCGCAATGCATTCCTGGGACCGCTGGAGACCCTGGAGAAGATGCCGGAGGCCTGCTGTGGACGCCCGGGGACTTGGTAAGTATGAAAAGAGGGTTAGGGGTTAAAAAAAAAAAAAAATTCGAATGATTCCAAAAACCACGGTTTTTGGAATAATTCGGATAAGGGATGTCCGGATACCGGATACTCAACCTGTATCTATCTTTTGGTGCATCTACTGCCGTATATACTTGCACTCCAGTGGTGCTGTCCTGTAGTGTAATATATTGCACAACTCCACAAAAATAATGGAGATCCAAAATATGGAGAATCAAATTGGGAAAGATGAAGGGCCGCTTCCTCTTCTGAATCTGCTGCATATGCAAGTAGTAATGATGACATAGACGATGATATGCCATCAACGTCATCTGCCAAGGCTGATGTCCAGTGTCAAAGTACGGGGCATGTAAAATCCAAAAAGCCAAAGTTGAGAAAAAGGAGGACCAAAAAAAATAAATTCAAATCATTGGACGAGAAATGTAAAATTGGCAATGTGCCATTTACGACACGGAGTGGCAAGGAACGGTTAAGGCCCTGGCCTGTATTCATGACTGGTGGTTTAACTACACATGACCATGCAAGCCCTCCTACTCCCCCCTTTAGAAATTTGAAGAGATTTCAGGTGTCATCAAAAACACAGCAAACATCTCTGCCTACTAAAGAAGCCATGTTGTCACAAACCCCCAAGCAGAGTCCAAGGGTGTTGGTGGTTGCGATGCTTGACCTTACCATCGCTGTATAGGAAGAGCTGGCTCCTTCCACCATTTTCAGCACTCCCTCTGCATATGCTGGAAGGATCACCCACAGTGCAGTTCCTGATTTAGATAATGAAGGTGTCGATGTTGTAGACGGAGGAGGATATTGATGTAGCTGGCGCTGAGGAGGAAGTTGACGAGGAGGATGCTGAGGTGGTTTGCTTAAATGAGGCACCAGAGGGGGAAATAGTTGTTGTCCATGGGATGAAAAAGACCATCGTCCAATAAATCCACCTCTATGGTCTGGAATGTATTGCCATATGTATGGCATATGGGCAGAGGACCAATAAATCCACCTCTACAGAAGAATCCTTGGCTCAGGTAATAAACACTCTCTTTGTTCTTATCAGTGGTACCCAGAAACAAAAGAAGAGAGAAACACAATAGTGTAATACATTAAGTCACATAAGTGAATATAAATGTTCACACAGGTGGTATGACTCGTACCCTTGGTGTAAGTCTACTTTTCAAGGTAGACTACAATCGCATATAAGGGAGCGGTAACGTCACTGTCACATCCAAACAATTCCAGATCCCAACAGCATATAAAATGAAGAAAAAAGCTGATATGGTGAAGTACAGCTTTTTATTATTAAAACAATTTCATAAAACAAAGAACAAGGTATGCCACAGCTGACTCTCACCGAGTGGTGTTGTCTACAGCAGAAGTGGTAGACAATATGCGCAGATGTAACAACAACAAACAGGCGTCCCTGGAAGTTGATCACCCCAGCTGGTCAGATGTCCTCTATAATATATTTATCCCTAGAAAAACTAGGTTTTTCATATTGGTAAATTTCCCCCATTATGCCACATACCGCAATGCCCCAGACCCAATATGCCACATACATACCACCCAACAGAGAAGAAGGGACAGCTGTGCTTGCCAAAATTAGGGGGCAGGACCTACTATTGGGGCACTCCTGCGAGGCCACATCCCCCATTTTTTTCTGCTATGGGGCATGGCCAGCATTCTGAGAGCTGCTGGCCATGCCCCCAGCCTCTCTGAATAAACGCTGTGCCATATATACACAGTTCCAGTAAAATGGGCGTGGCATGCACACAGCGTCTATTAACAGACGACAGGGAGACTCCCAACTGCCCCCCCCCCCCCAGCGGGACACTGCTGACCACGGGAATGACACTGGAATGTCCCAAAATACTGGGACGTTCCCGCGATAGGCGGTACGGTTGGGAGGTATGGTCAGTGAGCAGTGTGAGTGTAGTGAGCTGCTACAGTTAGCGGCTCAACATGGTGGTTCAGAGCAGCCAATCACCTACAGACAGGTCTGACAGAGAACCGGCACACTCCAGGAGTCAGTGAACACCAGCGACGGTTCCTGGAGCGAGTGAGTCAGTTGTTCTCATCAACACTTGTCTATGAGAAGAACTTCCACTCACCCATACATGCCTACATTTGAAAACTAGTTTCAGGGATATTATAGTTGGTAGCAGAATTTTGCACAGCACCCCATTGAGGGGGTGTGTCATGCTCCACCCAAAGGGCGGGTCTAGTTCCATATATGGAGACACTATAAAAAGAGATTGTGAATATGGCACCTAGAAGTGTGGGGTGTGTGTGTGTTGGGGGGGGGGGGTTATTTTGGTTTACATGCAAAGGCAAATTCACTCTCTAATGGACAAAACCATTTGGGTACTTGTGTATTTTGGCGGCGCCCATCGCATTGCATACCATAACGTAATGGGTGCTCACAATGTTAAATGCACCCCCACGCCACCCCCCAACTATAAACGTGAACCAGAAGCGTGGCGAGCGGCGGCGGTACACGTCCTACGACCTTTTCATACCCCCACTATCCACGTCGGCGTGGAGTTGAGCATAGAAAGTGTGGCGAGCGCAGCGAGCCCGAAGCGTGGCGAGGGGACGCGGATACCTTCACAGGTGTCCGCGTGGCGAGGGGACGCGAACACCTGTGAAGCCCGCCAGGGGACGCAGATACCTGTGAAGGTATCTGCGTCCGCTCGCCACCCTTCGGGTTCACGTTTATAGTGGGGGGGGGGGTAGCGTGGGGGTGCATTTAACATTGTAAGCACCCTTTAGGGTGCTTATATGATTTTTCATCGCATAGGGGGTCAAAATCGAATCGCATCGCATGCCATCGGGTACATGGCATGCGATGCGTTCATCGTACGATGCTGAAATCGGGCGCCGCCAAAATACACAAGTACCACCATTTGCACTGCAGGGTAAATACGGCTGCTTTATTTTTACACTGTAATATAGATATCAGTATGATGTACAAACCCCACCTAAATGTAACACTCTCTGCACATGTTACATCTACCCCACCTGCAGTGCATATGGTTTTGTCCATCATTAGAGAGTGTTAGAGAATTTTCCTTTGTGAGTGAACCAGAATAATCCCCTGGGTGAGTACTGCTACATCTGAGAGGAATTTTTTGAAATGACTTACTGTATATCCAAATGTAGATGAGCCCCAAAGCAGTTAGTAAGGAGATACTATACTTGGTAAAGTGCTGGGAATGGTGCTGATGATTCAATGTAAATGTATCTGTCTCTCATTTCGTTTTTCCCCCCAAAATGTAACAGTGTAATGTGGGCTAGGTGAAATGAGGGAGATTGCTAGACTAATAAGGGAGAGAGGGAGAATACTGCTATGTCAGGGAGTCTCCTTCAGAATGCAGGAGGGTAGGTAACTATTATGTAACAGTGTAATGTGGGCTAGGTGACATGAGGGAGATTGCTAGACTAATGAGGGAGAGATGGAGATTGCTGCTATGTCAGGGAGTCTCCTACAGAATGCAGGAGTGTAGGCAACTATGGTGTAACAGTGTAATGTGGGCTAGGGGACATGAGGGAGATTGCTAGACAAATGAGGGAGAGAGGAAGATTGCTGCAATGTCAGGGAGTCTCCTGCAAAATGCAGGAGGGGATGTAACTATGATGTAACAGTGTAATGTGAGCTAGGTGATATGAGGGAGATTGCTAGACTAATGAGGGAGAGAGGGAGATTGCTGCTATGTCAGGGAGTCTCTTGCAGAATGCAGGAGGGGAGGTAACTATGATGTAACAGTGTAATATGGGCTAGGTGACATGAGGGAGATTGCTAGACTAATGAGGTAGAGAGGGAGATTGCTGCTATGTCAGTGAGTCTCTTGCAGAATGCAGGAGGGGAGGTAACTATGATGTAACAGTGTAATGTGAGCTAGGTGATATGAGGGAGATTGCTAGACAAATGAGGGAGAGAGGAAGATTGCTGCAATGTCAGGGAGTCTCCTGCAGAATGCAGGAGGGGAGGTAACTATGATGTAACAGTGTAATGTGAGCTAGGTGATATGAGGGAGATTGCTAGACTAATGAGGGAGAGAGGGAGATTGCTGCTATGTCAGGGAGTCTCCTGCAGAATGCAGGAGGGGAGGTAACTATGATGTTACAGTGTAATGTGAGCTAGGTGATATGAGGGAGATTGCTAGACTAATGAGGGAGAGAGGGAGATTGCTGCTATGTCAGGGAGTCTCCTGCAGAATGCAGGAGGGGAGGTAACTATGATGTAACAGTGTAATGTGGGCTAGGTGACATGAGGGAGATTGCTAGACTAATGAGGGAGAGAGGGAGATTGCTGCTATGTCAGGGAGTCTCCTGCAGAATGCAGGAGGGGATGTAACTATGATGTAACAGTGTAATGTGAGCTAGGTGACATGAGGGAGATTGCTAGACTAATGAGGGAGAGAGGGAGATTGCTGCTATGTCAGGGAGTCTCCTGCAGAATGCAGGAGTGTAGGCAACTATGCTCACCTCAAGTGGCTCACTGCTCACACGGCTTGATGAGCTCATAAGTGAGCAACCCATCTCTAGTTTGGATGTCAGGGATCTTAAGATTTGAGCAACTTCCTCGCTTGCGTGATATCAACTGCCCATGCGCTAGATGCCGGTGGCGGCAGCAGCAGTTGGGCCAGCTCTTCCGGGATCCTGCTGCTACAGACGCTTTCTGGGTCCAGCCCCCTGTCCCTGCTGCTGCCGACTGGGCCGTTACGGCGCCTGTCCCGAACAGGAAGGAGCAGGACTCAGGATAGGAGCAGCGCTGAGCGCAGGCGGCGGTGGGAGGTGAGCAGCAGTGGCGGCAGCAGGAGGAGAGGATGGCCGGTCTCCTGTGTCTGCCAGAGCCCCTGACGGCTCTGCAGCTGCGGCGGCTGGACGAGCACAAGTACAGCGTGTCCTGCTGCTCCCTGGTGGAACCCTACATGGAGATCTACTGGAACTGGCTGGTGAGGAAGGTGCCACAATGGATGGCCCCAACACTATCACCATGGTGGGATTGGTCATGAACCTGATCACCACCCTCATCCTCATCTACTACTGCCCCACGGCCACTGAGGAGGTAGGTGCCTGCATGTTGAGTATGGCTGGCAGTCGGTGTCGGTGCAGGTATGTGTGTGTATGTATAGGGAGGGAATAGGGTCTCCATGGTCAGTCTCCAGTCATTGCAGTGTTTGCCCTCCCTGTTGTGTCACCTGATAGTGCACATTCTGCCAGCTCAGCATCCATCTGACATGCCACATGCCCTGGTGTCCAGAGTGTGACAATCAGACTGCTCACTCAGTATGTACATATGCAGTGACCCTGTATCTGTCCTCATGTTATTTATAGCGGATCCGGCCACCTGACTCCCCCCTGCCTGGTCTCCCAGCACTGTCCCCACTACACTACTCATCTCTTGCATTCCACTGACTCCCCTCTATCTGTTCTCCCAGCACTGTCCCCACTACACTACTTCTTCCTTTCCCTCTCCCCTGACTCCCCTCTGCCCTGGTCTCCCAGCATTGTCCCCACTAGACTACCCATTCCTTGCCCTCCCCTCTGTCTGGATTCAGTATGAAATCCCGGCGGTCGGGATCCAGGCGTTCAAAATCCCGACCGCCGAAATCCCGACAAGGGGGGGACGTGGATCGCCCTCCCCCTTGCGGGCTCGCTGCGCTCGCCACGCAGCGGGCCCCGTGCCGAGCGTACGCTCGTCACGATAATTTATTCTCCCTCCAGGGGTGTCGTGGACACCCACGGAGGGAGAAAGTGTCTGGATTTCGGCGGTCGGGATTCTGAACGCCGGGATGCCGACCGCCGGGATTTTACCTGCATCCCCTCTGTCTGGTTTCCCAGCACTGTCCCAACTACCAATCTTGCTCCATGCTTATCAAAATACTGTAGGGGCCCCCTGGCGACGCAAGGCCCGCCCCCTGGTGATGCAAGGCCCGCCCCCTGGTGATGCAAGGCTTGCCCCTTGGCTTTTATATTTCTCCCTGAAGTGAAATGATTTTTCAAAAGTAGGCAACACTGTGATACCTTCAGCCTAAAGCTGATCTATATTTTTATTAGATCTAAACCCACATTTCTCAATATGAAAACGAAATTTATTACACATGTATTCCCTTATTATCAAGGATATAGTGGGAGAAAAAAATTTCACTGGACTATCTGTATTGTTATGGTTATCAATGAGGGAAACAAATCTGTTTTTTTCTGAATCAATAGTGGCAGAGAAAGTCTATGCCTATTTTAGGTATATAGACGACCTCCTCATTTTTGGAGGGGTTCAAAAGAAGAATTTGTTTCCCTCATTGATAACCATAACAATACAGATAGTCCAGTGAAACTGACCTACCAAATCAGTGAGAATACAGTAAACTACCTTGACGTTACTATCACCAAAGAAGGGAGTACCCTACGTACCAATATTTTTCAAAAACCCACTGATAGAAATAATTTATTATTAGCGTCCAGTGCACACCCCAAAAATTTAAAACAAGCCTTACCATACAGTCAATTCTTGAGGGTCCTTAGGATTACTAGTGATAGGACTGAGGCCATTAAAGCACTAGACGACATGAGTGCTAAATTTTATGAACGTGGATATGATAATAAACACTGTCCAACAAATGAGAGATAGGGCACTTAAAGTCCCACAGGCTCAATTGATGGGCGAGGATAGGGGAAGGAAAGAAAAAGACAAACAGGGCCAGAGCAATAAATTCATTTGGTCCAATACATACAATCACCAATCACCTTCCCTCACCAAGAAGATTAAATCCTTTTGGCCAGCCATCAATACAGATCCCCACCTACACCTGTTGAATACTAGGTTAATGCCTGCATATCGCAGGAATAAGAATCTCAGAAATCACCTGGTACGTACAGACATCACAGAGATGTCAAAGAAAAAAGGTGGCACTTTTCTAGGGACCCCCAAGAAGGGCTGTTTTCGATGCCCAAATTGCACGACATGTGGATTTATGCAAACTGGTGGTTCATTTAATCACCCGTTTTCCGGAAAAAAATTCAATATCAATTTTAGGTTGTCATGTACATCCAAGTACGTTATTTATATCATCACATGTCCGTGTTCTTTACAATATGTGGGCAAAACTGAACGACAATTTAAGGAGAGAATGGCATTACATCGTTCTGCCATCAAAGCCGCCATTCTAAAGGGGGACAGTGATCAGCCTCTAGCCAGGCATTTCGCTAAAGCTAAACATAACATCACAGCGATCCGCTATATGATTATTGACCAAGTACCACCACTTAAGAGGGGAGGGGATAGAAATATCATCCTTCTCCAAAAAGAATCAATGTGGATTGAAAAATTGGGTACCCTAGCCCCTAGAGGGCTTAATGAAACTCTAGGACTGCATTGTTTTTTATAAACACCAATAGATCGCTTGAGTTAATACAGATATTGTTCTCCCCATTAGTGTGTACTGTATGATTTTTTATGTCAATGACCTGCATTATATAATGGTTCGAGTTAAAATATAACTGTATGGTTTTATTAGATGCATACTTGCTTGATTGTGGCCGGTACGGGCTAGACATGATGCTTTACAGGTTAGAAAATGTTTAGATCCCTTATATGGGTCAGATAATTTGATTATTGCAACTTTAGCATACATTTATAAGCACATTTGTGATTAGTCGACATCGTGTCAACCTTTAGCGGCACATAAGCAATGATGTGAATTTTAAATATATTTTTGTATCTTCTGCAAGATCTTTTTACTGTGTTGCACTTAGCACTTTTTATAGGCATATATGCACTATGCACTTTACCTATTTCGATTGATATGTGAATTTTTAATTGCGTGTTATTTGTTTTTAGCTGTTGCCACGCAACAGGATCACATGGGGTGAATCTGACGTCAGAGCCGCGCGACCAGCAGCTGACTGGAGCGGGCGGAAGCAGCGTCTCTTCTGAGGGGTTGGCGTGCTATTTATGGGGGTAAGTTTTGTTATTCACTTACACTGTTCTTGATAAAAGTGCTATGCACTGAAACGTTGGACACACAGACAGTCTTGTTGTCTTATTATTCCATCCGTGAGTGCCGCCATCACTGGAGATATACGTTGTACCCGCTGCACCAACGGGGAATTTTTTGAAGGCACCGGGCAAGCTGAGTCTAGTGGCCACGGAGTGCCGGCCCCACGCAGGCTATATATATATATATATATATATATATATATATATATATATATATATATATATATATATATATATATATATATATACTGGTTCCCTTATAGAGAGCAGTCAGTGTGGTTAGTGCAATGCTGTATGTATGTATGTATGTATGTATGTGTATATATATATATATATATACATATATATATATACATACACACACTGGTTCCCTTACAGGGAGCAGTCAGTGTGGTCAGTGCTGTTATCCCCAGCACTGCCCGCTGTTAGTAGAACAGACATATATAACACAATACTCGGCATGGTCAGACTGATCACATACCTTGCTGGGTATTACAGACCCCTCAGGACCACAGTAATCCGGGTCTCCCAGCTGCTGGTACCAATGTGTAAGTACAGGAGGAGTCAGTGCTGCTTCTGTCTCCTACTTACACCCCTACTTCCGGGTCAGTGTGTGCACTATTTGCTGGTCCTCCACTTCCGGGTCAGGCCGGGTGCGTCCCTGCTATCATTGTACTTCCTGTCTGTGTCAGTCCCCACCTCCTTTCTATTCCTAGAGAGGTGTGTATACGGCGATGCTCCGGTGGCCATTTTAACTAAGGGCAAATCTAACCTGGTTATATATTTTTTTTCCCACAGTTCAGTCATACTACGGACGGAAATGACAGTATGCAGGTTAATATTTAACTCATTATGTACTACAAATAAACGCACAAAGGGCACATTACATAATATATTGCTAGGTCTTAGTTATATGCATTTATTTTACAGATTAATCAATTGTCCGCAGGCTAATATATTTATTTTTATTTTCTCCCACTATATCCTTGATAATAAAGGAATACATGTGTAATAAATTTCGTTTTCATATTGAGAAATGTGGGTTTAGATCTAATAAAAATATAGATCAGCTTTAGGCTGAAGGTATCACAGTGTTGCCTACTTTTGAAAAATCATTTCACTTCAGGGAGAAATATAAAAGCCAAGGGGCGAGCCTTGCATCACCAGGGGGCGGGCCTTGCATCACCAGGGGGCGGATCTTGCGTCGCC
The DNA here is from genome assembly GCF_055691185.1 of Crinia signifera. Taxonomy (NCBI): domain Eukaryota; kingdom Metazoa; phylum Chordata; class Amphibia; order Anura; family Myobatrachidae; genus Crinia; species Crinia signifera. The sequence goes on from NC_139220.1 coordinate 332,646,103, forward strand.
AGGGGGCCCCTACAGTATTTTGATAAGCATGGAGCAAGATTGGTAGTTGGGACAGTGCTGGGAAACCAGACAGAGGGGATGCAGTTAAAATCCCGGCGGCCGGAATCCAGACACTTTCTCCCTCCGTGGGTGTCCACGACACCCCTGGAGGGAGAATAAATTATCGTGCCGAGCGTAGCGAGGCACCGGGCCCGCTGCGTGGCGAGCGCAGCGAGCCCGCAAGGGGGGGGGGGCATCCACGCCCCCCCCCCCCCCTTGTCGGGATTTCGGCGGTCGGGATTCCGGCGTCGCGATTTTGAACGCCTGGATCCCGACCGCCGAGATTTCATACTGAATCCAGACAGAGGGGAGGGCAAGGAATGGGTAGTCTAGTGGGGACAATGCTGGGAGACCAGGGCAGAGGGGAGTCAGGGGAGAGGGAAAGGAAGAAGTAGTGCAGTGGGGACAGTGCTGGGAGAACAGATAGAGGGGGAGTCAGGTGGAATGCAAGAGATGAGTAGTGTAGAGGGGACAGTGCTGGGAGACCAGGCAGGGGGGAGTCAGGTGGCCGGATCCGCTATAAATAACATGAGGACAGATACAGGGTCACTGCATATGTACATACTGAGTGAGCAGTCTGATTGTCACACTCTGGACACCAGGGCATGTGGCATGTCAGATGGATGCTGAGCTGGCAGAATGTGCACTATCAGGTGACACAACAGGGAGGGCAAACACTGCAATGACTGGAGACTGACCATGGAGACCCTATTCCCTCCCTATACATACACACACATACCTGCACCGACACCGACTGCCAGCCATACTCAACATGCAGGCACCTACCTCCTCAGTGGCCGTGGGGCAGTAGTAGATGAGGATGAGGGTGGTGATCACGTTCATGACCAATCCCACCATGGTGAAAGTGTTGGGGCCATCCATTGTGGCACCTTCCTCACCAGCCAGTTCCAGTAGATCTCCATGTAGGGTTCCACCAGGGAGCAGCTGGACACGCTGTACTTGTGCTCGTCCAGCCGCCGCAGCTGCAGAGCCGTCAGGGGCTCTGGCAGACACAGGAGACCGGCCATCCTCTCCTCCTGCTGCCGCCACTGCTGCTCACCTCCCACCGCCGCCTGCGCTCAGCGCTGCTCCTATCCTGAGTCCTTATCCTTCCTGTTTGGGGACAGGCGCCGTAACGGCCCAGTCGGCAGCAGCAGGGACAGGGGGCTGGACCCAGAAAGCGTCTGTAGCAGCAGGATCCCGGAAGAGCTGGCCCAACTGCTGTTGCCGCCACAGTCATCTAGCGCATGGGCAGTTAATATCACGCAAGCGAGGAAGTTGCTGCGAGAGAAAGGGGCCCTCTTCCGTGAGTCCGCGAGATGTCCCATAAATTCGGGAGTCTCAACCCTGAATGTCCTAAAGAGGGACAGTGCGCTGGCCGATAATTTGGGAGCGTGGCCTAGCAGAAAAGGGGCGTGGCCTGTACTTGCAGTGCTGCTGTGAGGCCACACCCTGTTTTCGCCACTGTGGGGGCATGCTTGGCAGCTCCATGAGCTGCTGGCTATGCCCCCAGCCCCTCCGGCTGCAGGAATAGATGCGTCTATTCATGTGTGCCGGGGTGGAGGGGAGGGGGGGACTCAAATCTTAAGATCCCTGACATCCAAACTAGAGATGGGTTGCTCACTTATGAGCTTATCGAGCCATGTGAGCAGTGAGCCACTTGAGGTGAGCATAGTTGTCTACACTCCTGCATTCTGCAGGAGACTCCCTGACATAGCAGCAATCTCCCTCTCTCCCTCATTAGTCTAGCAATCTCCCTCATATCACCTAGCCCACATTACACTGTTACATCATAGTTACATCCCCTCCTGCATTCTGCAGGAGACTCCCTGACATAGCAGCAATCTCCCTCTCTCCCTCATTAGTCTAGCAATCTCCCTCATATCACCTAGCCCACATTACACTGTTACATCATAGTTACATCCCCTCCTGCATTCTACAAGAGACTCCCTGACATAGCAGCAATCTTCCTCTCTCCCTCATTAGTCTAGCAATCTCCCTCATGTCACCTAGCACACATTACACTGTTACATCATAGTTCCCTCCCCTCCTGCATTCTGCAGGAGACTCCCTGACATAGCAGCAATCTCCCTCTCTCAATCATTAGTCTAGCAATCTCCCTCATGTCACCTAGCCCACATTACACTGTTACACCATAGTTGCCTACACTCCTGCATTCTGTAGGAGACTCCCTGACATAGTAGCAATCTCCCTCTCCCCCCTTATTATTCTAGCAATCTCCCTCATGTCACCTAGCCCACATTACACTGTTACACCATAGTTGCCTAAACTCCTGCATTCTGCAGGAGACTCCCTGACATAGCAGTAATCTCCCTCTCTCCCTCATTAGTCTAGCAATCTCCCTCATTTCACCTAGCCCACATTACACTGTTACATTTTGGGTGGAAAAACGAAATGAGAGACAGATACAGTTACATTGAATCATCAGCACCATTCCCAGCACTTTACCAAGTATAGTATCTCCTTAATAACTGCTTTGGGGCTCATCTACATTTGGATATACAGTAAGTCATTTCAAAAAATTCCTCTCAGATGTAGCAGTACTCACCCAGGGGATTATTCTGGTTCACTCACAAAGTAAAATTCTCTAACACTCTCTACTGATGGACAAAACCATATGCACTGCAGGTGGGCAGATGTAACATGTGCAGAGAGAGTTACATTTAGGTGGGGTTTGTACATCATACTGATATCTATATTGCAGTGTAAAAATAAAGCAGCCATATTTACCCTGCAGTGCAAATGGTTTTGTCCATTAGAGAGTGAATTTGCCTTTGCATGTGAACCAGAATACCCCCCCCCCCCAACACACACACACACACACACACACACACCCCACACTTCTAGGTGCCATATTCACAATCTCTTTTTGCAGTGTCTCCATATATGGAACTAGACACGCCCTTTGGGTGGAGCATGACACACCCCCTCAATGGGGTGCTGTGCAAAATTCTGCTATCAACTATAATATCCCTGAAACTAGTTTTCAAAAGTAGGCATGTATGGGTGAGTGGAAGTTCTTCTCATAGACAAGTGTTGATGAGAACAACTGACTCACTCGCTCCAGGAACCGTCGCTGGTGTTCACTGACTCACTGGCTGACTCCTGGAGTGTGCCGATTCTCTGTTAGACCTGTCTGTAGGTGATTGGCTGCTCTGAACCACCATGTTGAGCCGCTAACTGTAGCAGCTCACTACACTCACACTGCTCACTGACCATACCTCCCAACTGTACCGCCTATCGCGGGAAGGTCCCAGTATTTTGGGACATTCCTGCGTCATTCCCGCGGTCAGCAGTGTCCCGCTGGGGGGGGGGGGCAGTTGGGAGTCTCCCTGTCGTCTGTGAATAGACGCTGTGTGCATGCCACGCCCATTTTCCTGGAACTGTGTATATATGGCACAGCGTTTATTCAGAGAGGCTGGGGGCATGGCCAGCAGCTCTCAGAATGCTGGCCATGCCCCATAGCAGAAAAAAATGGGGGATGTGGCCTCGCAGGAGTGCCCCAATAGTAGGTCCTGCCCCCTAATTTTGGCAAGCACAGCTGTCCCTTCTTCTCTGTTGGGTGGTATGTATGTGGCATATTGGGTCTGGGGCATTGCGGTATGTGGCATAATGTGTCAGGGGCATTACAGTGTGTGGCATAATGTGTCAGGGGCATTACAGTGTGTGGCATAATGTGTCTGGGGCATTGCTGTATGTGGCATAATGTGTCAGGGGCATTACAGTGTGTGGCATAATGTGTCTGGGGCATTGCGGTATGTGGCATAATGTGTCAGGGGCATTGCTGTATGTGGCATAATGTGTCAGGGGCATTACAGTGTGTGGCATAATGTGTCTGGGGCATTATAGTGTGTGGCATAATGTGCCAGGGGCATTACAGTGTGTGGCATAATGTGTCTGGGGCATTGCTGTATGTGGCATAATGTGTCAGGGGCATTACAGTGTGTGGCATAAACTGCAAGACCAAGTATATTATATACATCCTGACATGCGGATGCGGCCTACAATATGTGGGTCGCACCATTCGGAATCTGCATGTTCGCTACATGGAGCACAGACGAAACATTGTAAAACTGAGTAAAAATAACAGCTTATATAGACACATAGCTGGATGCCAAAGAGGCGACCTAAAAGGCATCAAGATGATCGCAATAGAACACATCCAGAGTACCCCTCGAGGTGGAGACAGATATGTCCAGTTGTGCAGACGCGAGGCATACTGGATATTCTGTTTAAGAACTCTCAGCCCTCTGGGCTTAAATGATAGTATTGAATTAAATAATATCTAAAATAAGACATCTTTAGCCTATATGTGTGTGTTCGATATGCCTGTGTTCAGTTTGGTCCCAGTAATGTGTTCTCATGATATATGGGAAGTTGCTTGGGATGGGTGAAGTGGTAGGGCCCACTGGCGCCCCACTTCTCCCATCCACAGCCACTTGGGTACCATTGTACTTTTGATTCGATATTGATGTGGGGGTGATTATATTATTGAATATTGCTACCCAATGTTTCTCGTTATAATCTGTGTAGTGTACAAATCCTATTTCCTCTCTTTCCTCTTCTTTCTCATTTCCCCTCTATGTATAAGTATAATAATAGAGATGCCTTATTTTATAGGCTACTATAAAAATATCTACATGGCAAGGGCCATATTCTCTCATATTCTCTTACTTGCTCATTATTATTATTATTATTATTGTCTTCTTTTTCCTTTTTTTATATATAAAAAATAAAATAAAAAATATAAAAAATAAAAAATTAATTAATCATATTATGTACGTAATATATAGAAAAAAAGGGAAAAATTATATATGTATATGCATAATTATGATTAAATATGAAGATTGAACTACACCTATATTAGATATGTAGAAAATCTCTCTATATGTATGAATTTTAGTTATTTGATGTATTGATATGTGTATTTTTAATTATCATTGTGTATATGTTGTTTGTCTGTCAATTGATGGCTGGAAGAGGTTAAATAATAGGAGAATAAATAAAAGAGGCTAGAATAAAAATCTAAATATGGCAGTATCAGCGAACATCTGGACTATATTATTATCATAATAATGGCTGTATTCAAAAAACGAGGCTTGGATTACAATATAAACATGGTTCTGTTCCGAAAATGAGGCTTGGTGTATCACACGCAAAAAGGAAGTAAAGAACTGTGCAAAATTCCGCGAAAACGAGGCTTGGAGTATACTATATCAATATGGCTGCCGCTATCCACATACTCCTGATGGAAAAATGAAAATGAGGCTTGGTTTATATCAATAAAGATGGCCGCGGCTCCCATAAAAATAAATAGAAACGAGGCTTGGAACACAAATCACAAAATGGCCGCTGCTGTCTATATATATCACTAGAGCCAAATCGAGGCTTGGAACTCAAACCCGGAAGTGCGGGGGCGCTAGACGCGCGAACTAACATACTATATAAAATGCCACTTGTGTATCTGACAGCTCAAACTGAGGAAGCCGCTGATAAGCACACGAGGCGGAGAAACGCGTTTTTGAGCTGATCTAGACACCAGATCCTTCAGACAAAGTACCAGCTGGGTTCTTATTGCAGTGGACACTATCATATCCAGGTACAATACTGGTAAAGGAGGAGGAAAAAGTGCCACCCACAGAGGTTCACCTATACAAGGAGGCACATCCACCTGCATCCACCTATAATCCATGTCGAAGGACTGGTAACTATAAAAAGGATTACAAAATGCCATTTGAGAATTCATAATAAGCCTGATAATTATCAAGCCTGCTTAAAAATCTGCCTCAAAACGATACAGCCAGCCATTCATGTTACATGTTGTTTGTCTTTACTTTGTGTTTGTATTTTTATACTCTGTATTTATATGGTGAAGTGCACTTCACTCATATAGTTTATGCATCACTTTGTATAATTAATAAATTTATCAAAGTATTTTACTATAAAATTGTGTCAAAATTTATTCAGGTCAGACTGCGCTTCTTAAGGTGACAGCATCTCATATATTTGGGATAAAATCACCTTCCCCCTTATTTTCTTGTGGCATAATGTGTCTGGGGCATTGCGGTACAGTATGTGGCATAATGTGTCAGGGGCATTGCTGTATGTGGCATAATGTGTCAGGGGCATTACAGTGTGTGGCATAATGTGTCTGGGGCATTATAGTGTGTGTCATAATGTGCCAGGGGCATTACAGTGTGTGGCATAATGTGTCAGGGACATTACAGTGTGTGGCATAATGTGTCTGGGGCATTGCGGTATGTGGCATAATGTGTCAGGGGCATTACAGTGTGTGGCATAATGTGTCTGGGGCATTTCTGTATGTGGCATAATGTGTCTGGGGCATTGCTGTGTGGCATAATGTGTCTGGGGCATTGCGGTATGTGGCATAATGTGTCAGGGGCATTACAGTGTGTGGCATAATGTGTCAGGGGCATTACAGTGTGTGGCATAATGTGTAAACAACATTTTTCGATTATTATGCAGATTTCTTTTTATTATTTTAGTAGCTCTTCAGGCGGTTTATTTTGTCTCGAATAGCTCACGCCCCAAAAAAGGTTGGAGACCATTGGTTCATGGCATTGATCCCCCACCTCCTCCACTGCTCCAGGGTTGGGATCATTTGGTCTACAGCATGATGGTCGACAGTCATTAGGTTGACACCATTAGGTTGACATGTGAATAAGTCGACATGGGACAAGGTCGACATGGTTATAGGTCTAAAGGTCATTAGTTCGACAGGTCATTAGTTTGACAATGTCTAGGTTGACAGTCAAAAGGTCGACTTGGAGTTTTCACCTTTTATACCTAAATGTCAACACAGTCAACATGGACACAGTTTCAAATGCAGCGCATCCCCTCGCATCGCTTGCTGCTCTCGCAATGCATCGGGCACACCAATTTATTCTCCCACCACGCCCTAGTGGTTGTTAGGGCATGAAATACCACCTGTCGGCACATGTCGGCTCAAGAAACCAGTAAAAAACACCATGTCAACCTTTTGACTGTCGACTTAGACATTGTCGAACTAATGACCTGTCGAACTAACAACCTTTCAACCTAGAACCATGTCTACCTTTACCCATGTCATCCTAGACCCATGTCGACCTTTTCCCATGTTGACCTAATGGTGTCGACCATCATGCTGTAGACCAAATTATCACAACCCCTGCTCCATGTGGTAGATGGGGAGTCCCTGGATGCCAGTACATCAGCATAGTGGCACATAACTGCCTATGTGCCACTATTGTTACAGTGAGCCGTGCGCCGTTCAAAAGACCTAGTTCTTTTCTGTGAACTGAACCGTTCAGAGCCACTCACAGGAAAGAGCCAAGTTACCCATCTAGTCCTAACTACCAGGCACCCCTTGTCAACCCCTCCTCCCATTAGTCTTGATTCAAGGGAGGCAAAGGGCGAGCGTTCTGAGGAGAATACTTGGGGAAAACGCCAGATAAGAGGTTTGCTTTGCCTAAAATGTTTGATAAGCTGTACCCCATGCTGGAGGATCACATTAAACCAGTGCTGGGCAACACCGGCCCTCTAGATGTTGATGAACTACACATCCCAGCATGCTTCGCATCAGTTTCAGCATGGCCACATAGCAAAACGAATGCAAAGCATCCTGGGATGTGTAGTTCATTAACATCTGGAGGGCCGGTGTTGCCCAGCCCTGCATTAAACTGTGGGAAAAGGTTCTCTTGGTGGATGCGCCTGTGGCCCGCCTATCAATGACCACAGCATTGCCGGTTCAAGGGGGTGCGGCATCTAAAGACCCTGTTGATAAAAAGATTGAAGGTTGCCTTAAAGCCGCCTTTGAAGGGGTGGGGTTTACATTGTGCCCAGTTATTGCGTCTGCTTGGGTCTCAAAGGCCATGATGGCACCTGTACTGCTCTCATGTTTCCTGGGCATTGATGATTCCATTATATGCATTGGGTCCTTGTATGGCTCGCCCCCTACAGTGTAACCTTCGTAGTGCGCCCACCATGGCCGCCTCATCTGGTGCACTTGTGGATGGGATGAAAAATACATGGACATGAGTATACATTGAACTTATACAACAGACTTAGCAGCACCCCTAGGCTAACATACCCGCCAACATCTGAAGGGCCAAAATCGGTACACACGCAGAAAGGGTGTGTGGCCACAAGTACAGTGGGCGTGGTCACCCACTTTCCGGGCATTTTAAATAAAAAGGGAGGGCTTATAATATAAAGATAAATATTACATCTCCACACTTCTCCATCTGCAGGCTGCAGCTCCTGCCCCTGGTGGTCTCTGACAGTGCTGGTAAGTGCAGCAGTGAGAGTGACGGACTCACTCCTGCCTGCCTGGCTGTGATTTATTTTCTTGCCCAGCGCCCTGCCCAGTGCCAGCCCAATGGCTTTTATTTAGATAAAAGCCACTGCTGGGCACGGCCCCTGCCCAGTGCCAGCCCAGCTCAGCAATGGCTTTTATTTAAAAAAAAAATGGCTGTAATCTTTCCCAGTGCCCTGCCCAGTGCCCTACAGGCCCTGTACTACAGGGCCTGTAGGGCTCTCGGAAAGATTACAGCATTTAAAAAAAAAAAAAAAAAGCCATTGCTGAGCTGGCCTGGCACGTGGGTCACCGCCCTAGTTTGCCATTTGGAAGGGGTAAGTGTCCTGATCAATCACAGGAGATGTTCTCCCCCCTTCACTGCAGATCTCATATCAGACTTGGCTTCCTGGCTGTTGCATTCCACTGTGTAAGGAGTTTGTACAAGTCACTTAAAAGCAGTGGACTCATCCTTCATGTAGATCAATTATTTAGGGACAGCCATTAGTGTCCAGCAGGGAAATGGTCAAAATCCCAAAGGTGGGGGGCGGAATCTGCAGGTATAATTACTTTGCTCTCCCTATAGCTTGTGTTCATTTTTGGGGACTTTGGCTATATGCTGGGAATGACCATACCTCCAACTCTGTGAAGGTCTCCCACAGACAGAAATACCTGAGTGTCTGCATAAGTGTATTAGGATTTCTGGATCTTTTCCAGTTTATTTTCTAGAAATTGTATTACACTGTGTGTACTTTTACAATCATTGTAATCATCTTCGTAACCATCTTTATAACTAAGCTCTGAAGTATTCTTGGAATAAATAATTCATATTTCCAGTTCTGACTTTGTGTTCTTAGGATTTCTGCTGAGGGCGGGTTTTTGCTACAAGCCTTTTATATAATGTATTGTGTATCTGGGCGTATGCAAGTGCTCTTTCCAAACTTGCAGCCCCTGGCTGCGGGAATAGACGCTGTGCGCATGTGCACAGCAGAAAGTCGGCTCCTGATTGGCCGCTAGGCGGCCAATAGAATCATCTGGCGGAAAGGCGCGGAAGATGAAACATCTCTGCGCCTCTCCAGTCCGTGAGCGGGTACCAGCCGGGAGCAGCGAGTCTGCCGGAGAAGATACCGGGGTCGTCGCCGGGGACCAGGTGAGTAGGATTTCCTTCCTCAGGTACCCCTTTTGGATTACTTCAGATCCTGGACCCCGGAGACATCAGCCCTGGAGCCCAGGACCCCGGACCAGCCCCGGAACCAGAACCAGGACTTTTCATCAGCCCGATGCCCACCGCCCAGGGGCATCGGGGACAGCCCCGGACTTTCAGCATGGGCTGGTAAATTCTGGAGGGGGGGACCACTTCATTGGGGGGGTCCCCACTTCCCCAGGACCCCTGCCCATGCTGACCAGCCACGGGGATAATGCTTTGGCCGCGGGACCTTATATAATAAGTGTCCCCCGCCTGTGGCATTACCCTGCTGGCTGGTTGGGTCTGGTGCTGGTTCTTAAAATACGGGGGACCCCTAGTCATTTTGTCCCCTGTATTTTGGGAACCAGCGCTGGACCTTGTGCCTGGTGCTGGTTTCATTAAATCAAGGGAACCCCTATTTGTTTGTCCCTCGGATTTCATGATACCAGCACTGGCTTTTTGAGCCCGGGGCTGGTTATGCTTAGGAGGGGGACCGCACGTTGTTTTTTTTCTTTTTTTTTGTTTCAACACACCGCACAGTACTGAAAATGTGCCGATTTTCATGACTGAAAATCGCACATTTTCAGGACTTAAAAATCACCCAAAATCGCACCATATAGCACTTTTTTGCCGCAAATTCGCATCTCATTACATATGCGAATTCGCGGCAATTTTTTTTTTTAAAGGTGCGATTTGGTGCGATTCTTTTCTTACGAAAAAAATCGCACCCTATTACATTTCGCCCCTATAATCCATTTTCTGAAGGATCATTAGTTTATTTAGGGTGTTATTATAGGTTACCAGATGGTCATCATTACAGGACCACCTAACTATCTGTAACATGTAGAAGAATGTACAAAGTATTATAGAGAAACAAAGTCTATAGTTATACAATCGGTAACAGAATCCCATTTATCCAGATCAGCTTTTATTCCCCTGTTCTGGGGACAGCTACTAGTAATATACATGGTTATTACAGATATTGTTAGAACTAGGGATGTGAACCTTCTGACCACAGGTGATGACCAGCCGAGGAGCAGTGGGTGATTGGTGCAGCAATGCAATAGCTGCAAAGGGGTTGAATCTTCTGACCACAGGTGATGACCAGCCGAGGAGAAGTGGGCAAAGTGTTACAGTATTTAGTTCATCTGTGAGGGTGCTGTGTGGTGTATCTGTTTTTATTAGTTTAATATCCAATAAGACCACTATCTGGCTTGATGGTGTTTACCACCAGCCAAGGAGCAGTGGGCGATTCGGCAGCCTTCTGCAGGCAGTGGCAGAAACGCTCCTGTCACCTAGGCCATCTTCCGACGGCGTCTGGTTGTGTGATGCAGTGTGAGAGTGGCAGCGGTGGACTCCCAGAATAATATAGGGAATATCATCATCTGCATTACAGAGTCTGTGAATGTGACAGTCATGTACGTGTTATCTGTGCTTAAGGTACAGTGCTTCCCAGAGACACCTCTAACACCCTATCTAAGGCAGTAGATGCACCAGCAGAGGGATATTATACTGTATGTACGGCAATAGAATGGAATGGAACCTACTGACCAGACATAACCAGGTGACGACCAGCCGAGGAGCAGTGGCCGATTCGTGCAGCACCAGAGAGATATTATATATATATGGCAGTAAATCAAATAGACCCCACCAGAGAGATATTATATATATGGCAGCAAATTAAATAGACCACACCAGGGAGATATTATATATATGGCAGTAAATTAATTATGCACCACCAGAGAGATATTATATATACGGCAGTAAATTAATTAGACCCCACCAGAGAGATATTATATATATGCCAGTAAATTAATATGCATCACAAGAGAGATATTATATATACGGCAGTAAATTAATTAGACCCCACCAGAGAGATATTATATATACGGCAGTAAATTAAATAGACCCCACCAGAGAGATATTATATATACGGCAGTAAATTAATTATGCCCTACCAGAGAGATATTATATATACGGCAGTAAATTAATTATGCCCCAACAGAGAGATATTATATATACGGCAGTAAATTAATTAGACCCCACCAGAGAGATATTATATATATGGCAGTAAATTAATATGCATCACCAGAGAGATATTATATATACGGCAGTAAATTAAATAGACCCCACCAGAGAGATATTATATATACGGCAGTGAATTAAATAGACCCCACCAGAGAGATATTATATATACGGCAGTGAATTAAATAGACCCCACCAGAGAGATATTATATATATGGCAGTAAATTAATATGCATCACCAGAGAGATATTATATATACGGCAGTAAATTAAATAGACCCCACCAGAGAGATATTATATATACGGCAGTGAATTAAATAGACCCCACCAGAGAGATATTATATATATGGCAGTAAATTAATTATGCCCCACCGGAGAGATATTATATATATGGCAGTAAATTAATTATGCCCCACCGGAGAGATATTATATATATGGCAGTAAATTAATTATGCCCCACCGGAGAGATATTATATATATGGCAGTAAATTAATTATGCACCACCAGGGAGATATTATATATACGGCAGTAAATTAATTATGCCCCAACAGAGAGATATTATATATACGGCAGTAAATTAATTAGGCCCCACCAGAGAGATATTATATATATGGCAGTAAATTAAATAGACCCCACCAGAGAGACATTATATATATGGCAGTAAATTAATTATGCACCACCAGAGAGATATTATATATACGGCAGTAAATTAATTATGCACCAACAGAGAGATATTATATATACGGCAGTAAATTAATTAGACCCCACCAGAGACATATTATATATACGGCAGTAAATTAATTAGACCCCACCAGAGACATATTATATATATGGCAGTAAATTAATATGCATCAGCAGAGAGATACTGTTACTGTGCTGCTATTTATTATGGAGGATGTTAGTATTCGCCTATTACACAATGTGCTCTCCATCAGACCTGGATAATATCATGTGAAAAGCAAGGATTTACTGTAACCCATAGCAACTAGAAATCCACTCTTAGCAGTCTAGCGTCATCAACTAATTATCAAAGTAATTCCACTGCACTCTGTAAAAATAAATACTTGTTAACATACACAGGGAGAGAGGGAGGCAGAGCCAAGCAGTACACATACACAGATAGAGGGAGGCAGAGCCAAGCAGTACACATACACAGATAGAGGGAGGCAGAGCCAAGCAGTACACATACACAGATAGAGGGAGGCAGAGCCAAGCAGTACACATACACAGATAGAGGGAGGCAGAGCCAAGCAGTACACATACACAGATAGAGGGAGGCAGAGCCAAGCAGTACACATACACAGATAGAGGGAGGCAGTGCCAAGAAGTACACATACACAGATAGAGGGAGGCAGAGCCAAACAGTACACATACACAGATAGAGGGAGGCAGAGCCAAGCAGTACACATACACAGATAGAGGGAGGCAGAGCCAAGCAGTACACATACACAGATAGAGGGAGGCAGAGCCAAGCAGTACACATACACAGATAGAGGGAGGCAGAGCCAAGCAGTACACATACACAGATAGAGGGAGGCAGAGCCCAAAAGAGCATGTACAACGGGAGGGAGGAAGGGCCCAGCAGTGTACGTACACAGGGAGAGAGGGAGGCAGAGCCCAGCAGTGCACATACAAAGGGAGGGCCGCAGGGCCCGGCAGTGTATGTACAGGGAGAGAGGCGGAGCCCAGCAGGGCACGCACACAGGGAGGGAGGCAAAGCCCAGCAGTGCACGTACACAGGGAGGGAGGCAGAGCCCAGCAGTGTATGCACACAGCGAGGGAGGTGGAGCCCAGCAGTGCATATACACAAGGAGGGAGGCGGAGCCCAGAAGTGCCCATACAAAGAGAGGGTGGGAGGAAGTTACCAGCAGTGTACACAGAGAGGGATTTAGGCAGAGCCCAGCAGTGTACTTACACAGGGAGGGAGGCAGACCCCAGCAGTGCATGTACACAAGGAGGGAGTCATAGCCAAGCAGTGTATGTACAGGGAGGGTGGCAGAGAACAGGAGTGCACATACAAAGAGAGAGAGGGAGGCAGAGCCCTGCAGAGCATGTACACAGGGAGGGAGGGAGGCAGAGCCCAAGCAGTGTATGCACACAGCGAGGAAGGTGGAGCCCAGCAGTGCATATACACTAGGAGGGAGGCAGAGCCCAGAAGTGCACATACAAAGAGAGTGTGGGAGAAAGTTACCAGCAGTGTACACAGAGAGGGAGGGAGGAAGAGCGCAGCAGTGTACATACACAGGGAGGGAACCAGAGCACAGCAGTGTACGTACACAGGGAGGTAGAAGGCAGAGCCCAGCAGTGCACCTACACAGAGAGGGAGGGAGGCAGAGCCCAGCAGTGCACATACACAGGGAGGGGGAGAGCCCAGCAGTGCACCTACATGGGGAGGGAAGCAGAACCCAGCAGTGCACATACAAAGGGAGGGAGGAAGGAAGAGCCCATCAGTGCACATACACAGAGAGGGATGGAGGCAGAGCCAAGCATGTACACAGCGAGTGTGGCAGAGCCCAGCAGTGCACATACACAGGGAGGTAGAGAGAGGTAGAGCCCAGTAGTGTACATACACAGGGAGAGTGGCAGAGCCCAGCAGTGCATATACACATATACACAGAGAGGGAGGGAGGCAGAGCCCAGCAGGGCATATATACAGAGAGGAAGGGAGGCAGAGCCTATCAGAGCACGTACACAGGGAGGTAAGCAAGTGCAAGTACTGAGGGAGGGAGGGAGGGAGGCAGGGCCCAGCATTGTATGTACAGGGAGGGAGGCAGAAACCAGCATTGTGCATACACAGGGAGGGAGGCAGAGCTCAGCAGTGTATGTACAGGGAGGGAGGCAGAAACCAGCATTGTGCATACACAGGGAGGGAGGCAGAGCTCAGCATTGTATGTACAGGGAGGGAGGCAGAAACCAGCATTGTGCATACACAGGGAGGGAGGCAGAACCCAGTAGTGCACATACATAGGGAGGGAGGCAGAGCCCAGCAGTGTATGTACACAGGGATGCAGGCATAGCCCAGCAGTGCATGTACACAGGGATGCAGGCATAGCCCAGCAGTGCATGTACAAAGAGAGGGAGGGAGGGAGGCAGAGACCAGCAGTGTATGTAGAGGGAGTGAGGCAGAGCCCAGCAGTGTAGGTACACAGGGAGAGAGGGAGGCAGAGCCAAGAATTGCACAAACACAGAGAGGAAGGGAAGCAGGGCCCAGAAGTGTATGTACAGGGAGCAGGAGCCCAGCAATGCACATACACAGGGGCGGAGGTGGAGCCCAGCAGTGCACGTATACAGGGAAGGAGGCAGAGCCCAGCAGTGAACATACACAGGGTGGGAGGCAGAGCACAGCAGTGCATGTACACAGGGAGAGAGGCAAAGCACAGCAGTGTATGTACAGGGAGGAAAGTAGAGCACAACAGTGCACGTACACAGAGAGGGAGGGAGGCAGAGCCAAGCAGTGCACGTACAAAGGGAGGGAGGGAGGGAGGAAGAGCCCAGCAGAGTATGTACATAGGGAGGGAGGCAGAGCCCAGCAGTGCACAAACACAGGGAGGGAGGCGGAGCCCAGCAGTGTATTAACACAGGGAGGGAGTCAGAGACCAGCAGTGTATGTACAGAGGGGGAGGCAAAGCCCAGCAGTGTATTTACACAGGGAGAGAGGCAGAGCCCAGCAGTGTATGTACAGGAAGAAAGCAGAGCACAGCAGTGTACATACACAGGGAGGGAGACAGAGCACAGCAGCTTACTTACACAGGGAAAGAGGGAGGCAGAGCTCAGCAGTGTATGTACACAGGGATGGAGGTAGAGCCTAGCAGTGTACGCACAGGGAGGGAGGCATAGCCCAGTAGTGTATGTACACAGGGAGGGAGGCAGAGCCCAGCAGTGTATGTACACAGGGTGGGAGGCAGAGCCCAGCAGTGTACGTGCACAGGGAGGGAGGCAGAGCCCAGCAGTGTACATGCACAGGAAGGGAGGCAGAGAACAGAGAATGTTTGTATGCCCTCTCCTGGCAAGCTATTCCCCCATATGGTGCTCTGTCTGTCCTAG
The DNA here is from genome assembly GCF_055691185.1 of Crinia signifera. Taxonomy (NCBI): domain Eukaryota; kingdom Metazoa; phylum Chordata; class Amphibia; order Anura; family Myobatrachidae; genus Crinia; species Crinia signifera. The sequence goes on from NC_139220.1 coordinate 332,661,710, forward strand.
TCACCTACTGTATCCATCCGTCAAAACCCCCTTATGGTATTCTATGCATACATTTGTCTGTGTATACCACCTCCAATCTGCTCTATATGGCGCTGTCTGTATATACCCCATATAGTGCTGTCTGTCCATCTGTTTATCAATACTGCCAACACACTCCTCTGATGTTGGACAAGATGTGACTCTTGGGTAAAACATTTGTTGCATTCGGAGCATTTCTATGGCTTCTCTCCTGTGTGACTCCTCTGATGTAGGACAAGATCTGACTTCTGGGAAAAGCATTTGCTGCATTCAGAACATTTATATGGTTTCTCTCCTGTGTGACTCCTCTGATGTTGGACAAGATGTGACTCTTGCTTAAAACATTTGTTGCATTCGGAGCATTTCTATGGCTTCTCTCCTGTGTGACTCCTCTGATGTAGGACAAGATCTGACTTCTGGGAAAAGCATTTGCTGCATTCAGAACATTTATATGGCTTCTCTCCTGTGTGACTCCTCTGATGTGTGACAAGATGTGACTTCTGAGTAAAACATTTGCTGCATTCAGAACATTTATATGGCTTCTCTCCTGTGTGACTCCTCTGATGTAGGACAAGATGTGACTTCTGGGAAAAACATTTGCTGCATTCAGAACATTTATATGGTTTCTCTCCTTTGTGACTCCTCTGATGTCGGACAAGAAGTGACTTCTGGGAAAAACATTTGCTGCATTCAGAACATTTATATGGCTTCTCTCCTGTGTGACTCCTCTGATGTAGGACAAGATCTGACTTCAGGGAAAAGCATTTGCTGCATTCAGAACATTTATATGGCTTCTCTCCTGTGTGACTCCTCTGATGTGTGACAAGATGTGACTTCTGAGTAAAACATTTGCTGCATTCAAAACATTTATATGGCTTCTCTCCTGTGTGACTCCTCTGATGTTTTACAAGATCTGCCTTCTGAGAAAAACATTTGCTGCATTCAGAACAATGATATGGTTTATCTCCTGTGTGAATCCTCTGATGTAGGACAAGATGTGACTTCTGAGTAAAACATTTGCTGCATTCAGAACATTTATTCGGTGTCTCTCCTGTGTGAATCATCTGATGTAGGACAAGATGTGTCTTCCGGGAAAAACATTTGCTGCATTCAGAACATTTATATGGCTTCTCTCCTGTGTGACTCCTCTGATGTATGACAAGCTTTGACTTCTGGGAAAAACATTTTCTGCATTCAGAACATTTATATGGCTTCTCTCCTGTGTGACTCCTCTGATGTATGACAAGCTTTGACTTCTGGGAAAAACATTTTCTGCATTCAGAACATTTATATGGCTTCTCTCCAGTGTGACTCCTCTGATGTATGAGAAGCCGTGATTTACATGTAAAGCCTTTTTCACACTCAGAACACACATGTGGTTTCTCTCCTGTGAGACTCATCTGATGTATGAGAAGCTGTGATATATATGTAAAGCCTTTGTCACACTCAGAACACACATGTGGTTTCTCTCCTGTGAGACTCATCATGTATGAGGTGAGAACAAATTAGTTGCTGAAGGTTTCTTCTATCCAGAAAATAAAATAGTGTTTGTTCCTCCTCCTGAGGTGTAAGGAGATATGATGTATTTAGTTGGCTTGATCGGAGAACAATTTCCCTTTCCACGTCCTCTTAATTTGAATCCTGTTCCTTATATGTCCTGTAAGAAAGTTAATATGTAAAAGTATAATGGTTACCAGGATAACGCTACTTATATTGTATAAGATGTATATTTATACACAATAGCAAATATCACAGACACTGACCATGATGTTATATTTGTGTACAGATGTGACCACATACATCCAGCCTCCTTGTGTGTTAAACAGTCCTTGTAGTTGCTCCATTCCATAGTGGGACTGTAGCACTGAGCATTTTTTCTATTAACAAACCTGGAAAAGCTCTTACATTTTCTAACCTTGGACGTCCAAAGCTTATTCTCCAATATTCCACATCACTTAGGAGTCCAAGCTATAGCCGAAAGGCTAGGTAAGGATAATGGCCTGAGAGTGGAACACCAACACCTTCTTCGGGATGCTATTCTTTTTATTTTACAACACAATTATTTTCTTTTTTTGGACAAGCACTATTTACAAGTCATGGATACCGCAATGGGAACCAGGTTTGCACCAAGCTACGCTAATTTATATATGGGGCAATTTGAGGACCAACTGATTTGGGGGAGAGAGTTTGGCGCAAGCCTGGTTTTCTATGGGCGGTACACCGATGACCTTTTTATTATTTGGGATGGGGGTGCACTTTCAGAACAATCTTTTGTAGACTATTTAAAATCACAATGATAATAATTTCAAGTTCACCCATTACTTTCACCCCACCAATATTTAATTTTTGGGTATCTCATTGGAGATCATGGGAAATCAGATAGCCACAAAGAACCATAACAAAGAAGTAGGGATAAATGCCTATTTACACTTTCAAAGTGAGCACGACCTCCCCTGGAAATGAGCAATACCTAAAGGTCAGTTTACATGTCTGAGAAGGAAATGCTCCAACACTCAAAATGTCATGTTCCAGTCCAAAAAAATGACTTCCGCCTTTTTACAAAGAGACTATCCTCCAGACCTAAGAGAGAAAGCATACATGGAATCACAAAACTGCGAAAGAGAACAACTCCTTAAAGGGAAGAATAGAAGATAGGATGAAGGCCCTCAGAGACCTCTGACTAGAAAACTGGCGTACATTGCCACTTATAACAGTGCAAGCAGTAAGATCAAAAATCATAAAAAAAGAACTACAACATCCTCAAAACTCAATACTGAACCAATCCCTTCTAGTTGAACCCCCATTCATCTTCAAGAAGAACACCACTCTCAAAAAACTGGCTCCCTGCTTTTTGAAAAATATAGATCAGATTCCGGATTCTATGAACACATGGCTTCCAACCAAACCAAAGGGCTGCTATAAATGAAACACGTGCACACATATGATGAACACAAAGACTTATCAAGTTTCACAAAAAGAAAAACTTTATGTCCTAACACAATTCATAAACTGTAACTCCACTTATATCATATATGTTCTGAGGTGTAACCGTAACCTTCACTATGTAGGTCGCATGACCAGATAACTAAAAATTAGGTTCCTTGAGCACCGACAAAATATTATGAAAGGGATTCTAACGCATAGTGTATCAAAACACTTCTTCCTTCACCATAGAATTGAAAATTGTCGGGATAGAACACATTGCCCCAACACCAAGATGGGGAGACCTCTTTAGAAGCCTTGCCCGTCAGGAGGTCTTCTGGATGCATCAACTAGGTTCAATTCATCCAGGAGGCCGAAAGGAGTCTGTTGAACTAAATATTCTATTATGAGTTTGCCTAACTAAGCTATCTGTTAATAATTAAACCTATTTTCGATATAGCCCCACTCCCCCCACTTTTTCTCCCTTCCTCCCCCCTCCCCTTCCCTGCTTTCTCAAAGGAGAAAATGACTTTGAGATAAAAAAAGTGAAAAAGGAACCTTTACAATAAATAAATAAATAATGCATAGAATTTATAATATAAATATTAATAAAAAATAAACAACTGATTAGGAAAATATTTTTTCTGTCATAAATCACTATTTACTAAGATTATGCAAAATAAATCCATATTGCAACAGTTTGAGCTGTTAGAATACTAATCATTCACCACCACCCCCCCCCCCTCTCTCTCTCTCTCTCTCTCCCCATTCTTTCCCTTCTGTATATTTTGATAGGAAATGTGTCAGTTAAAGGACTTGAATGTAAATAATTGTTCACCAATAACACAATCTCACATCAAAAATATTTCATACAAATATTGTATATTTGTATTATAAGAATCTGCCACTGTATACATAAAATTAAAATCTCTTCTTTTTCACTTTCAGCAATAATTCTTTGCAAAGACCCTTTTTTTGTACATGTATCCTTATATATCCAAAATGGGACGCATATATGCCCCACTTCTGTCATCCTATAGTCCCATTAAAGCCCCACTTCCAGCAGCCAAACCATAGTGTTATGCAGGGCACTATTCCTGGGATCACCCGCACTTCGAATGACGCACTTCCGTCCTTGGCGTGTGCGCTGTATACACTTCCGGTCACCGGGTGCATGCTCCTTCACGTCTCTGGAGGGAGAATGAAGTGCGGCATTCCTGCTAACACTTCCACCCCACTTGGTCAACTAACCTATAGAAAGAGTAAATAAACGCCACACTTTTTGGTGGCGTTTTTTTCGGGAATCCCCAGACGTGAATGTATAACAGCCAATACAGGCTAACAATACTAACAACACCTGTAAGAACACAGATTATTGCAAGACTAGCCGGGACACATGACCTCTGTCCACCAATGAATCACCACCATAATATTAGAAATATCCTTAAACAACTCCCATTCTAGAAAGTTTATAAAAAAAAAAAAAAAAAAACATTATGTATGTTGTTGATATGAATGTACTTTGCCTCCTTTTCATTCTTATGTACCATGTGATCAATTACTACTTCCTGAAGCAGTATAAATACCCCCCTGTGAACAAACACACCCTATCCTTTGGTAAAGCTGTGGAATACAGCGAAACGCGTCAGTTATGCCACCCAGACCCTATTGAAGGAGTACTACCCAGATTCCTGGCATTTGTTTTCCTGTCACTCTTGATTGGGACCTATCCGAACCAGCCCTTTATTGAAAACCTCCACTAGTTCCAGAACAGTAGCCGTATCTCCATTTACTGCCAGCGCCTTGCACCTTTCAAGTTAATTTGGACATCCACTTGGACAGCATAACATCTGCTGAGGAGGTTGCTGACAGCACAGGACGACTACCCACCAGTGGACGGTAATACACTCAATCATTTGGGTATGATGTAAAAAGGGCATAATATGAACAGACTGATCCCACAAATATTGCCACATATCCCCCCTACTACACCAGGAATCATGGGACATTAGTCTAGTGCACTAGCATTTTTTTTATAATTTTTATATATTTTTTTATTTTTTATTATCTTACAGCAATTGCTTAGTAATACAAATACTGCTCATTTCTTAATCATTTGACTACATTGTGTATAATAAATTGTATGCTTCTATTGTGAAACCATTCCAATTGATCACACATTTTTTTTTCCAACCAGCGCTGCTTAAACACCGGTCTTTTCCATTAAAATGCATCTTCTTCGCAGAGCGATGTGACAAGGACGCACAAGCAGCTTCTGATAATTAAACTATGTGGAATCCCTGCATTGTGTCTACATAAGAAATGCTACTTTAGTGTTTTCCAGTTTTTCATATGCAGATACAGCAGTGGTCACACACAATATATAGGAATGCCACATATTTTAATAAGCAGAAGCTGCTTGTGTGTCCTATCGCATCGATATGCGTATACATGATATGTGGTGAGATTCATACCAGCACACCACAACAAACACAATAACAGTTAACAGAACTGTTAAAAACTTATTGAAACATAATAAACATAATAAACATAAAGTCACTCAAGTGACAACATAAACAACAGGCAAGAACGTCACAACTATAATAGTGACAACCAGATGCAGAAGAAATCCGCACTGAGGCGGGCGCCCAGTATCCCATATGGACTATGAGAACAGGATTTACTGGTAGGTAATAAAATCCTATTTTCTCTATCATCCATATGGGGTCTCAATAAGAACGGACGGGAATGTGTGGAGACTGCTGTAACATCACCTGCCCAAACTGGCTATCCTCTCTGGCCAGAGTATCAAACTTTAAAAAATGTGTATGGTATGTTGACTTGACCACGTAGCAGCTTTGCTGAGCTGCAGGGCTGAAACCCCATGGGCAGCCACCCAGGATGATCCCACTGCCTTTATAGAATGAACCTTCAATGAGGTTGGTGTAGGCAATTTTGCTGCCCCATAAGCCTGTTGTATAGTAGAACAAATCCAACGGGCAATCATCTGCTTTAAAGCAGGACAACCTTTCTTGTGTGCACCATAAAACACAAAAAGCCATTCTGTCTTACGCACTCGAGCAGATCATTTAACATACGCCTTAAGCATTCGAACCACATCCAAGAATTCTGGAATTCCAGGATGATTGGAACTAAAAGGAACCACAATGGGTTGGTTTAGATGTAATGTCGAAACCACCTTAGGCCGGAACTGCGGACAAGTCCAAAGCTCTGCCCTATCTTCATGAAAGACAAGATACAGGCTCTTGCATAACAAGGCTCCCAATTCCAACACACATGGACAGGGGCATAACTAGAACTTTATGGGCCCCATAGCAACATTTTGAAATTGCCACTACAATGCACATTAGGGGGAGAGAACAAAGCATGAGGGAACTGAGTGGCAAAGGCCATGATGCATTAAAGTACAAATGCATTAAAAACCCTGCTCCGCTGCTGAGGGTAGTGCCAGCTGTAACTGACATTACCCATAGAAACCTATGGCTTCTCTCTGCAGTGCTGGGTGAGGAATCTGACATGGATCCCTCCTAACATGCCCTGCAGTCACAGGCGTCTCTGCCCATGTGCAGGCGGAGTCGTGTGTCACAAACCCTAAAGTCCAGACAGCTTCAGGGATCACAAAGGGCAGCTCTTACCAGGAGTGCTGCCCTTTGCATTTTTCATCGCAAAGGGGAAGAGAGAAGGGGAGAGAAAAAAAGGGGAGAGAGAAGGGGATGGGTAGAGAGTAAAAACGATGTGGGAGAAAAAGAGAGGGGAGATAGATGAGATAGAGAGGGTGAGTGAGACAGGGGAAAGAGGGAGAGAGAGGGTGTGAGACAGGGAAAGGGGGGAGGGGAAGGTAGTGAGATAGAGGAGCTGAGACAAGGCAAGAGGGTACGTGGAGACAAGGGAAGAAGAGGAGAGAGGAGGGGAGGGGCGAGGAGAGTAGAATGGGAAAAGAGGAGCAGAGGGGAAGGGGGGACAGAAGAGGAGGAAGAGCGGGATACATGGGGGGAGGGGATAGAGCAGACAGAGGGGTGTGCAATGATTTGAAACTTGGAACAGTGGCCAGGCATCACTTTAATTCCCCTCACCTCCCTCCCTCCAAGACTGGTCTATTTCTCACCTGCGTTGGAAGTAGTGGAGGAATCTCCTCTACTCAAGCAGGCTCCGGCAGTGGTGGTGTGGGCGGTACTGTGTCCAGGCGTCAGCGGGTCAAAGCCCCGGCTCCAGCACTTGCAGTAGTGTGTAACTGCGTCCCAATGCCGGCAGTTTGTACACCAGCTGCAGCAGTTGGGGTGACCGGTGCAGTGTCCTGTTCCCTGGTGCCAGCTCCAGCAATCATGGAGGTGGTGGGTTTGGTGTACTGTGCGCCGGTGGGTCTATTGTGCACCAGCTGTAGCAGTCCGGTGACGAGTGTCTTCCCCAGCGCCGGCTCCAGCAATTGCAGTGGTGGCGAGTGTGGTGTTCTGCACCCCGGCAGGTCTCCTGTGTGCTGGCTGCTTGTCATCTGCGCTAATAGCCACTGAAGGGGGGGGTGGGCACGGACGGCAATGCGGCAATATAGAAAATAATTAAAAGGGAGCAGGAGATAGCATGCTAGGTCCTTGGGCCCCCCAAGCCCTCGGGCCCCATAGCAATTGCATCCCCTGCACCCCTTGTAGTTACGTCACTGCACATGGAGCAGAAGCCAGTGCCAAAAGCACCACCATCTTCTACGTGACGTGCTTCATTTCTGATGTTTCCAAAGGCTTGAACCAGGATGACTTCAGGAATGATAACAGCGCATCCAACTCCCCCTTTGTGCCGCAGATGGCACAAAGGGGGGGTTGGATTTTCAGAACCCCTTGGAGAAAGGTCTGAATCTCAGGCAAGACCACCAACTTCTTTTGAAAGAAAATGGACATAGCCGAGATTTGAGCCTTTAAAGATTTCAAACGAAGGCCCAATTCCAAACCTGCCTGCAGAAACTGCAAGAAGCAGTCTAGTTTAAAGTCTGCCAATGGAAAGCTCTCTTTTTCCCACCAGGCAATATACAGTATTTTCTCCAAATATAATGGTAGTGGGATGCAGTTACCAGTTTTCTAGCCTGGGTCATGGTACAGATTACAGAGGCAGGAAGGCCCTTGTGGGCCAAAATCTGCTGCTCAACCTCCAGGCTGCCAAATAAAGCCGCCCTAAGTCCTGGTAGACAAACGGGCCTTGGAGGAATAGGTCATCTCTGAAAGGTAGATGCCAAGGATCTTCTACTAACATGGCCTGAAGATCCACGTACAAGGCCCTTCAAGGCCAGTCTGGTGCTCCAGTATTGCCTTTAATCTTAGACTTCGCATTCTCTTTAGGACCCTTGCGAGCAAGGGGATTGGAGGAAAGATATACACTACATCGTATGACCAACTTGTTGTCAGAGCATCGTCCACTTCACAGTTGTCCACTCCTAGAGCAAAGATTGCTGAGATAGCCCTCACATGATGTTCTGCACATGAATCGTGGTGCTTCTCTCTTGCACGCTACGCTCTGTGTACCTCCCTGGCAGTTGATATATGCAACCGTTGTTGCGTTTTCCGACTGGACATGTATTGCTTGGCCTCTCAGCAGAGAGCCAGCCTGCAGAAGAGTACACTGCTCTTAATTCCAAGTTGTTTACATGCAACTTGTATTCCCGCAGAGTCTACTTGCCCTAGAAGTATACCCCTTATGTCACTTCCCCCCAACCTAGCAGACTGGTGTCTGTCATGAGTAGAATCCAGTCCTGGAGACCAAAAATCGGTCCCACCAACAGGTTGGAGGACTGCAACCACCACTGCAGAGATAGCTTGGCTTGAGACGACAGACTTATCCTCTTGTGCATGTGGAGGTGTGAGCCGGACCACTTGCTCAGCACATCCAATTGGAAAATACTGGAGTGGAATCTCCCATATTGGATTGCCTAGAAGGATGCCACCATCTTGCCCAGTAACCTGATACACTGATGGACTGAAATGAGGTCCTGAGCAAGAGCTTCTGCTATCAGTTACTGAAGTGCTATCACCTTGTCCTCAAGGAGGCATACCTTCTGGTCCACTGTTTCCAAGATCATCCCCAGAAATTGGATACATTGGCTCGGGACCAAGGAGGAGTTTGGTAGATTCAAGAGCCACCTGTATGGTATGATTGATTGCGAGAATATATTCACCCTCCGACATTGCTTTTAGCAGTAGGTCATCCAGGTAGGGAATCACATTTATCCATTGTGACCTGAGCAGGAGCATCATTTCTGCCATCACCTTCGTGAAGATGCACCGAGCTGTTGACAGTACGAAAGTTGAGACTTGGAATTGATAATCCCGTAGGGCGAACCTTATGTATGCCTGGTTTGTTGGCCAAAGTGGAATATGAAGATATGCATCTAAGGAAGCAAGGAATTTTTCTTCTTCCTAACTGGCGATTACCACCCGCAATGACTCCATCCTGAGTTTGAACACCTTTAGATAGGGGTTCAAGGATTTCAGATTCAGGATTGGCCTGACCGAACCATCCAGCTTTGGTACCACAAAGAAGTTGGAGTAATGCCCCAGACCCCGTTCCTGCAATGGGACAGGTACTATGACCCAGGATTGCATCAGCTTTGTGATTGCTTGCTGCTGGATCACCTTGTCCTTCACAGCTGCTGGAAGTCCTGACCTGAAATATCTTCAGGGAGTCGATCTGTTGAACTCCAGTCTGTAGCCCTGTGAAATAAGATCCAGGAACCTAGGCACGAGGCATCCCACATGTGACTGAAGTGCAACAGCCAAGCTCCCACCATGAGCATTTCTCTGGGTGGGTGAACACCGTAATGCAGAGGGCTTAGACGCAGCTGCACTTGAGCTATGGTCTTGGGGCCCCAACATCAGAGCCTTTCTGAATTTTTCTCATGGAACTCTATTGGCATTGTTACATTGTTACATAGTAGGTGAGGCTTATAAAGGCTTGCGTCCATCTAGTTCAACCTATGTTTATAATAGTTTCTCCTTTGTTGTATAGTATGTTCCGATATTTTAAAGACAGATTATGTTACTTATTCGTACCCATGGAAGTTTTTAACCAATAAATGTTTATCCAACCTTATTTTAAATGTATTTATAGTGTCTGCTGACACCACTTCTCCAGGAAGAGAGTTCCAAAGTTTGACTGTTCTGACTGTAAATAATTTTTTTCTTCTAGACAAAAGTAAATCTTTTTTCTTCTAATCTAAACTCATGCCCTCGCGTCCTAGATTCCTGTCTAGCAGAAAAAAGGGTGTTTGACAGTTCCTTATATTGACCCCTAATGTATTTATACATATTGAGTATGTCTCCCCTAAACGTCTCTTCTCTAGTGTAAATAGTTCCAGATTGCTTAATCTTTACTCATAGTTTATATTCTCCATTCCCCTAATAAGCTTTGTGGCTCTTCTTTGGATTTTTTCTAATTCTATGATGTCCTTTTTATAGTGCGGGGCCCAGAATTGTACTCCGTATTCGAGGTGCGGTCTAACCAATGATTTGTACAGAGGTATAATTACTTTTGAGTCCCTAGTTTCCATGCCCCTTTTGATACATGCTAGAGTTTTGTTGGCCTTTTTTGTTGCTATATTACATTGAGCAATATATTACATTGAGCACTACACCCTAGTTTGTTGACATTGGAGGCACCTCTGACCTTTGGGCACAACCTGGAAGCCCAAAAGGACTGCTGGCTAGGTCCTGAGAAGGGACGGCAGACCTGCTTGGATGCCATAGGGAGAAATGTACATTTCCTGGCAGTAGCCTTAGAAATCCAGTCATCTAATTCGCTCCCAAACAACCTTTCCCCCATAAAGAGTAGACACTCCACACTGCATTTTGAGTCAGTATCCGTGACCCATTGACGTAATCACAAGGCCCTCCATGCCAGTGCTCAGTATGCACTTGTTTGGCAGAGTATGTGAGTGCTTGTATCAGTCTGAGTGTGGAAGATAGAAAGAAAAAGACCCTTTTTGTTGGTGCACTCTTGCCAGACAATATGATTGTTATAATAGCGTTCAGTCAATTAGAGGGTTGTACAAGTTCTAGGAATCTAAGTGGTAATTTAGTGTTTATTGGGGTGTAGTAGGGGGAATTCCCCTATGGATTTTTTTTTTCATAAAACTTCGCTTTTATTAATTCTTTATAAGATAAGTCTATACATCACACACACACATACATAAGGACACACAAAACATATAATATTTACACTTCTTAGAAGAACACCTTTCAGGTTATGAATTTATGTCCCCTTGCTTGGGTAGGATAAATTGTATAATCTTATTCGTCAGAATAGAGTTCAGTAGAAAAATCTACTGCAAATATTTGTGACACTTAGAGCAACAAAAAATATTGGTTAAATATTTGCCCCTCCACTCCTCTCCTGCACCTCACTCTCCAATCACACACACACACAGTTTAGTTTCACTTCAGGACTGTCTGACCTGGCTACACGACCTGCTCTATCACTTTCAGTTCAGGACTGCCTGGCTTGGCTACACAACCTGCTCTATCACTTTCAGTTCAGGACTGCCTGGCTTGGCTACACGACCTGCTCTATCACTTTCAGTTCAGGACTGCCTGGCTTGGATACACAATCTGCTCTATCACTTTCAGTTCAGGACTGCCTGGCTTGGCTACAGAACCTGCTCTGTTACTTTCAGTTCAGGACTGCCTGGCATGGCTACACAATCTGCTCTATCACTTTCAGTTCAGGACTGCCTGGCTTGGCTACCTGACCTGCTCAGTCACTTTCAGTTCAGGACTGCCTGACTTGGCTACACGATCTGCTCTGTCACTTTCAGTTCAGGACTGCCTGGCTTGGCTACCTGACCTGCTCAATCACTTTCAGTTCAGGACTGCCTGCCTTGGCTAGACGACCTGCTCTATCACTTTCAGTTCAGGACTGCCTGACTTGGCTACACAACCTGCTCTGTCACTTTCAGTTCAAGACTACCTGGCTTGGCTAGACGATCTGCTCTGTCACTTTCAGTTCAGGACTGCCTGACTTGGCTAGACGACCTGCTCTATCACTTTCAGTTCAGGACTGCCTGACTTGGCTACACAACCTGCTCTGTCACTTTCAGTTCACAACTGCCTGGCTTGGCTACAGAACCTGCTCTGTTACTTTCAGTTCAGGACTGCGTGGCTTGGCTACACGACCTGCTCTATCACGTTTAGTTCAGGACTGCCTGGCTTGGCTTCACAACCTGCTCTGTTACTTTCAGTTCAGGACTGCCTGGCTTGGCTACATGACCTGCTATGTCACTTTCAGTTCAGGACTGCCTGGCTTGGCTACACAATTTGCTCTATCAGTTCAGGACTGCCTGGCTTGGCTACCTGACCTGCTCAATCACTTTCAGTTCAGGACTGCCTGGCTTGGCTACACGACCTGCTCTGTCACTTTCAGTTCAGGACTGCCTGGCTTGGCTACACAACCTGCTCTGTCACTTTCAGTTCAGGACTGCCTGTCTTGGCTACACGACCTGCTCTTTCACTTTCAGTTCAGGACTGCCTGGCTTGGCTACACAACCTGCTCTGTCACTTTCAGTTCAGGACTGCCTGGCTTGGTTAGACAACCTGCTCTGTCACTTTCAGTTCAGGAGTGCCTGGCTTGGCTACACGACCTGCTCTGTCACTTTCAGTTCAGGTGTGCCTGGCTTGGCTATATGACCTGCTGTCACTTTCAGTTCAGGACTGCCTGGCTTGGCTACACAACCTGCTCTGTCACTTTCAGTTCAGGACTGCCTGGCTTGGCTACATGACCTGCTGTCACTTTCAGTTCAGGACTGCCTGGCTTGGCTACCTGACCTGCTCTGTCACTTTCAGTTCAGGACTGCCTGGCTTGGATACACAACCTGCTCTATCACTTTCAGTTCAGGACTGCCTGGCTTGGCTACACGGCCTGCTCTGTCACTTTCAGTTCAGGACTGCCTGGCTTGGCTACACAATCTGCTTTGTCACTTTCAGTTCAGGACTGCCTGTCTTGGCTACACGACCTGCTCTGTCACTTTCAGTTCAGGACTGCCTGGCTTGGCTACACGACCTGCTCTGTCACTTTCAGTTCAGGACTGCCTGGCTTGGCTACACGACCTGCTCTATCACTTTCCCTTCAGGACTGCCTGGCTTGGCTACACAACCTGCTCTGTCACTTTCAGTTCACAACTGCCTGGCTTGGCTACAGAACCTGCTCTGTCACTTTCAGTTCAGGACTGCCTGTCTTGGCTACACGACCTGCTCTGTCACTTTCAGTTCAGGACTGCCTGGCTTGGCTACACAACCTGCTCTATCACTTTCAGTTCAAGACTGCCTGTCTTGGCTACATGACCTGCTATATCACGTTTAGTTCAGGACTGCCTGGCTTGGCTACACAACCTGCTCTATCACTTTCAGTTCAGGACTGCCTGTCTTGGCTACACGACCTGCTCTATCACGTTTAGTTCAGGACTGCCTGGCTTGGCTACACAACCTGCTCTGTTACTTTCAGTTCAGGACTGCCTGGCTTGGCTACACGACCTGCTATGTCACTTTCAGTTCAGGACTGCCTGGCTTGGCTACACGACCTGCTCTGTCACTTTTAGTTCAGGACTGCCTGGCTTGGCTACACGACCTGCTCTGTCACTTTCAGTTCAGGACTGCCTGGCTTGGCTACACAACCTGCTCTGTCACTTTCAGTTCAGGACTGCCTGGCTTGGCTACACGACCTGCTCTATCACTTTCCCTTCAGGACTGCCTGGCTTGGCTACACGACCTGCTCTGTCACTTTCAGTTCAGGACTGCCTGGCTTGGCTACACAACCTGCTCTGTCACTTTCAGTTCAGGTGTGCCTGGCTTGGCTACACGACCTGCTCATTCACTTTCAGTTCAGGACTGCTTGGCTTGGCTACACGGCCTGCTCTGTCACTTTCAGTTCAGGACTGCCTGGCTTGGCTACACAACCTGCTCTGTCACTTTCAGTTCAGGACTGCCTGGCTTGGCTACACGACCTGCTGTCACTTTCAGTTCAGGACTGCCTGGCTTGGCTACACGACCTGCTCTGTCACTTTCAGTTCAGGACTGCCTGGCTTGGCTACACGGCCTGCTCTGTCACTTTCAGTTCAGGACTGCCTGGCATGGCTACAAGACCTGCTCTGTCACTTTCAGTTCAGGACTGCCTGTCTTGGCTACACGACCTGCTCTGTCACTTTCAGTTCAGGACTGCCTGGCTTGGCTACACGACCTGCTCTGTCACTTTCAGTTCAGGACTGCCTGGCTTGGCTACACGGCCTGCTCTGTCACTTTCAGTTCAGGACTGCCTGGCTTGGCTACACAACCTGCTCTGTCACTTTCAGTTCAGGACTGCCTGTCTTGGCTACACGACCTGCTCTGTCACTTTCAGTTCAGGACTGCCTGGCTTGGCTACACGACCTGCTCTGTCACTTTCAGTTCAGGACTGCCTGGCTTGGCTACACGACCTGCTCATTCACTTTCAGTTCAGGACTGCCTGGCTTGGCTACACAACCTGCTCTGTCACTTTCAGTTCAGGACTGCCTGACTTGGCTACACGACCTGCTCTGTCACTTTCAGTTCAGGACTGCCTGGCTTGGCTACCTGACCTGCTCAGTCACTTTCAGTTCAGGACTGCCTGGCTTGGCTACACAACCTGCTCTATCACTTTCAGTTCAGGACTGCCTGGCTTGGCTACCTGACCTGCTCAGTCACTTTCAGTTCAGGACTGCCTGGCTTGGCTACACAACCTGCTCTATCACTTTCAGTTCAGGACTGCCTGGCTTGGCTACACGGCCTGCTCTGTCACTTTCAGTTCAAGACTGCCTGGCTTGGCTACACAACCTGCTCTGTCACTTTCAGTTCAGGACTGCCTGTCTTGGCTACACGACCTGCTCTGTCACTTTCAGTTCAGGACTGCCTGGCTTGGCTACACGACCTGCTCTGTCACTTTCAGTTCAGGACTGCCTGGCTTGGCTACGCAACCTGCTCTGTCACTTTCAGTTCAGGACTGCCTGACTTGGTTACACGGCCTGCTCTGTCACTTTCAGTTCAGGACTGCCTGGCTTGGTTACACGGCCTGCTCTGTCACTTTCAGTTCAGGACTGCCTGGCTTGGCTACACAACCTGCTCTGTCACTTTCAGTTCAGGACTGCCTGGCTTGGCTACACAACCTGCTCTATCACTTTCAGTTCAGGACTGCCTGGCTTGGCTACACAACCTGCTCTATCACTTTCAGTTCAGGACTGCCTGGCTTGGCTACACGGCCTGCTCTGTCACTTTCAGTTCAAGACTGCCTGGCTTGGCTACGCAACCTGCTCTGTCACTTTCAGTTCAGGACTGCCTGGCTTGGTTACACGGCCTGCTCTGTCACTTTCAGTTCAGGACTGCCTGGCTTGGTTACACGACCTGCTCTGTCACTTTCAGTTCAGGACTGCCTGGCTTGGCTACACAACCTGCTCTATCACTTTCAGTTCAGGACTGCCTGGCTTGGCTACACAACCTGCTCTGTCACTTTCAGTTCAGGACTGCCTGGCTTGGCTACACAACCTGCTCTGTCACTTTCAGTTCAGGACTGCCTGGCTTGGCTACACAACCTGCTCTGTCACTTTCAGTTCAGGACTGCCTGGCTTGGCATAAAAAGCTGCTCTGCTCACCTTACTCTCCCGTATCGCAGTGTCCCACATACACCGGAGGGGAGAGGAGGATCCGGTTATGTTTCTGCCTCCAGTTACAGAGATCATACAGCAGTCACGGCAATACGGATTCTGCACCTGAGTATAAGGAGACAATGGTTATAGGAATAACTCACATATACTGGTGTAAATTGGCGGCACTCACAGACTGGTCTCAGTAAGTCACATAGTCCGTCACCTCATATAATGTTTCACTTTATTCCAACCGTCGTCAGACACAACGGTATAAATGTTACCTTCCGGTGTAGGTTCAAAGAGCGTGAATCTGCCCTGAATTTCCATTCTTCTCTTAATTAACAGAGTGTATCCATCACCATGGTAACTGTAAATAATAAATACTGATCTAAGAGCACATCGTTTAGCTTATATTATACGGGTAGAGATACAAAGCTCGGAGAAGTTTTACAGTGATTTGGGCCAATTTCATCCATCTCCGATGGATCGGGCTGAGAAATTGGCCCAAACTAGATGTGTACAGATGGGGCCACTCTCATTAGAGTTGCTCCCATCGTGCTGTCCGACAGAACGGGGTGCCCACACATCCTAACCCACCAGCTACTGAGATATGGTGAGCTGGTGGCACGGTGGAGAATGGCCCCATCTGTATGACATGCCATCGGATCCGATGCGATGCCCTGTGCATATCAGGCCTGAGTCGAAGGTCGGACCTGCATGCGGGGAACAGGGGTCACATGTGATACATCACTTGTGAAAGGGCTGCATACAATGTATCATATGTGTTCCTGCCACATAGGAAGCTCCCGGCTTTTCCTTACCCTCTTATCCTTTGAACTATGCTCTAGATATACTGATATACTGTAATATTTCTCAGCAACATTGAAATTGGCATTTTGAGTGTATTAATTTGACAATTAGAGGTCCTGAATAAACAGAACAGTACCTCCACATATAAATTACTTTGAATTCCTTCATATGTGATAAAAAAAGCTACTTTGCAGAAACAATTGTTTCAATTTGCCTTTATATTGGATACTGCTTAGATAGTTTAAAACAAACTGCTTAAAACTCCTGTTTGATACATTCCAAGTGGCTCTATACATAGATCTCGCATTTTGGGTGTATTCATTTGATAAATAGAGATTCTGAATAAACAGAAACAAGTACCTCTGCATATCAATTGTTTTAAATTGCTTCATGTGTGCTGAGAAAGCTACTTTTTATAAACGATTGTATCAAATTGCCTTCATGTGTAATACTGTTTAGATAGTTTAAACAAACTGCTTAAAAATCCGATCTGACGCATTCTAAGCGGCTCTATACATAGATCTCTATACTACAACGGTTCTCTCATTCTGACAGCTAGAAACGCTGCCAGAGAATCAGAAAATAGTGATTACAGCCAGTTCAGGACAGCAGAAACCGCTACCTGTCTCTATGGGCCTTATTCTGGTCGGTGCGGACGGAGCCGAATATGCGCCCAGGACCGTGCGTCCTAAACCCCGCCTTTCGTACGGATCGCTCACTCCGTCCGAATGCGGTAAGCTGCTGACCGCACGGTGCACGAGTGGATTTCTCATGAATACACCTCCTTCATCTCTGGGAACCTCCCCCATCATTCGATGGTCGCAGACCATCGAATGCAGGACCGAGTGGTCAGGCAGCTCCCGCAACCTCAGACCACACGGGCATTTTTCCATGCAAAAGCAGGGATCTGGGCGGCCAGCTGACATCCGGCAATGTCATATGTCCGCCCTCCACACGTGCGTCACGGCCGCATTACCATAGGTACGCCCAGCGTTTGCATGGGAACGCCCATGAAACGCGGGGTGTACACATATGGTAATGAGCCCAAACAGCCCTTCACGCCCCTCTCCTCCCCCTGTTCGTAGTGTACACATTTCATGCGGAATTTGGACGTGCGTCGCGGTCGCACATGCGCAGACACAAAACATCGGAGGACCGACCGCACGCGGACATTACCGCACCAACTAGAATAAGGGCCTATAATTTATATATCTGCTTATATAGCAGATGTCAGACAGCCGAACAGATACTGTCTAATTTCCCAGACTCTCTCTATCTATAGGGGACATATACAGTGATATAAATCCCTACCCTACATTTATCAGACAGCCGAGCGGACACTCTGCACTGCAATAAATGCAACAGAGATGCTCTGAGCAGTCATATGTGACAAGCAGAAGCTAATACTATCAGTGCCTTGGACATGGTGGAATCTCTCATCCAGTACTTGATGACTAGCATATGATACTGGAAAGCAGAAATACTAATGCTATTCATTTTCCACAACTTTCCACCTCCCTGCAACAACAGCTCTCTCTAATGTTTGTGCTGTAAATAATAATAATAATAATAATAATAATAATAATAATAATAATAATGTGTTATTTGCAGTATACAGCATTTTCTCCCAATAGGAATCAAAGGGGGAAATTTACGAAGATGTTTATTCTACTTCACATGTGATCTTGCTACGGGCAACCAATCAGATCCTGTCTACTATCTTCTAGAGGGTGCAAAATAAATAAGAAGTGGATTCTGATTGGTTGCCCCTAGCAACATCACATGTGAAGTAGAATACACATCTTAGTAAATTTCCCCCATTCAGTCTTTCTGCCCTCTAGCTTTGCATCTCTACCTGTATAGTATAAGCCAATCAATATGCTCTTAGTGTTGCTTAGTTACAGTCACCATGGTGATGGATACGCTCACCGGACACTGCTGTCTCTGCACACAGATGGGTCTAACCATTAAGAGAACAGTGGAAATCCGGAGTGGATTCACGCTCTGTGGGGGAAGGTCACTAAGATGGGAGTTTCTATTTCACATGAGATGTATTACTGGACTGCAGCCATTGTGAACCCTTTTAAGTTGGTCATACTAAGATCTAAACTTCATTTCATTTAGTTGTATCACCAAAAGTTCCTCTGGGGAGTTTGTTCGTAAAACCCGTAAAAATTGTGAAATCAGTAAATTTTACTTTAGTTGTACCAGATGCTGGCTGGTGGCTTGTAGCAAAGTGTCCCTATCAGTTGTTCACAATGGCTGCAGGCCAATAAACCTGGATGTGTGTGATAAAAAGGATGCACTACTTGTAGTGCAATGCTGATTGGAGGGACATTGGCACATCCACTAACTGGAAAGCGGATAAAGATCCGATATCGATTAACACGTACTTTGGCATTTGTTATATACATGCTGAGATGTCCCTGTGGGTCATATTATGTTGGGATGACTACAAGACCATTCCGAGATCGCATGGCCAACCACAGGTATACTATCAGACTGGCTTTAGAGACTGGTAAAATGGATAAAACCAGTGGCAAAACATTGTCTGGAATATGGACACCAAGAGGCCTGCATTAAATCAATGTTGAGTGACCATGTATCCAAACCAATTCATGGTGGTGACCAAACGAGAACTTTACGGCAACGCAAAGTGAAATCAATCTACACACTGGACACTGTAGCCCCGCAAGGCCTAAATGAAAATAGTCCATTAAATTGCTTCTGGTGATGGAGATGGACCTGGAACACATCCAGTTTCTATTTTCTATTTTTTGAATATGTTTGTTGGTACTAATGGTGTGGGGGACCAAATAGCACTAGACTAATAACATCCCTGTAAGAAAGTATATCTATATATACAAATAAAGATCCAAATCAACCGTCACTCTCTAGTAGCTCAAATGACAATAGGCCCCAATGCCCGAAGAAAAATTATGCAAATGTCCAAAAGAACAGCACTCAGGAGGCAGTTATTAAACAAAACAACAAGTCTGTAATAAAGAACGAGCCTTCGGGGTGTGACCCCCTTCATCAGGTACAGACCTGATGAAGGGGGTCACACCCCGAAAGCTTGTTCTTTAATACAGACTTGTTTTTTTGTTTAATTACTGCCTCCTGAGTGCTGTTCTTTTGGACATTTATATATACAAATATATATATTTTTTTGCATCTGGTGGGGCCAAGGATGGCCACACACATGCGAGCTCCCATCCACCGGAGCTTTCCTCCCCGGCCACCGGAGATGGGGAGCCTTGCAGAAGGGAGAGGACGAGCACGAGGGAGGCAGAGTGTTAGGTTTCGGGTGTGACCCCACAGCCGGGACTGCTGTTTAGGACAGCCACGGCAAAAACCCTACACTACCTCTGTTGTACCCCCCAGGCTGGGTGACCGACTCCTGCAGATATTCTAGGCTTCGCCTGTAGCCGCCACGTTTGAATGGGCGAGTTACGCCCGCCCAAGCTCCGGTGCAGCCAGGAGTTACGGAAGGACAAGGAGCCGGGGACCCCCCTAGGGTACGGCCAAGAGGAAAGCTGGCTAAGGGTCCTAACTAAAATTAACAAACGGCGACTTGCCGAACCCTGGCTAACGCAGCTAAGCGCCAGCGACCTGGTCGCCACAACCCGCGACAACAGTCGCCCAGGGAACAAAAAGAATACAAAGCAAAATACAAAAGCACAATAGAACTAGAGGGACTGAGATTCCCAGGTGGACTGGGAAGCAAGGGGAGGAAAAGGATGGGAGCTGAAATAGATGCCCCAACGAAAAGGACCTGCCAAACCGGCAGACAGAAAGAAGATATACAAGGCAAGGAACAATAATGAAAAAAGGCAAAAGGAAACTACCCCAAGTGGGGCAACTCACGACGCTGGGAGAACCCTGAAGATGGGATGTCCACGAGGATACCACTGGGAACAGCTGGGAAGCAGACCGGACAGGAGCTGGCAGATAGGACCAAACAGGAGCTATCACCGGCGAGGACTGCTGGGCTGGCTCCCTAGATAAAGAAGACAGGAGCCAATGGAACTGGGGCCTGAGCCCCGCCTGCCCTGATAAACACCCTCAGACACCTGTGGTCTGCTTTATTTTAACCTACAGTATTAGAGGCTATCCTGCCTCTCTGCCCGGCAGCGTCTGCCGTTGCTAGGCAACGGCGCTGCCGTGGGCAGGAAGTCCCCCCGGCGTCCTCCGGCGTCCCTGGTTGCTTAGCAACCGGACGTCAGAGCCGGAAGGACAGGCAGCTGAACGAACATGCCGCTCTGTCCTTCCTGGAGCGCTCCTGCGGCGCTTAACACAGAGACAGAGGAAGAGGTGGAAGGGAGGTGGAGAAGGAACAGAGGGCGCCAGAGTGTGGCAGCATCCACGGCCCCACCAGAGGAGTCCACCGCAGCCTCCAGCAGGATCCCCTGGCCCTTATTATTATTATTATTATTATTAATTTGATTTTTATATTTATTTTTATTTTACTTATTTTGTGGGGCATGCACATTAGCAATATTCACAACACAAGCGCTTGATTTTGTTACATAAAAGTATCCAGGATCCCCTGGCCGCTTCACCCGGCTGTGACGCGCAGGCATCAGCTCAGCCCCCCGCAATGAGGAAAGAGGAGGCTGGACCAGAAGGACCCCCCGGCCGTGGCACACATGGTCTTCTGGCCTGCAGGCACCCACCAGTCTGCAGGATCCTGTCTGCCCCCACCGAGGCTTCAGTTCCAGGCAAACCCTTTACCAGGAAGGCGTTTGGGTATCAAAATGACAGAGTATCAACAGTCTTATTATCCCAGTTATTTAGCCAATGAGAGGAAGTGATGTCATCCCCTAGCCCTATTTAACCCTCATCAGAGAATAGAGCAGTCTCATTCAGACAGAGCCTGTGACCAGAGCACACTCACTGAAGGGTAAGCAACCTAAATTGACTATTGCAGATAGTATGTAGAACTTTGCATAACTGATATATGCTTGTAATGAATTGATCTGTAGTTTGTTATGTATTCCTACCAGATGTTACATTTATGGGGATTTAATTATGTCAGATTCCATCCCAATAGTACTGAGAATAAGTCACCCAAATCTAATTCTCCCTGCACAAGTTGCATCTGCCCCCCTGCAGTGCACATGGGGCCTTATTCTGATCGGTGCGGCCCGATCAGAATATGCGGCCGCGACCGTGCAGGCGAATCCCCGCCTTCCATACGGATCACCACCTGCCGTCCGTACGCGGATATGTGGCGATCCGCATGAAATTGGACGGGGATACGCCTCCTCCGTCTTGGGAGCAGCCCCTGCATTCGATGGTCGCCGAACATCGAATGCAGGGCCGCATGCTCCACCAGGTCCTGCAACACAAGACCACACGGACACTTGTCCGTGTGAAATCATGTATGGGGGCAGGCAGCTGACATCCGGCGATGTCAGATGCCCGCCCCGTACCCACGCGTCACGGCCTCATTACCATGCATACGCCCCGCGTTTGCATGGGAACGCCCATGAAACGCGGGGTGTATGCATAGGGTAATGAGGCTAAGTAGCCCCTCACGCCCCTCTACGCCCCCTGTGCGGCGTATAAAGAATCCGTGCGGCGAAATCGCCTGCACATGCGCAGAGTGACCTCTGCACATGCGCAGACGATCAACATCGGCGGTCCGTCCGCATGCGGGAATATCCGCACTGATCAGAATAAGGACCAAGGTTTTGTCCATCTAAGAAGGAATTTGTCAGAAAGAGTGAACCAAAATAACCCTCTTAGTCCCAGTAAGTGGTTTCACACTAAATGGAACATTTGTACATAGGTACTGCCATTAAAGAGAGACCTTATCCACTAACGTAACATCAGACTGCAAATATATTAGCAGCATATCCAGGAGAAAGGTCTTCCGCCACCCAGCCGGTTGGTTTATCCACAGAAAACACACTAATTGGTACTTCTTTCATTTGTCTACTCAACCAATGGAGTGGGGCACTCCTCTCAAATTGTACAGATGGCTTAACAAATAATCTCCATTTGAATGGGAGAAACCTATTTCTGATAAGGAATAAACCTATTTATGATAAGGAATTCTCATTATCCCTTACTAGGTGTTATACTGTTTCAAGGACTCACTTACCACCTAATAGGAATTAATTCCTCTTGGGAAAGACTGCCTTATTAAATCCTTACGATCCGGTATGTAATTAACCACATTATCTTGTACCATAAATGGTATATCTGTTTTGCTGTTCCATGTCGGTTCACCTGTCTCCATTTTCTCCCTTGATGTTTTTATCCCTTTCATGTAAAGAAATCATGACATATGTAGCCAGAAAATGTACTGTACCAGTATGTAGTCCATTTTTGTTTTTTACAATTTTTAAACAAATTTACATTCTAAATGTTATCAATTAATTTTGTAGTTAACCCCTAATGAAGTCCCTTTAAGGGCGAAACGCGTTGGGTTTCTTCTGCTGTTATCAAGCGTTTGAATTGTCTCAATGAAAACCATTAAGATCTGGATGACTTGTTGCCACTGTGTGGATTAAGAGACGTTTTTAATACATTTTTTAATTATTTGGACTCATTCTATATACTAGAGTGAATTCTATTAAGGATGGACTGATGAAATTGTGAAGATCATCATTAGTGGCGCCAACTCACAACTGTGCTCCCATATTCCCCCTCCAACCGGGGATCTTGTGAGATAGGCAGCCCCAACATACAAAAAATGACATCAATTCTCTGGGCGCGACACAAGAGTCTGCTTTCCATATATAGGACTCATGACAAAGGTCCTAGAGGTGGATCGAAATGTTGACCGGACAATTGTCTGCCATGCTGCCTGATTAAAAACACTTATGTAACCTGCAAGACTGGTGAGTGACTATATATATATAATTAGTGGTTTCCTTATAGAGGGCAGTCAGTGTGGTTAGTGCGATCACTAGTACGGGATGCGGATGCGGTCATTTGGTCTACAGAATGATGGTCGACAGTCATTAGGTCGACATAGGTCTAGATCGACATGGGTAAAGGTGAACATGATTCTAGGTCAAAAGGTCATTAGTTCGACAGGTCATTCGTTCGACCGTGTCTAGGACGACATTCAAAAGGTCGACATGGGGTTTGACAGTTTTTTAACTGCCCTGTGCCGACAGGCGGTATTTCATACCCTACCATCCACTAGGGCACAGGTCTTCAACCTGTAGCCCTCCAGATGTTGTGGAACTACATTTCCCAGCATGCCCTGACAGTTTTGGCATGCTCTTATAGGAAAAAATGTGGCAATGCATGCTGGGACATGTAGTTTCACAACATCTGGAGGGCCACAGGTTGAAGACCCATGCTTAGGGCGTGGTGGGAGAATAAAATAGTGAGCCGAGTGTAGCGAGGGGATGTGGTGCACTTTAAACTGTGTCCATGTCGAATGTGTTGACATTCGGGTAAAAAAAACAGTGAAAAAACCCCATGTCAACCTTTTGAATGTTGCTCGAATCCCAGGAAGGGGGGTCCGCAAATTGCGGGAGGGGGGGTCGCGGGGGTCCGCAAATCGCAGAGGGGGGGGGGGTGCCGTGAATCGCGGGACGGGGGGTTGTGGGGGTCCGCAAATCGCGGGAGGGGGGCGGCACGGGGGGGACGTGAATCATGGGAAGGGGGGTCCGCAAATTGCGGGAAGGGGGGGCGCGAATTGCAGGAGGGGGTTGAGGGGGTCCGCGAATTGCGGGAGGGGGGGGCGCAGGGGGAGTGTCATGAATCACAGGGGCGTGAATCATGGGAGGGGGTAGTGGTGGTCTGCAAATTGCGGGAGGGGGGTTGTGGTGGTCCGTGAATTGCGGGAGTGGGGCCGCAAATCGCGAGAGTGTGGTCGACATGAATCGCGGGAAAGGGGGGGCGCGGGGGTCCTTGAAACGCAGGAGGGTGGCTGCGAATCGCGGTAGGGGGGTCATGGGGGTCCGCGAATTGTGGGAGGGGGGTCACAGGGGGTGCTGTGAATCGCAGGGGGCGTGAATCGCGGGAAGGGGGGGGTCACAGGGGTCAGCAAATCGCGAGGGGGGGTCGCGGGGGTGCGGGCAGACCTGCCGCTCACCTGGTGGCTGTGGAGTAATGGTGGATGGTGGCCGTGTACTGTAGCCCTGGCTGGGTGGGGGAAGGTGATGTGAAGGGGGTGGTGGTGTGTATAACACTGGTCTTTTCCCTGGGGGGCGGGTTTGTGTATAACGCTTGGTGGGAACTTTGTGTGTATAACGCTGTCAATCACTCTTCTAATACCACCCAGCATTATACACAGTGGGGATGAGTGACAGATAAATATAATGAATGGCTAAATATTTAAGCAGTACTATTTTTCTGGAAAAATAGGTCCAGGAACTCCAGGTCTGGAGGTGGATCAATTAAATAAAAAATAATATATATATAATAAAGAGAGGGAGAGTGAGATAGATGTATATATTGTATTTAGAAACAAAGGCAATCACAGGTGACTTTAAAATCAAACTTATGGAAAATCTTATGGAAAGTACATTTTTAGTTCCTGATGATGTCATATTTAATTAGAGGTTCAGGAACTGAGTTCCTGCTGGTTCCTGCTGAAAAATAGCACTGTATATGAGATATTCGGCATGGTCAGAATAATCACATACCTTGCTGGGTATTACAGACCCCTCAGGACCACAGTAATCTGTGTAAAGGTGCACACACTAGAACATTTTTTGGCCGATTAGCCGATTTCTGATAAATCAGCCGATATATCATCCGATGTTTACTGATAATCGGTCGAACATTGGCCAGACAAAAGATTTGAAGGCTAATTTATGCGCACATCTTATGATTGCAGATCTTACTAGAGTGCGGGCACCTTTAGTACAGGAGGAGTGCTGCTTCTGTCCCCAATCCTCCCCCTCCCTGCTGCACCTCTGATAAGTCTGTGTTCTCAGCCCGAGTACAGGGTGAGATTAGTGCAGCGTCCCCGTCCTCCCCTCCCTGCTGCTGCTGCACCTCTGATAAGTCTGTGTTCTCAGCCCGAGTACAGGGTGAGATTAGTGCAGCAGTCCCCGTCCTCCCCCTCCCTGCTGCTGCTGCACCTCTGATAAGTCTGTGTTCTCAGCCCGAGTACAGGGTGAGATTAGTGCAGCAGTCCCCGTCCTCCCCCTCCCTGCTGCTGCTGCACCTCTGATAAGTCTGTGTTCTCAGCCCGAGTACAGGGTGAGATTAGTGCAGCAGTCCCCGTCCTCCCCCTCCCTCTGCTGCACCTCTGATAAGTCTGTGTTCTCAGCCCGAGTACAGGGTGAGATTAGGGCAGCAGTCCCCGTCCTCCCCCTCCCTGCTGCTGCACCTCTGATAAGTCTGTGTTCTGAGCCCAAATACAGGGTGAGATTAGTGCAGCAGTCCCCGTCCTCCCCCTCCCTGCTGCTGCTGCACCTCTGATAAGTTTGTGTTCTCAGCCAGAGTACAGGGTGAGATTAGTGCAGCAGTCCCCGTCCTCCCCCTCCCTGCTGCTGCTGCACCTCTGATAAGTTTGTGTTCTCAGCCAGAGTACAGGGTGAGATTAGTGCAGCAGTCCCCCGTCCTCCACCTCCCTGCTGCTGCACCTCTGATAAGTCTGTGTTCTCAGCCTGAGTACAGGGTGAGATTAGTGCAGCGTCCCCGTCCTCCCCTCCCTGCTGCTGCTGCACCTCTGATAAGTCTGTGTTCTCAGCCCGAGTACAGGGTGAGATTAGTGCAGCAGTCCCCGTCCTCCCCCTCCCTGCTGCTGCTGCACCTCTGATAAGTCTGTGTTCTCAGCCCGAGTACAGGGTGAGATTAGTGCAGCAGTCCCCGTCCTCCCCCTCCCTGCTGCACCTCTGATAAGTCTGTGTTCTCAGCCCGAGTACAGGGTGAGATTAGTGCAGCAGTCCCCGTCCTCCCCCTCCCTGCTGCACCTCTGATAAGTCTGTGTTCTCAGCCCCAGTACAGGGTGAGATTAGTGCAGCAGTCCCCGTCCTCCCCTCCCTGCTGCACCTCTGATAAGTCTGTGTCCTCAGCCCGAGTACAGGGTGAGATTAGTGCAGCAGTCCCCGTCCTCCCTCCCTGCTGCTGCTGCTGCACCTCTGATAAGTCTGTGTTCTCAGCCCGAGTACAGGGTGAGATTAGTGCAGCAGTCCCCGTCCTCCCCTCCCTGCTGCACCTCTGATAAGTCTGTGTTCTCAGCCCGAGTACAGGGTAAGATTAGTGCAGCAGTCCCCTGTCCTCCCCCTCCCTGCTGCTGCTGCTGCACCTCTGATAAGTCTGTGTTCGCAGCCCGAGTACAGGGTGAGATTAGTGCAGCAGTCCCCCGTCCTCCCCCTCCCTGCTGCTGCTGCACCTCTGATAAGTCTGTGTTCTCAGCCCAGTACAGGGTGAGATTAGTGCAGCAGTCCCCGTCCTCCCCCTCCCTGCTGCTGAGGAATGTACAGCAGCACATAGAGCACGGCCAGAGCAGTCCCGGCTTCCGTGTGAGCTAAGTAACTATAAGGAAGCCCAGGGAATGTGGAGGCTGAGTGGCTGCTGATGTACAGGCTGCTGCAGCACACATACACATACCTGCTTCTATCCGTCACCTGGATCCTTGCAGATAACAGGCAGCACACCATACAGCAGCTACAGGAAGCCGTGATCACTACCCTGCTGCTTGCAGACCCGCCCACCTGATCCCTGCACAGCAAATCATGAGCCAGCTTTTTTCTGCAGTGTCCAATCCACGACTGGCCCTGAGAACAAGGCAACAACCTCACAAACAAGCTACCCACAACTAGCAGGAAAACAAGCTAATTGGGAAAAACAAGCAGAATTATAAGCGGAATTGGCCACACTGGTGCACTCTTATGCAGGTCCCAGCTATCATTGCACTTCCTGTTTGTGTCAGTCCCCACCCCCTTTTTATTCTAGAGAGGTGTATATATGGTGATGCTACAGTGGCCATTTTAACTAAGGGCAAATCCAAGATGGCTATATTTGGATTCAGTATTGAATCCCGGCGGTCGGGATCCCGGGGTTCAGAATCCCGACGCCGGAATCCCGACAGCCGAAATGCCGACAAGGGTGGACGTGGATCGCCCCCCCTTGCGGGCTCGCTGCGCTCGCCACGCAGCGGGCCCGGTGCCTCGCTGCGCTCGGCACACTAATTTATTGTCCCTCCAGGGGTGTCGTGGACACCCCAGGAGGGAGAAAGTATCGGCATTTCGGCGGTCAGGATTCCGGCGTCGGGATTCTGAACGCCGGGATCCCGACCGCCGGGATCGTAACTGCATCCCCTATATTTACAGTTCTTATATAGCACAGCATATTACGTTGCGCTTTACAATTGCAAACTACAGTGATTAAACAAACTGGGTAGATACATGGAGGTAGGAGGGCCCTGCTTGCAATCTTACAAGCTATAGGGATGATAGGAGGGATACATAAGGATAGAATTCCATAGCATGGCAGTCCCACCAGATTACTGGACAGTCCTGATGGGATGCAATTAGATATACTGTAAATCAATGTTCCCTCTAAGTTGACCAAGGCTGTGTGCGGCTAAAGATTTTGGCTGCGCAACTTTGGAAGGAAATTTAAATTTTTGTGCGTCACTTATATATAATTGGAAAATGACATTCAGCATTTGTGTTAACTTTACTTCAAAATGATATTAAACATTTAAACATTCAAAACACAGCACACAATGTAGCTAATGGGTGAAACACACATTAACCCCTTCCCGACATTTGACGTATATATACGTCATGGCCGGGATGTACTTCCCGACACATGACGTATATATACGTCATGACTTTAAACTGTCCCCGCGTCTATAGACGCGGTGACAGTTTAAACATGTCTGCTGTCCCTGACAGCAGACATGTCCCTGCATGCCCAGGGGGGGTGGCGATGCCTCCCCCCCATCGGCGATCGCTGTGATTGGCTGTTCAATGTGAACAGCCAGTCGCAGCGTTTTCCTGTGTTACCGGCGAATCAGACGCTCGGTAACACAGGTGTCAATCACCGCCGGGTGTGAGGGGGCATGAGGGGGTCACCGGTGATGACCACACCTCACCCCACCTCACCCCACCTGCCCCCAAGGCTGTGATTGGTCCGTCGGACGGACGGACCAATCACAGCCAAGGCGCGTCATTTAAACTAACGGTGACTGCGCTGCAGACGCCATTCCGGTCTGGAATTGCGTGCAGAGCGGTCACCGGCCACTCTGTCGTGATATACATACCTGAACCTTGCCTGATACTTACCTGATCACCGCTGATCACCGCTGGTAGCATGCTGCCAGCAGCTGGATACTTCCTGGATCTTGTGACTTCCTGTGTCCTGCTGCTACAGTGTCATAGAGTCACAGATCGTGAGAGATAGTGACAGAGAGTGACAGAGAGTGATAGAGAGTGATAGAGAGTGATAGAGAGTGCTATATTTTGTGTCTGCTGCACCCCTTTTGTGCTGATCAGTATATCTGTGCTGATCAGCAACTTTTTGGGGTTTTTTTTGGTACTTATGTAGTATCTGGGCTGCCGATTTCTAAATCGGGTACATCGCATCGCATCGCATCGCATGCGACCATCGGATGCGATGCGATGCGATGACCCGATTTTTCCATAGGAATCAATGTTAAAATGGACTGAGTCCATTTTAACATGGAATTCAATGGGAAAAAGGGGTCCTTTTCATACCCCTACTATCCAAGTGGGCATGGAGTTGGATATAAACCTGTGGCGAGCGTAGCGAGCCACCGAGCCCGAAGCGTGGCGAGCGTAGCGAGCCCCGCGAGGGGACACAGAATACCGTCCCCTCGCGGGGCTCGGTGGCTCGCTACGCTCGCCACAGGTTTATATCCAACTCCATGCCCACTTGGATAGTAGGGGTATGAAAAGGACCCCTTTTTCCCATTGAATTCCATGTTAAAATGGACTCAGTCCATTTTAACATTGATTCCTATGGAAAAATCGTGTCGTCGCATGCGATGCGATGCGATGCGATATCGCATCGCATCTGATTGTATGCCTTAACTTAAGGCATACAATCAAAAAATCGGCAGCCCAGATACTACATAAGTACCTTTTTTTTTTTATATATTTATACCTGTCAGTTGCACCAAAGGTTGTGCTGCCTGTGCAACTGACTGCTGCCCCCCCTTTTGTGCTGATCAGTTTAAATTAATTAACTGATCAGCAACTTTTTGGGGGTCCAGGGTTTTTTTTTTATATATACT
This sequence comes from Crinia signifera, assembly GCF_055691185.1. Classification (NCBI taxonomy): domain Eukaryota; kingdom Metazoa; phylum Chordata; class Amphibia; order Anura; family Myobatrachidae; genus Crinia; species Crinia signifera. Next base: position 332,691,286 of record NC_139220.1, read on the forward strand.
CTGTCAGGTTGCACCCACAGTTGTCTGCCTGCTGCCCCTCACTGCTAATCAGTGTCGCATCACTGCATCACTGATCTGCAGGTTTTTTTTGGGGGGGGGGGGGATTGCAGTGGGGTTTTGTTTTTACACCCACGTTGCTTTTGTGGGTGCTTTTGTGGGTGTCCTGTGGCCGCTGATCAGTGACGTACATCACTGAACAGCATTTTTGGCACAGGGTTGATATCATTTTTTTTCTGCAGTTTTTTTAAATTGTTTTTTTTTTTGAAGAGTGCTGTGGTTTTTTTATTTTTTTTAATTGTTTTTACACCCACGTTGCTTTTGTGGGTGTCCTGTTGCCTTTGAGCGCTGTTCAGTGACGGATGTTACTGACCAACATCTGTGCTCAATTTTTGGCGCAGGACCTTTTTTTTTTTTTTTTAACCCCTTCAATTTTTTTTTTTTTTATTGGGATCAAATTCCTGTATAAAGTATTTTTTTTTCTGCACTACATACACACTACACACTACATACCCCCGTGTTGAAATAAAGTTTGTACCCCCCCTACACTATACACGTGTTGAAACATTACACTTACAGAAACACAAAAATAAAAATGGCATCCCAAATGTCATCCCAAATGTCATCCCAGTCATCCAGAAGAATGTATTCAGCGGAGGAGGCATATGCCATGCTTGCCTCTGACTCTGACACAGCCAGTGATGCAAGCGGGGAATTTGAAGGATTCGCCTTAAGCTCCTCTTCCTCCTCTGGTGATGAGGGACCCCCTCAAAGACGCCCCCGTAGAGCAGCTGAGACCCCCCCCCCAATAATTGATCTCGTATGGACCCCACCACCAGACAATTTTGAGCCCCAGGTTCCTGAGTTTTTGGCCATGCCAGGAATCCAATTTGATTCCACAGGTCTCAGAGAAATTGACTTTTTCAAATTATTTTTCTCTGATGATTTTATAAATTTAATGGTGGACCAAACTAATTTATATGCCCAGCAGTTTATTGCTCAAAACCCCACGTCATCATTTGCTAGGTGGACCCCTGTAGATGCAGTAGAGATGATGACGTTTTGGGGTCTGGTGTTTCATATGGGCATAGTAAAAAAGCCAGAAATTAGGCAATATTGGAGTACAGATGTTCTGTACAGTACTCCATTTTACCGTATGGCCATGCCCCGGACTCGATTTGAGACAATTCTTAAATTTATACATTACACCGATAATGCACAGTGCCCACCCAGAGATGATCCCACCTTTGACCGGCTATTCAAAGTCAGGCCGGTCATTGATCATTTCAGTGCCAAATTTGCAGAGATGTACATCCCTGAAAAATTTATTTGTATCGACGAGTCCCTTATACATTTTAAAGGAAGGGTTAAATTCCGCCAGTACCTTCCCAGTAAGAGGGCAAGGTATGGCATAAAAATGTATAAACTGTGTGAAAGCACCTCAGGGTACACCCACAGGTTTAGGGTATATGAAGGGAAGGATTCAAGAATTGAACCGCCAGAATGCCCCCCCTCCCTCGTAGGTGTTAGTGGAAAAATTGTCTGGGATTTAGTGCACCCCTTCCTGGATAAAGGTTATCACCTCTATGTGGATAACTTTTACACTAGCATCCCCCTGTTTAAGGCCCTTGGTTCAAGAGGTACAGCAGCTTGCGGTACTGTGCGCAAGAACCAAAGAGGCCTCCCAAAAACGCACATTGCCCAAGTACTGAGAAGGGGTGAAAGCAGGGCACAATCCACCGAAAATATGTTGTTGGTCAAATATAAGGACAAGAGGGATGTCCTTATACTGACAACAATTCATGGAGACAGTACCACCTCCATCCCTGTACGAGGTACCAGTGCCCACACCTCAAAACCTAATTGTATCCTAGATTACAATAAGTACATGGGCGGAGTGGATCTTTCAGATCAGGTACTGAAGCCGTACAGTCCCCTGCGGAAAACAAAAATCTGGTACAAGAAGCTGGCCGTGTATATCATCCAGATGGCACTGTATAACGCTTACGTGCTATTCCGTTCTACCAGCCAGAGGGGGACATTTATGCACTTTCAAGAGGAAGTCATAAAGGGCCTAATATTTGGGAACCAGCAGGCAGAGGGCCCCAGTACTTCTAGTACTGGCCCCCGTATTGTACCAGGGCAGCATTTTCCTAACGAAATCCCCTCCACTGCAAGAAAGGGCAGGACACAAAAAAGGTGCAAAGTTTGCTATAAAAAGGGAATAAGAAAGGATACTATTTTCCACTGTGAAACTTGCCCCGACAAACCCGGCCTATGTATAAAGGAGTGTTTTAAAATATACCACACATCTATGGATTATTAGGTTCATCATTTCACCGTGCTTCGGGGGTCTTGCTAATGCCACATAGCACCCACCATTCATTCCACCAGAATCTGAGCTGCAAAATCCAAAAATCACTCCTGCCATGCACCCAACTGGTATTTTTTGGTCACATATGAGGCATTGCCATACTCGGGAGAAATTGGGGCACAGATTTTGGGGTGCTTTGTCTCCTTCATTCCTTGTGAAAATGAAAAATTTTGAGCCAGAACTGCATTTTTGTGTAAAAAATGTAATTTTTCATTTGCACAGCTCAGTTGTATCAAAATTGGTGAAACCCCTGGGGGTTTGAAATGTACACTATACCCCTAGATGAATTCCCTGAGGGGTGTAGTTTGCAAAATGGGGTCACTTGTGGGGGGGTTCCACTGTATTGGTGCTTCGGGGGTCTTGCTAATGCGACATAGCACCCACCAACATTCCACCAGAATCTGTGCTGCAAAATCCAAATATCACTCCTTCCCTTCTGAGTCCTGCCATTTTTTGGTCACACATGAGGCATTGTCGTACTCGGGAGAAATTGGGGCACAGATTTTGGGGTGCTTTGTCTCCTTCATTCCTTGTGAAAATGAAAAATTTGGAGCCAGAACTGCATTTTTGTGTAAAAAATGTAATTTTTCATTTGCACAGCCCAGTTGTATCAAAATTGGTGAAACCCCTGGGGGTTTGAAATGTACACTATACCCCTAGATGAATTCCCTGAGGGGTGTAGTTTGCAAAATGGGGTCACTTGTGGGGGGGTTCCACTGTATTGGTGCTTCGGGGGTCTTGCTAATGCGACATAGCACCCACCAACATTCCACCAGAATCTGTGCTGCAAAATCCAAATATCACTCCTTCCCTTCTGAGTCCTGCCATTTTTTGGTCACACATGAGGCATTGTCGTACTCGGGAGAAATTGGGGCACAGATTTTGGGGTGCTTTGTCTCCTTCATTCCTTGTGAAAATGAAAAATTTTGAGCCAGAACTGCAATTTTGTGTAAAAAATGTAATTTTTCATTTGCACAGCCCAGTTGTATCAAAATTGGTGAAACCCCTGGGGGTTTGAAATGTACACTATACCCCTAGATGAATTCCCTGAGGGGTGTAGTTTGCAAAATGGGGTCACTTGTGGGGGGTTCCACTGTATTGGTGCTTCGGGGGTCTTGCTAATGCGACATAGCACCCACCAACATTCCACCAGAATCTGAGCTGCAAAATCCAAAAATCACTCCTTCCATTCTGAGTCCTGCCATGCACCCAAATGGTATTTTTTGGTCACATGTGAGGCATTGCCGTACTCGGGAGAAATTGGGGCACAGATTTTGGGGTGCTTTGTCTCCTTCATTCCTTGTGAAAATGAAAAATTTGGAGCCAGAACTGCATTTTTGTGTAAAAAATGTAATTTTTCATTTGCACAGCCCAGTTGTATCAAAATTGGTGAAACCCCTGGGGGTTTGAAATGTACACTATACCCCTAGATGAATTCCCTGAGGGGTGTAGTTTGCAAAATGGGGTCACTTGTGGGGGGGTTCCACTGTATTGGTGCTTCGGGGGTCTTGCTAATGCGACATAGCACCCACCAACATTCCACCAGAATCTGTGCTGCAAAATCCAAATATCACTCCTTCCCTTCTGAGTCCTGCCATTTTTTGGTCACACATGAGGCATTGTCGTACTCGGGAGAAATTGGGGCACAGATTTTGGGGTGCTTTGTCTCCTTCATTCCTTGTGAAAATGAAAAATTTTGAGCCAGAACTGCAATTTTGTGTAAAAAATGTAATTTTTCATTTGCACAGCCCAGTTGTATCAAAATTGGTGAAACCCCTGGGGGTTTGAAATGTACACTATACCCCTAGATGAATTCCCTGAGGGGTGTAGTTTGCAAAATGGGGTCACTTGTGGGGGGTTCCACTGTATTGGTGCTTCGGGGGTCTTGCTAATGCGACATAGCACCCACCAACATTCCACCAGAATCTGAGCTGCAAAATCCAAAAATCACTCCTTCCATTCTGAGTCCTGCCATGCACCCAAATGGTATTTTTTGGTCACATGTGAGGCATTGCCGTACTCGGGAGAAATTGGGGCACAGATTTTGGGGTGCTTTGTCTCCTTCATTCCTTGTGAAAATGAAAAATTTGGAGCCAGAACTGCATTTTTGTGTAAAAAATGTAATTTTTCATTTGCACAGCCCAGTTGTATCAAAATTGGTGAAACCCCTGGGGGTTTGAAATGTACACTATACCCCTAGATGAATTCCCTGAGGGGTGTAGTTTGCAAAATGGGGTCACTTGTGGGGGGGTTCCACTGTATTGGTGCTTCGGGGGTCTTGCTAATGCGACATAGCACCCACCAACATTCCACCAGAATCTGAGCTGCAAAATCCAAAAATCACTCCTTCCCTTCTGAGTCCTGCCATGCACCCAAATGGTATTTTTTGGTCACATGTGAGGCATTGCCGTACTCGGGAGAAATTGGGGCACAGATTTTGCGGTGCTTTGTCTCCTTCATTCCTTGTGAAAATGAAAAATTTGGAGCCAGAACTGCATTTTTGTGTAAAAAATGTAATTTTTCATTTGCACAGCCCAGTTGTATCAAAATTGGTGAAACCCCTGGGGGTTTGAAATGTACACTATACCCCTAGATGAATTCCCTGAGGGGTGTAGTTTGCAAAATGGGGTCACTTGTGGGGGGGTTCCACTGTATTGGTGCTTCGGGGGTCTTGCTAATGCGACATAGCACCCACCAACATTCCACCAGAATCTGAGCTGCAAAATCCAAAAATCACTCCTTCCCTTCTGAGTCCTGCCATGCACCCAAATGGTATTTTTTGGTCACATGTGAGGCATTGCCGTACTCAGGAGAAATTGGGGCACAGATTTTGGGGTGCTTTGTCTCCTTCATTCCTTGTGAAAATGAAAAATTTTGAGCCAGAACTGCATTTTTGTGTAAAAAAATGTAATTTTTCATTTGCACAGCCCAGTTGTATCAAAATTGGTGAAACCCCTGGGGGTTTGAAATGTACACTATACCCCTAGATGAATTCCCTGAGGGGTGTAGTTTGCAAAATGGGGTCACTTGTGGGGGGTTCCACTGTATTGGTGCTTCGGGGGTCTTGCTAATGCGACATAGCACCCACCAACATTCCACCAGAATCTGAGCTGCAAAATCCAAATATCACTCCTTCCATTCTGAGTCCTGCCATGCACCCAAATGGTATTTTTTGGTCACATGTGAGGCATTGCCGTACTCGGGAGAAATTGGGGCACAGATTTTGGGGTGCTTTGTCTCCTTCATTCCTTGTGAAAATGAAAAATTTGGAGCCAGAACTGCATTTTTGTGTAAAAAATGTAATTTTTCATTTGCACAGCCCAGTTGTATCAAAATTGGTGAAACCCCTGGGGGTTTGAAATGTACACTATACCCCTAGATGAATTCCCTGAGGGGTGTAGTTTGCAAAATGGGGTCACTTGTGGGGGGGTTCCACTGTATTGGTGCTTCGGGGGTCTTGCTAATGCGACATAGCACCCACCAACATTCCACCAGAATCTGAGCTGCAAAATCCAAAAATCACTCCTTCCCTTCTGAGTCCTGCCATGCACCCAAATGGTATTTTTTGGTCACTTGTGAGGCATTGCCATACTCGGGAGAAATTGTAGCACAGATTTTGGGGTGCTTTGTCTCCTTCATTCCTTGTGAAAATGAAAAATTTGGAGCCAGAACTGCATTTTTGTGTAAAAAATGTAATTTTTCATTTGCACAGCCCAGTTGTATCAAAATTGGTGAAACCCCTGGGGGTTTGAAATGTACACTATACCCCTAGATGAATTCCCTGAGGGGTGTAGTTTGCAAAATGGGGTCACTTGTGGGGGGGTTCCACTGTATTGGTGCTTCGGGGTCTTGCTAATGCGACATAGCACCCACCAACATTCCACCAGAATCTGAGCTGCAAAATCCAAAAATCACTCCTTCCCTTCTGAGTCCTGCCATGCACCCAAATGGTATTTTTTGGTCACATGTGAGGCATTGCCGTACTCGGGAGAAATTGGGGCACAGATTTTGGGGTGCTTTGTCTCCTTCATTCCTTGTGAAAATGAAAAATTTGGAGCCAGAACTGCATTTTTGTGTAAAAAAATTAATTTTTCATTTTCACTGCCCAGTTGTACCACAATTGGTGAAACCCCTGGGGGTTTGAAATGTACACTATACCCCTAGATGAATTCCCTGAGGGGTGTAGTTTGCAAAATGGGGTCACTTGTGGGGGGGTTCCTAACTTTTAGCATCTTATGGTGCCTAGAAACCTACATGGTGCCTAAAAAATAATCTCATAAAAAGGAGGCTCCAAGTAGGTGCTCCTTCTATTATGAAGCCTGTGGTTTGGTCAACGTGCACACTAGGGCCACATATAGGATATTTATGAAAACAAAAGAATTGGGGGAATCAATTTTTAGTCACATTTCTCTAGTAAAATCTACTGTGTTCCTTAGAAAAATGTATTAAAATTGCAAATCTGCAAAAAAAATGAAATTTTGAAATTTCACCTACACTTTGTTTTAATTCCTGTGAAACACCTAAAGGGTTAACAAACTTCCAAAATGCTGTTTTGAATACTGTGAGGGGTGCAGTTTTTGAAATGGCATCATTTATGGGGGTGTCTCACATACAAGTCCCTCAAAGTCACATCAGAACTGAACTGGTCCCTAAAAAAATCAGTGTTTGAAATTTTCTTGAAAATTTGAGAATTTGCTATTCATATTTTAAGCCTCCTAGTGTCCAAAAAAATTAAAAGGATGTTGAAATAATAGTGGAAACATAAAGTAGACATATGGTCTATGTTAGTTATTAACTATTTTGAGTGGTATGATTATTTGTCTCACAAGCAGAAAATTTAACATTTTGAAAATTGCTAAATTTTCCATTTTTTTACGACATTTTGGTATTTTTCACAAAAAAACACAGACTGTATCGACCCAAATTTACCACTAACTTGAAGTACAATGTGTCACGAGAAAACAATCTCAAAATCACTGGGATAAGTAAAAGCAAAAAAAAGTTATCCCCACTTAAGTGATCCCTGTCAGATTTGAAAAAAAGGGCTCTGTCAGGAAGGCAAAAACAGGCTGCGGCGGGAAGGGGTTAATTGAGTCCACAACTGCAAAAAGGGACCACTGCTGCTTTGTGCGCTCTATTGTAATGTCTGTGCGCATGCTCGTCGAGTGCGCTCTGTTGTAATGTCTTTCTAGAGTGTGGGCACCTTTAGTACAGGAGGAGTGCTGCTTCTGTCCCCCATCCTCCCCCACCCTCTGCTGCACCTCTGATAAGTCTGTGTTCTCAGCCCGAGTATAGGGTGAGATTAGTGCAGCAGTCCCCCGTCCTCCCCCTCCCTGCTGCTGCACCTCTGATAAGTCTGTGTTCTCAGCCTGAGTACAGGGTGAGATTAGTGCAGCAGTCCCCGTCCTCCCCCTCCCTGCTGCTGCTGCACCTCTGATAAATCTGTGTTCTCAGCACGAGTACAGGGTGAGATTAGTGCAGCAGTCCCCCGTCCTCCCCCTCCCTGCTGCTGCACCTCTGATAAGTCTGTGTTTTCAGCCCGAATACAGGGTGAGATTAGTGCAGCAGTACCCCGTCCTCCCCCTCCCTCTGCTGCACCTCTGATAAATATGTGTTCTCAGCCCGAGTACAGGGTGAGATTAGTGCAGCAGTCCCCGTGCTCCCCCTCCCTGCTGCTGCACCTCTGATAAGTCTGTGTTCTCAGCCCGAGTACATGGTGATATTAGTGCAGCAATCCCCCGTCCTCCCCCTCCCTGCTGCTGCACCTCTGATAAGTCTGTGTTCTCAGCCCGAGTACAGGGTGAGATTAGTGCAGCAGTCCCCGTCCTCCCTCCCTGCTGCTGCTGCACCTCTGATAAGTCTGTGTTCTCAGCCCGAGTACAGGGTGAGATTAGTGCAGCAGTCCCCCGTCCTCCCCCTCCCTGCTGCTGCTGCACCTCTGATAAGTCTCTGTTCTCAGCCCGAATACAGGGTGAGATTAGTGCAGCAGTCCCCCGTCCTCCCCCTCCCTGCTGCTGCTGCTGCACCTCTGATAAGTCTGTGTTCTCAGCCCGAGTACAGGGTGAGATTAGTGCAGCAGTCCCCCGTCCTCCCCCTCCCTGCTGCTGCTGCACCTCTGATAAGTCTGTGTTCTTAGCCCGAGTAGAGGGTGAGATTAGTGCAGCAATCCCCCGTCCTCCCCCTCCCTGCTGCACCTCTGATAAGTCTGTGTTCTCAGCCCGAGTAGAGGGTGAGATTAGTGCAGCAGTCCCCCGTCCTCCGCCTCCCTGCTGCTGCTGCACCTCTGAATGATTATATTGGCCGCCTAGCGGCCAATCAGGAGCCGACTTTCTCAGCTCCTGATTGGCCGCTAGGCAGCCAATATAATCATCTGGAGGAAAGGCGCAGAAGATGAAACATCTCTGCGCCTCTCCAGTCCATGAGCGGGTACCAGCCGGGAGCAGCGCGTCTGCCGGAGAAGATGCCGGGGTCGTCGCCGGGGACCAGGTGAGTAGGATTTCCTTCCTTAGGTACCCCTTTTGGATTACTTCGGATCCTGGACCCCGGAGACATCAGCCCTGGAGCCCAGGACCCCGGACCAGCCCCGGAACCAGGACCAAGGCCCCGGAACCGGACTCTTCAGCCCTGGAGCCCCGAACCAACCCCGGAACCAGGACCAAGGCCCCGGAACCGGACTCTTCAGCCCTGGAGCCCCGGACCCAGGATCCAGGGACCGACCTAGGGGCTCAAGGTAGGTAAGTATCAGTATTTGTGGGCTGTGGATGTATTAAACTTTTATTTTTCAGGGTGTCAGTGTGTTTTATTTAACTATTTTTTGTACTGTGGAACTACAAGTGCCAGCGGGCCCTTTAATGCCCCGCATGCTGGGACTTGTGGTTCTCCAAGTCCCAGCATGCGGGGTAGGATTGCTGGGACTCATAGTTCTACAGTATAAAACAATAGTTTTTATTCTTTTTTTTACACTTTTCATCAGCCCGATGCCCACCGCCAAGGGGCATCGGGGACAGCCCCGGACTTTCAGCATGGGCTGGTAAGTCCTGGAGGGGGGGACCCCTTCATTGGGGGGGTCCCCACTTCCCCAGGACCCCTGCCCATGCTGACCAGCCACGGGGATAATGCTTTGGCCGCGGGACCTTATATAATAAGTGTCCCCCGGCTGTGGCATTACCCTGCTGGCTGGTTGGGTCTGGTGCTGATTCTTAAAATACGGGGGACCCATAGTCATTTTGTCCCCCGTATTTTGGGAACCAGCGATGGACCTTGAGCCTGGTGCTGGTTTCATTAAATCAAGGGAACCCCTATTTGTTTGTCCCTCTGATTTTATTATACCAGCACCGGCTTTTTTTTTTTTTTTATCAACACACCGCACAGTACTGAAAATATGCCGATTTTCATAACTGAAAATCGCACATTTTTAGGACTTAAAAATCGCCCGAAATCGCACCATATCGCACATTTTTGCCGCAAATTCGCATCTCATTACATATGCGAATTCGCTGCAAAAAACACGATTTTTAAAGGTGAGAATTTTTTCTTACGAAAAAAATCGCACCCTATTACATTTCGCCCCTATAATCCATTTGCTGAAGGATCATTAGTTTATTTAGGTTGTTATTATAGGTTACCAGATGGTCATCATTACAGGACCACCTAACTATCTGTAACATGTAGAAGAATGTACAAAGTATTATAGAGAAACAAAGTCTATAGTTATACAATCGGTAACAGAATCCCATTTATCCAGATCAGCTTTTATTCCCCTGTTCTGGGGACAGCTACTAGTAATATACATGGTTATTACAGATATTGTTAGAACTAGGGATGTGCACCGACCACTTTTCATGTTTTGGGTTCTGATCACCCTCAGGTTTTGGGTTCGAATGGGTTTTGCCAAAACACCCCCTAAACGTTTTGGGTTCTGGGTTTTATACAAAAAAAGTTTTTTTTTGCTCCTATGCTATAAAAAAAAGCATTAAAAAAAGTTGTTTGTTTTTTTTTTGCTCCTATGCTATATTAACCTCAATAACACTCATTTCCAGTCTATTCTGAACACCTCACAATATTGTTTTTAGGGCAAAAGGTTGCGCCGAGGTAGCTGTATAACTATGCTAAGCCACACAAGTGTGCAGCACAAACACGTGGTGCATGTAAGAGTGTCACTGCAGCTGCAGACAGAATAACAGTTTGAAAAACTAGGCCCCAAAAAGACAATGCAATAGCTGCAAAGGGGTGGGACCTTCTCACCACAGGTGACGACCAGCCGAGGAGCAGTGGGTGATTGGTGCAGCAATGCAATAGCTGCAAAGGGGTGGAACCTTCTGACCACAGGCGATGACCAGCCGAGGAGCAGTGGGTGATTGGTGCAGCAATGCAATAGCTGCAAAGGGGTTGAATCTTCTGACCACAGGCGATGACCAGCCGAGGAGAAGTGGGCAAATTGTTACAGTATTTAGTTCATCTGTGAGGGTGCTGTGCTGTGTATCTGTTTTTATTAGTTTAATATCCAATAAGACCACTATCTGGCTTGATGGTGTTTACCACCAGCCAAGGAGCAGTGGGCGATTCAGCAGCCTTCTGCAGGCAGTGGCAGAAACGCTCCTGTCACCTAGGCCATCTTCCGACGGCGTCTGGTTGTGTGATGCAGTGTGAGAGTGGCAGCGGTGGACTCCCAGAATAATATAGGGAATATCATCATCTGCATTACAGAGTCTGTCAATGTGACAGTCATGTACGTGTTATCTGTGCTTAAGGTACAGTGCTTCCCAGAGACACCTCTAACACCCTATCTAAGGCAGTAGATGCACCAGCAGATGGATATTATACTGTATGTACGACAATAGAATGGAATGGAACCTACTGACCAGACATAACCAGGTGACGACCAGCTGAGGAGCAGTGGCCGATTCGTGCAGCAATCAATGACTCCCTGCAGTTGTATGTGATTAAAGACAAGTCCACTTATCTCACATATCAATGACTCTAAAGGCCCCCATACACTAGCCGATTTTGGTCAGATTTCAGCCAGATCAGTCGGATCTGGCCGAAATCGGACCAAAGTCGGCTAGTTTTGATGTCCCCTCAGATCTGATGCGCGGTCCCGTGCGCATCGGATCTGCGTCGGGTGGTCGGACCTGCTGCACGTCCGACCACCCGACTTGGGACCTAGTGGGGCGGTGGAGGGAGCAGGGGGGGCTGGGGACGCTGCGGGGGACACGTCTGTGTCCCCCGCTGCTGGGGACGCTGCGGGGGACAGCGTCTGTGCGGCGAGAAGGTAGAGGGAGCAGGGGGGGCTGGAGACGCTGCGGGGGACACAGGCTGCATAGAGCCGGGCAGGGGAAGCCGGCCGAGAGCTGTCAGTAATGAATAAAAAAAAAAGCCCATACAATGAATGGGCGGCCTGTGATTGGCTGAGCGCTCTCTCAGCCAGTCAGCAATTGGCTGAGAGAGCGCTCAGCAGCCAATCACAGGCTGCCCATTCATTGTATGGGCTTTTTTTTTTTATTCATTACTGACAGCTCCCGGCCGGCTCCCCCTGCCCGGCTCTATGTAGCCTGTGTCCCCCGCAGCGTCTCCAGCCCCCCCTGCTCCCTCTACCTTCTCGCCGCACAGACGCTGTCCCCCGCAGCGTCCCCAGCAGCGGGGGACACAGACGTGTCCCCCGCAGCGTCCCCAGCCCCCCTGCTCCAACCTCTTAGCCCCCCCCCTGCTCCCCGGGTTTTTTAACATGTGATAAATCGAGACGATTTATCACATGTAAAAAATGGCACATCAAGTGCCAATCTAATCAAGCTCCCCCGGGGAGCAGCCGGGGAAGCTCAGGGGGAAGTCGGCGGCGACTTGTCCTAAGGACAAGTCGCCCTAGTGTATGGGGGCCTTTAAGCTGCGTACCCACGGTAAGATATAGTGCACAATCTAGCACACTATCTAGCCAGTTTTGAATAGCATGCTAGATAGTGCACTATATCTTACCGTGTGTATGCACTATCCGACGTACGATGCGCGCTCCCGCAGGTCGTATGGGAGGGAGCTGATCGGGTGAACATGCAACCCAATTCTGTCTAGAAAGCATAAGATAGTATAGTGTAGTATAGCTGTGACGTCAGATCGTTTGCTATATCTTATGCACATCACACCTTATTTTAAGCACAAATCTTATGCTTTTTAACCACCAGGACTTTTCTGGGGAATTGTATATGATATCTTACGGAACATAAATCGTACCGTGGGTACGCACCTTCAGCATTGGGATTAATGAATGGTGATGCAAGATAGAATTGTCCTTGGGCCCTCCCACCCACCCTTATGTTGTGGAAATAGGACATGCACACTTTAACAAACCAAACATTTCAGCGACGGGGCCTACAAAACTGTGGCTGAAATTATTGGTTTGTTTGGGCCCCCACACATATCTCCCTGTATAAACTGGCTGTAAAGAGACAAGATTTAATAGTCACTTGTCATCTGTTATGAGTGTCACTGACAAACACTGGGGACAAATGGGGAACAAACAGACACACAGATAAAGTGAACCAGCAAGATGTAATGTGCTTTCACTTGGAGCAACAATACTCAGGAAGGAGTTAATAATAACAAAACCATGAACTTCCTTACCAGGAAGAATTCCCTCTGCGTTCAAGTGTAAAAGTGAGACGAAACTGACCCACTTGAACCACGGGCAGGCTGGAAGTAAATCACAGGATGGAGTCTGGATTGGAAGCACTTACTCTGCAGGAGGGAACAGCAGAGCCCAGTGCCCAAGACCAATCCAGACACCTGCTCTCAGATGGTATTTGAGCTAAACCACTGGATGTGGAATCCGAGCTGAAACACTGGCTCTGAAGATGAAGATAACAGAGTGCAGCGTCCAGAACCAGACCAGAAACCAATACACAGAAGTGACAGAGTTCAGTCTCTGGAGGAAGATGACAATCCTTTCCAAATCCTGCTCCACTCTCCTGTACTGGCCAGAACAAAATCAAGTGCCAATGAGCTCAGATGCATACCGTACTCACTGATATTTCAGGAGTCTTTAAGCAGTCTTTGGCACTTGATTTTGGTACATATTTCTAAATTCATCACTGTGGTGAACCTTTAAAAGAAACCGCTATACACCTGTCACACTTCACTGCAGAGTGAGTTGCGGTACAATTTCCTTCCCTGGGTTCATGTTACCCCCATAATTTAATATTAAATATTGTGTCACTGATACACATTTTTCTGTTTACTTTCACGTGAGAGAAAAATCACACTACGGAACATACAAGTCAAGCGCCTGCACTTTCTCATTTGTTCTGGAGAGTTGGCGAGTGAGGATTACTGGGTGGTCCTCCATTTGGAAGTGAGGCTGCAAGGATCTATTGCGCCTTGGGACTTTTCTATTCTTCTGTTTTGGGCTGTAGAACCTTGCACAACATGGAAATCAGCCTCCTCTGCACTTGAGTCATGTACAGCCCCGCTCCTCTGCTTATGTCATAGGTGGCCGTGTAGGCTTGACTTGCCTTTTGCTGCTCCTCCATTCTCTGCATCATATAGAGGGTGGAGTGGCATTGGCAGACTGCCGAGTGCCTGCAAATTTTGCGGGCCACAGCAAGCATCTCCTGCACGCTCCTGTCACTTCTGATGAAATGCTGCACCACCAAATGTATCGCGTGCCAAAACATGGCACTTTCTGGAAATTGCCCATGTGTAATGCCCGCATGTTGTCCGACACCACAAATACCCAGGAGAGTCTAAGGGGGGGGTAAGCCACTGGGAGATGATTCCCCTCAGTTTCTCTAAGAGGTTATCGGCGTTGTGCCTCTTCCTGAAAGCGTAGATACACAGCATAGACTGCCTTGGAAGGAGCTGGTGTGCAGGATATGTTGCTGCTGAGGAAGGCAATGCATCTACCCAGTGGGATGTCACAGTCATATAGTCCTTAGTTTGCCCTGATCCACATGTCCGTAGTTAAGTGGACAGTGGGTACAGCCATATTTTTCAGGGCACTGAGGACACTTTTTCTGACGTCCCTGTACATCCTGCGTATTGCCTGCCTAGTGAAGTGGAATCTAGATGGGATTTGGTACCGGGGACACAATACCTCCATCAACCTTCTAAATCCCACTCCACTGATGGCGGACACTGGATGCACATCTAAAACCAACATAGCTGTCAAGGCCGCAGCTATCCGCTTTGCCATAGGATGACTGCTGATGTATTTCGTCCTCATGGCAAATGCCTGTTGGATGGTCAATTGCTTAGTGAAAGACGTAGCGGTCTTACAGCATAGCGCTGCCGGATTCTCGCTGCAGCAATCGTGGATAGAAGAGGAGTCAGTCATGCTGGTGACATGGCCTGCAGGACTCCCCCCGATATGTGACTTAATGTATTACACTATTGTGTTTCGCTCTTCTTTTGTTTCTGGGTACCACTGATAAGAACAAAGAGAGTGTTTATTACCTGAGCCAAGGATTCTTCTGTAGGAGGTGGATTTATTGGTCCTCTGCCCATATGCCATACATATGGCAATACATTCCAGACCATAGAGGTGGATTTATTGGACAATGGGCTTTTTCATCCCATGGACATCAACTGTTTCCCCCTCTGGTGCCTCATTTAAGCAAACCACCTCAGCATCCTCCTCGTCAACTTCCTCCTCAGCACCAGCTACATCAATATCCTCCTCGGTCTAAAACATTGACACCTTCATTATCTAAATCAGGAACTGCACTATGTGTGATCCTTCCAGCATATGCAGAGGGAGTGCTGAAATGGTGGAAGGAGCCAGCTCTTCCTATACAGCGATGGTAAGGTCAAGCATCGCAACCACCAACACCCTTGGACTCTGCTTGGGGGTTTGTGACAACATGGCTTCTTTAGTAGGCAGAGATGTTTGCTGTGTTTTTTATGACAGCTGAAATCTCTTCAAATTTCTAAAGGGGGGAGTAGGAGGGCTTGCATGGTCATGTGTAGTTAAACCACCAGTCATGAATACAGGCCAGGGCCTTAACCGTTCCTTGCCACTCCGTGTCGTAAATGGCACATTGCCAATTTTACATTTCTCCTCCAATGATTTGAATTTATTTCTTTTGGTCCTCCTTTTTCTCAACTTTGGCTTTTTGGATTTTACATGCCCCGTACTTTGACACTGGACATCAGCCTTGGCAGATGACGTTGATGGCATATCATCATCTATGTCATCATTATTACTTGAATTTGCAGCAGATTCAGAAGAGGAAGCGGGCCATCATCTTTCCCAATTTGATTCTCCATATTTTGGATCTCCATTATTTTTGTGGCGTTGTGCAATATATTACACTACAGGACAGCACCACTGGAGTGCAAGTATATACGGCAGTAGATGCACCAATAGATAGATATTATATATACGGCAGTGATTTATTATGCCCCACCAGAGAGATATTATAAATACGGCAGTAAATTAATTAGGCCCCACCAGAGAGATATTATATATACGGCAGTAAATTAATTATGCCCCACCAGAGAGATATTATATATATGGCAGTAAATTAATTATGCACCACCAGAGAGATATTATATATACGGCAGTAAATTAAATAGACCCCACCAGAGAGATATTATATATATGGCAGTAAATTAATTAAACCCCACAAGAGAGATATTATAAATACGGCAGTAAATTAATTAGACCCCACAAGAGAGATATTATATATATATGGCAGTAAATTAATTATGCACCACCAGAGAGATATTATATATACACGGCAGTAAATTAAATAGACCCCACCAGGGAGATATTATATATATGGCAGTAAATTAAATAGACCCCACCAGAGAGATATTATATATATGGCAGTAAATTAATTATGCCCCACCAGAGAGATATTATATATACGGCAGTAAATTAATTATGCACCACCAGAGAGATATTATATATATATGGCAGTAAATTAATTAGGCACCACCAGAGAGATATTATATATATGGCAGTAAATTAATTATGCACCACCAGAGAGATATTATATATATGGCAGTAAATTAATTATGCACCACCAGAGAGATATTATATATATGGCAGTAAATTAATTAGGCCCCACCAGAGAGATATTATATATATGGCAGTAAATTAAATAGACCCCACCAGAGAGATATTATATATATGGCAGTAAATTAATTAGACCCCACCAGAGAGATATTATATATACGGCAGTAAATTAATTAGACCCCACAAAAGAGATATTATAAATACGGCAGTAATTTATTATGCCCCAACAGAGAGATATTATATATACGGCAGTAAATTAATTAGACCCCACAAAAGAGATATTATAAATACGGCAGTAAATTAATTATGCCCCACCAGAGAGATATTATATATGCGGCAGTAAATTAATTAGACCCCACAAGAGAGATATTATATATACGGCAGTAAATTAATTAGGCCCCACCAGAGAGATATTATATATATGGCAGTAAATTAATTATGCCCCACCAGAGAGATATTATATATATACGGCAGTAAATTAATTATGCACCACCAGGGAGATATTATATATATGGCAGTAAATTAATTATGCACCACCAGAGAGATATATTATATATACGGCAGTAAATTAATTAGACCCCACAAGAGAGATATTATATATATGGCAGTAAATTAATTAGGCCCCACCAGAGAGATATTATATATATGGCAGTACATTAATTATGCCCCACCAGAGAGATATTATATATATGGCAGTAAATTAATTATGCACCACCAGAGAGATATTATATATATGGCAGTATAATTAATTAGACCCCACCAGAGAGATATTATATATACACGGCAGTATAATTAATTAGACCCCACCAGAGAGATATTATATATACGGCAGTAAATTAATTATGCACCACCAGAGAGATATTATATATATGGCAGTAAATTAATTAGACCCCACCAGAGAGATATTATATATATGGCAGTAAATTAATTAGACCCCACCAGAGAGATATTATATATATGGCAGTAAATTAATTAGACCCCACCAGAGAGATATTATATATACGGCAGTAAATTAATTATGCACCACTAGGGAGATATTATATATATGGCAGTAAATTAATTATGCACCACCAGGGAGATATTATATATATGGCAGCAATTAATTAGGCATCACCAGAGAGATATTATATATACACGGCAGTATAATTAATATCAGCAGAGATATTATTTTATTTAGTAGATGCACCAGTACACTGTTAATTCATTAATATTTATTTATATGTCAGACTCAGTACAGTAGATGCACCAGCAGAGAATATCTTTACTAGTTATATAAGGCTGTAAAAAAATACACCAGCAGGTAGGTAAAAAATACACCAGCAGATGCACCAGTAGACTGGTATACAAGTGGTTAATAAGTTTAACAACAGTGTACACTGCACAGTCATATACACGTCTGATTGAAGTGGCCAGTTAGAGGTAATACTGACTGGGCTTGCAGCCACTCACTGGCAGTGCAGAGCACACAACAGCAGAGAGCAGAGCAGACAGTGACATTAGTAGGCACTGACTTTTGCCCCAGCAGCAAAAATAAAAACACAGCTCCAGTCCCTAACCTACCTAACCTAACAAAGCTCTGCACAGTACTAAGCACACTCCTATCCCTAACCCTCCTAACTCACGAGTGACAAATGGCGCCGGGCACTTGCTATTTACATAGCGGTCCGGATCTCGCGAGAATCCAGCATCGGGCAATGACATTTTGCCCACGTGCCTGGATCCGAGTCAGACGGGAAGCTCAGAGCGGTGCTCGGACCCGGGCTCAGATTGCTACTGTTTGTGCAGGGTCGGATCTGGGGAATCCGAGCCCACACATCTCTAGTTAGAACATCGTCCTTCATGCAGATTATATCGGTATATACTGTGTCATAGTAACGTGTATACTGTTACTGGGCTGCTATTTATTATGGAGGATGTTAGTATTCGCCTATTACACAATGTGCTCTCCATCAGACCTGGATAATATCATGTGAAAAGCAAGGATGTGCTGTAACCCATAGCAACTAGAAATCCACTATCAGCAGTCTAGTGTCATCAACTAACACATGTAATAATGATTGGTTACTATGTGATACAGGTCGTACATAGTATTCAGAGAGAGTGAGGTAAGGCAGCAACATAGAGGCATGAGGGAAAGAAGAGAGACCAGAGGAGACCTGTAGGGTGGTACAAGGCCGCATACAGGGTTCCTATAATCAGTGGTGTAACTATAGAGATTTCTATGGGGCCCGGCTGCTTGGAAGGATCTCCAAAGGTAATTCCACTGCACTCTGTAAAAATAAATACTTGTTAACATACACAGGGAGAGAGGGAGGCAGAGCCAAGAAGTACACATACACAGATAGAGGGAGGCAGAGCCAAGCAGTACACATACACAGATAGAGGGAGGCAGAGCCAAGCAGTACACATACACAGATAGAGGGAGGCAGAGCCAAGCAGTACACATACACAGATAGAGGGAGGCAGAGCCCAAAAGAGCATGTACAACGGGAGGGAGGAAGAGCCCAGCAGTGCACATACAAAGGGAGGGCCGCAGGGCCCGGCAGTGTATGTACAGGGAGAGAGGCGGAGCCCAGCAGGGCACGCACACAGGGAGGGAGGCAAAGCCCAGCAGTGCACGTACACAGGGAGGGAGGCAGAGCCCAGGAGTGTATGCACACAGCGAGGGAGGTGGAGCCCAGCAGTGCATATACACAAGGAGGGAGGCAGAGCCCAGAAGTGCCCATACAAAGAGAGGGTGGGAGGAAGTTACCAACAGTGTACACAGAGAGGGATGGAGGCAGAGCCCAGCAGTGTACATACACAGGGAGGGAGGCAGAGCCCAGCAGTGCATGTACACAAGGAGGGAGTCATAGCCAAGCAGTGTATGTACAGGGAGGGTGGCAGAGAACAGGAGTGCACATACACAGAGAGAGAGGGAGGCAGAGCCCTGCAGAGCATGTACACAGGGAGGGAGGGAGGGAGGCAGAGCCCAGCAGTGTACTGGTTAGGACTCTGCTGGGATTTCAGACAAAAGGTTACCGGGATGGACAGGCCACAATCCCAACCCTAACTCTATTAATACCTCCAGAGCTTATAGGCACCTGCAGAGCTAAGACTTCAACTATAAAAGGGGTAAATTAGGTTCACCACAACCCCAGTGCCACCAGGAGTTTGAAAGGAAAGAAGATGCACAACACCTCCAGCGGACAAGAGGGAAACTAACTAAAACCCACTGAAATGGGAAACAAAGCAAAATGTGGCCCGGCTTTACTCCACGGGAAGCGATCCTTCAGCAGACCAACGTACAATTATAAGTAACCCCTACTTAAGTCAGAAACACCAGGGAGTTAAGTGGAAGAATATGGGAGCAATCCCCCACTGAACTCCCAGGAATGCCACAATGCAACCAAATAAGTAATTCCTCACTACCACACTGACTACAAAAACACATAAGACAGTATGTCCTTGCTATTGGCATAAATGCAACAATGCATGAAGATGTTAATAATACACAATATAACCCGTGTGGGGCTGGATGGCAAACCCCATATCACTCCATACATATACACTCTAACAGGGATCAGCAGAAATACTGTAAATGGAAAAACCAGCACTTAATCCTCTGCAGAACAGAAAGCACTAGGAACACTGGACCAAGGAAGGGTCAGGAGGGCTGAGGAATATGGCTGATGACCAGAGAACAGATTCAGATAGACTGTACCAATCACAGGCCTCTGGGTGAAAGGCAGCATGGGAGATAAAGGGAACACTCCCAATCAGAATACCTAAGCTCCATTAACGAGGGGACTTACTACAGATGATCAGCCTGAGAAACAAGGTCCAGAGCTATTGGTCTAATTATACAACAGCTGCATTGCACCTTGAGGACACAGGAGTCAGGCTGCATTCACACAGCCCCAACAGGGGTAATTTGTGACAGTACATATACACAGGGAGGGAGGAAGAGCCCAGCAGTGTACATACACAGGGAGGGAACCAGAGCACAGCAGTGTACGTACACAGGGAGGTAGAAGGCAGAGCCCAGCAGTGCACCTACCAGAGAGGGAGGGAGGCAGAGCCCAGCAGTGTACGTACACAGGGAGGGAGGCAGAGCCCAGCAGTGTATGTACACAGGGAGGGAGGAAGAGCCCAGCAGTGTACATACACAGGGAGGGAGGAAGAAAGAGCCCATCAGTGCACATACACAGAGAGGGATGGAGGCAGAGCCAAGCATGTACACAGCGAGGGTGGCAGAGCCCAGCAGTGCACATACACAGGGAGGGAGAGAGGTAGAGCCCAGTAGTGTACATACACAGGGAGAGTGGCAGAGCCCAGCAGTGCATATATACAGAGAGGAAGGGAGGCAGAGCCTATCAGAGCTCGTACACAGGGAGGGAAGCAAGTGCAAGTACTGAGGGAGGGAGGGAGGCAGGGCCCAACATTGTATGTACAGGGAGGGAGGCAGAAACCAGCATTGTGCATACACAGGGAGGGAGGCAGAACCCAGTAGTGCACATACATAGGGAGGGAGGCAGAGCCCAGCAGTGTATGAACACAGGGAGGGAGGCAGATCCCAGCAGTGTATGTACACAGGGATGCAGGCATAGCCCAGCAGTGCATGTACAAAGAGAGGGAGGGAGGGAAAGCCCAGCAGAGCACGGACACAGCGAGGGAGGCAGAGACCAGCAGTGTATGTAGAGGGAGTGAGGCAGAGCCCAGCAGTGTAGGTACACAGGGAGAGAGGGAGGCAGATCCAAGAATTGCACAAACACAGAGAGGAAGGGAAGCAGGGCCCTGAAGTGTATGTACAGGGAGCAGGAGCCCAGCAATGCACATACACAGGGACGGAGGTGGAGCCCAGCAGTGCACGTATACAGGGAGGGAGGCAGAGCCCAGCAGTGAACATACACAGGGTGGGAGGCAGAGCACAGCAGTGTACATACACAGGGAGGGAGGTAGAGCACAGCAGTGCATGGACACAGGGAGGGAGGGAGGAAAAGCCCAGCAGTGTATGTACAGGGAGGAAAGTAGAGCACAACAGTGCACGTACACAGAGAGGGAGGGAGGCAGAGCCCAGCAGTGCACGTACAAAGGGAGGGAGGGAGGAAAAGCCCAGCAGAGTATGTACATAGGGAGGGAGGCAGAGTCCAGCAGAGTATGTACATAGGGAGGGAGGCAGAGCCCAGCAGAGTATGTACATAGGGAGGGAGGCAGAGCCCAGCAGTGCACAAACACAGGGAGGGAGGCGGAGCCCAGCAGTGTATGTACAGAGGGGGAGGCAAAGCCCAGCAGAGTATTTACACAGGGAGAGAGGCAGAGCCCAGCAGTGTATGTACAGGGAGAAAGCAGAGCACAGCAGTGTACATACACAGGGAGGGAGGCAGAGCACAGCAGCTTACTTACACAGGGAAAGAGGGAGGCAGAGCTCAGCAGTGTATGTACACAGGGATGGAGGTAGAGCCTAGCAGTGTACGCACAGGGAGGGAGGCATAGCCCAGTAGTGTATGTACACAGGGTGGGAGGCAAAGCACAGCAGTGTATTTATAGGGAGAGGCGCAGAGCCCAGCAGTGTATGTACACAGGGAGGGAGGCAGAGCCCAGCAGTGTACGTGCACAGGGAGGGAGGCAGAGCCCAGCAGTGTACATGCACAGGGAGGGAGGCAGAGAACAGAGAATGTCTGTATGCCCTCTCCTGGCAAGCTATTCCCCCATATGGTGCTCTGTCTGTCCTAGTCACCTACTGTATCCATCCGTCAAAACCCCCTTATGGTATTCTATGCATACATTTGTCTGTGTATACCACCTCCAATCTGCTCTATATGGCGCTGTCTGTATATACCCCATATAGTGCTGTCTGTCCATCTGTTTATCAATACTGCCAACACACTCCTCTGATGTTGGACAAGATGTGACTCTTGGGTAAAACATTTGTTGCATTCGGAGCATTTCTATGGCTTCTCTCCTGTGTGACTCCTCTGATGTAGGACAAGATCTGACTTCTGGGAAAAACATTTGCTGCATTCAGAACATTTATATGGCTTCTCTCCTGTGTGACTCCTCAGATGTAGGACAAGATCTGACTTCTGGGAAAAACATTTGCTGCATTCAGACATTTATATGGCTTCTCTCCTGTGTGACTCCTCTGATGTCGGACAAGATGTGACTTCTGAGTAAAACATTTGCTGCATTCAGAACATTTATATGGCTTCTCTCCTGTGTGACTCCTCTGATGTCGGACAAGATCTGACTTCAGAGAAAACCATTTGCTGCATTCAGAACATTTATATGGCCTCTCTCCTGTGTGACTCCTCTGATGTTTTACAAGATCTGCCTTCTGAGAAAAACATTTGCTGCATTCAGAACAATGATATGGTTTATCTCCTGTGTGAATCCTCTGATGTAGGACAAAATGTGACTTCCGGGAAAAACATTTGCTGCATTCAGAACATGTATATGGCTTCTCTCCTGTGTGACTCCTCTGATGTTGGACAAGATGTGACTTCCGGGAAAAATATTTGCTGCATTCAGAACATTTATATGGCTTCTCTCCTGTGTGACTCCTCTGATGTCGAAGAAGAGGTGACTTCCAGGTAAAACAATTGCTGCATTCAGAACATTTATATGGCTTCTCTCCTGTGTGACTCCTCTGATGTATGACAAGCTTTGACTTCTGGGAAAAACATTTTCTGCATTCAGAACATTTATATGGCTTCTCTCCAGTGTGACTCCTCTGATGTATGAGAAGCTGTGATTTATATATAAAGCCTTTGTCACACTCAGAGCACACATGTGGATTCTCTCCTGTATGACTCCTCTGATGTATGAGAAGCTGTGATTTACATGTAAAGCCTTTGTTACACTCAGAGCACACATGTGGTTTCTCTCCTGTGTGACTCCTCTGATGTATGAGAAGCTGTGATTTACATGTAAAGCCTTTGTTACACTCAGAGCACACATGTGGTTTCTCTCCTGTGTGACTCCTCTGATGTATGAGAAGCTGTGATTTACATGTAAAGCCTTTGTTACACTCAGAGCACACATGTGGTTTCTCTCCTGTGTGACTCCTCTGATGTATGAGAAGCTGTGATTTACATGTAAAGCCTTTGTCACACTCAGAACACACATGTGGTTTCTCTCCTGTGTGACTCCTCTGATGTATGAGAAGCTGTGATTTATATGTAAAGCCTCTGTCACACTCAGAGCACTCATGTGGTTTCTCTCCTGTGAGACTCATCATATATGAGGTGAGAACAAATTAGTTGCTGAAGGTTTCTTCTATCCAGAAAATAAAATAGTGTTTGTTCCTCCTCCTGAGGTGTAAGGAGATATGATGTATTTAGTTGGCTTGAGCGGAGAACAATTTCCCTTTCCACGTCCTCTTCATTTGAATCCTGCTCCTTATATGTCCTGTAAGAAAGTTAATATGTAAAAGCATAATGGTTACCAGGATAACGCTGCTTTTATTGTATAAGATGTATATTTATACACAATAGCAATCATCACAGACACTGATCACTGAGGTTATATTTGTGTACAGATGTGACCACATACATCCAGCCTCCTTGTGTGTTAAACAGTCCTTGTAGTTGCTCCATTCCATAGTGGGACTGTAGCACTGAGCATTTTTTCTATTAACAAACCTGGAAAAGCTCTTACATTTTCTAACCTTGGACGTCCAAAGCTTATTCTCCAATATTCCACATCACTTAGGAGTCCAAGCTATAGCCGAAAGGCTAGGTAAGGATAATGACCTGAGAGTGGAACACCAACACCTTCTTCGGGATGCTATTCTTTTTATTTTACAACACAATTATTTTCTTTTTTTGGACAAGCACTATTTACAAGTCATGGATACCGCAATGGGAACCAGGTTTGCACCAAGCTACGCTAATTTATATATGGGGCAATTTGAGGACCAACTGATTTGGGGGAGAGAGTTTGGCGCAAGCCTGGTTTTCTATGGGCGGCACACTGATGACCTTTTTATTATTTGGGATGGGGATGCACTTTCAGAACAATCTTTTGTAGACTATTTAAAATCACAATGATAATAATTTCAAGTTCACCCATCACTTTCACCCCACCAATATTTAATTTTGGGTATCTCATTGGAGATCATGGGAAATCAGATAGCCACAAAGAACCATAACAAAGAAGTAGGGATAAATGCCTATTTACACTTTCAAAGTGAGCACTACCTCCCCTGGAAATGAGCAATACCTAAAGGTCAGTTTACATGTCTGAGAAGGAAATGCTCCAACACTCAAAATTTCATGTTCCAGTCCAAAAAAATGACTTCCGCCTTTTTACAAAGAGACTATCCTCCAGACCTAAGAGAGAAAGCATACATGGAATCACAAAACTGCGAAAGAGAACAACTCCTTAAAGGGAAGAATAGAAGATAGGATGAAGGCCCTCAAAGACCTCTGACTAGAAAACTGGCGTACATTGCCACTTATAACAGTGCAAGCAGTAAGATCAAAAATCATAAAAAACTACAACATCCTCAAACAAGACCCAATACTGAACCAATCCCTTCTAGTTGAACCCCCATTCATCTTCAAGAAGAACACCACTCTCAAAAAACTGGCTCCCAGCTTTTTGAAAAATATAGATCAGATTCCGGATTCTATGAACACATGGCTTCCAACCAAACCAAAGGGCTGCTATAAATGAAACACGTGCACACATATGATGAACACAAAGACTTATCAAGTTTCACAAAAAGAAAAACCTTATGTCCTAACACAATTCATAAACTGTAACTCCACTTATATCATATATGTTCTGAGGTGTAACCATAACCTTCACTATGTAGGTCGCATGACCAGATAACTAAAAATTAGGTTCCTTGAGCACCGACAAAATATTATGAAAGGGATTCTAATGCATAGTGTATCAAAACACTTCTTCCTTCACCATAATATGGACCCCTCAGAATTGAAAATTGTCGGGATAGAACACATTGCCCCAACACCAAGATGGGGAGACCTCTTTAGAAGCCTTGCCCGTCAGGAGGTCTTCTGGATGCATCAACTAGGTTCAATTCATCCAGGAGGCCGAAAGGAGTCTGTTGAACTAAATATTCTATTATGAGTTTGCCTAACTAAGCTATCTGTTAATAATTAAACCTATTTTCGATATAGCCCCACTCCCCCCACTTTTTCTCCCTTCCTCCCCCTCCCCTTTTTTCTCTCCCCCCTCCCCTTCCCTGCTTTCTCAAAGGAGAAAATGACTGAGATAAAAAAAAGTGAAAAAGGAACCTTTACAATAAATAAATAAATGATGCATAGAATTTATAATATAAATATTAATAAAAAATAAACAACTGATTAGGAAAATATTTTTTCTGTCATAAATCACTATTTACTAAGATTATGCAAAATAAATCCATATTAAGACAGTTTGAGCTGTTAGAACACTAATCATTCACCACCACCCCCCCCCCCTCTCTCTCCCCATTTTTTCCCTTCTGTATATTTTGATAGGAAATGTGTCAGTTAAAGGACTTGAATGGAAATAATTGTTCACCGATAACACAATCTCACATCAAAAATATTTCATACAAATATTGTATATTTGTATTATAAGAATCTGCCACTGTATACATAAAATTAAAATCTCTTCTTTTTCACTTTCAACAATAATTCTTTGCAAAGACCCTTTTTTTGTACATGTATCCTTATATATCCAAAATGGGACGCATATATGCCCCACTTCTGTCATCCTATAGTCCCATTAAAGCCCCACTTCCGGCAGCCAAACCATAGTGTTATGCAGGGCACTATTCCTGGGAACTAGAGATGGATCGTTCACGAACGAACCGGATCTTTTGAACGGCTCCCATTCAAGAACGAATGAGCCGCCGACCCCAAAAAGGTGATCCGTTTCAGTTTACAATGCATTTTCCTGATCTCAGTGCTGCCACCTGTGGCAGCTGAGATGTACTACCTCTGTAGACTGAGTACAGTGCTGTGACTACAAGTGATAGAAAGATTAGTAGCATCTAATAATAAACACAAACTCAAATGCATACTGGCTAATGCAAGAAGCTTAGCAGGAAAAATTGGGGAACTAGAGGCAGTGGCCATTAGGGACGATTATGACATTATTGGTATAAGAGAAACCTGGTGTAATGAGTCACACGATTGGGCGTTAAGCATGGAGGGATATACACTTTACAGGAAAGACAGGGAAAATAGAAGGGGCGGGGGGGTGTGCCTTTATGTAAAAAAGGACTTAATATCTTGTGGGCAAATTATGATCTCAGATACAGAAGAAGATAACTCGGAGGCCGTGTGGGCAGAGATAACTGATAAAAATAAAAAACCCAATAATAAAATTTTATTAGGGGTATGCTACAGACCACCAAACGTGAACGATAGGGATGAGTCTCTACTCCTAAACCAAATAAAAAAATCATCAGATCAGGGGCAGGTAATAATAATGGGGGATTTTAATTTACCAGATATTGACTGGAAAAATGAGACATGTAAATCATCTAAAAGCAGTGGGTTCCTAAGCTTGCTCAAGGATCAGTTTATCACTCAAACGGTAGATGCTCCAACCCGTAATGGGGCACTATTGGACTTAGTATTAACTAATAACATAGATTTAGTTTCAAACACCAGAGTAATTGAACACCTAGGGAACAGTGACCACAACATGGTCTCACTGGAAATCAACTTCCGAAAACCTAAATATAATACAGGACTGGGTAAAGTACTAAACTTCAGAAAAGCTAATTTCATTTTATTCCGGGAAGCTCTAAAAGAAATTAACTGGGGAGAGTTATTCGAAGGAAAGAATACAGAGGAAATGTGGGATACATTTAAAAATGTACTAGAATCACTAACTACTAAATACATTCCAAAAGTCAACAAGGGTAAATTTAACAAAAAAAAGCCAACATGGTTGGACAAAAAAGTAAGGACAGCGATCAACAATAAAACAAAAGCGTTTAAGTTCTATAAAAATAACGTAAATGAGGAGACGTTCATCAAGTATAAAGAAACAAACAAAACTTGTAAAGAAGTAATCAAAGTAGCTAAAAGGGAAAACGAAGAGCGTATAGCCACAGAAAGCAAAACTAAACCCAAGAAGTTTTTCAAGTACATAAACAGCAAGCGAATAATTAAAGAGAACATAGGCCCACTAACAGATATCAACGGTAAAAAATTTGCAGAAGATAATGAAAAAGCGGAAGTGTTAAATAAGTTCTTCTCATCAGTATTTACTAGGGGAGAGCAGTTAGTGGAAAGCACAGATACCTCAACTGGGACAAACAAACCGGACCTCAATATGGATCTCTCGACCGAGGATATAATTTTGAGGCTCAGCAAAATAAAAACTAACAAATCACCAGGGCCAGATGGTATACATCCTAGGGTACTAATGGAGTTAAGGGAGGAACTTGCGACCCCTCTATATTGCATATTTGATAATTCACTATCAACAGGTATGGTACCAAAAGACTGGAGAATAGCAGAGGTAGTGCCAATATTTAAAAAAGGTAAAAGGGATGACCCTGCAAATTACAGGCCTGTGAGTTTAACATCAATAGTGGGTAAAATATTTGAGGGCATTTTAAGGGATGGTATCCTGGAATACTTAGACCTTCATAGTTTACTTAGTATTAACCAACATGGGTTTGTGAAAAATCGTTCCTGCCAGACAAATTTAATGGGCTTCTATGAGGATGTCAGCAAAAACCTTGATAATGGAAGCGCAGTAGATGTGGTCTTCCTTGATTTTGCAAAAGCTTTTGATACAGTACCACACAAGAGGTTGATAAATAAAATGGTGGACCTGGGACTAGGTGCAAATATCTGTAGATGGGTAGGGAACTGGCTGTGTAATAGAGAACAAAGAGTGGATGTGAACAGTGCAGTATCAACTATGATACCAGTACTAAGTGGAGTGCCACAGGGTTCGGTACTGGGGCCCATCTTGTTTAACATTTATATTAACGATATCGGGATGGGGATTCTCAGCGATGTATCCATCTTTGCTGATGACACAAAATTGAGTAGAGTTATTGAATCAACAGAGGATGTGAACATACTTCAAAATGATCTTAACAAACTAGATGAGTGGGCTAAAAAGTGGAAGATGAGGTTCAATGTGGATAAATGCAAGGTTATGCATCTTGGGAGACGTAACCAGTGTGCAAGTTACAACCTAAGCGGGGAGGCATTAGGTACTTCAGCACTTGAAAAGGATCTAGGAGTCCATATAGATAATAAGCTGGGGTGCAGTGTTCAATGTCACATTGCAACAAAAAAGGCCAACAGAATTCTAGCATGTATTAAAAGGGGCATAGAAACTAGGGACTCAAAAGTAATTATGCCACTGTACAAGGCATTGGTTAGACCGCATCTTGAATATGGAGTACAGTTCTGGGCTCCACACTATGAAAAGGACATCATAGAATTGGAAAAAACCCAAAGAAGAGCAACAAAACTAATCAGGGGAATGGAGAATTTAAGCTACGGGGAGAGATTAAGCAAGCTAGGACTATTTACACTTGAGAAGAGACGTTTAAGGGGGGACATGCTCAATATGTACAAATATATCAGGGGCCAATATAAGGAACTCTCAAGCACTCTTTTTACTGCAAGAAAGGAATCTAGGACGCGAGGGCACGAATTTAGATTAGAGGAAAGAAAATTTCGTTCCCTCAAAAGAAAAAATTTCTTTACGGTCAGAGCAGTCAAACTTTGGAACTCTCTTCCTGGAGAGGTGGTGTTGGCGGATACAATAAATACGTTCAAAATAAGGTTGGACAAGCATTTATTGGATAAAAATATCCAGGGGTACTAATAAGAACCATAATCTGTCTTTTACAAGGGATAAGCTATTAAAACGTAGGTTGAACTAGATGGACGCAAGTCTTTATTCAGCCTTATCTACTATGTAACTATGTAACTATGTAACTATGTAATTAGCTGCTGCTGCCAGGGATGGCCATCGGTGCAGACGCCATCGATGGTTGCCATCGATGGCGATTCTGCACCCAGCCATCGATCAGTGTTTTTACTCGGTCATGTATATTCCCCCTTTTTTTAAAAGCGAGTCGAGGATCCGTCTAAAAGATACGTATCTTTTCACTGAGAGCCCATCTCTACTGGGAACACCCGCACTTACACGGAAGTCGAATGACGCACTTCCGTCCTTGGCGTGTGCGCTGTATACACTTCTGGTCACCGGGTGCATGCTCCTTCACTTCTCTGGAGGGAGAATGAAGTGCGGCATTCCTGCTAACACTTCCACCCCACTTGGTCAACTAACCTATAGAAAGAGTAAATAAACGCCGCACTGTTTGGTGGCGTTTTTTTCGGGAATCCCCAGACGTGAATGTATAACAGCCAATACAGGCTAACAATACTAACAACACCTGTAAGAACACAGATTATTGCGAGACTAGCCGGGACACATGACCTCTGTCCACCAATGAATCACCACCATAATATTAGAAATATCCTTAAACAACTCCCATTCTAGAAAGTTTATAAAAAAAACATTATGTATGTTGTTGATATGAATGTACTTTGCCTCCTTTTCATTCTTATGTACCATGTGACCATGTATCATGTGATCAATTACTACTTCCTGAAGCAGTATAAATACCCCCCTGGGAACAAACACACCCTATCCTTTGGTAAAGCTGTGGAATACAGCGAAACGCGTCAGCCATGCCACCCAGACCCTATTGAAGGAGTACTACCCAGATTCCTGGCATTTGTTTTCCTGTCACTCTCGATTGGGACCTATCCGAACCAGCCCTTTATTGGAAACCTCCACTAGTTCCAGAACAGGAGCCGTATCTCCATTTACTGCCAGCGCCTTGCACCTTTCAAGTTAATTTGGACATCCACTTGGACAGCATAACACAGGACGACTACCCACCAGTGGACGGTAAAACAAACACCCCCTCACTCAATAATTTGGGTATGATGTAAAAAGGGCATAATATGAACAGACTGATCCCACAAATATTGCCACATATCCCCCCTACTACACCAGGAATCATGGGACATTAGTCTAGTGCACTAGCATTTTTTTTATAATTTTTATATATTTTTTTATTTTTATTTTTTCATTTTATTATCACCCCACTATCAACGCGAACCCGAAGCGTGGCGAGCGCAGCGACCTTTTCATACCCCCACTATCCACGTCGGCGTGGAGTTGAGAATAGAAAGTGTGGCGAGAGCAGCGAGCCACCGAGCCCGAAGCGTGGCGAGCGCAGCGAGCCCCGCGAGGGGACGCTGACACTTGTGAAGCCCGCGAGGGGACGTGGATACCTGTGAAGGTATTCGTGTCCACTCGCCACGCTACGGGCTCAGTGGCTCGCTGCGCTCGCCACACTTTCTATTCTCCACGCCAACGTGGATAGTGGGGGTATGAAAAGGTCGTAGGACGCGTACCGCTGCGCTCGCCACGCTTCGGGTTTGCGTTGATAGTGGGGGTGGTACAGCCTGAAAAATGACATTTGGGGGCCATTGAACATGTTTGATCCAAATTTCAATGCATTCTGTTAAAAATCGCATGCGATCAAATCGCATGCGCTGCGATCGCATGCGATCAAATCACATGCGCTGCGATCGCATGCGATGCAGGTTTTTTACTATGCGATGGACATCGTGGGAGCCATGATTGTACACAAGTACCGGATCTTCTACTAACATGGCCTGAAGATCCACGTACAAGGCCCTTCAAGGCCAGTCTGGTGCTCCAGTATTGCCTCTCATCTTAGACTTCGCACTCTCTTTAGGACCCTTGCGAGCAAGGGGATTGGAGGAAAGATATACACTACATTACGCTCTGTGTACCTCACTGGCAGTTGATATACGCAACCGTTGTTGCATTTTCCGACTGGACATGTATTGCTTGGCCTCTCAGCAGAGAGCCAGCCTGCAGAAGAGTACACTGCTCTTAATTCCAAGTTGTTTACATGCAACTTGTATTCCCGCAGAGTCTACTTGCCCTAGAAGTGTACCCTTATGTCACTTCCCCCCAACCTAGCAGACTGGTGTCTGTCATGAGTAGAATCCAGTCCTGGAGCCCAAAAATCGGTCCCACCAACAGGTTGGAAGACTGAAACCACCACTGCAGAGATAGCTTGGCTTGAGACGACAGACTTATCCTCTTGTGCATGTGGAGGTGTGAGCTGGACCACTTGCTCAGCACATCCAATTGGAAAATACTGGAGTGGAATCTCCCATATTGGATTGCCTAGAAGGATGCCACCATCTTGCCCAGTAACCTGATACACTGATGGACTGAAATGAGGTCCTGAGCAAGAGCTTCTGCTCTCAGTTACTGAAGTGCTATCACCTTGTCCTCAAGGAGGCATACCTTCTGGTCCACTGTTTCCAAGATCATCCCCAGAAATTGGATACATATGCTCAGGACCAAGGAGGAGTTTGGTAGATTCAAGAGCCACCTGCGCATTGACAGCACCTGTATGGTATGATTGATTGCGAGAATATATTCACCCTCCGACCTTGCTTTTAGCAGTAGGTCATCCTGGTAGGGACTCACATTTATCCCTTGTGACCTGAGCAGGAGCATCATTTCTGCCATCACCTTCGTGAAGATGCACCGAGCTGTTCACAGTATGAAAGTCGAGACTTGGAACTGATAATCCCGTAGGGCCCGCAATGACTCCATCCTGAGTTTGAACACCTTTAGATAGGGGTTAAAGGATTTCAGATTCAGGATTGGCCTGACCGAACCATCTGGCTTTGGTACCACAAAGAAGTAGGAGTAATGCCCCAGACCCCGTTCCTGCAATGGGACAGGTACTATGACCCAGGATTGCATCAGCTTTGTGATTGCTTGCTGCTGGATCACCTTGTCCTTCACAGTTGCTGGAAGTCCTGACCTGAAATATCTTCAGGGAGTCGATCTGTTGAACTCCAGTCTGTAGCCGTGTGAAATAAGATCCATGAAACCTAGGCACGAGGCATCCCACATGTGACTGAAGTGCAACAGTCAAGCTCCCACCATGAGCATTTCTCTGGGTGGGTGAACACCGTAATGCAGAGGGCTTAGACGCAGCTGCACTTGAGCTATGGTCTTGGGTCCCCAACATCAGAGCCTTTCTGAATTTTTCTCATGGAACTCTATTGGCATTGTTACATAGTTACATAGTAGGTGAGGCTTATAAAGGCTTGCGTCCATCTAGTTCAGCGGTGGCCAACCCGCGGCTCGCGAGCCGCATGCGGCTCGCCACGCTGAAATTTGTGGCTCCCATCAGGGTTTTGAATTTGGCACCAATTCGGCTGCCAATTCAAAACGCCGCATCGGCAGCCAATAGGAAACGGCCGCGGCGAGGCAATCAGCGCTTGCCGCACCGTTTCCACCCCGCCCCCGGCGTCTGACATCAGACGCCAGCGGGAGGGCGAGATGTCTCCATGCCGGCGGAGCGCAGGAGCGCTCCTGAAGAGGCGAGAAGCCGCCGGAGGACGGCGCAGAAGACGGCGGCGGGGAGAACAGTTCCGGCGCCGCTGAAGAGGCCAGAAGACGCCGGGATCAAGACAGAAGATCTCCGGCGCCTTCTGGAAGAACAAAGAAGATGGCTCCCGGAGAGGCCAGCGGGGGTGGGAAGCAAAAGAGCTAACGAAGCTCCCCCCAGCGGCCTATCCCAACACCAGGTAGGGGCCTTTGGTCTCCTACCCCCCATCCACCCTAGACCACCGGGTGTCAGGCACTAGGCCCGTGGGCACATTCAGGCCCTTCCGGCCTGTGGGCGCATTAGTCGGGCCTTCCTGGCCCGTGGCTCATTTGTTTGTTGGGCCCTCCTGGCCCTCTAGGTGGGGCTTTTAGTTAGGAAGCTGGGCCCTCCAGCATAGGTGTTGCACTGTGGGCAACACCTGTGCTGGAGGGCCCAGCTTCCTAACTGTGGGGGCATATGATGTTTGGCACTGTGGGGGGCATATGATGTTTGGCACTGTGGGGGGCATATGATGTTTGGCACTGTGGGGGGCATATGATGTTTGGCACTGTGGGGGGCATATGATGTTTGGCACTGTGGGGGGCATATAATGTTTGGCACTGTGGGGGCATATAATGTTTGGCACTGTGGGGGCATATAATGTTTGGCACTGTGGGGGGCATATAATGTTTGGCACTGTGGGGGCATATAATGTTTGGCACTGTGGGGGGCATATAATGTTTGGCACTGTGGGGGGCATATAATGTTTGGCACTGTGGGGGGCATATAATGTTTGGCACTGTGGGGGGCATATAATGTTTGGCACTGGGGGGCATATAATGTTTGGCACTGTGGGGGGCATATAATGTTTGGCACTGTGGGGGGCATATGATGTTTGGCACTGTGGGGGGCATATGATGTTTGGCACTGTGGGGGGCATATGATGTTTGGCACTGTGGGGGGCATATGATGTTTGGCACTGTGGGGGGCATATGATGTTTGGCACTGTGGGGGGCATATGATGTTTGGCACTGTGGGGGGCATATGATGTTTGGCATTGTGGGGGCATATGATGTTTGGCATTGTGGGGGGCATATGATGTTTGTTATTGTGGGGGCATATGATGTTTGGCACTGTGGGGGGCATATGACTGGCACTGTGGGGGGCATATGATGTTTGGCATTCTGGGGGGCATATGATTGGCACTGGGGGGAATATGATGTTTGGCATTGTGGGGGGCATATGATGTTTGGCACTGTGGGGGGCATATGATGTTTGGCACTGTGGGGGGCATATGATGTTTGGCACTGTGGGGGGCATATCTGGCACTAGGGGCATAAAGTTTTGTCATGTGGCCACTCCCCTTGTGTCATATGACCACGTCCCTGGCCACTCCCCTGATCACACCCCTTTTTGGCGCGCGCGCCTTCGGCGCGCGCATGATGTTGGCTCTTTGGCTTGACCACCGATATTTTTCGGCTCTTTGCCTCTGACCGGTTGGCCACCCCTGATCTAGTTCAACCTATGTTTATAATAGTTTCTCCCTTGTTGTATAGTATGTTCCGATATTTTAAAGACAGATTATGTTACTTATTCGTACCCGTGGTACCCGTGAAAGTTTTTAATCAATAAATGTTTATCCAACCTTATTTTAAATGTATTTATAGTGTCTGCTGACACCACTTCTCCAGGAAGAGAGTTCCAAAGTTTGACTGTTCTGACTGTAAATAATTTTTTTTCTTCTAGATGAAGTAAATCTTTTTTCTTCTAATGTAAACTCATTCCCTCGCATCCTAGATTCCTGTCTAGCAGAAAAAAGGGTGTTTGACAGTTCCTTATAGTGGCCCCTAATGTATTTATACATATTGAGTATGTCTCCCCTAAACGTCTCTTCTCTAGTGTAAATAGTCCCAGATTGCTTAATCTTTACTCGTAGCTTATATTCTCCATTCCCCTAATAAGCTTTGTGGCTTTTCTTTGGATTTTTTCTAATTCTATGACATCCTTTTTATAGTGCGGGGCCCAGAATTGTACTCCGTATTCGAGGTGCGGTCTAACCAATGATTTGTACAGAGGTATAATTACTTTTGAGTCCCTAGTTTCCATGCCCCTTTTGATACATGCTAGAGTTTTGTTGGCCTTTTTTGTTGCTATATTACATTGAGCACTACACCCTAGTTTGTTGACATTGGAGGCACCTCTGACCTTTGGGCACAACCTGGAAGCCCAAAAGGACTGCTGGCTAGGTCCTGAGAAGGGACGGCAGACCTGCTTGGATGCCGTAGGGAGAAATGTACATTTCCCGGCAGTAGCCTTAGAAATCCAGTCATCTAATTCGCTCCCAAACAACCTTTCCCCCATAAAGAGTAGACACTCCACACTGCATTTTGAGTCAGTATCCGTGACCCATTGACGTAATCACAAGGCCCTCCATGCCAGTGCTCAGTATGCACTTGTTTGGCAGAGTATGTGAGTGCTTGTATCAGTCTGAGTGTGGAAGATAGAAAGAAAAAGACCCTTTTTGTTGGGGCACTCTTGTCAGACAATATGATTGTTATGATGGCGTTCAGTCAATTAGAGGGTTGTATAAGTCCTAGGAATCTAAGTGGTAATTTAGTGTTTATTGGGGTGTAGTAGGGGGAATTCCCCTATGGATTTTTTTCGTAAAACTTCGCTTTTATTAATTCTTTATAAGATAAGTCTATACATCACACACACACACACACACATACATAAGGACACACAAAACATATAATATTTACACTTCTTAGAAGAACACCTTTCAGGTTATGAGTTTATGTCCCCTTGCTTGGGTAGGATAAATTGTATAATCTTATTCGTCAGAATAGAGTTCAGTAGAAAAATCTACTGCAAATATTTGTGACACTTAGAGCATCAAAAAAATATTGGTTAAATATTTGCCCCTCCACTCCTCTCCTGCACCTCACTCTCCAATCACACACACACACGCACACGCACAGCTTAGTTTCACTTCAGGACTGTCTGACCTGGCTACACGACCTGCTCTATCACTTTCAGTTCAGGACTGCCTGACCTGGCTACACAACCTGCTCTATCACTTTCAGTTCAGGACTGCCGGGCTTGGCTACACAATCTGCTCTATCACTTTCAGTTCAGGACTGCCTGGCTTGGTTACACGACCTGCTCTATCACTTTCAGTTCAGGACTGCCTGGCTTGGCTACACAATCTGCTCTATCACTTTCAGTTCAGGACTGCCTGGCTTGGCTACGCAACCTGCTCTGTCACTTTCAGTTCAGGACTGCCTGGCTTGATTACACTGCCTGCTCTGTCACTTTCAGTTCAGGACTGCCTGGCTTGGCTACACGACCTGCTCTATCACTTTCAGTTCAGGACTGTCTGGCTTGGCTACGCAACCTGCTCTGTCACTTTCAGTTCAGGCCTGCCTGGCTTGGCTACACGACCTGCTCTGTCACTTTCAATTCAGGACTGCCTGGCTTGGCTACATAACCTGCTGTCACTTTCAGTTCAGGACTGCCTGGCTTGGCTACACGGCCTGCTCTGTCACTTTCAGTTCAGGACTGCCTGGCTTGGCTACACAACCTGCTCTATCACGTTTAGTTCAGGACTGCCTGGCTTGGCTACATGACTTGCTCTGTCATTTTCAGTTCAGGACTGCCTGGCTTGGCTACACGACCTACTCTGTCACTTTCAGTTCAGGACTGCCTGGCTTGGCTACACAACCTGCTCTGTCACTTTCAGTTCAGGACTGCCTGGCCCGGCTACACGACCTGCTCTATCACTTTCAGTTCAGGACTGCCTGGCTTGGCTACACGACCTGCTCTATCACTTTCAGTTCAGGACTGCCTGGCTTGGTTACACGACCTGCTCTGTCACTTTCAGTTCAGGACTGCCTGGCTTGGCTACACGACCTGCTCTGTCACTTTCAGTTCAGGACTGCCTGGCTTGGCTACACAACCTGCTCTGTCACTTTCAGTTCAGGTGTGCCTGGCCTGGCTACACGACCTGCTCTATCACTTTCAGTTCAGGACTGCCTGGCTTTGCTACGCAACCTGCTCTGTCACTTTCAGTTCAGGACTGCCTGGCTTGGTTACACGACCTGCTCTATCACGTTTAGTTCAGGACTGCCTGGCTTGGCTACACAACCTGCTCTATCACTTTCAGTTCAGGACTGCCTGGCTTGGCTACACGACCTGCTCTGTCTCTTTCAGTTCAGGACTGCCTGGCTTGGCTACGCAACCTGCTCTGTCACTTTCAGTTCAGGACTGCCTGGCTTGGTTACACGGCCTGCTCTGTCACTTTCAGTTCAGGACTGCCTGGCTTGGCTACGCAACCTGCTCTGTCACTTTCAGTTCAGTACTGCCTGTCTTGGCTACACAACCTGCTCTGTCACTTTCAATTCAGGACTGCCTGGCTTGGCTACATGACCTGCTGTCACTTTCAGTTCAGGACTGCCTGGCTTGGCTACACGGCCTGCTCTGTCACTTTCAGTTCAGGACTGCCTGGCGTGGCTACACGACCTGCTCTGTCACTTTCAGTTCAGGACTGCCTGGCTTGGCTACATGACCTGCTCTATCACTTTCAGTTCAGGACTGCCTGGCATGGCTA
This sequence comes from Crinia signifera, assembly GCF_055691185.1. NCBI lineage: Eukaryota > Metazoa > Chordata > Amphibia > Anura > Myobatrachidae > Crinia > Crinia signifera. Next base: position 332,728,694 of record NC_139220.1, read on the forward strand.
CACGACCTCCTCTATCACTTTCAGTTCAGGACTGCCTGGCTTGGTTACAAGACCTGCTCTGTCACTTTCAATTCAGGACTGCCTGGCTTGGCTACACGACCTGCTCTGTCACTTTCAGTTCAGGACTGCCTGGCTTGGCTACACAACCTGCTCTGTTACTTTCAGTTCAGGTGTGCCTGGCCTGGCTACACGACCTGCTCTATCACTTTCAGTTCAGGACTGCCTGGCTTGGCTACAGGACCTGCTCTATCACTTTCAGTTCAGGACTGCCTGGCTTGGCTACGCAACCTGCTCTGTCACTTTCAGTTCAGGACTGCCTGGCTTGGTTACACGGCCTGCTCTGTCACTTTCAGTTCAGGACTGCCTGGCTTGGCTACGCAACCTGCTCTGTCACTTTCAGTTCAGGACTGCCTGTCTTGGCTACACAATCTGCTCTGTCACTTTCAGTTCAGGTGTGCCTGGCCTGGCTACACGACCTGCTCTATCACTTTCAGTTCAGGACTGCCTGGCTTGGCTACACGACCTGCTCTATCACTTTCAGTTCAGGACTGCCTGGCTTGGTTAAACGACCTGCTCTATCACTTTAAGTTCAGGACTGCCGGGCTTGACTACGCAACCTGCTCTGTCACTTTCAGTTCAGGACTGCCTGGCTTGGTTACACGGCCTGCTCTGTCACTTTCAGTTCAGGACTGCCTGGCTTGGCTACGCAACCTGCTCTGAAACAGGACTGCCTGTCTTGGCTACACAACCTGCTCTGTCACTTTCAGTTCAGGTGTGCCTGGCCTGGCTACACGACCTGCTCTATCACTTTCAGTTCAGGACTGCCTGGCTTGGCTACGCAACCTGCTCTGTCACTTTCAGTTCAGGACTGCCTGGCTTGGTTACACGACCTGCTCTGTCACTTTCAGTTCAGGACTGCCTGGCTTGGCTACACAACCTGCTCTGTCACTTTTAGTTCAGGACTGCCTGGCTTGGCTACACGACCTGCTCTGTCACTTTCAGTTCAGGACTGCCTGGCTTGGCTGCACAACCTGCTCTGTCACTTTCAGTTCAGGACTGCCTGGCTTGGCTACACGACCTGCTCTGTCTCTTTCAGTTCAGGACTGCCTGGCTTGGCTACACGACCTGCTCTGTCACTTTCAGTTCAGGACTGCCTGGCTTGGCTACACGACCTGCTCTGTCACTTTCAGTTCAGGACTGCCTGGCTTGGCTGCACGACCTGCTCTGTCACTTTCAGTTCAGGACTGCCTGGCTTGGCTACACGACCTGCTCTGTCACTTTCAGTTCAGGACTGCCTGGCTTGGCTACACGACCTGCTCTGTCACTTTCAGTTTAGGACTGCCTGGCTTGGCTACACGACCTGCTCTGTCACTTTCAGTTCAGGACTGCCTGGCTTGGCTACACAACCTGCTCTGTCACTTTCAGTTCAGGACTGCCTGTCTTGGCTACACAACCTGCTCTGTCACTTTCAGTTCAGGCCTGCCTGGCTTGGCTACACAACCTGCTCTGTCACTATCAGTTCAGGACTACCTGTCTTGGCTACACGACCTGCTCTGTCACTTTCAGTTCAGGACTGCCTGGCTTGGCTGCACGACCTGCTCTGTCACTTTCAGTTCAGGCCTGCCTGGCTTGGCTACACAACCTGCTCTGTCACTTTCAGTTCAGGACTGCCTGTCTTGGCTACACAACCTGCTCTGTCACTTTCAGTTCAGGCCTGCCTGGCTTGGCTACACAACCTGCTCTGTCACTATCAGTTCAGGACTACCTGTCTTGGCTACACAACCTGCTCTATCACTTTCAGTTCAGGACTGCCTGGCTTGGCTACACAACCTGCTCTATCACTTTCAGTTCAGGACTGCCTGGCTTGGCTACACAACCTGCTCTGTCACTTTCAGTTCAGGACTGCCGGGCTTGGCTACAGAACCTGCTCTGTTACTTTCAGTTCAGGACTGCCTGGCTTGGCTACACGGCCTGCTCTATCACTTTCAGTTCAGGACTGCCTGGCTTGGCATAAAAAGCTGCTCTGCTCACCTTACTCTCCCGTATCGCAGTGTCCCACATACACCGGAGGGGAGAGGAGGATCCGGTTATGTTTCTGCCTCCAGTTACAGAGATCATACAGCAGTCACGGCAATACAGATCTGCACCTGAGTATAAGGAGACAATGGTTATAGGAATAACTCACATATACTGGTGTAAATTGGCAGCACTCACAGACTGGTCTCAGTAAGTCACATAGTCCGTCACCTCATATAACGTTTCCCTTTATTCCAACCGTCGTCAGACACAACGGTATAAATGTTACCTTCCGGTGTAGGTTCAAAGAGCGTGAATCTGCCCTGAATTTCCGTTCTTCTCTTAATTAACAGAGTGTATCCATCACCATGGTAACTGTAAATAATCAATACTGATCTAAGAGCACATCGTTTAGCTTATATTATACGGGTAGAGATACAAAGCTCGGAGAAGTTTTACAGCGATTTGGGCCAATTTCATCCATCTCCGATGGATCGGGCTGAGAAATTGGCCCAAACTAGATGTGTACAGATGGGGCCACTCTCATTAGAGTGGCTCCCATCGTGCTGTCCGACAGAACGGGGTGCCCACACATCCTAACCCACCAGCTACTGAGATATGGTGAGCTGGTGGCACGGTGGAGAATGGCCCCATCTGTATGACATGCCATCGGATCCGATGCGATGCCCTGTGCATATCAGGCCTAAGTCGAAGGTCGGACCTGCATGCGGGGAACAGGGGTCGCATGTGATACATCACTTGTGAAAGGGCTGCATACAATATATCATATGTGTTCCTGCCACATAGGAAGCTCCCGGCTTTTCCTTACCCTCTTATCCTTTGAACTATGCTATAGATATACTGATATACTGTAATATTTCTCAGTAACATTGAAATTGGCATTTTGAGTGTATTAATTTGGCAATTACAGGTCCTGAATAAACAGAACAGTACCTCCACATATCAATTGCTTTGAATTCCTTCATATGTGATAAAAAAGCTACTTTGCAGAAACAATTGTTTCAATTTGCCTTTATATTGGATACTGCTTAGATAGTTTAAAACAAACTGCTTAAAAATCCTGTTTGATACATTCCAAGTGGCTCTATACATAGATCTCGCATTTTGGGTGTATTCATTTGATAAATAGAGATTCTGAATAAACAGAAACAAGTACCTCTGTATATCAATTGTTTTAAATTGCTTCATGTGTGCTGAGAAAGCAACTTTTTATAAACGATTGTATCAAATTGCCTTCATGTGTAATACTGTTTAGATAGTTTAAACAAACTGTTTTAAAAATCCGATTTGACGCATTCTAAGTGGCTCTATACATAGATCTCTATACTACAACGGTTCTCTCATTCTGACAGCTAGAAACGCTGCCAGAGCATCAGAAAATAGGGATTACAGCCAGTTCAGAACAGCAGAAACCGCTACCTGTCTCTATGGGCCTTATTCTGGTCGGTGCGGACGGAGCCGAATATGCAGCCAGGACCGTGCGTACTAAACCCCGCCTTTCGTACGGATCGCTCACTCCATCCGAATACGGTAAGCTGCTGACCGCAAGGAGCACGAGTGTATTTCTCATGAATACACCTCCTTCATCTCTGGGAACCTCCCCCATCATTCGATGGTCGAATGCAGGACCGAGTGGCCAGGCAGCTCCCGCAACCTCAGACCACACGGGCATTTCTTCGTGCAAAAGCAGGGATCTGGGCGGGCAGCTGACATCCGGCAATGTCATATGTCCGCCCCCTACACATGCGTCACGACCGCATTACCATACGTACGCCCAGCGTTTTCATGGGAACGCCCATGAAACGCGGGGTGTAAACATATGGTAATGAGCCCAAACAGCCCTTCACGCCCCTCTCCACCCCCGGTTCGTAGTGTACACATTTCATGCGGAATGTGGCCGTGCGTCCCGTTCGCACATGCGCAGACACAAAACATCGGCGGCACGAACGCACGCGGATATTACCGCACCAACCAGAATAAGGGCCTATAATTTATATATCTGCTTATATAGCAGATGTCAAATTGCAGAACAGATACTCTCTAATTTCCCAGACTCTCTCTATCTATAGGGGACATATACAGTGATATAAATCCCTACCCTACATTTATCAGACAGCCGAGCGGACACTCTGCACTGCAATAATTGTACAGGAGGAGACAGGAAGACCTGAACAGTGCATTTACTGCTGCCGGCCACAAGGGGACATTATGGAGCCAAATGCAGAGACCAACCAATCAGATTCTGTCTACCATTCCTCTAATGCAGTGGTAGCCAACCCTAGCCCTCGAGAGCTACCAACAGTGCACATTTTCCAGACAACCTAGCTGCTGCACAGCTGCACTCATTAATCACTGACACATTTTAAAAGATCCACAGATGGAGCTAATTAGCTCACTTGTGATTCTGTGAGGAGACCTACAAAACATGCACTGTTGGTAGCTCTCGAGGACTAGGGTTGGCTACCCCAGTTCTAGAGGGTGCTAAATAAATAAGAAGTGGATTCTGATTGGTTGCCCATTAGGGTGACCAACTCATCCCTTTAATCTGGGACACATATTAATTACACAGGTTCTGTGGCTGGCTTTCACCTGGTTTTAAACTGCCACACCTCAAGACTCCATTTCACCTGGTTTTAAACTGCCACAAAACCTGTGTAATTAATATGTGTCCCGGATTAAAGGGATGAGTTGGTCACCCTATTGCCCATAGCAACATCACATGTAAAGTAGACTACACATCTTAGTAAATTCCCCCCATTCAGTCTCTCCTTGCGCTTTATCGCAAGGCTTTGCCGTCTAGGTTTGCATCTCTACCTGTATAGTATAAGCCAATCAATGTGCTCTTAAGATTAGTATTGCTTATTTACAGTTACCATGGTGATGGATACGCTCACCGGACACTGCTGTCTCTGCACACAGATGGGTCTAACCATTAAGAGAACAGTGGAAATCCGGAGTGGATTCACGCTCTGTGGGGGAAGGTCACTAAGATGGGAGTTTCTATTTCACATGAGCTGTATTACTGGACTGCGGCCATTGTGAACCCTTTGAAGTTGGTCATACTAAGATCTGCTGCAGGTTAGGACTCCTGCGGTATGCCATCATTGGTGGTGGATGTTTTTGCCATTTCAGACCTGGATCCCTCGTAATCGTGGGCCAATGTTTTTGATAAATGCCGTTGGCTGTCTGTGCTGTGTGATCAAAAGTATTCACATGTACCATTCTCTGATCTTTCGTATCTTGTGTCTTTGGTGTTGGTGAACGATACGGAGCTTTTGCTTTATGAAGACATTGTTCAATTGTTTTTGGTGCAAATCCTCTCTCTAGAAATCTAAACTTCATTTCATTTAGTAGTATCACTAAAAGTTCCTCTGGGGAGTTTGTTCGTAAAACCCGTAAAAATTGGGAAATCAGTAAATTTTACTTTAGTTGTACCAGATGCTGGCTGGTGGCTTGTAGCAAGGTGTCCCTATCAGTTGTTCACAATGGCTGCAGGCCAATAAACCTGGATGTGTGTGATACAAAGGATGCACTACTTGTAGTAGTGCAATGCTGATTGGAGGGACATTGGCACATCCACTAACTGGAAAGCGGATAAAGATCCGATATCGACTAACACGTACTTTGGCATTTGCTATATACATGCTGAGATGTCCCTGTGGGTCATATTATGTAGGGATGACTACAAGACCATTCCGAGATCGCATGGCCAACCACAGGTATACTATCAGACTGGCTTTAGAGACTGGTAAAATGGATAAACCAGTGGCAAAACATTGTCTGGAAAATGGACACCAAGAAGCCAGCATTAAATCAATGTTGAGTGACCATGTATCCAAACCAATTCATGGTGGGGACCGAACAAGAACTTTACGGCAACGCAAAGTGAAATCGATCTACACACTGGACACTGTAGCCCCGCAAGGCCTAAATGAAAATAGTCCATTAAATTGCTTCTGGTGATGGAGATGGACCTGGAACACATCCAGTTTTCTATTTTCTATTTTTTGAATATGTTTGTTGGTACTAATGGTGTGGGGGACCGAATAGCACTAGACTAATAACATCCCTGTAAGAAAGTATATCTATATATACAAATAAAGATCCAAATCAACCGGCACTCTCTAGTAGCTCAAATGACAATAGGCCCCAATGCCCGAAGAAAAATTATGCAAATGTCCAAAAGAACAGCACTCAGGAGGCAGTTATTAAACAAAACAACAAGTCTGTAATAAAGAACGAGCTTTCGGGGTGTGACCCCCTTCATCAGGTACAGACCTGATGAAGGGGGTCACACCCCGAAAGCTTGTTCTTTAATACAGACTTGTTTTTTTTGTTTAATTACTGCCTCCTGAGTGCTGTTCTTTTGGACATTTATATATACAAATATATATATTTTTTTGCATCTGGTGGGGCCAAGGATGGCCACACACATGCGAGCTCCCATCCACCGGAGCTTTCCTCCCCGGCCACCGGAGACGGGGAACCTTGCAGAAGGGAGAGGACGAGCACGAAGGAGGCAGAGAAAGAGGTGGAAGGGAGGTGGAGAAGGAACAGAGGGCGCCAGAGTGTGGCAGCATCCACGGCCCCACCAGAGGAGTCCACCGCGGCCTCCAGCAGGATCCCCTGGCCCTTATTATTATTATTATTATTATTATTAATTTGATTTTTATATTTATTTTTATTTTACTTATTTTGTGGGGCATGCACATTAGCAATATTCACAATACAAGCGCTTGATTTTGTTACATAAAAGTATCCAGGATCCCCTGGCCGCTTCACCCGGCTGTGACGCGCGGGAGTAAGCTCAGCCCCCCGCAATGAGGGAAGAGGAGTCCCCCGGCTGGACCAGAAGGACCCCCCGGCCGTGGCAAACATGGTCTTCTGGCCTGCAGGCACCCACCAGTCTGCAGGATCCTGTCTGCCCCCACCCGAGGCTTCAGTTCCAGGCAAACCCTTTACCAGGAAGGTGTTTGGGTATCAAAATGAGTATCAACAGTCTTATTATCCCAGTTATTTAGCCAATGAGAGGAAGTGATGTCATCCCCTAGCCCTATTTAACCCTCATCAGAGAATAGAGCAGTCTCATTCGGACAGAGCCTGTGACCAGAGCACACTCATTGAAGGGTAAGCAACCTAAATTGACTATTGCAGATAGTATGTAGAACTTTGCATAACTGATATATGCTTGTAATGAATTAATCTGTAGTTTGTTATGTATTCCTACCAGATGTTACATTTATGGGGATTTAATTATGTCAGATTCCATCCCAATAGTACTGAGAATAAGTCACCCAAATCTAATTCTCCCTGCACAAGTTACATCTGCCCCCCTGCAGTGCACATGGTTTTGTCCATCTAAGAAGGAATTTGTCAGAAAGAGTGAACCAAAATAACCCTCTTAGTCCCAGTAAGTGGTTTTACACTAATACCCCTTTTACACCAAGAAATAACCCAGGTCGGACCCAGGTCAGCGTTGGTGTAAAAGGGGTCAACCCAGGTCCAGTAACACTGGTCTCCTACCCAAGTCCTGACCAGGGTTGAACACTGGTTGGGCCTGGGTCGTGGGCGGTGTAAATGGTACCAACCCAGGTTGGGACATCTGGGTAGTGCTGAAAGGATACCAGAAGTGCTGGACGCTTTTCCACAGTGCGCTGCAGTGGCAAAAGACAGCAGCCAGGAAGGATACGGGCAGTGCGCACAGAAATCATAATTGGATAATTGGATGCAGTATAATTTATATTATTATTATTTTTTTTTTTTTTTTTTGGGGGGGGGGGGGCGGGGACACATGGGAGATTCGATCTGCTGCTGCAGTGGAAGGGGCTGGGGAGAGCACATGGGTGATGCTGCACTTTTATACCGCTATGTGCGCTTGAGCAGTGAATAAAACTTTTTGAAAAATATTTTACTAAATAAAAAAAAAAAAACATTTTTTAATGCTAACTAGTCATGTCTTTTAATTTTTATTTTAAATCATTGAGGGAAAGTTGGATGGCAGTTTATCCTAAAATGGACTTTTTGAATGTCATCCATAGGGAAAAGCAGTGCTGACCCAGGTTCAGTGTAAACGGTGCAGATCTGGGTCCGACCTGGGTCACAGTGCTGTGTAAATGGGGTATGAAGCTGGGTCCAACCCTGAAAACTCCCATGTTCAAAGACCAGGGTCCGACCAGGGATTTGGGTGTAAAAGGGGTATAAATGGGGTATGAAGCTGGGTCCAACCCTGCAAACTCCCATGTTCAAAGATCAGGGTCCGACCAGGGATTTTGGTGTAAAAGGGGTATAAATGAAAAATTTGTACATAGGTACTGCCATTAAAGGGAGACCTTATCCACTAACGTAACATCAGACTGCAAATATATTAGCAGCATATCCAGGAGAAAGGTCTTCCGCTACCCAGCCGGTTGGTTTATCCACAGAAAACACACTAATTGGTACTTCTTTCATTTGTCTACTCAACCAATGGAGTGGGGCACTCCTCTCAAATAGTACATATGGCTTAACAAATAATCTCCATTTGAATGGGAGAATTAACTCCACGTTAGAGTAGGTGAAACCTATTTATGATAAGGAATAAACCTATTTATGATAAGGAATTCTCATTATCCCTTACTAGGTGTTATACTGTTTCAAGGACTCACTTACCACCTAATAGGAATTAATTCCTCTTGGGAAAGACTGCCTTATTAAATCCTTATGATCCGGTATGTAATTAACCACATTATCTTGTACCATAAATGGTATATCTGTTTTGCTGTTCCATGTCTGTTCGCCTGTCTCCATTTTCTCCCTTGATGTTTTTATCCATTTCATGTAAATAAATCATGACATATGTAGCCAGAAAATGTACTGTACCAGTATGCCATTATGTAGTCCATTTTTGTTTTTTACAATTTTTAAACAAATTTACATTCTAAATGTTATCACTTAATTTTGTAGTTAACCCCTGATGAAGTCCCTTTAAGGGCGAAACGCGTTGGGTTTCTTCTGCTGTTATCAAGCGTTTGAATTGTCTCAATGAAAACCATTAAGATCTGGATGACTTGTTGCCACTGTGTGGATTAAGAGACATTTTTTATACATTTTTTAAGTATTTGGACTCATTCTATATACTAGAGTGAATTCTATTAAGGATGGACTGATGAAATTGTGAAGATCATCACTAGTGGCGCCAACTCACAACTGTGCTCCCATATTCCCCCTCCAACAGGGGATCTTGTGAGATAGGCAGCCCCAACATACAAAAAATGACATCAATTCTCTGGGCGCGACACAAGAGTCTGCTTTCCATATATAGGACTCATGACAAAGGTCCTAGAGGTGGATCGAAATGTTGACCGGACAATTGTCTGCCATGCTGCCTGATTAAAAACACTTATGTAAGCGGCAAGACTGGTGAGTGACATATATATATATATATATATATATATATAGTGGTTTCCTTATAGAGGGCAGTCAGTGTCGTTAGTGCTATCACTAGTACGGGATGCAGTCATTAGGTCGACATAGGTCTAGATCGACATGGGAAAAGATGAACATGATTCTAGGTCAAAAGGTCATTAGTTTGACAGGTCATTAGTTTGACCGTGTCTAGGATGACATTCAAAAGGTTGACATGGGGGTTTTTCCACAGTTTTTTAACTGCCCTGTGCCGACAGGCGGTATTTCATACCCTACCATCCACTAGGGCACAGGTCTTCAACCTGTGGCCCTCCAGATGTTGTGGAACTACATGTCCCAGCATGCCCTGACAGTTTTGGCATGCTCTTATAGGAAAAAATGTGGCAATGCATGCTGGGACATGTAGTTTCACAACATCTGGAGGGCCACAGGTTGAAGACCCATGCACTAGGGCGTGGTGGGAGAATAAAATAGTGAGCTGAGTGTAGCGAGCGGATGTGGTGCACTATAAACTGTGTCCATGTCGAATGTGTTGACATTCGGGTAAAAAAAACAGTGAAAAAAACCCATGTCGACCTTTTGAATGTTGCTCGGATCCCGAGAAGGGGGGTCCGCAAATTGCGGGAGGGGGGATTGTGAGGGTCCCTGAATTGCGGGAGGGGGGGTCGCGGGGGTCCGCAAATCGCAGGAGGGGGGGGGTGCCGTGAATCACGGGAAGGGGGCGGCACGGGGGGGACGTGAATCATGGGAAGGGGGGGCTCCGCAAATTGCGGGAAGGGGGGTTGTGGGGGTCCGCAAATCGCGGGAGGGGGGCGGCACGGGGGGGACGTGAATCATGGGAAGGGGGGGGTCCGCAAATTGCGGGAAGGGGGGGGGCGAATTGCAGGAGGGGGTTGAGGGGGTCCGCGAATTTCGGGAGGGGGAGCGCGGGGGGGGTGTCATGAATCGCGGGGGGAGTGAATCATGGGAGGGGGGTAGTGGTGGTCTGCAAATTGCAGGAGGGGGGTTGTGGTGGTCCGTGAATTGCGGGAGTGGGGCCGCAAATCGTGAGAGGGGGGGTCGGCGTGAATCGCGGGAAAGGGGTCCTTAAAACGCAGGAGGGGGGCTGTGAATCGTGGTAGGGGGGTCCGCGAATTGTGGGAGGGGGTCACAGGGGGTGGTGTGAATCGCGGGAAGGGGGGGGTCACAGGGGTCCGCAAGTCATGAGGGGGGCGCGGGGGCCCACGAATCATGGGAGGGTGGGTCGCGGGGGTGCGGGCAGACCTGCCGCTCTCCTGGTGGCTGTGGAGTAATGGTGGATGGTGGCCCGTGTACTGTAGCCCTGGCTGGGTGGGGGAAGGTGATGTCAAGGGGTTGGTGGTGTGTATAACACTGGTCTTTTCCCTGGGGGGCGGGTTTGTGTATAACGCTTGGTGGGAACTTTGTGTGTATAACGCTGTCAATCACTCTTCTAATACCACCCAGCATTATACACAGTGGAGATGAGTGACAGATAAATATAATGAATGGCTAAATATTTAAGCAATACTATTTTTCTGGAAAAATAGGTCCAGGAACTCCAGGTCTGGGGGTGGATCAATTAAATAAAGTACATTTTTAGTTCCTGATGATGTCATATTTAATTAGAGGTTCAGGAACTGAGTTCCTGCTGGTTCCTGCTGAAAAATAGCACTGTATATGAGATATTCAGCATGGTCAGACTAATCACATACCTTGCTGGGTATTACAGACCCCTCATGACCACAGAAATCTGTGTAAAGGTGCCCACACACTAGAACATTTTTTGGCCGATTGGCCGATTTCCGATTAAATTGGCCGATATATCATCTGATGTTTACTGATAATCTGTCGAACATCGGCCGGTTTCGGTCCGATGCGCGCTCCCGTGGATCTTTTGCTAAATCTTCTGATCTTTCGTGCTGCATGAAAGATCAGATGATTTGACAAAAGATCTATAGGAACGTGCATGGGATCTTAAGAAAAATCTTTGGTAAAGAGGTGCGCTTGCCTGAAATCTTTTGTCTAGGACAGACAAAAGATTTGAAGGCTAATTTATGTGCACATCTTATGATTGCAGATCTTTCTAGAGTCCGGGCACCTTTAGTACAGGAGGAGTGCTGCTTCTGTCCCCAATCCTCCCCCTCCCTCTGCTGCACCTCTGATAAGTCTGTGTTCTCAGCCCGAGTACAGGATGAGATTAGTGCAGCCCCCCCGTCCTCCCCCTCCCTGCTGCTGCTGCACCTCTGATAAGTCTGTGTTCTCAGCCCGAGTACAGGGTGAGATTAGTGCAGCAGTCCCCGTCCTCCCGCTCCCTGCTGCTGCTGCACCTCTGATAAGTCTGTGTTCTCAGCCCGAGTACAGGGTGAGATTAGTGCATCAGTCCCCGTCCTCCCCCTCCCTGCTGCTGCTGCACCTCTGATAAGTCTGTGTTCTCAGCCCGAGTACAGGGTGAGATTAGTGCAGCAGTCCCCGTCCTCCCCCTCCCTGCTGCTGCACCTCTGATAAGTCTGTGTTCTCAGTCTGAGTACAGGGTGAGATTAGTGCAGCAGTCCCCCATCCTCCCCCTCCCTGCTGCTGCTGCACCTCTGATAAGTCTGTGTTCTCAGCCCGAGTACAGGGTGAGATTAGTGCAGCAGCCCCCGTCCTCCCCCTCCCTGCTGCTGCTGCACCTCTGATAAGTCTGTGTTCTCAGCCTGAGTACAGGGTGAGATTAGTGCAGCAGTCCCCCGTACTCCCCCTCCCTGCTGCTGCTGCACCTCTGATAAGTCTGTGTTCTCAGCACGAGTATAGGGTGAGATTAGTGCAGCAGTCCCCCGTCCTCCCCCTCCCTCTGCTGCTGCACCTCTGATAAGTCTGTGTTCTCAGCCCGAGTACAGGGTGAGATTAGGGCAGCAGTCCCCCGTCCTCCCCCTCCCTGCTGCACCTCTGATAAGTCTGTGTTCTCAGCCCGAGTACAGGGTGAGATTAGTGCAGCAGTCCCCCGTCCCCCCCTCCCTGCTGCTGCTGCACCTCTGATAAGTCTGTGTTCTCAGCCCGAGTACAGGGTGAGATTAGTGCAGCAGTCCCCGTCCTCCCCCTCCCTGCTGCTGCACCTCTGATAAGTCTGTGTTCTCAGCCCGAGTACAGGGTGAGATTAGTGCAGCAGTCCCCCGTCCTCCCCTCCCTGCTGCTGCTGCACCTCTGATAAGTCTGTGTTCTCAGCCCGAGTACAGGGTGAGATTAGTGCAGCAGTCCCCCGTCCTCCCCCTCCCTGCTGCTGAGGAATGTACAGCAGCACACAGAGAACGGCCAGAGCAGCCCCGGCTTCCGTGTGAGCTAAGTAACTATAAGGAAGCCCAGGGAATGTGAGGGCTGAGTGGCTGCTGATGTACAGGCTGCTGCAGCACACATACACATACCTGCTTCTGACCGTCACCTGGATCCCTGCAGATATCAGGCAGCACACCATACAGCAGCTACAGGGAGCAGTAAGCACTACCCTGCTGCTTGCAGACCCGCCCACCTGATCCCTGCACAGCAAATCACGAGCCAGCTTTGTTCTGCAGCGTCCAATCCACGACTGGCCCTGAGAACAAGGCAACAACCTCAAAAACAAGCTACCCACAACTAGCAGGAAAAACAAGCGAATTGGGAAAAACCAAGCAGAATTATAAGCGGAATTGGCCACACTGGTGCACTCTTATGCAGGTCCCAGCTATCATTGCACTTCCTGTTTGTGTCAGTCCCCACCCCCTTTTTATTCTAGAGAGGTGTATATATGGTGATGCTACAGTGGCCATTTTAACTAAGGGCAAATCCAAGATGGCTATATTTACAGTTCTTATATAGCGCAGCATATTCTGTTGCGCTTTACAATTGCAAACTACAGTGATTAAACAAACTGGGTAGATACAAACTGACATGGAGGTAGGAGGGCCCTGCTCGCAATCTTACAATCTATAGGGATAATAGGAGGGATATATAAGGAAAGAATTCCATAGCATGGCAGTCCCACCAGTAGGGTTACCACCCGTCCGGGATTACTCCGGACAGTCCGGTAATTAAGACCGGCGTCCGGAGTCCGGACGGGTGGCTTTCCCGGACTATACATAGTCCGGGAATAACCCGCCCGCCGCCGCCGCCCCCTCGTCTCCCCGCTCCCCCGCTGCCCTGCTCCCGTCCCCTCACGTCTCCCCCGCTGTGTATGCGGGAGAGACGTGCTGCTGCGGTGCTGCATATGCTGCTGGACCGCTAGCCAATGGCCGCTCGCGGTCCAGCAGCCACCAGTTGATTGGCTGCTGGACCGCGAACGGCCATTGGCTAGCGGTCCAGCAGCGGGAGTTAGAAATAACAGCACAGCAGCACGTCTCTCCCGCGAATACAGCGGGGGAGACGTGAGGGGACGGGCAGGCAGGCACAGGCACACTGACAAGCCTGCCTGCCTGTCTGCCTCCCGCAGGCGGGGGAGGGGGTTTCTATCCCCCTTGGCAACGAGCACACTGGCACAGATCAATCCCCCTCGGCAACGAGCACACTGGCACAGATCAATCCCCCTCGGCAACGAGCACACTGGCACAGATCAATCCCCCTCGGCAACGAGCACACTGGCACAGATCTATCCCCCTTGGCAACGAGCACACTGGCACAGATCAATCCCCCTCGGCAACGAGCACACTGGCACAGATCAATCCCCCTCGGCAATGAGCACACTGGCACAGATCTATCCCCCTCGGCAACGAGCACACTGGCACAGATCTATCCCCCTCGGCAACGAGCAGAGGCACAGATCAATCCCCCTCGGCAACGAGCACACTGGCACAGATCAATCCCCCTCGGCAACGAGCACAGAGGCACAGATCTATCCCCCTCGGCAACGAGCACACTGGCACAGATCAATCTCCCTCGGCAACGAGCACACTGGCACAGATCTATCCCCCTCGGCAACGAGCAGAGGCACAGATCTATCCCCCTCGGCAACGAGCACAGAGGCACAGATCTATCCCCCTCGGCAACGAGCAAATTCAGTCCACCTTGGCATCGGCATGAAGCCCCTGGCATTGAGCATATAGGTAAGTGGCACTTATGTGTCAAATGTGTATGGTGTGTTATACAGTATGTCATGGGCATTGCGTAGTGTTATATAGTATGTCATGGGCATTGCGTAGTGTTATATAGTATGACATGGGCATTGCTTAGTGTTATATAGTATGACATGGGCATTGCTTAGTGTTATATAGTATGACATGGGCATTGCGGTGTTATATAGTATGACATGGGCATTACGGAGTATTTATTTGTAATGGGCATTGCGGTGTTATAGTATGTCATGGGCATTGCGGTGCTATATAGTATGTCAAGGGCATTGCGTAGTGTTATATAGTATGTAATGGGCATTGCAGTGTTATATAGTATGTAATGGGCATTGCGGTGTTATATAGTATATCATGGGCATTACGGTGTGTTATATAGTATGTAATGGGCATTGCAGTGTTATATAGTATGTAATGGGCATTACGGTGTGTTATATAGTATGTAATGGGCATTACGGTGTGTTATATAGTATGTCATGGGCATCATGTGTGGGCTTATGAGTAATCGGAATTACAAAGTTCATTAAAACGTGCAATGGGCATTACGGTGTGTGGCATAAAATGTAATGGCCATTATGGCATGTGGTATACTATATAATGGGTGTGCGGTGTGTCAGCATTATGACAAAAATTTTGCTGCGCGCCTTCGGCGCGCACTGTCCATGTTGTCCGTCCTGTGCAAAAATTTTGTTGAATCCTGGCATAATGTGTAATGGCCATTGCAGTACATGGAATAATACATCGTGATTGGCATCACGATGTGTGGCATAACTTGTAATGGCCATTATGGCATGTGGTATACTATATAATGGGTGTGCGGTGTGTCGGCATTATGTCAAAAATTTTGATGCGCGCCTTCGGCGCGCACTGTCCATGTTATCCGTCCTTTGCAAAAAAAATGTTGAATCCTGGCATAATGTGTAATGGCCATTGCAGTACATGCCATAACACGTAATTGGCATCACGATGTGTGGCATAACTTGTAATGGCCATTATGGCATGTGGTATACTATATGATGGGTTTGCGGTGTGTCGGCATTATGTCAAAAATTTGACGCGCGCCTTCGGCGCGCACTGTCCATGTTGTCCATCCTGTGCAAAAATTCTGTTGAGTCCTGGCATAATGTGTAATGGCCATTGCGGTATATGGCATAACACGGAATTAGCATCACGATGTGTGGCATAACTTGTAATGGCCATTAATGTATGTGATATAACATGTAACTGGAATTATGGTATGCAAAATCAAGAATGAAATGGAAGCAAAGGTTTAAAAAAAAATCAACATAAGGCGGGTCTGGGGGCGGGTCTGGGGGTGGGGCTGGGATGGGTCAGTGGGTGTGTCAAGGGGCGGGCCAATGTCCGGGAATCTCTCAACAAAAAGGTGGTAACCCTACCCACCAGATTACAAGTGTAACCACCTTTTAATTGCAGGTATGTGGCTACCACATAGACTATACTGATATTACACTTCTTTCCTTTTAGGGCTCTCAAATGAATAGAGGTACAGCGAGTTTATATAAAAAAGGGTAAGTTTACTTTCTTAATGTGATGAATATAACGTTACAATGCAAACGTTTGAATTCAATAAATAACTTTTTCATAACATACGGCTTCAAGCATACCTCCCAACTTGTGTCCGGATGAAATAGGGACACTCGCGCGGCGAAGCCGCGCGAGCGCCCGGAAAGGGGGCGGGGCGTATGCAAATGAGGGCGCAGCTTATGCTAATTAGCCGCGACCTCATTTTCATACGAGAATAGACGCTGTGCGCATGCACAGCGTCTATTCTACTAGATTGGGGGGTCTCCCAGCTGCCACCCCCCGCAGCGGGACAATGCCTGCCGCGGGTGGGACGTCGGGACAGGACCCGAAAATCGGGACTGTCCCGACGGAATCGTGACAGTTGGGAGGTATGCTTCAAGTAATGACTTTAACATGACACATCAATAACTTCATAGAACAAGCAGAATATAACTTCAGTAGGTAACTTTGCATGACATATATAACCTCAATGAACAACTATACTCTCTAAATTTCCTATACATATATTAATGCATGCATTTACACAAAAAGTTACCATGCGCTGGCCAGCATAAAAAACACTGCATATAAATATGTTTGTTGGCGCGCGTTGGGGCCGTTGGTATGCTGAAGGTGTGAATGGGTTAATAAGCAACCTGTCTAAATATAAGTCTCTCCGCTGGTCTTCACTAGGTGTTCCTAGCACTGTAGAAGTCTATGTCTCTGTCCCTATGATGTGTGATATTTATTTATTTATTTATTTATTAACAGTTTCTTATATAGCGCACACATATTCCGCAGCGCTTTACAGAGAATATTTGAACATTCACATCAGTCCCTGCCCCAGTGGAGCTTACAATCTATATTCCCTACCACATGTACACACACACACAGACATTCTAGGGTTAATTTTTTTGTTGGAAGCCAATTAACCTACCTGTATATATTTTTGGATTGTGGGAGGAAACCGGAGTACCCGGAGTAAACCCACGCAAGCACGGGGAGAATATACAAACTCCGCACAGTTGGGCCATGGTGGGGATCGAACCCATGACCTCAGCGCTGTGAGGCAGTAATGCTAACCATTACACCGTCCGTGCTGCCATCTTTGTGTGATATTAATCACACAAAGTATCTGTATAACTGAGTTTAAATACAATAGTCTGGCTTTCCCTTTGAGAATTGAAACTCTCTATCTTTCTCCTATAAATAGGAGCGAATGGCGATTAGCCCAAGAGAGAGCATAAACGATTAGGCTGGGATCCCAAGGCCAGGAGGTGTGCCCCTTTGTATTACGGGGGTTAGGTAAGGGGCAGTTATATAGTAAGGAAGGGATAGGGGGGAAGGTGAGAGAGGGCTATAGGGAACAGGGCCCTCCCCAGGGGCGTATACCCATACTTAAGGGCAAGGCAGGTATAGGGGGAGGATCAAAAATTGCAGCAGGTGAGGCAGAGAAGATTGTTCTACTACTCACAGTCAGCTTCAGCGAGAAATCAAGTTATGGACCGTCCAAAGAGAGCCAGGGAAGTGCCTGCCAAGTACCGTGGACCAGAACAGCAGCGGAAGAAAGGAAAGAAGGCTTCAGCAGCAGCGGAGAAAACAGCAGCGGGGGGACGGCAGGATCCTACCGAGGGAGATGCCCGGAGACAGGAGGAAGGTCAGCGAGGAGAGCAAGCCACAGCCGGGGCACAGATGCAGAATACGGTATGTACAGGGGCGCACTCACAGCTGCAGCGCAGCCTGTCCCCGCCGTACCCGACGCCTAGCAGCAGCAGGCAGGAGTCTGCATGCGGTCCCCTCCGCACCCAACCCGAGACTTTACCAGCAGCCGCACAGCTCCCCCCGTTAGCCCCGCAGTACCAGTCCGTCACAGCAGGGGGGGAGCAGCGGGAGTACATGGAGCCGGACCCCCGTCACCAGCCTCCGCCGCCGGACATCACAGAGGGCTCGGTGCTGAACCTCCGGGAGGAGGCAGCACAGTATAGCAGCGCCCCCCCTTTACGGCCAGCAACAACCGTCCCCAGCAGGATACGGCAAGCGCCCAGCTCCCAACGGCAACGCAGCCGCAGTGGGACAGGGCGAGCGGGCAGCAGGGTCAGTACCAGGCGCCGGACCCCCGTTACCAAGTCCCGCTGTCTGACAACAGCCAGCTCTCATCGGCGCCCACCGGTCACTATGGCCGATCTGCGCCCAACCCCTCCACTGCCCTCGCTCGGTCACCAGAGCTTTTTTCACCCTGGCCAGGAACACAGCACAGCCATCCCCCCTCTCAAAGCACCCAACATGGCGTCCAAGCCCCCGGGCATAATCAGGAGTGCCTGCCCCCCTCCTCCAATATCAGCCAATCAATAGCTCCATTGTATGCAAATATCCCCACAACACTGATAGCAGCTGCTCCCCCTAGCGGCCAGCCAGCGGCATTGCACAGCAATCACCAAATGCTGGGTAATGGTTATCAGACAGGGCAGCAGGGGTCTCTTCAGACACCTGGGATACATGGGTATTACCCAGGGCAGTCACAGCCGGGCAACCCACCCATGTTAGCAGCCACGCAGCAAGTCTTATACACAGGGCATCAGGGTGGGCCGCATACGACACATCAGCCCACACGCATACAGCACCACAACCCTGAGCACATCTCAGCAGCAGAGCCCGCTAATAGGGACACATCGCAGCCAGCGCCTTGCGCTCCATACCAATTCGGGGCGGCTGGGAATTTTCCCCAGCCAGGCTCCGCTCCCCTGCATCCATACATGCCATGGCAATATTACCAGCAACAGCAACTGGGCCACATGCCATATGGCCCAGCACGGAGCATTTGGCCCTTACCCGAGGCACCCGCGCAGGCAAGCGCAGAAGCACCCAGGGGCATGGCCGCAAACAACTGGAGACAGGCTAACCCCACGCAATTCATGCCGGTGCCCTTTCAGAACCCAAACGCATCAGCAGCATCTGGCCAATACCCAGGGCTTCAACCTCAAGGACAACACGGGTGGGGGCAGAGCGTCCGGCAAGCGGCCACTATCTCCGGCACTTACCCTTCAATGCCAATGCAGTGGCCCTACCCCCAATTGGAGCATACACGGCAAACAGCGACATCACCGGCACAGCAGCAAGGGGCACTGCAAACCAATGGATACTCAGGCCAAGGGGACACAACGAATTGCCTGCCCCAAGGTCATCCAGGCACGGCGACTGACAGCAACACCGCACCACCAAACGGAAGCCTGATACCTGCCTAGGAGCAAGGGGCTTTAAGCATCATCACGCCAGCAAGTGCGAACCTGATATCCGCTGGAGAACAGCAGACAGCAACAACAACCGCTTCAACTGAGAAGGGTCAGAACAGTTCGGGAGAGGACGAGAGCAGTGGTGAGTCAAATGCGGGGTCCTCAGACTCTGATTCCGATACGGGGGGCATTGATAGCGAGGCAGAGGCAGCCAACCCAGGACAGGCCAAACTCTTAAAAATGCTTAGTAAGATGAGAAAAAGGGAAAAGGGCAGTAAGAAGAAGAGTAAGAAAGCTAAGGCCAAAGAGTCAGAGAAGGAATCTCTTACATGTGCCTCCACAATTATTGACAGTGGGGTGCGTAGCGCAGCGGCAAAGGACATAAAAACTGGGAAGTACGTAGACATATTCACTATGACAAAGGAAACGAGGAAAGCATGTGAGCTGGCAGCTAACAAGGGGCCAGCAGCAGAAGCCGCGTACAAGACGTACAACAGATGGCTAAGCGGGATGTACAAATTTGCAGCATGTTACCTTAAGACCAGGCCGGGAGAGAACATGAATGTGCTGATATATATGAACATGATACACGACATGGTGGAGAACAGCAAGGCAAACACATGGAGGGCTTATGATGAAGCCTTCCGCAAGAAGCACAGTGGCCGGAAAGTGCTTACATTGGGAGAGAAGGATGTAGAGATCTGGCTGCATGTGACACAGCCCAAGGAAGAAGAGCAGGACAGCGAGCAAGGGAATTGGACAGGGAGGCCTAGTTTTCAAGGGAAATCAAAAGGAAAATGCTTCGCTTACAACAGCACCCAATGCGCAAGAGGCCAGCAGTGCAAGTTCAGGCACGTATGCTCACAATGTGGGAGCGGACACCCAGCGAAGTAATGCGGTAAAAGAGCAGGCGGTTTACCTGGAGGCAAGACAGACGGAGCTCGTCGGTTTAAGTAAGGCCACTACTCCAGTAAAATTGGACAGCATGCAGAAATGGCTGGGGTGGTACCACAAGAGGGAGGAAGCAGAGTTTCTAAAAATAGGGTTCAGGGATGGGTTTAAACTGCCCATTGAAGGGGAAGTCCTAGGTGCAGTAAAAGAAACAAATTTGAAATCTGCCAGTGAATTCCCATTCATAGTGGGGGAGAAGGTCCGCAAGGAGATGGAAGCAGGGCGCATAGCAGGACCCTTCCCAGAACCCCCTTTTCAGCATTTAATAGTGTCCCCAATAGGAGTGGTCCCAAAAAAGACACCCGGGAAATTCAGGCTCATCCAACACATGTCTTACCCAGCAGGAAGATCAGTGAATGACGCCTTGGACAAGCAGCAGTGCAGCGTGGATTACCAGTCGTTTGAAGACGCACTCAAAATAGTGCGCAGCTGTGGGGTGGGGGCCCAATTGGGGGAGATAGACATTGAATCCGCCTTTAGGCTCCTCCCCTTTCACCCGCATAGTCACAGATTCATGGGTCTAAAGTTTGAGGGCAATTATTATGTGGATCTTTGTTTACCCATGGGCTGCGCCATTTCATGCGCGTTCTTTGAAAAATTCAGCACGTTCCTGCACTGGTGCATTGAAGCGGGGACGGGTTGCAGGACAATTGCGCACTATCTGGATGACTTTCTTCTGGTAGGCCAGGCAAACACGGGCACATGCGAACGTCTGTTAAAATGCGCTCAGGCGCTGTTTCACACTTTTGGGGTTCCCATAGCAAAAGAAAAAACAGAGGGGCCTTCAAACAAACTGTCATATCTGGGAATTGAAATAGATACCACCGACAGGCTGTGTAGATTACCAGAGGACAAGGTTGCTGGCCTTATGAGGCAGATTGGAGAGCATGCAAGAGCAAAGAAGATTACCCAAAAACAGCTCCAATCGTTGCTAGGGTCACTTAATTTCGCATGCAGAGTGATCCCAATGGGCAGAATCTTCTGCCGGAAACTGGAAAGGGCCACAGCAGGGGTAAAAAAGCAGCATCATCTGGTTAAATTGACAGAAGAAATCAGAGAAGACATGTTTATGTGGGAAACATTTCTAAAGGAATTCAATGGTGTTCGCATCTGGCCAGCACCACCTGTGTCGAGCAAGAAACTGCAGCTGTACACCGATGCGGCAGGGTCTTGCGGTTTTGGGGCATATCTCGAGGGGGAATGGTGCGCATCCAAGTGGCCGCAGAGTTGGATCAAAGCAGGGCTGACCAGGAACATGCTGCTGCTAGAGCTGTTCCCGATCATAGTAGCGGTGGAGTTGTGGGGTAACAGGCTAGCCAGCAAGGAAATAACATTCTGGTGCGACAACCTAGGGGTGGTTCAGGCGGTCAACAAGCAGAGTATCTCCTCCCCGCCAGCGATCAATCTGATCAGGCATTTGGTATTGGTTTGCCTGCAGCACAATATTAACTTTTGTGCCAAGCACGTCCCAGGGGTAGACAACATCATAGCTGATGCCCTCTCTAGGGGAAAATGGGAAGCCTTTAGGGAAGCAGCCCCCCAAGCGCAGCTTCAAGGGTTAACATGTCCACCTCATTTATGGCAGGTCGTCAAGAGGGAGTGAACAAGCTGGTGAAGGACTCGTTGGCGCCTGCGACATGGAGAAGCTACAGGGCAGCTTGGGAAGAATGGGGGAGACATAAAGCAGCAGCAAGGGAGGGTAAGCGGGAAAGCGAGTCAATAAAAGAATTCTTGTGGGGAATGTACAAAGACGGGAAGTCCAAAGCCCAAGCAAGGGTAGCACTGGCAGCCATCGCTTTCTTTACAAAGGTAGCAGGGGAGGAGGACATTACAAAGAGCTTTATCATCAGCCGGATGATGAAAGGTTGGGGCAGGCGGAGCCCAACGGAGCCTGATACTAGGCGGCCCATTACTGAGCCGATGCTGGGGCAACTCATGGTGGCAGCTAAAGACGTGTGCAGGGGGGTCTTCGAAACAGCATTGCTCAGGGCGACATTCGCAATGGCATTCCATGGGGCATTTAGGGTTGGCGAGCTGGTGGCCGCGTCGAAAGCTTGCAAGGGGTCAGGCATGTGGCGGGCAATGTATCAGTGAGCGGAACGGTGGTGGCCTGCAAGAGACACAGGTCTAAGACAGACCAGCAGGGCAAAGGAAAATGGGTGGCATTGCGGGAAGGAAGCAACCCAGAGACATGCCCCGTTAGGTTGGTAAAAGAATACTTGGCGCTCAGAGCCAACGAGGTTAAAGGAGGGTCTGAGGCCTTTTTGGTGCACGCGGACGAGTCCCCACTCACGGTATACCAATTTAAAACCCTGTTTAAGCGATGTGTGAGGGCCAACGGGTGGCAGGAAAAGGAGTATGGTACGCACTCGTTTAGAATTGGGGCAGCCACCACAGCGTTCGAAGCAGGTTGTTCGGAGAAAGAGATAAAATGCATCGGGAGGTGGCGCTCAGCTAGCTACAAGAAATACATCAGGTCAGGGAGAAAGGAAGTGATGCATAGCTAAAACCCTGCCGGGGTGGAGGATCTCCTGTTGTTGCAAATGTGTGAATTTGTTATGAAGGTTTGAGTCATAGGGTGAGGGAAGGTCACGGTAAGGTGGCGGGCTGCGGTTCTGGGAACCTAGCGTTGGCGGAAGTACCTGCGGGCCAGCCAAAGTGTGGCGTCAGGAAGCGGAGGCACCCCAAAAAGGGGGGTGCAGATCTCCAAAGGCCTGGCGCCGGGGGGGGGGGGCAAGTTGGGGACCCAGGTCGGTTACCGGTTTCAGTTGCGAGAAAGGGTCCATGGGCAACCCCCCACGGTCGGCTTGATTCAGTTACGTTCGAGGGCTGGTGGACCGCAGTGCTTTCTTTGCCACATAAGCGAGTAAGATTATATTTGTAATCTGATTAATAAATGTGACCTTTAATTCGCCATAAATAAATGACTCTGTTTTGGTTATTCCAGGTGAAACGGGAGTAGGGGGAAAGGGAGGGGGGGGGGGGCTAGGGGGCGGGGTGTCGTAGTCTCTCTAAGGGTAGCATCAGACGCTCAGAAGTTTATTGCTTGGCTGTGAGCCTAGGGGCAATTGCTACAAAATCTCCTATTCAGTGCAGTAGGGAGCTTAAGCCATTCCTATACAGCTGCTGTCTTTAAATAGAGCTAACATAAATGTCTGAGATTCTTTGGTGTTATAGTGCATAAAGAAGGTTAGCTCACCCTTCTGGCAGCTGTGATTGTCTATATGGGCAACTGTCTCTCTTCCTATCTTCCTCCTTCTCTTCCTGCTTTAATGTCTTGGATCTGCCTGCCTTTATTCTTGCATACCCAGCCTAACGTGGCACCTGTCACCTTGTCCCCCACCTCCCATCTCCCGCAAGGTACTGCTGTTAACACAGGCAGACCCTGGGTGCGGAGGGGAATGACAGAGTGCTCCTGTAGGTGGTTCAGGAGCGCTACCTCTGGCTTGGTAGTTATTGACAGTGTCCAGTGTGGGTGACAGCGGGGCCCCCCCCTTTCTTTTGTCGGCGCCTCCTCCCGTCTCCCACTGGTGGCCGTCAGTGATATGAACGGCACCAGGGTGTAGAGGGGCGCGACAGGGGCGGCTCTATGCTGGGCTGGATGGTGGCTTTCAGCTGGGCTGGGCGGCGGCTTTCGGCAGGGCTGGGCGGCGGCTTTCGGCAGGGCTGGGCGGCGGCTTTATGCTGAGATGGGCGTCTCTCACTCTACCTTTCCCCGGCTTGTGAGGGGCTGGTGGTGGTAGGCGGCTCCTTCCCTCGCTGTTCACGCCTCCTCCCGTCTCCCGCTGGTGGCCGCCTATAGTGAGGGCGGCACCAGGGTGTAGAGGGGCGTGACAGCGGCAGCTTACTGTTTGTACTGACTTCTCCGGCAGTGAGGTGCTGTCTGCGCTTCTTGCTTCACAGTGAGTACCGCTGGTGGCCCCTCTGCTCCCCTCCCGTCTCCCGCTGGGTATCGCCAATTGCTGAAGCGATCCCAGGGTGTGGAGGGGTGCTGGTTCTTCTCTCTGCTGCAGTTGAAGTGTAGCGATGGGTGGTGGTAACAGCTGACGGGCAGCGGGGAGGCGCGGCACTTTTCTTCCGGCTTGAGCAGTGGTAAGAACCGGCTGGGCAGCTAGTGTGTGTGGTGCGCTGTCACTGTAGCAGCGTGATTTCTTCAGCGGGCGATGTGCTGTCGGTGTCCCTTCAGGTCACACGAAGTTCTAGCTGCCGGCGGTGAGATACTTGAGCTCCGGCTCAGCAGCGCTGGCACTCCTAAATGTTAGGTGCCGCTTGCCTGGGACTTCTTCCCCGACTCCTCTCCAAGGAGCTCAGCCAGCGCTAGTTACAGCTCAAGTGTTTACAGCCGCGCTGACTGACTCCGTTGGAGGGCTCTGGAAGGGAGCAATCAGCTGTGTCCGTTAGCTGTACTGACAGCTCTTTTATATTCCCTGCTGGGGGGTCAGCTGATGCGGCACGGGGACAGCTGTTCTCCCGCTCAGTCCACGAGAACAGCTGTTTTCCCGCACAAATAGTGTCCTCGAGGCCACTCTGGAGGCTTGCCTGAGTGACAGCTAACTGTATGTTCACTCAGAGGGCAGCACAAGTGCTAATGCTGCTTCACCAAAGTCTATGTGTTAATAATACATTTCACTGTCACCAATGTCTTTTGTAAAATAATTTAACCACAATACATATATATTGTAAAGTTTCCCATTAGCCATGTTGTTAACATATATAAGAGTCCATGCCACATTGTTTTGGACATTTTCTGGCAACTTGTACACTTCGGTTGCTCAGTGAATGTTACCACATTTGTGGAAAAGTTCATCACACAACATCAATTATGAGGCAAAACAGCTTATCACTTTTGTATGTACATTTCTTAACATATTTACAGGCATGTATATGTTACATTCTTCCCCTGATGATACAAGGCAATAGATGAACTTGGATCATCATAGAAATATTTATATCTTATTAATACACAGTTTGAGTATTTGCAAAGTAAGGCCATACTGCTAAGTTGGCAAGGGTAGGTCACTCTTGGAATATATGTGGGTACCCCTAACTGATCATAAGTGACAATGTTTGGGGGCCTACATGCTCTCTTGGGCCTAGTTGTGGTTACTTCCCCAAATGCTTCCCCATCCTCCAAAGTATAGTCACTGGGATAATTCTCTGTTACGTCCTCCTCTCCCACAACCCATTCTTCAGGGACAGGACAGTCAGAGTCATCTCTTATATATTTGGCTACATCTGTCACTCAAAGTGTGTCTGGAGCTGTAACGCTGGGTTGTGGACTTCCATCTTAATTTATGATTGTCATCACCTGTTTCAAACAGGGTAATTGATAAGAAAGGTGTTTAAGCACAGGTGATGGTAATCCATAAATTAAGAAGAAAGTCCAGAAACAGAGCAATGTGTCCCTCCTGGAGAGGGTCATGTTGGGAGGTATGCACCTCCCTCCCCCCCCCCCCATTTACGGCATCCCCACGATTAAATGGCACATGCAAAACACTGACATGGCAATGGTCGACAATGAAAAAGGTTGACAAGATTTATTTTTCACTTTTTCAATGTTTTCATATTAATTCTCATGTGTCGACATGGACACCAATGACGTGCCACACTTATGTCAACATTTACATGTGTTGACCGTTCTGTGTTGATTTTTTCTTGTGGTGATTCGCGGCATCCCCCGAGACCCCCCTCCCGCGATTTGCAGCACACCCCCCCGCAATTCGCGGCACCCCCGGTGACTCCCGTGATTCGCGGCCCCACCCCGTGACACACCCCCCCTCCTGCGATTCGCGGCAGCCCGCGACCCCCCCTCCCACGATTCGCACCAACCCCCCGGGCCCCCCCTCCTGCGGTTCACGGTGCCCCCCTACCGCGATTCCCCACCCCTGACCCCCCCTCCTGTCATTGCGGCAACCCCACGCCCCCGCCACCCACCCTCCCGCGATTCACTGCAACCCCCCGCGTACCCCCCCCTCCCACAATTCGCGGCACCCACACACCCCCACCCCCCCGCGACCCCCCCTCCCGCAATTCACAGCATCCACCCACGACCCCTCCTCCCGTGATTCGCGGACACCCCTCACCTCCTCCCTCCCCCCCCCACCCCCGCGCGCGATTCGCGGCAACCCCAGGATTAAATGGCACATGCAAAACACTGGCACGGCTTTGGTCGACAATGAAAAAGGTTGACATGAGTTTTTGAAGATTTCTTTTTCTTTTTTTGAATGTTTTCATATTCATTCTCATGTGTCGACATGGACACCGATGAAGTGCCACACTTATGTCAACATTTACATGTGTTGAACTTTCTGTGTTGATTTTTTCTTGTGGCGATTCGCGGCACCCCCGCGACCCCCCTCCCGCGATTTGCAGCACACCCCCCGCAATTCGCGGCACCCCCGGTGACTCCCCCGATTCGCGGCCCCACCCAGTGACACCCCCCCTCCTGTGATTCGCGGCACCCCGCGACCCCCTCCCATGATTCGCGCCAACCCCACGGGCCCCCTCTCCCGCGGTTCACGGTGCCCCCCACGACCCCCCCTACCGCGATTCCCCACCCCTGACCCCCCCTCCTGTCATTGCGGCAACCCCACGCCCCCGCCACCCACCCTCCCGCGATTCACTGCAACCCCCCGCGCGCCCCCCCTCCCACAATTCGCGGCACCCACCCCCCCCCCCGCAACCCCCCCCCTCCCGCAATTCACGGCATCCACCCACGTTCCCTCCTCCCGATTCGCGGACACCCCTCACCTCCTCCCTCCACCCCCCCCCACCCCCGCG
Source organism: Crinia signifera (assembly GCF_055691185.1). Lineage (NCBI taxonomy): Eukaryota > Metazoa > Chordata > Amphibia > Anura > Myobatrachidae > Crinia > Crinia signifera. The sequence goes on from NC_139220.1 coordinate 332,755,689, forward strand.
CGCGATTCACGGCAACCCCAGGATTAAATGGCACATGCAAAACACTGGCACGGCTATGGTCGACAATGAAAAAGGTTGACATGAGTTTTTGAAGATTTATTTTTCTTTTTTTGAATGTTTTCATATTCATTCTCATGTGTCGACATGGACACCGATGAAGTGCCACATTTATGTCAACATTTACATGCGTTGAACTTTCTGTGTTGATTTTTTCTTGTAGCAATTTTTTCCCAGTGACAACTATGAACTATGTGCACGTCAACCTACACATCATCAACCAATTCTTTGTATAATATATAACACCTGTTCTGTTTTACTGTAGGTGTTTTAAGTCAGACCTTTTACTGCTACTATTACTGTTTATGTAAATGCATTCTGAATGACAGCAACATCCTACCATCCTTCTACAAGAATATATAACCAACTAGGTGATTCATCGCGCCCCGTGCCCCCCCCCTCCCGCAATTCACGGACCCCCCGTGCACCCCCCTCCCGCGATTCGCAACCCCCCCTCACGCAATTCACGCCCCCTCCCACGCTTTGCGGTCTCCCGCGATTTGCCGACACCTGCGCCCCCCCTCCCTTGATTCACGGCACCCCCGCGCCCCTCCCACAATTCACGGCACCCCTAAGCCCCTCTTTAGTCCCCCGTATACTCACACACCCCTATCACTACCCAGCTTCCTGCTCTCCTGAACCGTAACTTCCACCACTGGGGAGTTTGCTGACGCTGTTTTGCCCACATGCCCCTATCATGCCTCATAGCCCAGCCTCCTGCTCTCATGCACCCGAACTCCCACCCAGTAGGAGGAGACACTGACTAAGGGCCACCATCCTGTACTCCTGTACTGCCACGCTGGACCCTCACCCACTGGCAGAAGCTGCACAGTATCTCCCACCCTCCTCTTTAGTCCCCCTTATGTCCACACACCCCTATCACTACCCAGCCTCCTATTTTCCTGTGTCGTGACCTCCGCCAGTGGGGAGCTGCTGACTCAAAAACACCCTACTATACTTTATTGCACACACACACCTAAACAACATGCACACACAGCCCCCCCCCACACCCACAAATGTCACTGTACCATCCACACTATCAATGTACATCTTACTCTGTAACCGCTTTTTAATTAAACAAAACAATACACACCCCCTTCCACATCATATGCTCTCTATTTAACACATTTCACCTATAACTCAAGTTGCAATACAGGCATCTTACATACAATTCTAACCATCTTTCTCATATGCAAATGTTCACAAATTAAGGGGGCGCAGCCCCTTACGCCAGTGTGAAGAGCGCCCGTAGTGCGCGATGAATCACCTAGTCAATTGTAAAATCCCAATCTGCTACAGCAGGGCTTGGTGAAGGGGGTTCATCATCAATTTCACTCTCCTCAAGGCTTTTGGCAATGTCTCTTTTACAATCTTTGAAGTAACAGCCTTGGCCAATTTCGTCTCCATTCTCTTCTGGTTCTGTAGAATGATGTATCTGTGCAGTGTCATTTGTAGGCGTTTCTTTTCTTACAGGTTCTGTGTCTCTGTCTTTCAGGTCCTCCATTCGAGTATCCCGTCCAATGGGGAGAAGATTCTGTCGATGATGGGTCAACACAGCCCCTTCTCCATCCTCTCTCTGGATTTTGTATACAGGTAAGTTTTCAAACTTTTCTAACACCACAAATGGTTCTTCTCTCCAGCGGTAAGAGATTTTGAATTTTCTAGGGTGTCCCAGTCGTCGAAGTAGCACTCTATCTCCTGGGTGCAGGACATGATCACGTACTTTACAGTCGTAGTTGGTTTTGTTCTTTCTCCCAAGTTTGTCTGCTGTCCTTTCCGCCAGTTTATAGGCTTCCTGGAGTTCTTTCCGAAGGGTTTGCACATACTTTAAGTGTGAGGTATTTGATGGATCAGAGTTTAAAGTTCCAAAGCTGATGTCAATGGGGAGCTTCGCTTCACGTCCAAACATTAAATAGTATGGCGAATATCCAGTGGCATCACAACGGGAGCAGTTATATGCGTGCACCAGTCTGGATACATGTTGCTTCCATCGACGCTTGTCTAGTGGATTCAGGGTCCCCAACATATCTAATAGGGTTCTGTTGAATCTTTCAGGCTGGGGGTCACCCTGTGGATGGTATGGGGTGGTTCGTGACTTTTTAATTCCGCAGCTTTGACACAGTTCTTTGATGAGTCTACTTTCAAAGTCACGCCCCTGATCTGAGTGCAGTCTGTTAGGAAGTCCATAGTGAATGAAGAATTTCTCCCACAACACATTAGCGACTGTAACAGCCTTTTGGTTTGGGGTGACATATGCCTGGGCGTATCTGGTAAAGTGGTCAGTAATGACTAGAATGTTGCATTTGTTTCCTGACTCCACTTCCAGCGTTAAAAAGTCAATGCAGACTAGATCCATGGGCCCTTGGCTCTTTAGGTTTACCAGTGGGGCTGTTCTTCCCGGGAGAGTTTTCCTGGCGACGCAATTACCACAGTTTTTGCAATAGGCCTCCACATCTCTCCTCATGTCTGGCCAGTAGAACCGATCGGTTATTAATTTCAGAGTCTTTTCTATCCCGATGTGGCCATGATTGTCATGGAGAGCTCTCATTACTGTGACACGGTGCTTCTTTGGCAGCACAATCTGCCATTGGTTTCTCCCAGCTTCATGCCTTCGGTACATTACCCCTTTCTTGGTAATCAGGTTCTTCCTCTGTCTCTTTAATAGTTCAGCTTCTTTCCTAATTTCTGGGGAAGTGCTGGGACTGTGCTTGTGAGAGAAAGCGCACCTCATGCCTGGATCAGCTTGCTGGTCTTGCCTCAGTTGACTCTGTCTCACCTTCGGTAGCCCTTCCATTTCGACTTGGCTAATCCAACAGTAGGATAGTGGTAAGACTTGTGGTGGCAGTCCTAAGCAATCTGCATACCTCTTTTCGGGTGGTTGGTTCACTCCGATGCTGTGGCACATCCCCTTGATGTTACTTGCGGGTACTTCGATCCATTCATCTTCCCCTTTTTCTTCAGGTTGGCCCGGCATGCGGGAAAGAGAGTCAACATCCGTGTTGTTGACCCCTGGGCGATATTTCAGCGAGAAGTTGTAGAGAGCTAATGCAGCTAGCCATCTGTGTCCGGTAGCATCGAGCTTGGCTGTGCTTTGTACATAAGTAAGCGGGTTGTTGTCAGTGTGGACGGTAAATGATGCTCCATACAGGTAGTCATGGAATTTATCCACAATACACCATTTCAGGGCTAGAAATTCCAATTTGTGCGTCGGGTATTTTTTCTCGCTTTCGCTCAATCCACGGCTGGCGAATGACACCGGTTTTAACTCCTTCCCGTGTTCTTGGTACAGCACTCCTCCCAGTCCATCCAGCGATGCAGCAATGTGTAGGACATATGTCAATTCTGGGTCCACATAGCTGAGGACAGGTGCCTCTGTTAAGCATTGTTTCAAGGAGTTGAAAGCAGCCTTGCATGTAGCCGTCCACCGATCTCCAAAGGGTTCACTTGTCTTATAACAGTCTTTCTTTGACTTTACCCTCTTGTTAGTCGATGGGTATCCCTTGGTCAGATCGGTCAAGGTCACTCGTGATTGGCACAACCGGCACTTGTCAAGCGATAGTTTCAGCCCTCCTTCGATCAACCTCTCCAGCACTTTCAGCAGGCGTTGGTTATGCTCTTGAAGGGTTGTCCCAAACACGATGATATTGTCCAGGTACACGATGACTTCTCGATACACCATGTCACCCACGATCCTTTCCATTGTCCGTTGGAAGGTGGCTGGGGCTCCCTTGACTCCTTGGGGCATGTTCAGAAACTCGAAGAATCCCAATGGGCAGATAAAGGCTGTCTTTTCTCTATCTTCAGGTTTCATGGGAATCTGATAGAAGCCGTTCCTTAGGTCAAGCACCGAGAACCAAGCGCTCCCTTGTAAGCAGTCTAAGGCTTCGTCTATTTTTGGCACTGTATATTGGTCAGTTACTGTTCTCTGGTTTAAAGTGCGGTAATCGACGCACATCCTGATCTTCCCGCTTTTCTTGCGAGCTACCACAATAGGGGAGGCATAAGGGCTCCGGGACTCTATGATAACTTGGTTTTCTAATAGTCCTTTTAAGTGCTGCCTCACATCCTCGAAGTCAGCTGGCGCAATCCTCCTAGAACGCTCCCGGAAAGGGGTCTCATCTGTGAGCCTTATATTGTGTTCCACTCCCTTAGCCATGCCGAGATCCCACTCTCCTTCAGAGAAGGCTTGCTTATGCTTTTCAAGTTCTTCGATTAACATGGCTCTATCATTTGGTGTAATGTCGCTCCCCTCAAAACAGTCCTGAAACTTATCTTCCTTTGTCCCCACATAGAAAGAACTTGCATTTGCCTGCTCTTCTTCTCCCTCTTGCCACTTCTGTAACACCTGGTATATGTGGGTGTTTGTCCCTATTATGACAGGTGTTTCTCCCCTTTCTTTCGACAGGTCTGGGCACACCAAAGCGATTAAAGGTGTTTCTAAAGTGTCAGTCTCTTTTGATGACATCTTGTGCAAACTGAGGTTCACTTGTACATAGCCCAGATAGGGGTACTTTTCAGCACTAAGGCCCCATATTACAAGTCCGCTGAGTGGCTGAATAGGTACTTCTGACAAGTTCTTCTCATACCACTCCTCAAATATTATGGACACTTGGGACCCGCTATCCACTAAGATTCTACACGGCTTGTTGTTAATGGACGCATCCATGTGGAAAGTGGGCCCTACTAATCCCTCAGGTAATTCCCCATTCCACCAGGAGTTTCCCATGGCGCAGCAAGTAATCTCTAGGGGGCCTATGCGGGGTTCACAGACCTCCCTCTCCCGTTTCCCTGTTCTTGACTCTCTTGGCTCAGGCTGCTATTGTCTGTTCTCCTGCCAGGGTTTCTGTATGTGCCCCGGTTACATTCGAAAGCTCTATGCCCAAACCTTCCACAGTTAAAACACCCCCTGCCACTCCCCCTTCCTAATCCTCTTATCGGGGTGTTGACGTTTGGAGTGGGGGCCTTGGCATTCTGCTTTACAATAAAATCCTCTAATTTTTTATTTTGTTCTTCTAACATTTTAAGGATTTTGGCCTCAAACTCGCTACTTTCAGTGGCGGATTGCACCACCTTTACTTTTTTCACAGTTTTTTCCCTCATTTCAATTAGGACTTCGTCCTGCTTCACTTCCTTAAGTAAGTCATTAAAAGTAGGGGGAGGCTCTCGTATCCCTGAGCATCTTAACTTCTGCGCAACAGGGTCACTAGTTAATGCTCCTCTGAGAAGCTGCTTCATCCTGTGTTTGTCTACCTCCGTTTTCTCTATTCCTCCCTTATCCACTATTTTATACAATAACTTGTCTAGGCGGATCAGGAAGGTGCTTAGCTTCTCCCCAGGGTCTTGGAATGTATGGTATAGTCGGGACGTAAGGTCCCCTACGTCCTCCAGGGTCCCAAATGCATAATCCAGGGCCTCTAAATACGTTTCCAGGGTGGCATTGGGGCTACTGTGCCTGGCTGCCTGGATAATTCCCATGGCGGGGCCCCTCAAACTTTCTACCACCCTTTGCCTTTTAATTTTATCTGGGCACTGCCACTCTTCAGCTTGCTGTATGGCTGCCTCCTTCCATGCCTCATAGGCTTCCTCTCCCGTGGGTATTGGGATAATCCCAGAAAATATACGCAGCCTACGATAACTTCCCTCATAATGCCATCTTTCAAGTTATGTTACCACCCTGTCTACTATAACCTCAAATTGTCCGCCACTTACATTGGTGGTTTGGCTTTGGGTATCATTATCCTCTACATCCCTTTCCTCTTTCCCTTTGGTATTTGCATTAGTGGTGGGGTTTTTTGTACTGGCAGGCCCTTCTGGTTTTACTGGCCCTATTATATGCCATTTCCTCCCTGTTTCTTCGCTAGCTAAAACCATTGCCGGGAGTAAGCTGGGGTCTAACTCTCTCAGATTCTCTATGAGAAATGCCGTTACCTTCCCCAAGGCTCCCTTCCATTTGTCCACTATTTTTGGTTTAAGCATACCATACAGTTTGTCTGCTTGTTCTAGTACCTCTTCATCTGAGAACTCCGAAAAGTTTCCTGCTATTCCTAGGCATTTCCTAGGGTCCCTATCTTTTTGTATACACCACTCGTGTATATCCATTCCTGTTAAAGTCTCCATTTTATATATGTTTGGTAAACAGGAGATCCTACCAAATCTCAGCTCCAGTGCCTCCAAGTGTAACCACCTTTTAATTGCAGGTATGTGGCTACCACATAGACTATACTGATATTATACTTATTTCCTTTTAGGGCTCTCAAATGAACAGAGGTACAGCGAGTTTATATATAAAAGGTAAGTTTACTTTCTTAAAATGATGAATATGATTTTACAATGTGTAACATTTGAATTCAATAAACAACTTTTACATAACATAAGGCTTCAATTAATGACTTTAACATGACACATCAATAACTTTATAGAACAAGCAGAATATAACTTTACACAGTATGACGATTCAGTATATAACTTTGCATGACATATGTATAACCTCAATAAACAACTATACTCTCTACATTTCCTATACATATATTAATGCATGCATTTACACAAAAATTTACCATGCGCTGGCCAGCATAAAAAAATACTGCATATAAATATGTTTGTTGGCGCGCGTTGGGGCCCTTGATATGCTGAAGGTGTGAATGGGTTAATAAACAACCTGTCTAAATATGAGTCTCTCCGCTGGTCTTCACTAGGCAAACCTAGCACTGTAGAAGTCTATGTCTCTGTCCCTTTGATATGTGATATATATCACCCAAAGTATTTGAGTCACTGAATTAGATACAATAGTCTAGCTTTCCCTAAGAGGATAGAAACTTTCTATCTTTTATCCTATAATTGCTTGGTTGTGAGCCCAAGAGCAGTTATTGCAAAAGCTCTAAGCTGATGCTCTCTTTCCTGTCTTGTGTAGCATAGGATATATATGTTCGCACTAAAACAGCTGTCTCTAGATGCTACTGACTTAATGATCTAGTATTCCTTGTGGTGTAAAGTGCGTAAAAAGGGGGTCATTCAAGCTCACCCAAATCTGGCAGCTGTTCCCAGTCTAGCAGTCTGTCTCTCTCCTTCTCTCTATCCTCTTCTTATCCTGTGCTTTACTTGGCTGCTGTGATAATTCTGGCTCCTGATTCTGTCACTGCATTTTCTTCCTGAGTGTGGCTGCTTTATGGTGTGTCAGTCTCTTACTTACAAACTTTAAGGTAGTTCCCTGTCACACCACTTCCCGTCCCCCGCTGGTGACTGCCTAATACACAAGCAGCACCAGGGTGTAGAAAGGTGTGACAGGGGCAGCTTTCTATGTGCCTTGCTGGGATGGTTCTGGCTGCCTTTCCCCCGCCTCCTCCCGTCTCCCTCAGGCAGCTCTGCTAGACAGGCAGGCGGAGCCCAGGTGTAGAGGGGCGTGAATGGGGCGTCCCTCAGGAGTCTGTGCTAACTTGTGGGCGGGCGGCAGCTGAGAGACAGTTCTTTTTCCTGGTAGACAGAGCAGCTATCAGTGACAGGTGGGGAGCAGCAGTGGTGAGCGGGCAGCGCTTCTCTTGCTGTGCCCCGGCAGAAACATCTCTCTATGACAGGGGTGATACTGTTCTGTCGGCTGGATGGCTGAGTGAGAGTGTTTTGCTGTGCGGCTCTTTCCCCTTCCTCTCCCTCTTCAGTGGATATGTTCTGGGTGACTCCTTCCCCTACTGTATGCGCCGCCTCCCGTCTCCCGCTGGTGACCGCCTATAAGGTGGGCGGCACCAGGGTGTAGAGGGGCGCAACAGAGAGTGACTTCTGGCCAGTGCTGGGCGGCTCCGTGCCTGGATGGGCTGTCAGGCAGCGCCGTGCCCCTGCTTCCTCACTCCGCCCCCTCCCGTCTCCCGCAGGGCTCCCCCGTATGTGAGGGAGTCCCTGGGTGTAGAGGGGCGGTCTTGTAGCAGAGGGCGGCGGTTCTCCTCTTCGGGCTGCGCCTCTCAGTTTCTGGCCGCAGATGCCGGCATCAGCTGGGCGGCTCTAACCTCCGTCATCTTTGGTGGGCGGGGAAGAGGCGGCTCCTTCACCTGGCTTGGTGCAGCGCGGCTTCACAGGCGGGACTCTCCGGCTTCTTCCGGAACAGACGCGGCGTGACTTTCTCCCCGCCGGCAGCAAGGTACTTGGCTTTTCTTAGCTGCAGCGTCTTCGGCACTCTCCTTCCCCCACCGCCTCCCGTCTCCCGCAGGGCGCTGTCATAGCTTCTGACAGGCTCTGGGTGTGGAGGGGTGTTCGTGGCTGTCCCTCTGCGGCTGTGTTTCTAGCACTGGGCGGCTTGCGGTGGGCAGGAGGGAGGCAGTTTTAAGTGTGCAGCGGCAGCGTCCTAGATAGGCTTTCTATAAGCAAGCTGCTTGTGGCTCTGGCATTGTCTCTTGTTCAGTTCGGTAATGCTGGCACATATAGAGATTTTGTCCAGCCTGCCTGGGACCCCTTCCCCGACTCCTCTCCAAGGAGCTCAGCCAGCGCTGATTACAGCTCAATGTTTACAGCTGCGCCGACTGACTCCGTTGGAGGGCTCTAGAAGGGAGCGATCAGCTGTGTGTCCGTTAGCTGTACTGACAGCTCTTTTATACTCCTCGCTGGGGGTCAGCTGATGTGCCTCGAGAACAGCTGTTCTCCCGCCCAGGGCTCGAGAACAGCTGCTTTCCCGCATTTTTTAGTGTCCTCGAGATCACCCTCCTAGCCTATCTGATTGGCAGTCAGCTGTAAGTTCACTGAGGGGGCAGCACAAGTGCTAATGCTGTCTAACCAGTGTCCATATCATAAGCAATACATTTCACTGTCGCCAATGTTCCTTATCAAATAAATCAATAACAGTACACGTATATGATAAAGTCTTTCATCAGCCATAGTGGCTTTAGGGGTACAAGTCCAGGCCCGATAGTTTTAAGCAACTTGTAAACACTAAGTGCATTTGGGTTGCTCAGTCAGTGTTGCCATATCTTGATGAAAGTCCATCACACAATACCAATTTTTTTTAGGCAAACAGCTTATAATTTTGATATATACATTTCTAACATATGCAAGCAGGTATATGTTACAATATGGTGATGCTACAGTGGCCATTTTAACTAAGGGCAAATCCAAGATGGCTATATTTGGATTCAGTATTGAATCCCGGCGGTCGGGATCCCGGCGTTCAGAATCCCGATGCTGGAATCCCGACAGCCGAAATGCCGACAAGGGGGGACGTGGATCGCCCCCCCTTGTGGGCTCGCTGCGCTCGCTACGCTCGGCACACTAATTTATTCTCCCTCCAGGGGTGTCGTGGACACCCCAGGAGGGAGAAAGTGTCGGCATTTCGGCGGTCGGGATTCCGGCATCGGGATTCTGAATGCCGGGATCCCGACCGCCGGGATCGTAACTGCATCCCCTATATTTACAGTTCTTATATAGCGCAGCATATTCCGTTGCGCTTTACAATTGCAAACTACAGTGATTAAACAAACTGGGTAGATACATGGAGGTAGGAGGGCCCTGCTCGCAATCTTACAATCTATAGGGATAATAGGAGGGATACATAAGGATAGAATTCCATAGCATGGCAGTCCCATCAGATTACAGGACAGTCCTGCTGGGATGCAATTAGATATACTGTAAATCAATGTTCCCTCTAAGTTTACGAAGGCTGTGTGCGGCTAAAGAATTTGGCTGCGCAACTTTGGAAGGAAATTTAAATTTTTGTGCGTCACTTATATATAACTGGAAAATGACATTCAGCATTTGTGTTAACTTTACTTCAAAATGATATTAAACATTTAAACATTCAAAACACAGCACACAATGTAGCTAATGGGTGAAACACACATTAATTGAGTCCACAACTGCAAAAAGGGACCACTGCTGCTTTGTGCGCTCTATTGTAATGTCTGTGCGCACGCTCGTCGAGTGCGCTCTGTTGTAATGTCTTTCTAGAGTGTGGGCACCTTTAGAACAGGAGGAGTGCTGCTTCTGTCCCCCATCCTCCCCCTCCCTCTGCTGCACCTCTGATAAGTCTGTGTTCTCAGCCCGAGTACAGGGTGAGATTAGTGCAGCAGTCCCCGTCCTCCCCCTCCCTGCTGCTGCTGCACCTCTGATAAGTCTGTGTTCTCAGCCCGAGTACAGGGTGAGATTAGTGCAGCAGTCCCTGTCCTCCCCCTCCCTGCTGCACCTCTGATAAGTCTGTGTTCTCAGCCCGAGTACAGGGTGAGATTAGTGCAGCAGTCCCCCGTCCTCCCCCTCCCTGCTGCTGCTGCACCTCTGATAAGTCTGTGTTCTCAGCCCGAGTACAGGGTGAGATTAGTGCAGCAGTCCCCGTCCTCCCCCTCCCTCTGCTGCACCTCTGATAAGTCTGTGTTCTCAGCCCGTGTACAGGGTGAGATTAGTGCAGCAGTCCCCGTCCTCCCCCTCCCTGCTGCTGCACCTCTGATAAGTCTGTGTTCTTAGCCTGAGTACAGGGTGAGATTAGTGCAGCAGTCCCCTGTCCTCCCCCTCCCTGCTGCTGCTGCAGGGGCTGGCTGGCAACTTTTAGCCTGGGGGGCAAGTCTGGAGCACTGGCCCATAAGTAACAGCGCTTCGTTAAATGAAGGTTTTTCGTTTAAAAATATGTATTAATAAGATTAGGCCTGGAGTTGATTATTATTATTATAATTTTATTTATAAGGCGCCACAAGTGTTTTGCACCGCCGTATAAAGTAACAGTATAGGGAGACAAAACTTGTCGATTATACCATAGACACTTTACTATTATAACTTTACCAGGACACAATAGGCTGCTCCTCTGCATAATAATACCAGGACACCACAGGCTACTCCCCCTGCATAATACCAGGACACTGCAGGCTGCTCACCTGTATAATAAGAACAGGATACCACAGGCTGCTATCACAGGCTGCTCCCCCTGTATAATTATACCAGGACACCACAGGCTGCTCCCCCTGTAAAATTATACCAGGACACCACAGGCTGCTTCTCCCCACCCTCACATAATAACAAGAGGAAATTGAACAGGCACCACAGACTGCCCCCCCCCCCCCCTGTATTAAAAGAACAGGACACCACAGGTTGCTCCCCCTGTATTATTATACTAGGACACGATGGGCTGCTCCATCCCACATATTATACCAGGACACCACAGGCTGCTCCCCCCGCATAATTATACCAGGACACCACAGACTACTCCCCCCCCCCCCCCGCATCATTATGCCAGAACACCACAGGCTGCCACCCGCCCACCCCCCCCCCCCCCATAACACCACAGGCTGCTCCACTGCATAAAATTAACAGACACTACTGATTGCCCCCCTGTATTAAAAGAACAGGACACAACAGGCTGCTCCCCCTGTATCATTATTACCAGGACACCACATGCTGCTCCTCCTTTATCATTATTATAAAGACACCACAGGCTGCTCCCCCTGCATAATAACAAGAGGACACCACAGGCTGCTCCCCTGCATAATATGAGCAGACACAACAGGCTGCCCCCTGTATCATTATACCAGGACACCACAGGCTGCTCCCCTTGTATCATTATTACCAGGGCACCATAGGCTGCTCCCCCTGTATAATAATTACCAGGACACCATTGGCTGCTCCCCCTGTATAATAATTACCAGGACACCATAGGCTGCTCCCCCTGTATAATTAATACCAAAACATCACACTCTGCTCCCCCCGCATAACATAGCACCCTATAAATGTCACCTGGCTGTCACAGGCACTGCCAGTGCCTTTCAAGTTTCGCCAAACTCCTGTCAGTGCTGCTCTGCTGCGGCTCCCTCCGTCCTCCGAGTATCTGTCCTCCGACCCACCCTACCCCCAAGACGCACGTGTGGGCGGCATCAGTGTCTGTCACACTGCAATTGTCACACTCAGCCGCGGCAGTGCGCGACGGGCTTACTACTCACCCGTTCGCGTCCGCCGTCGACTAGCGTGTAGTGGTCTCCAGTTCAGCGGCAGCAGGCAGCGGCAGTCTGGTGGGCAGCAGGCAGCGTGGGACGCCGGCAAGTGTAGCGGTATGTGCTGTAGGGGCGCCAGGATGCCGGTGCCGCCATCTTGGTTAAGGGCAAATAGCAGATTGGTCCTTGTCTGAGGTTTCCGCCCATACTGACCTGACAGCCAATGGCAGCCGCCCTCTAGGGATATAGGGGATCTGCCTAGGCCTGTTCAGTGTCAGTACAAAGAGTCTCCAGAGGCGTTCACAGCTCCCAGCTGACTCCGGCTCTCTGACTCACCTCTCCTGACTTGGTGCCTTGCTTCAGTGCTCTGTGTTGGTCTCGGTTCAGCTTAACCCCATCGCTGCCAGTTCTCTCCACAGTCTGGTCTCTGCCTGCATCCCTGAGCTTCCTGGCCTAAGCTCTTCAAGCCGTCTGCTTCCAAGCAACTTCCCATTTCTTCTGTCATCATCCATCTTCTTTCAGTCTTCAAGGATCCCTCATCACCATCAAGTACATTCTCATTCCGGATTTCTTCATTTCTCAAGACCCCAGCCTGCCGTCCGCAGTGCTTGAACTGTCATTGTTTAAATTAACTTTTTCTTCTTTCAAAGTTACCACTAACTGCCACTTAAAGAAAGTATTCAAGTGTGTATTGTTCCATTTATGAATTCTATTATTAAACCTGCACGATTTAATCCTTCCTCCTCTGGTCCGTCTCCGGTTGCTACACACCACACGACTTCATCCAGCCCTTCAGTTGTGACAGTTTGTACTGACCCGATGGAGTCGAGTGAAGAACAGGCTTCCATGGCGGATGCACTTCACAGCATCATGGCTCGTCTGGAGCAAGTAGAGGCTACCCAACGTCAAGTGGCTCAATTTCTTCAGGCCTTGGCTCCGCCCCAGGCGGCCCCCTCAGTTCCTGTGGCTTCAGCACCAGAGGTTCCAGTCCCTGCTCCTACACCTGGACCCGTGGTTCCTCATCATATGCAATTACCAACCCCCAGCAAATATGATGGTTCACCGAGAGGATGCCGTGGGTTTCTGAACCAATGCGATGTTCATTTCACCTTGCAATCTTCTCACTTCCCTACCTCCAAGGCAAAGGTGGCATATATTGTGTCTCTCCTGGCAGGGTCAGCTTTGGACTGGGTGTCCCCTCTCTGGGAACGCGCTGATCCCCTGCTCAATGACTATGAAGCTTTCATTACCTCTTTCCGTCGCATCTTCAATGAACCTGGCAGAGTGTCTTCTGCCGCTACTGAGATCCTGAGGATTCGCCAGGGCAGTCGTTCAGTGGGACAATATGTTGTGCAATTCCAGACTCTGGCTTCGGAATTAAAATGGAACGAAGAGGCTCTCGTCTCCGCCTTCTGGAATGGGCTGGCAGGTCGTATTAAGGACGAATTAACTACCCGTGACTCTCCTGCTACCTTGGTTGAACTCATCTCCTTGTGCACCAAAGTAGATCTACGGATGCAGGAGCGTCAACTAGAGAGAAATCGCTCCGATCGTCTCCGTCCTCGTCTCACCACCAACGCTGTTCCTGTTCCTAGACCAAGTCCCTCCACAACTACACCACCAGACGAACCCATGCAGATCAACCGCTCTCGGCTTTCCTTTGAAGAAAAGTCCCGTAGACGTCGAGAGAATCTTTGCATGTACTGCGGTTCTTCCGCTCATCTGCTGTCTTCCTGTCCACTGCGTCCGGGAAACGACCGCTCCTAACCTCCCCGAGGGAGGCCAGGTTAGGAGTCCTGCTTTCATCTCCCTCTTCAATGGTGTCCACCATTCCTGTTATCCTTGTGTGCCCTCAGGGAAAAATCAAGATCCAGGCTCTACTAGATTCCGGAGCGGCCGGGAACTTCCTTTCTTCTTCTTTCGTCTTTCAACATTCCTTGACGGTGCAACCTTTGGCCCATCCGTTGGTTCTCACTGCAGTAGATGGGAGTCGCATCAGCAGTGGGCAAATAACCCTTCAAACCAATCCAGTGACAGTTCTCGTGGGTGCTTTACATCAAGAGACTCTAGAATTTTTTGTCCTTCCTCAGTCCTCACACCAGGTAGTCCTGGGCCTACCATGGCTTACTAAGCACAATCCTCATATTGATTGGACCAGTATGGAGATCAAAGCCTGGGGTACGAACTGCCTAACTACTTGCATGCCTCGTGTTGTTCCACTCCATCAAACTAATCCTCAAGAAGTGGGAGGTTCCAGTCTTTCGTCTTCACCAGCTTCACCCTTGTCGTTACCCACACCATATGTTTCTTTTTCTGACGGCTTCAGCAAGGGAGGTGCCGATACCCTGCCGCCTCATCGTCCCCGGGACTGTCCGATAGAGTTGATACCTGGGAAGTTCCCACCGCGGGGCAGCATCTACCCCTTGTCTCTGCCTGAGACCAAGGTCATGTCTGACTACATCCGTGAAAACTTGGATAAAGGGTTCATTCGCCCATCTACTTCGCCAGCCGGAGCGGGGTTTTTCTTTGTAAAGAAAAAAGATGGAACCCTCCGGCCGTGTATCGACTACAGGGGCCTGAACGATATCACGATCAAGAACCGCTATCCTTTACCCCTTATCACTGAATTATTTGACAAAATCCGAGGGGCTTCCATCTTTACTAAATTGGATCTAAGAGGGGCGTACAACTTGATCCAAATCCGATCTGGAGATGAGTGGAAGACGGCTTTCAACACCCGAGACGGCCACTATGAATACCTGGTGATGCCCTTTGGTCTTTGCAACGCTCCAGCCGTCTTCCAACAATTTGTAAATGACATATTTCGAGATCTACTGTATCATTCCATTGTGGTGTATCTCGATGACATCCTCATCTTCTCGTCTAACCTCCATCTCCATCGGCAAACAGTAGCTGAAGTCTTGCGGCGCCTTCGCCAAAATAAATTGTTCTGCAAGCTAGACAAGTGTGTCTTTGAGGTCACTTCCATTCCATTCCTTGGCCACATCCTCTCCAGCACTGGAATAGAGATGGATCCAGAAAAAGTAAAAGCCATCTTAGACTGGACAGCGCCCACCACGCTCAAAGGCATCCAGAGGTTCCTGGGCTTTTCAAACTATTATCGTCGTTTCATCCGGAACTTCTCCACCCTTGCTGCACCCCTTACTGCTCTCACCCGTAAGGGATCCGATCCAAGTCAGTGGTCCCCTGAAGCCTCCCAAGCCTTCCAACAACTTAAAGATTCTTTTGTCTCCGCCCCAATTCTTCTCCAGCTAAACCTCTTGAGGTGGACGCATCCTCAGAGGGGGGTAGGGGCTATCTTGTCGCAGAGAGGGGAGGACCAGGTGCTTCACCCCTGTGCCTTCTTCTCCAAGAAGTTTCTTCCAGCAGAGAAGAATTACCCCATTGGGGAGCAAGAGTTACTGGCAGTCAAATCAGCATTGGAGGAGTGGCGGTACCTCCTGGAGGGGGCACGACATAAAATTACTGTGTATTCCGATCATAAAAATCTCTCTTTCCTCAAGCATGCCCAATGTCTTACAGCTCGTCAAGCCCGCTGGGCCATGTTCTTCGAACGCTTCGATTTTCAAATCAGATTCAGACCCGGGACGATGAATGCCAAGGCCGATGCTCTTTCACGCTCTTTTGAAACTTCAGCTGACCTAGCGACTCCTCCTCGACCCATCCTCGACCCTCTGGTCTTTGCTCAAGTAACAGTCCAGCCTTCACCTCCACCAGGCAAGACCTTCGTTCCCCTCAGTCTCCGAAAAAGAGTACTGTCCTGGGCACACGCTTCCCGCTTCGCAGGGCATACCGGGGCACAGAAGACCTTAATGTTCCTGTTGCGTTCACACTGGTGGCCTACCATTCGTCGCGATGTAACCAGCTTTGTCGCCTCCTGTGTAAAGTGCGCTCAGCATAAGTCCTCCAGAACGTCTCCTGCCGGTCCTCTCCTACCTCTAGCCATACCAACAGAACCCTGGTCCCACCTCTCTATGGACTTTATCTGCAAACTTCCTCCCTCCAAAGGGCATACGGTAATTTGGGTGGTGGTTGACCGGTTTTCAAAGATGGTGCACTTCTTCCCATTAAAAGGCCTTCCATCTGCTCCAGTGTTGGCCCAGCTCTTCATTTCCACCATCTTCAAACTCCATGGGTTGCCGAAAGAGATTATATCTGACCGTGGCGTGCAGTTCGTCGCAAAGTTTTGGAGGGCCCTCTGTTCCGCTGTACAAGTCAAGCTCAAGTTCTCCACTGCTTTCCACCCACAAACCAATGGACAGACAGAACGTGTCTACCAGGACTTGGAGGCCTTCATTCGCTTGTTCATCTCTTCCTCTCAAGACGACTGGGCAGACCTTCTGCCTTGGGCGGAATTTGCGCACAACAATTCCTATCATTCATCCTCCGGCACCACTCCCTTTTTTACTGTCTTTGGCAAACATCCCCGATCTCCAGAGTTCTCAGATCTATCATTGCCCGATGTCCCTGCAGCTGCTTCTTCCCTACAACGGTTTGCAAAGATCTGGGCAGACGTTCATACCGCTCTCCTTAAAGCATCCGCTCGATACAAAAGGATGGCGGACAGGAAAAGAAGAGCGGCTCCCAAGTTGAAGGTTGGAGATCGAGTAGGGCTGTCTACCCGCCATATACGCCTTCGGTTACCATCCATGAAGCTGGCTCCTCGATTCATCGGGCCGTACCCAATCACTCAGGTAATTAATCCGGTGGCCTACAGACTACAGCTCCCTTCTTCCTTAAAGATATCAAACTCTTTTCATGTGTCTCTTTTGAAACCTTTACGATTGAACTTATATCAGAAAAAGGTGCCTAAACCGCCCAAGATTGGCTCAGAGAGAGAGACAGAGTTCGAGGTGAAGCGCATTATCGACTCACATTGCCGCAATACCCATCTTCAGTATCTGGTAGAGTGGCTTGGATTCGGTCCTGAGGAGAATTCCTGGGTTGATGCTGCAGATCTCCATGCTCCCCGTCTGGTGAGACAATTCCTTCAAAGGAATCCACACAAGGTGCGTAGGTGCCCTGGGGTCACCCAGAAAGGGGGGGTACTGTCACACTCAGCCGCGGCAGTGCGCGACGGGCTTACTACTCACCCGTTCGCGTCCGCCGTCGACTAGCGTGTAGTGGTCTCCAGTTCAGCGGCAGCAGGCAGCGGCAGTCTGGTGGGCAGCAGGCAGCGTGGGACGCCGGCAAGTGTAGCGGTATGTGCTGTAGGGGCGCCAGGATGCCGGTGCCGCCATCTTGGTTAAGGGCAAATAGCAGATTGGTCCTTGTCTGAGGTTTCCGCCCATACTGACCTGACAGCCAATGGCAGCCGCCCTCTAGGGATATAGGGGATCTGCCTAGGCCTGTTCAGTGTCAGTACAAAGAGTCTCCAGAGGCGTTCACAGCTCCCAGCTGACTCCGGCTCTCTGACTCACCTCTCCTGACTTGGTGCCTTGCTTCAGTGCTCTGTGTTGGTCTCGGTTCAGCTTTACCCCATCGCTGCCAGTTCTCTCCACAGTCTGGTCTCTGCCTGCATCCCTGAGCTTCCTGGCCTAAGCTCTTCAAGCCGTCTGCTTCCAAGCAACTTCCCATTTCTTCTGTCATCATCCATCTTCTTTCAGTCTTCAAGGATCCCTCATCACCATCAAGTACATTCTCATTCCGGATTTCTTCATTTCTCAAGACCCCAGCCTGCCGTCCGCAGTGCTTGAACTGTCATTGTTTAAATTAACTTTTTCTTCTTTCAAAGTTACCACTAACTGCCACTTAAAGAAAGTATTCAAGTGTGTATTGTTCCATTTATGAATTCTATTATTAAACCTGCACGATTTAATCCTTCCTCCTCTGGTCCGTCTCCGGTTGCTACACACCACACGACTTCATCCAGCCCTTCAGTTGTGACAGCAATCACAGGGACCGCAGGAATGAAGAGGAAAAGAATGTAATACAGGCGGCCGGGCCCTGCACATATTTATTCCTGGAGGATGCTGGACACATGTCACATGTCCTCATGCAGGAGCCCGGCGGCCATTTTCGCGGCGCCGTCTACGGCAGTAAATTAATTATGCACCACCAGAGAGATATTATATATATACGGCAGTAAATTAATTATGCACCACCAGAGAGATATAATATATATGGCAGTAAATTAATTAGACGCCACCAGAGAGATATATTATATATACGGCAGTAAATTAATTATGCCCCACCAGAGATATATTATATATACGGCAGTAAATTAATTATGCCCCAACAGAGAGATATTATATATATGGCAGTAAATTAATTAGGCATCACCAGAGAGATATTATATATACGGCAGTAAATTAATTATGCACCACCAGGGAGATATTATATATAAGGCAGTAAATTAATTAGACCCCACCAGAGAGATATTATATATACACGGCAGTAAATTAATTATGCCCCACCAGAGAGATATTATATATACGGCAGTAAATTAATTAGACCCCACCAGAGAGATATTATATATACGGCAGTAAATTAATTATGCACCACCAGAGAGATATTATATATACGGCAGTAAATTAATTATGCACCACCAGAGAGATATTATATATACGGCAGTAATTTATTATGCACCACCAGAGAGATATTATATATATGGCAGTAATTTATTATGCACCACCAGAGAGATATTATATAAATGGCAGTAAATTAATTATGCACCACCAGGGAGATATTATATATACGGCAGTAAATTAATTAGCCGCCAACAGAGAGATATTATATATACGGCAGTAAATTAATTAGACCCCACCAGAGAGATATTATATATACGGCAGTAAATTAATTATGCCCCACCAGAGAGATATTATATATATGGCAGTAAATTAATTATGCACCACCAGAGAGATATTATATATATATATATATATATATATATAGAGGACAGGGGTTTGGCACTCCTTGTAACAGCAAAAACAGCAGCGCCGGTGCCTACACAGAGGATTGGTAGGAGATTTGTGGTGAGGCACTCGTGGCAATTGTAATCCAGAACAAAGCTAGCCAACAGGAGATAGCAGCAACGTTTCAATTTATTACTTCAAATTTTCGTCAGGTTACGAAAAGGTAACCTGACGAAAATTTGAAGTAATAAATTGAAACGTTGCTGCTATCTCCTGTTGGCTAGCTTTGTTCTGGATTACAATTGCCACGAGTGCCTCACCATATATATATATATATATATATATATATAGGCGGGGGGTATAGCGCGGCACTCAGGGCGGAATGAAATCAAACAACAGGAGCCATACCTTGCGGTTGACGTTTCAGCCTTTCGGCTTTTATCAAAACAGCTAACATAACAAATAATGTGTACTCACCTCTATAAGAAGAGCAGAATCACCTGTTTGTGCATGCACGGCGGCCATCTTCTTCCGCCCACAATAGGGCAGTTCCGGATGACATCACTGTGGGGGAGACTGTTGTCGTAGCAACGAGACAACAGTTTGTGTCCTGGTTGGACAATAAAGTTTTTGTTAAAAGTGAAAAAGAAAAAAAACTTTTAAGGGTACATTTGAAAAAATGCAGCAATTGCTGCAGTGTGTTTTGGGCTTAATAAAGACAATGTGTGCCTATTATATATTTAGTGTGACCGCTATCCAAGCAACAAACGGTGATTCATACTTCAAATAACACGGCAAATACTAACATAAATATCGTGAAAAAATTTTTTTTATAGCGGATACATTTTTTCAAACTTACAGTGTATGCAACATATACAACCAATTAGAAATTAACATAACGGAGCATCTGGACTTCTTAAAAGGTACAGTTGGTGGCTTAAAAAAGCTACATTTCATCAGGGGTGTTGTAAGCTAGAACTACCCTGCTCATTGGCTGGGTATCCATTGATCTGTCTAATTGACTTACAACTCTGTGTCTTAGACAGCTTAAAAAGCTGTCATAGAAAGCTGTGAAGGCTCAGTATTTCATTTAAGCCTTTAGGAGCCAGGGTCTCTAACTTGAAGATCCATCTGGCTTCTAATTGCAGTAATTTTTTTCCCCGATCTCCGCCTCTGGCGAGGGGGGGGACTTGGTCAATGATCATGTATTTGACCGTTGCAATGGAGTGCTTCGCTTGAGCATAGTGGCGAGCGAGTGGCTGGTCACTAGTGCCTTTTTTAATGGCCGCCCAGATTGCCGAGCGGTGATTTGCCATCCGCTCTTTAAAGGGCCTTTCAGTTTTGCCCACGTATACCAACGAACATGGGCAAGTAATGGTGTATACCACGAATTTAGATGTACAAGAGAGGTGGTATTTAATTGGGAATCTTTTTCCCGTGTGGGGATGGGGGAAAGATGTGCCTACTTGCAAAAACCCGCAGGTTGTGCAGTTGGGACATCGAAAGCATCCCTTCTTGCTAGATCCTAGAAACGTTGTTGGTGTATTTTTTCCCAAACCCGTAATGTCTGTACGAACCAAGTGATCTTTTAGATTGCGCCCTCGGCGGTAAGCTGGCATGAGGGCAGTATTTTGTAGATTCAGGTCCCGGTCTGATCTAACGATGGGCCACAGTTTTTTGGCCTTCCTGACCCTATCTGGTGTCTCGGGGTTATATGAATTAACCCATACTAATTTTTTGTTTATGTCTTTTTGATCATTTGGTTTTTTTGGTGTTAATAAGGTTGTTCTGGATTTGGTTAGGGCTTTTGTTCTTTGTTGGGCTAACAGGTCCCTGTCATACCCCCGTGCCAAGAACTTATCCCGCATGGTGTCAAGCTCCTGTGTGGCTTCATGTGGGTCACTCACTATCCGCCGAACCCTTAGAAATTGACTATAGGGGAGCGAACTTTTACTATGAATGGGGTGTGCGCTGCTGGCCAGGACGAAATTATTTCTGTCCGTAGCTTTTCTGAACAGGCCAGTTTGGATCACTCCATCCTTTTTAGAGATTTTTACATCTAGGAAATTAATAGTTTCCTGTTCTATGTTAAATGTGAATTTGACCGGACTTATAGTGGCATTATGGTTATTGATCAAGTTTACAAAGGTGTCTTCCGGGCCTGTCCACAAGATGAGGATATCATCTATATATCTGTGGTAAATTACATGCCGTTCGATGGCCTGATCCGAAAAGAAAAGGTCCCTTTCGACCTCATACATGAAGGCGTTGGCCACTGATGGGGCCACACTTGACCCCATGGCCACACCCTCTGTCTGCAGGTAGTGGGCACCATCACAAAAGAAGTAATTTCAACTCAAAACTTGTTCCAGTAACTCAAGGTAAAAACCAAGGTCTGGACCGGCATAATTGATGTTGTTGGTGAGGAGTCTCCTCACAGCCTGCAGTCCTGCCTGGTGAGGTATGCAGGTGTACAGATTACACACATCAACGGTTATGAACAGACATTGTTCTGGTAATGTGCCCAGTTGTACTAGGGCATTGAGTAGGGTTGAAGTGTCCTTAAGGAACGTAGGGAGGGCTTGGATGGCTGGTTGTAAAAACCCATCCAGGTAGACCGATATCGGCTGGAAGAGGGAACCTCTTGCCGAAATTATCGGCCTACCTGGTGGCCTCGTTGGGTGCTTGTGTATTTTTGGGATCAGATATAAAATGGGCTTAATCGGGAAAGTCACTGTTAGGTGGTCTCGGCATGCTTCAGAGATGAGTCCTTCTTCCACTGCTGTCTTAAGAACAGAATCAAGCTGTTTCTTGAATGCTGGTAACGGATCACTTTGTAACTTGGTATATGTCCGTGTGTCAGACAGTTGGCGGTGGATCTCTTCCCGGTAGGCCGATAGATTTTGCACCACTATCGACCCTCCCTTGTCGGACTGGCGGATGACTATATCTTCATAAGAAGCCAGATTTTTTAATGCCTGTCTCTCATCATGGGACATGTTCCACTTAGTGGCTTTCTGGTTAAGCTTTACCTCTTGGAGCCCCTCACAGAGCATCCGTGAAAAGGTTTTCAAAGAGGGATTTGTACTCGGTGGATCAAACACAGAGCGAGGCTTGAATCGGCTCATGTGTTTTGGAACTGTCGACGTGATGGAAGCTGTCGTGTCGTCTTTAAAATGTTCCTTCAATCTAAGTTTGCGATTTAGTTGGAAGGTTTCCACTTGGTGTTGTAGGGGGTCGGCAGAGGGAGTGGGGATGAATGCTAGGCCTTTCTGAAGAACTTTAATTTCTGCCGGGGATAGGATTCTATCCGATAAATTGAATACGATATCCTCTATCGCCTCGGGGGTCTTCTGGCCTGCCTTGATCTCCCGGACGTTTTGCCTGCCCCTTCTCGTTCGGGAGGGTTTTTTCCTGAAATCTGAGCTCGGGTGCGAACCCCTAAAGGGCGTGCACCTGGGGATTCATTTCTATCGCTGTCGCTGCCTGTAGTCGCAGAATCATTATTAGGTCTGCGTCTGTTTCTATAGGACTTGCGGCGGGAAGGGTTTTGTGGTTCCTCGCGGAATTGTGCGCCTGTGAGCCAACCATACACTCGTTGGTACTCATAGTCTTGGTCGACCTTGGTGCGTTTGGCTTTTTTATATTGGAGTAACTCCTCTTTGTATTTATCGACATCATTGTTCAATTTTGTGAGCCACTCCCCTGTGGGGTCTGTAGACAGGGTAGGCATGTGTTCTTTTTCAAAGTTGGAGTAACACTCCTTGGCTTTATTCAATTCCTTCCTGGACTCTTCAATGACCAATAAGAGCAAGTCGAACGAACATTTATTTAATATCGATGTCCATTTAATGCAAAAATCGACATTGTATCGGCCGATAGTCGGAACATTTTTGATCCGAAACCCTCTTGGGATTTTTTTGTCCCTATAATAATTTGAGAGGGTCAGGCCATGATAAAAAAAGTCCAACTCCCGTTTTTTTAGTTTAAACAGGTTAGCAAGTATATCTTTGGGGCTATTTCTGCCCTCTAGCAGCGTTGGTTCATCGGTAAACAGGATTCCCTCAGCTTCCGATTCCGAGAAGCTATGGACCTTACCAGGGATCAGAGTGACCCGCTGGTGGGTTGTCTCACCCGTGGCCGTTAGTGGTGTACTCATACTGGTCACGGGGGAATAGGACCAAGTGGATGTGCAAACTTCACAAGTAAATGTGCAAACTTAGCAAGTACATGTGCAAATATAGCAAGTGGGTAGTAGAGCGATCCAAAAAGGTGACTGGTGCAGCAGCGACAGGGTTAAATGCTTGGCAGTTCAATGCAATGCTTGTGCAGCAACAGCGGAGGTTAGACACTTAGCAATCCAATGCAGTGCTTGTGCACAATGCTGCAGTTAATCCTGATGAAATTATAATAAAGTGGCTGAGTGCAGAGAGAAGGTGACTGGTGCAGCAGCGACGGGGTTAAATGCTTGGCAGTTCAATGCAATGCTTATGCAGCAACAACGGAGGTTAGACACTTAGCAATCCAATGCAGTGCTTGTGCGCAATGCTGCAGTTAATCCTGATGAAATTATAATAAAGTGGCTGAGTGCAGAAAGAAGGTACCAACTTTACTTTAAAGTGTCCAGTGCTTCGTGGATAAAGTGCTGTGTGCTCCCAAGTGAACAAACAATGATGCTGCTGGGCTGATACAGGCGTTTGAAATAACTTCTGGGGAAGGTGCCTTGCGGTGGAGCCAGACGCTGCACTCACTATGGGTGTCTGCAGGGATCCGGTCTCCTATACAGGTACAGGGCAATGCCGGCACTCCAGTCCTCTTGCGTCTTAGGTGCCTGGTGCCTTCGCTGAGCGGGCAGCTGCGCTGGACGCTGGATGCAGGCGGGGGGTATAGCGCGGCACTCAGGGCGGAATGAAATCAAACAACAGGAGCCATACCTTGCGGTTGACGTTTCAGCCTTTCGGCTTTTATCAAAACAGCTAACATAACAAATAATGTGTACTCACCTCTATAAGAAGAGCAGAATCACCTGTTTGTGCATGCACGGCGGCCATCTTCTTCCGCCCACAATAGGGCAGTTCCGGATGACATCACTGTGGGGGAGACTGTTGTCGTAGCAACGAGACAACAGTTTGTGTCCTGGTTGGACAATAAAGTTTTTGTTAAAAGTGAAAAAGAAAAAAAACTTTTAAGGGTACATTTGAAAAAATGCAGCAATTGCTGCAGTGTGTTTTGGGCTTAATAAAGACAATGTGTGCCTATTATATATTTAGTGTGACCGCTATCCAAGCAACAAACGGTGATTCATACTTCAAATAACACGGCAAATACTAACATAAATATCGTGAAAAAATTTTTTTGATAGCGGATACATTTTTTCAAACTTACAGTGTATGCAACATATACAACCAATTAGAAATTAACATAACGGAGCATCTGGACTTCTTAAAAGGTACAGTTGGTGGCTTAAAAAAGCTACATTTCATCAGGGGTGTTGTAAGCTAGAACTACCCTGCTTACAATTAAATACCACCTCTCTTGTGCATCTAAATTCGTGGTATACACCATTACTTGCCCATGTTCGTTGGTATACGTGGGCAAAACTGAAAGGCCCTTTAAAGAGCGGATGGCAAATCACTGCTCGGCAATCCGGGCGGCCATTAAAAAAGGCACTAGTGACCAGCCACTCGCTCGCCACTATGCTCAAGCGAAGCACTCCATTGCAACGGTCAAATACATGATCATTGACCAAGTCCCCCCCCTCGCCAGAGGCGGAGATCGGGGAAAAAAATTACTGCAATTAGAAGCCAGATGGATCTTCAATGGATACCCAGCCAATGAGCAGGGTAGTTCTAGCTTACAACACCCCTGATGAAATGTAGCTTTTTTAAGCCACCAACTGTACCTTTTAAGAAGTCCAGATGCTCCGTTATGTTAATTTCTAATTGGTTGTATATGTTGCATACACTGTAAGTTTGAAAAAATGTATCCGCTATCAAAAACATTTTTTCACGATATTTATGTTAGTATTTGCCGTGTTATTTGAAGTATGAATCACCGTTTGTTGCTTGGATAGCGGTCACACTAAATATATAATAGGCACACATTGTCTTTATTAAGCCCAAAACACACTGCAGCAATTGCTGCATTTTTTCAAATGTACCCTTAAAAGTTTTTTTTCTTTTTCACTTTTAACAAAAACTTTATTGTCCAACCAGGACACAAACTGTTGTCTCGTTGCTACGACAACAGTCTCCCCCACAGTGATGTCATCCGGAACTGCCCTATTGTGGGCGGAAGAAGATGGCCGCCGTGCATGCACAAACAGGTGATTCTGCTCTTCTTATAGAGGTGAGTACACATTATTTGTTATGTTAGCTGTTTTGATAAAAGCCGAAAGGCTGAAACGTCAACCGCAAGGTATGGCTCCTGTTGTTTGATTTCATTCCGCCCTGAGTGCCGCGCTATACCCCCCGCCTGCATCCAGCGTCCAGCGCAGCTGCCCGCTCAGCGAAGGCACCAGGCACCTAAGACGCAAGAGGACTGGAGTGCCGGCATTGCCCTGTACCTGTATAGGAGACCGGATCCCTGCAGACACCCATAGTGAGTGCAGCGTCTGGCTCCACCGCAAGGCACCTTCCCCAGAAGTTATTTCAAACGCCTGTATCAGCCCAGCAGCATCATTGTTTGTTCACTTGGGAGCACACAGCACTTTATCCACGAAGCACTGGACACTTTAAAGTAAAGTTGGTACCTTCTTTCTGCACTCAGCCACTTTATTATAATTTCATCAGGATTAACTGCAGCATTGCGCACAAGCACTGCATTGGATTGCTAAGTGTCTAACCTCCGTTGTTGCTGCATAAGCATTGCATTGAACTGCCAAGCATTTAACCCCGTCGCTGCTGCACCAGTCACCTTCTCTCTGCACTCAGCCACTTTATTATAATTTCATCAGGATTAACTGCAGCATTGTGCACAAGCACTGCATTGGATTGCTAAGTGTCTAACCTCCGCTGTTGCTGCACAAGCATTGCATTGAACTGCCAAGCATTTAACCCTGTCGCTGCTGCACCAGTCACCTTTTTGGATCGCTCTACTACCCACTTGCTATATTTGCACATGTACTTGCTAAGTTTGCACATTTACTTGTGAAGTTTGCACATCCACTTGGTCCTATTCCCCCGTGACCAGTATGAGTACACCACTAACGGCCACGGGTGAGACAACCCACCAGCGGGTCACTCTGATCCCTGGTAAGGTCCATAGCTTCTCGGAATCGGAAGCTTAGGGAATCCTGTTTACCGATGAACCAACGCTGCTAGAGGGCAGAAATAGCCCCAAAGATATACTTGCTAACCTGTTTAAACTAAAAAAACGGGAGTTGGACTTTTTTTATCATGGCCTGACCCTCTCAAATTATTATAGGGACAAAAAAATCCCAAGAGGGTTTCGGATCAAAAATGTTCCGACTATCGGCCGATACAATGCCGATTTTTGCATTAAATGGACATCGATATTAAATAAATGTTCGTTCGACTTGCTCTTATTGGTCATTGAAGAGTCCAGGAAGGAATTGAATAAAGCCAAGGAGTGTTACTCCAACTTTGAAAAAGAACACATGCCTACCCTGTCTACAGACCCCACAGGGGAGTGGCTCACAAAATTGAACAATGATGTCGATAAATACAAAGAGGAGTTACTCCAATATAAAAAAGCCAAACGCACCAAGGTCGACCAAGACTATGAGTACCAACGAGTGTATGGTTGGCTCACAGGCACACAATTCCGCGAGGAACCACAAAACCCTTCCCGCCGCAAGTCCTATAGAAACAGACGCAGACCTAATAATGATTCTGCGACTACAGGCAGCGACAGCGATAGAAATGAATCCCCAGGTGCACGCCCTTTAGGAGTTCGCACCCGAGCTCAGATTTCAGGAAAAAACCCTCCCGAACGAGAAGGGGCAGGCAAAACGTCCGGGAGATCAAGGCAGGCCAGAAGACCCCCGAGGCGATAGAGGATATCGTATTCAATTTATCGGATAGAATCCTATCCCCGGCAGAAATTAAAGTTCTTCAGAAAGGCCTAGCATTCATCCCCACTCCCTCTGCCGACCCCCTACAACACCAAGTGGAAACCTTCCAACTAAATCGCAAACTTAGATTGAAGGAACATTTTAAAGACGACACGACAGCTTCCATCACGTCGACAGTTCCAAAACACATGAGCCGATTCAAGCCTCGCTCTGTGTTTGATCCACCGAGTACAAATCCCTCTTTGAAAACCTTTTCACGGATGCTCTGTGAGGGGCTCCAAGAGGTAAAGCTTAACCAGAAAGCCACTAAGTGGAACATGTCCCATGATGAGAGACAGGCATTAAAAAATCTGGCTTCTTATGAAGATATAGTCATCCGCCAGTCCGACAAGGGAGGGTCGATAGTGGTGCAAAATCTATCGGCCTACCGGGAAGAGATCCACCGCCAACTGTCTGACACATGGACATATACCAAGTTACAAAGTGATCCGTTACCAGCATTCAAGAAACAGCTTGATTCTGTTCTTAAGACAGCAGTGGAAGAAGGACTCATCTCTGAAGCATGCCGAGACCACCTAACAGTGACTTTCCCGATTAAGCCCATTTTATATCTGATCCCAAAAATACACAAGCACCCAACGAGGCCACCAGGTAGGCCGATAATTTCGGCAAGAGGTTCCCTCTTCCAGCCGATATCGGTCTACCTGGATGGGTTTTTACAACCAGCCATCCAAGCCCTCCCTACGTTCCTTAAGGACACTTCAACCCTACTCAATGCCCTAGTACAACTGGGCACATTACCAGAACAATGTCTGTTCATAACCGTTGATGTGTGTAATCTGTACACCTGCATACCTCACCAGGCAGGACTGCAGGCTGTGAGGAGACTCCTCACCAACAACATCAATTATGCCGGTCCAGACCTTGGTTTTTACCTTGAGTTACTGGAACAAGTTTTGAGTAGAAATTACTTCTTTTGTGATGGTGCCCACTACCTGCAGACAGAGGGCGTGGCCATGGGGTCAAGTGTGGCCCCATCAGTGGCCAACGCCTTCATGTATGAGGTCGAAAGGGACCTTTTCTTTTCGGATCAGGCCATCGAACGGCACATTGTAAGTTACCACAGATATATAGATGATATCCTCATCTTGTGGACAGGCCCGGAAGACACCTTTGTAAACTTGATCAATAACCATAATGCCACTATAAGTCCGGTCAAATTCACATTTAACATAGAACAGGAAACTATTAATTTCCTAGATGTAAAAATCTCTAAAAAGGATAGAGTGATCCAAACTGGCCTGTTCAGAAAAGCTACGGACAGAAATAATTTCGTCCTGGCCAGCAGCGCACACCCCATTCATAGTAAAAGTTCGCTCCCCTATAGTCAATTTCTAAGGGTTCGGCGGATAGTGAGTGACCCACATGAAGCCACACAGGAGCTTGACACCATGCGGGATAAGTTCTTGGCACGGGGGTATGACAGGGACCTGTTAGCCCAACAAAGAACAAAAGCCCTAACCAAATCCAGAACAACCTTATTAACACCAAAAAAACCAAATGATCAAAAAGACATAAACAAAAAATTAGTATGGGTTAATTCATATAACCTCGAGACACCAGATAGGGTCAGGAAGGCCAAAAAACTGTGGCCCATCGTTAGATCAGACCGGGACCTGAATCTACAAAATACTGCCCTCATGCCAGCTTACCGCCGAGGGCGCAATCTAAAAGATCACTTGGTTCGTACAGACATTACGGGTTTGGGAAAAAATACACCAACAACGTTTCTAGGATCTAGCAAGAAGGGATGCTTTCGATGTCCCAACTGCACAACCTGCGGGTTTTTGCAAGTAGGCACATCTTTCCCCATCCCCACACGGGAAAAAGATTCCCAATTAAATACCACCTCTCTTGTACATCTAAATTCGTGGTATACACCATTACTTGCCCATGTTCGTTGGTATACGTGGGCAAAACTGAAAGGCCCTTTAAAGAGCGGATGGCAAATCACCGCTCGGCAATCCGGGCGGCCATTAAAAAAGGCACTAGTGACCAGCCACTCGCTCGCCACTATGCTCAAGCGAAGCACTCCATTGCAACGGTCAAATACATGATCATTGACCAAGTCCCCCCCCTCGCCAGAGGCGGAGATCGGGGAAAAAAATTACTGCAATTAGAAGCCAGATGGATCTTCAAGTTAGAGACCCTGGCTCCTAAAGGCTTAAATGAAATACTGAGCCTTCACAGCTTTCTATGACAGCTTTTTTAGCTGTCTAAGACACAGAGTTGTAAGTCAATTAGACAGATCAATGGATACCCAGCCAATGAGCAGGGTAGTTCTAGCTTACAACACCCCTGATGAAATGTAGCTTTTTTAAGCCACCAACTGTACCTTTTAAGAAGTCCAGATGCTCCGTTATGTTAATTTCTAATTGGTTGTATATGTTGCATACACTGTAAGTTTGAAAAAATGTATCCGCTATCAAAAAAAATTTTTCACGATATTTATGTTAGTATTTGCCGTGTTATTTGAAGTATGAATCACCGTTTGTTGCTTGGATAGCGGTCACACTAAATATATAATAGGCACACATTGTCTTTATTAAGCCCAAAACACACTGCAGCAATTGCTGCATTTTTTCAAATGTACCCTTAAAATTTTTTTTTCTTTTTCACTTTTTTTTTTTTTAACCTCTTTTTCTTTATTTCAATTTTACAAAAAGACATACATCATCATAAAAAAAACATTCATATAGTACAGACATTTCAATTTCGAAAATACAGATATATTCCTTATAGTTATACATCGCGATCTCCTTGCTCGGTCCATTTAACTTTTATTGATCCTGTGCTGCTCAGCCGGCACTCCGGGAATCAACATATTCCATGAGGAGGTACCTTACGGCCTATCTGACCATGCTTATCTATATCATGAGATGATACGGGGTGGCAGACCATCGGTTTAGTGGAGAGG
Source organism: Crinia signifera (assembly GCF_055691185.1). Lineage (NCBI taxonomy): Eukaryota > Metazoa > Chordata > Amphibia > Anura > Myobatrachidae > Crinia > Crinia signifera. The sequence goes on from NC_139220.1 coordinate 332,785,518, forward strand.
GGAGGGTTTGAGCGCATCTTAACTTATTAAGCATCTCGTAATATTAGCTGGCTGAATCATAATTACAGGAGGGCATGCGCCCGTAACAATACTAAAAAAAAAAAAAAAAAAAAAAAAAAAAAAAAATAAGTAAGAGGGGAAACCCGGTAGAAGCAGCAATAGTGATAATACTCTGTGATCTACAATTCATCCTTAAGTTGCTATAACTATCATCCTATTATTAAGTGACCGTAATATTATAATTAGTGTAAACTAGTGAATATAAAAAAAAAGAAAAAAAAAAAAACACAACAACAAAACAAGTAAAAAGTAGAAGTGTAAGCAAGAGTGATTCACAATGGGAATCCACTTCTCATTAAAATCTTCAGTGTTAAGAATAATAAAGCACAGGAAAAAAAAAAAAAAACAAAAAAAAAAAAGAAAGAGAAACAAAAAAAGAAAAGAGAAAGGGAAAAAACCAGTGACTATGGCTCGAGAGCCTCTTAAGAGGACCGCGATAAAAAATATAGCAATATACATACGAAAGTGCCATTATATTAGTGAAAATGTCTACTTTTACCCCAGTTCCCCCATACCTTTTCAAATCTAGCTTCCCCTTTCCTTGCCCTATATAATGTTTTTTCCTGTCTGTAGATATAATTCACTAAGGCAACCCATTTATTAAAATCTGGGCCCTCACTTGACATCCAGGTCCTACTAATAATCACCTTTGCTAGTGAACACAAGTTAATTATATAGCTCTTTTTATCCGCCCCCATTTTCCCCCCAACTATTCCTAGTAGGCAGCTCTTGATGGCGATTGCTGCATTTTTTCAAATGTACCCTTAAAAGTTTTTTTTCTTTTTCACTTTTAACAAAAACTTTATTGTCCAACCAGGACACAAACTGTTGTCTCGTTGCTACGACAACAGTCTCCCCCACAGTAATGTCATCCGGAACTGCCCTATTGTGGGCGGAAGAAGATGGCCGCCGTGCATGCACAAACAGGTGATTCTGCTCTTCTTATAGAGGTGAGTACACATTATTTGTTATGTTAGCTGTTTTGATAAAAGCCGAAAGGCTGAAACGTCAACCGCAAGGTATGGCTCCTGTTGTTTGATTTCAATCCGCCCTGAGTGCCGCGCTATACCCCCCGCCTGCATCGGCAGTAAATTAATTATGCCCCACCAGAGAGATATTATATATACACGGCAGTAAATTAATTATGCCCCACCAGAGAGATATAATATATATGGCAGTAAATTAATTAGACCCCACCAGAGAGATATATTATATATACGGCAGTAAATTAATTATGCCCCACCAGAGATATATTATATATACGGCAGTAAATTAATTATGCCCCAACAGAGAGATATTATATATATGGCAGTAAATTAATTAGGCATCACCAGAGAGATATTATATATACGGCAGTAAATTAATTATGCACCACCAGGGAGATATTATATATACGGCAGTAAATTAATTAGACCCCACCAGAGAGATATTATATATACACGGCAGTAAATTAATTATGCCCCACCAGAGAGATATTATATATACGGCAGTAAATTAATTAGACCCCACCAGAGAGATATTATATATACGGCAGTAAATTAATTATGCACCACCAGAGAGATATTATATATACGGCAGTAAATTAATTATGCACCACCAGAGAGATATTATATATACGGCAGTAATTTATTATGCACCACCAGAGAGATATTATATATATGGCAGTAATTTATTATGCACCACCAGAGAGATATTATATAAATGGCAGTAAATTAATTATGCACCACCAGGGAGATATTATATATACGGCAGTAAATTAATTAGCCGCCAACAGAGAGATATTATATATACGGCAGTAAATTAATTAGACCCCACCAGAGAGAAATTATATATACGGCAGTAAATTAATTATGCCCCACCAGAGAGATATTATATATATGGCAATAAATTAATTATGCACCACCAGAGAGATATTATATATATATATATATATATATATCACCTCCAGGGACCAGCACATGCGGATTAATACAACGGCAGGTAAATCAAACTCAGACCACTGAGTGAATGCAAGCTTTCGGGCTTTATTCGCCCTTCGTCAGGCAGCAGTACAAATGTAAGATACAAAGTGCTCACCTTATATACATAATGACACGTGAAGGTGGATCCACCTCGCCTCAGGTCCCGGCGTGCGCTCCACGCTCCCCGGCGTGCGTTCCACGCAGGGCTTCCGGGTCCGGCAATCCCAGAGTCCCCAGCGCTGTAGTCACGCCTCCGTAACCCAGGCGACGCGGATCCTCCTGTACAAACAAAAACAAACATTAATAAAACCAGCAAAATATGCATTAAAACATAGCGTCAAATAAAGATTATCAAACACCAGTTTATAACATCTAATATCTGAAGGAGATGTCAACCTAGGTGAGCAATAATAAAAGGGCTCATATGGAAGAGATCTTTCTAATTGATGAACACATTTAAATTCAAATGATCATTTAGGCCTTTCGGTTTGACAGTATCTAAAACAAAAATCCATTTGGATTCACATTGCAATAATGCTTTATGTCTGTCACCTCTTCTTTTATTCTCCGGCACATGATCAATAATAGTGTGTTTAAAATTAGACAAATTATGCTTATGCTCAGCAAAATGTCTTGCGAGAGGCTGATCGGACGGTTTTCCAGCTAATGCCGCCCTGATGGAAGTCCGGTGCATCGCCATTCGCTCCTTAAAGGTGCGAATGGTTTTGCCAATATAGCAAAGCCCGCACGGGCATTTGACCATATACACAGCGTAAGAACTAGAACAAGTTAAAGCATAGCGAATGGTGTATTTCTTACCAGAGTGTGGATGGTAAAAAAATTTAGAGGCCACCATATGTTGGCACGTAGTGCACCCCGTGCACTTATAACACCCTGGTTCTCTAGTGCGTATTCTGATGTCATTATTCATTAATTCGCTAACGTCAGTGTGGACTAGCCAGTCTCGGATACTTTTGCCTTTCTTGTAGCATGGCATAATTTTAGAGTATTTAAAGCATTTAAGATCTTTGTCATCTCTTACAATGGGCCACAATTTTTTACTCCACTCATTTATCTCTTTTTGGGCAGTAGAGTAACTCTGTACCCAGTGTATTCGTTCACCTGGTTTATCAGGGGTAGTTTTGTTAGACTGCGTCAGGGCATCGTCTCTAGATATCTTGTCAACTTTAGAGAGAGCGGTACTCAAGATGGTATCAGGGTAGCCTCTCTCTTTAAATTTATCAGTCATTTTAACAAGTGTACCCTCAAGCATCTCAGTGTCACTGGTGATGCGTTTGGCCCTAAGGTATTGAGAGTACGGAAGTCCGCGAATCGTCGCTGGTGGGTGGTAACTGTCGGCTCTGAGCAACATGTTTCTGTCAGTGATCTTTGAAAATAGGGTTGTCACTATTTTAAAGTCTACAATGCTAATTTTAACGTCAAGATAATTGATTTCTTCAAGACTGGAATGGTACGTGAATTTGATAGGGCAATCAAAATGATTGATGTCTGTCATTAAGGTTTCAAACTCTTCAAGGCGTCCCCTCCAAAAGAGTAGGACGTCATCTATATATCTTTTATAGAAAAACACCTTATCCCTCACTTCACGGTTAAAGAAAAAGTCATGTTCAATATCCACCATGTATGTGTTGGCGTAAGCGGGGGCCACAGGAGATCCCATGGCACACCCGCTTACCTGCAAGTAATATGCATTACAAAAATAGAAATAATTTCTGGTTAACACTAACCGTAAGAGGGAAAGGAAAAATTCAAGGTTTGGACCAGTATACAATGGATTGCCCATTAACAGTTTTTTAACAGCAGTGATGCCATCCACGTGAGGAATATTAGTATACAAGCTGGTGATGTCCATGGTGCACATCCACGTGCCACCAGGGACATCACCCAGCTCGTTCAATTGCACCAACAGATCAGTAGTATCACGTAAGTAAGTGCTCCCATCCTGCACACACGGCTGCAAAAAGGCATCCAGATATTCAGCAATGTTGCTGAACAACGACCCCCTGGATCGTGCCTGTCTCTCTGGATATAATATATATATATATATATATATATATATATGGCAGTAAATTAATTAGACCCCACCAGAGAGATATTATATATACGGCAGTAAATTATTAGACCCCACAGAGAGATATTATATATATGGCAGTAAATTAATTATGCCCCACCAGAGAGATATTATATATATGGCAGTAAATTAATTATGCACCACCAGAGAGATATTATATATATATATATATATATATATATATGGCAGTAAATTAATTAGACCCCACCAGAGAGATATTATATATACGGCAGTAAATTAATTATGCCCCACCAGAGAGATATTATATATATGGCAATAAATTAATTATGCACCACCAGAGAGATATTATATATATATATATATATATATATATATATATATATATATATATATATATATATATATAGCAGTAAATTAATTAGACCCCACCAGAGAGATATTATATATACGGCAGTAAATTATTAGACCCCACCGGAGAGATATTATATATACGGCAGTAAATTATTATGCCCCACCAGAGAGATATTATATATATGGCAGTAAATTAATTAGACCCCACCAGAGAGATAATATATATATGGCAGTAAATTAATTATGCACCACCAGAGAGATATTATATATATGGCAGTAAATTAATTATGCACCACCAGAGAGATATTATATATACGGCAGTAATTTATTATGCCCCAACACAGAGATAGTATATATACGGCAGTAAATTAATTATGCCCCACCAGAGAGATATTATATAAATGGCAGTAAATTAATTATGCACCACCAGAGAGATATTATATATATGGCAGTAAATTAATTATGCACCACCAGGGAGATATTATATATATGGCAGTAAATTAATTATGCATCACCAGGGAGATATTATATATATGGCAGTAAATTAATTATGCACCACCAGAGAGATATTATATATATGGCAGTAAATTAATTAGACCCCACCAGAGAGATATTATATATATGGCAGTAAATTAATTATGCACCACCAGGGAGATATTATATATATGGCAGTAAATTAATTATGCACCACCAGGGAGATATTATATATATGGCAGTAAATTAATTATGCACCACCAGGGAGATATTATATATATGGCAGTAAATTAATTATGCATCACCAGAGAGATGTTATATATATATGGCAGTAAATTAATTATGCATCACCAGGGAGATATTATATATATGGCAGTAAATTAATTATGCACCACCAGAGAGATATTATATATATGGCAGTAAATTAATTAGGCCCCACCAGAGAGATATTATATAAATGGCAGTAAATTAATTATGCATCACCAGGGAGATATTATATATATATATGCCAGTAAATTAATTATGCCTCAACAGAGAGATATTATATATATGTCAGTAAATTAATTAGACCCCACCAGAGAGATATTATATATATGGCAGTAAATTAATTAGACCCCACCAGAGAGATATTATATATATGGCAGTAAATTAATTATGCACCACCAGAGAGATATTATATATACGGCAGTAAATTAATTATGCCCCACCAGAGAGATATTATATAAATGGCAGTAAATTAATTATGCATCACCAGGGAGATATTATATATATGGCAGTAAATTAATTATGCACCACCAGAGAGATATTATATAAATGGCAGTAAATTAATTAGGCATCACCAGGGAGATATTATATATATGGCAGCAAATTAATTAGGCCCCACCAGGGATATATTATATGTATGGCAGTAAATTAATATGCATCAGCAGAGATATTATTTTATTTAGTAGATGCACCAGTACACTGTTAATTCATTAATATTTATTTATATGTCAGACTCAGTACAGTAGATGCACCAGCAGAGAATATCTTTACTAGTTATATTAGGCTGTAAAAAAAATACACCAGCAGGGAGGTAAAAAATACACCAGCAGATGCACCAGCAGACTGGTATACAAGTGGTTAATAAGTTTAACAACAGTGTACACTGCACAGTCATATACACGTCTGATTGAAGTGGCCAGTTAGAGGTAATACTGACTGGGCTTGCAGCCAGCCACTGGCAGTGCAGAGCACACAACAGCAGAGAGCAGAGCAGACAGTGACATTAGTAGGCACTGGCTTTTGCCCCAGCAGCAAAAATAAAAACACAGCTCCAGTCCCTAACCTACCTAACCTAACAAAGCTCTGCACAGTACTAAGCACACTCCTATCCCTAACCCTCCTAACTCACGAGTGACAAATGGTGCCGGGCACTTGCTATTTACATAGCGGTCCGGATCTCGCGAGAATACAGCATCGGGCAATGACATTTTGCCCACGTGCCTGGATCCGAGTCAGACGGGAAGCTCAGAGCGGTGCTCGGACCCGGGCTCAGATTGCTACTGTTTGTGCAGGGTCGGATCTGGGGAATCCGAGCCCACACATCTCTAGTTAGAACATCGTCCTTCAGTGTACACGCAGGTTATATCACTATATACTGTGTCATAGACATGTATACTGTTACTGGGCTGCTAATTATTATGGAGGATGTTAGTATTCGCCTATTACACAATGTGCTCTCCATCAGACCTGGATAATATCATGTGAGATGCAAGGAGGTGCTGTAACCCATAGCAACTAGAAATCCACTCTTAGCAGTCTAGTGTCATCAACTAACACATGTAATACTGATTGGTTACTATGTGATACAGGTAGTACATAGTATTCAGAGTGCATGAGGTAAGGCAGCAATATGGAGGCATGAGGGAAAGAAGAGAGACCAGAGGAGACCTGTAGGGTGGTACAAGGCCGCATACAGGGTTCCTATAATCAGTGGTGTAACTATAGAGATTACTATGGGGCCCGGCTGCTTGGAAGGATCTCCAAAGGTAATTCCACTGCACTCTGTAAAAATAAATACTTGGTAACATACACAGGGAGAGAGGGAGGCAGAGCCAAGCAGTACACATACACAGATAGAGGGAGGCAGAGCCAAGCAGTACACATACACAGATAGAGGGAGGCAGAGCCAAGCAGTACACATACACAGATAGAGGGAGGCAGAGCCCAAAAGAGCATGTACAACGGGAGGGAGGAAGAGCCCAGCAGTGTACGTACACAGGGAGAGAGGGAGGCAGAGCCCAGCAGTGCACATACAAAGGGAGGGCCGCAGGGCCCGGCAGTGTATGTACAGCGAGAGAGGCGGAGCCCAGCAGGGCACGCACACAGGGAGTGAGGCAAATCCCAGCAGTGCACGTACACAGGGAGGGAGGCAGAGCCCAGCAGTGTATGCACACAGCGAGGGAGGTGGAGCCCAGCAGTGCATATACACAAGGAGGGAGGCAGAGCCCAGAAGTGCCCATACAAAGAGAGGGTGGGAGGAAGTTACCAGCAGTGTACACAGAGAGGGATGGAGGCAGAGCCCAGCAGTGTACTTACACAGGGAGGGAGGCAGAGCCCAGCAGTGCATGTACACAAGGAGGGAGTCATAGCCAAGCAGTGTATGTACAGGGAGGGTGGCAGAGAACAGGAGTGCACATACACAGAGAGAGAGGGAGGCAAAGCCCTGCAGAGCATGTACACAGGGAGGGAGGGAGGGAGGCAGAGCCCAGCAGTGTATGCACACAGCGAGGAAGGTGGAGCACAGCAGTGCATATACACAAGGAGGGAGGCAGAGCCCAGAAGTGCACATACAAAGAGAGGGTGGGAAAAAGTTACCAGCAGTGTACACAGAGAGGGATGGAGGCAGAGCCCAGCAGTGTACATACACAGGGAGGGAGGCAGAGCCTAGCAGTCTATGCACACAAGGAGGGAGTCATAGCCAAGCAGTGTATGTACAGGGAGGGTGGCAGAGAACAGGAGTGCACATACACAGAGAGAGAGGGAGGCAGAGCCCTGCAGAGCATGTACACAGGGAGGGAGGGAGGCAGAGCCCAGCAGTGTATGTACACAGGGAGGGAGGGAGGCAGAGCCCAGCAGTGTACTGGTTAGGACTCTGCTGGGATTTCAGACAAAAGGTTACCGGGATGGACAGGCCACAATCCCAACCCTAACTCTATTAATACCTCCAGAGCTTATAGGCACCTGCAGAGCTAAGATTTCAACTATAAAAGGGGTAAATTAGGTTCACCACAACCCCAGTGCCACCAGGAGTTTGAAAGGAAAGAAGATGCACAACACCTCCAGAGTGGACAAGAGGGAAACGAACTAAAACCAACTGAAATGGGAAACAAAGCAAAATGTGGCACGGCTTTACTCCACGGGAAGCGATCCTTCAGCAGACCAACGTACAATTATAAGTAACCCCTACTTAAGTCAGAAACACCAGGGAGTTAAGTGGAAGAATATGGGAGCAATCCCCCCCTGAACTCCCAGGAATGCAACAATGCAACCAAATAAGTAATTCCTCACTACCACACTGACTACAAAAACACAGAAGACAGTATGTCCTTGCTATTAGCATAAATGCAACAATGCATGAAGATGTTAATAATACACAATATAACCCGTGTGGGGCTGGATGGCAAACCCCATATCACTCCATACATATACACTCTAACAGGGATCAGCAGAAATACTGTAGATGGAAAAACCAGCACTTAATCCTCTGCAGAACAGAAAGCACTAGGAACACTGGACCAAGGAAGGGTCAGGAGGGCTGAGGAATATGGCTGATGACCAGAGAACAGATTCAGATAGACTGTACCAATCACAGGCCTCTGGGTGAAAGGCAGCATGGGAGATAAAGGGAACACTCCCAATCAGAATACCTAAGCTCCATTAACGAGGGGACTTACTACAGATGATCAGCCTGAGAAACAAGGTCCAGAGCTATTGGTCTAATTATACAACAGCTGCATTGCACCTTGAGGACACAGGAGTCAGGCTGCATTCACACAGACCCAACAGGGGTAATTTGTGACAGTACATATACACAGGGAGGGAGGAAGAGCCCAGCAGTGTACATACACAGGGAGGGAACCAGAGCACAGCAGTGTACGTACACAGGGAGGTAGAAGGCAGAGCCCAGCAGTGCACCTACACAGAGAGGGAGGGAGGCAGAGCCCAGCAGTGCACATACACAGGGAGGGGGAGAGCCCAGCAGTGCACCTACATGGGGAGGGAAGCAGAACCCAGCAGTGCACATACAAAGGGAGGGAGGAAGGAAGAGCCCATCAGTGCACATACACAGCATGTACACAGCGAGGGTGGCAGAGCCCAGCAGTGCACAAACACAGGGAGGGAGAGAGGTAGAGCCCAGTAGTGTACATACACAGGGAGAGTGGCAGAGCCACATATACACAGAGAGGGAGGGAGGCAGAGCCCAGCAGTGCATATATACAGAGAGGAAGGGAGGCAGAGCCTATCAGAGCACGTACACAGGGAGGGAAGCAAGTGCAAGTACTGCAAGGGAGGGAGATAGGCAGGGCCCAGCATTGTATGTACAGGGAGGGAGGCAGAAACCAGCATTGTGCATACACAGGGAGGGAGGCAGAACCCAGTAGTGCACATACATAGGGAGGGAGGCAGAGCCCAGCAGTGTATGAACACAGGGAGGGAGGCAGATCCCAGCAGTGTATGTACACAGGGATGCAAGCATAGCCCAGCAGTGCATGTACAAAGAGAGGGAGGGAAAGCCCAGCAGAACACGGACACAGGAAGAGGGGCAGAGACCAGCAGTGTATGTAGAGGGAGTGAGGCAGAGCCCAGCAGTGTAGGTACACAGGGAGAGAGGGAGGCAGATCCAATAATTGCACAAACACAGAGAGGAAGGGAAGCAGGGCCCAGAAGTGTATGTACAGGGAGGAGGAGCCCAGCAATGCACATACACAGGGACGGAGGTGGAGCCCAGCAGTGCACGTATACAGGGAGGGAGGCAGAGCCCAGCAGTGAACATACACAGGGTGGGAGGCAGAGCACAGCAGTGTACATACACAGGGAGGGAGGTAGAGCACAGCAGTGCATGTACACAGGGAGAGAGGCAAAGCCCAGCAGTGTATGTCCAGGGAGGAAAGTAGAGCACAACAGTGCACGTACACAGAGAGGGAGAGAGGCAGAGCCCAGCAGTGTATTAACACAGGGAGGGAGTCAGAGACCAGCAGTGTATGTACAGAGGGGGAGGCAAAGCCCAGCAGTGTATTTACACAGGGAGAGAGGCAGAGCCCAGCAGCTTACTTACACAGGGAAAGAGGGAGGCAGAGCTCAGCAGTGTATGTACACAGGGATGGAGGTAGAGCCTAGCAGTGTACACACAGGGAGGGAGGCATAGCCCAGTAGTGTATGTACACAGGGTGGGAGGCAAAGCCCAGCAGTGTATTTATAGGGAGAGGGGCAAAGCCCAGCAGTGTATGTACACAGGGAGGGAGGCAGAGCCCAGCAGTGTACGTGCACAGGGAGGGAGGCAGAGCCCAGCAATGTACATGCACAGGGAGGGAGGCAGAGAACAGAGAATGTCTGTATGCCCTCTCCTGGCAAGCTATTCCCCCATATGGTGCTCTGTCTGTCCTAGTCACCTACTGTATCCATCCGTCAAAACCCCCTTATGGTATTCTATGAATACATTTGTCTGTGTATACCACCTCCAATCTGCTCTATATGGCGCTGTCTATATATACCCCATATAGTGCTGTCTGTCCATCTGTTTATCAATACTGCCAACACACTCCTCTGATGTTGGACAAGATGTGACTCTTGGGTAAAACATTTGTTGCATTCGGAGCATTTCTATGGCTTCTCTCCTGTGTGACTCCTCTGATGTAGGACAAGATCTGACTTCTGGGAAAAACATTTGCTGCATTCAGAACATTTATATGGCTTCTCTCCTGTGTGACTCCTCTGATGTTGGACAAGCTGTGACTTCTGGGAAAAACATTTGCTGCATTCAGAACATTTATATGGCTTCTCCCCTGTGTGATTCCTCTGATGTAGGACAAGCTGTGACTTCTGGGAAAAACATTTGCTGCATTCAGAACAGTTATATGGCTTCTCTCCTGTGTGACTCCTGTGATGTCGGACAAGAAGTGACTTCAGGGAAAAGCATTTGCTGCATTCAGAACAGGTATATGGCTTCTCTCCTGTGTGACTCCTCTGATGTAGGACAAGATTTGACTTCTGAGTAAAACATTTGCTGCATTCAGAACATTTATATGGCTTCTCTCCTGTGTGACTCCTCTGATGTCGGACAAGATCTGACTTCAGAGAAAAAAATTTGCTGCATTCAGAACATTTGTATGGCCTCTCTCCTGTGTGACTCCTCTGATGTTTTACAAGATCTGCCTTCTGAGAAAAACATTTGCTGCATTCAGAACAATGATATGGTTTATCTCCTGTGTGAATCCTCTGATGTAGGACAAGATGTGGCTTCTGAGTAAAACATTTGCTGCATTCAGAACATGTATATGGCTTCTCTCCTGTGTGACTCCTCTGATGTATTACAAGATATGCCTTATGAGAAAAACATTTGCTGCATTCAGAACATTTATTCGGTGTCTCTCCTGTGTGAATCATCTGATGTAGGACAAGATGTGTCTTCCGGGAAAAACATTTGCTGCATTCAGAACATTTATACGGATTCTCTCCTGTGTGACTCCTCTGATGTCGAAGAAGAAGTGACTTCCGGGTAAAACATTTGCAGCATTCAAAACATTTATATGGCTTCTCTCCTGTGTGACTCCTCTGATGTATGACAAGCTTTGACTTCTGGGAAAAACATTTGCTGCATTCAGAACATTTATATGGCTTCTCTCCTGTGTGACTCCTCTGATGTATGACAAGATGTGACTTACATGTAAAGCCTTTGTCACACTCAGTGCACACATGTGGATTCTCTCCTGTGTGACTCCTCTGATGTCTGAAAAGCTGTGATTTACATGTAAAGCCTTTGCCACACTCAGAGCACACATGTGGTTTCTCTCCTGTGTGACTCCTCTGATGTATGAGAAGCCGTGATTTACATGTAAAGCCTTTGTCACACTCAGAACACACATGTGGTTTCTCTCCTGTAAGACTCATCATATCTGAGGTGAGAACAAATTAGTTGCTGAAGGTTTCTTCTATCCAGAAAATAAAATAGTGTTTGTTCCTCCTCCTGAGGTGTAAGGAGATATGATGTATTTAGTTGGCTTGATCGGAGAACAATTTCCCTTTCCACGTCCTCTTAATTTGAATCCTGCTCCTTATATGTCCTGTAAGAAAGTTAATATATAAAAGCATAATGGTTACCAGGATAACGCTACTTTTATTGTATAAGATGTATATTTATACACAATAGCAAATATCACAGACACTGACCATGATGTTACATTTGTGTACAGATGTGTCCACATACATCCAGCCTCCTTGTGTGTTAAACAGTCCTTCTAGTTGCTCCATTCCATAGTGGGATTGTAGCACTGAGCATTTTTTCCATTAACAAACCTGGAAAAGCTCTTACATTTTCTAACATTGGACGTCCAAAGCTTATTCTCCAATATTCCACATCACTTAGGAGTCCAAGCTATAGCCGAAAGGCTAGGTAAGGATAATGACCTGAGAGTGGAACACCAACACCTTCTTCGGGATGCTATTCTTTTTATTTTACAACACAATTATTTTCTTTTTTTGGACAAGCACTATTTACAAGTCATGGATACCGCAATGGGAACCAGGTTTGCACCAAGCTACGCTAATTTATATATGGGGCAATTTGAGGACCAACTGATTTGGGGGAGAGAGTTTGGCGCAAGCCTGGTTTTCTATGGGCGGTACACCGATGACCTTTTTATTATTTGGGATGGGGATGCACTTTCAGAACAATCTTTTGTAGACTATTTAAAATCACAATGATAATAATTTCAAGTTCACCCATCACTTTCACCCCACCAATATTTAATTTTGGGTATCTCATTGGAGATCATGGGAAATCAGATAGCCACAAAGAACCATAACAAAGAAGTAGGGATAAATGCCTATTTACACTTTCAAAGTGAGCACTACCTCCCCTGGAAATGAGCAATACCTAAAGGTCAGTTTACATGTCTGAGAAGGAAATGCTCCAACACTCAAAATGTCATGTTCCAGTCCCAAAAAATGACTTCCGCCTTTTTACAAAGAGACTATCCTCCAGACCTAAGAGAGAAAGCATACACGGAATCACTAAATTGCGAAAGAGAACAACTTCTTAAAGGGAAGAATAGGAGATAGGATGAAGGCCCTCAAAGACCTCTGACTAGAAAACTGGCCTACATTGCCACTTATAACAGTGCAAGCAGTAAGATCAAAAATCATAAAAAACTACAACATCCTCAAACAAGACCCATTACTGAACCAATCCCTTCTAGTTGAACCCCCATTCATCTTCAAGAAGAACACCACTCTCAAAAAACTGGCTCCCAGCTTTTTGAAAAATATAGATCAGATTCCGGATTCTATGAACACATGGCTTCCAACCAAACCAAAGGGCTGCTATAAATGTAACACGTGCACACATATGATGAACACAAAGACTTATCAAGTTTCACAAAAAGAAAAACGTTAGGTGACATTCTATGCTGTGCGCTAAATGCGCATGTTTTATTCGCGCACCACATCGCCGCAAATCGCACTTTTACAAATAGCACTTTTCAGTCAAAATGCGCATATTTAATGTGATGCGCATTGGAGGCTGAAAAGTGCGAAGAGGGGCGATTTGCGGCGAAGTGGTGCGCTGTATTTAGTCCTGAAAATGTGCGATTTTCATGTCTGAAAATCGCACATTTGCAGGACAACGCAAAGTTTAAAAAAAAAAACGAGCGCGGGGTCCCCCGCCCGAGCATAACCAGCCCCGGGCTCACTGAGCCGGTGCTGGTGACATAAAATCAGGGTCCCCGACAAATAGGGGTCCCCTTGATTTCATGAAACCAGCACCAGGCTCAAGGTCCGGCGCTGGTTCCCAAAATACGGGGGACAAAGTGACTAGGGGTCCCCCGTATTTTAAGAACCAGTACCGGACACAACCAGCCAGCAGGGTAATGCCACAGCCGGGGGAAACTTATTATATAAGCTCCGATTTTCTCGGCTCCTGATTGGCCAAGAAATCATTCTGTGCAGAGACGCCGAGGAGGAAACATCTCTGCGCCTGTCAAAGTCCTGCGAGCCGGGTACCAGATGGGAGCAGCGCTGTCACCGGAGAGGATTCCGAGGTCGTCGCCGGGGACCAGGTGAGTTTGATTTGCTTTACCCCTGGGGACTACCTCGGATCCCCGACCCCGGATTCTGCAGCCAAGGAGCCCCGGAACCCCAGGACCAGCGCCCCGGAACCGGACTCTTCTGCCCTGGAGCCCCTGAGGACGGACCCAGGATCAAGGGACCGACCTACGGGCTCAAGGTAGGTAAGTATCAGTGTGTGTGTGTTTTGTATGTATTAAACTTTTATTTTACAGTGTGTCAGTGTGATTTTGTTAACTATTTTTTGTACTGCTGAACTACAAGTGCCAGCGGGCCCTTTAATGCCCCGCATGCTGGGACTTGTGGTTCTCCAAGTCCCAGCATGCGGGGTAGGCTTGCTGGGACTCATAGTTCACCAGTATAAAACAATAGTTTTACTTCTTTTTTTACACAAGCCATCAGCCCGATGCCCACCGCCCAGGGGCATCGGGGACAGCCCCGGACTATCAGCATGGGCTGGTAAGTCCTGGAGGGGGGGGACCCCTTCATTGGGGGGGTCCCCACTTCCCCAGGACCCCTGCCCATGCTGACCAGCCAGGGGGTTAATGCTTTGGCCGCGGGAGCTTATATAATAAGTTACCCCCGGCTGTGGCATTACCCTGCTGGCTGGTTGTGTCCGGTGCTGGTTCTTAAAATACGGGGGACCCCTAGTCACTTTGTCCCCCGTATTTTGGGAACCAGCGCCGGACCTTGAGCCTGGTGCTGGTTTCATGAAATCAAGGGGACCCCTATTTGTCGGGGACCCTGATTTTATGTCACCAGCACCGGCTCAGTGAGCCCGGGGCTGGTTATACTCGGGCGGGGGACCCCGCGCTCGTTTTTTTTTTTATTTTAACCCTTTCTTTTATTTTTTACAGCAGAACCCTGCACAGAACATTGCGATCTGTGCAGGGTTCTGGCTAATTCGCCTAACAGACCCTGGTCTGAAATAAGTGCGATAATTAGGCACCTAAAAAATGCGATGTGCAAATGCGCATTGCATTAAATAAGCGACTTGTATACTTTTCTATACGAAAAAATCTGGATGCGATAAAAATGCGAATTAATCTCGCATTTTTACTCAGCATACCTTAACGCACATAATATGCGATTTCAGTCCCTTAGCGCATCCCATTAAATTAACGATTTAATGGAAAAATGCGATATCGCCATTTTGTGGTCTAATTACCGCAAAAAAATGGAAATCGCAGACCACAGAATGTCACCCGTTATGTCATAACACAATTTATAAACTGTAACTCCACGTGTATTATATATGTTCTGAGGTGTAACCGTAACCTTCACTATGTAGGTCGCATGACCAGATAACTAAAAATTAGGTTCCTTGAGCACCGACAAAATATTATGAAAGGGATTCTAACGCATAGTGTATCAAAACACTTCTTCCTTCACCATAATATGGACCCCTCAGAATTGAAAATTGTCGGGATAGAACACATTGCCCCAACACCAAGATGGGGATACCTCTTCAGAAGCCTTGCCCGTCAGGAGGTCTTCTGGATGCATCAACTAGGTTCAATTCATCCAGGAGGCCGAAAGGAGTCTGTTGAACTAAATATTCTATTATGAGTTTGCCTAACTAAGGGCCTTAATTTGGTTCATTCTTTCTGACAAAATCCTTCTTAGATGGACAAAACCATGTGCACTGCAGGGGGGCAGATGTAACATGTGCAGAGAGAATTAGATTTGGGTGAGTTATTTTGTTTCTGTGCAGGGTAAATACTGGCTGCTTTATTTTTACACTTCAATATAGATCTCACTTTGAAGTAAAACCCCACCCAAATCTAATTCTCTCTGCACAAGTAACACCTGCCCCACCTGCAGTAACACCTGCCCCACCATGGTTTTGCCCATCTAAGAAGGATTTTGTCAGAAAGAATGAACCAAAATAAGGCCCTAAGCTATCTGTTAATAATTAAACCTATTTTCGATATAGCCCCACTCCCCCCACTTTTTCTCCCTTCCTCCCCCCTCCCCTTCCCTGCTTTCTCAAAGGAGAAAATGACTTTGAGATAAAAAAAAGTGAAAAAGGAACCTTTACAATAAATAAATAAATAATGCATAGAATTTATAATATAAATATTAATAAAAAATAAACAACTGATTAGGAAAATATTTTTTCTGTCATAAATCACTATTTACTAAGATTATGCGAAATAAATCCATATTGCAACAGTTTGAGCTGTTAGAATACTAATCATTCACCCCCCCCCCTCTCTCTCTCCCCATTCTTTCCCTTCTGTATATTTTGATAGGAAATGTGTCAGTTAAAGGACTTGAATGGAAATAATTGTTCACTGATAACACAATCTCATATCATATGCCCCACTTCTGTCATCCTATAGTCCCATTAAAGCCCCACTTCCGGCAGCCAAACCATAGTGTTATGCAGGGCACTATTCCTGGAAACACCCGCACTTCGAATGACGCACTTCCGTCCTTGGCGTGTGCGCTGTATACACTTCCGGTCACCGGGTGCATGCTCCTTCACTTCTCTGGAGGGAGAATGAAGTGCGGCATTCCTGCTAACACTTCCACCCCACTTGGTCAACTAACCTATAGAAAGAGTAAATAAACGCCACACTTTTTGGTGGCGTTTTTTTTCGGGAATCCCCAGACGTGAATGTATAACAGCCAATACAGGCTAACAATACTAACAACACCTGTAAGAACACAGATTATTGCAAGACTAGCCGGGACACATGACCTCTGTCCACCAATGAATCACCACCATAATATTAGAAATATCCTTAAACAACTCCCATTCTAGAAAGTTTATAAAAAAAAAAACATTATGTATGTTGTTGATATGAATGTACTTTGCCTCCTTTTCATTCTTATGTACCATGTGACCATGTATCATGTGATCAATTACTACTTCCTGAAGCAGTATAAATACCCCCCTGGGAACAAACACACCCTATCCTTTGGTAAAGCTGTGGAATACAGCGAAACGTGACAGTCATGCCACCCAGACCCTATTGAAGGAGTACTACCCAGATTCCTGGCATTTGTTTTCCTGTCACTCTCGATTGGGACCTATCCGAACCAGCCCTTTATTGGAAACCTCCACTAGTTCCAGAACAGGAGCCGTATCTCCATTTACTGCCAGCGCCTTGCACCTTTCAAGTTAATTTGGACATCCACTTGGACAGCATAACATCTGCTGAGGAGGTTGCTGACAGCACAGGACGACTACCCACCAGTGGACGGTAATACACTCAATAATTTGGGTATGATGTAAAAAGGGCATAATATGAACAGACTGATCCCACAAATATTGCCACATATCCCCCCTACTACACCAGGAATCATGGGACATTAGTCTAGTGCACTAGCATTTTTTTTATAATTTTATATTTTTTCATTTTTTATTATCTTACAGCAATTGCTTAGTAATACAAATACTGCTTATTTCTTAATCATTTGACTACATTGTGTATAATAAATTGTATGCTTCTATTGTGAAACCATTCCAATTGATCACACATTTTTTTCCAACCAGCGCTGCTTAAACACCGGTCTTTTCCATTAAAATGCATCTTCTTCGCAGAGCGACGTGACAAGGACGCACAAGCAGCTTCTGATAATTAAAATATGTGGAATCCCTGCATTGTGTCTACATAAGAAATGCTACTTTAGTGTTTTCCAGTTTTTCATATGCAGATACAGCAGTGGTCACACACAATATATAGGAATGCCACATATTTTAATAAGCAGAAGCTGCTTGTGTGTCCTATTCGCATCACTTTGTGAATAATGCGCATAACAAAAAAAGTCACATGATCAGACGCTGGGCGGTACCCAGTCATAGTGCGCTCACATGTTATGTGTAACCCAACTTGTGGTGAGTGGGGGATAGATGCATGTGGACACATCTCTGTGTTCCCAAATTGCTGGGACTCTATTTGCAGTCACACGTACAGCACAAAGACCTCTACCCTCCTACAGTATACACGGTATATTAATGTGTCTATCATTGTTGTATAATGTTTTTCCTCTGACCTCAGATGTGCAGAACATACAATACTGACCACACATGGGTAGCACATGCTAGTGATCCTATCCCCCCTACGATCAGCTGATGCAGTAGGATGTCACCACACTCTCCAGGCACATAATGGAGATGCGGACAAAGTGATCATCTCACAGTCACTCAGCTCAGTGTGAAGTGTGCAGAGGAACCAGGGTTCACACATTTCTATGTTAGAGATCTGGAGAGGTTTGGTGCTTGGGAATCAGATACAAAAAAAAAAAAAAATAGGATTTTAATTACCTAATGGCAAATCCTATTCTCATAGTCCATATGGAATACTGGGGTCTCAATATAATGAAAATTGAGGGTTCTACGCAGGAGACAGGCACATATAACTTTCTTCAGAATGGGTGTACTGGCTCCTCCCCTCCACATCCCCACCCACAAGCCAGTTAAGGAAAACTGTGCCCAAAGGAGAATGAACGTATGTGAGAAAAGGATATGTGTATACAGGATATGTGGTGAGATTCATACCAGCACAACACAACAAACACAATAACAGTTAACAGAACTGTTAAAAACTTATAGAAACATAATAAACATAAAGTCACTCAAGTGACAACATACTTTAGGCAACAGGCAAGAACGTCACAACTATAATAGTGACAACCAGATGCAGAAGAAATCCGCACTGAGGCGGGCGCCCAGTATCCCATATGGACTATGAGAACAGGATTTACTGGTAGGTAATAAAATCCTATTTTCTCTATCATCCATATGGGGTCTCAATATGATAAGGATGTCACAAAGTTTCCAGAACGGACGGGAATGTGTGGAGACTGCTGTAAAACCACCTGCCCAAACTGGGTATCCTCTCTGGCCAGAGTATCAAACTTTAAAAATGTTGTATGGTATGTTGACTTGACCACGTAGCAGCTTTGCTGAGCTGCAGGGCTGAAACCCCATGGGCAGCCACCCAGGATGATCCCACTGCCTTTATAGAATGAACCTTCAATGAGGTTGGTGTAGGCAATTTTGCTGCCCCATAAGCCTGTTGTATAGTAGAACAAATCCAACGGGCAATCATCTGCTTTAAAGCAGGACAACCTTTCTTGTGTGCACCATAAAACACAAAAAGCCATTCTGTCTTACGCACTTGAGCAGATCATTTAACATACGCCTTAAGCATTCGAACCACATCCAAGAATTCTGGAATTCCAGGATGATTGGAACTAAAAGGAACCACAATGGGTTGGTTTAGATGTAATGTCGAAACCACCTTAGGCCGGAACTGCGGACAAGTCCAAAGCTCTGCCCTATCTTCATGAAAGACAAGATACAGGCTCTTGCATGACAAGGCTCCCAATTCCAACACACATGGACAGGGGCATAACTAGAACTTTATGGGCCCCATAGCAACATTTTGAAATTGCCACTACAAAGCACATTAGGGGGAGAGAACAAAGCGTGAGGGAACTGAGTGGCAAAGGCCATGATGCATTAAAGTACAAATGCATTAAAAACCCTGCTCCGCTGCTGAGGGTAGTGCCAGCTGTAACTGACATTACCCATAGAAACCTATGGCTTCTCTCTGCAGTGCTGGGTGAGGAATCTGACATGGATCCCTCCTAACATGCCCTGCAGTCACAGGCGTCTCTGCCCATGTGCAGGCGGAGTCGTGTGTCACAAACCCTAAAGTCCAGACAGCTTCAGGGATCACAAAGGGCAGCTCTTACCAGGAGAGCTGCCCTTTGCATTTTTCATCGCAAAGGGGAAGAGAGAAGGGGAGAGAAAAAAAGGGGAGAGAGAAGGGGATGGGTAGAGAGCAAAAACGATGTGGGAGAAAAAGAGAGGGGAGATAGATGAGATAGAGAGGGTGAGTGAGACAGGGGAAAGAGGGAGAGAGAGGGAGTGAGACAGGGAAAGGGGGGAGGGGAAGGGAGTGAGATAGAGGAGCTGAGACAAGGCAAGAGGGTACGTGGAGACAAGGGAAGAAGAGGAGAGAGGAGGGGAGGGGCGAGGAGGAGAGTAGAATGGGAAAAGAGGAGTAGAGGGGAAGGGGGGACAGAAGAGGAGGAAGAGCGGGATACATGGGGGGAGGGGATAGAGCAGACAGAGGGGTGTGCAATGATTTGAAACTTGGAACAGTGGCCAGGTATCACTTTAATTCCCCTCACCTCCCTCCCTCCAAGACTTGTCTATTTCTCACCTGCGTTGGAAGTAGTGGATGAATCTCCTCTACTCAAGCAGGCTCCGGCAGTGGTGGTGTGGGCGGTACTGTGTCCAGGCGTCAGCGGGTCAAAGCCCCGGCTCCAGCACTTGCAGTAGTGTGTAACTGCGTCCCAATGCCGGCAGTTTGTACACCAGCTGCAGCAGTTGGGGTGACCGGTGCAGTGTCCTGTTCGCTGGTGCCAGCTCCAGCAATCATGGAGGTGGTGGGTTTGGTGTACTGTGCGCCGGTGGGTCTATTGTGCACCAGCTGTAGCAGTCGGGTGATGAGTGTCTTCCCCAGCGCCGGCTCCAGCAATCGCAGTGGTGGCGAGTGTGGTGTTCTGCACCCCGGCAGGTCTCCTGTGTGCTGGCTGCTTGTCATCTGCGCTAATAGCCACTGAGGGGGTGGGGGGTGGGCACGGACGGCAACGCGGCAATATAGAAAATAATTAAAAGGGAGCAGGAGATAGCGTGCTAGGTCCTTGGGCCCCCCAAGCCCTCGGGCCCCATAGCAATTGCATCCCCTGCACCCCTTGTAGTTACGTCACTGCACATGGAGCCGAAGCCAGTGCCAAAAGCACCACCATCTTCTACGTGACGTGCTTCATTTCTGATGTTTCCAAAGGCTTGAACCAGGATGACTTCAGAAATGATAACAGCGCATCCAACTCCCCCTTTGTGTCGTAGATGGCATAAAGTGAGGATTGGATTTTCAGAACCTCTTGGAGAAAGGTCTGAATCTCAGGCAAGACCACCAACTTCTTTTGAAAGAAAATGGACAGAGCCGAGATTTGAGCCTTTAAAGATTTCAAACGAAGGCCCAATTCCAAACCTGCCTGCAGAAACTGCAAGAAGCAGTCTAGTTTAAAGTCTGCCAATGGAAAGCTCTCTTTTTCCCACCAGGCAATATACAGTATTTTCTCCAAATATAATGGTAGTGGGATGCAGTTACCAGTTTTCTAGCCTGGGTCATGGTACAGATTACAGAGGCAGGAAGGCCCTTGTGGGCCAAAATCTGCTGCTCAACCTCCAGGCTGCCAAATAAAGCCGCCCTAAGTCCTGGTAGACAAACGGGCCTTGGAGGAATAGGTCATCTCTGAAAGGTAGATGCCAAGGATCTTCTACTAACATGGCCTGAAGATCCACGTACAAGGCCCTTCAAGGCCAGTCTGGTGCTCCAGTATTGCCTCTAATCTCAGACTTCGCACTCTCTTTAGGACCCTTGCGAGCAAGGGGATTGGAGGAAAGATATAGACTACATCGTATGACCAACTTGTTGTCAGAGCATCGTCCACTTCCCAGTTGTCCACTCCTAGAGCAAAGATTGCTGAGATACCCCTCACATGATGTTCTGCCCATGAATCTTGGTGCCTCTCTCTTGCACGCTACGCTCTGTGTACCTCCCTGGCAGTTGATATACGCAACCGTTGTTGCGTTTTCCGACTGGACATGTATTGCTTGGCCTCTCAGCAAAGAGCCAGCCTGCAGAAGAGTTCACTGCTCTTAATTCCAAGTTGTTTACATGCAACTTGTATTCCCTCAGAGTCTACTTGCCCTAGAAGTGTACCCCTTATGTCACTTCCCCCCAACCTAGCAGACTGGTGTCTGTCATGAGTAGAATCCAGTCCTGGAGCCCAAAAATTGGTCCCACCAACAGGTTGGAAGACTGAAACCACCACTGCAGAGATAGCTTGGCTTGAGACGACAGACTTATCCTCTTGTGCATGTGGAGGTGTGAGCCGGACCACTTGCTCAGCACATCCAATTGAAAAATACTGGGGTGGAATCTCCCATATTGGATTGCCTAGAAGGATGCCACCATCTTGCCCAGTAACCTGATACACTGATGGACTGAAATGAGGTCCTGAACAAGAGCTTCTGCTATCAGTTACTGAAGTGCTATCACCTTGTCCTCAAGGAGGCATACCTTCTGGTCCACTGTTTCCAAGATCATCAGAAATTGGATACATTGGCTCGGGACCAAGGAGGAGTTTGGTAGATTCAAGAGCCACCTGCGCATTGATAGCACCTGTATTGTATGATTGATTGCGAGAATATATTCACCCTCCGACATTGCTTTTAGCAGTAGGTCATCCAGGTAGGGAATCACATTTATCCCTTGTGACCTGAGCAGGAGCATCATTTCTGCCATCACCTTCGTGAAGATGCACCGAGCTGTTGACAGTATAAAAAGTCGAGACTTGGAACTGATAATCCCGTAGGGCCCGCAATGACTCCATCCTGAGTTTGAACACCTTTAGAAAGGGGTTAAAGGATTTCAGATTCAGGATTGGCCTGACCGAACCATCCGGCTTTGGTACCACAAAGAAGTAGGAGTAATGCACCAGACCACGTTCCTGCAATGGGACAGGTACTATGACCCAGGATTGTATCAGCTTTGTGATTTCTTGCTGCTGTATAACCTTGTCCTTCACAGCTGCTGGAAGTCCTGACCTGAAATATCTTCAGGGAGTCGATCTGTTGAACTCCAGTCTGTAGCCCTGTGAAATAAGATCCATGGAACCTAGGCACGAGGCATCCCACATGTGACTGAAGTGCAACAGCCAAGCTCCCACCATGAGCATTTCTCTGGGTGGGTGAACACCGTAATGCAGAGGGCATAGACGCAGCTGCACTTGAGCTATGGTCTTGGGTCCCCAACATCAGGGCCTTTCTGAATTTTTCTCATGGAACTCTATTGGCATTGTTACATAGTTACATAGTAGGTGAGGCTTATAAAGGCTTGCGTCCATCTAGTTCAACCTATGTTTATAATAGTTTCTCCCTTGTTGTATAGTATGTTCCGATATTTTAAAGACAGATTATGTTACTTATTCGTACCCGTGGAAGTTTTTAACCAATAAATGTTTATCCAACCTTATTTTAAATGTATTTATAGTGTCTGCTGACACCACTTCTCCAGGAAGAGAGTTCCAAAGTTTGACTGTTTTGACGGTAAATCATTTTTTTCTTCTAGATGAAGTAAATCTTTTTTCTTCTAATCTAAACTCATGCCCTCGCGTCCTAGATTCCTGTCTAGCAGAAAAAAGGGTGTTTGACAGTTCCTTATAGTGGCCCCTAATGTATTTATACATATTGAGTATGTCTCCCCTAAACGTCTCTTCTCTAGTGTAAATAGTCCCAGATTGCTTAATCTTTACTCGTAGCTTATATTCTCCATTCCCCTAATAAGCTTTGTGGCTTTTCTTTGGATTTTTTCTAATTCTATGACATCCTTTTTATAGTGCGGGGCCCAGAATTGTACTCCGTATTCGAGGTGCGGTCTAACCAATGATTTGTACAGAGGTATAATTACTTTTGAGTCCCTAGTTTCCATGCCCCTTTTAATACATGCTAGAGTTTTGTTGGCCTTTTTTGTTGCTATATTACATTGAGCAATATATTACATTGAGCACTACACCCTAGTTTGTTGACATTGGAGGCACCTCTGACCTTTGGGCACAACCTGGAAGCCCAAAAGGACTGCTGGCTAGGTCCTGAGAAGGGACGGCAGACCTGCTTGGATGCCATAGGGAGAAATGTACATTTCCCGGCAGTAGCCTTAGAAATCCAGTCATCTAATTCGCTCCCAAAAAACCTTTCCCCCATAAAGAGTAGACACTCCACACTGCATTTTGAGTCAGTATCCGTGACCCATTGACGTAATCACAAGGCCCTCCATGCCAGTGCTCAGTATGCACTTGTTTGGCAGAGTATGTGAGTGCTTGTATCAGTCTGAGGGTGGAAGATAGAAAGAAAAAGACCCTTTTTGTTGGGGCACTCTTGTCAGACAATATGATTGTTATGATAGCGTTCAGTCAATTAGAGGGTTGTACAAGTGCTAGGAATCTAAGTGGTAATTTAGTGTTTATTGGGGTGTAGTAGTGGGAATTCCCCTATGGATTTTTTTTGTAAAACTTTGCTTTTATTAATTCTTTATAAGATAAGTCTATACATCACACACACACACATAAGGACACACAAAACATATAATATTTACACTTCTTAGAAGAACACCTTTCAGGTTATGAATTTATGTCCCCTTGCTTGGGTAGGATAAATTGTATAATCTTATTCGTCAGAATAGAGTTCAGTAGAAAAATCTACTGCAAATATTTGTGACACTTAGAGCAACAAAAAATATTGGTTAAATATTTGCCCCTCCACTCCTCTCCTGCACCTCACTCTCCAATCCCACACACACACAGTTTAGTTTCACTTCAGGACTGTCTGACCTGGCTACACGACCTGCTCTATCACTTTCAGTTCAGGACTGCCTGACCTGGCTACGCAACCTGCTCTATCACTTTCAGTTCAGGACTGCCTGACTTGGCTACACGACCTGCTCTGTCACTTTCAGTTTAGGATTACCTGGCTTGGCTAGACGATCTGCTCTGTCACTTTCAGTTCAGGACTGTCTGGCTTGGCTACCTGACCTGCTCTGTCACTTTCAGTTCAGGACTGCCTGACTTGGCTACACAACCTGCTCTGTCACTTTCAGGTCACAACTGCCTGGTTTGGCTACAGAACCTGCTCTGTTACTTTCAGTTCAGGACTGCGTGGCTTGGCTACACAACCTGCTCTATCACGTTTAGTTCAGGACTGCCTGGCTTGGCTACATGACCTGCTATGTCACTTTCAGTTCAGGACTGCCTGGCTTGGCTACACGACCTGCTCTGTCACTTTCAGTTCAGGACTGCTTGACTTGGCTAGACGACCTGCTCTATCACTTTCAGTTCAGGACTGCCTGACTTGGCTAGATGACCTGCTCTATCACTTTCAGTTCAGGACTGCCTGACTTGGCTACACGACCTGCTCTATCACTTTCAGGTCACAACTGCCTGGTTTAGCTACAGAACCTGCTCTGTCACTTTCAGTTCAGGTGTGCCTGGCTTGGCTACACAACCTGCTCTGTCACTTTCAGTTCAGGTGTGCCTGGCTTGGCTACACGACCTGCTCTATCACTTTCAGTTCAGGTGTGCCTGGCTTGGTTACACGACCTGCTCTGTCACTTTCAGTTCAGGACTGCCTGGCTTGGCTAAACGACCTGCTCTGTCACTTTCAGTTCAGGACTGCCTGGCTTGGCTACACAACCTGCTCTGCTACTTTCAGTTCAGGTGTGCCTGGCCTGGCTACACGACCTGCTCTATCACTTTCAGTTCAGGACTGCCTGGCTTGGCTGCACGACCTGCTCTATCACTTTCAGTTAAGGACTGCCTGGCTTGGCTACACGACCTGCTCTGTCACTTTCAGTTCAAGACTGCCTTTCTTGGTTACACGGCCTGCTCTGTCACTTTCAGTTCAGGACTGCCTGGCTTGGCTACACGACCTGCTCTATTACTTTCAGTTCAGGACTGCCTGGCTTGGCTACACGACCTGCTCTATCACTTTCAGTTCAGGACTGCCTGGCTTGGCTACGCAACCTGCTCTGTCACTTTCAGTTCAGGACTGCCTGGCTTGGCTACACAACCTGCTCTGTCACTTTCAGTTCAGGTGTGCCTGGCCTGGCTACACGACCTGCTCTATCACTTTCAGTTCAGGACTGCCTGGCTTGGCTACACGACCTGCTCTATCACTTTCAGTTCAGGACTGCCTGGCTTGGCTACACGACCTGCTCTATCACTTTCAGTTCAGGACTGCCTGGCCTGGCTACACGGCCTGCTCTGTCACTATCAGTTCAGGACTGCCTGGCTTGGCTACACGGCCTGCTCTATCACTTTCAGTTCAGGACTGCCTGGCTTGGCTACACGGCCTGCTCTGTCACTATCAGTTCAGGACTGCCTGGCTTGGCTACGCAACCTGCTCTGTCACTTTCAGTTCAGGACTGCCTGGCTTGGCTACACGACCTGCTCTGTCACTTTCAATTCAGGACTGCCTGGCTTGGCTACATGACCTGCTGTCACTTTCAGTTCGGGACTGCCTGGCTTGGCATAAAAAGCTGCTCTGCTCACCTTACTCTCCCGTATCACTGGCCGGCCGCAGTTTCCCACATACACCGGAGGGGAGAGGAGGATCCGGTTATGTTTCTGCCTCCAGTTACAGAGATCATACAGCAGTCACGGCAATACAGATCTGCACCTGAGTATAAGGAGACAATGGTTATAGGAATAACTCACATATACTGGTGTAAATTGGCGGCACTCACAGACTGGTCTCAGTAAGTCAGATAGTCCGTCACCTCATATAACGTTTCCCTTTATTCCAACCGTCGTCAGACACAACGGTATAAATGTTACCTTCCGGCGTAGGTTCAAAGAGCGTGAATCTGCCCCGAATTTCCGTTCTTCTCTTAATTAACAGAGCGTATCCATCACCATGGTAACCGTAAATAATCAATACTGATCTAAGAGCACATCGTTTAGCTTATATTATACGGGTAGAGATACAAAGCTCGGAGAAGTTTTACAGTGATCTCCGATGGATCGGGCTGAGAAATTGGCCCAAACTAGATGTGTACAGATGGGGCCCACTCTCATTAGAGTGGCTCCCATCGTGCTGTCCGACAGAACGGGGTGCCCACACATCCTAACCCACAGCTACTGAGATATGGTGAGCTGGTGGCACGGTGGAGAATGGCCCCATCTGTATGACATGCCATCGGATCCGATGCGATGCCCTGTGCATATCAGGCCTGAGTCGAAGGTCGGACCTGCATGCGGGGAACAGGGGTCGCATGTGATACATCACTTGTGAAAGGGCTGCATACAATGTATCATATGTGTTCCTGCCACATAGGAAGCTCCCGGCTTTTCCTTACCCTCTTATCCTTTGAACTATGCTATAGATATACTGATATACTGTAATATTTCTCAGTAACATTGAAATTGGCATTTTGAGTGTATTAATTTGGCAATTACAGGTCCTGAATAAACAGAACAGTACCTCCACATATAAATTACTTTGAATTCCTTCATATGTGATAAAAAAAGCTACTTTGCAGAAACAATTGTTTCAATTTGCCTTTATATTGGATACTGCTTAGATAGTTTAAAACAAACTGCTTAAAACTCCTGTTTGATACATTCCAAGTGGCTCTATACATAGATCTCGCATTTTGGGTGTATTCATTTGATAAATAGAGATTCTGAATAAACAGAAACAAGTATCTCTGCATATAAATTGTTTTAAATTGCTTCATGTGTGCTGAGAAAGCTACTTTTTATAAACGATTGTATCAAATTGCCTTCATGTGTAATACTGTTTAGATAGTTTAAACAAACTGCTTAAAAATCCGATCTGACGCATTCTAAGTGGCTCTATACATAGATCTCTATACTACAACGGTTCTCTCATTCTGACAGCTAGAAACGCTGCCAGAGCATTAGAAAATAGTGATTACAGCCAGTTCAGGACAGCAGAAACCGCTACCTGTCTCTATGGGCCTTATTCTGGTCTGTGCGGACGGAGCCAAATATGCGGCCAGGACCGTGCGTCCTAAACCCCGCCTTTCGTACGGATCGCTCATTCCGTCCGAATGCGGTAAGCTGCTGACCGCACGGAGCACGAGTGTATTTCTCATGAATACACCTCCTTCATCTCTGGGAACCTCCCCCATCATTCGATGGTCGCAGACCATCGAATGCAGGACCGAGTGGTCAGGCAGCTCCCGCAACCTCAGACCACACGGGCATATTCTCTGTGCAAAAGCAGGGATCTGGGCGGGCAGCTGCATCGGGCAATGTCATATGTCCGCCCCCTACACGTGCGTCACGACCGCATTACCATACATACGCCCAGCGTTTGCATGGGAACGCCCATGAAACGCGGGGTGTAAACATATGGTAATGAGCCCAAACAGCCCTTCACGCCCCTCTCCACCCCCTGTTCTTAGTGTACACATTTCATGCGGGATTTGGACGTGCGCCCCACTCGCACATGCGCAGACACAAAACATCGGAGGACCGACCGCACGCGGATATTACCGCACCAACCAGAATAAGGGCCTATAATTTATATATCTGCTTATATAGCAGATGTCAGACAGCAGAACAGATACTGTCTAATTTCCCAGACTCTCTCTATCTATAGGGGACATATACAGTGATATAAATCCCTACCCTACATTTATCAGACAGCCGAGCGGACACTCTGCACTGCAATAAATGCAACAGAGCAGTCATATGTGACAAGCAGAAGCTAATACTATCAGTGCCTTGGACATGGTGGAATCTCTCATCCAGTATTTGACGACTAGCGTATGATACTGGAAAGCAGAAATACTAATGCTATTCATTATCCAAAACTTTCCACCTCCCTGCAACAACAGCTCTCTCTAATGCTTGTGCTGTATATAATAATAATAAATAATAATAATAAATAATAATGTGTTATTTGCAGTATACAGCATTTTCTCCCAATAGGAATCAAAGGGGGAAATTTACGAAGATGTTTATTCTACTTCACATGTGATGTTGCCATGGGCAACCAATCAGATCCTGTCTACTATCTTCTAGAGGGTGCGAAATAAATAAGAAGTGGATTCTGATTGGTTGCCCATAGCAACATCACATGTAAAGTAGAATACACATCTTAGTAAATTTCCCCCATTCATTCTCTCTGCCCTCTAGGTTTGCATCTCTACCTGTATAGTATAAGCCAATCAATATGCTCTTAGTGTTGCTTAGTTACAGTCACCATGGTGATGGATACGCTCACCGGACACTGCTGTCTCTGCACACAGATGGGTCTAACCATTAAGAGAACAGTGGAAATCCGGTGCGGATTCACACTCTGTGGGGGAAGGTCACTAAGATGGGAGTTTCGATTTCACATGAGATGTATTACTGGACCGCAGCCATTGTGAACCCTTTGAAGTTGGTCATACTAAGATCTAAACTTCATTTCATTTAGTTGTATCACCAAAAGTTCCTCTGGGGAGTTTGTTCGTAAAACCCGTAAAAATTGGGAAATCAGTAAATTTTACTTTAGTTGTACCAGATGCTGGCTGGTGGCTTGTAGCAAGGTGTCCCGATCAGTTGTTCACAATTGCTGCAGGCCAATAAACCTGGATGCGTGTGATACAAAGGATGCACTACTTGTAGTGCAATGCTGATTGGAGGGACATTGGCACATCCACTAACTGGAAAGCGGATAAAGATCCGATATCGATTAACACGTACTTTGGCATTTGTTATATACATGCTGAGATGTCCCTGGGGGTCATATTATGTTGGGATGACTACAAGACCATTCCGAGATCGCATGGCCAACCACAGGTATACTATCAGACTGGCTTTAGAGACTGGTAAAATGGATAAACCAGTGGCAAAACATTGTCTGGAAAATGGACATGTACATAGGTACTGCCATTAAAGAGAGACCTTATCCACTAACGTAACATCAGAATGCAAATATATTAGCAGCATATCCAGGAGAAAGGTCTTCCGCCACCCAGCCGGTTGGTTTATCCACAGAAAACACACTAATTGGTACTTCTTTCATTTGTCTACTCAACCAATGGAGTGGGGCACTCCTCTCACATTGTACAGATGGCTTAACAAATAATCTCCATTTGAATGGGAGAATTAACTCCACATTAGAGTAGGTGAAACCTATTTATGATAAGGAATAAACCTATTTATGATAAGGAATTCTCATTATCCCTTACTAGGTGTTATACTGTTTCAAGGACTCACTTACCACCTAATAGGAATAAATTCCTCTTGGGAAAGACTGCCTTATTAAATCCTTACGATCCGGTATGTAATTAACCACATTATCTTGTACCATAAATGGTATATCTGTTTTGCTGTTCCATGTCTGTTCGCCTGTCTCCATTTTCTCCCTTGATGTTTTTATCCCTTTCATGTAAATAAATCATGACATATATGTAGCCAAAAAATGTACTGTACCAGTATGCCATTATGTAGTCCATTTGGTACTTATGTATTATCTGGGCTCCCATGTTAAATGCACCCCATTTTTTCATACCCCTACTATCCAACTACGCATGGAGTTGATTTAATATAGCGTGGTGAGCGCAGCGAGCCCCGCGAGGAATCCAGATATTACATAAGTATCGTCCATTTTTGTTTTTTACAATTTTTAAACAAATTTACATTCTAAATGTTATCAATTAATTTTTTCTTTATAGAAGGCAGTCAGTGTGGTTAGTGCTATCACTAGTACGGGATGCGGTCATTTGGTCTACAGAATGATGGTCGACATAGGTCTAGATCGACATGGGAAAAGGTGAACATGATTCTAGGTCAAAAGGTCATTAGTTCGACAGGTCATTAGTTCGACCGTGTCTAGGACGACATTCAAAAGGTGGATATGGGGGTTTTCCACAGTTTTTTAACTGCCCTGTGCCGACAGGCGGTATTTCATACCCTACCATCCACTAGGGCACAGGTATTCAACCTGTGGCCCTCCAGATGTTGTGGAACTACATGTCCCAGCATGCCCTGACAGTTTTGGCATGCTCTTATAGGAAAAAATGTGGCAATGCATGCTGGGACATGTAGTTTCACAACATCTGGAGGGCCACTGGTTGAAGACCCATGCTCTAGGGCGTGGTGGGAGAATAAAATAGTGAGCCGAGTGTAGCGAGGAGATGTGATGCAATTTAAACTGTGTCCATGTCGAATGTGTTGACATTCGGGTAAAAAAAACAGTGAAAAACCCCATGTCGACCTTTTGAATGTTGCTCGAATCCCGGGAAGGGGGGTCCGCAAATTGCGGGAGGGGGGGTCGCGGGGGTCCGCAAATCGCAGAACGGGGGGGGGGGAGGGTGCCGTGAATCGTGGGAAGGGGGGTTGTGGGGGTCCGCCAATCGCGGGAGGGGGGCGGCACGGGGGGGAGTGAATCATGGGAAGGGGGGTCTGCAAATTGTGGGAAGGGGGGGCGCAAATTGCAGAGGGGGGGGGCGCAAATTGCGGGAGGAGGGCGCAGGGGGGGTGTCATGAATCGTGGGGGCGTGAATCATGGGAGGGGGTAGTGGTGGTCTGCAAATTGCGGGAGGGGGGTTGTGGTGGTCCTTGAAATGCAGGAGAGGGGCTGCGAATCGTGGTAGGGGGGTCATGGGGGTCCGCGGATTGTGGGAGGGGGGGGTCACAAGGGGTGCCATGAATCGCGGGAAGGGGGGGGTCACAGGGGTCCGCAAATCGCGAGGAGGGGGGGCGCGGGGGCCCACGAATCATGGGAGGGTGGGTCGCGGGGGTGCGGGCGGACCTGCCACTCACCTGGTGGCTGTGGAGTAATGGTGGATGGTGGCAGTGTACTGTAGCCCTGGATGGGTGGGGGAAGGTGATGTCAAGGGGGTGGTGGTGTGTATAACACTGGTCTTTTCCCTGGGGGGCGGGTTTGTGTATAACGCTTGGTGGGAACGTTGTGTGTATAACGCTGTCAATCACTCTTCTAATACCACCCAGCATTATACACAGTGGGGATGAGTGACAGATAAATATAATGAATGGCTAAATATTTAAGCAGTACTATTTTTCTGGAAAAATAGGTCCAGGAACTCCAGGTCTGGGGGTGGATCAATTAAATAAAAAATAATATATATAATAAAGAGAGAAAGGGAGGGTGAGATAGATGTATATATTGTATTTAGAAACAAAGGCAATCACAGGTGACTTTAAAATCAAACTTATGGAAAATCTTATGGAAAGTACATTTTTAGTTCCTGATGATGTCATATTTAATTAGAGGTTCAGGAACTGAGTTCCTGCTGGTTCCTGCTGAAAAATAGCACTGTATATGAGATATTCGGCATGGTCAGAATAATCACATACCTTGCTGGGTATTACAGACCCCTCAGGACCACAGTAATCTGTGTAAAGGTGCCCACACACTAGAACATTTTTTGGCCGATTGGCCGATTTCCGATAAATTGGCCGATATATCATCCGATGTTTACTGATAATCGGTCAAACATCGGCCGGTTTCGGTCCGATGCGCGCTCCCGTGGATCTTTTGCTAAATCTTCTGATCTTACGTGCTGCATGAAAGATCAGATGATTTGACAAAAGATCTATAGGAACGCGCATGGGATCTTAAGAAAAATCTTTGGTAAAGAGGTGTGCTTGCCTGAAATCTTTTGTCTAGGACAGACAAAAGATTTGAAGGCTAATTTATGCGCACATCTTATGATTGCAGATCTTTCTAGAGTCCGGGCACCTTTAGTACAGGAGGAGTGCTGCTTCTGTCCCCAATCCTCCCCCTCCCTGCTGCACCTCTGATAAATCTGTGTTCTCAGCCCGAGTACAGGGTGAGATTAGTGCAGCAGTCCCCGTCCTCCCCCTCCCTGCTGCTGAGGAATGTACAGCAGCACACAGAGCACGGCCAGAGCAGCCCGGTTTCCGTGTGAGCTAAGTAACTATAAGGAAGCCCAGGGAATGTGGAGGCTGAGTGGCTGCTGATGTACAGGCTGCTGCAGCACACATACACATACCTGCTTCTATCCGTCACCTGGGTCCCTGCAGATAATAGGCCACACGACACCATACAAAACAGCAGCTGCAGGGAGCAGTGATCACTTCTTGCAGACGTGCCCACCTGATCCCTGCACAGCAAATCACGAGCCAGCTTTGTTCTGCAGCGTCCAATCCACGACTGGCCCTGAGAACAAGGCAACAACCTCAAAAACAAGCTACCCACAACTAGCAGGAAAAACAAGCTAATTGGGAAAAAAACAAGCAGAATTATAAGCGGAATTGGCCACACTGGTGCACTCTTATGCAGGTCCCAGCTATCATTGCACTTCCTGTTTGTGTCAGTCCCCACCCCCTTTTTATTCTAGAGAGGTGTATATATGGTGATGCTACAGTGGCCATTTTGCCTAAGGGCAAATCCAAGATGGCTATATTTACAGTTCTTATATAGCGCAGCATATTCCATTGCGCTTTACAATTGCAATCTACAGTGAATAAACGAACTGGGTAGATACAAACTGACATGGAGGTAGGAGGGCCCTGCTCACAATCTTACATTCTATAGGGCTAATAGGAGGGATACATAAGGATAGAATTCCATAGCATGGCAGTCCCATCAGATTACAGGACAGTCCTGGTGGGATGCAATTAAATATACACTGTAAATGCTACAGGAGGTTGTGTGGGGGGTACTGAATATGATAGGCTTGCCTGAAGAGGTGAATTTTCAGGGAATGCTTGAAATTTTGGAAGCTAGAGGAGAGTCTTAGTATGCGTGGAAGGGCATTCCATAGGGTGGGTGCTGCCCGACAACAATCCTGCAAGTGTAAGTGGGAGCGAGTAATGAGTGTGGATGAGAGACGCAGATCTTGTGCAGAGAGGAGAGGTCGGGTGGGGATATATTTTGAGATAAGCGAAGATATAAGTCGGTGTAGTCAGAGTAATGGCTTTGTATGTAAGTAGAAGTATTTTTTATTGAATGTGGTAATATACAGGCAACCAATGGAGGGACTGACAGAGCAGATCAGCAGACGATGAACATCTAGCCAGGAAGATCAGCATCGCAGCTGCATTCAAAGTGGATTGTAGCGGGGAGAGTCTCTTCTTAGGAAGACCGGTAAGGAGGCCATTGCAATAATCACTGCGTGATGTAATGAGTGCATGGATAAGAGATTTTGCAGTGTCTTGTGTAAGGTACGGACACATTTTGGATATGTTTTTTAGATGCATGTAACATCTTTTAGAGACAGATTGAATGTGAGGAATGAAGGACAGTTCAGAGTCCAGAATGAACCCTAGGCAGTGAGATTGTGGAGTAGGATTAATTGTTGTGTTCTCAACAGTGATAGAGATATCAGGTTGGTAACTACTCTTGGCTGATGGGAATATAATTAATTCTGTTTTGGAAATGTTGAGTTTGAGGTGGTGAGATGAAATCCAAGATGAATTGGCAGAAAGACATTCAGAGACACGGAGCAATACTGATAGTGACAATTCCGAGGAGGATCGATAGATCTGAGTATCATCAGCGTACAGATGATACTCAAATCCAAAAGAAGTGAATAGTTTCCCTAGTGAGGAGGGATAGATTGAGAAAATCAGAGGACCTAAACCTGAACCTTGTGGTACTCCAACAAACAGAGGTAGTGAGGAGAAAGGTAGAATCAGAGAAGGGAACACTGAAAGAGCGATTAGATAAGTAGGAAGTAAACCAAGAAAGGGCTGTGTTCTGAAGACCTAGGGATTGTAGTGTGTGTGTATGAGAAGAGAGTGTTCGACAGTGTCCAAGGCAGCTGAGAGATCTAGAAGAATAAGAAGTGAGAAATGGCCTTTAGATTTAGCAGTGACCAGATCATTGACTACTTTAGTCAGTGCTGTCTCTGTGGAGTGTTGAGAGCGAAAGCCTGACCGAAGTGGGTCCAATAAGTTGTAGGAGTTAAGAAAATTTGTGAGTCGAGTGTAGGCAAATTTCTCAACTAGCTTGGAGAGGCATGGGAGCTGAGAGATAGGACGGTAGTTAGAGAGACAGTTTGGATCAGAATTGTGTTTTTTTAGAATGGGAATAATAAGTGCATGCTTGTACAGAGAAGCAAAGATACCAGTAGAGAGAGTGGTTACAGATTTTAGTTAAGCTTTGGATAAGCACAGGAGACAGAACTTTACTGACTTGTAAGGGTATAGGATCAAGAGGAGAGTTAGTGGAGTTGGAAGATGAGAATAGTGTGAATACTTCATCCTCACTTGTGGGGTCAAATGAGGAGAAAGTGGCAAAGGGCTCTGGAATTAAGTTAGCAAGCCACTGGCTGAGGAAGAGCATGCCATTTCTTCTTGGATTTTAGAAATCTTTTCCTTGAACAAGGAAGCAAGTTCTTGCGCACTGATATTGGCAGGTGGGGAGGGTGAAGGAGGGTAAAGAATTGATTTAAATGTATTCAAAAGTCGCTTGGGGTTAGTGGCCTGAGAAGAGATGAGAGATTGAAAATAAGTTTGTTTAGTTTGTCTAGAGCATTACGATAGGAGTGGTAGGTTGTCTTAAATGTGACAGTCACTTGGATTTTGAGATTTACGCCGCTGACGTTCAAATCTACGTGATAGTTTTTGCAGGTGTCTTGTTAATTTAGAGTGCCATGGTTGGCATCTAAGCCTACGTGGATTGTGGGGAGTAGCTGGAGCAGCTTCATCAAGGGCAGTTTGTAGAGTCTGGTTCAGTTGGGTTACAGCTGTCTCAGGACAGGCAAGTGTAGAAATGGGTGAGAGCTATATACTTTTGTCCACAGTTCAGTCTTATACTATGGAAGGTAATGACAGTTTGCAGTTTAATATTTAACTCATTGGGGAAAATTTACTAAGATCTGTATTCTAATTCACATGTGATGTGTTAATATATTTATTATTATTTTCTCCCACTATATCCTGTTTGGCGCCACCGCTGCTGCACCTCTGCCTCCGGCAGTGCTGCTGTCAGTGACAGAGCCGGAGGCTCTGGGACACAGCAGGCGGTGGCCATGTTCCTTGGCAGTAGCCAGGTGGGTAGGGAGGAACAGTTGGGTCCGTTGTTAGGCAATGGACCGAACTTCCACCCTCTGCAGACGACAGCACGCATCAGTGGCAGTGGCTGACATCATACTCCGCAGGGCAGCGTTTTTGAAATATAAGGCCGGCGTCTGCTGAGCACAGATGCTGGTTATAGTTCTGTTTCTTGTCACTACCAGTGTTCCCAGTTCCAGTGTCCTGCTGTCCAGTGTTCTTGTGTGCAGCATCTCAGCCAGTTTCCAGTCTCCGCACCTGCTTGCTCAACCTCTTTGATACCTGTGATTCCCATCTTCCAGATAAGTCAGGGGTTGATTGCATTTATCACTTGTGGTATCATCTTTTGCATTGTTGCATTCATTTCTCAGTTGGTATATTTTGACCACTGTTACCATCCTGTGTATTGTTACATTTACTATTTGGGTTATTCGGTTCCATCTTGTGCATTGTTGCATTCCCAGGGGTTCTGTGGGGCCTTGCTCCTGGATTCCACACTGGAAGTTTGTTGTTTGTGGAGGTATTCCACTGTTCCATTTTGGTTTAGTTAGTTAATCCTTTTGCTCATCTCTCTGTCTCGTGGATGAGTTGTCTCACATAAGACCTGGGGGCATCGGGGTTGGAGCTGGCCCAACCAGCTAGTTCGAACACGGCTGCTAAAGGTGAAGCATAGCACTGCACCTGTCCGCTAACCACGGGGAGAGACAAACAGAGTTAGGGATCAGGTTCGGTGGGTACCTCCGAGGTCCCTAACATATCCTTAATATTGAAGGAATACATGTATAATAAATTTTGTTTTATTTTTTAGATATGTAGGTTTAGATCTAATAATAATATAGATCAGACTTAGGCTGAAGGTATTGGCAGAGAGAGAGAGACTGACTGCAAATCTCTAGTACACCATCAGCAGGCTGATGTAATCTAGACATGGTTATCACCCATCCAGGATCACGCACATTTTATGAGTTCTCATCACTGCTTGCAGTTTCCCAGTTTTCACTATCTCACATACTATCACATTAGCAGAGTCTTCACTCTCTGCCACTAGCCCTTTTTTTCTTGTCCAATACAGTTAGGAATGAACGGTAAATTCCTCCTCTCTTTCCTTCTGCTCGTTTCTTCTACTTCCCCCTTATTTTCAATACAAACATTACTAATATCTATAAGTTACGGGGTGCTACAATTGCACATTACTGTATTTATAGTTATACAATATTTTACTAACAGATTAGCATGTACCGGTCCTCCATTGTACACTGTACAACACTACACAGATTGGTTTTTATTCAGCATGTATCAGTGACAGACCAGTTACATATGCAACATCTCTTGATACAATGTATCCCAGTTGATTACAACCGCATATTTTATCAATACTCAAAAGTATTCCACTTGAATAACTGCATGCATTGTAGACTACTTGCCAATCATTCCACTGGCGACACCTCTTGGATATCTACGTATGACGCTCTCCACACAAGCATGATGATTGGATGAACACATATATAATCCACGCCAGATCTGAAGTCAGGTTGGCCCTGAGGAAGCTAATTTGCGAAGCGCGTGCCGGCTAGTGGTGTATTTTGATTGTCTTTGTGATACTAGGTATGAACGATCCTGCAGCCCTTATCAGGGTAGCGGGTTTCACTCAGTGCAGAGTTCACCTCCTGAGTGACGACTATTGCCATCAGTCTCCCCTAGCAACGGAAACTGACGGCAATGGGCATGCCTCCTCTGCTGACGGCCAGAGCACCAGATGATTGCGGTGGATGTGACGTCATCCCACACTTCCGGGAGACGCCGGGCCAGGAGGACGGCGTGGACCATGAGCCGGTCACACTTGCTGGGCAGATCTCTCCTTGTGCACTCTTTATAGGTAAGCTTGTTTTTCATTTTTGCTTTGTATTGCACCCCACTGTCTTGAAAAAGGAAGTAAAGCTTCTGAAACATTGACCACTACCCTGTGTGTTGCGTTCATTATTTGCAAGTCCGGAGGATTGACATCCATCTCTGCTGCATCTATATCCTTGCATTGGCACCCCGGCAGTTTACCAGACATTCATGTGAGTGCCGGCCACTACTGATGGATATATATATCTATATCTCTTAGTAATTAACGTGGCACTCTGAGAATTTTCAATAAATGAAGATCACCACACGGTCATTCACATCAACGTTTCATTTCTTAGCGAAAAATCGTCAGGATGTACAATACATAATGAAAAAAGTGCTCACCTTATACCCT
Organism: Crinia signifera; assembly: GCF_055691185.1. Taxonomy (NCBI): domain Eukaryota; kingdom Metazoa; phylum Chordata; class Amphibia; order Anura; family Myobatrachidae; genus Crinia; species Crinia signifera. The sequence goes on from NC_139220.1 coordinate 332,823,577, forward strand.
CCTGTGTGGTATGGGGTTCCGACAGTCGCGATCCCGACATCGGGAACACGTCCGGCACCCATGCCCTCACCCAGGTGTGGGAGGGGAGGGTCCACCGGTCAGCTGTGTTACGGCCCCCTTGCCCAGCATGGTCACGGCAGAAAGTTCAGACTCTGTCCCTCTGCGGTGGATACGGAGGCACCGGAGCAAGTGAAAACGATTAAGCCAGTCCCAGGTCCCCGCAAACTATATATATATGTTGCCTAGCTTTGTATTGTTTTATTCGTTTTCTCACTTACTTATTTCCACTGAGCCTTAGTGATTGAACAGATTGTTCTCAATGTATATACCTGTATATATTCTTTTGTACATAGTTAGAAATAATCTTCTTGTTGTAATTGGTAATGGGCATTGTTTACACCATGACGCATCACCGGGCAGCGCAGTCTGCCACTGATGACGTCACCCCTTTTCCTTTGTGAATGAGCACGAGGTGATTTCAGCACTCATAAATACCTGTGATGTTCCACTAGTCAGGTTGTACCTGAAGACGATAATAAATCGAAACGTTGTATCACCGCCTGGCTCTTGGCTCTATTCTTTCATAGCCATCGCCGCATTAAGGACCGAGAGTGACGCCCGCACAGCCACCAGTATCCAAATTAACATTGGAGAAGGCACCCGGCAAATTACCTGCTTACAACCCCAGTACCTCGAGTGCCGAGCATCAAAAAGCTACATATCGGACGCCCACCACAAGGGCCTATCCTGCTAAGGCACCCACTGTCCAGGCCCACCTTCGTGCTCCTTTCCAAGGAAAGAAGAGGACACATCAGTCTGTTCAACACACAGCTGGCTCATGGAACCCATATTGGAGGATACATCAGGATTCAGAACAACCACATTGCCAGAAGGGGAGATCCTCACCCTCTCTCAACAGGACGCAGAAAGGATACTCTTCACAGAGAAACTCCCCACCAGAGAGACAGCAGAAACAGCTGAATCCGTATTTGAACAACTACTCCGTCTTAAAAAGCGTGAAGTGGATTACCTCTTGCACGGTATAACCCTCTCTGATTACCACAGGGAGAAACACATACCTAGAGGGTTCAGAATCCGCAACGCCCCGACAATCGGCCGCTTCAACCCCGACTTTTGCCGCAGGTGGGTGGCTGTATTGAACAAGGCATCCTTCGACCTCATTCTTCTAGTAGTCGAAGAATCAGCAAGAGAACTGTCCCTGGTACGCAATAAGATCCAGAATTTAGAAGCCGCAAGTAACACACTGCTGAGCGCAGAATCCTCCAACGATTGGCTCAATAAACTGGGCCAACAGATCGACAAATACAGATCTGACCTCATTCGCTTCAAAACCAACAAACTTAACACTGTTAATCGTGATTACGAGGAGAACAGTGTTTATCAGTGGACGCAGAGACAAAACACTAACAGGAGAGACTTTAAACCCAGACAATCGTCCAGAAGACCGAGACGCTTCCCATTGGAGACCGAGTCCTCCAGTGCAGCATCTAACAGTGACACAGACGCCCCAACCTCTAACCGTAGGGGCAGAAAAACCACCATCCCGCTGGCAGTCAAAACCAGAGCCCAACTAGCGGTCCCTTTAGGGCCACCCGCCGAGGACACCAGAACGAAAGGGAGAGGAAGAAAGAACTCAAGAACGTAAATCAGGTCTACAACTTGTCTGACAGATCCTTCACCCCTGAAGAACTAAGTGTCTTACATAAAGGACTGAACTTTATACCCACAAACATGCCCGACCATCTCAAATCCAAAATTGACATCTGCCGATTGAACAGACAACTCAGGCTTAAAGAATTCTTCAATGAACAAGACAGCCCAAATGAGATCGTCAAAAAATGTCCAATCCGGACCAAATTTACCTTTGACCCCTTCTCTGTCAATCCTGCAATTAAAGCCTTCACGCAAACCCTACATCAGCACATCGATACAGCGTCTAGTAACCACATCCAGAGCGTACGCAACCTTTCTAAATCACAGAATGAAGCTCTCAAGGACCTGGCTGGATACAATGACATCACCATCCGTCCTGCGGACAAGGGTGGTGGTATTGTCGTACAGAATACCGTGGATTACAAAAAAGAAGCCTACAGACAGCTCTGCGACACACAAGTCTACCAGAAACTTGCACGAGACCCGACACAAGACTATGCCAGCCGCCTTTCCGAAACGCTCCAGCAAGGTATGTCCAACGGCTACATAGATGATAAGACTAGACAAGCACTCATGGAACCCAGTCCCCGGGTCCCCCTTTTCAACCTGATCCCCAAAATCCATAAGGACAGGACCAATCCCCCGGGGTGCCCCATCATCGCCGCCAGGGATTCCCTCCTGTATAACATAGCCAAGTACATTGACTTTTACCTCCAGCCTGTGGTACAGGGAGAACCAACTTACCTGAAGGATACCGGTACCTTGCTGGAAAAATTAAAACAGCTGGGACAACTTCCTGAAGACATCTGGCTTTGCACAGCAGATGTCGTCAGTTTATACACCAGCATCCCCCACATCAGAGGAGTACAGGCTGTTAAAGACTTGATTGAACACAGTGACTTATACAATGGACCCAATGTGGACTTTCTTTTGAATCTCTTATCCATGATTTTACACTGTAATTATTTCATGTTCAATAATGAGTACTTCTTGCAGCAACAAGGGTGTGCAATGGGGTCTTGTGCGGCTCCAGTATATGCAAACAGCTTCATGTTCCACGTAGAGAAAAAATTGTTTTTCTCAGACCCTACCCTCAGCCAAAGAATAATATTCTTTGTGCGCTACATAGATGATATACTACTGCTATGGAGGGGCCCCAAAGAAGACTTTATTCAGATGATGGACACAGCTAACACCAAAGACCCTGACATAAAATTTACCTATGACATACAAAGAGATGACATACACTTCCTTGATGTTAAAATAACCAACCGATCAAACAGACTCACGACCACGTTGTACAGTAAACCGACAGATTGCAACAATCTGCTGCATGCATCAAGCCATCACCCCCAATCACTTATTCGGGGGCTCCCGTATTCCCAATATCTCAGAGTCGTCAGAATTTGTAGCCGGCCTCAAGATAGAGCCATTCAATTAGATCTTATGACGAAAAAATTCCTGCAAAAGGGCTATCAGAGCAAACTGCTCACGGAAGCCAGAGAGAAGGCACTCGCTACTCTAGCACCTGACTACATTGACACCAGGGTTAATAAAGCGGCACAATCCCTCATTTGGGTCAATACCTACTCTACAGCCAGTAAATCCCTAGTCAAAACGGGGAAAAGAGCCTGGCCTTAGTACGCTGGCAGATAAATCCCTCCTACCCTGTTACCCTGTGGGAGAAATCTGAAAGATTTTTTGGTACACACAGATGTCACCGACATGAAACCCGCTGAGACTCACTTTCTTAGGAAAAAAGCAGGCAACCATCGTTGCTTGGGATGCACTACCTGCTCTTACTTAGAAACGGGGGACACATTTACACACCCCCACACTGGCAAAATTTACAGGATTAGACACATATTTAATTGCTCCAGCAAATACGTGGTATATCTTTTAAAATGCCCGTGCGGTCTCTATTATGTGGGCAAAACGGTATGTGAGTTCAAAGTCCGTATGGCCCAGCACCGCAGCGCCATCAAAAAAGCACTGGAAGGTAAAAAAATAGACCAACCAGTAGCCCAACACTTTGCGTCCCATAGACATACTCTGACCTCGTTAAAATACAAAATGATCGACACGGCTACTGACGACAGAAGGGGAGGTAACAGAGCCAACAGACTACTCTGTCTGGAAGCTAAATGGATACATGACTTAGATACAGTAGCCCCAAGGGGACTGAATGAAAGTCTATCCCTCAACTGCTTTTTGTAGTTTGCTACAACACTTGTTCAATAACCCCAGTAGCAGCATTGCCAATAACTTGTTGCATTTAACGATTTACAATGTTGCCTAGCTTTGTATTGTTTTTTTCGTTTTCTCACTTACTTATTTCCACTGAGCCTGAGTGATTGAACAGATTGTTCTCAATGTATATACCTGTATATATTCTTTTGTACATAGTTAGAAATAATCTTCTTGTTATAATTGGTAATGGGCATTGTTTACACCATGACGCATCACCGGGCAGCGCAGTCTGCCACTGATGACGTCACCACTTTTCCTTTGTGAATGAGCACGAGGTGATTTCAGCACTCATAAATACCTGTGATGTTCCACTAGTCAGGTTGTACCTGAAGACGATAATAAATCGAAACGTTGTATCACCGCCTGGCTCTTGGCTCTATTCTTTCATAGCCATCGCCGCATTAAGGACCGAGAGTGCCGCCCGCACAGCCACCAGTATATATATATATAAGTCTCGATGGGACCGGAACTCCAAGCTGATCCGAAATAAGCTGGCGCTGGTGCCCTCACAGCTGATCTCCAGCAGGGTATAAGCACAGGGTAGGTGCGGCACTCAGCTTATATATATCATATCCTGACGATAGTGCCAATAAAGAGCGCACTGAAACGTTGATTCACCTAAAGACACTGTACTGTTGTTTTTCTATTTCATAGCTGAGTGCCGCACCTACCCTGTGCTTATATATATATATATATATATATATATATATATATATATACAGATATATATTATTAACAGTCATATATATATATATATATATATATATATATATATATATACATACACACACATCAAACATTCATTGTATGATCAAAATACATATTTTTTATACAATCTGCCTTTAATGTCCTTAAAATTATATTCTATCAGCACAAAACTGGCTTTTTAAAGAATAGTATAACACTTCCTGTTTCACCTCATTAATGAGGTGAAGCAGGAAGGGACATTGACAAGATGTGGGGGAGCGCAAACTCCCCCTTCGGCGATGTCCTATTGAGGAGACAGTGCATCAGCTCACACTGATCTCCTTTCCCCTAGCCGGCTGTACTGGGCATTTGCGAGATCTCCAGCGCAGCCCGGAGCCGGCAGCAGGGACAGTGATGTTGTTGTTGTGGGGATAGGGCTTCACCACAATGGATTTATCGATTGGGCTCGACAGCACCAGATGGACTGAATGAAAGATTTAGCTGGAACGCCTTTCTTTAATTCTCCATCAGGAAAATTGCTACTCAATCCAGCACATCTCTTCTTTTACATAACTGATGTTTGCCTACTCTGCTAAATTTCCCCCCTAACATCTTCTTGAATATAGCACTTTCACATCTAATGTTTGACTTCACTGATAAATATCACCTCTATATCTTAGATTAAGAGCTATGAGAATATTGCATGGCAGCCCTGACAACCACCACACACTAGAGCAACATTGCTGTTTCCCCTCTGCATACTGCCTTATGCATCGCACACAGCAGCCTTAAGGTGCCCACAGACGCATCAATTATCGAATGCGTTTTGTACTTTTTATGTACAAAACGCATCTTATGTACAATAATTGGGTGGTGTTTATGGGCTTTTGCGATGCGATGCACGTTCACGGGAGCCCGATATTGTATGTCCTAAAAAGTATGTGCTGCACGTACTTTTTAGACTACATATGAAAATTAACATTACAAACATGGGTTCATCGCATCGCATGCTGGAAGAAAAATTGTATAGAACCATTGTACAGTCAAAAACGCATAGCACGGTACAATTGATGCGTCTGTGGGCACCTTTAGGCCCTCCCTCATATGTAGGGGGAATATTCATACATATCAAAACATGTTTTCTTGACAAGTATGATCACTCTCAGTACTCTTTCTACCCTACAGTGTGTCTTCTCTGCTAAATGTCATACCTTTATCTCTACATAATTCCTAACTTAGGAGCCTACAGGCTCCTTATCCTTATCTTTATCTTTTCTGCTGCATTTACCACCTTTGATTCATCCTATCAGCCTCTAATTTCTAGTTGAGGATGTAATATCCCTTACCTTATTCATTCCTAAAGTGTCTCTTTTCTGCTAAATTTCCCACCTTTGACTCAGTTTTTCAACACTAAAGTTTGCATTCTCTGCTAAGTTTCAACAGTTTATATACAAAAAAACCATACTTGCCTACTTTTGAAAACTAGTTTCAGAGAGATTACAGTTGGTAGTAGAATTTTGCACAGCACCTTATGAGGGGGTGTGTCATGCTCCTCCCAAATGGCGTCTCTAATTCCATATACAGTATGGAGATATTGTGAATAGAGATTGTCAGTGGTGGTTCCTACCTTATGGTAGGAGGGGGGTTGCCGCTGGCTGTGATGCCGGCTCCCCCCTGCCACCACTGCTCCTCCTGGTCCCTGCTGCATTGTTACCAGTGCTTGTACAATGATGACAGGCACCGGGACTGTCGCATGCCCAGTACCAACCTCTGTGCTGCGCATGTAGCCAGCTTCTATGGACTGCTTCACCAACAGCCCTAGAGGTGGAATCACAGTCCCGGAGCCTGTACAATATAGGGACCGGCACATGGACAGTACTGCCGTAGGTACTGCGCATGTGCAGTCCCGGTGCCTGTACAATATAGGGATCGGCACATGGACAGTACTGCCGTAGGTGCTGCGCATGTGCAGTCCCAGAGCCTGTACAATATAGGGACCGGCACATGGACAGTACTGCCGTAGGTACCGCGCATGTGCAGTCCCGGAGCCTGTACAATATAGGGACCGGCACATGGACAGTACTGCCGTAGGTACCGCGCATGTGCAGTCCCGGAGCCTGTACAATATAGGGACCGGCACATGGACAGTACTGCCGTAGGTACCGCGCATGTGCAGTCCCGGAGCCTGTACAATATAGGGACCAGCACATGGACAGTACTGACGTAGGTACTGCGCATGTGCAGTCCCGGAGCCTGTACAATATAGGGACCGGCACATGGACAGTACTGCCGTAGGTACCGCGCATGTGCAGTCCTGGAGCCTGTACAATATAGGGACCGGCACATGGACAGTACTGCCGTAGGTACCGCGCATGTGCAGTCCCGGAGCCTGTACAATATAGGGACCGGCACATGGACAGTACTGCCGTAGGTACTGCGCATGTGCAGTCCCGGAGCCTGTACAATATAGGGACCGGCACATGGACAGTACTGCCGTAGGTACTGCGCATGTGCAGTCCCGGAGCCTGTACAATATAGGGACCGGCACATGGACAGTACTGCCGTAGGTACTGCGCATATGCAGTCCCGGAGCCTGTACAATATAGGGACCGGCACATGGACAGTACTGCCGTAGGTACCACGCATGTGCAGTCCCGGAGCCTGTACAATATAAGGACCGGCACATGGACAGTACTGCCGTAGGTACCGTGCATGTGCAGTCCCGGAGCCTGTACAATATAGGGACCGGCACATGGACAGTACTGCCGTAGGTACTGCGCATGTGCAGTCCCGGAGCCTGTACAATATAGGGACCGGCACATGGACAGTACTGCCGTAGGTACCGCGCATGTGCAGTCCCGGAGCCTGTACAATATAGGGACCGGCACATGGACAGTACTGCCGTAGGTACCACGCATGTGCAGTCCCGGAGCCTGTACAATATAGGGACCGGCACATGGACAGTACTGCCGTAGGTACCGCGCATGTGCAGACCCGGAGCCTGTACAATATAGGGACCGGCACATGGACAGTACTGCCGTAGGTACCGCGCATGTGCAGTCCCGGAGCCTGTACAATATAGGGAACGGCACATGGACAGTACTGCCGTAGGTACTGCGCATGTGCAGTCCCGGAGCCTGTACAATATAGGGACCGGCATATGGACAGTACTGCCGTAGGTACTGCGCATGTGCAGTCCCGGAGCCTGTACAATATAGGGACCGGCACATGGACAGCCCATAGAGGCATCCCAGAGGGAGGGAACACCTCCCAATGGGACTGCCTTGGGTGATTGGCAGGTCGGACTTCCAATAGGAAGTCAGTGCCAGTCACAGTGAAGCCAGTGCAGTCTCACAGACTGCATTTGGCTTCTCTACAGTGGCGGATTTTACCTGGGGGGGGGGGCTGCAGCCCATACGTAAAAAACCGCCACTGGAGATTGTGAATGTGGCACCTAGAAGCGTGGGTGTGTACTGCTACATCTGAGAGGAATCTTTTAAAATTAACTGCTATGCTATTACTGGTGCCTGTCCTTATGTTTCCCCCCTATATCCCTATAGATTATATAATATATATATATATATATATATATATATATATATATATATATATATAGTGTAATGTGGGCTAGGTGACATGAGGGAGATTGCTAGACTAATGAGGGAGAGAGGGAGATTGCTGCTATGTCAGGGAGTCTCCTGCAGAATGCAGGAGGGGAGGTAACTATGATGTAACAGTGTAATGTGGTCTAGGTGACATGAGGGAGATTGGTAGACTAATGAGGGAGAGAGGGAGATTGCTGCTATGTCAGGGAGTCTCCTGCAGAATGCAGGAGGGGAGGTAACTATGATGTAACAGTGTAATGTGGGCTAGGTGACATGAGGGAGATTGCTAGACTAATGAGGGAGAGAGGGAGATTGCTGCTATGTCAGGGAGTCTCCTGCAGAATGCAGGAGGGGAGGTAACTATGATGTAACAGTGTAATGTGGGCTAGGTGACATGAGGGAGATTGCTAGACTAATGAGGGAGAGAGGGAGATTGCTGCTATGTCAGGGAGTCTCCTGCAGAATGCAGGAGGGGAGGTAACTATGATGTAACAGTGTAATGTGGGCTAGGTGACATGAGGGAGATTGCTAGACTAATGAGGGAGAGAGGGAGATTGCTGCTATGTCAGGGAGTCTCCTGCAGAATGCAGGAGGGGAGGTAACTATGATGTAACAGTGTAATGTGGGCTGGGTGACATGAGGGAGATTGCTAGACTAATGAGGGAGAGAGGGAGATTGCTGCTATGTCAGGGAGTCTCCTGCAGAATGCAGGAGGGTAGGCAACTATGCAAAAAACATATCCGAGTGTGCCTGCTAAGCATACTTTATGTCACATCTACCTTAGCACTCTTTAACAAAATGTGCCTTAAAATGCATATTAATCCATTACATATATTTATAATACACATATACAGTAGGTATCCACACCCAGTAAATACTGATGCAGTCAGTTATATTTTATATATATGAGTATGCCTTATTGTCCTGATTTAGATGTGGTTAGCTCAGTGCTGGGCAGGGAGCTGGCATGAAGCAAACCGGCTGAAGTATTCTAGAACCCGGAGAGACGCTTTCATGTAGAGATGCGTCTCCAGGGCAACAGGATCAGAAGGCAGGTGACGTCATCAACGCGGGACGGACGGACACAAGGAAGCATGCGCGAGTCCTCCACGCTGAACCTGGCTCCTGCCCAGAGCACGGACAGGTAAGTATAAAACTCTCTGTATTTATGCCAGGGGTGGCCAAACCTGTCCTCAAGATCTAGCAACGGTCCATGTTTTCCAGGCAACCTGTGGATCTATAGTAGGAATGAGTGCAGCAGGTTTGAAAATGTGACAGTTCGTATTGACTACAGCTGTGCACCAGCCAGGTAACCTGAAAAACGTGGACCGCTGGTAGATCTCGAGGACCGGTTTGGCCACCCCTGATTTATGCAGTCTGTTTGCACAGTTTGTTACAAGCATGGGCCCTTGAAGAAAAATCCAGTGGTGGCATTGAAACGTCGGGGCATCCACCCATGATTTATATGTAACCTGTTCTTCATTACAATACAAATTTTGCTTTTAAGAAAAAAAGACCCTTTGAGTGCCGCAAATCATTACAAATGATTACATTATAAATATATATAACGAGGCGAAGCAGTAAGAGACATAGACAAGATGTTTACCATCTTGTCTGCTGAAGCGAGGGAGCGCAAACTCCCCTTCGGCGATGTCCTATTGAGGAGACAGTGCATCAGCTCACACTGATCTCCTTTCCCTTACCCGGCTGTACTGGGCATTTGCGAGATCTTCAGCGCAGCCTGGAGCCGGCAGCAGGGACAGTGATGTTGTTGTTGTGGGGATAAGACTTCACCACCCTGCAGCTGTCGAAGCGGATAGCGGCAGGGGGCGCAACGGTCAGCGCTGTGGACCATTCATACATTTGCCTTGCAGATCAGCCTGCGCACATCGGCTCCTTCTTACATGGGGGAGAAGATGAATCAGTGCACTGATACCCCCTTCTTCCCCATAGTGCTCCTTCATACATCTGAGATATTGCCAGCCAGCTCAGTGAGGCAGGGGGGCGGGGCCCATGCTATGAGTGGAAAAGGGGCATGATGTGGCAGACTGCCTTGTGGGCGTGTACAAAGCATCTGCGGCATTAAGCCACGCCCCCGCTGTGTAATGCCAGTATTTCAGGCATTACACTGTGGTGGGCAGCACTAAAATGACGCCATTCGAGTCATCTGACCCACGGACCCCCCATCGAGGGGGCAGGTTCCTGGGAGCCAGACACTGCAGACAGCTTTCCGGGAGGCGGACCCGATTTCCGGGACCCTCCTGGTCATTCCGGGAGGGTTGGCAACCCTGGGCACAGTGCAATGCTCTGCAGATAGCATACATGGTGAGGACTAAACCTGAGTGCAATGCTCTGCAGATACATACATGGTGAGGAGGACAGGGGCACAGTGCAATGATCTGCAGATAGCACCGTACATGGTGAGGAGGACTGGACCTGAGTGCAATGCTCTGCAGATGAGGACTGGACCTGAGTGCAATGTTCTGCAGATAGCATACATGGTGGTGAGGGGGACTGAGGCACAGTGCAATGCTCTGCAGATACAGTAGCATACATGGTGAGAAGGACTGGACCTGAGTGCAATGCTCTGCAGATAGCATACATGGTGAGAAGGACTGGACCTGAGTGCAATGCTCTGCAGATTGCAAACATGGTGAGGAGGACTGGGGCACAGTGCAATGCTCTGCAGATAGCATACATGGTGAGGAGGACTGGACCTGAGTGCAATGCTCTGCAGATAGAATACATGGTGAGGAGGACTGAGGCACAGTGCAATGCTCTGCAGATCACATACATGGTGAGGAGGACTGGACCTGAGTGCAATGCTCTGCAGATAGCATACATGGTGAGGAGGACTGGGGCATAGTGCAATGCTCTGCAGATAGCATACATGGTGAGAAGGACTGGACCTGAGTGCAATGCTCTGCAGATTGCAAACATGGTGAGGAGGACTGGGGCACAGTGCAATGCTCTGCAGATAGCATACATGGTGAGGAGGACTGGACCTGAGTGCAATGCTCTGCAGATAGAATACATGGTGAGGAGGACTGAGGCACAGTGCAATGCTCTGCAGATCACATACATGGTGAGGAGGACTGGACCTGAGTGCAATGCTCTGCAGATAGCATACATGGTGAGGAGGACTGGGGCATAGTGCAATGCTCTGCAGATAGCATACATAGTGGGGAGGACTGGTGCACAGTGCAATGCTCTGCAGATAGCATACATGCTGAGGAGGACTGGGGCACAGTGCAATGATCTGCAGATAGCATACATGGTGAGGAGGACTGGGGCACAGTGCAATGCTCTGCAGATAGCATGCATGGTGAGGAGGACTGGGGCACAGTGCAATGCTCTGCAGATAGCATACATGGTGAGGAGGACTGGACCTGAGTGCAATGCTCTGCAGATAGAATACATGGTGAGGAGGACTGAGGCACAGTGCAATGCTCTGCAGATCACATACATGGTGAGGAGGACTGGACCTGAGTGCAATGCTCTGCAGATAGCATACATGGTGAGGAGGACTGGGGCACAGTGCAATGATCTGCAGATAGCATACATGGTGAGGAGGACTGGGGCACAGTGCAATGCTCTGCAGATAGCATACATGGTGAGGAGGACTGGGGCACAGTGCAATGCTCTGCAGATAGCATACATGGTGAGGAGGACTGGACCTGAGTGCAATGCTCTGCAGATAGAATACATGGTGAGGAGGACTGAGGCACAGTGCAATGCTCTGCAGATCACATACATGGTGAGGAGGACTGGACCTGAGTGCAATGCTCTGCAGATAGCATACATGGTGAGGAGGACTGGGGCACAGTGCAATGCTCTGCAGATAGCATACATGGTGAGGAGGACTGGACCTGAGTGCAATGCTCTGCAGATAGCATACATGGTGAGGAGGACTGGGGCACAGTGCAATGCTCTGCAGATAGCATACATGGTGAGGAGGACTGGACCTGAGTGCAATGCTCTGCAGATAGCATACATGGTGAGGAGGACTGGGGCACAGTGCAATGCTCTGCAGATAGCATACATGGTGAGGAGGACTGGACCTGAGTGCAATGCTCTGCAGATAGCATACATGGTGAGGAGGACTGGGGCACAGTGCAATGCTCTGCAGATAGCATACATGGTGAGGAGGACTGGACCTGAGTGCAATGTGTGACAGTGCCCCTGTACGGTGTGGTGCAAGATGGCGTACCTTAATCTGGAGCTGGTGACGGCGACGGCTTCTGGATTCTTCGCGGTCTTGAGAAATAAATACAATGGTTAGAATATATTTTTCCTTTTTTATATAAAACCGTGGGGACCCCTATCGTCTTTATTAGTATACAATTTGACAAGGGGTGGTCCACAAGAGTGTGCGAAAAAATGAGAGGTTAAAATATACCAACATACATATATACACAGTGATGGAAAGTAAAGATTAGTGTTGGACAGAATTTAAAACGTGTAGGCAGATTTCATAGGATGGTTCAATTATTTGGTAGTTCAGGTGATATTCCCTTATTATTTATTTATTTATTACCAGTTTCTTATATAGCGCATACTTATTACGCAGCGCTTTACAGAGAATATTTGAACATTCACATCAGTCCCTGCCCCGCTGGAGCTTACAATCTACATTCCCTACCACATGTACACGCACACAGACATTCTAGGGTTAATTTTGTTGGAAGCCAATTAACCTATCTGTATATTTTTGGATTGTGGGAGGAAACCGGAGCACCCGGAGTAAACCCACGCAAGCACGGGGAGAATATACAAACTCCGCACAGTTAGAGCCATGGTGGGGATCGAACCCATGACCTCAGCGCTGTGAGGCAGTAATGCTAACCATTACACCATCATGACGTGTTTATGTGTCTCACTGTTTGTCAATGTAGGTTCATTGATCTTGTAACCCTTGATGGACTAAGGGCATGTGCCACTTGTTGGGAGGGATTTTTATAGTGTGAGTTAATTCACTTATTTTGCCAACCCTTGTACCTGTTGCCAAATGCTGATATAAACAGCCAAATAGGCACTGACAATAGGAGCTGTAAACAGAGTATATAATATCTGTGTGACATAGAGCCCAACTCACCGCCAAATCACACACCCTATCCCACGTAAGACGCTGATCAACAGCCAAGTAATCATATGTGATTAAAACTTTAGAGTGGAACTGCGATACTGCATACCCTCAGATAAAAACAAACAAAACAAACAAAATAAACTCATGGGACTCAGAACATTTACTCAAAAATACTAAAGTGTGATATAGAGCCAAATCTGAAGCCAAAACACATATCAACTCAGCCACTACATACTGATAAAGAATTTGAAGTATCTGTACTGAAATGTATCGATAAGACCGCAGGAGTGCCAACAAAACACACACCAGATACAAGGGTTGGCAAAATAAGTGAATTAACTCACACCAGAACCCCACCTGTTCCTGCTCCAAATATACTGCTACCCATGCAGTCTCTAGCACCATTAAAACACTAATTGTATTAATCAGAAAAGAATATAAAAACTTTTGGTAACAAACATCAAACCAAACGGTTGTAATCCACAATGTCGACATTCAGTTTAGCCAAAGACTTAGAAAGCAGGAGGGACAAACTAAGAAGCGATATGGATTCTATATTTTTAGACCATTCAAACAAATCCGGTGGTCCCCCAGCTAACTGGTCAGACGACCTATATGCATTAAAGAACGCACTCATGAGACAAAGTAAAACCGTGTGGAATCGAACCACATTTGATAATTATTTAAAACATAACCTGGTCCCCCGAGGTCTAAGACCTAGAGTCTTTCCGGCGTTTGATTTGGCAAACGAAGATCTAAAGGTAGAATGGGAAAGAACACTATTACAATGCTCTAAAGATTTGATTAAAATTCTGGTAAAACATGATGAGGTCATCCTAAATCAGCTTTCACAAGAAATAATGGTACTGGGAGAAAAGCTTAAAAACTTTGAAACATTAGACCAATTTCAAAAACAATATGATAAATATAAAAAAGAGATCGAGGCCTATGAATCAGAAATTATAGAACGCAAGAAAAGGAAATTCCATAGGGATAAAATGGATTTCCAAAGCAACAAAATATTCAAATGGAACACCAGAGCAAACAGATCTCCCAATCCCAATAGAAGTGGTAACATTTCAAACTACACAACGTCGGAACCTGACTCATCTGATAATGAAACAGTGGATAATAGACTTTCACGATCCCATTTTTTAGGATTAGGCAGAAGAGGCAGAGAACCTGGAGAAAGAGCAGGAGGGGCCAGGGGGGGAAGAAGAAGAAAGAGGGAATACCTCGATTGGCAGGAGGAACCCAGAGACAGGAGGCGTTTCAGGGAATGAGAGGTCCCGAAGCCCCACAATTTACATCAGATACTGCACCACTGAAAATCATCAACCTCACAGACAGGGAGCTAACACCCAGCCAAGAATCTATCCTCAAAAGAGGCCTCTCCTTCTCACCTTCCACACAAGCTGACAGGTTTGACTTAGAAAAGGATTTAAATCTATTTACTAGAAAAATCCTCTTGAAAAATTCTTTTGTCAAGCGAAAACCCCCTCAGCCAATTCTGACAATCAGGAAACGTTAGGGGAAGAGGACCAACGTGCATTGGAAATGTTATTAAGCCTAGAATCCGAAAATGTGAATGATGAGCCTAATCCATTGGCCATAAACACGTACCAGAGAACACCAGAACCTTTTGACAAAACAAAAATAAAGAAAAAATCAGTATTCATACCGGACGCAAAAATTTACCCCCAAATACAGGTATATCAGTCCTTAGTCTCACAAGACCTAGACAAGTTACTGGGTAAACAAAGACGCAAACCAGGGAACATCACTGAGGGAGAAAAACGATCTCTCAAGGAAATGGCATCCTGGCATGACACAATAACGAAACCATCAGACAAAGGGGGTAACGTGGTATTGTGGCCACGCACCCTATACACCTATAACGTCAATTAAATGACTCGGATTGTTACAAAAAACTCATCTTCAGTCCATGTACAGAATACTCCCGTCAATACAACACTCTGATTAGATCAGCACACGAAAGAAAAATTATTTCTAACAACGATCAAAAATTCCTACAAATCAAAAATCCCAGAACACCAACCTTATACCTTCTCCTGAAAGTCCACAAAAATGCCAAAGTACCACCAGGCAGGCCAATTCTATCTGGCAAAGGGAGTTTAACTGAGAACCTGAGTATATATGTGGACTAATTTTTAAGACATCACGTCACAGCCTTACCATCATATTTGCGAGACACGATGGACGTACTCAATAAGTTGGAAAATCTCACGGTCAATCAGAACACATGGTTGGTATCCATGGATGTTGAAAGCCTTTATACCAGCATCAAACATGATAAAGGCATTGAAGCGGTACAATATTTTTTGAACATGGATGCAAACCATGACTTTAATAATTTTTTGATAGAATCTATCAAATTTATACTCACCAAAAATTACTTCACATGCCAGGGTTCCCACTATCTCCAGGTGCGGGGGACTGCAATGGGGACAGCGTGTGCCCCAACGTATGCGAACCTGTACCTGGGGTGGTGGGAAAGGGAGGTGGTGTTCAATGACATACACACCAAATTCACAGAAAAAATCCCACTTTATTTACGTTTTATTGAGGACATCCTACTACTATGGGATGGAGAGAAAAGTGAACTGGAGGAATTCATTGGAATTTTAAATCAAAATGACCTCAATCTGAAGTTGACACATGAAATAAGTCAGAGCCAAATCCATTTCCTTGATCTCCCAATCAGCATTGACACTACTGGTAATCTCTGTACGGACCTCTATAGGAAAGAAACTGCAACTAACAGCTTACTGCACGCATCAAGCGGCCATCTGCCAAGTACAATTAAAGCTATCCCCAAAGGGGAAATGATAAGGACAAAAAGAAATTGCTCGAACACCGAAACTCTGCTAAAAAGAGAGCAAGAGTTATCAGATAGATTAATAGAGAGAGGGTACAGCAAAAACCTCATCAAAAAATCTCAAAGGGCAGTACAAAAAATCACACGTGACTCCTTGCTCCTTCCCAAACAACGGAACCCAAACCAGACAGAGCCTATCCGGTTTATTGGCACATATAACAATCATTGGAAGGATATTCGCCAAATCTTACAAAAGCATTGGCCTGTCTTACAGACAGATGAAGACCTAAAGCGAATCCTCCAACCACAAGTCCAAGTTAACTGGAGAAGAGCCAGAAATGTCAAGGATCACTTAGTACGTAGCCATTTGGCAGAGATACCACCAGCAACCGCAACCACACCAAAACAAGGTTCTGAGAAATGCGGCAGATGCAAAGCTTGCAGTTATATGATCCCGACAAAATCATACAAAGACAAATTTGACAAAACATGGTACATAAAGGGTCTGATAACTTGCATCACAATTGGGGTGGTATATCAGATACAATGCCCATGCGGAAAAATATATGTGGGCAAAACCAAAAGGCCACTGAAGGTACGAGTATTGGAGCATATCTGCTCTATACGGAATGCTAGAAAGGATTCAGAAAACTTCAGAAAACTCAGCCCGATAGCGAGACATTTTATGCATTATCACAGTGATGACCCTAGAGGCCTCAAAGTGTTTGGCATGCGGCATATCCAATTGGGCATCAGGGGAGGAGACTTAGACGCTGAACTTCTTAAAACAGAAACCAAGATGATTTTCTTGATGGACTGCTTGCAGCCAAGAGGGTTAAACGAATATAACAGCTATTTACCCTTCCTCTAAAAAGCCACCATCCAACTGCCAACCAGACCACTATATGAATACCAACTCCAAAAAATATCAGTGGTCCACACTGTGTAAATCCCCCCCTTCGACACATGCAACTACTCCTCCTGCACACACCCTGCATATTTTAAAAACATAAAATACAAAACATAAAACATAAAAATTAATATAAAAAATAATAAAAAATAATAAATTAAAAATTAAAAAACAGAAAGTGTGAAATATAAATGACAAGTTGCAATACTCACCATAACCAACAGACAGACTTCCTGTAAAAGACAAAATAAGAATAACATTAATTCATAAAATATGAACTCAAGAATGAACACTAATTTTAGAGATATAATAAATATCTCATGATATTACCAACACAATACTTACCAATAGTTAATCACCTTTATTAAATCACTTTACCTATCCTTCCTTCACTATTAATCCAATCAGATTGGACCACATTTAGCATTTTCCTGCATCCCCATCATCCTCATATAGCCCTTGCAGGGCATCACAATATGCAATAGGGGGGAGGGGGGAGGGGAGTTAGGAGTCCGCACACACTTTTGTTTGGAAGTATCCCCTGTATTTTATTTAGGGGTTGGCCTTTAAGTGCTGTTTGTTAGGCAGCGGGTGCTATCCGGGCAATAGGATTGGAGTACAGGTTCAAGAAGAGAAAGGATTGCACTGTGGATGCACACCTGGAGAAGAGAATATTTCAAAAAGGGTAGAAATATTCTGTTTTTGTTTTTTTTTTAATTTTTAACTTTATTGGTTTAGGTCAAGGTAAAAAAAGGGGAGATAAACCTGTCAGGATTTTTTAACATATAGAATCCGTGTGGTAGTCTCCCCTTGTTGCTTGTGATATTTTCAAAGAGAGATTATAATGCACATACAAACATACAACATATAGTGTAATGTGCTATTGCACGAAAAGATAGAAATAGTGAGTATAGGGATTTAAAAGAGTTCCCCTTTTGCTGGCTTACAGAAAGACATTGTGTCTGAGTTAGGTTCTTATTCTGAGATACTCAGATGTTTTATATGTCACCCTTTTTCATAGGGTTTTGTACCTCCTAGGTTTACTAGCCACCTCTCACAGGGTTTTGTAAATCCTTTTAATAGGATTTTGGCCTCCTAGATTCACCAACCCCCTCTCACCGGGTTTTGTGAATACTGGGAGTGATTTTTAAGGGTTTTATGTCGCCTTAGTTGGAGTGTTATTTTCCAGACAGTTTTATTACTGTATTCCTGGTCTCCTTTTTATTATTAAGGTGATTGACTACCATCTGATTATGTATCTTTTAGTACAGGTCGAGTATCCCGTATCCGAATATCCGTTATCCAAATTATTCCGAAATACGGACTTTCCAGAAAGTGAAATTTTTTTTTTTTTTTGCTAAAAACTCACTGGGGACATTTGTAATAACATCACTGGGGACATATGTAACAGCACTACTGAGGACATGATAAGTAACTGGCACTATATATGTGCAAGACAATGATTGCTTGGCATTCAAATTCAGTGCTGAGATAGTACACACATTTTGTTTCACGTTTTGAAACCTTGTTTTTTGAACAATTAAAATATATTTGTGTGTATTTTATGTGGTAATAAAATATATTTGTGTGTATATTATGTGTTTATACAGCATAAATGCAAGATACTTCAAAATACATCATTGAAATATTAAAATATTCCGAAATACGGAATAATCCGTTATCCAAAATTCTCCTGGTCCCGAGCATTTTGGATACGGGATACTCAACCTGTATACTCTTTGTTTCCAGAGAGATTTATCTCTGACTTCAAAAGAATGCAGATTTTATATCCTATAATTGCATTGGTCACACAAAGATTCTGTTATTGTATGGTAATTTCTTTGTATGCAGGTTTATGTACAGTGCAGCTCTCTCTCACTGAGCTGTATACTGTTTATGTTTTTTCCTTCTGCGCTATAATGCCCTTAGGAGGGTTATTTTATGTGGATTGTGGTGACTCCAATATTTAGCTATTGTGATGCCTCTCACTCTCACTGAGTTGCATTCACTAGTATTGCCATACTGGGGTTGAATTCCCTTGATTGGAGCTTGGATATTGTGGTTCTCTCTCAAAGGTGCTGCTCACTCTCACTGAGTTGCACCCACTACTGTTCTGATATTGGGGTTAAATTCCCTTTTCTCAGTAGGTTACCACTGTAGTGTACTCTTATTGACTTGGTCATATAGTGGTCCAATCTGAACCATGTATTGGGGTTAAATTCCCTTGAGTGTTTTTATTTGGTCACACAAATATCCACTTATTTTTATATAAATATATAGCACTTTTCTCTGTGCAGGTTTTGAGTGCAATATAGCTCTCTCTCACTGAGCTTATTTGCCACTCAAATGACTGCACCCTCTGGGCTGATATGCCCTTATAGCTTATACCTGCTACCGTTTGTGATATTGAGGTTTTAATTCCTCCAATTGGAATATTCTTGCAGTGTGACCCTCTCTCACAGAGCCATTCCTGCAATATATAAGGGATATCAATAATGATCATATGATATTATTTTGTGTGTAGATACAAGTGCAAGATAGCTCTCTCTCACTGAGCTATTTGCTACTCATATTTGACACATAATCTGGGCTATTCCGCCCTTTGATATTCACTTTGTGTGTAGGTGATGGCAAATAAGGTATTTAATAGTGGCAATATGACTCTCTCTCACTGAGTCAAAGTTGCTAAGATTATATTTTATTAATACCTGTATAATAGTTTTTAATAATGTAGTATAACTCTCTCTCACTGAGTTATAGCTACCAATATTGTGATTCAGTAGTTGGAATTTGTATTTCTGAGTGCTCCCAGTTAATAATGGCTTATATTTGCCCTGAGTTCCGAATATACAGTTATACTGTTTCACATTGGTTTATACCAATCTACTATACATGGTTATTTATTGCCATCTAGTGGTTGTTCTCTGCATTCATTATGCTCTCAGTATACTATGAACTAAATTTCTAACATCAGACACATTTGAGTCATAAGTACATTATTGATACATTTCATATGTCATTGTAGCTAATATGTAGCCAGCAAATAGGCTTTTAACACGCGTTTCACAAGTCTGCTTCCTCAGAGCCTCAAGCCGAGTGTCTTCTGCTAATCATACTTATTAGGATTGGTCAGCCAATCGCTTCCCTCCTTTGGGTCACATGCTACCGCCTATCCAATGGACATACATCGTTGTTTGGCGCTATTTCCGCCTTTACTTCAGTCTCCCGTCCATGTGACCGGCGCGTGACGTCATCACGCCGGTCACATGGGGCTTTTCAGCCAATCGCGGCTTTTCTCTGCCGCAACCCGGAAGTTCGGGCTTTACTATGTCCGCCCCGGACTCTGTATATTCAATACACACCAGTTTATTTTTATATTTTATTGGTGTACGCCTTTATTTCTGTACATCCTTATTTATAGTACTGGGTAATCGTTCCCTGTACTCTTATTGTGTGTCTTCCTGGGGCGCTGTGTTTGGGGGAAATCTTTTGGCTGGTATAGGGGTTATTGTTTTATACCTATTACTGGAATTTAAGCTTCCCGGAATCTGGATGGGTAATAATATTCTGTTCTCTCTTTAGGGGTATATACTTTATTGTGGTAACCCCGAACTCTGTGTTTAAAGTACATTGATTTATTTTCAATTTTTTTGGCCAGTCTTCTGCAATGTATTAGGTTTTGATTGTAGGTACTGTATTCTTCAGTTTCTAAATGTTGTGGTTAATGCTAGAGATCATTTTTTAAAAAGCTGGATTGTGGTCACATAAAGTGTTAAGAGGATAATTACTGAAAAAATGGATATATAGGATATATAATAATAATAGCAGAAATTTTTTTTGAGAATAAAATGAAATGATATAATATAATGCAGGATATTTTCCCATCCTGGATTGGAGTATAATATTCCTTAATAATCTTGGTGCTTCCGTGATAATTGTGTGTATTACACAGTGAAAAGAATAAATAGTAATTTTTTAGTGATTTCATTTGATTTCAGCTACTGTATGTCTTAATAGTTTCCAGTAGTAAGTTTTGGTTTGGATAATATCTATCCAGTAATGAAGCGAGTTAAAAATAAAAATAAAATAAGAGGGTGAGAAAAATTACTTATAAAAAAGTATATGTGCACAAAAAATAAATACATAAATAAATATTGTATATGGGGAGAGGGGGTGTGGTGTGTTCATATGTATGTATTATTATACATACCGTGCTAATATTTAGTGGTCATCCTATTGGGTGCTTTTTTAAGATGAAGATTAGGTCCCCAATGTTCCATATGTGATTAAGACTTATTCTATTTGGGTGGTGGTTATTTAATTAACTCGTTCTTAATTGAGTTTGCATGTTATTTCCTCATCCTTTTATCTGAGGAATTTTATAAATTATAGGTTAGTCGTATTTATTGTCTCTATTGTACTCATGAGTGTTTTGTTTTCTTCCTTTTATTTCCAGGGTGTTCCTAGATGTCACGGTCCGGAGTCAGAAAATTCCAACACTTCATGTGGTAAGTCATTTCTCTTTTTTTTTTCTCTCTCTTCCTTTTTTCTTTATTTTTCTCTTTTTTCTCTTTTTGTGTTATGTTTTGTATATTTTTCTCAGAGTCGGTTTTTTGTATATATACTGGAGTAAGTTCTTATGGGTTTGGTGTGAGGATCTCCAATTTATATGGGGTCTTGTTCCTACCACTATATTGGGGAGAAGATGTAGCCCAATCTTTACATTATTGGAGTCAATTCAATTGTCAAGAAGGTTTTGGTTTGTATCAAGATTGTGCCATATATTTTGGTCACTAAAGGTCTTTTATTGTTCCCATAGGTGTAGTAGGGAAGGGTGCTATTCGAATCCGCGGGATATCTTTGATTCTCACAGGTATGGCAGGTAGCTGTTATTCTCATTTAATCCCTTTGGGGTTAGGCAGTCCAACAGGTAAATCATTTTGGTTTCTGTTTTTAGGAGTTCCTTGTCTAAGTCTCCGCCTCTAATCCCTAGTTTGACATGGACCATTCCGAAGGCTTTCAGATTTTTTGGATCGCTGTTGTGGGACTTGAGAAAGTGTTTGGCCACCGGGGTTAGTGTCTTGAATCTACTCTAATCCTTGGTGGCATTTTGGATACTACTGATGTGCTCTAATATCCGCACTTTCAATGCTCTGCTGGTTTTACCAATGTATGACTTTCCGCATGGGCATTTCAGATGGTAAATTACCCCTATGCTAGTGCATGTTATGTGGTCTTTAATGATCCACTTCTTCCCGAATTTATCGGTGTAGTCTTTCATTGTTTCCATATATTGGCAGGCCTTGCATTTCCCACAGCAGCTGAAGCCTTTTCTGGTTACCGATGTACTGGGTTCCGATAGGTGGCTATGCACTAAAGAGTTTTTAATGCTCCTTGATTTTCGCCAACTCATTTGGACTTCCCTTGGTAGGTTGTCTTTGAGGTCTTGATCAGTTTCTAGAATTGACCAGTGTTTTTGGAGAATGGCTTTTACTTGCTTCCAGTTGTTATTGAAAGTTCCAATGAACCTGACCGGTTCTTCTTTTGTTTCCCGTTTCTTAGGGGCAAGTAATGATTCCCTCGGGATTTCCTCTACCGATTTTATTGATTTCTTAATTAATCTTTTGCTGTATCCTCTTTCTGTAAATCGGTTACTCAATTCTTTTTGCCTGCCATGGAAGGTTTCTTGGTCTGAACAATTGCGTTTAATGCGTATCAATTCGCCCTTAGGTATCGCTCTGATCGTGCTTGGCAGGTGGGCACTTGTTGCATGTGAGATGGAGTTGGTGGATGTTTCCTTTCTATACACATCAGTTTGTATCCTTCCTTCTTCGTCAATTGTGATGGTGAGATCCAGAAAGTTGATTTTTCTCTGACTTGCTTCCATTGTCAGTTTCAGATTGAGGTTATTTTGATTTAATTTAAAAATAAACTCGTTCAGATCTTGTTTTTCTCCTTCCCACAGTATGAGTATATCATCGATATATCGTAAAAATATGAGTATATTAGAATAGCACATTACACTATATGTTGTATGTTTGTATGTGCATTTTAATCTCTCTTTGAAAATATCACAAGCAACAAGGGGAGACTACCGCACGGACTCTATATGTTAAAAAATCCTG
Organism: Crinia signifera; assembly: GCF_055691185.1. Taxonomy (NCBI): domain Eukaryota; kingdom Metazoa; phylum Chordata; class Amphibia; order Anura; family Myobatrachidae; genus Crinia; species Crinia signifera. The sequence goes on from NC_139220.1 coordinate 332,846,753, forward strand.
ACAGGTTTATCTCCCCTTTTTTTACTTTGAACTAAACCAATAAAGTTAAAAATTAAAAAAAAAAAAAAAACAGAATATTTCTACCCTTTTTGAAATATTCTCTTCTCCAGGTGTGCATCCACAGTGCAATTCTTTCTCTTCTTGAACCTGTACTCAAGGGCATCACAATATACCTGAATTAATAAAATATATCAAGCACAACACTAATATATCACTACTATATCATAAATATCAAATACACGTCTGTTATGACTTTATCACTTTCCCTTGGTTTTTTTCCCCCTATTTACACAACACTGTATATTTTTGCATTTTTATCACAAACTCACGTTTTTTCTTCTAAAGTCAAACCACAGTTCTTGGCACATAAATTACTAGGAAGCATCCGATAATATGACTCAACACCATACAAAACAAAAGTCTGAAACCAACTGTCATCTAAAAACACCTTAGACATTGAAGTTGAACATGCCATATATCGGAGACATGATATAGAATATGCAGATTGCCGGGCAGGAGGGACACTCGGCATACTTAATAACTCAAAAACCCCAAATGAATACTGAATATCCAACTGAAGGAGTAATAACTTAAAAATAATAAACGAGGGGAGGAACTGATCCTAAAAAGAAGATTCTCTCAATGTTGTAACGATTATTCCTGCAAACGAAACGATACCAAAGAGATAAACTTATAAATATACAGACTCCGGGGCGCCAGGATACCCTATACAGATAGACGGGCTAAGCCTGAAAAACGGATCATTGGTGTATAAAGAACACGTGATGAATCACGTAACACCGGCAGCGGCAGCAGTATAACACCGCTCAGTAATGACACACGCTTAATGACTCGCGTCATTGGCGGAACAGTCGACACGTGACCCGCCAACCTCAAGATGATTGGCGGGACACTTAAATAAAGATCAAATGGTGGAAACAATCGTTTGGCTAGCTTGAAGAAGCACCTAAGTGCGAAACACGTGTCCTAGACCCGTGCTAGGCAGATCTAATAGGATGTAAATTGTATTATATGTTAATATGTCATATTCACTGTTTGTCCGATTTTAGCTTAATCGCTCTGACACGCTGCTGGTAATATTGAGCAACTGCTGCTCACGCAGCTTCCCCATAGGTGGCAACTTAGAGAGGAAGTAATATATACTAGGTAAATTTATGGTACAGTACCCGGTCAATATAAGACAAATACCGCATACCTGAAGAGGCCACCCAATAAATAAGTGGCTAACATTGGTTGCAGCGGGCATAATTTAAAATTGTACCCATAAGTAATACCAGCAATAACTAATAAAGCTGTGACACAATTGTCTAAAAATCTCACTGGTAATTTAGCCAGCTAATCAGTGTCAACACACATTAAAAGAAATCACCAGCAGAGGTCAGTAGCAATCAGTAGGAACGCTACAATATGTATCCAAAATTGTTCAACTAAAATCCTGGGCAAAAAGCCAAAACAGGAATAAGAACAAAAAGTATCCACTGAAGGCTATATAAATCATATGTGTACACTCCAGGGAGTGTGTATCACATGCGGCCAGATTCTTATACAGTATCAAGTCCCAAACTCACGATCAGCCAACATACTACATAAAAGCACTAATAAGGCTGAAAGATACATTCTATTAAAATACAAACCTGAGGAGAATACAGCAGACACCAAAACAGCCCACTGTGATATAGAGCCAGAATTAAGGCTAAATCACAAGCCCCATTAGGTGCCACATGCTGAATAAACGGCTTAATAGGCACATATGATAAAAACTGAGGAGGAAATAATAAAATTGTTGTGAAATAGAGCCGAATTCACGGCCAGACCACACAGTACATCAAATATCCAATGCTAATTTATAGCTAAAACAACTATCTTCTGGTAACTAAAAACAGCCAATCGTGACATAGAGCCAGAATTAAGGCCAAATCATGGATATCACCACTTGCCAAATGCTGATATAAACAGCCAAATAGGCACTGACAATAGGAGCTGTAAACAGAGTATATAATATCTGTGTGACATAGAGCCCAACTCACGGCCAAATCACACACCCTATCCCACGTAAGACGCTGATCAACAGCCAAGTAATCATATGTGATTAAAACTTTAGAGTGGAACTGCGATACTGCATACCCTCAGATAAAAATAAACAAAACAAACAAAATAAACTCATGGGACTCAGAACATTTACTCAAAAATACTAAAGTGTGATATAGAGCCAAATCTGAGGCCAAAACACATATCAACTCAGCCACTACATGCTGATAAAGAATTTGAAGTATCTGTACTGAACTGTATCGATAAGACCGCAGGAGTGCCAACAAAACACACACCAGATACAAGGGTTGGCAAAATAAGTGAACTAACTCACACTATAAAAATCCCTCCCAACAAGTGGCACATGCCCTTAGTCCATCAAGGGTTACAAGATCAATGAACCTACATTGACAAACAGTGAGACACATAAACACGTCATAAGGGAATATCACCTGAACTACCAAATAATTGAACCATCCTATGAAATCTGCCTACACGTTTTAAATTCTGTCCAACACTAATCTTTACTTTCCATCACTGTGTATATATGTATGTTGGTATATTTTAACCTCTCATTTTTTCGCACACTCTTGTGGACCACCCCTTGTCAAATTGTATACTAATAAAGAAGATAGGGGTCCCCACGGTTTTATATAAAAAAGGAAAAATATATTCTAACCATTGTATTTATTTCTCAAGACCAGGAGTGCATCCACAAACAACTGTCTTTTCTTTCTCTTTATTCTTTTTGATCACTGACCCCCAGTTGGTCAGGATAGCACCCCCGCTATATAAAACAATAAAATAAATAGCGGTTAATACCCGATAATATAGGGTAAAAAATACAAATAATTGAGTGCAGACTCCAGAACCCCACCTGTTCAGACTGTACTGGTCATGAGCATTCCTACCTACGGTACCGTAACACTAAACACTGGTGCAATAAATGACAGTTCTACATAAATGACAGTCAGCAAAAATATAATAAAGACAAGGGTAAAGAGATTTACTTCAAAGACTGGTATTTCAAAACAAGATGACTTTACCGGTGTAACAAAGAATGTCCACAAGATGGCGCCGGGCACCTTATATATGCATACTACACGATAGTCCCAGATAGAGTACAAGGTCCCACGAAGGCAAATCCTCACTCTGAATTAGGCCCTAACAGTGTGCACACTTATCTATATAGACCCACAACAGGGTAACTCACAAAACGATCCTCATGAAAGAGGGGCAGGCAGATTCCCGTTTCCTGGGGTAACCTCCTGTACTCAGGTAACAACAGGCTTTGGAAGCACTATGCAAAATAGGGAGCTTTCGCCAAGGGAGTCTCTCAAGGGGCCTCCTTCTCTCCAGGTGCTGGGTTAGAGGTGTCCCTGGAACTGGGCCTCATCTGGGTTCTACGCAGGTTGGCACATGGGTGGGTCAGCCAAGGGGGACTGGGTACCTGTGATTACTGCTGCTGATGCTGGCTCCAGCCAGTAACGATTGCTTCCTCTCAGCAGCTGTCCCTTCTCCTCCTGCGGCTGTCTCTAGCATCCAGGGTCTGTGGGGTCACTGCTCTGCTTTGATGCTCCAATGGTGCCGTCTCTCTCTCTCTTCCCCTTCCAGCCGGGGCACCGGCTATCAATCACTGCAGTGGGGCTGTGGCTGTGTGCTGCAGCTCCTCTCTTAGTCTCTCCTGGCTGCTGCACTTCATGCTGCCCAGCTCTGGCTACTGGACATACACTACACAGTGTCTCCTCTCTGGCAGCACATGAGTCTCTTCTCTCTCACGCTGCTGCAGACTTCTCCCTCTCATCAGTTACTGCACAGCTGACCTCTGACCTCCTCTTCACGCTCCCTCAGCCAGCTAATCAGGGGGGTGTCAGGTTCTCTGCACGTGGATGTGAGCTGGGTCTGTTAACCCCTCACATCCCTGCAGTGTCTATGAAGCTGCAGTCTTTCCTAATAGCAGCATTGGCTGCCATTAAACCTTTTTGAGGGCACAGGGGCACTCAGAGTGGATTGCCACATACCTCCCAGCTGGAAATTTAACAAAACACGATAATGTTCCTAATCAGTCCACCAATGTGTCTCACGAGATATGTGTGATGTATTTAAACACACAGTCTCCCGACCCACAAAGGGAAACAGAGAAGGAGTCACTAGATCGGGCGCACAAGTAACAATAAGAACAGGTGTCGATTATTTATAGTATCAATTGTAGCTCCCAATTGAGGACCTCTGTGTCTCTCAACATAGACCAAATTTTATACAGATTTAAACAATATCTTGTTTAAGAGAGCGCACATGACACTAATAAATTTTAAACAGGTTTGTTCATTTATTAATATACACAATCAAGAATAAAATACCATAAAATGACTAGACAGAATTAGCCGTGGGGAGGATTAAATGGTGAACTATTTCAGTCCATTTATAAGTCCAGCAATAATTTCCAGACAATACTCAATTAGCTGTAATGCCCAAGAGGTGCTCCAGTATGCAATACCACAATAGGTAACTTGGTAGATATTTAAGTGAAACTGTTATTGTTGGTAACAAATTGTAGCGCTTTTACTTCGATGATACAGCCCGTAGAATATATAGTGATGTTGAAGAATTACATACCAGTTTGTACGGTAATTGCCTCGATAGGCTTGAGGGTGCAGCAGCTGCTGTTTGGAGGGCAGACCGCAGCGTGAGACCTGCTCACTTAGCTGCGTCTGCGGGTAATCCACACACACTCGGCTGGGGGTGGACACCCGTTTGCAGTCTCAATGCTGCTGCTGAAATTGGTCACCCTCTGCTCTGTAAATGTGCGGCTTGGAGTTCCCAGTTGTTACCGGCTCGGCTTCTATGACGGAGAAACGCGTCAAGAGACCCCCTGTTTGACTGACAGACTGCCGATGGGTATGGACTTTTAGAAAACAGCAACCGATTGAAAGCTGATTACATCGCCCCTTATTGCTCCCGCTGTCCAGCGAGCCGGTAACAACTGGGAACTCCAAGCCGCACATTTACAGAGCAGAGGGTGACCAATTTCAGCAGCGGCATTGAGACTGCAAACGGGTGTCCGCCCCCAGCCGAGTGTGTGTGGATTACCCGCAGACGCAGCTAAGTGAGCAGGTCTCACGCTGTGGTCTGCCTTCTAAACAGCAGCCGCTGCACCCTCAAGCCTATCGAGGCAATTACCGTACAAACTGGTATGTAATTCTTCAACATCACTATATATTCTACGGGCTGTATCATCTAAGTAAAAGCGCTACAATTTGTTACCAATAATAACAGTTTCACTTAAATATCTACCAAGTTACCTATTGTGGTATTGCATACTGGAGCACCTCTTGGGCATTACAGCTAATTGAGTATTGTCTGGAAATTATTGCTGGACTTATAAATGGACTGAAACAGTTCACCATTTAATCCTCCCCACGGCTAATTCTGTCTAGTCATTTTATGGTATTTTATTCTTGATTGTGTATATTAATAAATGAACAAACCTGTTTAAAATTTATTAGTGTCATGTGCGCTCTCTTAAACAAGATATTGTTTAAATCTGTATAAAAACTGCTGGAAATTTGCCTGTCTGCAGGCAACTGTACCAGGACCAATAAGTTTCGGGCAAAGTCCTGTCAATGTCCATGACAAAGTATTTAAACGCTAAATGAAAACAGGTGCGAACAATTATACATTACATAACCATTACAAGTATCACTACCTTCCTATCTAATGTGGGCTCCCCGGGTCAACCATCCCTCCGCCACAGGACTCCCATCCCTCTGCGGTCCAGCTTCTCCACTGCTGTCAACGGATGGCGCCCACTCTCACGACTTGCACTCAGCTTTAGGCACGTCTCGCCTCTCGATCTTGCCTCTTCGACCTCTGTATTGCTTGCTGGATTCTGAAGGCGAATTCCTCTCCATAGATGGTCGTGTACTCGCCGTCCGTTACAGGCTTCCCATTGATGAAACAGGTCTCGGCCTTTTCATCTCTCTCTGCTGGTTCTATCTTGGCCTTGGGTTCAGGCAACGGTATAGCTGGTTCCACTTCTGATGGCTCCACGGTCTCTGTCACGGCCATATGGACCACAATTTTGAAGTTTCTCTCTGGTTCAGCCATTCTGACATTTCTTGGCCCTAGGTTCGCCGCTCGGTAATTGGCATCGTCCATCCTGGGCACATACTCCCGCGTCGGCTCTGGAAGTTGAGGCCTGGTCGCTTCTTGCCAGTTCTGATGGACTGCCTCACTCCGCACGACCGGTTTCTTGCTTGACCTCGTGATGTCAGGTTCTGGTGGGCGGGGCATCTGTCCTGGTCGAGGAGGGTTGGCATTAAATCGGTCACTCTCGCCATTTACTTCCCTCAGTTCAGCTCTACTTCCACTGTGGCTGTACTCTTGCTGGTAGTACGGTTGGGGCTCTCTATGACTTGGATAGTGTGCTGGGGTGCGTCTGTTACGTAGCACCGGTGTTCCATTCGGTTCAGTCACGTTGGCGGCCTTGGTGCCTTTCTTCCCGCTTGTCAATTCGAATTCTACGGCCTCACCGTTGCTCAGGCTCTGGAAGCTGTTTTGGGGGTTGGCATGCTGGATGGCGGTATAGTGGACATACACGCTATGGCCAGTGTCTGCGCGCTTAATGAATCCATACCCACGTGGTACATCAAACCATAGGACACGACCTGTAATTCTTCTTGGGCCGGTTTGCGGCCTATCGGTCATCTGCATTCCACAGGACGCTCTCGTCGTATTCTGGAACACTGCCGGTGGACCGCCTCTCCCGTGTCTTCTCATGGTCTGTGGGCACACAGTGACCTGGTCGGTGGGTCGTCGCTCCAACCTCCATCGGGGATTCCGCTGGTGTCTGTACCTTCTATCAAGTTCACGTCGCCATCTTCTATATTCATCTTCCTCCCGTTCTCGACGCATTTCACGGATTACCTTAGTCGCCTCCTTGATTTGTTCTATCATGGTCTCGATAGCGTCTGGACCTACTTGGGGTGGTGGACTGGCGGTTGTCCGCATCTCCTGAGGTGCTCCATATTGCGATCTCCTTATCTCGTCGTTCACAGGGGTCTTTGCAATCCTGTTCGTAGACACCAAGTGTAACAGTGCCCCTGTACGGTGTGGTGCAAGATGGCGTACCTTAATCTGGAGCTGGTGACGGCGACGGCTTCTGGATTCTTCGCGGCTTCTGCTGGAGAACCTGTGGCAGGGAATGGCACAACCCAAGGGACCCACAGAAGACAACACTAAACATTTAGCAGCAACTGAAATTTATTTAAAGAATACGTAGTGCAATCCTGCTGCTCTTTCCTCACATAACTGCGTAAACATCACACTTACAATAACGACTGTATGAATGGGTGAATGAATGAATATCTCTGCAATGCTAACTAGTAACCAATGACCACCTCAGTCCGTTTCAAGGGTCAGACTGTACTGGTCATGAGCATTCCTACCTACGGTACCGTAACACTAAACACTGGTGCAATAAATGACAGTTCTACATAAATGCATACAATAAAAGAGACAGTTCTCCAGCGCTTAAGTGGTTCCCATAAAATAAACACCAAGCCAGTGTTTTATATGATTGTCACAGAGTTATACCACTACTGTTGAGTTTTCATAGATGGTAGATGGATAATTCCAATGATATTTCTCCTCCATACACGGTACCCAAAATTGAAAAGAGAGACAGATAGTGCAGACTGTCACTGAATAACAATTTTAATGTGGGATACACTTACAGTGGGGAAGAATAAAAAGGCATGGATCTCCTCAACCTGGGGCAATACAGGAATTGGAACAGTCACAGCAGCTGGGCAATCCAGTCTAGATCTGGCAATAGTCCTTCTTACTGGGTGTCCAATATACACGAGTCCCCGGTCCAGAGTCCAACGAAAACAGGGGTTAAGATAGCGCTAAACGCGTTTCGGATCTAGGGATCCTTTTTCAATAGCGTGCTTAACCGTCTCATACAGACGCTTTAAATACCTGTGCTGAGCTGCACTTGTTTCCGCGTTACCGGCGGAAACAGTATGGCCGTGCGTGTCAAACGGCCGGAAATGCGTTCCACCATGCTAGCTGGTGGTGCGCACAACAATGATATGTAGCGTCTTTTGCTTGTGATGTAATTTAAAGATGGCTGTGCGTTCCAAGGCTGTTAATTATGCGTTCCAACATCGGAATAGCGCAATCTCGTCAAGACATAACGATTATCATTAGGAATCCGCAGTGGCATCATACATAATAAATAGATACATAGGTCAACAAAATACAATACATTATTTAAAACACAAAGTGAGGTATATATAAAAAAATGATACAGTCAATATCTAAAAAAATGATACAGTCAATATCTAAAAAAGGAGGGATGGTCATTATTAAGACAAGAAATGCTTGTCTTAATAATGACCATCCCTCCTTTTTTAGATATTGACTGTATCATTTTTTTAGATATTGACTGTATCATTTTTTTATATATACCTCACTTTGTGTTTTAAATAATGTATTGTATTTTGTTGACCTATGTATCTATTTATTATGTATGATGCCACTGCGGATTCCTAATGATAATCGTTATGTCTTGACGAGATTGCGCTATTCCGATGTTGGAACGCATAATTAACAGCCTTGGAACGCACAGCCATCTTTAAATTACATCACAAGCAAAAGACGCTACATATCATTGTTGTGCGCACCACCAGCTAGCATGGTGGAACGCATTTCCGGCCGTTTGACACGCACGGCCATACTGTTTCCGCCGGTAACGCGGAAACAAGTGCAGCTCAGCACAGGTATTTAAAGCGTCTGTATGAGACGGTTAAGCACGCTATTGAAAAAGGATCCCTAGATCCGAAACGCGTTTAGCGCTATCTTAACCCCTGTTTTCGTTGGACTCTGGACCGGGGACTCGTGTATATTGGACACCCAGTAAGAAGGACTATTGCCAGATCTAGACTGGATTGCCCAGCTGCTGTGACTGTTCCAATTCCTGTATTGCCCCAGGTTGAGGAGATCCATGCCTTTTTATTCTTCCCCACTGTAAGTGTATCCCACATTAAAATTGTTATTCAGTGACAGTCTGCACTATCTGTCTCTCTTTTCAATTTTGGGTACCGTGTATGGAGGAGAAATATCATTGGAATTATCCATCTACCATCTATGAAAACTCAACAGTAGTGGTATAACTCTGTGACAATCATATAAAACACTGGCTTGGTGTTTATTTTATGGGAACCACTTAAGCGCTGGAGAACTGTCTCTTTTATTGTATGCATTCTGTTTTTAGGTGTTATTGAATGGCACCTTGAGATTTGTATATCCAGCTGCTATATGGTGTTTTATATAAGCGCACTTGAGCACTAAGTCACTTTATTGCCTACACAGTTCTACATAAATGACAGTCAGCAAAAATATAATAAAGACAAGGGTAAAGAGATTTACTTCAAAGACTGGTATTTCAAAACAAGATGACTTTACCGGTGTAACAAAGAATGTCCACAAGATGGCGCCGGGCACCTTATATATGCATACTACACGATAGTCCCAGATAGAGTACAAGGTCCCACGAAGGCAAATCCTCACTCTGAATTAGGCCCTAACAGTGTGCACACTTATCTATATAGACCCACAACAGGGTAACTCACAAAACGATCCTCATGAAAGAGGGGCAGGCAGATTTCCGTTTCCTGGGGTAACCTCCTGTACTCAGGTAACAACAGGCTTTGGAAGCACTATGCAAAATAGGGAGCTTTCACCAAGGGAGTCTCTCAAGGGGCCTCCTTCTCTCCAGGTGCTGGGTTAGGGGTGTCCCTGGAACTGGGCCTCAGCTGGGTTCTACGCAGGTTGGCACATGGGTGGGTCAGCCAAGGGGGACTGGGTACCTGTGATTACTGCTGCTGATGCTGGCTCCAGCCAGTAACGATTGCTTCCTCTCAGCAGCTGTCTCTAGCATCCTTGGTCTGTGGGGTCACTGCTCTGCTTTGATGCTCCAATGGTGCCGTCTCTCTCTCTCTCTTCCCCTTCCAGCCGGGGCACCGGCTATCAATCACTGCAGTGGGGCTGTGGCTGTGTGCTGCTGGCTCCTCTCTTAGTCTCTCCCGGCTGCTGCACTTCATGCTGCCCAGCTCTGGCTACTGGACATACACTACACAGTGTCTCCTCTCTGGCAGCACATGAGTCTCTTCTCTCTCACGCTGCTGCAAACTTCTCCCTCTCATCAGTTACTGCACAGCTGACCTCTGACCTCCTCTTCACGCTCCCTCAGCAGCTAATCAGGGGGGTGTCAGGTTCTCTGCACGTGGATGTGAGCTGGGTCTGTTAACCCCTCACATCCCTGCAGTGTCTATGAAGCTGCAGTCTTTCCTAATAGCAGCATTGGCTGCCATTAAACCTTTTTGAGGGCACAGGCGCACTCAGAGTGGATTGCCACAAATGCTCTGCAGATTAGTACTGGACCTGAGTGCAATGCTCCGCAGAGAGCATACATGGTGAGGTGGACTGGGGCACAGTGCAATAATCTGCAGATAGCATACATGGTGGAGGACGGAGGCACAGTTCAATGCTCTGCAGATAACATACATGGTAAGCAGGACTGGGGCACAGTGCAATGATCTGCAGATAGCATACATGGTGAGGAGGACTGGGGCACAGTGCAATGCTCTACAGATAGCATACATGGTGAGGAGGACTGAGGCACAGTGCAATGCTCTGCAGTAGCATACATGGTGAGTAGGACTGAGGCACAGTGCAATGCTCTGCAGTAGCATACATGGTGAGGAGGACTGGGGCACAGTGCAATGCTCTGCAGACAGCATACATGGTGAGGAGGACTGAGGCACAGTGCAATGCTCTGCAGTAGCATACATGGTGAGGAGGACTGAGGCACAGTGCAATCATCTGCAGATAGCATACATGGTGAGGAGGACTGGGGCACAGTGCAATGCTCTGCAGATAGCATACATGGTAAGGAGGACTGGGGCACAGTGTAATGCTCTGCAGATAGCATACATGGTGAGGAGGACTGAGGCACAGTGCAATGCTCTGCAGTAGCACATACCTCCCAACTGTCACGATTACAGCGGGACAGTCCCGATTTTCGGGTCCTGTCCCGCTGTCCCACCCGCGGCAGGCATTGTCCTGCTGCGGGGGGTGGCAGTTGGGAGACCCCCAATCTAATAGAATAGACGCTGTGCGCATGCGCACAGCGTCTATTCTCGTATGAAAATGAGGTCGCGGCTAATTAGAATACGCCGCGCCCCCTTTTCGGACGCGCGTGCGGCTTCGCCGCGCGAGTGTCCCTATTTTATCAGCACAGAAGTTGGGAGGTATGGTATCATACATGGTGGAGGACTGAGGCACAGTGCAATGCTCTGCAGTAGCATACATGGTGGAGGACTGGGGCACAGTGCAATGCTCTGCAGAAAGCATACATGGTAAGCAGGACTGGGGCACAGTGCAATGCTCTGCAGATAGCCTACATGGTAAGCAGGACTGGGGCACAACACTTTTATTGGCAAGCTGCTCAATCAGAGGTCTGTCATTCAGGTGCCAACAGGGAGGGGTAAATCTGGTTAGGAAAAAAAAAACAGTTTGTATCCCTATTGCACACTGAATGAGAAATATACATATAATAATCAGATAATACAGAGATCTTGGTTGCATATATCTGCAGATATAGGGTTAAGCCCCCAGGCCGTACGTCAAGGCATCTCTGTCACTGGGGGTCCCTAACACTGGGTATAGGTCTGGGGTGTGGGCCCCCAATATGCCAGCACAGGCTGACTACTCCAGGGCAGCACACAAATGAAAGTTAGTAGGTGTTAAATAAGAAGCACATAAGTGCTATGTAAGGAGGTGAAGGTGTGGTTAAAATAATACATACAATGTGATAGGGAAAAACATAAATGTTAATAAAGTGTTAGGGTGTGTCAACCTGGAGCAGACCAGCCATACCAACAAAGAGGGAATCACACTCCCAAACCCATCCCATGCACAATAACAAATTTATGGGCCTAATAGCCCAGTGTAAGGCCACATGATAATGGCTTACAACATCTGAGAGCCAGCTTACCTGGAGATACCCCTGGCTTCTCCAATGGCACTCAGGTGTCAGCAATCCCTCCTAATGCTGACCCATCTGTGCCTCTCTCAACTGCACAACACTTTTATTGGCAAGCTGCTCAATCAGAGGTCTGTCATTCAGGTGCCAACAGGGAGGGGTAAATCTGGTTAGGAAAAAAAAAAAAAAAAACAGTTTGTATCCCTATTGCACACTGAATGAGAAATATACATATAATAATCAGATAATACAGAGATCTTGGTTGCATATATCTGCAGATATAGGGTTAAGCCCCCAGGCCGTACGTCAAGGCATCTCTGTCACTTGGGGTCCCTAACACTGGGTATGGGTCTGGGGTGTGGGCCCCCAATATGCCGGCACAGGCTGACTACTCCAGGGCAGCACACAAATGAAAGTTAGTAGGTGTTAAATAAGAAGCACATAAGTGCTATGTAAGGAGGTGAAGGTGTGGTTAAAATAATACATACAATGTGATAGGGAAAAACATAAATGTTAATAAAGTGTTAGGGTGTGTCAACCTGGAGCAGACCAGCCATACCAACAAAGAGGGAATCACACTCCCAAACCCATCCCATGCACAATAACAAATTTATGGGCCTAATAGCCCAGTGTAAGGCCACATGATAATGGCTTACAACATCTGAGAGCCAGCTTACCGGGAGATACCCCTGGCTTCTCCAATGGCACTCAGGTGTCAGCAATCCCTCCTAATGCTGACCCATCTGTGCCTCTCTCAACTGCACAACACTTTTATTGGCAAGCTGATCAATCAGAGGTCTGTCATTCAGGTGCCAACAGGGAGGGGTAAATCTGGTTAGGAAAAAAAACAGTTTGTATCCCAATTGCACACTGAATGAGAAATATACATATAATAATCAGATAATACAGAGATCTTGGTTGCATATATCTGCAGATATAGGGTTAAGCCCCCAGGCCGTACGTCAAGGCATCTCTGTCACTGGGGGTCCCTAACACTGGGTATGGGTCTGGGGTGTGGGCCCCCAATATGCCAGCACAGGCTGACTACTCCAGGGCAGCACACAAATGAAAGTTAGTAGGTGTTAAATAAGAAGCACATAAGTGCTATGTAAGGAGGTGAAGGTGTGGTTAAAATAATACATACAATGTGATAGGGAAAAACATAAATGTTAATAAAGTGTTAGGGTGTGTCAACCTGGAGCAGACCAGCCATACCAACAAAGAGGGAATCACACTCCCAAACCCATCCCATGCACAATAACAAATTTATGGGCCTAATAGCCCAGTGTAAGGCCACATGATAATGGCTTACAACATCTGAGAGCCAGCTTACCGGGAGATACCCCTGGCTTCTCCAATGGCACTCTCTGTATTATCTGATTATTATATGTATATTTGTCATTCAGTGTGCAATAGGGATACAAACTGTTTTTTTTTTTTTCCTAACCAGATTTACCCCTCCCTGTTGGCACCTGAATGACAGACCTCTGATTGAGCAGCTTGCCAATAAAAGTGTTGTGCAGTTGAGAGAGGCACAGATGGGTCAGCATTAGGAGGGATTGCTGACACCTGAGTGCCATTGGAGAAGCCAGGGGTATCTCCAGGTAAGCTGGCTCTCAGATGTTGTAAGCCATTATCATGTGGCCTTACACTGGGCTATTAGGCCCATAAATTTGTTATTGTGCATGGGATGGGTTTGGGAGTGTGATTCCTCTTTGTTGGTATGGCTGGTCTGCTCCAGGTTGACACACCCTAACACTTTATTAACATTTATGTTTTTCCCTATCACATTGTATGTATTATTTTAACCACACCTTCACCTCCTTACATAGCACTTATGTGCTTCTTATTTAACACCTACTAACTTTCATTTGTGTGCTGCCCTGGAGTAGTCAGCCTGTGCCGGCATATTGGGGGCCCACACCCCAGACCCATACCCAGTGTTAGGGACCCCCAGTGACAGAGATGCCTTGACGTACGGCCTGGGGGCTTAACCCTATATCTGCAGATATATGCAACCAAGATCTCTGTATTATCTGATTATTATATGTATATTTCTCATTCAGTGTGCAACAGGACTGGGGCACAGTGCAATGCTCTGCAGATAGCTTGGGTTTTTAGGGATAGGGGGAGGGGGATAAATCCGCACAAGCTGGTGCTACAGCACCAAAGTTACCCCAAACGAGACATTATCAATTGTAGATCTCAGAGGGGGGTGCAGCCAAAGACAATAATTTTAACGACAGAAAAGAGGACAGAGAAGAATGTCTTTTTTGTTGGCGCACAAAAAGAGGTTTTTAGAAGAATGTATGAGTTAAAAAGTTTTCTTTATTAGAATATATTTAAAATGAAACTGTCCAGTATGTGAAATATTCCATGTACATATATATGTGTGAAAACCCTTTCTTAATTTTATAGGTTTTAATTAATAAATTGCACTTCAAATGTGATCTGTGTCCTTTTATGTGATATGTTAGGTCCTTATATACTAGGGAGTTTTTATGCTTATTCTGTAAGGACGTTAATACGTTATTCCTTAACTGTATTTATTAAAAATTATTTCGTAGTTTATTATTTACAGTTTTATTCCCTTTGTGATGCTATTCTTAGGTTGTTCTGTTATTGACTGATTTATGCGAGTTTAGTGCTCACGAATGAATCACTTGATCTTTTACTGCTACACACCACTTATTCCTGGCTTTAGTGTGCACTGCGATTTTATCAAGTTCCCAAGATTCTCCTCATACCAGTCTATCATCAATTGGAGAGAATCATTTCACATACAAATGAAACCCTGTGCGTCACTTGATGTGTCACTTATATTTTATTCATTGCTTCTCAGCGTTTTTTTAAAAGTGACACTGTGCGTGCTTATGGGTCCCAATTTTTGGACAAAAAAATGATATAGACTGATTGATATGGATTTTGTAAATTCTGGGAGGTTCTAAGTGTTTGTGTGTATGCTGTTATTATCCGCTGGTATCTGTCACCTTATATACTGATTTGTATCCAGGTGTATATTTGCTCAGATTCATAAGCGGGTGTAATGCTTGTCACCCAATATTGATAGTTCGCTTCTCACTTTGTGTGCACTTGGTGGGTTGAAACTGTTATCTACTGTTGCCAATTTTGGAATAGAGTATACCTTGTTGCTTTATCAGCATAGACAGTTGTGCTGTGGTTGTGCTTGAGATGAAAGTACAAAATGTTACTGTGGATCTAATTGTTGCTGCTCCAGTTCCTTCTATTAATAGATTGGACTGTCTGTGCAGCTTTGGTCCCTACAAGTTGTTTTACATGTCTACCATCTATCCACTTATGCAGACTAAATAATAATAGGATTTAAATTATAAAGCTGGTATTGCCGGTTATTTAATTTATCAAATCCTGTCTTGTGGAGATTGGTAATTTTAATTTAACATGTTACCAGCATATGATATTAATAGTATTGCCGGTTATACAATCAATGTGGGAAAATAAGATTTTATATGGATCTCACAGTTTATCCAAATTTAATTGTTGACAGCCAGTTTCACAAAGTATGATTTTTATGCGGGTTCCACTATTATGTATTGTGCTGCCGCAATCTCAATTTATTGCTGCCGGCTGAGCAACTTATATATATGCTGAAGGCAACTGATATTTCTGTGGTCGTATCTTAGTTTATGGCAAGTTTCAACCAAACAGTTTTGTACAAATGTTACACCTTTGTTGACAAGAATAAAGGAAAATTTTGGCTATTACTGCCTTTGTTTCGGCTTTATATGTGCAGCCGGTTTGCTGGTGTATATTCTATGATTGAGTACGTTATCTGCTGGTGTGTATCACCTCTTATATTGTCGCAGGTGCACTCTTGTAAATTTCCATACAATATCTGCTGGTGTGTATCACCTTATGCGCAGTTATTCTTTTATAGTTTTATTCACTAGAAAGCATTTGTACAGTTGATTTTTTAATTATATGTGCACACATAAGGTTACATGAATGAGATGGTTCAGAGTGATTTACAATCCGCGTCACAAAATTTTTATTATATGCGGACTCGCCTCTTTATCTGACCTATTTAGCAGAAAAATTCAGTGCTAGCGTTTGTATTCTCCTTATACAAGATTGCAAGTTTAGGTCAAACGCTGCTCTGGTTTAAATGATGCAATGATTACACTCATTTGTTGCTTGTTCATCAATATATATATATATAATGATGACTTATTCCTATAGCATTATAAGTTTAAGAGCGTACTGTTAGCAGAGTTGATCTGTGCTAATGTTGCACTAATCTAGCCGAATTTGATGAGAGTAAGTATGCCGTTACTCCTGCTGTATTAATACAGCCGGCAGAGCGGGTGCAGTTGTGCGTTAAATTTACACTGACTTCTGCACAAATATATAGCGGTTCTTGCAGATAGATCAGTCGCTACTCCTGCTGTATTTATACAGCCGGCAGAGCGGGTGTAATTGTGTGTTAAAATTACACTAATTCAGCACAAGTATATAGAGGTTCTAACAGATAGATCAGCCGCTACTCTGGCTATATTGGTACAGCCGGCAGAGCAGGTGCACTCGCGTGCTAACGCTGCTCTGTCACTGTGCCCGTGTACTGTGTGTAACAGTTTCCAGCTAGTAGATCAGCCGCTGCCTTGGCTATAATCTTGCAGCCGACAGAGCGGGTACAGTCGCGTACTAACGCTGCACTGTCACTCCGCAGATATACAGTCTATAACAGTTCTAGCATCACATTAGACCAAATTATTTTGGACCTAACATTAGGACACGTGAACGCCGACGCGCGTTTCACTATGGCAGTTTTTTCAAGGCTGCCTTGAAAAAACTGCCATAGTGAAACGCGCGTCGGCGTTCACGTGTCCTAATGTTAGGTCCAAAATAATTTGGTCTAATGTGATGCTAGAACTGTTATAGACTGTATATCTGCGGAGTGACAGTGCAGCGTTAGTACGCGACTGTACCCGCTCTGTCGGCTGCAAGATTATAGCCAAGGCAGCGGCTGATCTACTAGCTGGAAACTGTTACACACAGTACACGGGCACAGTGACAGAGCAGCGTTAGCACGCGAGTGCACCTGCTCTGCCGGCTGTACCAATATAGCCAGAGTAGCGGCTGATCTATCTGTTAGAACCGCTATATACTTGTGCGGAATTAGTGTAATTTTAACACACAATTACACCCGCTCTGCCGGCTGTATAAATACAGCAGGAGTAGCGACTGATCTATCTGCAAGAACCGCTATATATTTGTGCAGAAGTCAGTGTACATTTAACGCACAACTGCACCCGCTCTGCCGGCTGTATTAATACAGCAGGAGTAACGGCATACTTACTCTCATCAAATTCGGCTAGATTAGTGCAACATTAGCACAGATCAACTCTGCTAACAGTACGCTCTTAAACTTATAATGCTATAGGAATAAGTCATCATTATATATATATTGATGAACAAGCAAAAAATGAGTGTAATCATTGCATCATTTAAGCCAGAGCAGCGTTTGACCTAAACTTGCAATCTTGTATAAGGAGAATACAAACGCTAGCACTGAATTTTTCTGCTAAATAGCTCAGATAAGGAGCCGAATCCGCATATAATAAAAATTTTGTGACGCGGATTGTAAATCACTCTGAACCATCTCATTCATGTAACCTTATGTGTGCACATATAATTAAAAAATCAACTGTACAAATGCTTTCTAGTGAATAAAACCATAAAAGAATAACTGCGCATCAGGTGATACACACCAGCAGATATTGTATGGAAATTTACAAGAGTGCACCTGCGACAATATAAGAGGTGATACACACCAGCAGATAACGTACTCAATCATAGAATATACACCAGCAAACCGGCTGCACATATAAAGCCGAAACAAAGGCAGTAATAGCCAAAATTTTCCTTTATTCTTGTCAACAAAGGTGTAACATTTGTACAAAACTGTTTGGTTGAAACTTGCCATAAACTAAGATACGACCACAGAAATATCAGTTGCCTTCAGCATATATATAAGTTGCTCAGCCGGCAGCAATAAATTGAGATTGCGGCAGCACAATACATAATAGTGGAACCCGCATAAAAATCATACTTTGTGAAACTGGCTGTCAACAATTAAATGTGGATAAACTGTGAGATCCATATAAAATCTTATTTTCCCACATTGATTGTATAACCGGCAATACTATTAATATCATATGCTGGTAACATGTTAAATTAAAATTACCAATCTCCACAAGACAGGATTTGATAAATTAAATAACCGGCAATACCAGCTGGATAATTTAAATCCTATTATTATTTAGTCTGCATAAGTGGATAGATGGTAGACATGTAAAACAACTTGTAGGGACCAAAGCTGCACAGACAGTCCAATCTATTAATAGAAGGAACTGGAGCAGCAACAATTAGATCCACAGTAACATTTTGTACTTTCATCTCAAGCACAACCACAGCACAACTGTCTATGCTGATAAAGCAACTGTTACGGATTTGGGTGTTACCCACGGATGAAGTCCGGAGACAGGGACGTGAGGATGCTGGTGTGGTGCTGCAGGAGGCAGGGAGCTGGAGATCAGGCGTGAGCCCGTAGCTGGGACCGCTGTTTAGGACGGCCACAGCGAAACCTACACTAACTCTGTTGAGTCCCCCGGGCAGATGGAATACCCCTGCGGTAGTGCTAGGCTTCGCCTGTAGCCGCCGCGTTCGAAAGAGCCAGTTACGCCGGCTCTGACCCCGATGCAGCCAGGTGTTATGTGGAGACAAGGGGTGAGCGATCGCCAGGGGGTATCTCAAGAGGCAGCTCTAACTAACGGGCCTAACTGAAAAAGAACCCTTATCTAACCGGCACCAGGCCAAGGACGGGACAACGCGACCGAGTCGCAAACCCAACAGGAGATAGGGAATCCTCAGAACCAAGAAAACAGAAAACGGATATTCCCCAAAACCGGATGCAGAGAGGAAAGGGGAAACCCCTACCTGACGGAGACTAAGGAACAAGATAGGGGGAAAAATAGAAGACAAGAATAAACCGTAACCTGACAACAAGAGAAAACAGTCCCGCGGAGGGGAACGGCCACGGCGGGCCACAACAGAGATGAAAGAAGAACCGGGGCTCCACAGGAGCACTTACGTGACCCACGAAGAGAGGGAGAAGGTGGAATTAACGTGGACTCCGTCCCGGGACAGGAACACTGAACGCAGGAGTGAGGAGACGCCGACACAGAAGACGTCGACACAGGGAACACAGAAGATGCTGACACTGAAGACACTGACGCAGGAGATACAGGAGGCGCTGACACTGAAGACACTGACGCAGGAGACACAGGAGGCGCTGACACGGAAGAAGCTGACGCAGGAGACAACTGGAGCCACAGGGAGAAACCCAAACACTCCAGGGACCAAGGTAGCATATAGAACGCTAAATGCAGGGCTGCAAGAAGCTGAGCTGCAGAGGATATCCTGGGATCCAGACAGGAGACCGAAACAAAGGACCAGACAGAAGTTCCCTGCACATGCAGCAGGAACTTTAACCAGGAAGCTGACAGGAACTGAAGCTGACAGGAAATGAGCTATCACTGGCACAGATCCCCAGGAGAGCATGGCTTATAAAGGCCTCAGGTGATTCCAGCAAGTGCTTGATTAGCTTAATGTCTCACAGCCTAGTGAATAAATTAAGCTCCCAGAACACAAAGCTGTAATGGCAACAGACCTGCCACTGGAGGTCACCAGTGAGCAAAAATGCCAAACAGACAGAAACTGGTTCCTGACAGCAACAAGGTATACTCTATTCCAAAATTGGCAACAGTAGATAACAGTTTCAACCCACCAAGTGCACACAAAGTGAGAAGCGAACTATCAATATTGGGTGACATGCATTACACCCGCTTATGAATCTGAGCAAATATACACCTGAATACAAATCAGTATATAAGGTGACAGATACCAGCGGATAATAACAGCGTACACACGAACACTTAGAACCTCCCAGAATTTACAAAATCCATATCAATCAGTCTATATCATTTTTTTGTCCAAAAATTGGGACCCATAAGCACGCACAGTGTCACTTTTAAAAAAACGCTGAGAAGCAATGAATAAAATATAAGTGACACATCAAGTGACGCACAGGGTTTCATTTGTATGTGAAATGATTCTCTCCAATTGATGATAGACTGGTATGAGGAGAATCTTGGGAACTTGATAAAATCGCAGTGCACACTAAAGCCAGGAATAAGTGGTGTGTAGCAGTAAAAGATCAAGTGATTCATTCGTGAGCACTAAACTCGCATAAATCAGTCAATAACAAAACAACCTAAGAATAGCATCACAAAGGGAATAAAACTGTAAATAATAAACTACAAAATATTTTTTAATAAATACAGTTAAGGAATAACGTATTAACGTCCTTACAGAATAAGCATAAAAACTCCCTAGTATATAAGGACCTAACATATCACATAAAAGGACACAGATCACATTTGAAGTGCAATTTATTAATTAAAACCTATAAAATTAAGAAAGGGTTTTCACACATATATATGTACATGGAATATTTCACATACTGGACAGTTTTATTTTAAATATATTCTAATAAAGAAAACTTTTTAACTCATACATTCTTCTAAAAACCTCTTTTTGTGCGCCAACAAAAAAGACATTCTTCTCTGTCCTCTTTTCAGTCTGCAGATAGCCTACATGGTAAGCAGGACTGGGGCACAGTGCAATGACATACCCTCCAACATGACCCATTGCATTCGGTACACAATGCTCTGCTCCTGGACTTCCCTCTTAATGTATGATTACCCCAGGGTTGCTACCCTGCCTGAATGGTCGGGAGTCTCCAGAAAATTGGGTCGCCCTCCTGGCCCCCCAGAAAGGTGGGCAACCCTCCCGGATTCAGGTGGACCCCCACTGCGCCCCCGATTGCAGCAGTCTTCCCCTGACCTCGGCATTTAAATGCCGCAATCCGCAGGTCTCAGAGGAGGGGGCGGAGCTAAAACATCACATTCGGATCATTTTAGCCAATTCGGTTATTTTACATCCTGGGGGCGGGATTTAATGATGTCACGTTCAAGCCCCGCCCCCTGAACTGCTGCTGAAAGTATCCTCTCAGGGCTTCTCCCGTAGAGGAGATTCTCAAGGTGCGTACACACAGATTCTCTGTCTGATCTATCTGGTGGGAACAAAAACCTGGAAATGTATGGGAGCAAATGACAATCTGAAAATTTCAACCCAAATTCAGGAAAACAGAAAAAAAAATATCTGCTTTGTTAAATTTGTTATATCAGAATGATTTAAACAATTTGTCTGACTGATCACTGTCTGTTTTCAAGCGTTTGGGAACAATCTTTTGATTGTCATATGCTCCCATACATTTCCAGGTTTTTGTTCCCCCCAGATAGATCAGACAGAAAATCTGTATGTGTGTACGCACCTTAAAAGTCGGCAGCCCTGGATTACCCTCATCTGTGTGGAACTGTGTTTATATCACTATATGTAATGTTGTAGAACTACAAGACCCAGTGGACCCCTAGTCATTTTGTCCCCTGTATTTTGGGAACCCAGACCTGCCCTTGAGCCTGGTGCTGATTTTAGAAATACTGGGGATCCCCTATGTTTTTATTCCCCTGAATTTCAGAAACCAGCACATGGCTGGTTTTGCTCAGGAGGGGGACCCTATGCATTTATTTACACAAACCACACATTTGCATTAATTCGCACATTTTCAGGACTAAAAATCGCACCATATCGATTTTTTACCGCAAATTTGCATCTAATTTAAATAGTTGATTATCTCAAAAAATTCTCAATTTTGGAAAATGCGATAATGTGGGATTTCAGAACCTTACTAAAAATCGCATCCCATTAAATGTCACCCAAGGTGTTTTCTCTTTCTGTCTGAGCGGCAGCTTTCTACTCGCAGTCACCTGCCATTTTCTCAGATTACTGATCATCTCTGAATCAGGCCCAGGGACATAAGATGGCCAAGCTGTTATGTGTCACAGCAACTGATCTAGTCTGAGAGTTCCATCTGGAGGACAGCAGACAAGAAAGGACCACAGCAAGCAGGGAATATAATGCATCTCTCCTTGTACTGAGCAATCCCCGATTGGCAGGTAGACGCTGTGGTGATGTTTCAGCACCAGTAATAAAGACATCAATAATCCATTTGCTGAAGGATCATTAGTTTATTTAGGTTGTTATTATAGGTTACCAGATGGTCATCATTACAGGACCACCTAACTATTTGTAACATGTAGAAGAATGTACAAAGTATTATAGAGAAACAAAGTCTATAGTTATACAATCGGTAACAGAATCCCATTTATCCAGATCAGCTTTTATTCCCCTGTTCTGGGGACAGCTACTAGTAATATACATGGTTATTACAGATATTGTTAGATCATCGTCCTTCAGTCTACATGCAGGTTATATCACTATATACTGTGTCATAGTAACGTGAATACTGTTACTGGGCTGCTAATTATTATGGAGGATGTTAGTATTAGCCTATTACACAATGTGCTCTCCATCAGACCTGGTTAATAACATGTGAGATGCAAGGAGGTGCTGTAACCCATAGCAACTAGAAATCCACTATTAGCAGTCTAGTGTCAGCGACCTAACACATGTAATAATGATTGGTTACTATGTGATACAGGTAGTACATAGTATTCAGAGAGAGTGAGATAAGGCAGCAATATAGAGGCATGAGGGAAAGGAGAGAGACCAGAGGAGACCTGTAGGGTGGTACAAGGCGCATACAGGGTTCCTATAATCAGTGGTGTAACTATAGAGGGTGCAGCTGCTTTTTTTTTGGGGGGGGGGGGGTCCCCAAAGGCAATCCCAATGCAATATATTTTTTATCTGTAATCACTGCTTCGGAGCCCAGCAGTAAACATACACACAGAGAGGGAGGCAGCGCCCAGCAGTGTATGTACACAGGGAGGGAGGCAGAGCCCAGCAGTGTATGTACACAGAGAGGGAGGCAGAGCCAAGCAGTGTATGTACACAGAGAGGGAGGCAGAGCCAAGCAGTGTATGTACACAGGGAGGGAGGCAGAGCCCAGCAGTGTATGTACACAGGGAGGGAGGCAGAGCCCAGCAGTGTATGTACACAGAGAGGGAGGCAGAGCCAAGCAGTGTATGTACACAGAGAGGGAGGCAGAGCCAAGCAGTGTATGTACACAGGGAGGGAGGCAGAGCCAATCAGTGTATGTACACAGGGAGGGAGGCAGAGCCCAGCAGTTTATGTACACAGGGAGAAAGGCAGATCCCAGCAGTGTGCGTACAGGGGGTAGACAGGGCCCAGCAGTGTATGTAAACAGGGAGGGAGACAGAGCCCAGCAATGTACATACACAGGGACGGAGGCAGGGCCCAGCAATGTACATATAAAGGGAGGGAGGCAGAGCCCAGCAGTGTACGTACAGGGAGTTAGGCAGAGGGAGTTAGCAGTGTTGGTAGAGGGAAGGAGGCAGAGCCACGCAGTGTACATACAGTGAGTGAAACAGAGCAGAAGAAAAACATTTGCTGCATTCAGAACATTTATATGGCCTCTCTCCTGTGTGACTCCTCTGATGTCGGACAAGATCTGACTTCTGGGAAAAACATTTGCTGCATTCAGAACATTTATATGGATTCTCTCCTGTGTGACTCCTCTGATGTAGGACAAGATGTGACTTCTGGGAAAAACATTTGCTGCATTCAGAACATTTATATGGCTTCTCTCATGTGTGAAACCTCTGATGAAGGACAAGATCTGACTTCTGGGAAAAACATTTGCTGCATTCAGAACATTTATATGGCTTCTCTCCTGTGTGACTCCTCTGATGTTGGACAAAATGTGACTACTTGGTAAAACATTTGCTGCATTCAGAACATGTATATGGCTTCTCTCCTTTGTGACTCCTCTGATGTTGGACAACATGTGACTTCTTGGAAAAACATTTGCTGCATTCAGAACATGTATATGGCTTCTCTCCTGTGTGACTCCTCTGATGTTGGACAAGATGTGACTTTTGGGGAAAACATTTACTGCATTCAGAACAATTATATGGTTTCTCTCCTGTGTGACTCCTCTGATGTTGGACAAGATGTGACTTTTGGGGAAAACATTTACTGCATTCAGAACAATTATATAGCTTCTCTCCTGTGTGACTCCTCTGATGTTTGACAAGATGTGACTCCTGGGAAAAACATTTGCTGCATTCAGAACATTTATATGGCTTCTCTCCTGTGTGACTCCGCTGATGTAGGACAAGCTGTGACTTATGGGTAAAACATTTGCTGCATTCAGAGCATTTATATGGCTTCTCTCCTGTGTGACTCCTCTGATGTTGGACAAGATGTGACTTCTGGGAAAAACATTTGCTGCATTCAGAACATTTATATGGCTTCTCTCCTGTGTGACTCCTCTGATGTTTGACAAGATGTGACTCCTGGGAAAAACATTTGCTGCATTCAGAACATTTATATGGCTTCTCTCCTGTGTGACTCCGCTGATGTAGGACAAGCTGTGACTTATGGGAAAAACATTTGCTGCATTCAGAGCATTTATATGGCTTCTCTCCTGTGTGACTCCTCTGATGTTGGACAAGATTTGACTTCTGGGAAAAACATTTGCTGCATTCAGAACATTTATATGGCTTCTCTCCTGTGTGAATCCTCTGATGTAGGACAAGCTCTGACTTCTGGGGAAAACATTTGCTGCATTCAGAACATTTATATGGCTTCTCTCCTGTGTGACTCATCTGATGTAGGACAAGCTCTGACTTCTGGGGAAAACATTTGCTGCATTCAGAACATTTATATGGCTTCTCTCCTGTGTGACTCCTCTGATGTCGGACAAGATGTGACTTCTGGGAAAAACATTTGCTGCATTCAGAACATTTATATGGCTTCTCTCCTGTGTGACTCCTCTGATGTCGGACAAGCTGTGACTTCTGGGAAAAACATTTTCTGCATTCAGAACATGTATATGGCTTCTCTCCTGTGTGACTCCTCTGATGTCTGAGAAGCTGTGATTTATATGTAAAGCCTTTGTCACACTCAGAGCACACATGTGGATTCTCTCCTGTGTGACTCCACTGATGTCTGAGAAGCTGTGATTTATATGTAAAGCCTTTGTCACACTCAGAGCACACATGTGGTTTCTCTCCTGTGTGACTCCTCTGATGTACCAGAAGCTGTGATTTATATGTAAAGCTTTTGTCACACTCAGAGCACACATGTGGTTTCTCTCCTGTGAGACTCATCATGTATGAGGTGAGAACAAATTAGTTGCTGAAGGTTTCTTCTATCCAGAAAATAAAATTGTGTTTGTTCCTCCTCCTGAGGTGTAAGGAGATATGATATATTTAGTTGGCTTGATCGGAGAACAATTTCCCTTTCCACGTCTTCTTAATTTGAATCCTGCTCCTTATATGTCCTGTAAGAAAGTTAATATGTAAAAGTATAATGTTACAAGGATAACTACTTATATTGTATAAGCTGTAAACTAGGCAGGTGGGCGAGGGTACGGTAATAAACCTTAAACCAATAAATGAGTGTAGAATAGAGGGCAAAGACAGCCACATTGTGGTGGAAGCAAGGGGAAGGGAGGAAAAAGGGAACAAGGTATAAGACAACTACTCACTCCAAACATTAACAAAACAAAGGATACCACGGGCACCGTACACTTTATTGGTACATTCTGTCTAGAATGGCAGGAAATTCAAACCATTCTCAACAAACATCAATATTTTGAAGACTTGTTACAGTGTTAGAGGAACGTATCCAAATCAGTTGGAGGAGATGTAGTAATCTAAGAGATGTCCTGGTTCATAGCCACCTTGAAAGAGTCCATGTCCCTAAAATCCACAAAAAAGGATCCTATAAATGCGGAACCTGCAAGGCCTGTGCTATTACGGTACCCACAACTTCCTATTGTGACAAATTCTATAAAACGTGGAAAATCCAAGATTACATCACATGCAACACGGTTGGTGTTTATAATCTAAAATGCCCATGTAATTTACATTACATTGGCAAAATGAAAAGACCCTTACATAGAAGGCTGATGGAACACATATCCAGCATCAAGAATGCAAAAAGAGATCACCTGCATGAAGCCACTTACACCGGTTGCTAAACATTTCTTTAAGTTTCATCAAGAAAACCCCAATGGACTTCAAGTTTTTGGATACAAAAAATCTAAATGGGCATCAGAAGGGGCAACCTGGATAAGGAATCGCTAAAACAAGAGGCCAGACTTATTTTTCTGATGAATACCCGGACCACAGGTGGCCTAAATGAGGAAAATTGTTACACAGCTTTCCTATAATTACACAAACTATGGGGCAACCTATATAACCATCATTTGGTTAGTATTTCCTAATGTAATCGTCCAATTTCCAGTGTAATCATTTGTCATTGGAAATTTTCTCATGTTTAATAAATATGCATACTCTAATGAGGAAGATATGTATATCTATAAAATTGATATCAAATATTGGCTTCAAAATTCCACCAATCCCCCAACCAATTCACTGAATGACCCTAATGATTTTCAAATATGGTACACATCACCATATAATTATTGGTAATTATCACACACTCTTGTTATGATATAAATATCTCATTTATGTTAAGGTTTCATTTGATTCACACATTGTTTGCATGGTTCTCTCACCATGTCATATATTTTATATTATTCCAATATCACCTAATAGATTAAATAAATGCACTAATTCTCTTTATTATAGATAAATGCACTAACTCTTCTCTTTATTAATACATAAATACACTTTCTTGTCAACTATTTCAACACAATTGATTATTAATTGATCATCAATTTTACACACTTATTCACATTATTTTCCAATTTGTTAATAGTTTATCACATTACGGATTCATATTACCCTGTAGACCACCTCATTACTGAGCACTATATCAAACGTCATCTTTTTTTAATACATCTATCTCTTTTTTATTTAATCATGAGGCACGGTGTCCATTTTTATTATCAATGCAATTATATCTATCTCACACAGAGACTGTTCTACACAGCTAACAAATCTGCAACATCTCCATCTATACAATATATACACTCATCATGAGATTACCTTTATTATTTATTTATTATAGTTGATTAAAACTAAGGTCCTACTCCAAATTCTGTAGCAATTTATAGAGGTGAGAAAATATATTTTAATAACTGAACATACGACTCAATTTC
The DNA here is from genome assembly GCF_055691185.1 of Crinia signifera. Classification (NCBI taxonomy): domain Eukaryota; kingdom Metazoa; phylum Chordata; class Amphibia; order Anura; family Myobatrachidae; genus Crinia; species Crinia signifera. The sequence goes on from NC_139220.1 coordinate 332,874,067, forward strand.
TGAGCGAGAGAATACGACACCAAGGGTGACATTAAATAGGAGGTGATTTTTTTCACACTTTCAAAATCGCCCATGAGGTGCGTATTCTGGAAAAAAAGTGCGATAAAGTTCGTTAATGGGCGATTTTTAGGCATGAAAATGTGCGATTTTTAGGCATGAAAATGTGCAAATTTGAGGTAATGTGCGAATTTATGTTTATAAAAAACAAAACGTCGTGAGGTCCCCCCTCTTGAGGATATCCAGCCCCCGGGCTCATTGAGCCGGACCTGGTTCCAAAAATACGGGGGACAAAAAGCATAAGGGTCCCCTTTATTTCTGAAACCAGCCACGGATTCTTGGACCGGTCCTGGTTCCAAAAATCTGGGGGACAAAAAATCTGGGGGTCCCCCGTATTTTGAAACCAGCACCGGGCTCCAACAGCCCGCGGTGTCATGCCACAGCCAGAGGACACTTTTTATATAAGGTCCCCCGGCTGAAACATGAGCACCGTGGCTGGTCAGCCTTGGACGAGGTACCTGGAGGAGTGGGGATCCCCTAACAAAGCCCCCACAAGCTTCACCCATCCAGGGCTGAAGCCTGGCACTGTCACCGGCGTTCATGGCCAGTGGACGCCGGCCTGATAGGGTTACAACTCACATACATAAAATTGCTTTATGCAAGAGAACTAAAAGTGCCAGCAGATCTCCCCCGCATGCTGGGACTTGGAGAACCACAAATTTCAGCATGCGGGGCATTAATGGGCCCACTGGGACTTGTAATCCACCTGTAAAAAGAATGTTAAAATAAAACACGCACAAACAGAAAAGTATAACTTTATTTCACACACAAACACAAACCTTACTTTTACACCAATATACTTACCAATCCAGGATCCAGCACTGGTCTCCCTTCTGCATAGCCAGCTCACCCCGCACTGACAGCCTGCTTTCTCCGGCACAGCTAACAGTCTCTGTAGTGCTGTCCCAGTGCTATAGAGGCTGATAGCGTCATTGGCCAATGCGTCTCCATGGTGTGTGCATACCTTGAAAAAGCCTCTTCTGGTGAAACAATCGTCCGGTGAAACGATCGTCAATGAAGCCCAGACGTCTGTCACACGGTGTCCTCCACAGCAGGGTTTCGGTGAAAGCCTCAGGCTCCATCCGTGGCCGGACGGCCAGGTACACTCGTACTTCTCCTCCCCACTCTCCCCAGCCGCTCTTTTTCTCTGTGTAGGATGGGCACCAAACCCGATCCCACCTGCATACCCCACACTCCCTGTCCTCCTTCCACAACCGGGCTGCTGGCCGTGTGCCGCTCATACTCCACCACTGCAGCACTTGTCAGCAGGAAGCTAAACCCCTCAGCGAAGGACAAGATTTGGGATAAAATCACAGATGAAGTGAATAAGGAGGCACCACAGTACAGGGATATGAAGTGTGTGTGGAAAAGGCAAGTGTGTGTTTTTAACTCATATGTATTTGTTTGTGTCACAACAAAAAAACTATACATCTTTTAGGACAAAGGTGTGTTTGTTGATATGTCATTAGTTCATTTAGACATGTGAGCAAATTTATGTAAGGGAGTGCTGTCTAGGTGGTGTGATTCTGACACCTTGCACCATGTACAAGATGTGTATATGTCATGGTTCAGCCATAATTATGTGTGCAAAAAAGAGTGCGAATAAATATGTTTGCATTTTGAACATGACCCACAAAGGATTTTGGGAAATGGAGAAAGTAAAATGTTATGTGGGGTAACTCACCTTACTGTAACATGTCCAAAACTGTGGCCGTTAAACATGTGGATTATGTTTCCCTTCAATTAGTTGCAATATTTTTTTTTTTTTTTTTTTTTTTTTTTTTGACAAGAAGCTTTCTCGGTTTATTAAGAAACACTTTAGGGGGAATGTAATAGTCAGAGCGTTAATAACTAAATTAATCATAAGTTTCCCCTCTCCCCTTCTGTAATAGGTTCATGCAATTATGCAGAGAAAATGTCACATATGATGTTGCTATGGGCAACCATCCAGATACTAACGTCTTCTATATATATATTTTTTTATCACCCAACACTACCCTACAGACGGAGCCCCTCATTCAATCCCGGCGCCACCCAGAACGTCCCCTCTGGTGAGCGCCAGCATAGAGGGACTCCAGTAAACTGGAGGGCAGGGTTAGGGGGGGGTCGGCGATGGGGATCGACGTGTCGGCGGGGGATGGTGGCAGGGAGCTTTGTTGCCACGGGGCGCACGAGTGTCTGTGTGTGCACGCCCCCTGGTGGGAGCTGGCTGCTGGCGATAGTTTCGCCAGCCCCTACGATGATGGAGCTGGCTCCATCTGTGCCATGCAATTGTACAATGTACAAAATTGAATTTAATCTCGCTCTCAGACGTGCTGTGCTACTGAAGTCACAGCCTTGCCCGGCATGCAAACTGCAACACGGAGGATGGTAACTGGAACCCGCAGGCCGTAAAAAGAACGAACTCCGCTGTCAGCAATGACAACCGATATGCCCAGGTGACAAAATCCAAATGTAACATTATGGGAAATTATAACTTTTCCAGCTGACTAATTATATTTGATATCCAGAGCATTTCCCGTCCCGCTCTCCTATTTTTTTTTTTTAAATTCAGTATTCTTTTATTGCTTTTTTTTTATATATATACAAAAAGAAAAGACACCTCAACCAAACCACATATAACAATAAGATCATCTCTATACAACTATACATCCGCATATTCAGTTAGTACTTGATCGGTGTTCTATTTTTTACCCAGGTTATTTCTTATAGTTATACCATTCATTATTCTTATATACCTTCTTCTATCCATCCCATACATCCTACACAACATTTACCCCCCCCCCCCCCCCAGTTGCATATATTCCTCAGGGTTTCCCTCCTCACTCCTTCACTCTATACCTTCTAATTGTGTACTTTGTGTTTTATTTATTGTAATATTGTGATTGTGTCCACTGTGTCCATATCTTTTCAAACTTCCCAATATTTTTCCTTTTCCTAATATACATATGTCTTTCGTGTTCTACTGTGTCATTGACTAATTTTACCCACTGTCCCAATTCAGGTTTTTCCAGCGCCAGCCACTTTCTAGCAATTACAACCTTAGCCATAGCTGTTAATTTTTCACATAATTGGCTGTTTAATTCCCCATTTCTTACTTCTTCTATAATACCTAATAGACATGTCTTAGCATTGTAGTGCCTTTCCGACATCCCTAAATTACCCATTATGTGGATTATCTGATCCCAGAATTCTTTAACCATCCTGCATTGCCATATCATATGGAAGAATGTTCCCTGGGCCCTCCTACACTTAGGACATACATCCTCTTTGTTTGGATCGAATCTTTTAATTTTCATTGGCGTGATATATACCCTATGCAGGATGTATAGCTGAATCTGTTGGAACTTTATAGATTCTGTGGCCCTAGTTGGTGATGCTAGTGCTCGGTTCCATTGTTGATCACTGATGTCTCCCACATCTCTTTCCCACTCTTGTTTGATTTTATCTATTTGGGGATTATCAAGCATACTTACTAAACTCTTATATATTTCAGCCACCTTCACCTTTTTTTCTTTGTCTAACATTATCTTAATTGGGGAATCTTCTATATTTACATTGCTTCCTCCATATAGCTGATTAAGGTTGCCCCGCAATTGTAGATATCGGAAAAAATAACCCCTTGGTAGCCTATATTCTAGATCTAGTTGGCTATAGGTCTTCAATACCCCCTCCTGATACATTTGGCCAATATTTTCTATCCCTGTTCTTTTCCAAGCTATCCTAGTTTCTTCTTCGCTTATTGCATTCTTTCCTCCCTTTTTTCTTTTGATCCATACTGGAGTCTCTGGATCTATGTTTTTATATCCCATTATTTTGTTTGCGCACTCCCATACTGTTTTGGCCTGTTTAATCAGTGGGTTCTTTGTTTTTTTTTTATTCCCTATTATGATAGCTTGTCTTGGGGTCATGTTCCCACATTCTTGTATAACTAATTCGCTTATACGGGAGCTTTCTTGATCCCTCAGCCATACTTGATTATGAAATAGTTGAGCTGCCACGTAATATAATCGGAAATGTGGTAACCCCAGACCCCCCAATTTTTTTGATCTTATTAAGGTATCCCTTTTTAGTCTTACACGCTTCGCCCCCCATACAAATGTGGTTGTGATACTATCTAATTTTTTAAATAAACTCATGGGTAAGTATACCGGTGTGTTCTGGAAAATGTATAAGAATTTTGGTAATATTACCATTTTTATTAGGTTTACCCTCCCTGTTACTGTCATGGGTACTCTGCTCCATGTTTGGACCTTGCTCTGATATATCTTAATGAGTGGTTCAATATTCATTTTGATAAATTCCTTTCCCTCATTGGCAACACGAATGCCCAAATATTTGGTGTCGTCCACCCAACTCAGTAAGCCCCCATTATTTTCCTGTGCCTCTATTTTCCCTCTCAAGGGCATCATACTAGACTTCCCCCAGTTTATTCTTAGGCCAGAATACTTCCCAAATGTTTCTACTATTCTTAGTACGACAGGCAGTTCCACCGATTGATTTCTCAGGTAGATCAGCATGTCGTCTGCATACATTGATATTATTTCTCTATCTCCCCGCCCCTGCTCAAACCCCGCTATCTCATGCGAAGTTCTCAATATGCAAGCCAATGGCTCTATTGCCAGGTTGAAGAGGGCCGGGGACATAGGACACCCCTGTCTTGTTCCTCTAGTCAACTTAAACGGTTCTGTACTGTACCCATTAATTTGGACCCTGGCCCTAGGATCTCTGTATAGCAGTTTGATCCAGCTTATAAATTTTGGCCCAAACCCATATACTTCCATCACCGCCCATAGGTATATCCACTCAATACAGTCATATGCCTTTGCCGCGTCTAGTGATATGATAACCTTTTCTTTTTCCTGTTCTTGTTTTATCTGAATATTTGTATATAAACGTCTAATATTCACCCCTGTACTCATACCCTTACGGAACCCGGTCTGATCTAGGTGGATGACATCATTAATGGCTGCCTCCATTCTCTGGGCCAGTACTTTGGCAAGTATTTTTGCATCCATATTTATCAGTGAAATTGGCCGATATGACTCTGGTTTACATAGATCTTTATCTTGTTTAGGGATTACTATTATTAGGGCTTCGTCCATTGACTCAGGTAGTTTTCCATCTATCAGGCTATCATTAATCAAGTCTGTTAACCAGGGAGCTATTTTTTCCCTATGCTTCTTATAAATTTCTGCCGGGATTCCGTCGCATCCTGGTGCTTTATTACCTGCTAGTTGATTTATGGCCTCTTTAACCTCCTCAACTGTAATAGGGCTCTCCATTAATACACATTGTTCTCTATTTATTTTTGGCATCTGTATCCCTGCCAGATACTGTTTAACTTCCTCCACCCCATATTCCAGTTTAGATGTGTATAATCTTTTATAGTACTCTACAAATACCTGTGTGATTTCTGGTGTTGTGTCTACACATATCCCCGACTCTGATTCTATTTGTACAATATGGTTTTTGGGTGCTGAATTCTTAATTAACTGGGCCAAATAACTCCCAGGTCTATCCTCATTGATGTATTTAAAATGGGCTAGGAATCCTTCTTGTTTCACGGCTTCTAATTTCAGCTCATTTATCCATGTTCTATTTACTTGCATCCACTCTTCCTTATTTCTTTCTGTTTTATTTTCCATATATTGGTTCTCTAGAATTTTATTATTTTTTTCCAACTCCTGTTTTTTCTCTTGCGAGCTTCTTTTTATTTGCGCTATCCTCTTAATTAATGACCCTCTAATGACAGCCTTCCCTGTATCCCATACCACCGCCTGTGATGCAGATCCTGAGTTTTTACTGAAGTATTCCTCCCATTCCTGCTCCAATTCAAGCCCTGCTCCCATTTGTTCTACCCATACAGGATGGCATTTCCACATACTAAATCCTTTTTCCTCCTGTTGTCTTATTTGTGCAACTATTGGGGAGTGGTCAGATATTCCATGAGACAGATATTCTATCTTTTCTATTCTGGGGAGCATTTTATCATCCACCATAACCATATCAATACGAGATAGAGCTTCCAGCGATCTTGAGAAGCATGAATATTCCAATTTTTGGGGGTATCTCAGTCTCCATACATCCCTCCACCCGATATCCCCCATAAACCTGTCTAACCCTTTATTCCCTGTTTTTCCCACCCCCATATTCCGGTTCCACCTATCCATACTGGGGTCCATCACATTATTGAAGTCTCCTAAGCATATTATTTCTGCCCCATTTGATTTAGATGCAAAAATCACTGCCCTCTCTAATACCTCGTATTGAAATGGCGGGCAGATGTACACAGCCAAGATGCACACATTTATCCTGTGTATCTGGCATTCTAAAAACACATACCTCCCGTATTTATCTATTTCTTTCCTTTTGCATTGAAATGGCACATTTTTATGAATTAGAACTGAAACCCCTCTTGAATTGTTCGTGAATGTGGAGTGATATGCTGAACCCACCCATCCCTTTTTCAACACTCCTAATTTCTCCTCTATTAAATGTGTTTCATTTAAACATATTATTTGTGCTCCCTGTTTTTTAATTACATTCATTACCGTGGTTCTTTTAATCCTGTCGTTAAGTCCACGGACATTCCAACATAATAACTTTGTCATTTTATGTGTTTACTCGTGTTTCTATGTGCGTACATATCTACAATTTTTTACACATCCTGTGGTGTCACAACTCGTGTAATTTTTCTCTCTCTTTTTTTTTCCAATCCATAATAAAGTGATATATTGCAACTTTCCCTTTCGCCCCCTCCCCCCTCCCTGTATACCTTCCCCATTAAAGGATACTTTAATACCAAAAAAAAAAAAAAACCCTCTCCTTTCTCACACCCCCCTACCATACATCCACACTCACACTGTATGACTATTTCCTACTACTTCTTCCCCGGGCGAGATTTGGAATCTCTTCCTTATGATCACCTATTCAGTGGGCTCCCTGACATATACTTATGCACATTATCTTCTGCACATGCACTCTATATGTATGTTTTCCCCATTCCCACCCCCACCCCACATCCCCCCCCCCCCGGCCACCATTTAGTTGCAATATTTGATAGTTTGATACTGTGTTATGGAGTCCACAATCAGGAAGCAGCAAAATTATATTGATTCCGATCATACCACCCACAATGCTAACTTTTCACTACTAACGCAGTGTGGTAGCTGAGACCATTACATGCAGTTGATTTACAATTATTTATCCATTTTTTTAAGGTAGCAGGACTTTAAATGTGCCCTGAAGAGGAAGCTGAGTGGACGGTGCACAGTCAGACCACCGGGGGGGTGGGCCCTATCCTTCCCATCTTGAGCTGACCTCCCTGGATCTGCTGTCTCAGAACACACTTGTGTAGTTTCACGGCGTCAGCAATCCATACGCCAGAATGACATTCTGCAGAGATTGCCTGGGCCAGGGCACTTTTTTGCGGCCCTTGCAGCCAATAATCTAGATGCCCCACCCCGTGCTGCCAGAAGGGACCCACCACCACCCCCATACTCAGTATCTGAGCCCCCCAAACCCCACGGGAAACGAGGGTGCCACCTATTGACTATTATTTGTCTGTTTTTGTACCAAATCGTGTCCTTTGTTGTGGAGGGCCGCTTCCTGTGGGCAAACTCGTTCTATTCCCGTGCACAGGGTACCAAAATTCCAAGTTCTCCCTCTGTAAATGCAAGGTCTTGGTTTGATGTCCTGTAACCAGGCTAGCATAATTATTTGATGATGCAGATCCTATGCTGGGGTGGACTTTCATTTCAGCATGCAGCTGTTGTGCCCCAGATGTTTCAGTTCATTTTGTCCTGTCTGTTTTTATTTTTATTTTGTATATTCATTTCTCAAACATTATTTATTTTGTGCGCTGTGAAGCCTAACAGCAAAACCAATTAAAGGAAGTTAAGTAACCAAGTTTGATGTGAAATGTTTTCTATGCAGTCTTGCACATAAATGTATTAATTGTGTCCGTGTGTCACACCCATATTGTGTAGGGTATTGAGGTGGATGAAGTCATGGGGTTATGTGACATTTTTCGGAGAGGAATAAACATGTGTGCACAGTTCCCAAACAGCAGTGATGGATGGTGACAGTGAGTGGCAGAGGGCCAGATGTCTGTTTCCTCCAAAAGTGTAAAAATGGAGAGTGGTAAACAGCCATCAAAACAGCTCCCAAATTCCATGTTACAGAGTGGTGGGCAGATGTAGGAAGCCTTAACCAGAGATACAGTGGATGTTGGTGAGTGTGGCTTGCAGTTACTCAATTGGTTAATGAAAGTAAATTGAGTGCTGCATTGCTTAGTATTGCATGCTGGTGTCAGTATTTTAGGTATGGGGCACGGTAATTTGTTTCCGTATTTATAAGGGAAGAATCTTCAGAAGATCTCCCACAGATTAAATGCTCGGCTCTTAAATGCTCCCAAACTGTATGTTTGAGTGAGGAAATAGTCAAAAATAGATTACAGAACCTAAATAGTAACAAATCTCCTGGTCCGGATGAAATACACCCTAGGATACTAAAATAATTGAGGAACCAATAAACTCGGGGGATGGTACCAAGGGACTGGCGCATAGCTAACGTAGTACAAATATGGAAAAAAGGTAGCAAATCTAACCCTGAAAATTATAGACCAGTCAGCCTTACATCCATTGTGGGGAAATATTAGAAGAAATGATAAGAGATTCAAAATTTCTTAGAACAGGAGAAAGTGATAAGTAAGACTCAGCATGGGTTCCTGAAAAATAGATAATTTCAGACTAATTTAATTAGCTTCTATGAGAAACTCAGTAGGGGGCTGGACTTAGGGAAATCTGTTGATGCAATACTGCTTGATTTTGCTAAAGCTTTTGACACGGTGCCTCATAAAAGGTTAATAATGAAACTAGGTAATTTAGGGTTAGGAGATAAAATTTGTAATTGGATTAAAAACTGGTTACACAATTGGGGACAGAGAATGGTGGTAAATGGCATACATTGCAGCTGGGGTAAGGTTCAAATTGGAGTCTCGCAAGGTTCAATATTGGGACCCACCTTGTTTAGTAAATTCATTAATGTTATTGGAAGCGACAGTGAGTAAAATTGCAATATTTGACACGAAATTGATTAAGGAAATAAACTCAGGAGAGGATGTGGAAACACTACAAAGTGACTTAAATAAACTGGAAAGGTGTGTGGAAAGGTGGAAAATGCAGTTTAATGTTGAAAAATGTAAAGCAATTCATTATGGGAACAAAAATGAACAATCTACTTATAGGCTAAATGGAGTTATTGTAGGGAATTCTGCTGAAGAGAAGGACTTGGGGGTCATCATAGATTAAAAATTGGGTAATAGTGCACCAGGGCCGGCGCTACCTGCTCAGCAGAGGATGCAAAGCAGAGAGGTGCCGGGCAGGGGAGGCGCCCTTGCTGCTGTACATCCTCTTCTGTCCACCGTGGCTGCCGGCTGCTTCTGCGTCTGTCACATTTCATGACAGACAGCAGCACCGGAGGCACAGAGCTCCCCCCCAGCTCCTTATAACCTGGTCATAGGCAGGGACCAAAAGGGGGCGGAGCTACATGGACCAGAAGGGGCAGAGCTGCAAGGGAGCAAGACTGACTGAAGACACAAGGAAACAGGGGAGGATGAGCTGCCACCATTGTAAAGTGTGAGTGTATTAATGTCGGCAACTGATGTGGGCACGTGTATAGTCAGCGCTACTTATGTCGGCAACTGGTGTGGGCATATGGTTACTCAGTGCTGCTACAGTCAGCAACTGGTGTGTGCATGTGTATAGGCAGTGCTACTAATGTCGGCAACTGGTGTGGGCACGTGTGTAGGCAGCCCTACTAATGTTGGCAACTGGTGTGGGCACGTGTATAGGCAGCACTACTAATGTCGGCAACTGGTGTGGGCACATGTGTAGGCAGCCCTACTAATGTCGGCAACTGGTGTGGGCACGTGTATAGGCAGCGCTACTACTGTCAGCAACTGATGTGGGCACGTGTATAGGCAGCGCTACTTGTGTCGGCAAATGATGTGGGTATCTGCTTATACGTAGTGCCCACACCAGTTGCCGACAGAAGTAGCACTGTGTTACTTCTGTCGGGAACTGGTGTGGGCACTACGTATAAGCAGAACAACTACTTTTGCCAACTGGTGTGGGTGTTATGTATAAGTAGAGGTACTACTTTTGGCAACTGGTGTTGGCATGTGTATAGGCAGCGCTATTACTGTCAGCAACTGGCGTAGGCATATGGTTACACAGTGCTACTAATGTCGGCAACTTGTGTGGGCACTACGTATAAGCAGAGCAACTACTTTTCACAACTGGTGTGGGTGTTAAGAATAAGCAATGTTACAAATGTAGGCATATGCAGGAGTACTCGGGGCATTATGTGTAGCATAATGTGTGTCAATGCCATTTGGGCATTATAGTGCATGACATATTGTGTAAGGGGAATTATGGTGTGTGGCATAATTTGTAATGGACATTATGGAGAGCTGCATATTGTGTAAGAGGCATCATGATGTGTGGCATAATGAATAATGTGCATTACTGTGTGTGGTTACTGTAATGTGTTATGGGCTTTGAGGTGTGAAGCATAATGTGTTATGGGATTATGGTGTAATTGGTACTTTTATGTGACCACGCCAATTCTCCAAGAAGCCACGCTTCTACAATTTTGCGCACTGTCCCTGTTTTTTAACACATGGCACCAAAATGGCTGGTTACGGCACTGGTGCTGTGTTAGGTGAATAAGATTGTGCTACTGTGTGGTTTAATTTGGAGTGGGAGCACTATTATGTGGCCACACCCCTCCCTTTGTAAAGTTTGGGTGGGCGAAAATGTATAGTTTGCAGGAGGGCGCCGAACCCTCTAGCACCGGGCTTGTAGTGCACACTGCTCAAGTGCAGCAGCAAAAGCAAACCGGACGCATGCATTAAAAGGGGTATGGATTCAAGGGATGCCAATGTGATAGTGCCTCTTTACAGGGCATTGGTGAGACCAGGAGAGAGGTGGTGGAGCACTTGAATATGCTGCAATTGCAGTGTAAAAAATATATTGATCAATTGGGTATCACATATAAAATAGTTTATTTTAATCTAACATATAATAAGCATATAGTAATTGCATATTTAGGACATGTTAAAAAAATTCTAAAAATATATATATAATAAAGATAAAACATTCACTCAATTATACGATACTGTGGGAAGGACAATGGAATTTATACTTAGTGTGAGTCCCGCTTGTTCCTAGTAATGCTCCCCTCCAGTTGTTAAACATGATCTCCCAGTTGATAGTATGAACTGGTATGGTGGGTGCCCATAGACCTGACTGGATGCCTTGTACCTTGCTTCTGCTCATGTGAGATACAGATGGTCCTGACTCACAATCGGGATAGGCTCCAAGAATAAGCAGGTGGTGGTGTCCCAGAATGAAGTTTCCAGTTGAAATGGTATACAACAAGAGGTTGGGATCCAAGATGGAGGTTGGTGGAGGGGAGCTGGTCCAAGTGGGGTAGCAAATAAAAGAATCCAATGTCCAACAGGAGAGTGTGGCTGACGCATTTCGTCGTCCTTAGACAACTTTTTCAAAGGAGTACCACTCTGGATCTGGTCAGGGTTTATATACCATTAAACAGGAAGTGCATCATTTGACAATAACTCAATTACACAATTGATAATTCTTAATAGATACCATTATTTATCTTACACAACATTTATAAGTGTCACAGCCCGTTCCTGACGCTTACCAGTCTGGGTGGTACAGCGGGATCTGGTCCAGGTGCATGGTCTCTGGCGCTTGAGCAGGGCACCAGGGGAGTCTGGGCAGTCACCATGGTGCGTGGGTGACAGTGCCCGCTCTGACTGGTCGCCTTGTACTGGCATGGAGTGCTATGGTCTGGATTCCGGCTCTGTCTCCTCGCCCTGCATGGCGGAATTGGCGGAGCGGAACTTGCAGTGCTTCCAGCCGTCTGTGGGGACTTTTCAGACTCAGGGCATACTACCTCAGCCGCAGCCTCTGCGCAAAGGCGTCATCTTGTTGGAGTCCACCAATAACAATCCGGGCTGAAGTCAGTAGCCTATCAGAGACTCTCAAGGGGGATAAAGGACTTTTGTTTGATACAAGCTGGCCCCAGTGCTTTGCTTGTCACTCCTTAGGAAACACCAGCATCCTGAGATCTCCTGACTACCTGTGCACTTTCAGCGTCTTGCTCCAAGTGCAATCAGTCCGGATCACCTGTGCACTTCCAGCATCTGGCTCCAAGTGCAATCAGCCTCTGATCATTCGTGCACTTCCAGCATTCTGCCTCAAGGTGCAATCAAGCCTGCTTACCTGTGTAACTTCAGTCTGGGTGCAATCTGCAAGCAACCTACTGTGCACCTTCCGTTTGGGTACAATCTCCTGCTATCACCTGTGTACCTTCTGCCTGGGTGCAATCTGCAAGCAACCTACTGTGCACCTTCCGTTTGGGTACAATCTCCTGCTATCACCTGTGTACCTCCAGTCTGGGTGCAACCTGCAAGCAACCTCCTGTGCACCTTCCGCTCCTTTGGCATCACACGGTCTTCTCTACCCCTATTTATGCTGTATTTTATCACCACACCCTGTACGTTACCTTGTAATTTGTTTTTTTTTTTGCTATGTACGGCGCTGCGGACACTTTGTGGCGCCTTATAAATAAAAAAACTACTACTAATAAGCAATCATTGGTGCCCAGTGGTGCCTGTAATATATACATTGCTGGCCTGTGCCAGCAATGTATATATTACTGGCTTATAACATTGGTGGCCAGGGCTCCATGCTCTGAGCTGTACAGGGGGTGGGGTGAGCAGGCTGTGTGGCGGGCGGAGGAAGCAGCCTCCGTGTGGAGCCAGCCTGCCTGACAGAGCGGGGCGGACGAGGCGGGGGAGACAGGGTGAGCAGGCTGTGTGGCCAGGCGGAGGGAACACCTTTAGGGGTCACCCCCCTCCCCCTCCTGTCGCCTCCCACCCCCTCCGCTCAGGCGAACGTACCCGGCGCGCTCCTGCCGCCAGCCACCATTCACTGTGACGTAGGTGGCAGGCTCGGGGATGGTCGGCGCGGCTTGGGGGGACTAGGGAGAGTTCAGGCACCCGAGTCCTCCCGAGCCACCGTGAAACATCCCCGAGCCTGCCGCCTATGTGATGACTGACAGGCGGCAGGGGGAAGCGGTGGCAACAGGAGAGCTCTGGCATACTAACGCCGGAGTGGAGGTGAGGGGGGGGGGAGCAGCGGCTTCCTAGATTCTGTGGTGGGTTTTTCTGGGGAAGGACGACAAATCTTCCCTAGTAGGTTTGCCCTGCCCCAGCAAAACCCACCACTCAAGGGGTTAACAGAGAGCCCGGCAGGAACATATTTACAGTCAGTGTGCCCCGTCCTTGTGTAGCAGGGCAGAGGAGACTCATTAACTTTACACATGGACAAAGTGTTTCCATATCTTGTTATCTAATGTAAAGATAGTGCAGCGCTCACTAAAGCAGAGGAGGGCAGAGACCTCCGTAATTCTATACACAGAGACTGAGCCAGCGGAACTATGTAAAACCCGGACCAGACTCCAGACTGCCGGACCTGACATCAAAATCTGCAGTCCGGAGCTTGTATCGTCCGGTCCGGGGGTGTCTTGTCCGGGGGGTCCCTGTGACAGCTATCACCAGGGACATGGGGAAGGGGAGACTACAGCCTTCTCGTGTGGTCCGGAACGTTCTGTTTTTTGCTACGTGCCCGGACCATACCGGGAGGCTTTATTCTCCCCCTCCTCCACTCCCTGGTGACAGGTGTCACAGACAGCCCCCCCCCGGACAGGACACCCCCCCGGCAGTCCGGGGGTCTTGTCCTGGGCTGGTTTTTACCCATACCCTGAGCCAGCAAAGGCAGAGTGGAAATTCAGTGAGCTTGTGGGAGTAAAGGACAAATCAGCAGCAATAATACCATCCTCTGTTTCTACTTATATAGCAAAGTATTATCTCAGTGATTCGCTCAGTGCAGGACACGTTTGCATGTGGAGGAGGCGGAGTATAGATTACAGATATTGCGCTCCAGTTACATTCTTCAGTGAAGTAAAAAAGACTTCTGCTCACCTTAAAAGACTTTCTGCAAAGTTGATATCTGGCAGCATTCAGAGGAGTTGTGTCTATAAAGGATCCTGCAACATATAAATAAAAGCGCTGAACTATTGGAGACTGCAGTACTGCTAGGGACCGAGACTAGAAGTGGTTTCCACATGATTATTATGGCGCAAGAATACGGTTTATAGCAATGATAATATGGTAATAATTTAAAATACCTTATGTAAGTTATATGTATTGTACTATTGTATGTGTTTGATTTCTGAAAGTTATTGATAACCTTATTGGTTTTAGCAGGAGAAAGGTAGGGTTGTTAACCTGTTATCTGTTATATTTAAAGGAACAGTTCCAGAGAAGTATTTGGAAGCCGAGAACAGACTTCAGTTCCTGCTTAATAAAAAAGTGAATTGTGACTGTGGTTCTATTTAATGCATATATTGATTGTTCCGTGAATATTGACAATATCTTTTGTGGAAAAATAAATTGTTATTTTTTCTTGTACACTGTGGACATTTATATTTTACTATATCCTGACTGGATAACGATTCCTGACACCTGCAAGAAGAGAAAGGTACCTGGAAAGAAAGAATACTTACTTTAAACCGTGTATACTTACCTGTTGAATTTAGTGAAGTGTCACATACTGTATATATACTGGTTCCCTTATAGAGGGCAGTAAGTGTGGTTACTGCAAGGCTATATATATATATATATATATATATATATACATACACATATACACACACTGGTTACCTTATAGAGGGCAGTAAGTGTGGTTACTGCAATGCCATATATATATATATATATATATATATATATATATATATATATGTATATACACACACAAACACACATACTGGTTCCCTTATAGAGGGCAGTAAGTGTGGTTACTGCAATGCTATAGATATATATATATAGATAGATATATATCTATCTATATATATACACACACACATACTGGTTACCTTATAGAGGGCAGTCAGTGTGGTTAGTGCAGTGCTATATATATATATATATATATATATATATATATATATATACCCCAACAATAGTGTCTTCAGCGCCCTATAGTGATAGATGTCTTAAATGAATATAAAGTTATATAAAAATATATAAACAATATACACTTGAAGCTTCTTGTTTCTTTGTGGAATAAATTTTCTTTATTTTCACAGAGCTTTAAAACAGAACCCAACGCGTTTCATCTCTCTTGGAGACTTCATCAGGGGTTTTTTCTAAAAATATACAGTATACAATTCTCTTAGACATCACATAATATACATATCATACATTTCCAATTTAAAAATTATAATTAAAAATATAAAAATATAAGTATATAAAGCAGTTCATATATATAAACTAGATGGTTTCCTAGGAGGGGGAGGGGGAACGGAAACAAATTCATATCCAGTATAAAGTTCGGTACGTACCTTAGAGACATTAAATGCCTTTTAAGGCTCTGAAACAATTGATGTTGTTCTACTGATCGAATAAAGAACTGTTTTTAGTCCTCTACAGTGGTGAAAACCTAGTAGGACCATAGAGATAACATTTGTACTCCACTAGCGACAAGTGATTCATTTATACTATTAGTTAGAATATATAGTGTTCACAATATACACATACCTTGTGCTATTGAAATATAGTATAGAAGGCTTTAGATGTTATCACACCTGTGCATGTAGAGCCCAAAAACGTGTCTTATAACCGTCTTAGTGCCTAGTTATTGAAGAAAGGTTTTTCTGATCCGTGTGGAGCAAATAGGGACAGAACAGGGGGGGTTTTAGAGTAGCTGCTCACACCACAAGGGCGCACTTGGGGTCATTCTTTTGATATATATATATATATATATATATATACTGGTTCCCTTATAGAGGGCAGTCAGTGTGGTTACTGTAATGCTATATATATATATATATATATATATATATATATATATATATACTGGTTCCCTTATAGAGGGCAGCAAGTGTGGTTACTGCAATGCTATATATATATATATATATATATATATATATATACTGGTATATACACACACACACATACTGGTTACCTTAGAGAGGGCAGTCAGTGTGGTTAGTGCAATTATATATATATATATATATATATATATATATATATACTGGTTCCCTTATAGAGGGCAGTAAGTGTGGTTACTGCAATGCTATATATATATATATATATATATATATATATATATATATATGTATATACACACACACATATTGGTTACCTTATAGAGGGCAGTCAGTGTGGTTAGTGCAATTCTGGAAGAATAAAATGCCGTTTTGATTTTCTTCACCAAATCCCTGAGTGACGCCTTATGCCTTATTTGCCTAACCACTGTCTACATAGGGAACGACTTCCCAAGGAAGGCACCGGGGAGGGGAAAGCAAGCAGCAACATTGGGGAGTGCCGGAGTTTGGACTGTATATAGCATCACACAGTGGGCGTGCTAAAAAAATACATAGTATTTAGACATCGTAGTGTAAGAGCATGTCGCTTAAACACTGCATTAATGAACACTACGATGTCTAAATACTATGTACTAGGTGATTCATCGCGCCCTACGGGCGCTCTTCACACCGTCGTAAGGGGCTCCGCCCCCTTAATTTGTGAACATTTGTATATGAGAAATATGGTTAGAATTGTATGAAAGATGCCTGTATTGCAACTTGAGTTATAGGTGAAATGTGTTAAATAGAGAGCATATGATGTGCGGTTACAGAGTAAGATGTACATTGATAGTGAGGAGAATACAGTGACATTTGTGGGTGTGGGGGGGGGGGGGGGGCTGTGTGTGCATGTTGTTTAGGTGTGTGTGTGTGCAATAGTATAGTAGGGTGTTTCTGAGTCAGCGGCTCCCCACTGGCGGAGGTCAGGACACAGGAAAACAGGAGGCTGGGAAGTGATAGGGGTGTGTAGGCATAAGGGGGACTAAAGAGGAGGGTGGGAGACACTGTGCAGCTTCTGCCAGTGGGTGAGGGTCCAGCGTGGCAGTACAGGAGTACAGGATGGTGGCCCTGAGTCAGTGTCTCCTCCTACTGGGTGGGAGTTTGGGTGCATGAGAGCAGGAGGCTGGGCTATGAGGCATGATAGGGGCATGTGGGCAAAACAGCGTCAGCGACTCCCCAGTGGTGGAAGTTACGGTTCAGGAGAGCAGGAAGCTGGGTAGTGATAGGGGTGTGTGAGTATACAGGGGACTAAAGAGGGGCTTAGGGGTGACGTGAATTGCGGGAGGGGGGCGTGGGGTGCCGTGAATCAAGGAAGGGGGGCGCAGGTGTCGGCGAATCGCGGGAAAGGGCGGGGGTCCGCAAAGCATGGGAGGGGGCGTGAATTGCACGAGGGGGGTTGCGAATCGCGGGAGGGGGTGCGTGGGGGTACGTGAATTGCGGGGGGGGGGGCACGGGGCGCAATGAATCACCTAGTTGGTTATATATTCTTGTAGAAGGATGGTAGGATATTGCTGTCATTCAGAATGCATTTATATAAACAGTAATAGTAGCAGTAAAAGGTCTGACTTAAAACACCTACAGTAAAACAGAACAGGTGTTATATATTATACAAAGAATTGGTTGATGATGTGTAGGTTGACGTGCACATAGTTCATAGTTGTCACTGGAAAAAAAATTGCTACAAGAAAAAATCAACACAGAAAGTTCAACACATGTAAATGTTGACATAAGTGTGGCACTTCATCGGTGTCCATGTCGACACATGAGAATAAATATGAAAACATTCAAAAAAAGAAAAATAAAGGACGCGTTTACCTGTGAAGGTATCCGCGTTTACCTGTGAAGGGACGCGTTTACCTGTGAAGGTATCCGCGTCCCCTCGCGGGGCTCGCTGCGCTCGCCACGCTTCGGGCTCGGTGGCTCGCTGCGCTCGCCACACTATTCTATTCTCAACTCCACGCCGACGTGGATAGTAGGGCATGAAAAGGTCGGAGGACGCGTACCGCCGCCCCTCGCGGGCTCGCTGCGCTCGCCACGCTTCGGGTTGGCGTGGATCGTGGGGTGGCGTCAAAAAATTGGGGTGACATTTAAGGGTTAATTGGGTCTATTTGGGCTCTGTAGCCCATTTAACATTGATTCCTATGGGAAAATCGCGGGCATTGAGGCATTTTACATTAAAATCGCGATCAATTAGGCTTTTTAACATTGTTCCCTATGGGAAAATCGCGGTCATCGCGGGTACACGATTTTGATGTACCCGCGATTTACCCGCGATGCCCGCGATTTTTTACCCCCGACGCCCGCGATTCTGATCGCGGGCGCCGTTCTAGGTAAAGAGTACCTAATAAATCTTCAAAAACTCATGTCAACCTTTTTCATTGTCGACCATAGCCGTACCAGTGTTTTGCATGTGTCATTTAATCCTGAGGTTGCCGTGAATCGCGAGCGGGGGTGGGGGGGGAGGGAGGAGGTGAGGGGTGTCCGTGAATCACGGGAGGAGGGGTCGTGGGTGGATGCCGTGAATAGCGGGAGGGGGGGTTGCGGGGGGGGGGGGTGTGTGGGTGCCGCGAATCGTGGGAGGGGGGGCGCGGGGGGTTGCAGTGAATCGCAGGAGGGTGGGTCGCGGGGGCGGGGGGTTGCCACAATGACAGGAGGGGGGTCAGGGGTGGGGAATCGCGGTAGGGGGGGTCGTGGGGGGCACCGTGAAATGTGGGAGGGGGGGCCTGGGGGGTTGGCGCAAATCGTGGGAGGGGGGGTTGCGGGGTGCCGCGAATCGCAGGAGGGGGGGTGTCATGGAGTGGGGCAGCGAATTGTGGGAGTCACCGGGGGTGCCGCGAATTGCGGGGGGTGTGCTGCAAATCTCGGGAGGGGGACGCGGGGGGTGCCGCGAATCGCCACAAGAAAAAATCAACACAGAAAGGTCAACACATGTAAATGTTGACATAAGTGTGGCACTTCATTGGTGTCCATGTCGACACATGAGAATGAATATAAAAACATTGAAAAAGTGAAAAATAAATCTTGTCAACCTTTTTCATTGTCGACCATAGCCATGTCAGTGTTTTGCATGTGCCATTTAATCGTGGGGATGCCGTGAATGGGGGGGGAGGGAGGGAGGTGCATACCTCCCAACATGACCCTCTCCAGGAGGGACGCATTGCTCTGTTTCTGGACTTTCTTCTTAATTTATAGATTACCATTACCTGTGCTTAAACACCTTTCTTATCAATTACCCTGTTTAAAACAGGTGATGACAATCATAAATTAAGATGGAAGTCCACAAACAGAGCATTCTGTCCCTCCTGGAGAGGGTCATGTTGGGAGGTATGGAGGTGTGGGGCGCTCACCTGGTGTGACAGATGAGTGACAGATGTAGCCAAATATATAAGAGATTTTTTTAGCACGCCCACTGATGCTAGCCAGACGCCCGCCCCTCCACACCGGAACGATGATGTCATGTCGCTGCGCCAAGAGGAGGCGCCGGCGTGGACACTGAGCACAACGGAAGGGGATAAGGGTATGTGCCTTGATAAAGAGGCACAACGCCTCGAAACGTTGGGGAACTTATCCAGTGTCCTGGTCATTATTTACTATTTGAGATGAGTGCCGCCGTGATCCAGCCCTAAATAGCCTGAGCTATATATATATATATATATATATACTGGTTCCCTTATAGAGGGCAGTCAGGGTGGTTACTGTAATGCAGTGGCGTAACTATCAATCTTGCTCCCCCCTGCCAAAATAAATTCTGGCGCCCCCTCCCCCCCCCCTCATTTTTTTAAAATGCCAGCCCAGCAGCCACCGGGGATCAAGAGGAGTAGGCAACGCCGCCTGGTGAGTGGGGATCAGGGGAAGCTGGACACTGACATATGTCACACAATCCCCGGCTAATAGCCAGCCCAGCGGAGGTGACCGTGATCTCTCTCCCCTACCGCGTCCTGTCAGGTCCTTACCCCGCTTTCCACCTGCCATGCTGTTCCTGGCCACAGTGATCAGACAGCCTATCTGCCCGCTGTGGCCAGGAGCGGCGAGGCAGGTGGCAAAACTGTAGATTCTCAGCGCTGTCCTGCACAATCCCCGTCGGCCGACTTGTACATAGCATTGTACCTTCGCCGCCTAGGATCCCGGAATACTCAGCAGCGCTGCACGCAAGCTGGAAGGGCAGCGGGCATGGTGGAAGGGGGAGCGCTCTCTGGCGAGTCTGGCTGTCTATGTGAGGATGCTCAGTGAACCTGTCACTGCGTCCTCACACAGACAGCCAGAGAGCGCTCCCCCTTCCACCATGCCTGCTGCCCTTCCAGGGCTGCTGAGTATTCCGGGTTCCCAGGCAGCGAATGTACAATGCTATGTACAAGTCAACACTCTGAACCTGCGCCCCGGTGGAGCCTGCTCCCCCCCGCCATCGCTGGGGCTGCGGACCCCAAGATACGCCACTGCTGTAATGCTATATATATATATATATATATATATACAAGAGGTGGTGAATACACAGCGCTTCAAAGTTACTCAGTCCAGCAAAAGAAAGCCTGTATCAAGGCTATATAGTCACTAAAGTCCCAATAAATTCGGACTGCAGCTCCCTCTAAAATGGATTCCCTGGATCCTCAGGAATAGGAGACATCTGTAGACAATAGAGAGACAGAGGGGCGCTCCATAGTGCATAAACGATTTATTTTCAAAAAAGCAAAAGGCAGGGAGAACAAGCCAACAAATATCGCTCGTACCAAAATATTCATCAGTTGTGGGCTGGATACCACAGGGTTACAACATATTACCAGGCCAGGCACGTCCAGCATCAGTCCGGGGCACCGACAGGATGTTAACAGCCCACGCTGCTTCTTCCCTCACGGGTTAGGGCAGCGTGCCGATATCCTTCGCGGGAACAGACAGCGGGAGGACTCCTGGACCAAACACACACAGCGAGCGTCACCGTAGCCACGCCCTAACGCGTTTCGTGGAACACTTCGTCAGAGGGCTTGTTCCACGAAACGCGTTAGGGCGTGGCTACGGTGACGCTCGCTGTGTGTGTTTGGTCCAGGAGTCCTCCCGCTGTCTGTTCCCGCGAAGGATATCGGCACGCTGCCCTAACCCGTGAGGGAAGAAGCAGCGTGGGCTGTTAACATCCTGTCGGTGCCCCGGACTGATGCTGGACGTGCCTGGCCTGGTAATATGTTGTAACCTTGTGGTATCCAGCCCACAACTGATGAATATTTTGGTACGAGCGATATTTGTTGGCTTGTTCTCCCTGCCTTTTGCTTTTTTGAAAATAAATCGTTTATGCACTATGGAGCGCCCCTCTGTCTCTCTATTGTCTACAGATATATATATATATATATATATATATATATATATACTGGTTCCCTTATAGAGGGCAGTCAGTGTGGTTACTGCAGTGATATATATATATATATATACTGGTTCCCTTATAGAGGGCAGTCAGTGTGGTTACTGTAATGCTATATATATATATATATATATATATATATATATATATATATATATATATATATATAGGCAGTAGATGGCCGCGGCACTGGGGACTTCAATGAATGAAACAGAAAACAACGCTTGTTCTGTGACGTTTCAGCCTTTAATACAGGCTTTTCTCAAACAGCTTACTCAAACAGAGAAAAGCCTGTATTAAAGGCTGAAACGTCACAGAACAAGCGTTGTTTTCTGTTTCATTCATTGAAGTCCCCAGTGCCGCGGCCATCTACTGCCTGCATCTGGCCCTGTAAGGGTCTCTACCAAGGGCACGGGGCCCTTTGACAAGATTTTGGAGCTGAGTGCCGGCAACCCGGCAACCCGTCCATACTATATAGGGTTACTTGCATTTCCGAAAAGGACATCATTTCCAGATGTGACTCTGAAAAAAAATCTATCAATAAAAAGCACACTGGTTTTATAAAGATTTGTACTGTTTTTTGACTAACAATTGTTAGAATCTATATTCGGTGGTTGATAGCGCTCTCTATATCTCTATTCCTCCCATTTTCTAACACCACCTCCCACTAACAGGGGGGGTCATAGAGTAGCGGCTTGCAATATTCTAAGGGCGCACGTGGGGTCATCCTTTTGTTGATATATATATATATATATATATATATATATATATATACACAGACACACACACACACAGGTTCCCATATAGAGAGCGGTCAGTGTGGTTAGTGCTGTTATCACCAGTACTGCCCGTTGTTAGTAGAACAGACATATATAACACAATACTCGGCATAGTCAGACTAATCACATAAATTGCTAGGTATTACAGACGCCTCAGGACCCGAGTAATCCGGGTCTCCCAGCTGCTGGTACCAATGTGTAAGTCAGGGTTGCCGACTTTTAAAAGCTCCTCTCCTGGAGAAGCCCGGAGAGGAGACTTTCAGCAGGAGCTCGGGGGCGGGGCTTAAACATGACATAATTAAGCCCCGCCCCCATGAAGGAAAGTTACTCAATTTGCCTATCTCCGGGGAGGGGGCGGGGCTAAATGATGCGATTATGACACTTTAGCCCCGCCCCTCCCCAGAGATCTGCAGCCATAAGGTAATTTAAACGCCGTGGTCGGGGGGGGGGGGGGGAGCCGCAATCAGGGGAGGGGAAGCAGGGGTCCCCCAGAATCCGGGAAGGTTGGCCACCTTTCCGGGGGGCCGAGAGGGTGACCCGATTTTCAAGACCCTCCCGGTCATTTCGGGAGGGTAGGCAACCCTGATGTAAGTACAGGAGGAGTCAGTGCTGCTTCTGTCTCCTACTTACATCTCCTACTTCCTCATCAGCTCCTTCTTTCCTCAGTCCCCCGTCCTCCCCCTCCCTGCTGCTGAGGAATGTACAGCAGCACACAGAGCACGGCCAGAGCAGCCCCGGCTTCCGTGTGAGCTAAGTAACTATAAGGAAGCCCAGGGAATGTGGAGGCTGAGTGGCTGCTGATGTACAGGCTGCTGCAGCACACATACACATACCTGCTTCTATCCGTCACCTGAGTCCCTGCAGATAACAGGCAACACACGATACAGCAGCTACAGGAAGCAGTAAGCACTACTCTGCTGCTTGCAGACCCACCCACCTGATCCCTGCACAGCAAATCACAAGCCAGATTTGTTCTGCAGCGTCCAATCCACGGCTGGCCCTGAGAACAAGGCAACAAGCCCAAAAACAAGCTACCCACAACTAGCAGGAAAAATAAGCGGAATTGGCAACCATGCAAAGGTCCCTGCTACCATTGTACCTCCTGCGTGTGTCAGTCCCCACCAGTGTTGCCAACTCTGAAATGAAAAACAAGCAACTGATGACTGAAAACAAGCCCAAAGCAAGCCCAACCCAATCCTAAAAAGCCCCCAAACAAGCCCAACGTACATTTGTTTATATATATATATATATACAAACATACACACATCCAGTTCACGGCGGCACTCCCGGACGGAATACCGGCAATAACACACTGTATGTGTTCAATGTTTCAGTGCTCTGTTCTTGATAAAAGTGCACAGAGCACTGAAACGTTGACCACATACCGTGTGTTATTGCCGTTATTTCGTCCATGAGTGCCGCAATGATGTGGATGTGTGTACATGGACACCATGTCCCCGAAGGGATTAAATGAAGAAAACAGTTATACTGCATTCCTGTAACCCAGTGGTTCCCAAACTTTTTTGAATCACGGCGCCCTAGAGCATCAAAATATTTTCAAGGCACCCCTAGGCCAAATGCTTCTTATCGAGAAATTGAGAAAAAAAAATTAAATTATGTACATTGTGTTTATATGTCACAGTTATCTGGTGAGGGACAGGATTTGCTCCTGTTTGTCCACATATATTATGATTGGCAGCCATCAGCACTGATTTTGCCTGGTACATTGACCATAAATAATATGAATTGATCCTGGTCCACCAACCCAAGGCACCCCTGTAAGTGTCCTGAGGCACCCCAAGGTGCCTAGGCACACAGTTTGGGAACCACTGCTGTAACCCATCTGTATCAGATCTAGCACCTCCCAGACACTTCTGGCGCCAGAGATTTGCAGAAATATTAATAGCATGAAACTACCCACACATCAAACGTCTGTGTTATCTGTACACGCATATACATTGGAGTAAGCCCGTATATTGAATCACTATATAAACGATATGGTATCTTATTACATCAAGGTATCACATCAATATAAACTAACTGTTCCATGATTACCACTCATGTACCTGTTCCCTCTCATTTGTCATCACCATCAGGGGCGGATCCAGGATAAAATGACAGGGGGGGCACCATGATAAAAAAGGGTTTGGGTGGGGGAGGGGCGGTGTTAGTGGTGCCAGTGTACATACTAAGAGAGCGGCAGGAGAGGGTGGGAATAAAAATAGGCCCTGGCACTTAAAGTATGCAGGCCCACCATGGCCAAAGGCGTGCTCTGGAAAAGGGTGTGTGGCCACTCAACAGGGGGCGTGTCAACACCATATACAACTTCTACACATTATGCAACAAAATACTAAACCCCATTATACTTGCCCCTTACACATGATGCCAAATGGATTGAGCCAAAATTTACATAATGCCAAATGGATTGTGTCAAAATTCATATAATGCCACACGGATTGAGCCAAATGCATAAAATGCCACACGGATTGAGCCAAAATTCATAAAATGCCACACGGATTGAGCCAAAATTCACATAATGCCACACGGATTGAGCCAAAATTCAAATAATGCCACACGGATTGAGCCAAAATTCACATAATGGTTGCGTTAACCTTGCGTTAACCTTGCGTTAAGAGCTGTCCTTTGCGGTGAGAGTCGCCGGGTCCCAGCAGGTCCCGGCGGCTCCCCCCTCCCACACACACCCGGCGCTGCTGCTGCTGCGCCGGGCTCTCCTCCTCCCTGCACCCGGAAGAGGATCAGTGCAGGGAGGAGGTCACAGGTCCGGGCAGCACAGCTCTGTGCTGCCCAGACACAGGTGAGGGGGGAGGGGACGATGTGGGGCGGCGGGGGTCGGCGCGGGGCGGCGGAGGGTTGCGATAGAAGCCCATTGCCTTCTATGAGGCATCGCCAGATTTGCTTACGGAATCCCAAAATGCGGTAAAACCCCCGATAACGGGGTTTTTACCGCATTTTTAGCTTTGAAAATCTCCCCCTTAGTGTTTACCAGTATTTAGTGTGAGGTGTGACAATAGTTATGCACGTGATAATCGTGACTTAGACAATAAAATTATAAAAACACTCCAGACTTTGTGCTGTGTCGCCAGAAGTCATCAAATTGTCCTGATTTCCATAGGACAGTAAAGTGCATGCAAAGGGTGGTACGGCTTCTGCGCCTTCAGTGTTTTTGGAACAGTCTATAATATGACAATCCTTCGAAAGATCTTATATTATGCGTACCAGCAAATGCCTGAGAATTCACATGTAGCAGTATCTCTCTCTTGAAAGGTCTCCCTCGTTCCTCACTGTCCGTCTCATTGGAATATTTCAGACATGTGGGAAGTGTTACGGGGAGTAGATTATCATTTATCCCAAACAGCGATAACATTATGTGACTTTGTGAAAAAAGTTTTTTTTACTATTACAGGTGCTTGTGCATAGAAGAAAAATTAATGAACAACGCCACCTTGTGGTTATATTTATATGCACATAGTGGTCACCTTGTGAAAAAAGTAGATATTAATAAAATAGTTTATCACGAAACTCAAGCTTGGGTCATATGTATCCAGGTGGTGTTTCCGGCAGGTGTCTTCCAAGACCCTTTAAACCAAAAAAGTCTCCCAGTACAGTAGGAACTCATAGCGTGATATTGTTTTATGAGAAAAAAACAAATTTATTTAAAACAATACAATTTGTTCTAAAATACATAGAAAACAGTGTAGGTGAACCCGTACATTAGCAAAGAGTATTCGATAGCTTATCTGGTTGTGATGCCAGCGGGGGATGAAGAGATGTTGGCCCAACCGGTTTCGTCCCTTTATTCCATAAAGTGGGACTTCATCAGGGGTTGGAATAAAGGGACTGGGGCACAGTGCAATGATCTGCAGATAGCATACATGGTGAGGAGGACTGAGGCACAGTGCAATGCTCTGCAGATAGCCTACATGGTGAGGAGGACTGAGGCACAGTGCAATGCTGTGCAGATAGCATACACGGTAAGCAGGAATGGGGCACAGTGGAATGCTCTGCAGATAGCATACATGGTGAGGACGACTGGGGCACAGTGCAATGCTCTGCAGATAGCATACATGGTAAGCAGGAATGGGGCACAGTGCAATGCTCTGCAGATAGCATACATGGTAAGCAGGACTGGGGCACAGTGCAATGACATACCCTCCAACATGACCCATTGCATTTGGTACACAATGCTCTGCTCCTGGACTTCCCTCTTAATGTATGATTACCCCAGGGTTGCTACCCTCCCAGAATGGTCGGGAGTCTCCTGAAAATCGGGTCACCCTCCTGGCCCCCCAGAAAGGTGGGCAACCCTCCCGGTTCAGGTGGACCCCCACTGCGCCCCCCTATTGCAGTAGTCTTTCCGTGACTTCGGCATTTAAATGCCGCAATCCGTCACAATCGCGTCATTTAACCTCACCCCCTCTACAGAGATCCGTGAATTCAGCAATTTTACATCCTGGGGCGGGGCTTAATGTCACGTTTAAGCCCCGTCCCTGAACTACTACTGAAAGTATCCTCTCAGGGCCTCTCCCGGAGAGGAGATTCTAAAAGTCGGCAGCCCTGGATTACCCTCATCTGTGTGGAACTAGGTAAATGACGAGAAGGGTGATGGCAATCATACATTACCAGGGAAGTCCAGGAGCAGAGCATTGTGTACCGAATGCAATGGGTCATGTTGGAGGTTATGCAATGATCTGCAGATGAGGACTGACCAAAACATTGATCCCTGTGGCTAGTCAGCTCAGGCAGGGACCCTGGAGGAGTGGGGACCCCCCCAATAAAGGGAGGGTGGTGGGCATCAGGCTGTTAAACATTTGTTTGCATTCCTGGCTCCTCCCACATGCTGTATATTTACACGTAAATGTAAACAAACATTCGGACTGCGCTCACAGGGATGCTGCCAGCCGGAGAAGACAGCGATCGGGCAGGGAGGCATCTGGACGAGAATATTTTCCCTTCTCCTTGGGGATTCTACATGGACAAACCTACGAGGGAATCCATATGTAATGTATGTGTTAATGCATGTAGTATGTAATACTGTTCATGTGTTTGTGTGTTTTTTTTCACTATTTGTTATGTTGTAGAACTACAAGACCCAGTGCGCCCTTTAATGGCCCACATGCTGGGACTTGTGGTTCTCCAAGTCTTAGCATGTGGGGCAGGCTTGCAGGGGCTTGTAATTCCACAACATTACACAAGTTTAATCTAATTTTCACCATTTATCAGCCCAATGCCCACCGCCCCAAGGGTATCAGGGACAGCCTCGGGCTTCAGCATGGGCAGAGGTCACTCTGGAGGGGAGGACCCAACTTCTGCAGGTTCCCTGTCTGGGCTGACCAGCCACAGGGATCAATGCTTTGGCCATTGGAACTTATGTCAAAAAAAAATTTCCAACATCTGCGGCATTACTCTGTTGGCTGTTTGGGCCGGTGATGGATGCCAAAATACAGGGACCCCTAGACATTTTGTCACCTGGATTTTGGGAACCAGGACGGCCCTTGAGCCTGGTGCTGATTTTAGAAATCCTGGGGATCCCCTATGTGTTTGCTCCCCTGAATTTCTGAAACCAGCAGGATGGTTTTACTCAGGAGGGGGACCCTATGCATTATTTCCCCACAAATCACACAAGTGCATTAATTTGCACATTTTCATGACTAAAAATCGCACCATATCACATTTTTGCCGCAAATTTGCATCTAATTTAAATAGTTGATTTTCTCAAAAAATTCTCGATTTCAGAACATTACTAAAAAACGCATCCCATTAAATGTCACCCAAGGTGTTTTCGCTTTCTGTCTGAGCGGCAGCTTTCTACTCGCAGTCACCTGCCATTTTCTCAGATTACTGATCATCTCTGAATCAGGCCCAGGGACATAAGATGGTCAAGCTGTTATGTGTCACAGCAACTGATCTAGTCTGAGAGTTTCAGAATCAACTTCAGTGGCGCATGCAGGTGATGTTTCTGAGTACCCAGAACCCCCCCCCCAGGAGTCTAAGGGCCCTAGACTGAAAGCTGGGGGTTCCCTATTTCCATGGGTACAAGAATTAAAAAATAGGCCCTTGGGAACCGGAAATATCTGACTTCAAAGCAGTGGTCCCCATCCAAGCCTGTTAATTGCTCTTCCCAGTCAGATATTTCAGGTTCTGTCTCCTGAACTCTGATCCCCTAGTCCTCAATACCATTTGGTAGGTGGGATTCTCTAGTTTTGTTTTTATTTGATATTTATTTTAATTTTACATATCCATTTTTACAAACATAGACAGAGTGCAGAGACAAACATACTTTACATTACAAGGGTCTAGCAGTTCCCTAAGCAGCTATCCATTTCATAGGATTATCTTACGTGGTGTTATCCCTAGTTCATAAAATGCTCCCTATTTTTTATTTCAGTAGAGGCACCCACCCTAGTGCCGTTCCTCTATATCGGTAGACTATAGTAACAGCGTTTTTATCGAGCGGTCTTGATAGTCCCCGTCCGTCCATTCATGTTGAGCCCAGGCTATATTCTACCCATCTAGTTCCACTTCCAGGGGTTCCATATCCATTGATCTACAGGTATAGCAGGAGATCAATATACAGCACTTATACATATGGTGGAACTGTCCCGTGTTAATGGCTTGCTCAGTGCATTACATGGTTTCTCTTAAGTGTTAGCGTGCCTAGATACTTAATTATTTGTGCGATCAATCAGCTGGCCAAATAAATAGAAAAAGAGAGAAAAAGAAGAAAAAATACCGGGTTATTACCTGGTAACGGGTTTTCCTCTACTCCGCCATGGCAGCCATCATGAATGGGTTTCTCCCTGCTGGGTAGTGCTTTTGGAAAGGAAAAAAAGACCTCTGGATCCTATAAGAAGACTCCTCCTCCATACACCAGTGTCTTTTATATTTCTTCAGCTTTAAAACAAACGAACATCATTATTCCACATACCACACCCCCTTTTTTTTTTTTTTTTAAAGGGTGGGAAATACCGCTGCCATGGCGGAGTAGAGGAAAACCCGTTACCAGGTAATAACCCGGTATTTCCTCTGCCTCCACCATGGCAGCCATCATGTATGGGTCATGCCCAAGCAGTACCGTATTTCATAGGGTGGGTCATACTCACGTATAACACAAGAACAGGCCACCGGCCACATAATTCATAACTCAAAGAAGAACGTTTCTTCACGTCCTAGTTTACTGCCGCGCTCAGGATCTTCCTCCCAAACTTGGCATCTGCAGAGGACCAGACGTCCACTCTGTAATGTTTTGTAAATGTGTGGGCTGAGGACCACCCTGCCGCCTTGCAAATCTCTGTTAGTGATGCAGATCCTTTCTCTGCCCACGATGACGCCATTGATCGCGTTGAGTGTGCTTTAAACCCTTCCGGTGGCTCCTGCTGCCTTATGACATATGCTTGTCGAACACCGCTTTTAATCCATCTTGATAGGGTTTGCTTAGAGGCCCTTTGCCCCTTTCTTTCTCCTTCTGATAATATAAATAAATTGTCGACTCTACGAAATTCAGCCGTCCTTTGCTTGTAAATGGACAGGGCTCTGACCAAGTCCAGGCAATGTAACCTGCTTTCTTTACTATTTGTAGGATTTGTACAGAACGTAGGCAATATGATCTCCTGATTGATATGGAATTCTGACGCCACCTTAGGTACAAACATTGGGTTTGTCCTCAAGACTACTCTATCTGTATATATTTTGAAGTACGGCTCCTTTATCCACAGTGCTTGGAGTTCCGATACTCTACGAGCTGAGGTCATGGCTACTAGAAACAATACTTTCCATGACAAGAATTTCAAGGCCACCTCTTGTAGTGGCTCGAAAGGTGATTCTGTTAGAACCCCTAGCACCAGGTTCAGGTCCCATGAGGGTATCGGACTTCTTACCCTTGGTTTAATTCTTTTCACTGCCTGCATGAACCTTTGTACATATCTGTTCTTGGCTATGTCCCAATCCAAGATGCATGATATAGCCGAGACTTGCACTTTCAGAGTACTTGGGGAGAGGTTCATTCACAGCCCTTCTTGTAGGAAGGAAAGTACGGTGACCACACTACGAGGATTCTTACTATTTTCCTTCGCCCAAAAAGCATACTTTTTCCAAACTCTATAATATATCTTCATGGTTACCGGCTTCCTTGCCTTAAGCAAAGTATCCACTACTCCTTCACTGAACCCCTTTGCTTTCAGACCTCCGATTTCAGCAACCAAGCCGTCAGTTTCCACGATTCCGGCTGCTCCTTGAATACTTCCCCTTGTACTAGTAGCTCCTTGGTCGAAGGGAGTCTCCACGGATCGTCTACTGCCAACTTCTGTACCGTATTGAACCATGCTCTGCGAGGCCAATACGGCAGGATCGTTATTACTTCGATCTTCTCCCTCTGCAGTTTCCTCAGTAGCCTCTGAATCATTGGTATTGGGGGAAAAACATAAGCTCTCTCCATGTTCCAAGGCACTGACAGTGCGTCTACTTGTTCCGCCAGCGGCTCCCAGAACCTGGCAAAAAACCTGGGTACTTTTTTGTTTCCTGCCGTCGCCATAAGGTCTACCTGTGGACGTCCCCATCTTTCCACCAGATTTTGGAATACCATTTGGTTGAGACCCCATTCTCCTGGCAGGCATTCTATTCTGCTTAGTTGGTCGGCCACCACATTTTCTTTCCCTGCCAGATATACTGCAGTGATGCTCAGAACCCGACCTTCCGCCCACTCGAACAGTTTGGCGGCCACCTCCATCAATGCTCTGCTTCGCGTACCTCCTTGCCGATTCACATAGGCCGCTACCGCCTGGTTGTCGGACCTCACGATTAGTTCTGTCCCTTGCAGTTGACTCTGAAACCACCTGCAGGCTCTGACCACTGCCTCCATTTCCCTCAGGTTGGAGTGAGCCTCCCTCCAATCTTGCTGCCACTTTCCTTGAGCCACCTGATGATTGAAGGTTGCTCCCCAGCCTGTTTCGCTGGCGTCTGTGGTTAGTGTAACCTGCGGCTTCGTGCCAAAGTATCTTCCTGCCACCACTCTGTCTTCTGCTGCCCACCAGTCTAAGTCTTGTCTGGCCTTTGTGGACAGGACTATCCTTTGGGACAAGTCTTTTGAATTTTTGTTCCATTGCAGGAGAAAACAGCTCTGTAGTTTCCTTGTATGGAACCTCGCCCAAGGAACTACCTCTATAGCCGATGCCATTAGGCCTAGCACCTCCATGCAGCCTCGAGAGGACACAACGCGTCTTCTTTGTAGACTTTTTACTTGCTGCACTAGTTTTCTTCTTCTGACTTCTGTTAAGGAAATTTTTAGCTCTTTTGTATTGACTACTACCCCCAGGTATGTTAGTTCTTGAGCAGGAATCAACTGGCTCTTTTTGTAATTTATTAACCAACCGTGTTCCAGCAGACACTGTACCACCCTGTCTGTGTGCTCTTGCGCCTTCTCCTCGGAGTCTGCGACTATTAAAATGTCGTCGAGGTAAGGGAATAACCTTATCCCACTCTGTCTTAGTGCTGCTATCAGCACGACCAGCACCTTGGAGAATGTTCTCGGGGATGTAGCCAGCCCAAATGGTAGGGCGTTGAACTGATAGCTTGTGCCCATTAGCCTGAACCTCAGATACTTTCGATGGCTTATGCAGATTGGAACGTGCAAATAGGCGTCTTTGATATCTATCGACGTCATGAAGTCTTTTTGACTTAAGTCTAGTATCACCGATTTGATACTCTCCATTTTGAAGGATTTGACCTCTATGAACTGATTGAGTCGTCTCAGATCTAATATGGTCCGAAATCCCCCTGTCGCTTTCTTTACTACAAAGAAACGGGAAAAACATCCCCGAAATTCCTGATCCTCTGGAACAATGCTGATTACTTCTTGTTCCAGCATTTCTTGTAAACTTGCTAATAAGGCTTTTCTCTCCTACCTGTTTTTGGGAATCGGAGAATGAACAAAAAACTCTCCGGGAACCTTGTTGAACTCCACTTTGTACCCGGAGGATACTACCTCTTGGACCCACTTGTCTCCAGTGGTCCCGGACCAGATACTTGCAAATTTCAGTAGCCTGGCCCCTACTGTTTGTGACCCGACGTCACTGTGCCTCCTTTTTGGAGGATAATTTATTCTCCCTATTTCTTTGGGCACGAAAATTGCCCCTTGAGACCCAGGATCCCCTTCTGTAGGGCCTTCCTGGTCTATATGCCCGTGACTCTCTGTAGTCTTGAGGCTGAAATCTTCCGAACTTGGCCGGAGGTACCCTCCTGCCTTCCTTATCCTGAGGAAGCCAAACGGACTTCCCCCCTGAGATCTTAGCCACCAGTTCGTCCAATTGTTTACCAAACAAATAGTCCCCTTGGAACGGCATGGACAGGAGTTTATTCTTGGACTGCACGTCCGCTGCCCATGGTTTTAACCATAGTGCCCTTCTTGTTGCGGCTGTTGCTGCCCCTGCTCTGGCCGCCAGCCTCACCGCATCCATTGATGCTTCGCAAACAAACTCCACTGCAAGCTGTACGTCTTGTACGATTTTTAACAGCTCCGAACTTGCGAGGTCATCCAGAATATCCCCTTCTAATTGCTGACACCAGCCTCTTATTATTCTGGATGTTACTGCCATTGCTGACGCTGCTTTCAGGGAGGCCCCTGAAATTAAGTGTTGTTTCCTTAGGCCCAATTCGATCTTCCGATCCATTGGATCTTTAAAGGCGTTGGCCTCTTCTAGTGGCAATGTTGTTTTTTTCGACAACCTCGCCACTGCCGCATCTACTTTAGGTGCTTCCTCCCATGAGAGTACTTGCGTCTTGTCAAAAGGGTACATCTTGTTAACCTTCCCTGGAATAGCCACTCTTTTGCCTGGCTGCTTCCATTCTTCGGTTATTATGTCCTTCAGAGTTTGTGATAAGGGAAACGTTTTACTTTTCTGTTTCCTATCCTTAAAAAGCATTTCATGCAAGCTTACATCCTCCTGCTTGTCTTCAATATTTAATGCTTTATAAATACGGACCAGAAGGTTGTCAACCATGTCGGCATTAAAGTCCGCGTCCGACCTATCCTGCCCTGGATCATCCTCCTCTTCATCATCTAAGTCGCCCCCAAGCATGTTAGCACTGGTCAACTGACCCGCTGTATCATCTATATCCTCATTTAGCACAGAACTTTTCCGTTTAACGGGCGTTTTACCCGGATCCTCCTTAGGTGCAAACGTATCTGCCAGGGCCGTTTTCAACATCTGTACCAGGCTCGCCATTTGAGCCGGGGGAAATAACTGAGACGCCTTACAGCCTTCACATACAGTCCCCACGTGTTTGTCTGGCAGCGTCTTGTCACATGTTGCACATTTGCTCTGCGCAGATTTCTTCTGCTTGCTTTTCCCCTTATCCTTGCTAGACTCAGACCTACAATGACAACCACCAACCAGTCACTAAGAACTACTTTAAACAACACCGCGTGGACACCCTTACACCAGCACACTGCTCACCCAGTTTTTACGCCAGACTGCCTGTCTTCCTCCATAATTGGTAGTGCGCTCTCTAGAAAACACAATCACGTCTAAGTAAAAGTACTGCCCCATCCAGTAACTATTATATGAACAAGCAGTCAGATACAACTCACCCCAAGTAAGCCACGTGCCTGACCAAGTCCAGTAACCCAGATGCTAGCGTACCAAGTCCCGGCAGCAGGCTGAGTCCCGCTCCCGATTACCCAGACCTCAGATCAGCGTGACACAAACACGCCGGCTCCGGCTATCACTCAATGACGCGTGCCGGAAGTCGCGCCCTAATGACGCGCCTCATTCTGAGGATACGTTACGCGCACTACCCGGCGCCCGCCCTTAGCACAGAGCTGGGGCAGGGGAGCGCGTGCAGGTGGCTTAGTACATACCGCTCCCCTGGACGCCGCCGCACAGCTACCCCATGGGGCCCGCATTCGGCATAATGAGAGCTTATGCTCTCCTTCTCTCCTGCATGAAGCCACAGCAGCTGCAGGGAGCGACAGTCTGCAGCGTAAGGTGAGCCGGTGTCCACACACATGCACTACCCGGAAAGGAAAAAAAGACACTGGTGTATGGAGGAGGAGTCTTCTTATAGGATCCAGAGGTCTTTTTTTCCTTTCCAAAAGCACTACCCAGCAGGGAGAAACCCATACATGATGGCTGCCATGGCGGAGGCAGAGGAAATACTTATTTACATGCATTTCCTGTGTATATTGTTTTCGCTTGTCTACCCCCTCCCTCCCGCCCCCCTTATTATTGGTGTCTCCTATGTATTTCTAGTGTTCCAATATTTTGAAGCTTTCCACCTATCCCAGATTTTCTCATATTTACTTAGAGTGTTTCTACTTAAATGCAGATATTTCTCCTGCTCGACCGTGTAGTTTGTGAGGATACGGGGTTCCTCAATCACTCAGACACCGAGCAGATGAAACCAAAATATGGTTTATTTTTATCACAGCACACAAAAGTAGATGAAGACAGGAAAAAGATTCAAATGGTAGCATAAAAACATCCGGGTAGCAAAGTCCTTGTAGCATCACAGTCCAAATAACGAAACTATCACTTATTCCACACAGCAGTGACAGCAGAAACCTGTGCGAATCCACACAGCACCGGACGCTCCACACCAGAGCTTACGTAGGATGCCCCCCCCCAGGCAAACGATGCGCTCACAAGGTCCAGTGGCAGAGTATGACCTCTTAGCCAGGATTGCGACTAACATTCTCAGCTGGCAGGTGTACAAGTCATTTTAAAAACTTCCAATTTCCCACGGGGCTTAAACTGCCAGGGGGCCGGTACTTGGTTCGGATTGGTGGACCCAAGAGTCAGACACATCCCCCCAGGTAATATCCAGCTGGCCATCTGCTGCTGCCCCCCTGCTGGGTCTGGTTCCAGAAAGTCTGGAAGTGGCCAGAGATATGCAGAGAAGTGTCAACACAAGATACAATACCCAGCTGATTACGTTGTGTGGTGGTCACCCCCTGTGGACAACCTTCCTGTTGATAGCAGGGGAATTGGATCACCCCCTGTTGGGTTCGGTTCCAGTAAGTCTGCTAGTGACCAGAGATATGCAAGGGAGTATCAATACAACGAACAATAACCAGCTGATTGCGTTATGTGCTGATCACCCCCTGTGAAGATTGTCCCTCAGCTATCACCCTCCTGTGATAGCAGAAACAATAGTATGGTAATTAGACATAACCTTTTGGTGAATTCTTTCCTGGGTATTTCCTGTCCGACCATATTTGGGTAACAGCATCTAATACTATGGTTCTGGAAATACACACAGATTTGGGGGATAGAAACATCTATGGAGAACAAGAGGGTACCGACGGACTAAAAAGTACATTAATCACTACACCTAATAAAATATAATAATTACAGTCTTACGGTGAGTCTGATAACTTCACATTCCTTCCCCTACTATTTTAGTCCCGGTACCAAGTTGTTCAGGAACCAATAACAACCTGTAGTGGGATGCAGAGCAGAGAATCTGAGGTTTGGATGTACCACCTGAGTCCCACAGAGTGACATCATACCAAACCCATCTTGGAAGAGGCGGCTGGTTTGCAGAATCAGCAAGGGCAATATCACAATATAAGTTATGCATGTTAACTAACAAGTGAGTTAGCAATTCCCCGTCTTCAAATGTTGGGTACCCCCCCTCGGCAACAACGTAAACTTTCACACCGGGCACACCTATAGGGTGTGCTAATACTTTTGCCTCTCGCACAATGTGGCAGGGAGCAGTTTCCACCTCCCCCTCTTGCCCAAGGAACATCTGCCAAACGGCAGCCCAATATAGGGGCTCTGGCCCTGGCACTTCCGCCACTCTGTCACATCCTTCCTCCCTCCAACCCAAACTAGTGGCATGGCAAATTTCAGTACAGCATTTGGTCTCAATGCTCATGGCTGAGGAGGGACCCTCCATCAGAAACCATTCCGCTGGTGGCTGCAGGGCAGGCTGGTCCAAGGCCAGTACTACCCCCTCAAAAGCCTGGGTCTCACCTGCCGCTTCCTCTGCGCAGTCCTCAGTCTCCAGGATAACCTCCTTCCCCAGCTGAATATGCTGGGCAGCCTGAAGCAAGACATCATCTGCGACTGGTATGATTGTGGCCTGGATGTTGTCGGATACTCCTCTAACCACGGTGATCTCGTCTTGGACGCAGTCCTCACAGATCCCTTGGCAGCAGGTTAATAATTCTGCATCTCCCACCTCAGCAAAAGGGAAGCTGTAGTGCAGCTCCTCCTGGGGTGCCTGGCTCACAGGCCCCACTTCCTTCATTTTGGGGATAACCTTTCCCTGTATAGAACACTGAGCAGCTTCTTCCCTAGGCTGTGGGAGAAGCTGTTGCAGGCGGTGCCTTTCATCAGCCACCCTGCGACACTGGTCTCGCCATGCTGGGGTATACAAGAGCCCGCGATCAATCGCCTCTTCCTCTGCCACCACGAAGCACTCCTCCAGACACTCCATTTGTTCCCACACACTCCGCTGTGCACCGAAATTGAGGATCCATGCCCGATAATCAGCAAATGCATTTGTAGGATCTCCCTGATCTTGAAGGATCTGCTGAAGGATTTCCCCGCGAGTGCAGGATCGGATGGGTATACCTCGCAGCTGACATTCTGCTATCAGCTCCTCCATACTCATTTCTTCAAGGGCAGTTAGGGGCCCCCTGACAACGACCCTTCTCTTGCGGTAACAATTAATTCTGTGGCAGACCCCTCGGTTGTCTGCCCAGATTGCAGTAGCCCCCTTCTGGACCCTTCCTCTGGTTCTATCTGGGGCATCAATTTATTCTGGACTTGTCCTTCAGCCTCATAATATTGTCCTCTTTGTAGCATCTGGGTAACTGTAGCAATCACTTCCTCTGTAAATTCTACAAACTCTGGCTCCCCCAGCAGATTCCACGAGGTGGCCTCACCTTTACAGTGCAGGAATGCATCCCCCAGGTAACACAACTTGTCCTGTATGCTGGATACTCTCCACCCGCTGATCATCTGCTGAGCTTCTTCCCAGTACTCCCAGATATATTGCATTTTTCTGACAATAAATAACAGATTCGGCTTCCCAGCCTGCCGATACACTGAAGAACCTCCATCCCTGAGCTCCTCTGCTCCAGGGGTCTTGAGGCATCGATTTTCTTTCCTTGGAAACATTTTCCCTTTCACAGGACTGACAACTGCTCACTTGCTGAACATCACCTTATTGCATTTTCCGTTTCCTTACATATGGTCTGTTCTCTGTGCTTTCTGTGCTCGATGGTTGGTGTCTGAATGATCCCACTGTCGCTGCCGCCAAATGTGAGGATACGGGGTTCCTCAATCACTCAGACACCGAGCAGATGAAACCAAAATATGGTTTATTTTTATCACAGCACACAAAAGTAGATGAAGACAGGAAAAAGATTCAAATGGTAGCATAAAAACATCCGGGTAGCAAAGTCCTTGTAGCATCACAGTCCAAATAACGAAACTATCACTTATTCCACACAGCAGTGACAGCAGAAACCTGTGCGAATCCACACAGCACCGGACACTCCACACCAGAGCTTACGTAGGATGCCCCCCCCCCCCAGGCAAACGATGCACTCACAAGGTCCAGTGGCAGAGTATGACCTCTTAGCAAGGATTGCGACTAACATTCTCAGCTGGCAGGTGTACAAGTCATTTTAAAAACTTCCAATTTCCCACAGGGCTTAAACTGCCAGGGGGCCGGTTTTTGGTTCGGATTGGTGGACCCAAGAGTCAGACACATCCCCCCAGGTAATATCCAGCTGGCCATCTGCTGCTGTCCCCCTGCTAGGTCTGGTTCCAGAAAGTCTGGAAGTGGCCAGAGATATGCAGAGAAGTGTCAACACAAGATACAATACCCAGCTGATTACGTTGTGTGGTGGTCACCCCCTGTGGACAACCTTCCTGTTGATAGCAGGGGAATTGGATCACCCCCTGTTGGGTTCGGTTCCAGTAAGTCTGCTAGTGACCAGAGATATGCAAGGGAGTATCAATACAACGAACAATAACCAGCTGATTGCGTTATGTGCTGATCACCCCCTGTGAAGATTGTCCCTCAGCTATCACCCTCCTGTGATAGCAGAAACAATAGTATGGTAATTGGACATAACCTTTTGGTGAATTCTTTCCTGGGTATTTCCTGTCCGACCATATTTGGGTAACAGCATCTAATACTATGGTTCTGGAAATACACACAGATTTGGGGGATAGAAACATCTATGGAGAACAAGAGGGTACCGACGGACTAAAAAGTACATTAATCACTACACCTAATAAAATATAATAATTATAGTCTTACGGTGAGTCTGATAACTTCACATAGTTAACCATGGCTATCCAACTATGGATGTCAGGACCAGTTATTGCCCATCCATGTTCTGGCTATCGAGAACTTTGCCAAGGAGGATAATCCTAATATATACATTTTTTCCACCGCCTCCATTCTCCTTTCACAAGATATATTAAGTATACAACATTTCGAGGTGAGTATTTCTCTGGAGATCCCAGTTTCAATCATAATATCTAGAACTTTTCCCCAAAATTCGGCGACCAGTTGGCATTCCTAGAGCAAGTGGAAGAATGTACCTGTAGATTTTTTACACTTCGGGCATATGGGTGAGGCCCGGCCGCCAAATTTTACCAACCGAGTGGTTGGAAGATATACTGGATGCAAGACAAATAATTGTACTTGCTGTACACGTATGGCATTTGTGGCTTTGGGCACAGATGACATAGCAGCCTGCCATTCCTCCTCCCCAGGGACCCCACATCCACCTCCCATTTTTATTTTAGTTTCCTTAGTCACTCGGAAGAGCCCTCCCCAGGGATTTATATATCTTAGAGGTAGACCTACTCCTATCTCCCCTTTTAATGATTTTTTAAATTGGTGATTCTCCAAAGCATGGGGGGGGGGGGGGGGCTACGAAATCGTTCCTCAAGGATGCTTCTCATCTGGAGGTAAGGAAAAAAATGTGTCTGCGGTACTCTAAATTCCTACTTTAGCTGAAGGAAGGATTTAAGACTGCCTTCCATATACAGTTGACCAAGATTCTTAACAGAGTACGGTCCCCATACCTCTCTCAACTGTAGAGCCTTCGCCATCCCCGTCATCCATTTATCCTCTACCGGAAATTATGGATCTATGGATTCACATTCCACTATTCTATTTGCTTCCCTCCAGATTTTGTATAACAATAGGGGGGTCCCCGCCTTGTATATGCCCCTGAAGGAGTCTAGACAATGGGTTAATCCCGGGAGTTAATGTACAGTATTTACCAGAGCAACTATCATATCGCTACCTTGATCTTGACACGCCCAGGCACTCATCTGGGATAATTGGGTGGCGATATAATTCCCTCTGAAATCCGGCAGCCCCAGACCCCCTTCTTCTCTATCTCGCATTAAAGATTTAGATGTAGCTTAGGTCTTGCATTGTTCCAAATAAAGGATGTCATAACGCTATTTATTTTCCTAAAAAGCGACTTGGGGAGATAGATTGGAGCTTGCTGAATTACATACAGAATTTTTGGGAGTATGATCATTTAAAGGAGATTTATACGACCTGTCACTGTTAAAGGCAGTCGACTCCAGGTTTTACATTTTTTGACCAATTGTTCCATTAATGGTTGGAATAAATTATTTTGGGTCTTTGTAGATCCAAATCCCCAAATATTTGAATGCCGGTACCCACTTTAGAGGGAGTGAAAAGCTTTTGTCGCGTTGAGGAAAACCACTGCCGGATGAGTACCCTTTTCCTGCGGCACCTGGAGGTGGCTCTGTAGTTTACGCAGATTAAGGCATGTGGACTTCCCCGGCATGAACCCCGTCTGGTCCGGATGGATAATTTTTAGTATATGCTTGTTCAACCTGGCTGCAAAGTGATATAGGCCTATAAGAGTCCAGGACCATAGGGTCCTTTCCCTGTTTTAATATGACAGTTATTCTTGCTTCTAACATTAAATGCGGCATGATATTATCCTCGAAACAAGATGTTAACGATTCCGGCCTCCATTTCCCCAGTTTCGAGGTTATCCAGGGATGGGATGTCTATTTTTGAGATATATTCATCTATTTCTCATTGACTACATTCTAACCTGGAGGTATATAGTTGGTAAAAGTATTTCATAACTTCCTGTCCTACCTGCACCGTTGTATCCACTACGCTTCCATCTTCCTTTTTAATGCTATTTATGTTATTAAAGGGTATTTCTGCCGAGGCAAGATATGCCAAATATTTACCCGGTCGATCAGAGTGTTGATAGTTCTTATGCGCCCGATACGACATTGAGCTAAGATTTTCTTCCTTTAGTAGCTCCATCCACTCCCTCTGGGCTACGATCCATTCCTGTCTGGAAGAGTCACTACCGCTAGTTAAATATTTTATTGTAGGTCGATACTTTTTCTTTCCAGCTCCTGTCTCTTGTTCTTATTCTCCTTTTTAATCTCTCCAATTCGCTTTTTTAGGGTACCCCTAATAAATGCTTTGAAAGTATCCCATATTGTAGCTGATGAGGTGGACCCCCGGTTTAGTTCCCCAAACTCCTCCCACTGGGTGCTCAGTATTCCCTCCTGCCCCAAAGTTTGCAGCCAACTGGCATTAAACTTCCAAAACCCTGAATGATCAGAGACACCCCTTGCTTTGTACTCTACCCCTTCCACCTGCGCAGTAGAGTTCTTAGATACAAATGCAAGGTCTATTCTTGAGAAGGCCGAGTAGCATGAACACTGTACTGCCATAGGGTTTTGGGCCCTCCAAATGTCGACCCACCCAATGTGCTGTATAAAGTTGGAAAAGCCCTTGTTGCTCCTAGCCGAGCCTGAGGAGGAACTCCTCCATCGATCTAGTTGTGGGTCCAGGACATTGTTAAACTTACCCATGCATATTGTAGTAGCCTGTGGAGACATTGCTATAAATTCTGCTGCTTTTACAAGAATTTCAAAACTAAATGGAGGCGGAATATACGTGAACAGTAACAACAACTGAGGATTATTGACCTTACAATCAAAAAAAATATAACGCCCACCTGAATCTTTCTGGACCTTATCACAATTAAATGAGACTGTTTTTCTCACAAGGATAGAGATACCTCGAGAGGAGGACGTGAAGGGTGCACGATAAATTTTTCCCACCCAAGATTTCTTTAATGATTGAAGTTTGCCCCCTATCAGGTGTGTTTCCACCAATCAATCAATGTCCACCTTAAGTCTCCTAAGTTGGTCCATTACAAGGGAGCGCTTGATTTTGTCATTGATTCCCCTTATATTCCATGATAGTATTTTATCCATCTATTACTGATGTATATATATTTTCCCACGGCTTTTCCTTCACGTACCTCTATCTCCAGGGTTCCCTTGCTACTCTTGCCTGGGAGGTGCCTCTACTATTCTTATTGCTGCTGCACTTCCACCGCGAATTGGCTGGAAAAAGCGGTCTTTCCAAATACTTTGGACATCCATTTCTCAATGAAATTTACCGCTTCTGTGCCCTCTGCGTGTTCAGGCAGGCCTACATATTGCAAATTATTCCTTCTTAGTCTACCTTTCACGTCGGATAGCTTGAACCTCATTTTGGACATCTGGTGAACAAGGGTATCCACTTTAGTAGACCATTGTTTATTTATGTCCTCTGGTGCAGATATATGGTATTCTGTGTGCTTAATTTGCTAATTTGTTATTTTGATCTTAGTTTTGGTTGATGTAACTTCTATTTGTATTCCATTTATTTTATCCTGCTCGCTACTAGTGATTGCCTCTAGGACCTGTTGGAGGGTTATTTTGGGAGCCCTCTGGGGACTTTTATTTTTAGATGGAGTAGTTTGTGGTGTACTGTTCGGGGTTTGCGAGGGATTGCCCTGCATACGGGCATATCACTCTAGCCGGGCTTCAGCGGAGATGGTACCCGTTTTTCCATTTGTTTACCTCTTTTATCACCCCAGGAGTTGTATGCTTCCAGTTATAGCAGGCTACTTTTGATCTGGGAGGCTTTCGCTCTCCCGCTATTTTATGATCCTTGCTGCTGGATCCTCAACCTTGCAAAGCCAGAGGCAGGGGGGGGGGGGGGATTTTATAGGAATGTTTCATCCCTCACTCAGAACTGGCAGGATCAATAAGGGTCCCTGTCCTCAAGACAGCTTAAAGTTATTCCTAGGCACTGTTCTGTGGTTTTATTGCCTGTTTTTTTAATATAATTTGTGTCAGTGTGGAGTCAAACACCTAGTAGAGTTCAGCTTGGTTATGTATTGCTATGAAATAAATCACAATATGCTGGTGTTCTGAACAATATGTTTATTTATCATAAATCAAAATATACAGTGTACAAACAAATGGGGCAGTGAACGTGTAAGTGTGTGGATGGTGGGGGTGTCTGAGATGAGTCCCGTGAGGGAGATGAGGGTGCCAGCAGGCCTCTTTACCATAAGCCTGTGAGGATTATGTCTCATTCAGCGGTGGGTGTTTTGGCAGTGGCCTCTAATGAGCCCCGAAGGGTATGGGTGGTCAGCAGAACCCTTTATACCATAAGCCCTTGGGCTTATGTCTCAAGAAGGCCGCTGTGTGGGTAGGGGGGGAGGGTGGAGTGAGAGGGACGCCCCGTGGGCGGGTGGGTAATGGCGGGGCGGACTGTCTAGTGTATTAGGGCATTCTAGTGTCAGCGACCTAACACATGTAATACTGATTGGTTACTATGTGATACAGGTAGTACATAGTATTCAGAGAGAGTGAGATAAGGCAGCAATATAGAGGCATGAGAGAAAGGAGAGAGACCAGAGGAGACCTGTAGGGTGGTACAAGGCCGCATACAGGGTTCCTATAATCAGTGGTGTAACTATAGAGGATAAAGTGTATGCAGCTGCTATGGGACCCGGCTGCTTGGGGGGGGGTCCCCAAATGCATTCCCACTGAATTCTGTAAAAAATTATATATTTTTTTATCTGTAATCACTGCTTCGGAGCCTAGCAGTTCACGTACACAGGGAGGGAGGCAAAGCCCAGCATTGTACATACACAGGGAGGGAGGCTGAGCAGAAGAAAAACATTTGCTGCATTCAAAACATTTATATGGCTTCTCTCCTGTGTGATTCCTCTGATATCGGACAAGATGTGACTCCTGGGAAAAACATTTGCTGCATTCAGAACATTTATATGGCTTCTCTCCTGTGTGACTCCTCTGATGTTGGACAAAATGTGACTTCCGGAAAAAACATTTGCTGCATTCAGAACATTTATATGGCTTCTCTCCTGTGTGACTCCTCTGATGTCGGACAAGATGTGACTCCTGGGAAAAACATTTGCTGCATTCAGAACATTTATATGGCCTCTCTCCTGTGTGACTCCTCTGATGCAGGACAAGATGTGACATATGGGAAAAACATTTGCTGCATTCAGAACAGTTATATGGCTTCTCTCCTGTGTGACTCCTCTGATGAAGGACAAGAAGTGACGTCTGGGAAAAACATTTGCTGCATTCAGAACATGTATATGGCCTATCTCCTGTGTGACTCCTCTGATGCAGGACAAGATGTGACTTCTGGTAAAAGCATTTGCTGCATTCAGAACATTTATATGGCTTCTCTCCTGTGTGACTCCTCTGATGTTGGACAAAATGTGACTTCTGAGAAAAACATTTGCTGCATTCAGAACATTTCTATGGCTTCTCTCCTGTGTGACTCCTCTGATGAAGGACAAGAAGTGACGTCTGGGAAAAACATTTGCTGCATTCAGAACATTTATATGGCTTCTCTCCTGTGTGACTCCTCTGATGTAGGACAAGATGTGACTTCTGAGAAAAACATTTGCTGCATTCAGAACATTTATATGGCTTCTCTCCTGTGTGACTCC
The DNA here is from genome assembly GCF_055691185.1 of Crinia signifera. Lineage (NCBI taxonomy): Eukaryota > Metazoa > Chordata > Amphibia > Anura > Myobatrachidae > Crinia > Crinia signifera. Next base: position 332,918,102 of record NC_139220.1, read on the forward strand.
TCTGATGTCGGACAAGATGTGACTTACGGGAAAAACATTTGCTGCATTCAGAACATTTATATGGCTTCTCTCCTGTGTGACTCCTCTGATGTAGGACAAGATGTGACGTATGGGAAAAACATTTGCAGCATTCAGAACATTTATATGGCTTCTCTCCTGTGTGACTCCTCTGATGTAGGACAAGATGTGACTTCTGAGAAAAACATTTGCTGCATTCAGAACAGTTATATGGCTTCTCTCCTGTGTGACTCCTCTGATGTAGGACAAGATCTGACTTCTGGGAAAAACATTTCCTGCATTCAGAACATTTATATGGCTTCTCTCCTGTGTGACTCATCTGATGTATGAGAAGCCGTGATTTACATGTAAAGCCTTTGTCACACTCAGAACACACATGTGGTTTCTCTCCTGTGTGACTCCTCTGATGTCTTAGAAGCTGTGATTTACATGTAAAGCCTTTGTCACACTCAGAGCACACATGTGGCTTCTCTCCTGTGAGACTCATCATGTATGAGGTGGGAACAAATTAGTTGATGAAGGTTTCTTCTGTCCAGAAAATAAAATTGTGTCTGTTCCTCCTCCTGAGGTGTAAGGAGATATGATGTATTTAGTTGGCTTGATCGGAGAACAATTTCCCTTTCCACGTCGTCTTAATTTGAATCCTGCTCCTTATATGTCCTGTAAGAAAGTAAATATGTAAAAGTATAATGTTACCAGGATAACGCTACTATTATTGTATAACATGTAAACTAGGCAGGTGGGAGAGGGTATAGTAAGAAACCTTAAACCAAGAAATGAGTGTAGAATAGAGGGCAAAGACAGCTACATTGTGGAAGAAGCAAGAGGAAGGGAGGAAAAAGGGAACAAGGTGTAAGAAAAGTGTATGAGAGACACACAGCCAAGAACAAATATTGTCCATGATACGGATTTATCATTTCAGGAACCTTCTGCAACTGTAACAGGTAACATGACAGGGGCAACGGAAAAGCGAAACCTGAAATGCCATTATCTGAATGCTAGGAGTTTAACTGGTAAAATGGGGGAACTAGAGACCCTAGTTTTGGATCTCATAGGTATTACTGAAACTTGGTGGGATGAATCACATGAGTGGCGAATATAGAAGGTTATAGTATGTTTAGGAAAAACAGATTAGGTAGAAGGGGGGGAGGAGGGTATGTTTATAGGTTAATCCATTCTTAAAACCATACATAAGGGAAGACATATACGAGAGCACAATGGAGTCAGTAGAATCTGTATGGGTAAAAATCACAGGTAATATTAAAGGGGCTACAAAATTTATAGTAGGAACATGTAATAAGCCACCCAACATAAATACGGAGGAGGAAAAAGACCTCTTGCTACAGGTGGGAAAAGCTTAGGGGACATTATTACTATCGGTGACTAACTACCCAAAAATAAATTGGAAATATAGGTCAACTAGTACCGCTAAGGGAAAGGTTTCATTGGATGCCCTAAATCCCCACTATTTGTACCAATTTATTGAAAGTCCAACCAGAAATAACAATATCCTGGATCTCTTGAGAAGCAACAACCGGGACATTGTTACTAACATAACCATAAGGGAGACATTGGGGAACAGTGATCACAATATGATCACATTTTATTTACATTTTAACAAAGATAATAATATTGGAGCAACTAGGTCCTTAAATTTCGGAAAAGCAAACTTTGGTAAGTTTGAGGAGTCCTTAAAGTATATAAACTGGAAGGAATTATTTAGAGGTATGGATACTACTAAAAGGTGGCAAACTTAAATCAAAAAAATACTGCTGGAGGGCACTGATCAATTTATTCCTAGGGTAAATAAAAGAACAAATGTCAAAAGGAAGCCTATGTGGCTTAACAGCAAAGTCAAATTTGAAATAGATAAAAAAAGGAGGGCACTAAAAATGTTCAAATAAGATGGAACACCCATAAAGGTACTTGTGTAGTTTCACGGCGCCAGTTACGTAGTCAGCGTAGCGTCCATTTCAGAATCGGGTTAGCATAGCGCTGCTGCCGGCGCTACGCTGATAATGTAGAGTCCCTGTAGTCACATAAGCATCCCTGTCAAAACCTGCGTAGTGTTCCTGCGACTATAATGTAGCGTCCCTGTAGTCGCGTAAGCGTCCCTGTCAAAACCTGCGTAGTGTTCCCGCGACTATAATGTAGCGTCACTGTAGTCGAGTAAGCGTCCCTGTCAAAACCTGCGTAGTGTTCCCGCGACTATAATGTAGCGTCCCTGTAGTCGCGTAAGCGTCCCTGTCAAAACCTGCGTAGTGTTCCTGCGACTATAATGTAGCGTCCATGTAGTCGAGTAAGCGTCCCTGTCAAAACCTGCGTAGTGTTCCTGCGACTATAATGTAGCGTCCCTGTAGTCGCGTAAGCGTCCCTGTCAAAACCTGCGTAGTGTTCCTGCGACTATAATGTAGCGTCCATGTAGTCGCGTAAGCGTCCCTGTCAAAACCTGCGTAGTGTTCCCGCGACTATAATGTAGCGTCCCTGTAGTCGTGTAAGCGTCCCTGTCAAAACCTGCGTAGTGTTCCCGCGACTATAATGTAGCGTCCCTGTAGTCGCGTAAGTGTCCTTGTCAAAACCTGCGTAGTGTTCCCGCAACTATAATGTAGCGTCCCTGTAGTCGCGTAAGCGTCCCTGTCAAAACCTGCGTAGTGTTCCTGCGACTATAATGTAGCGTCCCTGTAGTCGCGTAAGCGTCCCTGTCAAAACCTGCGTAGTGTTCCCGCGACTATAATGTAGCGTCCCTGTAGTCGCGTAAGCGTCCCTGTCAAAACCTGCGTAGTGTTCCTGCGACTATAATGTAGCGTCCCTGTCAAAACCTGCGTAGTGTTCCCGCGACTATAATGTAGCGTCCCTGTAGTCGTGTAAGCGTCCCTGTCAAAACCTGCGTAGTGTTCCCGCGACTATAATGTAGCGTCCCTGTAGTCGCGTAAGCGTCCCTGTCAAAACCTGCGTAGTGTTCCCGCAACTATAATGTAGCGTCCCTGTAGTCGCGTAAGCGTCCCTGTCAAAACCTGCGTAGTGTTCCTGCGACTATAATGTAGCGTCCCTGTAGTCGCGTAAGTGTCCTTGTCAAAACCTGCGTAGTGTTCCTGCGACTATAATGTAGCGTCCCTGTAGTCGAGTAAGCGTCCCTGTCAAAACCTGCGTAGTGTTCCCGCGACTATAATGTAGCGTCCCTGTCAAAACCTGCGTAGTGTTCCCGCGACTATAATGTAGCGTCCCTGTCAAAACCTGCGTAGTGTTCCCGCGACTATAATGTAGCGTCCCTGTAGTCGCGTAAGCGTCCCTGTCAAAACCTGCGTAGTGTTCCTGCGACTATAATGTAGCGTCACTGTAGTCGAGTAAGCGTCCCTGTCAAAACCTGCGTAGTGTTCCCGCGACTATAATGTAGCGTCCCTGTAGTCGCGTAAGCGTCCCTGTCAAAACCTGCGTAGTGTTCCCGCGACTATAATGTAGCGTCCTTGTAGTCGCGTAAGCGTCCCTGTCAAAACCTGCGTAGTGTTCCCGCGACTATAATGTAGTGTCCCTGTAGTCGCGTAAGCGTCCCTGTCAAAACCTGCGTAGTGTTCCCGCAACTATAATGTAGCGTCCCTGTAGTCGCGTAAGCGTCCCTGTCAAAACTGGCATAGTGTTCCCGCGACTAGAGTAGTCAGCGTAGTCACTTATAAATAGTGTGCTGCCGACCAGCTTAGTCAGTGTAGCCAGTCATTTGTGCGGCAATTACGTAGTTAGCGTAGCGTGTTCACGCGACCGCTTAGCGTAGCCACCATCCCTGTCAGATGCAGTGTAGTGTTCCCACGGACAGCGAAGCATAGTCAGTCAGCTGGTAGATTGAGCAGTATGCAGTTAACGTAGTCAGAAGAGAAAGGGTGGGAAGACCCGCACCATAAGATGTTGGTAGATAGTGTGTTTTCTGTGGAGAAATGTGCTCTTTTATGCTGGAAATTTTATATAAATACTTTTCCTGGCAAGTAAGGGTGCTAATCCCCTGATTCAAAAGTGTACAATAACGATAGGAAAGAAAAAGTGAATCAGTTTGCAGTGGGATGCACTCCTAGTCCACAATGATAAAATGGGGTTATACCTAAAGATAGGTGTATATTTTATTAAATCTCGTTTTTTTTTATTTTTTAATTTTTATTAAACTTTTGAGCTAGCAGGTCATCATGGTGTAGTGGTGTTCTACAATTAATTTCACAATGATGTGAGACCTTAAAGGTAAGTAGCGAAAATATTAAAACAAAGTATAAAGATAAAGAGAAAAAGAAATATTAAAGATTAAAAATCACTCTGCTTATATTCGCAAGTATGCTAGTAACTGTTTTTTGTGCCTGAAATATTTATTTTATTAATAACGTTATTATTCTTTCTGTCTGTTACGAAGGATTGTTAGATGTATTGTGTATGATGCCACATGTACATGGTGTGCAGTACCCAACACAGTCCATAAATTGGATCCTTTTACATGGGAGTTTGTGAAGTGCACTCTTCTCCAATTGACACACGCAGCTTAGTGTATGGGGTAGTCTTTTCAATCAAATCAGAGCTACTGCTCTAGGTGCTATTGATCTGCTACCCTCTATCCACACAGGGCAATCCTGAGATTGGAATCACTCTGACACTTAGTGCCACACAATATACCAATTTGATTGCTGTTACATGTACACGGTCTTGCTCTTGTGTCTGCTCTGTTTTGTTATTCAATAACTATGTCTCGTTTACATGCGTACTGCGATATAGGAAAATCAAAGGCGTGCACACAGGGCAGTCCTAGGATTGGATCTACCTGGGTGCTTAATTGTGCATACTCAACACAAACGGTTGTTGCATGTACAGGTGGCCTGGCGTCCACATGAGGCGATTTTGGGATACAATCCCCTAGGTCCTAAGTGGTGCGCTCTAAATAATAGATATGTAACAGATACACATGACTGGGCATACGACCATGTAGTTAGTTTCCAGGAGCCTCTTTGTCTAAATGGATAATGACCATAGATGTGTGGGGATGGGATCGTCCTTTGCACATTAATAGAAGTTTTTTATATACTCGCAACCTAGCGTGTGTATAGGGCGATCTCCAAGTCAGATTTGAGTTACTGCACTGGGTGCTGTTGATCTGTAACCTTCTATCCACATGGGGCAATCCTGAGATTGGATTCACCCGGACAAGTTATGAACCACAGTTTACCAATTCAATGGCTGTTATACATTTGTGGTCTGCTCCTATGTATGCTCTAATGTATTGTTCAGTAATCGTGTATCATGTACCCAGATAATATGATATAGAGCAATCAGTGGTGTCCACACCAGGCAATCCTGGGATTGGATCTGCCAAACTTAGATGTGCGCACTAAACAAGAAATGATTATCATATATGTGAGTAGCCTAGCGTCCACATGAGACGATTCAGGGATTCAATCCCCATAGGCACTAAGTTTGTGCGCTGTGATTAATTCATATGCAACAAATATACATGAGTGGGTATAGAACCATATGATTGGTTTCTAGGAGCCTTTATTTAGTACTGGATTGTATCCGCCAATTGGCATCCACACAGAGCACTCCTATAACAGAATATTCAGAGGTATTTCAGATTTAATCATGCATCAGATATTGTTGGAAGAAATCAATTATACGCTGTCTGGCAAACACACAGGGCAGTCCCGTACTTGGATCTCCCTGAGTGCAGCCAGCAGCACTGTGCGTGTATTGTTCCTACAAAGCATTCGCTCCTTAGTACTCTTGAGCTGTCGCACGTATAATACAAATCAATGCTTTTCTAACTGTACAGTGCCTGCGTGCCCGTTAGGGCAGAGACGCTCAATTCTCCTGTGGACGCCTGTCGCTAGGGATATGATCCCCTTAGCCGGCGTGTACTGTTGCGCCTGAGCGCTAATCACACAGGATTCGCTAAGCGATCATAACACAGAAATTTTTACATCTAACAAACAGACATTTCAATTGTTTAACAGGCTACAGTGCTACAAATTACACAGAGGAGGGCTGCCAATGCGCATTTCGCTATGTAGCTTTTTCAAGGCTATCACCTAAGTGCCTGACCCCCCCTTGATTGGTGGTCTTTAAGGGATCAGCCTCATGTGGGCGTTTATCGTTTAGGGCCAATGATAGTCTGTTTTTTACTATTCAAACTGACTCTGGCATGTTCATTGGCTGCTTGTCGTCAGTGGAATTGTGGGAGGATGTGTATGACGTTTTGTATTGAGTAAGGAGTGACATATGTCATTAATGGCAACACTTTGTACCAAGCTAATATGCCCCTTCTTCCTTCAAAGTGGTGTAGCTAGTTTGTTGCTGTTTGATGCCTGTTCTCAATAAAATTACCCACTGGTAATAATTTATTACGTGGTGATGAATTATTACTGACATTGCTGGTCCACTCAATAATCCCCAGTTATAGCGTTGGAATACGCTGTACTACACGGGGGTGTTTTTAAAATGAAAAAGTATTTATTATTTATTGTTATTTATTATTCTGTGTCACTATTAGGAACTGTGTCAGAAACAATTGCAGTGCTGCCGCTAATAAGTGAGGTGTACAAAATAGAACAAGGGTTGTGTGAAACAAATGGGAATGTGCTAAACAAAACTAATGAAATAACTGTGCGCTGTGCAGTAATGATGAAAAATAATGATAATAGAATTACATAATTTCTACTGTAAAAAGGGTTTGGTAATTGCTGTGAACATGAATCTAAAAAATGTCGTGTCTGGTGTTGTATTATTGAGAGTGTGTATCTTTTAGATGCTACATAAAATTGTAGCAGAACAGCTGGAAAGTGACCCAGGTGTTCGTGCGAACGGTGACGTTATTAAAATTGTGAACACGATTTATAGAACTGAACCCGTGCTATGATATTAAAGTGGGATATTTATGGGAATTAGTAATATTAAGTGGCAAGCTATTCTAGCTGTATGACTGTTTAAGTCCTACATCTGGACATAGTAATCGGTTATGTCCCATACTTGGACACTATATACCGGTGGGAGACTGCATTGGTCCTGTATCTGGACATATCAGTCAGTTGTGTCCCATTAATGGGCAGTGTTTACCAGTGGGATTATAAATGAAGAGTATTAGGCATGACACCTAATGGTGGTTCTTTTTTGCTAAAGGGACAGATGTAGATCTTGTCAGTGTGGTTTCAGATACTTGTATACTGGCATGGTTGTTTTAATATTCCAGTTACTTGATAGTTGGCATTTGTTGGGGTGAGTATTGTATAGAGAAAGTTGGGGTTGTTCTGGAGATTGCAAATGACAGGTCACAGTGCGTAATCCCATTCTTCCCGGGATCTACCATAAGCTGGTCCCGAAGAGTGGTGTACCTACTCATTCCTTTAGAGGTAGGCAGAGTAATGGATTTCTTCATTCAAACCATGTGGTCTGAGACTATCCATGAGGAAGATATATCTGGATTCCTTTTTCAGAAGTTCCAGTGTGATGTCTCCCCCTCTGATCCCCAGTGTTATCTTCTCCAAGGCGATGGCCTTCAGACCTTTGGGGTTGCTTTGATGGTGCTTCCTGAAGTGCCTCGCCACACTTGTGATTTTTTTCATTTTCTCCCAGTCTTTCTCTGCATTTTTGATGTTCCCCACATGTTCCAGAATTCTTTTCTTCCACGGTCTCTTTGTCATTCCTATGTATTTTTGTTTGCATGGGCATATCAGACAGTATATTACTCCCAGTGATTCACAGTTGATGAAGTCCTTTATCTTCATAGTCTGATCGTACCTGTTCTTCATTTCTTTGGTGTTGAATACATACTCGCAGGCTTTACATCTGCCACATTTGTAGCAGCCTACTGTAACAGGTATCTTCTTTCGTTTGCGTGTAAAGTGACTCCTCGTTAATTGGTTCCTCAAATTGGGTGATCTTCTCCAGCTACTTTGGATGCGATCCCCAATGGTGTTTTTGAGATCTTCATCTGTGGTAAGTATGTGTTGGTGTTTCGCTAAGATCTTGTTTATTTCCTTCCAGTCCGTACAGTACGTGCTTATAAATCTGGGGGTGGAGTCATTACTTTTTTTCACCTTTGGTGTGAGTAATGTGCTCCTAGGCAACTTCTAAGCAGCTCTGAGAGAGATGCAGACGTGGGAGGACACAGTATTTAAATCATCCGATAAGGGGGGCAATATCGTCCTATGGGACAAGGAAAGAAGAAGCAAACCGTCAGTTACTGGACACGACCACGTACAAAAGACTAATTTTTAATCCAACGGCCAATTTCCTGAAACAATATGAGAGGATAATTAAAACTGCGTATGACAAAGGAACCATTTCCAAGACTGAAATGGAACACCTAGGGGTTGCCAATCCGAAAATGGCAACCTTTTATATGCTTCCCAAAATCCACAAAAATAGAAATAACCCATCAGGAAGACCAATAATTTCGGGAATTTCCAACTTAACAGAAAGAGCCAGTACCTTTGTAGACCACCACCTAAGAAGTTTTGTAGTCAAATTACCCTCTTACATCAGAGATTCCATGGACATCCTGAGGAAATTAGAGGGTGTACATGTCCTGGAAAACACACTACTCTGCACGCTTGACGTCGAATCGTTGTACACGAGTATCAGCCATGAAAGGGGGATCCTAGCCACAGAATATTTCCTCAGAATTAGAAAATTTGAGGAAATAGATGAATTTGTACTGGACCTACTTGAATTTGTTCTAACCCACAACTGCTTCACGTTTGATGACAGGTACTACCTGCAGGTCCGTGGGACTGCAATGGGCAGTACCTGTGCCCCGACGTATGCCAACATATATCTTGGCTGGTGGGAAAAGGAGTGGGTTTTTAGAACCGAAAATGAGAGATATACCAACTGCATAGTTGGCTGGTACAGGTTCATAGACGATATCCTAATAATATGGGAAGGAAGCATGGACCTACTCAAGGAGATGATTGACATCCTTAATACAAATACATTAAATCTAAAACTTACCTCCTGTATCAGCAATGTAGAGATCACCTTTCTCGATCTAAAAATACAAAAAACAGACGAAAATAAGTTAATAACTGATATTTTCCGCAAGGCTACAGCAACCAACAGTATTTTACATGAAACCAGTTCGCACTTTCCAGCAACCCTGAGAGGAATACCAAAGGGGGAGTACATACGTCTGAGACGCAACTGCTCAGAGGATAGCACATTCGAACTGAGGGCCAAAGAACTGAGACAGAGACTTTTGCTACGGGGATACAGTAACAAATTACTGAAACAGGCATACCTAACAGCTAAGAAGTTGCCTAGGAGCACATTACTCACACCAAAGGTGAAAAAAAGTAATGACTCCACCCCCAGATTTATAAGCACGTACTGTACGGACTGGAAGGAAATAAACAAGATCTTAGCGAAACACCAACACATACTTACCACAGATGAAGATCTCAAAAACACCATTGGGGATCGCATCCAAAGTAGCTGGAGAAGATCACCCAATTTGAGGAACCAATTAACGAGGAGTCACTTTACACGCAAACGAAAGAAGATACCTGTTACAGTAGGCTGCTACAAATGTGGCAGATGTAAAGCCTGCGAGTATGTATTCAACACCAAAGAAATGAAGAACAGGTACGATCAGACTATGAAGATAAAGGACTTCATCAACTGTGAATCACTGGGAGTAATATACTGTCTGATATGCCCATGCGAACAAAAATACATAGGAATGACAAAGAGACCGTGGAAGAAAAGAATTCTGGAACATGTGGGGAACATCAAAAATGCAGAGAAAGACTGGGAGAAAATGAAAAAAATCACAAGTGTGGCGAGGCACTTCAGGAAGCACCATCAAAGCAACCCCAAAGGTCTGAAGGCCATCGCCTTGGAGAAGATAACACTGGGGATCAGAGGGGGAGACATCACACTGGAACTTCTGAAAAAGGAATCCAGATATATCTTCCTCATGGATAGTCTCAGACCACATGGTTTGAATGAAGAAATCCATTACTCTGCCTACCTCTAAAGGAATGAGTAGGTACACCACTCTTCGGGACCAGCTTATGGTAGATCCCGGGAAGAATGGGATTACGCACTGTGACCTGTCATTTGCAATCTCCAGAACAACCCCAACTTTCTCTATACAATACTCACCCCAACAAATGCCAACTATCAAGTAACTGGAATATTAAAACAACCATGCCAGTATACAAGTATCTGAAACCACACTGACAAGATCTACATCTGTCCCTTTAGCAAAAAAGAACCACCATTAGGTGTCATGCCTAATACTCTTCATTTATAATCCCACTGGTATACACTGCCCATTAATGGGACACAACTGACTGATATGTCCAGATACAGGACCAATGCAGTCTCCCACCGGTATATAGTGTCCAAGTATGGGACATAACCGATTACTATGTCCAGATGTAGGACTTAAACAGTCATACAGCTAGAATAGCTTGCCACTTAATATTACTAATTCCCATAAATATCCCACTTTAATATCATAGCACGGGTTCAGTTCTATAAATCGTGTTCACAATTTTAATAACGTCACCGTTCGCACGAACACCTGGGTCACTTTCCAGCTGTTCTGCTACAATTTTATGTAGCATCTAAAAGATACACACTCTCAATAATACAACACCAGACACGACATTTTTTAGATTCATGTTCACAGCAATTACCAAACCCTTTTTACAGTAGAAATTATGTAATTCTATTATCATTATTTTTCATCATTACTGCACAGCGCACAGTTATTTCATTAATTTTGTTTAACACATTCCCATTTGTTTCACACAACCCTTGTTCTATTTTGTACACCTCACTTATTAGCGGCAGCACTGCAATTGTTTCTGACACAGTTCCTAATAGTGACACAGAATAATAAATAACAATAAATAATAAATACTTTTTCATTTCAAAAACACCCCCGTGTAGTACAGTGTATTCCAACGCTATAACTGGGGATTATTGAGTGGACCAGCAATGTCAGTAATAATTCATCACCACGTAATAAATTATTACCAGTGGGTAATTTTATTGAGAACAGGCATCAAACAGCAACAAACTAGCTACACCACTTTGAAGGAAGAAGGGGCATATTAGCTTGGTACAAAGTGTTGCCATTAATGACATATGTCACTCCTTACTCAATACAAAACGTCATACACATCCTCCCACAATTCCACTGACGACAAGCAGCCAATGAACATGCCAGAGTCAGTTTTAATAGTAAAAAACAGACTATCATTGGCCCTAAACGATAAACGCCCACATGAGGCTGATCCCTTAAATACCACCAATCAAGGGGGGGTCAGGCACTTAGGTGATAGCCTTGAAAAAGCTACATAGCGAAATGCGCATTGGCAGCCCTCCTCTGTGTAATTTGTAGCACTGTAGCCTGTTAAACAATTGAAATGTCTGTTTGTTAGATGTAAAAATTTCTGTGTTATGATCGCTTAGCGAATCCTGTGTGATTAGCGCTCAGGCGCAACAGTACACGCCGGCTAAGGGGATCATATCCCTAGCGACAGGCGTCCACAGGAGAATTGAGCGTCTCTGCCCTAACGGGCACGCAGGCACTGTACAGTTAGAAAAGCATTGATTTGTATTATACGTGCGACAGCTCAAGAGTACTAAGGAGCGAATGCTTTGTAGGAACAATACACGCACAGTGCTGCTGGCTGCACTCAGGGAGATCCAAGTACGGGACTGCCCTGTGTGTTTGCCAGACAGCGTATAATTGATTTCTTCCAACAATATCTGATGCATGATTAAATCTGAAATACCTCTGAATATTCTGTTATAGGAGTGCTCTGTGTGGATGCCAATTGGCGGATACAATCCAGTACTAAATAAAGGCTCCTAGAAACCAATCATATGGTTCTATACCCACTCATGTATATTTGTTGCATATGAATTAATCACAGCGCACAAACTTAGTGCCTATGGGGATTGAATCCCTGAATCGTCTCATGTGGACGCTAGGCTACTCACATATATGATAATCATTTCTTGTTTAGTGCGCACATCTAAGTTTGGCAGATCCAATCCCAGGATTGCCTGGTGTGGACGCCACTGATTGCTCTATATCATATTATCTGGGTACATGATACACGATTACTGAACAATACATTAGAGCATACATAGGAGCAGACCACAAATGTATAACAGCCATTGAATTGGTAAACTGTGGTTCATAACTTGTCCGGGTGAATCCAATCTCAGGATTGCCCCATGTGGATAGAAGGTTACAGATCAACAGCACCCAGTGCAGTAACTCAAATCTGACTTGGAGATCGCCCTATACACACGCTAGGTTGCGAGTATATAAAAAACTTCTATTAATGTGCAAAGGACGATCCCATCCCCACACATCTATGGTCATAATCCATTTAGACAAAGAGGCTCCTGGAAACTAACTACATGGTCGTATGCCCAGTCATGTGTATCTGTTACATATCTATTATTTAGAGCGCACCACTTAGGACCTAGGGGATTGTATCCCAAAATCGCCTCATGTGGACGCCAGGCCACCTGTACATGCAACAACCGTTTGTGTTGAGTATGCACAATTAAGCACCCAGGTAGATCCAATCCTAGGACTGCCCTGTGTGCACGCCTTTGATTTTCCTATATCGCAGTACGCATGTAAACGAGACATAGTTATTGAATAACAAAACAGAGCAGACACAAGAGCAAGACCGTGTACATGTAACAGCAATCAAATTGGTATATTGTGTGGCACTAAGTGTCAGAGTGATTCCAATCTCAGGATTGCCCTGTGTGGATAGAGGGTAGCAGATCAATAGCACCTAGAGCAGTAGCTCTGATTTGATTGAAAAGACTACCCCATACACTAAGCTGCGTGTGTCAATTGGAGAAGAGTGCACTTCACAAACTCCCATGTAAAAGGATCCAATTTATGGACTGTGTTGGGTACTGCACACCATGTACATGTGGCATCATACACAATACATCTAACAATCTTTTGTAACAGACAGAAAGAATAATAACGTTATTAATAAAATAAATATTTCAGGCACAAAAAACAGTTACTAGCATACTTGCGAATATAAGCAGAGTGATTTTTAATCTTTAATATTTCTTTTTCTCTTTATCTTTATACTTTGTTTTAATATTTTCGCTACTTACCTTTAAGGTCTCACATCATTGTGAAATTAATTGTAGAACACCACTACACTATGATGACCTGCTAGCTCAAAAGTTTAATAAAAATTCAAAAATAAAAAAAAACGAGATTTAATAAAATATACACCTATCTTTAGGTATAACCCCATTTTATCATTGTGGACTAGGAGTGCATCCCACTGCAAACTGATTCACTTTTTCTTTCCTATCGTAGTTAGCGTAGTCAGTCAGCTGTTAGATTTCCTGAGAGTCAGACATATTACAGTCATACTGCATACAAAGTCATACTGCATACCCCACCCCTGTATATTACAGTCATGGCTGCTGGAAAGCTGACATTGTTCAACCTGCCACAGACTGAGGAGGAGTCGGTGGCATTTCTGAAGAGCCACAAATTCCTGGCTGACACCAAGACCTGCCACAATGGGCACCCTATGAGGCTGAGTGTCAGGGAGCGGATGTGGTGCTGCCATATCCACAGCTGCAGAAAGAAGGTCAGCGTCAGGGCTGTGCAGTGGTTCAGAAGGTGCCATCTGACCTTTGTCACCCTGATCAGATTCATCTTCTGCTGGGCAGAGGAGCTGACGAGCATCCGCTTCTGCGAGCAACACCTGGCCATCTCGCAGAAGACGACCATACTCTATAATTACTGGATGCGGGAGGCCTGTACCGTCAACCTCCTGTCGCAGCCTCACCGGCGTATTGGCCGCCCAGGCACCATTGTTGAAGTGGACGAGAGCCTGTTCGGCAAATGGAAGAGCCATGTTGGTCGCATGCTGCCCCAATAGTGGATCTTCGGGGCATCTCCAGGGAGACCGGAGAGTGCTTCATAACGGCAGTTGAGAGACATGATGCCAGCACCCTCATGGCTGCCATTGAGAGGCAAGTGCAACCGGGGACCACAATTTACTCCGACTGCTGGCGGGCATACAAGATGGAGCACCTGGAGGAGGCTGGGTACCACCACACCAAGTTGAACCACCGGTACCACTTTGTGGATCTGGAGAGCGGGGATCACACCCAGAACATTGAGAGGCTGTGGTATTCCTGCAAGTGGCGCAATAAGTGCCAAAGGAGAACTGCGTGCCATCAGCTGGACTCCTACTTGCAAGAGTTCATCTGGAGGAAGACCCTTGGCGCATTAGACCCTTTCCAGTGCATCCTGCACGCGCTGACCCTGCTCCCCCAGGCAGAGAATGGTGATGCCGTTGAGGGAGAGACAGTGCAGTTTCCAAGGAATTACTTTTTCTAATTTTTTTGTGTCTTTTTTCTTCTTCTTGTTCATTGTATTGTCATTTGATCATTTTTCCTTGATTCTTCTTCTTAATCTTAACTAAAAATAGGATTTTAATACCTACCGGTAAATCCTTTTCTCGAAGTTCTTATGGGATACAGGGAGTCGTTCATAACGATGGGGAAAAGAGCTTATCCGAAGGAGACAGGCACATATAAAACTTTATACAGGGTGTACTGGCTCCTCCCCTCTGCTCCCCTCCCTCTAGCTTCAGTTAAGTGAACTGTGCCGAAGGAGAAGAACAATATGAGAGGAATATGTGTATATTTACCGTGGTGAGATTCATCCAGCACACCCAACATTCAACATAACAACTATTTTGAACTGTGTTCCAACTGGAACAATGTATAGAATTATCACCTAAGTGACAATTTACACTCGTGGACCTTTAAGGTACACTATGTAAGTTTAAGTTACCTAGGTAACCTACACCCTTATGTCCGCCAGGAATAAGAAGTGTAGCAGAAAGGACCCAGTATTGGTCCATATCTCACAAAGTGAGCAAGGCAAACCTCCGCACAGAGGCGGGCGCCCTGTATCCCATAAGAACTTTGAGAAAAGGATTTACCGGTAGGTATTAAAATCCTATTTTCTCTATCATTCTTATGGGATACAGGGAGTCGTTCATAACGATGGGGATATACCAAAGATATCAGAACGGGCGGGATTGTGCGGAACCTATTGCCGCAGCACCGCTTGCCCAAACTGAGTATCCTCAGTGGCCAGAGCATCA
Organism: Crinia signifera; assembly: GCF_055691185.1. Classification (NCBI taxonomy): domain Eukaryota; kingdom Metazoa; phylum Chordata; class Amphibia; order Anura; family Myobatrachidae; genus Crinia; species Crinia signifera. The sequence continues at coordinate 332,933,278 of NC_139220.1, forward strand.
AACTTATAAAATTTGACAAAAGTGTGTTGGCCAGACCATGTGGCCGCTCTACACAATTGTAAGGCCGAAACTCCTCGGGCAGCCGCCCAGGATGTCCCCACAGAACGAGTAGAGTGAGCTTTCACCCCAACAGGCATAGGCAGCTTTGCTACCACATAAGCCTGTTTAATGGTTGCACATATCCATCGTGCAATAGACTGCTTGGAAGCAGGACGTCCAATCTTTTGGGCGTCATAGAGGACGAAAAGTCCATCAGTTTTGCGAATCCTTGCTGTTCTCCTGATGTAGACACGGAGAATCCTTACTACGTCCAAGGACGTTGGCACCTCAGAATGAGGCCCACCAGCAGGAACCACAATTGGCTGGTTCACATGGAACGCAGACACCACTTTGGGTAGAAAACGCGGGTTAGTGCGTAATTCTGCCCTGTCCTCAAAGAATATCAAATAAGGACTCTTGCAAGTCAATGCCCCTAGCTCCGAGACCCTCCTAGCCGAAGCTAGGGCTAGTAAGACCACTGTCTTCCAAGTTAAAAATTTCAGGTCAATTTCCTCCAAGGGCTCAAACCAGGAGGATTTAAGGAACTTCAGTACAACATCCAAGTCCCACGGTGGAGTAGGGGCCACAAAGGGAGGCTGTATATGCAATACCCCTTGCAGAAATGTCTGCACTTCAGGAATATTAGCCAGTTTCCTCTGGAAGAAAACAGATAATGCAGATACCTGCACTTTCAAAGAGCCTAGGCGTAGGCCTAGATCCAGACCAGCTTGAAGAAAGCTAAGAAACCTTTCCAGTTTGAACTCTGAAGGAGTAAACTTTTCCTGCTCACACCAACCCACATATCTTTTCCAGATATGGTGGTAATGTGCAGCTGTTACCGGTTTCCTTGCACTTGTCATAGTTCTGATGACTGAAGTGTGAAACCCCTTCTGAGTCAGGATCTGCCGTTCAACTTCCAGGCCGTCAAACGCAGCTGTTCCAAGGCCTGGAAGACGCACGGTCCTTGCATGAGTAGATCTCTTTGCAGGGGTAGGCGCCACGAGTCTCTTCGTAGACTTAAAAGCTCCGGGTACCACGTTCTTCGTGGCCAGTCTGGGGCCACCAGAATCACCTCGGTTCCGTCTCTTCTTATCTTCCTTAGCACCCGAGCCACTAGGGGGATCGGTGGGAAGACATACACCAGGCTGTTGAACGTCCACGGTATGGAGAGGGCGTCCACTCCTTCTGCCTGAGGGTCTCTTGCCCTCGAGAAGTACCTGGATACTTTCCAGTTGCTTCTTGATGCCATCAAGTCTACCAGTGGGGTCCCCCACCGAGCCACCAGAGAACTGAATACCTGGTGGTGTAGACTCCATTCCCCGGGGTGGAGCTCGTGGCGACTGAGGAAGTCTGCTTCCCAGTTGTCCACCCCGGGTATGAATATGGCCGAGAGCGCCTGGCAGTGACTTTCTGCCCAGGACAGGATCTTCGATGCTTCCCTCATACAGGGCCTGCTCTTGGTCCCGCCCTGTCTGTTCAGGAATGCCACAGTGGTGGCGTTGTCTGATTGGATACGGACCGCCTGACCGCTGAGGAGAGGGGCCGCCTTCAGAAGTGCGTAATACACAGCACGTAACTCCAGGTTGTTGATATGGAGGCTTGTTTCCCATAGGGTCCACTTGCCCTGAAAGGACTGACCCATGGTCACTGCCCCCCATCCCGTGAGGCTTGCATCCGTGGTGACTAAGACCCAATCCTGGATGCCAATCCGACGCCCTGCCAGCAGGTTGGGCGTGTGGAGCCACCACTGTAGTGACAGTCTGGTCCGAGATGACAACACAATACGCCGGTGCATCTGGCGGTGTGAACCGGACCACTTCCCTAGGAGATCGAGCTGGAAAATCCTGCTGTGAAACCTCCCGAATTGGAGAGCCTCGAAAGAGGCGACCATCTTTCCCAATAGGACAATGCACTGGTGCACCGTCACCTGGGGGGTCCTCAGCAAGTCTGTGACCAGCTGCTGGATGTCCAACACCTTGTCCTGTGGCAGGGACACTCTCATGAGAGCTGCGTCCATCACCATGCCCAGGAACTGGAGTCTCTGTGAAGGGATCAGAGAGGACTTTGCCAGATTCAGGAGCCAACCATGGCCCGACAGGGTCTGTATGGTAACTTGCAAGGCTGTCTGTAGTTCCAGTGGCGACCGCGCCTTTACTAGCAGGTCGTCCAAGTATGGTATCACACAGATACCCTTTTTCCTTAAAACCACCATCATCTCCGCCATCACCTTGGTGAATATGCGCGGGGCTGAGGACAAGCCGAATGGCAGTGCGCGAAACTGATAGTGCTCGTTTAGCAGCGCAAACCTCAGGTATTTCTGATGAGGGGGCCATATAGGTATGTGAAGGTAGGCGTCCTTCACATCTAAGGACGCCAAGAACTCCCCCTCCTCCAGTGCCGCTATCACGGCCCGCAAGGACTCCATCTTGAATTTGGTTACTTTCAAGAAGGGATTCAGGGATTTTAAGTTCAGAATTGGGCGCACTGACCCGTCTGGTTTTGGAACTACAAATAGGTTCGAGTAATAACCCTGCCCCCTCTCCAGGGTTCGCAAATACTCGCTATGGCGCGTTTTTTACCCACTTTTGATGAGCAGGGACTCATTTTTTGAAAATGGCTGCGTCCGCAGGGACGCGCTCCTCCCGGACGTCGTGCGCAGCATTCTAGCATTTTCTACGTGCAAGGATCACAAAATTAATGGGACACAGTGGTGATGCGGTGCGCGGAGGGGAGGACCTTATATATTAGAGTGTGCCCAGGGCGGAGACAGTGCAGCACGTGCGCGGTGAAGGATACCTGCTGCTGTTCGACTGGCCGCGGAGGACAACACCCGACGCTGCAGGGAAGGACATGTCTGTCTCAGATGGTGGACGAGAAAGCTGCCAGACCTGCTAGCGCTACCTCCGTGAGTCTCTGCCGGGAAGGACGCAGAGCCAGGCCGGAGACAGCTGCCTGGGAGCTCAGCCGCGACAACTGTGAGTGCACGCAGTTGCTGACCGGGGGCTAACGGGAGGGGATCTGTGCAGCTGCCGCCTCATGCTGACCTCGTTTGCTGCCTTAGGGGAGCGGAGGTGCGGCATGAATCTGTCGGCCGACTGGGGGAGAGCATTTGTGGCGGAATGATTGTGCTGTGGGGCAGAGGGTAGAGAGTGTGGCATGATCCTGCTGGGGGCAGCTTAAGGGGAGAGGCATGTGCAGTAGTAATCTGCTAACCCTAATACGCCAGGGGAGACAAGTGCGTCATGAATTACTGGGGGCCGCTTAAGGAGAGAGGCATGCACTGTGCAGTAGCATGAATCAGTGATTCATGCAGTACATCCCTCCCCTACCCCCAGCAGATTTACCTGCTGGGGGCAGGGGAGAGAAGTGCAGCATGAATCTGCTGGGGGCCTAAGCGCAGGTGAGAGGAGGAGGTGGTATAGAATTGTTATGTGAGCTGGGGATGGAGGGCAGGCTGGCATAATATTTCTGTTGTATTTGCTATGCAGAGGAGGGACAGTGGCTGCCTGCTCCGGGTTGGGAGGAGGCTCAGAGTGGGTAAAGGCAGGGTGTTCCTTCTTAAAACTATCTAAACCCTGACTTCCCCATTTTAAGGTAGATGTGCTTGCAGCAGGGCCCCTCCTACCTCCATGTGCTCAGCTCTGTCTGTCTGTTGTTAGCTAGTATTTTTTTCTATTCACTGCACACGGCCATGTCTATAATTGTAAAGCGCCACAACTGCAAACTGTTGGAACTATAAAATAAAAAATTAAGATAAAAAATGTATGCCGTATTATAATTATATGTTTATTTATGCTATTAGTGCACACATATTCCGCAGTGCTTTACAGAGAGAATATTTGTAAAATCTAGTGCAATTAAAAAAAGTGGCTTTTTAATTCCATTCCCCCACCTGCCTTAATTTTTTTGAAAAGGTCTCATCTCCTTTTTATCTGTAGTGCCGAGAACTTGCATTCATCTGCCGGACCAGACCGGCCCCTGCCACCACAACCCAGCTAAAACCAGGCTCTTCCTCCTCTTTTGGGGCACTTCCAGAGTGACCAGCAGCTGCAGCAGTGACTACTTCCGTGACAGTGACTCTTGTGGGCATCCCATCTAGGTAAGTAAGAACTTTTTTACTAGTAGGACTGCCCTTTGTGTCTTCCTTCCTACCCCAATAACTCTGTTTTTAAGTGCATTTTTTTCTCTTTCAGCAGCTCTACCTCCACAAGAACATTTATAAAGACCAAGCTACTACGCAAATCCTGCTCATCAACCAACCACCAGGCTCTTCCTCCTCCTTTTGGGGCATTTCCAGAGTGACCAGCAGCTGCAGCAGTGACTACTTCCATGACAGCACTGACTCTTGTGGGCATCCCAACTTTCTTCTAGGTAAGTAAGAACTTTTCTACTAGTAGGACTGCCCTTTGTGTCTTCCTTCCTACCCCCATAACTTTGTTTTTAAGTGCATTTTTTTCTCTTTCAGCAGCTCTACCTCCACAAGAACATTTACAAAGACCAAGCTACTACGCAAATCCTGCTCATCAACCAACCACCAGGCTCTTCCTCCTCCTTTTGGGGCATTTCCAGAGTGACCAGCAGCTGCAGCAGTGACTACTTCCGTGACAGCACTGACTCTTGTGGGCATCCCAACTTTCTTCTAGGTAAGTAAGAACTTTTCTACTAGTAGGACTGCCCTTTGTGTCTTCCTTCCTACCCCCATAACTCTGTTTTTAAGTGCATTTTTTTCTCTTTCAGCAGCTCTACCTCCACAAGAACATTTATAAAGACCAAGCTACTACGCAAATCCTGCTCATCAACCAACCACCAGGCACTTCCTCCTCCTTTTGGGGCATTTCCAGAGTGACCAGCAGCTGCAGCAGTGACTACTTCCGTGACAGCACTGACTCTTGTGGGCATCCCAACTTTCTTCTAGGTAAGTAAGAACTTTTCTACTAGTAGGACTGCCCTTTGTGTCTTCCTTCCTACCCCCATAACTCTGTTTTTAAGTGCATTTTTTTCTCTTTCAGCAGCTCTACCTCCACAAGAACATTTATAAAGACCAAGCTACTACGCAAATCCTGCTCATCAACCAACCACCAGGCTCTTCCTCCTCCTTTTGGGGCATTTCCAGAGTGACCAGCAGCTGCAGCAGTGACTACTTCCGCGACAGTGTGCATCCCAACTTTCTTCTAGGTAAGTAAGAATTTTTTTACTAGTAGGACTGCCCTTTGTGTCTTCCTTCCTACACCCATTACTCTGTTTTTAAGTGCATTTTTTTTCTCTTTCAGCAGCTCTACCTCCACAAGAACATTTATCTTCTAAAGACCAAGCTACTACGCAAATCCTGCTCAAGCAACCACCAGGCTCTTCCTTTTGGGGCGATTATCCAGACAGACCAGCTTTGGCTGCATAAGATACCTCAGACTGGTGAGTACTTTCCCCCTCGGAATTCTGCTTTACTTCCGAGTCATCCCTTTTTTCTAAAAAAAAACAAACAAAAAAAAACCACACACACTCTTTTCATTTTTAGCTTTCCTCAGCCAGCTGCAGAAATGCCCAAAAAAAGATTATTTAATGAAAAGTGGAAAACAGAATTTCCATGGTTAGAGTACAAAGATGGTCAAATGTTCTGTAGAACATGCTGTAAAGCCCGGATGAAGAATTCTTTTACAAGTGGCTGTAAGAATTTTCAACATAGCACTTTACAGAGGCATGTTAATTTACAAAGTACAGACGGTGCATCTGGACAACATTTGAAAGCTATCTCAATTGTGCGAGAACAGCAAGTCTTTACACAAGCTGCAGAAAAACAGGTCACTATTGGTGATGACACAGATGAAAAACAATTAAGAACCGTTTATTGGATGGCCAAAGAACAGATTGCCGAGGTTAAATTTTGCTCCTTGATAGAACTGCAGGTAGTTAGTGTTGAGTTAGTACTGTTGCACAGTTCCTATTATGTTAACACACTGTGTCACTAGACTGCTGATGCAGTGGTTCTGGGAGTCATTTTTATTTATATTTACAGTAAGTCCATGATTAACAAAAGTTTTTTTCTCTTTGTTTCCTTACAGAAAGCCAACGGTGTCCAGTTCCCGAACAGAGTTATAAATCAACACCATTCAGGTGTATCCGAGATGACGAAAAGTTTGGCAGAAACTGTTGGAGAAAGTCTTAAAGAAGACCTTAGAAAATCGCCAGTCTTTGGCATCATCTGCGATGAATCCTGTGATGTCGCAAACTACAAAAAGCTCATTATTTATATCACGTATGTTACCACTGAGGGCATTGGAAAAACAACACTAGCAGATATTGTTAGTATTGAGGATGGTAAAGCTATCACAATTGTTGCAGCCATACTCCAAACCTTAAGAGAGCTTGGCATTGATCTGAGTAAAGTGGTAGGCTTAGGCACAGATGGTGCTTCTGTGATGATGGGTAGAAAAAATGGTGTAGGGGTAAAGCTAATGGAAGAAGGTGCTAAACATTTAGTACAAATACACTGTTCTGCACACAGAGTGTCTTTAGCCCTCTCTCAAGCAGCTAAAAATATTGCAGAGGTTAAAAACCTTGAACTCGCTCTATCACAGCTGTTCCACTTCTTTGATGACAGTCCTGTTAGGGAATCTGTCTTGCACGCCATTCATAAAATTAATGATAGTGCAGACATTAAATTAAAAGAACCCAAACAAATTAGGTGGTTGAGTTTCTACGAAGCAGTTAATGCTGTCTTAATATCTTATCCTGCAGTAATTCAATCACTTGAGCATATTGCTGAGAGATCTAAATGAAGCAAAAGCAAAAGGGCTACTTTCTAAAATTAAAGTTCCTAGTTTTCCAGCACTCCTTTCTGTAATTTTGGATATTTTGGAGCCCATAAAAAAGTTGAACAATATGTTTCAGTACAGAAATATTTTGTTCTCCAAAATTAAACCAATGGTTCAGAGTTGCATATATGCCATTGAGAATCTAAAAACCTGTCAGGGGCTACATGAATTACAATTTCATGAAGACTGTGTAGGTGTAAATGAGGAGTCCAGCCTGCAGCTGCTCAATCAGAAATTTTCCTTTCGAGGTGTGCTTTTTAACAAAAAGTTTTGTACAGATGAGATCAAACATCGCTTTGCTGATGCTGTCATTTCAAACCTGAAAAAACGTTTCCCTGAGGAAACCTTGGGTCTACTGACCTGTTTTGATGTAATTATAAATCCCAAACATTATCCAGCTTTAGCAGCTGAATTAAAAGACTATGGAAATGAGGAACTTGAAGTTCTAATTCAGCACTTTGGTAGTTCAAACCTAATTGATGAGCAGGATTTTCGTAGTAGCTTTCTCCAATTTAAACACATCTGTACTAACTTTCGTGGGAGAAGTGTTGATGATTTTGTAAAAATCCTAATTTCTGAATACAAACAGGAATTTCCCAGTTTTGTAATGCTAGCTAATATTGCTGCAGCAATTCCTATCAGCTCAGCTGATGCAGAACATGGTTTTTCATGTATGAAACGAATAAAATCTACTTCTCGCAATAGGCTGACTGATGGTAAATTGAAAGATTTGATGCTGCTGTCCTTGATGGGCCCACCATTATCAGATTCTCAGACTACTGTAGAAGTTGCCGCAAAGAAACTAAAGAGAAACCACAGAAATGGAACAGTTTCACTACTTTAAAGTTATTATGATTGAATGAGCCAGGTGAAAATTAGCTGGGTGCTTGCCTGCATCTTACCAGTCTAAAGCATTAATGTCTTTTTTGTCTTTGATTTTTTCTAAACTGTTTATATGAGCCAATCTTCTTTGTCAAATCCACTGGTATCTACATGGAAGCATTTGCCTCCTTTGCAACTTATACAGTAGTTTGTGAATCTAATATTGGTGGCAGCCTCTCACTGGGGTTTATTCTAGTCCATTCTTTCTGACAAAATCCTTCTTAGATGGACAAAACCATGTGCACTGCGGGTGGGGAAGATGTAACTTGTGCAGAGAGAATTAGATTTGGGTGGGGTTTTACTTCAAAGTGAGATCTATATTGCAGTGTAAAAATAAAGCAGTCAGTATTTTCCCTGCACAGAAACAAAATTACTCACCCAAATCTAATTCTCTCTGCACATGTACATCTGGCCCCCTGCAGTGCACATGGTTTTGTCCATCTAAGAAGGATTTTGTCAGAAAGAATGAACTAGAATAAACCCCACTGTTCTGTGTCAGACTCAGTGGCTTCTTAAGTTATTTAAAAATGGAAGCTAAGCTTGAACATCCATTTGTCCTGTCTCCTTGGAGACAAACTTTCACATAGTTTTTACCAGAATAAACAGTGAGTCTGAGCAAATTTTGGATATTTTAATTATTTTTGTGGGAAATATTATACAATACAGCAGATATTGTCATACAATTTACAGTTGAAGTATCACTTATTTGCTTTTCCTGCATTGCAATTCATTACACAATTTATCTGTAAAATTATATTTTGTAATTTACTGGTGGCACATGACTCATTTGAAGAAAAAGTTTTTGTAAAAAAAAAAGGGACCTAACATTTATGTCCACTGTTGTAATTCAAGTTTGATACCAAGAAAAGCATGTCTCTGGTTTGCTAATGGACAAAACAGCACTGCAGATGGGGGCTGATGTTCATGTGCAGAGAGACTATTTGGGTGAGTTTGGTTACTGGACTGACAGCTTCATTTTTACACTGCAGATATTCACTTTGAAGTACAGTCTCACCTCCCAAATCTAAGGGGTAGATGTATGAAGCAGTGTCAGGGAGGAAAAGTGAGCCAGAGGAGAAGTGGCCCATGGCAACCAATCAGCACTGAAGTAACATCTATAATTTGCATAATATAAAATTATACAGAGCAGTTGATTGGTTGCCATGGGCCACTTCTCCACTGGCTCAGTTCTCTTCCCTTATCACTGCTTCATACATCTACCTTGAAATGTCTTTCCACATGATATTCTGCCCCACCTGCAGTGCACATGGTTCATTAGCAAACCAAATGTGCTTGACAAGTGAACCTGAATCACCCCTGGCCCTGTGAGCTTGGATGTTGTTGCTTTCTGTAACAGTGCCTGTTGAAATTTATTGTTATAAAGCTTACTGCTTTACAATACTCTGTTTATTAAGAGTGAACGGTAATCACCCTGTAAACCAACTTGGATGATATTGCTTATGGTGAGTGTCATCTTCAAATGTACTGTAATAAAGCTGTTTACTGCATTACAAAACTGTTTACCTCTCTTTCTTTCTGTTTAAATTGTTAGAATGATAATAGAACCTTCATTTCTGTTTGGACCCAGAAAAGGTCAGGTAGGACCCCAATTTTTAGATGTGAAGGGTCCCCGGGACCCACTTTTCTGAGTGGTTTTCGCGAACACTGCTCTCTAGGGGAGGGACCCGGGTTATAACTTTGGCCTGTACCAGCTTTTGGATTGCTTGCTGCAACACCACTCGGTCCTCTGGGGACGCTGGGAGGCCTGATTTGAAGAACCTCTGAGGTGGCTGAACTGCAAACTCCAGCTTGTAGCCGTGCGTAATAAGAGCCTGCACCCAAGAATTGAGGCACGAGGCTTCCCAAACCTGGCCGAAGAACGCCAGTCTGGCTCCCACCTCTGCCGGAGCTAATGGTGGAGCCCCACCGTCATGCTGCGGGTTTCCCTGCAGCTGTCCCGGATGGCCGCTCTGCGGTGGCCGAAGCGGAAGGCTTCCTGAATTTACCACGGGAGCCTCTTGCAGCGTTTGAACCACCCGTGGCTTTAGGGCAGAATTTACTTGCCCGAAAGGACTGCTGGGAGTGAGCCTGAAAAGGACGCTTCGGCGCCTGTGGAGTGGATGGTAGGAAAGTGGACTTTCCCGCCGTGGCTTTAGAGATTAATTTGTCCAAATCACTCCCAAATAACCTGCCACCTGTGAAGGGGAGGTTTTCTACACACCTTTTGGAGTCAGCGTCAGCTACCCACTGCCGGAGCCAGAGGGATCTGCGCCCTGACACTGCCATGGCTGAGTTACGGCCGTTAATGGCTCCTAACTCCTTCTGCGCTTCACACAGAACTTTAGCAGTGTCCTGAATATGGTGTAATTTCTCAGACACCTGTGCTACTGTCATGTCGCCCAGAAGACCTTCCTGGATCTGGGAGGCCCACGTGTATATGGACTTGGCCATATAGCAACTAGCTAATACAGGACGCTGACACGCGCCACTAGCAGTAAAAATGGACTTCAAAGTGTTTTCAACCTTTCTGTCCGTGGTGTCTTTTAGTGAAGACGACCCTGGTACTGGGAGTACCATCTTTTTGGCTAAGCGAGACACAGAAGAATCAACCTCTGGTGGCTCCTCCCACACCTTACGTCCCTCAGGATCAAAGGGAAACGTGGACTTAAACTTTTTAGCCACTTTAAACCTCATTTCTGGGTTATTCCACGCTGACTTGAATGTACTTTCCAGGTCAGTCTGCTCAGGGAAAACCACCTGTTGCCTTTTCTGAGTAGCAAAGAAGGTATCCCCTGCTGTGGATTCAGCTAAGGGAAGGTCCAACACCTCCCTGATTGCCATAATCAATGGCTCTGTGCCCCGCAGTAGTGACTGTGAAGCATCAGGCTCGTCATCACCTGCGTCTGCATCATCCACATCATCATCATCATCCCCATCGTCAGCCCCGGAATCAGGGGTTTGAGAGGGGGCCTTTCTCTTACGAGTATCCCCAGGGGTGGGAGTAATTACATCCACTCTGGCAGAGAGGATAGCCAGCTCCCTTTGTACTCTCTGGGTCTGTGCTGCAGTAGCAGTTAACTGTGTAGTCACAGTTTCAAGCATTGTTTTTATACCTGTAGCCCAGGCTGGCTCCTGTGAGCTGTCCTGTGTGCTACTTTGCAGACCATTTAGTTGTGGGGGGACCCCAGTACTTTGTGGGGACATGCATGTCTCACAAGTAACCTGTGATGAAGATGCTGGCACAAACTTATCACTGCACACCATACATGTAAGTTTTCTCACCATTGTGACAAACAAACAGTCTCCCCTCACACAGCGCGCACACACAGTGGATCTGCAGTGTGAAATTAACCAGACAAATACTATGTGTAGCCTTATCTGATCTTGTACAGCTTAACAAGCCAGTGGGGTGGTGTACAGAGGATAATGGAGGAGACCAATACACCTGACAACCTTAGCTCTCCGATTAGAAGAGCTGGTAATACAGTACAGTAATATATAACAGTACTTTACAGTGTAAGCAGGCAAGTGCACAAGTACACAAGCGCTGAAAACCTGAAGCTGTCTCTGCAAGCAGATTCCCTCTGATCCACACCGCTGAGGAGTGTCTGGAGCAGTACAATGGCGTTTCCAGCAGCCAGGGAAGAAGCAGGAAGCAGGTTTTTGCGCCCTCACAGAGCTGGTCTCACTCTGGGTAAGCTCCGCCCAGCGTAATGGCGCCGGAGCTTACCTGCGTTTTATACTGAGACTGACATTGGGGAATGTCCAAACCTCTTTGGTAACTGCCCTGGACAAAACAGGAACTGTACCCTGTCTCAGTGTAGGCAGGGGGTTACGCGGTCCCTGTGCAGGGCACCGCCATACCGCCGCACAATAACCCGGGGGCCCCACGGCGGGGGACCCCGGGGTAGTACTCACCACTGACGTCTTCAGACTGGACTAGGGGTGTGCGGCGTGCCAGGGGTGTGCGCGCTGCAGCGCAATGCCCGCGGTAACATCACCCACTCAGGACGGTGGTCCTGTGGCAGGGACAGCTCGGTACCTTGAAGTGGCCAGCAGCTGAACCCTTCCCCTAGTCTCCCACGACGCAGGACTGCTGTTAAGTCCAAACAGCAGCCCCAAAATAATAAAGAAAATAAAACAGAAGATAAAACTCTCTGGAGCTCTTCCTGATGCGTGCTTCTCCTGAGGCACAGTTCTCAAACTGAAGCTAGAGGGAGGGGAGCAGAGGGGAGGAGCCAGTACACCCTGTATAAAGTTTTATATGTGCCTGTCTCCTTCGGATAAGCTCTTTTCCCCATCGTTATGAACGACTCCCTGTATCCCATAAGAATGATAGAGAAAACCAGTTACCAGTTAACACATGTCGTCATTACTGTCTCAGATGTATGATATGGCAGGTGTGAATGTGTTCTCTAAACACCCCCACCATCCACGCCAGCCCGAAGCATGGCGTGCGCGGCGAGCCCCGCGAGGGGAGGCAGAATACATGTGAAGTTACCTGCGTCCACTCGCGGAGCTCGCTGCGCTTGCCACGCTTCGGGCTCGGTGGCTCGCCACACTTTACAAAATCGACTCCACGCCGATGAGGATAGTGGGGGTATGAAAAGGTCAGTAGGACGCGTACCGCGTCCGCTCACCATGCTTCGTGCTGCTGTGGATAGTGGAATAAACAAGGTCGACAGCTGTTACGTCGACAAGTGTCATTGTCGACAGGCTTACTAGTGTTTTACACATTTTAATGGTCTGTGTCTTGTTTGGAATAATGCTGCACCCATATACCCGCAACCGCTCTAGCATCTAAATTTAGATGCACCCTTGTTAGTGGTTTAGACGCTGTACTTAGATGCTACAGCATTTAAGTACTAGACGCACTCTTCAGATGCCCCCTTTGTAAGCGGTTTGCCAGCATGTCTACTTTAGACGCCCCCTGTTAGCGGTGTGCCAGGCTGTCTATTTCTCTGTGGAACTACAAGTGCCACAATGACCTGTCAGCGCTGGGCTGCCGCGGAGTCACTACGCTGAGAATGTAGTTCAAGGTAGCCTATGAGCAACGCTGATAACGTAGCTTAGGGAGTTGACTAGTTAAGATGCCCCCTTTGTTAGCGGTGTGCCGGGCTGTCTATTTCTCTGTGGAACTACAAGTGCCACAATGACCCGTCAGTGCTGGGTTGCCACGGAGTCACTATGCTGACAACGTAGTTCAAGCTGCCATGAAACTACAAAAGTAAGGCAGCCTATGAGCTACACTGATAACGTAGCTTCAAATTAACTACAGCAGTAAAGGTGCCCATACACGCACCAATTCTGCCGTGCGTTTTGTGCTAAAATAGCATTGCATCGCATGCGTTGTGCATGCAATGTGATGCGATAAAAAGACAGTACAAGGCAGCCATTGGACTACGCTGATAATGTAGCTTCAAACAAACTTAGCGTAGCGCTGCTGTCGGTGCTACGCTGATAACGTAGCTTAGAGAAGTAAGGCAACCGTGGGACGCACAGCTGCCAGGATTCAAACATAGCGTAGCGTAGAGCTGGCGCCGTGAAACTACACAAGTACCATGTAAAAATACAAATCAAGATGGCTAAATTAGAGACTGAACATAAAATAGCTGCAGATAGCAAATCTAATCCCCCAAAAATAGGAATTTAATACTTACCGGTAATTCCTTTTCATGTAGTCCTTATGGGATACTGGGAATAGTCTAAAGACATTGGGTATTAGAGGGTATCCGCAGGAGACAGGCACATCTATAACTTTAAAGTTGGGTGTACTGGCTCCTCCCCTCTAATTCCCTGCCCACGAACCAGTTAAGGTAAAACTGTGCCCGAAGGAGGATAAACATATGAGAGGAATGATATTTGTCACTTATGTAAATACATGTGTGAACAGTGTGGTGAGATTTATGCCAGCATGCCCGCATTCAACCAAAATAACAAATGAACAATGAGGCCACCCAACTTAGGTGGACCACTGTAAAAAATGAGGCCACCAAAAACAAGGTGGACTTCTGTAAAATGAAGCCACCAAACCAAGGTGTACTTCTGTAACAGAATAATATCTGCAGCTAGACCCCGCACAGGGCGTATTCCATAAGGACTACATGAAAAGGAATTATTAGGTAGGTATTAAATTCCTATTTTCACTAACGTCCTATGGGATACTGGGAATAGTCAAAAGACATTGGGGATGTCTCAAAGCTTCCAAAAGGGAGGGTACATGCGGAGACCGCTGCAGTACCACCTGCCCAAACTGGGTATCCTCTTTGGCCAGGACGTCAAATTTGTAAAATTTAACAAAAGTATGTTGCCCCGACCAAGTGGCAGCTCTACAGAGCTGAAAGGCAGAGACACCCCGAGCAGCTGCCCAGGATGCACCCACAGACCTAGTGGAATGCGCCTTCAGTCCTGAAGGTGTTGGCAAGCCTGCCACTACATAAGCCTGTTGTACTGCTGCCCGGATCCACCAAGCAATGGACTGTTTTGATGCAGGACGGCCTTTCTTCTGTGCGTCGTACAAGACAAAAAGAATGTCCGTCTTTCTAATTCTTGCCGTCCTCTGAATGTAGATACGCAGAGTGCACACTACATCTAAGGATATTGGAATATCCGGCGAGTCAGAAGCAGAAGGCATCACAAGAGGTTAAATGAGGTGAAATGCAGAGATCACCTTAGGCAGGAACTGCGGGTTTGTTTGCAATTCTGCTCTGTCCTCATGGAAAATGAAGTAGGGATTCTTACAGGACAGAGCCCCCAACTCCGAGACTCTCCGAGCCCAATGCCAAAAGAACCACCGTCTTCCAGGTGAGGTATTTCAACTCTACCGATGATAATGGTTCAAACCATGAGGATTGTAGGAAAGCCAGGACTACATCCAGACTCCACGGCGGTGCAAGCAGGACAAAAGGAGGCTGAATGAAGCACTCCTTGTAGAAAAGTTTTCACTTCCGGCAAGCCCGCCAATCTCTTCTGGAAGAAGATTGATAAGGCCGAAATCTGGACCTTTAGCGATCCCAATCGTAGGCCCAAATCCAAACCTGCCTGCAGACAACTCAGGTTAAATTCAGCTGGCGGAAATCCTTTTTCTTCACACCATCCCACATACTTCTGCCAAATATGGTGGTAGTGGGCCGCCGTCACTGGCTTCCTGACCTGAGTCATGGTGGATATGACTGACTTGTGCAGGCCTTTATGCGCTAGAATCTGCCGCTCAACCTCCAGGCCGTTAAAAGAAGCCGCCCTAAGTCCTGGTAGACGCAGGGTCCTTGAGTGAGCAGATCGCTTCTGAGCGGTAGACGCCAAGGTGCCTCCAGTAACAGACTCTGAAGATCCGCATACCACGCCCTTCTTGGCCAATCAGGTGCCACAAGAATGGCCTCCACTCCCTGATTTCGTATTCTTTTGAGTACCCTTGTCAGCAGTGGAAGAGGTGGGAACAGGTAAACCAGGGTAAACGTCCACAGAGTTGTCAGGGCATCTATGGCCACTGCCTGGGCATCCCTGGTTCTCGAGCAATACCTGGCGACTTTGTGATTGAACTTGGACGCCATCAGGTCTATTTGTGGACAACTCCAGCACTCCACAATGGATGCAAACACATGCAGATTTAGGCTCCACTCCCCGGGGTGGAGGTCGTGGCGACTGAGAAAATCCACCTCTCAGTTGTCCACCCCCGGGAAAAAGATGGCTAAGAGCGCCATCACATGCATCTCTGCCCAGGACAGGATTTTGGAAGCCTCCTTCATGCATGACCTGCTCTTCGTTCCTCCTTGGCGGTTGACATACGCCACAGTTGTCGTATTGTTGGACTGCACCTGGACCGCCTGACCTTGTAGGAGTGATTGAGCTTGCAGAATCGCATAGTACACGGCTCTCAACTTCAGGACATTGATGTGCAGCTTTGACTCCCACAATGTCCATTGGCCCTAAAAGGACCTGCCCTGAGTTACCGCTCCCTATCCTAACAGGCTTGCGTCCGTTGTTAGGAAGATCCAATTCTGAATCCCAAATCTCCTTCCTGCCAGTAAGTTTGGAGCATGGGTCCACCAAAGGAGCGATTGTCGGGCCTGATGTGACAGGAAAAAGTTCTTGTACATCTGAAGGTGCGACTGACCACTTGGACAGTAAATCCAGCTGGAGTGGAACCGGCCAAACTGGATCGCCTCGAAGGTAGCCACCATTTTCCCCAGAAGTTGGATACACTGGTGCATTGATACCTGAGGTTTGGCCAGAATCTCTGAGACAAGAGTCTGAATGGCCCACACCTTCTCCTGAGGAAGAAAAATCCTTTTCTCTTCTGTATCCAGGATCATTCCCAGGAAAATAAGGCGACATGCAGGTGTCAGGGAGGACATGGGGATGTTGAGAATCCACCCAGGGTCCAACAGAAGTTGTTTGGTCTTGACAGTATCCTGCCGTAGGATTTGTTCTGACCTTGCTTTGATAAGCAAGTCGTCCAGGTAGGTAATGATGTTGATTCCCATCCTCCTCAGCAGAGTCATCATTTCTGCCATTACCTTCGTAAATAAACGAGGAGCAGTTGACAGTCCGAATGGCAGCGCTCTGAACTGGTAGTGCTCGTTCTTTAGAGCAAAACTCAGGAATGCCTGATGGGGGCCCCAAATCGGGATGTGTAGATAGGCGTCCTTCACATCCAATGATGCTAGGAACTCTCCCTCCTCAGGGACTCCATTCTGTATTTGTACACCTTTAAAAACGGGTTCAGATTTTTTAAATTTAGAATGAGCCGTACCGAGCCATCCGGCTTTGGTAACACAAAGAGGTTGGAGTAATAACCCTTTCCCTGTTCCTCCACTGGGACTGGTATGATGAACAGTGATTTCAGCAGGCATCGCAAAATGACCTGATCTTCCGCAGCTGCTGGTAAGCCTGACCGGAAGAATCTGAATAAAAGTCGCATAGGACTTCAGCTATTTCAGCGTTAGAAGTCTTTTCGCCTGTCGATGTCTGAAGTGGATGTATAACCGCGGGGGGCTGAGTACCATTGAGTAGGTTGGTTAAAAGTTTCCCTACTTTGTTGCCAAATTTATGGAATTTAAAATTCATTGAAAATAGGTGTCTATCCCCTAGCAATTGCATATAACTGTCAAAGTCAGTTTTGGCTAGGACGTAAATGTGTTTATTGGAGTCTGTGGGGTGTGACTTATATTGCTGAAAGGCTGTCGTTAGAGTGCGCAGTACTTTCAAATAAGTGGAGGTATATTCACGTTTCATTTTGGAAAGTAAGAGATGATAGCACCTCGAAGAACCGATTTAGCTGCCATCCAGAATAGGGATGGATCTGATACTAGATGTTGGGCATTATTAGTGGAATAGTCTCTCCAAGTGCTCTCCAGGTATTGTTTACATTTTGTAGAATTGGCCAGGTATGTGGGAAATCTCCATTGTGCAGTCTTGGGAGTTTTAAGAGGCGATTCTATCGAGAAGTAGACCAAAGCGTGGTCAGATAGTACAATAGGAGCGATTTGGGTGGCAGTTATGGAAGCAAAAATCATATGTGAGGGTAAGACTAATGCAGCCCACACACGCACCGATCCCGGCGTGCGTTGTGGGCTTAACTAGCACACATAGCATCGCATCATATGCCTTGTGCATACGATGTGCATGCGATGCTGTGCTAGAAAAAGCTAGTACAAAAAGTATGTGCAGCACATACTTTTTGTACTGTACGATGAGGTGCCGCGGGAGCGCGCACCCCATCGTACAGCATCGCACCGCCCGCATCGGTGCGTGTGTGGCCTCCTATAGTCAATTCTGGACATAGTGTTATGAGCTGCAGATAAGCAGGAGAATTCTCAGGGGTGTCAAACACAAGGCCCGCGGGCCAAATCCGGCCCGCCAGACCTCTTCATGTGGCCCGCACAGCCGCCGCCAGCCTTCACCTTTTATTCTCGATTTTTTATTTTAAACAAGAAAGCCACCTCTTCAGCGCATGTGCGGCAGACTACAAGCCAGAGAACGTCTGCCCTCTAGCGCAGTGCCGCCGGTTGTCAACCCCTCCGCCGCTCCCACCTGCTGTATAGGAGCCAGAGAGAGGAAAGAGCAGGTCCGTCGTGGTGAATGGTGCTGCTGCTGTGCGCTCCAGGTCACTTACTGCTGAGTGTGCACTGCACAGTGACCGGGAGCACGCTGCCCCTCACTCCTGGATATAGTGCGAGGAGCGCTACTCACAGGAGGGAGGGGGAAATACGCCTGTGTGAGAGCGCAGCTGTGTCCTTGGTGGTGGAGCAGCTCAGACTGGAGTGGACGCATCAGAGCGGGTAAGTGTCAAACTCTCTGCCTATGTGTGTGTGCACTGGCACATTGCAGCCCATCATTAATTGCTGTGTCCCATGATAATAAGCAGGACATATGCCCTAAGACTGAGTGCTGCCCCCCTGTGCAGGCAGGGTGTGCCCTAATGCACTGCAGTTCACAGCAATAGCAGGAGGGAAATGCTACTGCTGAGTATACCATAATTGAATGCAGTGACAATAATTTATGATAATAAAGAGTGGACTCATAGTCCTACAGATACAACCGGCCCTTTGAGGGTGACCAAACTGCTGATACGGCCCCCGATGAATTTGAGTTTGACACCCCTGGTGTACAGGGTGTAAAGCTCTCCATGCATCAATTAACTGCAATCTTGACATGAAAGCAGGGATCCCTAGTTTTGGAAGGGAATATGAGGAGGAGGGGATTAGATTTATCTAGTGAGGTTGAAGAGATTAGATTGAAGTCTCCGCACACTAAGGGCAGTATTCAATGAGAAAAATTCTCCGTGCATGGCGAGAGTTTTTTCTCTCGCCATGCACTCGCCCTGTTCCGGAGGGCTCACTGCCACTCCTGCTCCCACTATTCAATGTGGTTAAGACTCGCCGCCACTCGCGGCTAGTCTAAACCCCTGCAGCGGACAAGCGTCCGCGGCAGGGAGCCGGGGGATGGTGGCAGCCAGGGAGATTAAAGTCTCCCTGGCTGCCCCAGAACATATGTGGAGGGGAGGAGGGCTCCGCGGGACCCAGGCAGAACAAGCTGCCCCCCCCCCCTATAGCCAGCGGAGGACCCAGTATTTACTGCACCCGATCATGCATATGTAATGATCGGGTGCAGTGAATATATGAATATCTAATGAGTGGCTCGAGAGCTCCGGCCCCCTGCTGGTTGCTCTGTGTAAAAAAAAAAATAATTTAAAAAATATATATTTTTTAATTAAATATATATATTCATGTGCTATAAGCACATGAATAAAAATAACATGCCCCTTCACAGAAAAAAAATCCTGATTTTTTTACACCAAAATTAAAAAAACAAAACCTTTTAGCTTAAAAATTCACATTCCAGTTCTCCATAAAAAGATGGAGAATTGCTACACGGAGAGACACGGCAAAAATCACTTAAAAAGATGGAGAAAATATCACATTGAATAGAGTGGTTCACTTTTGGAGAGCAAAATGCTCCTTCCAACGCGAAAATAGCACAAACTCGCCATAAAACAAGGCAAATTTTTCTCATCGAATACTGGCCTATGGAGAATTTGCCATTTTGGGGGAGAGTTTTGCAATAAGATGTTGGAAAAATCTTTTAGAATATACCTTAGGGGCGTAGATGTTGCAAAGGGTAAATTTGCTGGTTCCTAATGTTAGAGTTAAAATAAGGTAGCGTCCTCTCTGATCTGTAACGACCTCTGTGACTTCATGGGGGACATTTTTGGGGATTAGGAGTACCACTCTTCGGGCTTTGAATGAGTATAGGCTAGATCCAAGTACCTGCCATCCCAAGGTATTACGTTTTTGCACCTCCATTGGGATCAAGTGGGTTTCCAATATGTATACCTTGCTTAAGATACATGAGGATCTTCCGTCTCTCGGGAATTGATGCCACGACTTTCCATGATCCCATGGTTAGTGTAGCCATAATTTGCGGAGAGATGGGTATATCTTCTGGGTTACCTGATGAAATGACAAAGAAGGGAAAGAAACACCAGGGACAAGTGGGTGGGAGGATGACAAAGACGGGGGAGACATAAAGACAACAACAATAATGCATCCTTATAGGATAAAACAGTATCACCGATTCACAAGGAACAATATGTAGTCTAAAGGTACAGATGGGTCTGTTCCCATCTTGGCAGGGGATGGCGCTGGCGTCGCCAGCCGCCATCCCCCGCCAGCGCCATGGCGATCGTGAGAAGGGGACGTGCGCGCCCCCTTCCGACGGCGCTTCCATACGTTTCCCCGGGTCCCCGCCGGCTGCCCGCATCCCCCCTAACCCCGTCCGTCTCCCTGAGGCGGAGACGGACAGGGTTTCCGCCATGCTAGCGACGGAGACTGAGACGCGCGTGCGCGTGAGACGCACGCGCGTCTCAGTCTCCTCGCTGGCGAGTCGCCAGCGCGTACGTTCTGGCGACCCGCCAGCAAGGATGTGCATAGGCACATACTGTATCAAAGCCTGTGAATCTGGACTTCCGGATTTGTTATCTCCAAGGGTAGCAGTCAAACATGAATATAAAGCGTTCCGGTAATAGAACGGTGGGAAGAGATAAGCCAGGGCTCTCTGGCATCACCCATTATGAACTTATAGAGAAATTCTGAGTCACCTGGTAAACATTCTTATCACCCTATTGTGATTTCAGAACTTTAATAAAAATCGCATCCCATTAAATGTCACCCAAGGTGTTTTCGCTTTCTGTCTGAGCGGCAGCTTTCTACTCGCAGTCACCTGCCATTTTCTCAGATTACTGATCATCTCTGAATCAGGCCCAGGGACATAAGATGGCCAAGCTGTTATGTGTCACAGCAACTGATCTAGTCTGAGGGTTCCATCTGGAGGACAGCAGACAAGAAAGGACCACAGCAAGCAGGGAATATAATGCATCTCTCCTTGTACTGAGCAATCCCCGATTGGCAGGTAGTCGCTGTGGTTATATGTCAGCACCAGTAATAAAGACATCAATAATCCATTTGCTGAAGGATCATTAGTTTATTTAGGTTGTTATTATAGGTTACCAGATGGTCATCATTACAGGACCACCTAACTATCTGTAACATGTAGAAGAATGTACAAAGTATTATAGAGAAACAAAGTCTATAGTTATACAATCGGTAACAGAATCCCATTTATCCAGATCAGCTTTTATTCCCCTGTTCTGGGGACAGCTACTAGTAATATACATGGTTATTACAGATATTGTTAGATCATCGTCCTTCAGTCTACATGCAGGTTATATCACTATATACTGTGTCATAGTAACATGTATACTGTTACTGTGCTGCTAATTATTATGGAGGATGTTAGTATCGTCCTATTACACAATGTGCTCTCCATCAGACCTGGTTAATAACATGTGAGAAGGAAGGATGTACTGTAACCCATAGCAACTAGAAATCCACTATCAGCAGTCTAGTGTCAGCAACCTAACACATGTCATAATGATTGGTGGTACTTATGTAATATCTGGGCTCCCATTTTTCTTATTAGACCGTGTCCACCCGCCACACTATATAAAATCAACTCCATGCGTAGATGGATAGTAGGGGTATGAAAAAATGGGGTGCATGTAACATAGGAGCCCAGATAATACATAAGTACCTGATTGGTTACTATGTGATACAGGTAGTACATAGTATTCAGAGTGCGTGAGGTAAGGCAGCAATATGGAGGCATGAGGGAAAGAAGAGAGACCAGAGGAGACCTGTAGGGTGGTACACGGCCGTAATACAGGGTTCCTATAATCAGTGGTGTAACTATAGAGGATGTAGAGGATAAAGAGGATGCTATGGGGGCCAGCTGCTTGGGGGGTCCCGAAAAGGAATCTCACTGAATTCTGTAAAAAATTATATATGTTTTTATCTGTAATCACTGCTTCGGAGCCCAGCGGTGTATGTACACAGGGAGGGAGGCAGAGTCCAGCAGTGTATGTACACAGGGATGCAGAGCTCAGAGGTGTACATACACAGGGAGGGAGGCAGAGCCCAGCAGTGCACGTACACAGGGATGCAGAGCTCAGAGGTGTACATACACAGGGAGGGAGGCAGAGCCCAGCAGTGTACGTACACAGGGAGGGAGGCAGAGCCCAGCAGTGTACATACACAGGGAGGGAGGCAGGGACCAGCAGTGCACGTACACAGGGAGAGAGGCAGAGCCCAGCACTGTATGTAAACAGGGAGGGAGGCAGAACCCAGCAGTGCAAGTACACAGGGAGGGAGGCAGAGCCCAGCAGTGCACGTACACAGGGATGCAGAGCTCAGAGGTGTACATACACAGGGAGGGAGGCAGAGCCCAGTAGTGTAGGTACACAGGGAGGGAGGCAGAGCCCAGCAGTGTACATACACAGGGAGGGAGGCAGAGCCCAGCAGTGCACGTACACAGGGAGGGAGGCAGAGCTCGGCAGAGCACAGACACAGGGAGGGAGGCAGGGCCCAGCAGTGCACGTACACAGGGAGAGAGGCAGAGCACAGCACTGTATGTAAACAGGGAGGGAGGCAGAACCCAGCAGTGCAAGTACACAGGGAGGGAGGCAGAGCCCAGCAGTGTATGTAAACAGGGAGGGAGGCAGAACCCAGCAGTGCAAGTACACATGGAGGGAGGCAGAGCCCAGCAGTGTATGCACACAGGGAGGGAGGCATAGCCCAGCAGTGTATGCACACAGGGAGGGAGGCAGAGCCCAGCAGTGTATGTACACAGGGAGGGAGGCATAGCAAAGCAGTGCATTTACACAGGGAGGGAGGGAGAGCCTGGCAGTGCACGAACACAGGGAGGGAGGCAGAGCCCAGCAGTGTATGTACACAGGGAGGGAGGCAGAACCCAGCAGTGCACGTACACAGGGAGAGAGGCAGAGCCCAGCAGTGTATGTAAACAGGGAGGGAGGCAGAACCCAGCAGTGCAAGTACACAGGGAGGGAGGCAGAGCCCAGCAGTGTATGCACACAGGGAGGGAGGCAGCGCCCAGCAGTGTATGCACACAGGGAGGGAGGCAGAGCTCAGCAGTGTATGTACACAGGGAGGGAGGGAGAGCCCGGCAGTGTATGCACACAGGGAGGGAGGCAGCGCCCAGCAGTGTATGCACACAGGGAGGGAGGCATAGCAAAGCAGTGCATGTACACAGGGAGGGAGGGAGAGCCCGGCAGTGCACGAAAACAGGGAGGCAGAGCCCAGCAGTGTATGTACACAGGGAGGGAGGCAGAACCCAGCAGTGCAAGTACACAGGTGTGGGAGGCAGGGTCCAGCAGCGTATGTACACAGGGAGGGAGGCAGAGCCCAGCAGTGCATGAACACAGGGAGGGAGGCAGAGCCCGAAAGTACACGTACACAGCGAGGGAGGCAGAGCCCGAAAGTACACGTACACAGCGAGGGAGGCAGAGCCCAGTTGTACACGTACACAGCGAGGGAGGCAGAGCCCAGCAGTGCACGAACACAGGGAGGGAGGCAGAGACCAGCAGTGCATGTATACAGGGAGGGAGGCAGAGCCCAGCAGTGTACGTACACAGGGAGGGAGGGAGAGCCCGGCAGTGCACATACAGAGGGAGAGAGATAGAGCCCGGCAGTGCACATACACAGGGAGGGAGGCAGGGCAGAAGAAAAGCATTTGCTGCATTCAGAACATTTATATGGCTTCTTCTCCTGTGTGACCCCTCTGATGTCGGACAAGATGTGACTCCTGGGAAAAACATTTGCTGCATTCAGAACATTTATATGGCTTCTCTCCTGTGTGACTCCTCTGATGTCGGACAAAATGTGACTCCTGGGAAAAACATTTGCTGCATTCATAGCATTTATATGGCTTCTCTCCTGTGTGACTCTTCTGATGTCGGACAAGAACTGACTTCTGGGAAAAACATTTGCTGCATTCAGAACATTTATATGGCTTCTCTCCTGTGTGACTCCTCTGATGTCGGACAAGATAAGATTTCCGGGAAAATTTTTTGCTGCATTTAGAACATTTGGTACTTCTTTACTTTCACGGCGCCACTCTAGATAGGACAGATAGGATACTAGATAGGATACGATTTGTATGCGATTTGACATAAGATATCGCATAAGATATAGGATAAGATTTACTATCCATTTCATTACCCCACTATCCACTAGGGCGTGGAGTTGATTTTACATAGCGTGGCGAGCGCAGCGAGCCACCGAGCCCGAAGCGTGGCGAGCCCCGCGAGGGGACACGGATGTTGTTTGAAAGCAAGTCCCCAATATCGCATGCCATTTGCATGCAATTCCATAAAATACATTCCGTGTCCGCTCACCACGCTTCGGGCTCGGTGGCTCGCTGCGCTCGCCACGCTATATAAAATCAACTCCACACCCTAGTGGATAGTGGGGTAATGAAATGGATAGTAAATCTTATCCTATATCTTATGCGATATCTTATGTCAAATCGCATACAAATCGTATCCTATCTAGTATCCTATCTGTCCTATCTAGTGGCGCCGTGAAAGTAAAGAAGTACCGAACATTTATATGGCTTCTCTCCTGTGTGACTCCACTGATGTCGGACAAGAAGTGACTTCTGGGAAAAACATTTGCTGCATTCAGAACATTTATATGGCTTCTTCTCCTGTGTGACCCCTCTGATGTCGGACAAGATGTGACTCCTGGGAAAACATTTGCTGCATTCAGAACATTTATATGGCTTCTCTCCTGTGTGACTCCTCTGATGTCGGACAAAATGTGACTCCTGGGAAAAACATTTGCTGCATTCATAGCATTTATATGGCTTCTCTCCTGTGTGACTCTTCTGATGTCGGACAAGAACTGACTTCTGGGAAAAACATTTGCTGCATTCAGAACATTTATATGGCTTCTCTCCTGTGTGACTCCTCTGATGTCGGACAAGATAAGATTTCCGGGAATTTTTTTTGCTGCATTTAGAACATTTGGTACTTCTTTACTTTCATGGCGCCACTCTAGATAGGACAGATAGGATACTAGATAGGATACGATTTGTATGCGATTTGACATAAGATATCGCATAAGATATAGGATAGGACAGATAGGATACTAGATAGGATACGATTTGTATGCGATTTGACATAAGATATCGCATAAGATATAGGATAAGATTTACTATCCATTTCATTACCCCACTATCCACTAGGGCGTGGAGTTGATTTTATATAGCGTGGCGAGCGCAGCGAGCCACCGAGCCCGAAGCGTGGCGAGCGCAGCGAGCCCCGCGAGGGGACACGGATGTTGTTTGAAAGCAAGTCCCCAATATCGCATGCCATTTGCATGCAATTCCATAAAATACATTCCGTGTCCGCTCACCACGCTTCGGGCTCGGTGGCTCGCTGCGCTCGCCACGCTATATAAAATCAACTCCACACCCTAGTGGATAGTGGGGTAATGAAATGGATAGTAAATCTTATCCTATATCTTATGCGATATCTTATGTCAAATCGCATACAAATCGTATCCTATCTAGTATCCTATCTGTCCTATCTAGTGGCGCCGTGAAAGTAAAGAAGTACCGAACATTTATATGGCTTCTCTCCTGTGTGACTCCACTGATGTCGGACAAGAAGTGACTTCTGGGAAAAACATTTGCTGCATTCAGAACATTTATATGGCTTCTTCTCCTGTGTGACCCCTCTGATGTCGGACAAGATGTGACTCCTGGGAAAACATTTGCTGCATTCAGAACATTTATATGGCTTCTCTCCTGTGTGACTCCTCTGATGTCGGACAAAATGTGACTCCTGGGAAAAACATTTGCTGCATTCATAGCATTTATATGGCTTCTCTCCTGTGTGACTCTTCTGATGTCGGACAAGAACTGACTTCTGGGAAAAACATTTGCTGCATTCAGAACATTTATATGGCTTCTCTCCTGTGTGACTCCTCTGATGTCGGACAAGATAAGATTTCCGGGAATTTTTTTTGCTGCATTTAGAACATTTGGTACTTCTTTACTTTCATGGCGCCACTCTAGATAGGACAGATAGGATACTAGATAGGATACGATTTGTATGCGATTTGACATAAGATATCGCATAAGATATAGGATAGGACAGATAGGATACTAGATAGGATACGATTTGTATGCGATTTGACATAAGATATCGCATAAGATATAGGATAAGATTTACTATCCATTTCATTACCCCACTATCCACTAGGGCGTGGAGTTGATTTTATATAGCGTGGCGAGCGCAGCGAGCCACCGAGCCCGAAGCGTGGCGAGCGCAGCGAGCCCCGCGAGGGGACACGGATGTTGTTTGAAAGCAAGTCCCCAATATCGCATGCCATTTGCATGCAATTCCATAAAATACATTCCGTGTCCGCTCGCCACGCTTCGGGCTCGGTGGCTCGCTGCGCTCGCCACGCTATATAAAATCAACTCCACACCCTAGTGGATAGTGGGGTAATGAAATGGATAGTAAATCTTATCCTATATCTTATGCGATATCTTATGTCAAATCGCATACAAATCGTATCCTATCTAGTATCCTATCTGTCCTATCTGTCCTATCTAGTGGCGCCGTGAAAGTAAAGAAGTACCGAACATTTATATGGCTTCTCTCCTGTGTGACTCCACTGATGTCGGACAAGATGTGACTTCTGGGAAAAACATTTGCTGCATTCAGAACATTTATATGGCTTCTCTCCTGTGTGACTCCTCTGATGTTGGACAAGATGTGACTTCTGGGAAAAACATTTGCTGCATTCGGAGCATTTATATGGCTTCTCTCCTGTGTGACTCCTCTGATGTTGGACAAGATGTGACTTCTGGGAAAAACATTTGCTGCACTCAGAACATTTATATGGCTTCTCTCCTGTGTGACTTCTCTGATGTAGGACAAGATGTGACTTCTCTGAAAAACATTTGCTGCATTCAGAACATTTATATGGCCTCTCTCCTGTGTGACTCCTCTGATGTAGGACAAGATCTGACTTCTGGGAAAAACATTTGCTGCATTCAGAACATTTATATGGCTTCTCTCCTGTGTGACTTCTCTGATGTAGGACAAGATGTGACTTCTCTGAAAAACATTTGCTGCATTCAGAACATTTATATGGCTTCTCTTCTGTGTGACTCCTCTGATGACGGACAAGATGTGACTTCTGGGAAAAACATTTGCTGCATTCAGAACATTTATATGGTTTCTCTCCTGTGTGACTCCTCTGATGTAGGACAAGATTTGTCTTGTGGGAAAAACATTTGCTGCATTCAGAACATTTATATGGTTTCTCTCCTGTGTGACTCCTCTGATGTAGGACAAGATGTGGCTTCTGGGAAAAACATGTGCTGCATTCAGAACATTTATATGGCTTCTCTCCTGTGTGACTCCTCTGATGTCGGACAAGAAGTGACTTCCGGGAAAAACATTTGTTGCATTCAGAACAGTTATATGGATTCTCTCCTGAGTGACTCCTCTGATGTCGGACAAGATCTGACTTATGGGAAAAACATTTGCTGCATTCAGAACATTTATGTGGCTTCTCTCCTGTGTGACACCTCTGATGTAGGACAAGATGTGACTTCTCTGAAAAACATTTGCTGCATTCAGAACATTTATATGGCTTCTCTCCTGTGTGACTTCTCTGATGTAGGACAAGATGTGCCTTTTGGGAAAAACATTTGCTGCATTCAGAACATTTATATGGCTTCTCTCCTGTGTGACTCCTCTGATGTCGGACAAGAATTGACTTATGGGTAAAACATTTGCTGCATTCAGAACATTTATATGGCTTCTCTCCTGTGTGACTCCTCTGATGTACCAGAAGCTGTGATTTATATGTAAAGCCTCTGTCACACTCAGAGCACACATGTGGCTTCTCTCCTGTGAGACTCATCATGTATGAGATGAGAAACAAATTAGTTGCTGAAGGTTTCTTCTGTCCAGGAAATACAATTGTGTTTGTTCCTCCTCCTGAGGTGTAAGGAGATATGATGTATTTAGTTGGCTTGATCGGAGAACAATTTCCCTTTCCACGTCCTCTTAATTTGAATCCTGCTCCTTATATGTCCTGTAAGAAAGTAAATATGTAAAAGCATAATGTTACCAGTATAACGCTACTATTATTGTATAACATGTAAACTAGGCAGGTGGGGGGACATTGTGGAAGAAGCAAGGGGAAGGGAGGAAAAAGGGAACAAATTATACGAAAAGTGTATGAGAGACACACAGCCAAGAACAAATATTGTCCATGATACGGATTTATCATTTCAGGAACCTTCTGCAACTGTAACAGGTAACATGACAGGGGCAAAGGAAAAGCGAAAGCTGAAATGCCATTATCTGAATGCTAGGAGTTTAACTGGTAAAATGGGGGAACTAGAGATCCTAGTTTTGGATCTCATAGGTATTACTGAAACTTGGTGGGATGAATCACATGAGTGGCGAATATAGAAGGTTATAGTATGTTTAGGAAAAACAGATTAGGTAGAAGGGGGGGGGGGGTATGTTTATATGTTAATCCATCCTTAAAACTGTACATAAGGGATGACATATACGAGAGCACAATGGAGTCAGTAGAATCTGTATGGGTAGAAATCACAGGTAATATTAAAGGGGCTACAAAATTTATAGTAGGAACATGTAATAAGCCACCCAACATAAATACGGAGGAGGAAAAATAACTCTTGCAACAGGTGGGAAAAGCTTAGGGGACATTATTACTATGGGTGACTAACTACCCAAAAATAAAATGGAAATCTAGGTCAACTAGTACCGCTAAGGGAAATGTTTCATTGAATGCCCTAAATCCCCACTATTTGTACCAATTTATTCAAAGTCCAACCAGAAATAACAATATCCTGGATCTCTTGAGAAGCAACAACGGGGACATTGTTACTAACATAACCATAAGGGAGACATTGGGGAACAGTGATCACAATATGATCACATTTTATTTACATTTAACAAAGATAATAATATTGGAGCAACTAGGTCCTTAAATTTCAGAAAAGCAAACTTTGGTAAGTTTGAGGAGTCCTTAAAGTATATAAACTGGAAGGAATTATTTAGAGGTATGGATACTACTAAAAGGTGGCAAACTTTAAAAAAAAAGAAAAAATACTGCTGGAGGGCACTGATCAATTTATTCCTAGGGTAAATAAAAGAACAAATGTCAAAAGGAAGCCTATGTGGCTTAACAGCAAAGTCAAATTTGAAATAGATAAAAAAAGGAGGGCACTAAAAATGTTCAAATAAGATGGAACACCCAAAAAGGTACTTGTGTAGTTTCACGGCACCAGTTACGTAGTCAGCGTAGCGTCCATTTCAGAATCGGGTTAGCATAGCGCTGCTGCTGGCGCTACGCTGATAATGTAGAGTCCCTGTAGTCACGTAAGCATCCCTGTCAAAACCTGCGTAGTGTTCCTGCGACTATAATGTAGCGTCCATGTAGTCGCGTAAGCGTCCCTGTCAAAACCTGCGTAGTGTTCCCGCGACTATAATGTAGCGTCCCTGTAGTCGCGTAAGCGTCCCTGTCAAAACCTGCGTAGTGTTCCCGCGACTATAATGTAGCGTCCCTGTAGTCGCGTAAGCGTCCCTGTCAAAACTTGCGTAGTGTTCCCGCGACTATAATGTAGCGTCCCTGTAGTCGCGTAAGCGTCCCTGTCAAAACCTGCGTAGTGTTCCCGCGACTATAATGTAGCGTCCCTGTAGTCGCGTAAGCGTCCCTGTCAAAACCTGCGTAGTGTTCCTGTGCCTATAATGTAGCGTCCCTGTAGTTGCGTAAGCGTCCCTGTCAAAACATGCGTAGTGTTCCCGCAACTATAATGTAGCGTCCCTGTAGTCGCGTAAGTGTCCCTGTCAAAACCTGCGTAGTGTTCCTGCGACTATAATGTAGCGTCCCTGTAGTCGCTTAAGCGTCCCTGTCAAAACCTGCGTAGTGTTCCTGCGACTATAATATAGCGTCCCTGTCAAAACCTGCGTAGTGTTCCTGCGACTATAATGTAGCGTCCCTGTAGTCGAGTAAGCGTCCCTGTCAAAACCTGCGTAGTGTTCCCGCGACTATAATGTAGCGTCCCTGTCAAAACCTGCGTAGTGTTCCTGCGACTATAATGTAGCGTCCCTGTAGTCGCGTAAGCGTCCCTGTCAAAACCTGCGTAGTGTTCCTGCGACTATAATGTAGCGTCACTGTAGTCGAGTAAGCGTCCCTGTCAAAACCTGCGTAGTGTTCCCGCGACTATAATGTAGCGTCCCTGTAGTCGCGTAAGCGTCCCTGTCAAAACCTGCGTAGTGTTCACGCGACTATAATGTAGCGTCCTTGTAGTCGCGTAAGCGTCCCTGTCAAAACCTGCGTAGTGTTCCCGCGACTATAATGTAGTGTCCTTGTAGTCGCGTAAGCGTCCCTGTCAAAACCTGCGTAGTGTTCCCGCGACTATAATGTAGCGTCCCTGTAGTCGCGTAAGCATCCCTGTCAAAACCTGCGTAGTGTTCCCGCAACTATAATGTAGCGTCCCTGTAGTCACGTAAGCGTCCCTGTCAAAACTGGCATAGTGTTCCCGCGACTAGAGTAGTCAGCGTAGTCACTTATAAATAGTGTGCTGCCGACCAGCTAAGTCAGCGTAGCCAGTCATTTGTGCGGCAATTACGTAGTTAGCGTAGCGTGTTCACGCGACCGCTTAGCGTAGCCACCATCCCTGTCAGATGCAGTGTAGTGTTCCCACGGACAGCGAAGCATAGTCAGTCAGCTGGTAGATTGAGCAGTATGCAGTTAGCGTAGTCAGTCAGCTGTTAGATTCCCTGAGAGTCAGACATATTACAGTCATGGCTGCTGGAAAGCTGACATTGTTCAACCTGCCACAGACTGAGGAGGAGTCGGTGGCATTTCTGCAGAGCCACAAATTCCTGGCTGACACCAAGACCTGCCACAATGGGCACCCTATGAGGCTGAGTGTCAGGGAGCGGATGTGGTGCTGCCATATCCACAGCTGCAGAAAGAAGGTCAGCGTCAGGGCTGTGCAGTGGTTCAGAAGGTGCCATCTGACCTTTGTCACCCTGATCAGATTCATCTTCTGCTGGGCAGAGGAGCTGACGAGCATCCGCGAGCAACACCTGGCCATCTCGCAGAAGACGACCATACTCTATAATTACTGGATGCGGGAGGCCTGTACCATCAACCTCCTGTCGCAGCCTCACCGGCGTATTGGCGGCCCAGGCACCATTGTTGAAGTGGACGAGAGCCTGTTCGGCAAATGGAAGAGCCATGTTGGTCGCATGCTGCCCCAATAGTGGATCTTCGGGGCATCTCCAGGGAGACCGGAGAGTGCTTCATAACGGCAGTTGAGAGACATGATGCCAGCACCCTCATGGCTGCCATTGAGAGGCAAGTGCAACCGGGGACCACAATTTACTCCGACTGCTGGCGGGCCTGCAAGATGGAGCACCTGGAGGAGGCTGGGTACCACCACACCAAGTTGAACCACCGGTACCACTTTGTGGATCTGGAGAGTGGGGATCACACCCAGAACATTGAGAGGCTGTGGTATTCCTGCAAGTGGCGCAATAAGTGCCAAAGGGGCACTGCGCGCCATCAGCTGGACTCCTACTTGCAGGAGTTCATCTGGAGGAAGACCCTTGGCGCAGAAGACCCCATCCAGCACACGCTGACCCTGCTCCCCCAGGCAGAGAAAGGTGAAACCGTAGAGGCAGAGACAACTGCGTCAACTTCGGCTGCTATTTCTGCCAGTGCAGTTTCCAAGGAATTACTTTTTCAATTTTTTTGTGTCTTTTTCTTCTTCTTGTTCATTGTATTGTCATTTGATCATTTTTCCTTGATTCTTCTTCTTAATCTGAACTAAAAACCAGTTACCAGTTAACACATGTCGTCATTACTGTCTCAGATGTATGATATGGCAGGTGTGAATGTGTTCTCTAAACACCCCCACCATCCACGACAGCCCGAAGCATGGCGAGCGCGGCGAGCCCCACGAGGGGACGCAGAATACATGTGAAGTTACCTGCGTCCACTCGCGGGGCTCGCTGCGCTTGCCACGCTTCGGGCTCGGTGGCTCGCCACACTTTACAAAATCGACTCCACGCCGATGTGGATAGTGGGGGTATGAAAAGGTCAGTAGGACGCGTACCGCGTCCGCTCGCCATGCTTCGTGCTGCTGTGGATAGTGGAATAAACAAGGTCGACAAGTGTCATTGTCGACAGGTTTACTAGTGTTTTACACATTTTAATGGTCTGTGTCTTTTTTGGAATAATACTGCACCCCTATACCCGCAACTGCTCTAGCATCTAAATTTAGATGCACCCTTGTTAGTGGTTTAGACGCTGTACTTAGATGCTACAGCATTTAAGTACTAGACGCACTCTTCAGATGCCCCCCTTTGTAAGCGGTTTGCCATTGTGTCTACTTTAGACGCCCCTTGTTAGCGGTGTGCCAGGCTGTCTATTTCTCTGTGGAACTACAAGTGCCACAATGACCTGTCAGCGCTGGGCTGCCGCGGAGTCACTACACTGAGAATGTAGTTCAAGGTAGCCTATGAGCTACGCTGATAACGTAGCTTAGGGAGTTGACTAGTTAAGATGCCACCTTTGTTAGCGGTGTGCCGGGCTGTCTATTTCTCTGTGGAACTACAAGTGCCACAATGACCCGTCAGTGCTGGGTTGCCACGGAGTCACTATGCTGACAACGTAGTTCAAGCTGCCATGAAACTACAAAAGTAAGGCAGCCTATGAGCTACACTGATAACGTAGCTTCAAATTAACTACAGCAGTAAAGGTGCCCATACACGCTCCGATTCTGCCGTGCGTTTTGTGCTAAAATAGCATTGCATCGCATGCGTTGTGCATGCAATGTGATGCGATAAAAAGACAGTACAAGGCAGCCATTGGACTACGCTGATAATGTAGCTTCAAACAAACTTAGCGTAGCGCTGCTGTTGGCGCTAAGCTGATAATGTAGCTTAGAGAAGTAAGGCAACCGTGGGACGCACAGCTGCCCGGATTCAAACATAGCGTAGCGTAGAGCTGGCGCCGTGAAACTACACCAAGCACCATGTAAAAATACAAATCAAGATGGCTAAATTAGAGACTGAACATAAAATAGCTGCAGATAGCAAATCTAATCCCCCAAAAATAGGAATTTAATACTTACCGGTAATTCCTTTTCATGTAGTCCTTATGGGATACTGGGAATAGTCTAAAGACATTGGGTATTAGAGGGTATCCGCAGGAGACAGGCACATCTATAACTTTAAAGTTGGGTGTACTGGCTCCTCCCCTCTAATTCCCCGCCCACAAACCAGTTAAGGTAAAACTGTGCCCGAAGGAGGATAAACATATGAGAGGAATGATATTTGTCACTTATGTAAATACATGTGTGACCAGTGTGGTGAGATTTATGCCAGTACATCCGCATTCAACCAAAATAACAAATGAACAATGAGGCCACCCAACTTAGGTGGACCACTGTAAAAATGAGGCCACCAAAAACAAGGTGGACTTCTGTAACAGAATAATATCTGCAGCTAGACCCCGCACAGGGCGGGTGCCCAGTATCCCATAAGGACTACGTGAAAAGGAATTACCGGTAGGTATTAAATTCATATTTTCACTAACGTCCTATGGGATACTGGGAATAGTCAAAAGACATTGGGGATGTCTCAAAGCTTCCAAAAGGGAGGGTACATGCGGAGACTGCTGCAGTACCACCTGCCCAAACTGGGTATCCTCTTTGGCCAGGACGTCAAATTTGTAAAATTTAACAAAAGTATGTTGCCCCGACCAAGTGGCAGCTCTACAGAGCTGAAAGGCAGAGACACCCCGAGCAGCTGCCCAGGATGCACCCACAGACCTAGTGGAATGCGCCTTCAGTCCTGAAGGTGTTGGCAAGCCTGCCACTACATAAGCCTGTTGTACTGCTGCCCGGATCCACCAAGCAATGGACTGTTTTGATGCAGGACGGCCTTTCTTCTGTGCGTCGTACAAGACAAAAAGACTGTCCGTCTTTCTAATTCTTGCCGTCCTCTGAATGTAGATACGCAGAGTGCACACTACATCTAAGGATATTGGAATATCCGGCGAGTCAGAAGCAGAAGGCATCACAAGAGGTTAAATGAGGTGAAATGCAGAGATCACCTTAGGCAGGAACTGCGGGTTTGTTTGCAATTCTGCTCTGTCCTCATGGAAAATGAAGTAGGGACTCTTACAGGACAGAGCCCCCAACTCCGAGACTCTCCGAGCCCAATGCCAAAAGAACCACTGTCTTTCAGGTGAGGTATTTCAACTCTACCGATGATAATGGTTCAAACCATGAGGATTGTAGGAAAGCCAGGACTACATCCAGACTCCACGGCGGTGCAAGCAGGACAAAAGGAGGCTGAATGAAGCACTCCTTGTAGAAAAGTTTTCACTTCCGGCAAGCCCGCCAATCTCTTCTGGAAGAAGATTGATAAGGCCGAAATCTGGACCTTTAGCGATCCCAATCGTTGGCCCAAATCCAAACCTGCCTGCAGACAACTCAGGTTAAATTCAGCTGGCGGAAATCCTTTTTCTTCACACCATCCCACATACTTCTGCCAAATATGGTGGTAGTGGGCCGCCGTCACCGGCTTCCTGGCCTGAGTCATGGTGGATATGACTGACTTGTGCAGGCCTTTATGCGCTAGAATCTGCCGCTCAACCTCCAGGCCGTTAAAAGAAGCCGCCCTAAGTCCTGGTAGACGCAGGGTCCTTGAGTGAGCAGATCGCTTCTGAGCGGTAGACGCCAAGGTGCCTCCAGTAACAGACTCTGAAGATCCGCATACCACGCCCTTCTTGGCCAATCAGGTGCCACAAGAATGGCCTCCACTCCCTGATTTCGTATTCTTTTGAGTACCCTTGTCAGCAGTGGAAGAGGTGGGAACAGGTAAACCAGGGTAAACCCCCACAGAGTTGTCAGGGCATCTATGGCCACTGCCTGGGCATCCCTGGTTCTCGAGCAATACCTGGCGACCTTGTGATTGAACTTGGACGCCATCAGGTCTATTTGTGGACAACTCCAGCACTCCACAATGGATGCAAACACATGCAGATTTAGGCTCCACTCCCCGGGGTGGAGGACGTGGCGACTGAGAAAATCCACCTCTCAGTTGTCCACCCCCGGGAAAAAGATGGCTAAGAGCACATGCATCTCTGCCCAGGACAGGATTTTGGAAGCCTCCTTCATGCATGACCTGCTCTTCGTTCCTCCTTGGCGGTTGACATATGCCACAGTTGTCGTATTGTTGGACTGCACCTGGACCGCCTGACCTTGTAGGAGTGATTGAGCTTGCAGAATCGCATAGTACACGGCTCTCAACTTCAGGACATTGATGTGCAGCTTTGACTCCCACAATGTCCATTGGCCCTAAAAGGACCTGCCCTGAGTTACCGCTCCCTATCCTAACAGGCTTGCGTCCGTTGTTAGGAAGATCCAATTCTGAATCCCAAATCTCCTTCCTGCCAGTAGGTTTGGAGCATGGGTCCACCAAAGGAGCGATTGTCGGGCCTGATGTGACAGGAAAAAGTTCTTGTACATCTGAAGGTGCGACTGACCACTTGGACAGTAAATCCAGCTGGAGTGGAACCGGCCAAACTGGATCGCCTCGAAGGTAGCCACCATTTTCCCCAGAAGTTGGATACACTGGTGCATTGATACCTGAGGTTTGGCCAGAATCTCTGAGACAAGAGTCTGAATGGCCCACACCTTCTCCTGAGGAAGAAAAATCCTTTTCTCTTCTGTATCCAGGATCATTCCCAGGAAAATAAGGCGACATGCAGGTGTCAGGGAGGACATGGGGATGTTGAGAATCCACCCAGGGTCCAACAGAAGTTGTTTGGTCTTGACAGTATCCTGCCGTAGGATTTGTTCTGACCTTGCTTTGATAAGCAAGTCGTCCAGGTAGGTAATGATGTTGATTCCCATCCTCCTCAGCAGAGTCATCATTTCTGCCATTACCTTCGTAAATAAACGAGGAGCAGTTGACAGTCCGAATGGCAGCGCTCTGAACTGGTAGTGCTCGTTCTTTAGAGCAAAACTCAGGAATGCCTGATGGGGGCCCCAAATCGGGATGTGTAGATAGGCGTCCTTCACATCCAATGATGCTAGGAACTCTCCCTCCTCAGGGACTCCATTCTGTATTTGTACACCTTTAAAAATGGGTTCAGATTTTTTAAATTTAGAATGAGCCGTACCGAGCCATCCGGCTTTGGTAACACAAAGAGGTTGGAGTAATAACCCTTTCCCTGTTCCTCCACTGGGACTGGTATGATGACCAGTGATTTCAGCAGGCGTTGCAAAATGACCTGATCTTCCGCAGCTGCTGGTAAGCCTGACCGGAAGAATCTGTGAGGGGGAGGTCTTGCAAATTCCAGCCTGTAGCCGTTGGAAATAAGATCCCTCACCCATGAATCCAGGTGAGAGGCATCCCATACGTGGCTGAAGCACGCCAGCCAACCACCCACATCGCATGAGACTCGTGGGGTGGCCCCTGAGTCATGCCGAGGGCTTAGAGGTGGATGCACTAGGTGCACGGTCCTGAGCCTGCGGCCTTTTTGAATTTGCCGCAGTCACCTCTGGCTGCAGAGGAAGCACCTCTTGTTCTCTGCTTGGGCCTGGAAGGCCAAAAGGACTGAAACGACTGAGAAGCCTGTCCAGATTAAGGGCGTCTGGTCTGTGTGAATGCAGTTGGCAGAAAAGTAGATTTGCCTGCCATAGCCTTGGAAATGAGGTCATCTAACTCACTGCCAAACAGCTTATCCCCCTTAAAGGGAAGATTTTCCACACTATGCTTGGAATCAGCGTCAGCCACCCACTGGTGTAACCAGAGGGCCCTATGATATGAGACCGCCATTGCAGAGGTGCGGGCGTTTATAGCGCCCAGTTCCTTCTGCGCATCACACATGACTTTTGCAGTGTCTTGGATATGGCACAGTTTTTCAGCAACCTGCGCTACTGACATATCGGCTAACAAACCTTCTTGTATTTGAGTAGCCCATGTATGGATAGACTTAGCCATCCAGCAGCTGGCGAGGACAGGCCTCTGAGACAAACCACTTGCCGTGTATATGGCTTTAAGGGTGGTATCCAGCTTTTTGGCATTATTATCCTTTAATGTGGCAGACCCTGGAACAGGGAGTACTACCCTTTTGGACAACCTGGACACCGAAGCGTCCACAACCGGAGGCTCCTCCCACACCTTCCTATTGACTGGGTCAAATGGAAAGTTGGATTTGAACCTTTTAGATCATTGGAAACGTTTTTCAGGATGTTTCCAAGCCTCCTTAAATGTGTCCTCAAGGTCAGCCTGCTCAGGAAAAACAATATGTTGTTTCCTTTGTGAACCAAAAAATGGGTCACCCTCTTGTATATCGGTCAGAGGGATATCTAAAACCTCTCTTATAGCCATGATAAGAGGCTCCGGGCCACGGATGGATGATTGAGATTCAGGAAGCTGTGTCCCATCATCATTATTATCGTCACCTGCCTGAGAATCAGCATCTGAATCAGGCAACATGGCGGCCGAAGCACGCTTGTGTGGCTGACCCGGCGTGGGTGTGATATTATCCACC